>NC_137894.1:111355930-112555930 GCF_963455335.1 Martes martes | reverse complement strand
TATTCCATGTTTTTCCCACTATACTATGCAGCCTCCGTACACATACTTTCAATTTGAGATTAGTAATATCCAGATAAGGCAGATGAGAAGTGGTAAAGGAGGTTAAAACACAATTCGAACTCCTCTCTCTCACTTCCTGCCATCCATTTTCCTTGGGTCTTGAAAGCGTCTGGCATCTTATTCAGTACTCTGTAATCCCCCCAAACCAGATTCTACTAAACTCTTTTCTGATTGAACTAATTCCCAGCCTCAACCTCTTGCCTCATAACTATGTCAAGGCTCCATGAAAGTTCCAAAAACCAACTTGAATCCATTCTTCCTTTCTTCTCTTTTCTAGCCTCTAAAAGGTAAATACCCTATAAGATGCCTCCTGCATCTCTGGCATTTCCCACAAACTGGTAAGTTCTCTGATACCCCATAGTACTACTTACTGGTTCATCTAAAACATTCTCATGAATCCTTGGCCATCCAAAATACTATCTACTCAGAAAACTTTCTCTTCTTTTCCGCTCTGGGAACTTCTACCACTAAGCTTATAAACCTCAGATAATATAACAGAAATCTTGTTCCATCCCTGCCTGTAAGTTATTCCAAGTTGCAGAATTCCTAGAAAACTAAGAACTTTTAAGGCATTCAGACCGCCCTGAAGATGGTCCTAAATGGACTAGGCATGTTGACCAATATGACAACCCTACCCCTGACTACCAGAAGACAGGGTGTCAAAATAGTCCTACTAATTTAGAAGCCATAGTCCTAGAGACAGACACAAGCCCTACCCTAAGCTATATACTCTAAGCTCTACCCATTGTTTTTAGTGAATTCTGATGGAGGGCATGAGAAGCCATGAAACAGAGGGTATATCTGCAGAGCCATCTCAAAGGTTTGGCAAAATGGGACAAGCACCCACCCCTGTGTTTTGGAGGCCTTGGCTGTTGTCAGAAGAGAAGTATAAGCCAGTTAGAAGACAAGTACCCAGAAGGTGAAATTTACATATGAAGTAAATTTGCCACTGACTTCTCTTTGGGCTTTGCTTTTTGGCAATCCTTTTCCCTACTACATACGTTGTTTATGATTTTTGCATTCTCCCTTCTGATGATCAAGGCTGCCATTAGTGCTCATTGAAACCAGATGTTTTCCACAAGAAAATGTCAGATGAGGGGAAGGGCTAGACCTGTTATGAAAGAATGTAGGCCTTACAACTTTCCTCCTCCACAAGACTTTGCAGATTTGACTCAGGTTTCCGAATTGAAAGCCTGACACATTCTGTTTTGCTTACAGTAAAATGTAGTTTCGTGTGTTCAAATAGGACCTAGTGTCAGAAGAAAAAAAAGCACTGTGAAATATACTACTCTTTACTGTATATGTAATCGATATTAAATAAATCTACAAGGTAAAATTAGCATCAAGTATTCATAATGAATGTTAATATAAAATAAGATTGAAGTTCAGAAACCTTACTTAAATTTGGCTGAAAATTTGTCATTACCACCACTGAGACTATCTGCCCCATGAGTCCCCATTCAGTCCCAACCCATCTATATGGCTCTTTGTATCCTTGCTTCCTTTTCACTTCTTAGGTCTCCCCTGGCTTCTGTGAAACCAGAAATTCTGCTTTTTCTAGAAGCTTGTTAGGTGTGGGTTATCACTTGCAACAAAGAATCTTGACTAAAATGTCATGCAATGCATTAGAATTTTGCGTTCAAACTCCTGGGTGGGCAGTTCGTTTTTTAAGCAATCTGCAAACATTAGGAAAAGTGCCTGCAGATTTCCTGTTACCTACAATCCTTACAACACACCAGTGAGGTAGGAACCATCTTCTCAGTGCCCCAGAGAAAACCGAGACTCAGACACTAGCTCAAAAAACGAATGGCTGACAAACTGGGGAGGGTCCACCTTGGCGGAGGAGACTCAGAATTCCATGGGCCTCCTAAAGAAGTTGGGTGAGGGGGCAGGTGAATAGAAATTCTAACTGCGCTTAGTAAAAAGCCTGACTGGTGTCCTAGGGTAGGTTGTTCCCTTCCTCCCTTACCAGATCTACAAGTTTTCTGCATTGGATTAAACAGACTGGGCTGGGGATGGGGCTGGGGTGGAAAGGGGGTAGAGGGAGTGGTGCTCCAGGGCAGCTGGGGAGGGGGGCAGGCAGGTGCATGCAAGTTTGACTTTTACTCTGCTTCACCCCACAGTGTCTCAGGTCCCACCCCAGCTACCTTTGGCCCATATCATCTGGCCACAGCCACAGAGTAAAAGGAAGACTGGCTCCTACAACTGCTGATCGACCGAAAGTCCTCATGCCTCCCCGGCTCTTCTTTCCTGCACTGCAGCTTTTCCCTCCTTCTCTGGCTACAATATCACAAACACACAGGCGCCAGCATTCGCATGGAACAATGCACAAGTAAGCGTTATTACAAGGTGAAGGGACTCTAGGGAAAAGAGCAGGGGTTACCCACCCTGGCTAGGGTGACTGGAGTCCTGCACTCACTAGAGGAAACCTTCTCACCCAGAAACTATCCATCAGCCCCCTAACCTTCCTGACTTCAGAACCCGGCCTTGGATTCCCTTGTTTCTCTCTCTTTTCTGTCAAATCTCACAAGTTCCTTCAGCCTCGTCCTTTTTCCACGTATAAAGCCCAATACCAACCCTATACCTGTTACTGGTGTTGGGGGTGAGGGTGAGTTTGGCTCTCAGTGATGCCCATTCCTTGCTCTAGGATCACCCACGATTTAAAAAATATTTAATATAGAGGGTCATATTTTACATCAGGATTGCATTCTAAAGTTGGCGTGTAAGGCAAATTTACGTAGTCAAAATTACCCTGGAAAATCCCTTAAGCCTCCCAGTAAAAAATGTACGATTCTGTAGTTACAAACTGCACAGTAATATGTGTACACAGTAATGTGCATAGCATATAACTAAAATTACGAGTGCAAAATACAATTCTGCAGTATTTTTAATTATCAACAAGAAAGTGCATAGCTGAACTTGAATTAATTCGGTGGGATGCTGAGGCTACTCCTCCGTGTCTTTCCCCAACCCCCACGGGCTCTCTGCACTCTTCTAAGTAGGCTTAAGGGCTCCATTTACATGAAAAGACAGACAGCTCCGGGAACCTTTGAGGCCTTCTCTTAAGATACACAATCACCACAAAAAGAAAAGGGAGAGCATTCTTTCACACAGATCTCTTTTCCTGTTTTTGCCTTGTGGCAGGAACAAAAGACGATTTCTGAAAGAGAAAGCCCGCAAGAAGTGCAGGCAATCAGGGCTGTTCTGGGCTGTGAACGATGCCCAGTTTCAGGCTTCCTTTAGCTGTGACATCCTGGGGATGCAGGAGTCCGCCTGACCCACTGGCCGCAGGTCTCTAAAGGATGTGCCCGCCTTAAGAGGAAATCAATTCTAAGGAACCAAGCAGAATTGAATTAGAAACATGCACCCTAGCTGAAGCCTGGGGTAGAACAAAGCTTATGTTAAGCGCATTAGGATTAATGGAAGATTAATAATTTTTGCGAATATGCTCATAGTCCTTTAAGAACTCATTCTCCAAGTATATCTTGAAATATGGTATCAATGACTATGTCACTGGTTGAATGGTCTCTTAAATGGGAGAAAACCAGCTTTTATCACTAGCCCCGCTGTCTTCCTCTCCTACCCATTTCCCCCCTCCCCGCATACAAATACACAAACAAGGTCTCACTTACACTGGCCACTTTTTTTGTTGAATTCTCCAAGCTTGCTCCTACCCCAGGGCCTTGACATCAACTATTTCCATCTATCTTGAATGTTTTCCTCAGTTTTCTCATCATTTAGGTCTCAGCTCAAAACTTCTGCCCAGAGAGGCCTTCTCTAACTACCCATTCCATAGCAGCCCGTCTCTCCACCACTGCCCACCCACTTCCCTGCTGTCATCTGCCTTGTTTTTATTTCCCTTGATACATTTATCACTATCTAAAAATACTTCAAATATTTGGGGTATTTGTTGTTGTTGTTGTTGTTGTCTTTTTTGCTTTTGTCTGAGTTCCTCCAATAGAGCTCCTTCGAAGACAGAATCTCTGTCTTGTTTACCATTACCTCCTCATTGTCTGGTTCGTGCCTGGCCCAGAGTAGGTGCACAATAAATGTCTGATGAGAGAATAAATCATTCTCAAGCTAAATAGCCATAAAGCTGTGGGCCATATAGCCTTAGCCCTCCTGCCTGGACCACAGCATGAGGCCCAGGTGCCATGCCTATCCTGTCCCCGTACTTTAGAGGGAGTGGTCAAGAAAGAAAGGTCAAGAAAGGAGAGGTCAAGGGGCGCCTGGGTGGCTCAGTGGGTTAAAGCCTCTGCCTTCGGCTCAGGTCATGATCCCAGGGTCCTGGGATGGAGCCCCCCCCCCCAATCGGGCTCTCTGCTCAGCAGGGAGCCTGCTTCCTCCCTTCTCTCTCTCTGCCTGCCTCTCTGCCTACTTGTGATCTGTCTGTCAAATAAATAATAAATAAAATCTTTAAAAAAAAAAAAGAAAGGAGAGGTCAAGAAAGAAAATGAAGCTTGAAGATATCAACTTGCAAGTGTAAAGTTATAAAGAGCCAAGAATTATCGTAGAATTGATTGGTCTGAGATTTCTCTATATACCATTTTCCCTCTCTGACTACTGAAAAAAGGAGAGAGATGTCAGAGATGTAGAACCATCACCCATCAGGAATATCGGGTATACCACTGTCTGAAATCCCCAACAGAACTTAGTTGCCACGCTATTAATGAAAACCTAGGCTCCTACTAACTGGCCCAGCCAGACTCAGTAAGAACATAGGGTTCTAATCTAGGATATTATGGGGGAAGCAAGCATGGTTATGACATAACCACTAGATCCATGATGCTTTCTTATTTCACTAAAAGAATATACCACCTCCTTTTACGGTACCTGTTGAAATCAATTCAACAGAACTTACTAAGTACATTGCAGACCAGACCCTATGCAGAGTGCTACTGAGGATACTGAGATGAGAAAGAATCAGTGGGCTCAGTATCAACAACTTGACTGTGGGAGGCATAAGACAAATATAAATACATAAGGTTAACAGAAGTACCAGAAGAGGCCCAGAGAGTGCTCAGTTATTACTATAATGAATAATCTACTCAGAAGGTAATATACAGAAGGCTGATGGACCCAATAATAAATTTATGTGTCCCTGTAATCTGAGCTATGGAAGGCACTGGAATAGCCAGCTAGAGAATCAAGGATACAGCAGCATGATAGTAAAAAACCATGATGAACAGGGGACAAACAAATATTTGTCCCCTTCCAATGTGACAGACATCATCCTTGTTACCTCTACAAGGATTATTTAAATTTTATAATAACCATGTAGGGGCGCCTGGGTGGCTCAGTGGGTTAAGCCGCTGCCTTCGGCTCAGGTCATGATCTCAGGGTCCTGGGATCGAGTCCCGCATCGGGCTCTCTGCTCAGCAGGGAGCCTGCTTCCCTTTCTCCCTCTCTCTCTGTCTGCCTCTCTGTCTACTGTGATCTCTCTCTGTCAAATAAATAAATAAAATCTTTAAAAAAAATTTTATAATAACCATGTAAGGTAAAAATTCTATTGTTATCCTTGTGTTACATATGAGAAACGTGGAGCTCAGAGAGCTGTGGTAAAGGACACGAATGGGGACACATCAGCATTGGACCCAATCTTGACTCAGCACCCAGTCCCCTTTTCATTCCCCACAACCATTTCCTTGATCAAGATGTCATATAACCCACCTGTGTGAGACAGAAAACCCTCACATCGAATGATTCTCCAAATCCAGCTTTTTTGGTGATAATTACATAAACTTGCAAATTAAAGACAAGCAAAAATATGGATGTAAGGAAAGCTACAGAACCCAGAAGGCAATTTCTTTTCTAGATGGCACAGAAATAATGTTACCAATTTTCAGCTATATGATTTATTTTTCAGAAATTTCTGGTACAAATATCCACTGGAAAATATCTAACTAGAAAACAAACAAACAAACAAAAAGACTAAAATAAATGTAATCACTGACTGCTTACCAAAATTTTCTAGGATGACTAAGAGAATTTAATTTTATAAAATATGTTGCCAGCTTCTTTGCATTGACCTGAACGCTAATGTAAACAATACACTGGTGCCCTGTGCACATACCTCCCACAGACCTGTGCTCATCCTCAGGTCTACACTTCATTGTACTTAGAATCATATGAAAACAGAGCCATTTATAACCATATTGTCAAATAACAACTGGCATTGCATTCTTGACCTTGTCCAATTCTCTAGTCCCTAAAAAAAGGCATGTGCCTTCTTATTAAATCACATGTAATGAACCCAGCAAAGGCCTTTTAAGAATTCTACCTGTGCTCTGAGTTTTTAAATCATCCTCCTTTTCTTTGCATTTTGTTCAGTGTTTTCAAATGAGAAAGAAAGCAGATAGGCTGGATGGAAGAAAGATTGAGTGAGGAAAGACCAACATCCACAACTTCCTAAAATCCTCCAGCTTCCTCTAAATGTGATTTCCAACACTGAAAAATTCATTCACATGCATCTAAAAGTAACATTTAGGGGCGCCTGGGTAGCTCAACTGCTTAAGCAGCTGCCTTTGGCTCACGTCATGATCTCAGCCAGGGTCACGGCCCCCTGATGTGAGCCCGATATGGGGCTCAATCCCAGGACCCTGAGATCATGACCTGAGCCGAAGGCAGACGCTCAACTGACTGAGCCACCCGGGCACACCTTACTACTTTTTTAAAAGGAGTTTTTCTTTTTTCTTGACCCTATCACCCATTTCTCCTCCCTTCTCACCGTCCCCTCCAGGCCACAACCTCTGGCAATCACTAAATTTGTTCTCTGGATCTATGAGTTTGTTGGGTTTATCGTTGTTGTTGTTTAATTCCACATATAAGAGAGATCATATGGTATTTGTCTTTGGTTTATTTCACTTAGCATAATGCTGTCAAGGTCCACCCATGTTGTTGCAAACAGCAAGATCTCATTCTTTTTTATGAATCAGTAATATTCCATCACATAAATATATACCACATCTTCTTCATCTGTTTACCCAATAGGTGAAGACTTGGATTATTTCCATGTCTTGCCAATTGCAAATAATGCTGCAGTGAACATGGGGGTGCAGGTGTCTCTTTGAGACTGTGATTTCATTTCCTCTGGATAAATATCCAGAAGTGGATTTGCTGGATCATGCAGTAGTTCTATTTTTAATTTTTTGAGGAAAATACTGTTTTCCACAGTGGCAATTTACTCTTTCCATACAGCAATTTACTCTTTCAAAAACATGAAGTATAGAAGAAATAAAAGACACAGACTCTACTTCTACAGTGCTTATAATTAAGTTAGGAGGACAAAAATCGTCACAGAGAACATGTTAAAATCTTAATATACCTATAGACATAAAATTTAGGGTTTTATAGTGTCTATAACAGGAATCTTTCCCCCAAAATTACCAATGCCATAACCTTAATAAATATGTTTTCATTTATCCATATTCCCCTCTCATCTTGATTCACATATACACAACTGTATAATTTTGTATTCTGCTTTTATTGCTTACCATTCTACAAAAATTCTTATCAATGCATAATCTTTAAAAATATTTAATTTGAAATTGTTATCAATAAATGCACAGTGTATTAAGTGTGTATATTATAGTTGAACTAGCCATTATTCCATTGTTAGATACTGGGACATTTTTCCCTTTGTACTTAATGTTGCAATTAGTTGGACTGGTGCATTGATCATTTTGTAATTTTTTTTTCAGTTTCAGATTTTCTTACTTTTCCCTTAGATCCTATATCCCTAGCAATAAAACGTTACATATGAACTTCGTTCTTAGAAATATCAATTACTTTTAATCTCTTCAATATATCTTATGTGAATAGAACCAGATTTTATGTTGATAACTTCAGTACTTAATGGAACTCTATTAGGCTGCTTCCTGTGCCAAAGTTTATCTTTTTGTACAAACTGTCAGATCTGTAGAAGTATAGTGGCAAGAGAGGCTGGTGTAGGATTAAGACAATAGGTGGTGGGATTTGACCCAGGCCTTGGAAATACACCAGGATGGTGAACTGACCGCAGAGAAAAGGGAAACTACAGGGAAGGAAAAGGGTTTGGGAGGAAAACCAAGTCATTATAACCAAAGTATAATGACTGAGCAGTGTGCTTTCCAGGACCATTTCCCTGAGAACGGAAGAGGTATTGCTGGGGAACAGCTGTGACCAGGAGGAGAAGGGACACGCTATGGAAGGGACTGAAAGCCAGACACAAGCACTGAGACCTTCCCAGCTGAAAGTAATCCAGAATCACAGTCATCAAATCAGATGAAACATTTAACGGACTATGTGATACGTCAAAAAGGTGACTTCATTTACCCAAATCTTTCTGGCAGAATGAAGAGATGCCTCTTATCCTCTCCATAGAGAATACTTTGCAGACATCAAATGTCGAGGGGTGCATCAGAAATGGCCAGGGAAATGGCCACCAATATTAGTCAGGACAGGTTACAAAGGTGGTGTAACTTCAGTTATAAGGGCTATACGTCCAGGGACCAGGCCACAAATTCCATGCCAAAATGGGATAAATCTAGAGGCATTTGTCAAATTCAGTCTGTCATCTGACCCAGTCTAGTCAGAGGTAAGGTGCAGCATATATATATATATATATATATATATATATATATATAATTTTTTTTGGTTGACCACAGTATAATGTCCTGGACCCAGATGAACTTTCTTTGCACAGTATTTATTATTCTAATAAAATAAATGGAATGTTTAGAGATGACTGGAGCAATCTGATTGGCAAACTTACAGGGCATTAATTTTTCCAAGGTGACTGGTGCATAAAAAGTGAAACTATAGCACTCATGTAAACAATCCACCTGCCTCATTTCCCTCCCCCAGGCACCTCTAATTTTCAGCTTATGTTAGCTGTAAGACGATCTAATGTTTTTAGTGTAGAAAAATGGCGTTACTCCAGACATAGAACTTACTTCAAGAAAAAGAGGACAAATTGTACAGCCATACAGACTGTATCAATAGGTATCCATGACCAGTGACTACGATGAACTGCTATTACATTTCAGCAGAGAGGTGAGACCATGGCACGAGCACTTCAGAAACTAAATCCTGACTTATTCAGGCATCAGAAGTTCCACTTTAGGTGGAAAAACTATGTGATAACTTTTGCCCATAATTATGTGTACTTTTGAACTCATCTCAATGAAATGACCACAACTCAACAATACAGTTGAAGTGTCTCACTCTTTTAGGTCCTTCCCTGTGGGTACTGTGAAAAATAAGAGAGAATGATTGTCTTATGGGACAAGCAGGTTATAAAAGGAGCTGGACAAGTCAGATATGAAAGCAGGCCTTGAAACTATGGGGCCAGACAAGCCCCATAGAGAGGTACACATCCTCTTTCCTGGGGCCAGACAAGCAATGAGGTTGGTGCCCTCTAAGGTCAATTCTTTATTTTCTTTTCTTTTTTTCCTAAGGTCAATTCTTAATTATCTCCAGTTAACTGTCTTAGACTTACCTTTAACAGATCTTATTCTCCACCTCTCACTGATATTATTAACCCTTTCTATCAACCCTTTTGTTTACCTCCATTTCTAAGTTTATTCTTAGACTCCAAAGAGGAAACATTTTTGGAAAATAGTTGAAACACAAACCTTGAGATATTAGTGTTTTCAGAGTGGACAGCGAGAGAAGAAAAGGAAGAGAAAGAAAAGGAACAAGAGCACAGTGAAGGAGAAAGAGGATGAGAAAGAAACGAGGAAGAGAGAGAGAGTGGGAAGAGAGGTACTCAGTGGAAAAGGGGGATTATTTCTTAAGGAATCTCCACACTGTTTTCCAAAGTGGCTGCACCGACTTGCATTCCCACCAACAGTGTAAGAGGGTTCCCCTTTCTCCACATCCTCTCCAACACTTGTTGTTTCCTGTCTTGTTAATTTTGGCCATTCTACCTGGTGTAAGGTGGTATCTCAGTGTGGTTTTGATTTGAATCTCCCTGATGGCTAATGATGATGAACATTTTTTCATGTGTCTGTTAGCCATTTGTATGTCTTCCTCGGAGAAGTGTCTGTTCATGTCTTCTGCCCATTTTTTGATGTTGATTATTTGTTTTGTGTGTGTTGAGTTTGAGGAGTTCTTTATAGATCTTGGATATCAGCCCTTTGTCTGTAGTGTCATTTGCGAATATCTTCTCCCATTCCATGGGTTGCCTCTTTATTTTGTTGACTGTTTCCTTTGCTGTGCAGAAGCTTTTGATCTTGAAGAAGTCCCCAAAATTCATTTTCGTTTTTGTTTCCTTTGCCTTTGGGGACATATCTTGAAAGAAGTTGCTGTGGCCTATGTTGAAGAGGTTACTGCCTATGTTCTCCTCCAGGATTCTGATGGATTCCTGCCTCACGTTGAGGTCTTTTATCCATTTTGAGTTTATCTTTGTGTATATTGTAAGAGAACGGTCAAATTTCATTCTTCTACACATAGCTGTCCAATTTTCCCAGCACCATTTATTGAAGAGACTGTCTTTTTTCCACTGTATATTTTTCCTGCTTTGTCGAAGATTAGTTGACCATTGAGGGTCCGTATCTGTGCTCTCTACTCTGTTCCACTGGTCTATGTATCTGTTTTTGTGCCAGTATACCATGCTGTCTTGGTGATCACAGCTTTGTAGTAAAGCTTAAAATCAGGCAACGTGATGCCCCCAGTTTTGTTTTTCTTTTTCAACATTTCCTTAGCAATTCGGGATCTCTTCGGGAGATTTCTTAAGAAATTAAAAATAGAGCTTCCCTATGACCCTGCAATTGCACTATTAGGTATTTACCCCAAAGATACAGATGTAGTAAAAAGAAGGGCGATCTGTACCCCAATGTTCATAGCAGCAATGGCCACAGTCACCAAACTGTGGAAAGAACCAAGATGCCCTTCAATGGACAAATGGATAAAAAAGATATGGTCCATATATACTATGGAGTATTATGCCTCCATCAGAAAGGATGAATACCCAACTTTTGTATCAGCATGGATGGGACTGGAAGAGATTATGCTGAGTGAAATAAGTCAAGCAGAGACAGCCAATTATCATATGGTTTTGCTTACTTGTGGAGCATAAGGAATAACACAGAGGACATGGGGAGATGGAGAGGAGAAGAGAGTTGGGGGAAATTGGAGGGGGAGATGAACCATGAGAGACTGTGGACTCCGAGAAACAAACTGAGGGTTTTGGAGGGGAGGGGAGTGGGGGGTTGGGTGAGCCTGGGGTGGGTATTATGGAGGGCGTGTATTGCATGGAGCACTGAGTATGGTGCATAAACAATGAATTCTGGAGCACTGAAAAGAAATAGAATAGAAAAAAAAAAAAAAAGACACCCCCCCCCCAAAAAAAAGAAAGAAAGAAAGAAAAGGGAGGGTATGACAGGGGAAGGAGAGGGAAGAGAATAAGCAACTCTAGTTAGGATCATAACGAGTACTTTCCCAGAAGTGAAGGGATCAAGGCAACAGAGAGGGATATGCTGGACTGTTTTTCAGCCCTTCCCAAATCACCTCTTAATCGCTCAGTACCTAATGAGTATTGTTAAAGCCCAACGGTACACCTTGCATTCCAATAGATAGAGGCTCTTCATAATGTTTATGCCATGGACCCCCTTGGTGGTTTGATGAAGCGTATGGACCCCCTCCCAAAAATAGTGTTTCTAAGTGCATAAAATACATAGGATTACATAGAAAACCAATTTTATAGAAACCTAGTTTCTAAAATAATTTTTAAATATGTAAAATATTAGTAAATATGCTTCTGAATCCATTACACAGCAAAATCCAGTAGTGGGTCTCATATGAATATATGATGTTAAATTAATGATGAGTATAAAAATATTTCAAGATATCTAAAACAACTAAAATGTAATATTGAATATCTGTAGTTTAAAATCATGGGTACTGCTAATATTACCGTGGATTGTTGCCTACATTCAAAATTGAAGGAAATGTCCATTTCAGTTATAAAGGTTAGTGAAAATGGAGACGTAATTCCTTTCTCATCCAAGTTCTGAATTCAGAAGTGGGGAAGAGCAAGTCCATTGATCCTAAGATAAGAAACGCTTATCCTATTCTTGTATAAAGAATAAAAACAACTGGAAAAGTTAGTCTCTCTTCTTTTATGAACCTTTTAATTTAAGGGCAGCATCAGAGTCCACAAAATTATGCAGACTAAAGTTGCTGAGAAAACCAAGAACTCTGAAGAAATATGACTGAAGAAACAACGAACATTTAGTGGCACTAATTATAAAGGCTCTTAGGAAAGGCAAGTCCTTTCCAAAGTCCTAAAAAAGTGCTAACATATTGGTGACATTGACTAATTGAAAAAATTAAATCTGAGCCCCACCTCATATGACACATCAAGGTGAGAGCCAGACAAATGAGAATGAAATATAATTAAGACTACTCAAAACACTAGGAAAAAATATGGGTGTTTTTCTTCTTTGTTTTTAGTGATTTTGAGACAGAGTAGGATTTAATACGGTACTTGAGGCTTAACAAATATACCAGTAAAACATATGGCAAAATAATGAAGTGGGGAAGAGTGTGGGCTCACAGATCAGACTGCCTGGGTTTACACCACGTCTATTTATATGACTCCCTCTGCCTTAGTTTCCTCATCAGTGAAACAGAGATAACAATATCCACTTCATAGGTTTGTTATAAAGAGTGAAAATATACAAATTTATGTATATAGAACAGTTGACATGGTAGCTAAGTGCTAAAAAATGTTTTATTTTTATTATGTATATATGTGTTATTATTATTATTATTGTCATTATTATAGCTTCTTTTAAGGTCCTTTTAAGCCTAAAAAAAGAGGTGATAAAGGAAAATACTAACATATTTGATTATATAAAAATTTAAGACTTGTATAATCTGTTACGGTTATCTGCTATGGTTCTATAAACAAAATTAAAAGGCAGATGAAAAACTAAGATGAAATACATATGAAAGACAACAGGTTAATGGCCTTACCATATAAAGAGTTCTTACAAATCCATACAAAAACACACATTAACTTTCCAGTAGAAAAATGAATAAAGGACATAAACAGAAAACTCACAATAAACAAAATACAACATGTAGACAATTTGTTCAAAAAAAGATTTCAGGATGTAAGAAAATAGCTGCAGCAAATGTTAAATAGAAAAATATTGGGCCAAAACTATACACAGTGTGTTAGTTTTGTAAATACTTGCACAAATACATTGAAAATTTCATAGAAGTAAATACATGAAAATGTTAAATCCTAGTTAGAGGATTATGAGTAAGTGATTTTTATTTTCTTCTTCATATTTTTCTGCCGTTGTGAGTGCAGAATTTGGCCAAATTTACAATGAGGAACATTCCTTTTTGATTAAAACACATACACACACACACACAGAGCATTGCTTGAAAAAGTGAAAAATTAGGAGCCATCTAACTGTCCATCAATAACAAATGGGCTAAAAATACACATAATATGTATGCATGTATTCAATATAAATAGGCGACTGTTAAAAAAGAATACAGCATATTTCTTTCTGCAGTGTTTTTACATAAAAAGAAACAACTTGCAAAACAGTTTATGTAAGCATGACCCCATTTAAAGTACTGTGTCTATTTCTCCATTATTTGGCAAAAATATGTGTGTGTGCATGCACTCACACGCACACATGCCTGGAAGGAGGGGTGGTGAAGGAGAAGTAGGAAAATAGATTAAGGCCTGGGGGAGTGTACGGAATTTCCAGAATCGACAGGACCATGTTCACATTCACATGTAAATTCAAAAATACATATCCACGCTGGATTTACATAATTTAGATGGCTCCCATTTCTTCATTCACATAATTTCTCAAGACCTACACAGACTATTTCCAGGAAAACCAGAACCTAATCATACTCTAAAGCCCAAAATGTCCACAGCTGAAACACAAGTAAGTGTGTGTGTGTGTGTGTGTGTGTGTTACATTGTATTTTCCTGTTTTCAAGTTTTAGCTGCCTGGTTATAGGTATACTCAATTCCTTCAGGCTGTAGGATTAAAAAAGGAATTTGAGTTCTTTCTCCTCTGTAGAAGCTGCAAAAGACCCTTTAGAAATAAGGGTCTTAAAAAGAAAGTCTACTGGCTCTGAAAGACACTTCTTTTAAATTCTCAATAAAAATCAGTTCCTTCCTGCACCTTACAGGTTACAAAGGCTTCCCCAAATGGCAGACAGGTCCATCTTTATGTGCATGGCTGAGTGAGAACTGTGTTCAGTCATAACAGACCCTGGTGTTTTTCCTATAACATCGGAAAATGGAGAATTTCTACATAAATGTGTTAGCATAACATCTTTAAACAACCCTAATCCTTCTCATTATCGAAAACAACAGTATTTCACATTTTTATAAGGGCTGAGCTGGAAAAGCACAGCACTAAAGTCTCAAAAAAATCTTCAGAGCAATGAGCCAAGACTCTGGGCCCCGCAGACAGGGAGGCAACTTCAGGTGGCCTGTGCACACGGGGGGACAGTGGTGTGTTTGCAGGGCACTTCAGAGAACAGAAGCCCATCATGGGAAAGTCTTTTTCTTAAAATTATTTCCTTTATTCTGTTCTCCTAAACATTAGAGTCAAGTGACAACTCCTCCACATTCCTTCAAAAGTTTCAACAGGTTTTAAGCTATTTACCAGCATTTAAAAGAGAAAAAGACTCTTCCTTTCTGTAGCTACATTCCCCTCTGAAAACACAACACATGCTTGGCTCTTTCACCTCATGCTTTTAAGAAGGAATTTTAATGGGATGGAGCTCCTCGAGGTGCACAGACTTAGGGGGGAGGAGCACAATAGTAAATTATACAAAGAGTCTAAGCCCACTGGCCACTGCCAGTGATGTAAAGTCCATAAACAAAATGTGTCTTAAAGAAAAAAAAAAATTCCTCCTTGAAAGGTGCGACAGAAGAAGATGAATCGCTGCTTTTTCTCTGGGTCTGTCATACAAGAGCCAAGGACTTGTCAATGACTCCAAACAGCAGGGCCTTGACAACTGGTCAAAGACAAAGTTGTTTTGTCCAGCGTCTCTCTGCTCTCTGGAAGCATTTTCCTCCCAATTAATGTAAGTTATGAGGCTGCACTGAGGAGCTCAATAAATGGAGATTCGAGAAGATTCGCTGGCTCTTTCATGCTGAAAACCACGGTAAACTGATAGCTACAGCTTGTGTCCACGAGGGCACAGGTGCCAGAACTTCTGGTCACCCTCTGCTCACAACCATGAGCCCCCAGCTCTCCTCTGTCATCCTGTTTGGCCAATATTCTCTCCTCTCCTATGAATGCCCCCACCCCAACACGCTATGCCTCAGCTCTACCCTCCTGTTTTCTTGTGGCTAGACCCCAGCTCCTCAAGTCTCTGGTTTTGAGATGTCATTCAGATGTAGGCGTCAGGCCCTCAGTGAATTAAGGCTATGAGCAGGGGCCGGGTAACACCCAAACAGCCTGTTCCCAGAGAATTTGGCCTATTCTGGAAGTGGGTTTTTTTTCCCCCCATGGATAAAAATAATAAAACCACTACCCCTGTGTTGTTCACTTTGGAAATACAAATCCAAATAATTCTGCCAAGATACGAAAACATCTAATTAAAGAAATTGTTTAAATTTGGGTTATTTCCCTTAAAAGTAAACTACACAGCTCTATACCTTGAACATTATAATGAGAAAATTAAGCTGCTTGACTCAGAAACAAATATAGAAGCAAGCCGTGACTCATTTTTACCATTGTTCTATTCCAGAAACTTAAAAGCATGGCCTGCATAGCGAAGATCCACATAAAAATGCACAGACACATTTGCTGTAGTCCTAAGAGCAGAAGATATCAATTAATTGGAGGGTGTGAAAATAAAAAGACAGAACAAATGGTGGGGTGGGGTGGGCTGGGGTGGGGGGGACTAAGGAGAGAGGAGTGACAAACAACAGCAAAAATATAAATAATTCAGAATGGATGCTACGTACAAAAGTGGGAGCAAAGCCA
Source organism: Martes martes (assembly GCF_963455335.1). NCBI lineage: Eukaryota > Metazoa > Chordata > Mammalia > Carnivora > Mustelidae > Martes > Martes martes. Next base: position 112,539,905 of record NC_137894.1, on the reverse strand, counting down.
GGCTATAGTTCAGAGACTGGATGTAGGGTAATTTTGTGCAACACATTGATTCACTAAAGCACCAAAGCAGCTATTAGAGGAAACAATAAAGAGGTCCCCTCCCCCTGGAAATTTGAACCCTGCTTTGGAATTTTTATGACATTTCATTCTTAACAAACAAGAAAGTCTCACAGTCCCCTTGTAGCTTCAAAGCAGCACTGGGGTGGTGGCCTGCGATAGATACCCTTGGTCTGATTTATATATGTTGCTTCAGGTATGCTCAAAAGTCATAGGGTTTATTCTTTATGAAAGAGAAGCAGCTCTGGCAGGCAGACCAATAAAGCACCCCCCCAACCTCCAACCTACGGGCTTATCCGGATGACTGCCGCTCACCTGGGTCACTTCTACAGGCCCTCAATTTGCCAGTCCTTCTCTATAAAAGTAGGGTCGTACCAGCAGCCCCAGCTCCAAACTACAAATGTCCTGAGATTCCCAGGTGGAAAGTAGTGGACAGTGTGGTGGGAGTCCCTGTGTAAAACTACACACCAGTTACTCTTTGTTTTATGCAACAAGTGGGCTCCTGAAAAGTTAAGCTTTAAATACTTTTTTTTGGTGTTTGTAAATGGAATCATTTACAATTCACATCAGGAACTTGCTATTTAATGAAATACGATTGTGGTTCCAGCTGTAAAGCACAGAATGCTTCCGTAATCAAAATAAAATCTTTTTTTGGATCCATTTTAGACATTCGGACTTGGTTTCACTATAGTTCCTTTAGGAACTTACTTAGTGTCTACTTAGAGTGTTATCCCTAGTCATATGTATGTAGTTTGGTGTTAATGCTACTCTCTTCTTTTTCAGCAAAAACTCCAAGAAGTATTTGTGGACCCCAAGTTCCCACTCTTCACAGCTTGGAAGGACACACCTGGTGCTGCTGCTTTCCTTAGCCTGGTGAGAGGAGCCTGGGGGGAACAGACACTTGGAGAGTGTGGAGACACCAGCAAATCATTGGGCAGGGGGCAGGGGGGGAACCCAAAAAAAAAAAAACAAAAAAACAAAAAAACAACTGGAGGCAGCGTTGCCCCCACCATGCGGCAAGATTTCTAAGCTGAAGAGCTGAACCACCGTCCAGCTGCACTTTAAAAACACAAGCCTGTTTTGTATACCTGAGTCAGTGAGGCCAGCATCTTCCAGCTGACCCAGGTCTGCCACGGCTGCCACAACCACAGACACGACTGACTCAGGGCAAGGGCTCGGGCGCCTTTGCCCCGGACCCTCAATGAGCTGCTGGCGCTCAGGGCAAGAGTGCCAGTGCCACTGGGGGCATCTACTCCAATCTGCCATTTCAAAGCAGCTGCCTACAGGCCCTGTCTGCCCTCTGCTAGGGGAATGCAATGGGGCAGAAAAATTAAAATGCTGGGGAGCTGGGAGGTGGGGACAAAAAGAAAGAAAGAAAGAGGGAAACCTTAAAGGCACTATCTTGGAAGCATATGTTTTAGAATCACTGCAGCCAGTTCCCTGTCAAGAAAATATTGGCCAGGTTGTCTGGTCCGATCTCCTGCAGCCCCGGATGGCTTCTGCCTCCCAGCTCAGGTCTCTCAACCAAGAGTAGCAAGAAACAAAGGAGACCCTACTTTGCGGTGTAGTCATTCTGCCACCTAGTGTTACATATCAAAACAAACCAATGGCCCCTTGATGCGTTAAAAGAGGAAAAAGAGAATGGAGAACACTGCCCATTGCATTTGTTTTTTCCTTTCTAGAAAAGAACATCCTTCACTTATCCTGGCAGCCTGGGGAGGCCTCAACTACATTTACAACAGTCCTTTTCTCATCTGAATGGAAAGCCAGAGAGCATTAGGTCTGCAGTTTCGGATGTGAAGGAGAAAGGAGTTAACTTCAAAAACACATCTTAATGATTTCTTAAAAGACCAGTGCTTCCCGGAAAGAGGAATATAAGGTCAGGGCAATACCTCCATGTAAAATAAATATCACAGATACGATAATACAAACCAGGAAGCAAAACCACCTAGGACTGGGCGGGGACGGCATAGCCCCTGCACTTTCTGCCCTAGAGAAGAGAAGAAAAAGCAAGCAGAAAAAAACACAGATTTCTAGTTAAGGCATCATCGCTTCTATAGCTAATTCACGGGGAGGTCATGAATAGGCTGTAGCCTATTGGAGAGAAAGTCTTGGGTTTGAGTCCCAATTCCATAGCTTCCTGGCTGGGCTGGGTGAGCTCTTCAGGATCACTGAGCTGTGATCTGCTTTACTAGAAAACAACTGTACTTATGTCTATTCTTCCTGCTTTCACAAAACTGTCCAAGAGGATCCATTAGGTAATGTGCGTGAAGGCATTCTGTCAACTATTGAGCACCATGAAGACCATTTCCCCAGGCTATTATTCCTTTCTCAGGTTTACCGTTTACGTGGCCCCCGGTGGAAAGAGCCTGGGTAACCAACCTGTCCTAGAGTGCTAGTATTTACCCTCAAATAAAGTGCTTTAATGGCTAAAAGAAATATTAAGTAAGAAATATTCAAATATTCATGTAACATATGAAAATATCCCCCCCACTAGACTAATGAAAAATTCCCACTATAGTTTAAAAGCCAATTACTCCAAATGTTTCTCCTTAAAATTACGTTCCCTTGAGAATGATAAGGTTATCTTGATGAGCTGTTTCTACTAAGATTGATACAGTTGTCCAAGTTCTTAAAGTGACAGAGAACCTGAACTGAACTTTTCCTCTCATGGGCATGGCCTGCACAGTGATGATCAACCAAGCATCAGGAACTCTAGCTTTTCATTTCTGTTCCCACAATAACCAAGTGGGGCAACTGCAGGCAAGTCACCTAACTGCTCTCAATTTCAGTTTCTAAATGTGCACAAAGGGGTAGAATTTTAAAAAAATGCTCCTTCCAGTTCTAGAATGAAAAGTTGTTCTTCCACTTTTGAGAGTGAAATTCAAAGCTCGGGGTAGACCAGCTATACTGTAATTCTTGAGAAAAATCCTAAGAGTTATGTAAATTTCCAGTCCCTGGACAGGAGGGATAGCCTCAGGAGAGATGGCCACTGCAGAGAGGTATTTGTGTGTTTTCTATCAGCATCTCTTAAAGCTGCTCAGAAACCACTGTGGGCTAAAACCGACAGGCTTTGAGAAAGTGCTTACCCAGCCACCTACCTAGGCTTTCAAAATTCCAAAAGAAGATTTTGCTTCCATTTAGCTCTGAAAACACTTTTTGCTCTTTTTAGTAATATTTCTAACAATGCCAAGAAAAGAGTTCTATTTATCCAGATTTCCTCCCTCCCTACAAATGTCAACATGACTTGGGAGTACAGCACAAACAGCCTGGAGTTTTCATGATGTGGACATCAGACCAAAGTCACATTGCAGAGGGATCAAACTCGGAACATGATTGCCGATGCCTAGAAAAAGCCAGCCATTGATTTCTCTTTCAGAAATCATAACCACAGTGGGTTTACAAGCTCTTCTTGCCATATGAAAGCCACCTTACTTTAAATGTCCCAGATACCCTCTCCCTTGGGGTGATGCCTGTGCCTAGTCTTGTAAAAAATGTTCATCTTTGCTCAATCCCACTGGTGGCTGCTAGGTCTGTATATGTCGTGGCACATTTGGGCCAGGAAGATTTAGTCCTTTACCTTCCCCCAACTACTGGAACTCCCATCACCCATATCAAAAGGATTTTTTCAGGCCTTGCCAATAATCAGGTGGAGGCCATGGAAACAAACGTAATCAGGGTTCTCATCAATCTTTCTCTGCTGGCCAAACAGAGCCAGGAGGCTAAAAGGAAAGGTGGTGGTTGACTTTTTTTTTTTTTTCCTCCCTCAAGATACACTTCAGTCCACAGAGTTGGGGCCACTCTGGATTCCTGGGAGCTAACTTTTTTTTTTTTTTTTTTTTTTTAAGGAAAGTTCTGGGATTTCACATTTGCCTCAAACTAAATACACATGAAACTCTGAGTCTAAATTCCACAGCGCCTGTTAAAAGGAGGGGCCTTGCCTCCCCTTGGCTTACAAAAACCCTGAAGGCTTGTTGTAGCTCATTCATTTTGGCAGTTTTCCAGGACAGCTGACAAACTGAAAATAAGCACACTGCTGTCCCCCCTCCCTTACACCCTATACCACCTTCCCCCAATCTCTGACAACCAGCACTCCTCACTTACACACACACACACACACACACACCCAGAGAGTCACAGACTCTCAAAAAAACGTGTAGGTGAACACCACCTCTGCCTCATGGCTCAGAGTTTAGTAGAGATCTTGAACGTTCCTGGTTTGAGATTACAAATGTGAGTTGTCACTGGTTTAAATCAGGCTACGGGATTAGAACCCTCCTCAGTATGTGAGAGCAGAAATTCACCTTTTGGGGGATATGTGTCTAAGGCCAAAAATCTCCTTGGAGACAGGCCTTCCTCCACTCCCAAACTGCCTCTGCGTTTCTGTCCTTTTTGATAAGCGACAGGCAAAGATAGACAGGATAATGTTTGTTGCACAATTTGAAACAACTATTTGACTCCATGCTCTGGAACTCCTGTTGGAAAGCTGATTTGGGAGATGGACATAAGCAGCATCACACACTAGCAAATCCCACCAATGCTATAAAACCAAATGATGGGCTCCAAGTAGACAACTGGTCCCCCATGTAAGGCACCACTGCCATGTGCCGTTGATCTATTACAAATCTGACCAACAATAGCTGGAAGTCTGCTTGACTCAAACTTAGCAGTAGGTCCAGTTCCCCAAACTGGGGAGAAGAAATAGGCATCTAATTTGTAAAGCTTTCCAGAAAGAATCACTTCCTCTGAAGTATTAAATTTATAGCCACCCCAGTCTGCTGGACCTCACCCTGCCTGGGGCTCTTCTAGATCACAATAGGAGTGGAATTAAGATCCCTAGGATCAGGACAAAGCCTGATGGCCTAGAGAGGATGGAGGAAACAATGAGGACACGGGCCACAGTTCTACCTAGGTGTTTTTACCTTGGTGTCAATCAACACATCCCAGCTCTTTTGTGTTAGGATATTCTCCAACAACTCCTTCGAAAAGAAAGATGATAAGCTTTTCATACCGCCCTCACTCAACTACCAAAACGTTAGGACATTATTTTCTTTATGAAGTATGCTGATTAATTGCCAAGGCAACACCTGTGCATCCCCCCCCCCTTTTTTTTTGCTATGGGAAGCATTCTAGGAAATTCATGTACAAGACTGCCCAGAGATCACCCACCCATTGGCTTGGAATGCAGTGTGACCAAAGGCATTTCCAGAGAGCTCACAGGGCACAATGGCTATGCATGGGTGGATTTGCTGGATGGATTAGACAAACCAACCGCAACCTTTCCATCTTTTGTTTCGATTCCTTCCAGTAGATTGGCCTTGTTACCAATACTGATGCCAAGACTAGCAATTGCTTGCAACAAAGAATTGTTGTTAACCCCTACCCCCTGCTTCATTCACCCTAATTATTCTCCAACAATACAATGGCTTCAAAAAGCCTCCAACTGTCCAGCAGACACTATGGGCCAGAGGAATCACTGAACACAAGCAGCCTATCAGTAAAAGACAATACTGAAGCAGCTTCTGTCTGGGTATTTGCCCCATCTTCCCTGAGACAATGGGAGAGAGAGCTCAGGGAATAAAAAGGAAGTCCTACCCTACAGACCTTTTGTTTGTCTGCCCATGCTATATCTGTTCCAAGTTCTAGGGCGTATCCTTTACCACTCCCAAATACAGGAAAAAGCCTCAATTTCCTAGGAAATGCAGCTTCTATGTTTTTGATGAATTCTTATTGCAGCCAAATCAGACTTCAGTGAGGATTCTGGTTCGGATTTTTTTTTTTTCTTAGGGTCAAGTACATCTTCTATACCAGAGATTTGTGGGCCACTGAGACAATTCATAGCAAGCAATAACAACATAAATAGTTCTTTCCGTAACATTTCAGATGACAGCATGGAGCTCGCCAACACATCAGCACCTTTGCTTTGTGTTTGGCTCTTTTAAATAAATAACATGTGTTGACAAAGTAAATGAACAGATAAATAATAGGCTGGAAGCAGGCCAACATGAAAGGAAACCTGTTTAAGAAATTGAAATTGATATAATAATCCTGAAGGTTTCCAAGCAGGGAGAAAATAGAGTCAGCAGAAAATTAAATGAGAGGAAGCTTCTGTTGATTACAAATCAACACGTAATTAGATTGGGAAGCACCCACAGTGATGAAATGCCAGCAGAAGTAAAAGGTCAGTTGTTTCCAATACTCAGTGCTGTCAAGGCCCATGTTTAAGGAGAACAGACCAACACAGTGAGCCAGAATCCCAAAGATATCCCGGAATAAAGGGGATTCATTATAGTCTATTTGAGTCATCAAGTAGTGTATGTCCATATGTAAATGGAACATGGGACCTGGAATGTGTATAGTATGTCAGTTACTGTAGAGCAATTGAAGTAATAAAAACCAAGGCTCCAAACCATGCCCACAGCAGAGCTATAAATAAATGAACAAAGGGAAACTCAATTCCCCAAGGAAGGAAAAGGCTGGATCAAAAAAATCAGCAAGCTCTAGACCTTAGAAAATACAAATAACACCAAGCGTGACAACTTCACCATTATGTTACTCATTAATTCTCACATGTTGGTGACCTAACCAAAAAGAGAAACTATTAAAAATATGAAATCATGCAGAAATTTGGTGTTCGCATAAAGATTTGTATAAGAAAATTTACCATAGGAAAAAATCTGAACAATACCTTATAGAAGAAAAAAAAAAGAAACTTCAGTTTACTGGAACTTGCAAAGGCTAAGAAATATAATCATCTTGAAGATATGTCACTAACTAGAAAACAGGCATGAAAATTCCAGGCAAGTTTGGGGTGCATTTTCAAAAATTATAATACCAAAAATTGTGGCCGCAAAAAAGGGGAAAGAAATGTCATCAATTATCATATGTGAATCAAGGCAGTGAGTGATTTGAAAATAACCAGTACCAATTTACTTTAAAATCTCTCATAGATAGTCCCAGCTTTTAGACATAAATTAATTCTGAAGATCATGTCTTAAATTAATAACAGTGATGATAATGCATAAGGCACACACTACTTATGGTGTCATTAGATGGTTGATATTAAAGTGCACTGTCCAGAGGCCCCTTCAAGGAAGGACTTATATAGTCATGGGGTCTATGGTCAGCAGACGGCCTCCGACATCAGCTCCTTTAGAGTCAGCCTTAGTTTTGGAGGGCCCCTTGCCCGAGGTCATGTCCTTGTAGGAGTAAATCACATCCTTTAACTAAGAGGCACAGTGGGGGAGGGGATGGGTATAAAGGCCACAGCACGTTCTAGAGTGAACCTCATTTTAAACCATAATGATGGCTCTTTTTTAGTGTAGTGCAGGGACTTTTTTTTTTTTTTTAAGATTTTTATTTATTCATTTGACAGACAGAGATCACAAGTAGGCAAAGAGGCAGGCAGAGAGAGAGGAGGAAGCAGGCTCCCCGCTGAGCGGAGAGCCTGGTGTGGGGCTCCATCCCAGGACTCTGGGATTATGACCTGAGCTGAAGGCAGAGGCTTTAACCCACTGAGCCACCCAGGCACCCCTGTGCAGGGACTTTTTAAATGGAACTTGTTGCAGGATTGGCAGAAGCTCTGTTGGGTCTGTATCATAGCTCAGTTCCTCCCCCTGCTCAGTCCCACTCCTTTCCCTTCCTTTCACAAGCGTTGATCCCTGCAACGTCTTGTATCCAAAGTCTATCCAGTATCTGTTTTTGCAGAACACAGCCTGAAGCAGTTAACTGCTCCAAACTTCATTCATTCATTTTTTTAAAGATTTTATTTATTTATTTGACAGACAGAGAGAGATCACAAGTAGGCAGAGAGGCAGGGAGAGAGAGAGGGGGAAGCAGGCTCCCTGCTGAGCAGAGAGCCCGATGTGGGGCTCAATCCCAGGACCCTGAAATCATGACCTGAGCCAAAGGCAGAGGCTTAACTCACTGAGCCACCCAGGTGCCTCTCATTCATTCATTCAACATGTAACAAATATTTATTTGTTTGTTTGTTTTTCAAGTAGACTCCATGCCCAGTGTGGAGCCCAACACGGGGCTTGAACTCACGACCCTGAGATCAAGACCTGAGCTGAGACCAAGAGTCAGACACCTAAATGACTGAGCCTCACAGGTGGCCCATCAACATATAACTTATTAAACACCTATTATGTACAAGGCCCTGTTCTGGAGGGGTGCAGTGCTCAGGGTGCAGTGCTGAGTAAATCCCTGTTGCCGCTGCCTTCAATTCCAGCAGGGAACAGACAGTACATATATAAGCAAGTAAATGTGATCAATTCACACAGTGATAAGTGGCCAGAAGAAAATAAAACAGGGTAATCAGGGTACAGAATATACAGAGGAGGGGTGAAAGAGGAGTGCTACATTAGCTGGGAAGTGCGGGGAAATCTCTAAAAGATGACTTTCTAGCCAAGATGATGAGACATGCAGCTGTGAAGATCAGGTTTGAAAGCACTCCAGGCAGAAATGGACTGCTGCAGGTGCAAGGGTCCTGAGGCAGGGACATGTCTGGAAAGCTAAAGGGACAGTTGGAAGGCCAGGTGGCTAAAGGTCAGTGTTAGGAGATGAAGTCAGAGAAGAAGGTATGGACCAGCCCACATATCTTTGCTACTGGACACTCAATAACTCAATGGAACTATATCTCATTTATCCAGTTAAGAGCACAGGTTAGGCTGTAGACAACCTGGATTCAAATCCCAGCCCCACCAACGACAAGAGCTGGGTGAACGTGAACAAGTTGCGAACTTCTCTGAACTATAGTTTACATGATAATACACTGATATCTTCCTCATAAGGTTGTCATGAGTATTAAGTAGGAAATTATGGCAAGTATTTACTTAGCATAGTGTCTAATGCCTAGCAAGGACTCAGTAAATTGTAGCTATAGTTCTTATCTTTAACTCCAGCAATTAGCATAGTTTCTAACATTTAGTAGGGACTCAAAAGGTGTGTGTTGATGAAGGAAGGCCGAATCCTGATTGCACATATATTCTACCTTCCTCTGTGTGGACATTAGAGGAAAACGATCAAATTTATACTGAGAAGACAAAATTGTGACAAAAACAGCTTTATTATTTATCTGTTCAATATTTTTTTTGAAGATTTTATTTATTTATTTGACAGACAGAGATCACAAGGAGGCAGAGAGGCAGGTAGAGAGAGAGAGGAGGGGAAGCAGGCTCCCTGCGGAGCAGAGAGCCCGATGTGGGACTCGATCCCAGGACCCTGAGATCATGACCTGAGCCGAAGGCAGAGGCTTTAACCCACTGAGCCACCCAGACGCCCCTATCTGTTCAATATTTATTAAGCACTGACATGTATGAAAAAGTAGATTGCCTACTTTCTTGGGGCTCACCACCTAGAAGGGGAAATGAGATCTGCTATTATTTTCATTTTCCGGGCAATCTGCTATATCCAGGAGTTCAGAGACTGGAGGTCACCTCTGCTCCCTAGCTAGGGCGGCTAGGGAGGGTACCTTGAAGGGTGATGGGATTTTTGACAGGCAAAGATGATAAAAGAAGCTCACCTGGGGCAAACAGGATGGACTAAGCCAAGTGTAATGTATAGAAGGCAAATGCATCTTTAGGGAATGATGACTAGCCCAGGTTGGCTGGTGGACAGGAGTTTATGGTGTGGAGTAGGGAGATATGGGTCTGGAAAGGATGGTGCAGACTAGCCTCGATGAACCTCAGAGCCAAAGCACAGGAGATAAGAGCCAGAGGAGTATCAGAGGCAAGGTCTGGCCAGGCTGAGACAAACTGATCTGTCAGCTGTGTAGAGCACTGACCCCAGCAGGGGCCATCTGGAGACAGGGTGGACACTACAGGTCACTTAATCCTGATATTAACGCAATGAGTGTCCTTTGATAGGGAAACTGAGGCAGTGCATGTCTAAGGTCACACAGCTCAGAAGTGACGGGGGTGGAGTATGAATTCTGACTCCAGAATTCATGAAGAGAAAGACATGATGGGGCAGGGGAACCATGTGAAGGTCTTTTGAGTGGTGGGGAAATACACATAGGCTGAGCTGCCTTGGAGTACAGTGGAGAGAAAGTGGGCAGAAACAAGTTCTTAAAAAATAAAATCTGGGATGCCTGGGTGGCTCAATTAGTTGAGTCTCCAACTCTCGGTTTTGGCTCAGGTCATGCTCAGGGTCGTGGGATGGAGCGACACATTGGGCTCTGCACCCAGCATGGAGTCTGCTTGTCTCTCTCTCTCTCCCTCTGCTCCTCCTTCTTGTCTTCTTCTCTTTCTCTCTCTCTTTCTCAAATAAATACATAAATAATAAAATCTGAGACCCCAAAGAACTTAAATTTAAATGGAACCAGTATTTATTAGACTTTACCAAAATGATGAAACCAAATATTTTTTCATTTCATTATGAGTGACAATTTTAAAAGAGCATTAATATATTTTTCTCATAATAAAGGAGAAAGAATACAAAGAGAGAGGAAGAAATGGAGAGAGAAAAAGAAAGTCATTCAATGCTGAGTCCCAATGCTGACTAGCAGCTTACAAGACGGAAGAACGTGCCATTTGGATTTGTCAATGTACCAGAGCCCCACTGAAAGGGAAAGACGACAAGATGTTATAGAACAGGCTCTGGGAAGCCTCGGCATTTAAGACTGTGATAACACACAGCTACGGGCTAACAGAACGAACGAAAAACATGCAAAGACGGCAAGCTCCCTGGAACTGCTTTTCTCAGTAGACACATCACCTAAGAATGGGGTTTTATTTTAGTTTAATGAGATAATCTATATAAAGTGACCAACACAGGTGGTCACTTGAGGTGAAGCAAATGCTAGTTCCTTTGCTTTTCCTTCTCGGCTTCTTCCCATCCTAAATAACACAAAGGTAAGTTAGATAACCTTTCTTTCTCGGATACCTTCAGTGGAGGGGAGAAGAAACAACAGTCCTAGAAGTCTACAGAAAGAAAAACATCAAGGCAAGCTTTCCATGGGTTCAAGTTCTTGACTTCTGGCATCATTTATGAGTGAGTTGTGATGGGTATGAGAATAGAACCTGTTTCCTTGAGAAGTAAATGAAGGCAGGGATGTGAGCAAATATTAGGCCACGTGAAAACAAAAGGCCTTTTGTACTCTGGACTCTTTATCTTTATTCTATTAGTGACTCACCATAAAGAGCCAGTTGTTGTGCCAGGTGAAACCTCTAACTTCTTTAGAGAAATAATCATCCTTTCTTACCATTTTACCTCCTAGTATTTGATGAGTAAAGCCCCTCTAATGAGGTATCTCATTATGCATATGGGTCGAAGCAGCACACAGGATAGGCTTAGAGAGTCTTGGTGGTCTCAGCTGCTGGGGCACTCCATCCTCTCTTTCTGTCCATTCTCCCTGAGCAGACAGTCACCAGAAGTTCCTGTTTATGGTCTGTCCATCCTCAAGCTGTTGGGTAAGCAGCATGAAGTTGAGGCTGTTAAAGGCTTCCAGATCCTGGGGTGAAAGGTGCTGTTTTAAGTCATCCTACTCATTAAGGCCAGAACAGGCACAGGCTGTGGCTCTGACCATATACAACGAGGCCTGTTCTGAGGTGAAGGAAAGCCAAGATCCAAGGCGGTCTTTAAGATTGCAGATGTAACACCCAGGGTAATAAGGGGTGCCCTATAAAAACCACTGCTGCTGATAAAGAGGGGCTGGGGGTTCCTGCACAATTTCAGTGTGACACTTAGCAAAAAAGGTCTCCCTGCTCCAGACGGCCATGTGGACGCTCTCGTGGTCAGGGTCTGGCCTGGCAGACTATGTGAAAATAAGAGAGGTAGTGGGCCGGAACGACGAGGCTGATGTAGCTGTTATGCATCCAACCTGAGACCTTCCATTGTTTTATTCATGTATTGAATTATACTCTAGGGAAGTCAAATTTGCTCAACTACAAACCTTGTCAGTAAAGTATATTTAAGGAGAAAACAGAACAGAATATTTGAAAGGAGATTGTTGAAACATCTGATGATTATAACAGACTCTGCTGAACAACGCAGCCTCGTATGGTTCTGGCTGGAAATGATTACAAAGGAGGCTTCAGAGTCTTAGGACTGGGTCAGTGACCCTGGGCGGGACTGCCAGAATGGGTGGGTGGAAGTGAGAAAGAGTGAAAGAAGAGAACGAGCAGTGAACGAAAGAAGAGAGAGGTAAGATGAAGAAAATATCAAAGTTGGGTACTAGAGTGGGGTAATAGGGCTCAATGAGAGAGGGAAAAAAATGGACTATGGAGAAGTACAGCTTCTTGGGCAGAAGTAGAACCTGAGTCTGGAGCAGGACAAGTACCCTTTCCACAGAAGGTCAGTGTCTTGGTCTGCTGGGGTTGCTCCAACAAACTACAGTTCACTGGATGGCTCATGAACAACAGAAATTTATTTTTCACAGTTCTGGAGGCTGGGATGTCCAAGACCAGGGTGCTACCAGGGTCGGGTTCTGGTTCTTTTCCACACTGTAGACTGCCTACTTCTCATTGTAGCCTCACATGGCAGAAAGAGCAACAGAGTTCCCTGGGGGTTCCTGTATAAGGGCACTAATTCCATTCCTGAGGGCCCTGCAGACCACAGCCTGGAAATAACACAGCAGTACTTGATGTGGTCCGGCCATAAGAGCTGAGACCAAGCTGAGAGTTCCAGGGTTGAGTGAGCATGAGCATAATCGATCAGTAACATTCCCTTATAAAAAGTAACAAATCCATTTTGTAAAATATATATACACATTTAAATCAAATCCACACTGAAATGCCAATTCACAACAACTAGCATGGCTATAAGACGGACAATAAAAAGTCCTGGTGAGGATATAGAGAAACCGGAACCCTCATACACTGATGGTGGAAATGTAAAATGGTACAGCCACTCTGGAAAGCAATTTGGCAGTTCCTCAAAATGCTAAAACATAGAGTTAACATAAGACCCACCCCACCCCACCCACCAACCCCCACCACCATCTGAAAAAGACCCAACATTGCCACTCCTCGGTATACTCCCAAGGGAAATGAAAACATGTCTTTGCAAAAACTCGTGTACAAATGTTCATGGAAGCATTATTTGTAATAGCTAAAAAGTGGAAACAACTGAACTCCATGGGGATGGAAAGTAGGTTAGTGGTTGCCTAGTGGTGGGGTAGAGGGTCGGGGGGGAAGGAATAGGAAGTAACTGCTGATGGGTACAGGATTTCTTTGGGGGCTGGAAATTTGTTTTAATTCAATAGTGGTAATATCAGAACTCTGGATAAACCAAAAAAACTGAATTTTCCAGTTTACCTGTGTGACTTTTCCGGTATGCAAATTATTATCTAAATTATATGTCAATAAAGACTCTATACATTTTAAAACATCATATAACTTTGAAGGATTCTAAATACTTTTACTAGTAGAGGCTACATTCAAGTGAGGTGAGTCAAGTATAAGAAAAGGAGGAAGCAGTGGAGACTTTGGCAAATGGGGGAGGCATGCCCTTTCTAAAGGGGGCAGTTATGCAGGTCTAATCAGTTGTCAACCTATAAGAATGCAGCCCAGTGTTGCAGATCTTCCAATTTTTAGCAGAAGTCAAAAACCTGGATTTTTACGTAAGTCTCAATTTTTTAATACTGACGCTGAATTCATATTTTCTTAAAGGCATCATTGAGACATCAGAGTAAAGTACATCTGTGGGCCAGTGGATCCCATGATCACCAACTTGTGACCCTGAGTCAATACATGTACCTTTCCTTCTCTGTTAGCAAAGTTGATTGCATTCAAGGAGCTCAGAAGCCTCCATATGCTAACCACTGGGAAAATCTAACCAGGTGACAAATATTCATCAGAGGCCTCTCAGGTATAAGGCACTAGAAGTTAGGGACAATGCGAAACAAGAGAAAAAGTCATGGTTAAGTCAATTAGCATTGCAAATGGAAAGTGTGGCTTTGAGGGAGGGGGCTCCAGCAGCCTCTGCATAAGACAGTTCCATATATGGCCTTACAACCAGGCTCGTAAATTCCAGCCCACTGCTGGGCCCCATCCTGTGATACTTAAGACCGGCTCTGGACTATCTGAATTCGTTTATTTTTCATTGCTGCAGTGAACAGCAGGAGGAAATCGACTCAGAGTTTCTAAATATGCTTAAGAGCTTCGGTTCAAGATGCAGCTCATTCTTCCCAAGTCAAGAGGGAACAGACACTTGAATCCAGGTGCTCTATAGGCTGGAAGAGATTTAAACCCCAGAGTTGGCTCAAAAGCAGAAATATTTTTTTCAATCATTCTCTCCTGCAGAAATTTCCCAGGACAGGGAGTTTTTGCGGCAGATACATCACTGCTCACATAATGGAAATAGCAGGTGAATAAAGGGGGGGAGGGGTCAGCTGATTTGATGAAGGGTCATACAGGTGTCCTTGAAAAAGAACACGCACTGGAGAAGCAATTTGTGTGCTTTCTCAGAGACTCAGGAACAGACTGTTACAATTAGTTAAGGGGCTGCATACAAATGACACTCCTTTTGTGTGAAGGCCTGCAAATCTCTATAGGGCCGCCAGTCTTTGGAATCCAGGTCAGCTGGGGAAAGCTGAGTGGGAACATGTGTTTCTGTGTCTCTGAGAACGATTCTCCAGCTCCTCCCGAAAACAACACACACAGATAACGGCCTACGGGGGGTCAATGTCCTGCTAGCCTTTGACTGAGGCTTCTAACCTCATTATGAAATTTATTAGTCATGTGCAGAAAAATAACAGAATCCCAAGTATGTCTTGCATTGAAATGACAAACACGGTTGTGAAACAGCCAATTAGTGAGCCCTAAAACTCTCAACACAGCACCAATAGATTTCTGATCTACACTCTGAACAGAATATACTCTCTACTGGCCCCCTTTTTCTTCTGCGTCATTGATCTAATCAGCTTCAAGTACTTCAGGGACCGCTCAGCTGATCTCTTTCTTGACCTATGCTCTGATCACCTGCTGGACTTCTCAACCCCAATGTCTCACCTCATTAGCACCTTAATCTCAACTCAACATGTCACAAAGTGACCTCGTCACCTGCAAGGTTACCTTTCCTCCGGATTTCTCATTGAAAGCATCATGCACCACCCAAAGACCCAAGTCCCTACCCTGGCTTGTCTAAACCTCAAGCCCTGTATCTAACTAGTCATTACGGTCTGCCCACTTGACTTCTGAGACGCATCTCCCATCTGTCCCCTTACCTTTTTGTCCCCAACCCCCATGGCCACTTCTAGACTAGGCAACAGCTTTCTAACTGGTTCCTCATTTACCCTCTTCTCCCATTCCACACTATTATCAAGAATTTTCTTCCTGAAAACATAATCAAATGAAGTTACTCTTTCTTTAAAACATCCATGAGCCTACAGGTTAATGGCTTAATGTACTATACAAGGTCCATCACAAGCTTACCCCAACTTACTCCATTTTGTCTCATTTTTTTGGCCACAGCCCCATTTCTAAAAATGCCTTATTCTACCCTGAACATGCTATGCTCTTTCAGACCTCTTTGTATTTGCATATGCTGTTCCCTCTGTTAAGGATGTTCTTTCCCCCTCTGCCAGTCAGGACACTTTCTATATACTCTTGAAGTTCCAACTCAAGTGTTCCCTTTGCAGAAATATGTGCTGCTTCCCCTGTGCTTTCTCAAAGTATTTCGCTCATACCAATCGCAAAGCACTAACACAACATGTAACTTCACGTTGGCGTGATGTCTCCATGACCAGGACACTCGGGTCCTTAATAAATGTCAGTGAATTGAACGAATAAACCAGGAGATTAAAACATTACAGGGGCACCTGGGTGGCTCAGTGGGTTAAAGCCTCTGCCTTTAGCTCAAGTCATGATCTCAGGGTCCTGGGATCGAGCCCCAAATCGGGCTCTCTGTTCAGTGGGGAACCTGCTTCCTCCTCTCTCTCTGCCTGCCTCTCTGTTTACTTGTGATCTCTGTCTCTCAAATAAATATATAAAATCTTCAAAAAAATAAAATAAAACATTACAAAAGCAAGAGAAGCAGACTTTCCAGTATAACTTTAAAATATAATCATGAATCTAAAAATAAATATTTCTTCTAAAATAAATTTCATGATGAGGAATATTGCCCAGATGAAATAATGTAATCAATATATATGATCTTGGCTTAGACACCCAGAATTAATATTTTAGTCCTGCAAGTAGGAGTCTCTTAGGGAAAACAACGAGTATAGTGCCTAACAAATAATAAGCAATATATGTGTGTTTACTGTTATTATTATTAGGGGGTTATGATCTGACCCATAGTCCATCTAAAGAGATATAAATCTAATCTGTCATGATGGAATTTTACTGGCTAAGCGGCCTACAATACTAAACTTTACATTAAGGAACTAAAATACCCACACATAACTAGGTTTCCTAATGCACAAGAAACTATCCTACTTCAAACACATAAATGAGCCAACAGCCTCCAGCCATAGCCCATATACTAGCATCTGAGGACAGTATGCTTAAATGTTTCGGCAATATCTTCTAGGTTTTTCTATAGACCGACAAGCCAATTTATCTGACCTCCTTGATCTAAACAGCTTATCCAGTACCTACAGCTTATGTTCTAGAGACCTGAATGAGTCAGAAGATGAAAATGATTAATCAACTTGGAGAGATTTGAAACCTGGAAGAGAGCCATCCTGTGAGTAAAACTTCGGAGCTATGGGATTGCAGCCATTGGAAAGTTAGGGGATTTCCATGGTTGAAAACATTTGGCCGGCGTGCTGTAGCCCTCTGACCTTGCAATAAAGACAAAACAATCTGAGCTGGGTGATTTACCTCTGACAATATCCTATGTCTGCTGCCTTTGGCTTTTCACTCTGACTTGACAAAACTGAAGTTATTCCCCCTCAGTGTTATGACTTTGGAACTGGCTCAGAAAATTCCCTCTGCTTTTTTCTTCCCAATGGATATCATTCTGGGCCCTTGGCTTCACTTTTATGTATAGAGAGGCTTAAATCAGAAGTATACGTAAGGCACCTAGCTGAGGACTTGGCAAACAGCAGGTGCCTCTGTCCTTTTTTAGGCCAGGTTGATCCCCCGACACTCAAGGTTACAGGACCATCTTGATTTTCATTTTTGACAATTGTTAAACTGGTAGTACCATTTAAAATTGCTCTTCCTGCCCAAGATCTGTATCACTTACTACTGTTCCTCACTTCATCTATTTGAATTCTTCCAATTCCTTTGATCAAGCACTGATTGTTGAAATAAAAAATTTTTTAAAGATACTACTGTAACACTGTCTGGCTTTTATTTTTCTAAAATACTACAGACACTGCATCTGAGCCATATAATTGCATATTCCCTGTTTGTGGTTTAACACGTGATGCTTTATTAATGCAAGGACAGCTTCTAAAATTTCTGATCTATTTGTTTCCACCATGATATCTTGACTTCCATCTTCTTGCTCTTTCACATATGTACACTGACCTATTTCTACTTTCTTTCATTTAAAAATATGAATCACTTGGATTTTATTACCATTTATTGCCATCTCTTTCCTGGTTCGTCTTTCTGTTCTATCACTGCATCTGTAATACATTCTTTGTATCCGCTATCAATAATGGGTCAGCAGGATATGCTAATGCCTAATGGTTTATTGGTCTCTTGTCCCTGTTTCTCTCTTTAATATAATCTATTTTCCTTATGTAACTTCTTAGGATCTTGTTAACTTAATAAATAAATGAATTTAGGAAAAGCTTTCAACTTAACTCTTCCTTACCATGAAAAAAAAAAAAAAATCCAAGCATCCCTCCATTGAATAAACTAGTTGCTTGCGCATGGTCACACATCTCTATATACATACAAACATATCTACGTGAAGTTTCACTGGCAGGGTTCTTACCCACTGAATCATGGGTCACAAGGCACTTGGTGAGCAATGATAGCTGCTGCTTTGCACAGCACTTGCATGGAGAGGGGCCCCTTGGGGATTGTGCCTTCTGAGCCACAGGTCAGTAAAAACACATTGGGGATTAGCAGTGAAGAGAAAAAAGCTTGGGAGTGAGGCACTAGGATGCTGATTTGGAAGAGGAGAAAGAAAGGGAATTTCAGGAAAAGGAACAGAAGTTATGGACTGTAAGACCAAATAAGGAAAAGAATAGGAGAGATGAAATAGGGTTAGAGAAAGAAGCGTTTAGAGAGAAAACACAAGAGTAGATTAGAGTAGAGTGGTTCAGGAAAAGAAAGAAATCAGGAACAGAGGCAAACAGAGAATAAAAGGTGGCAGCAGCTGGTCCTCCACTTGAGAAAGAAAGCATGAAGGAATATATTTAGGAATAAGTAAATACAGATGAGAAAACATTCCAAATCAATGTGTCATCCTCATTTTAAAATCTCCTTTGTTATTATAATCTACTATCCACAATATGGCTTCTTGTTATAAATCCCTCAGCCTATAGAAGCAGAAATATCTGTCTTGCTGATTCGTTTGAAGTCAGTCACTCTCATCAAAGCCAAGGGGTAGGTTTATAACCCAAGCAGCCAATCAGACACTCTCTTGGGAATTTGAATATTTAGCTGAACAGTAAAGGCCAGAAAATGTTGGAAGTGGATTCATCCCAGAAGTGGTACTATGATGTGACCTGTCCATCCATTTCTGTTTCTTGTATTCCTAGAGCTGTCCTGGAAATCTGTTCATTTGTTCGCTTTACTTTTCTTTCAGTTCTATGACCTACTTCACGTCCATTCAAATGTTGCTCTTTTTTTTCCTTTAAGTTAGCCCGAGTTAGTTTGTGTTGCTTGTAATAAAAAAGTCTGTTAATACAATCCACATTCTGTTGAATCAAAAAGTCACTGTGTAAGATGGTCCTACAATCTGATGCCTTTCGTACACCTCTCAACTGGTCACAGGCTCATTCTCCATGCCTTCTCAGTCCTTGATCTCCAGTTGAAAACGTTTAACTTATTCTGAAGGTCAGGAGCAGAATGCAATGATGTGCTAGAAATGAAAGGAGTTATTTCAACCTCGTCAAAGTTGAAATATTAGTGTGAGATGAGGATGTAGCTAGGTCTCTGATGGCCCCGGAAAGTGGCCACAACCATTCTGTCAAATCCTAAACCATTAATCTAGAGGGGAGGCAATGTAAAGAGCGGGCTGGGGTGCACAGATAGAACTGATTGGCCACACAGCTCTGATCCTAGCCCCAGACTGAAGGCTTGTTTCCCAAACTGGAGCTGGGATAATTGCCCTGTGGGTTACAGTTTTTAGGGGCAGCCTCTCTGTCTGGAGACAAAGTGACTGACCAACTGAAGAGGAAACACTGTTCAGCATATGCTTGGGGCCTTACAGGAATGTAGCCAAGCCTAGGACTAGAGACTGGGGCCTGGTTATTCCCAACATCCCAGACAGTACTCTCTTCTGAAACTGGCTGTGAGATTAACCCAGATTTTACTGTAGATTTCTACTCCATGGGGCCATTTCTTTCTCACCCTGCACATATGAGACCTTGAAAATGACAATTCCTGTCATCATGTACATGAGTAAGCCAGGAGGGCCACCTTATATAGTGCCACATTCTTACCTAGACTGAGAAATATCCAGAAGTCTCAAACATTATTTCATCACCTTGGTTCTTACCATATACTATTCTAAAATGCAACGTGTTGCTCATCTTATCCACGAAAGTCCCTCCCAAATAGTTTTATAAGAATTCCTAACTGCCAAGAATTCAAAAGTAAGCCAACTATACAGTTGAATTGAATTGAGACAAAGATGAAGTAAGGTTGTACATTCCTACTAACAATAACGGTTCAATATCAGTTAAAACAGTATGTGATTTTTTTTTTTGCCAACAATAGGAGACATTTTCACTAAGCTTAGAAGTAAGGCCTAGAAACCATTCCCAGTAAGGCCAAGAAGCCATTATGACCTAGCTTATTCCTGGCCCAGAGGTAAGACCTCTAGTCTTAGACAGAATGGCAAAAAGTGAGCTATGGTAAAAATAAAAAAAAATAAAAAATAAATAAATCATGGACATTGAGCTTTTGAGCTAGAGAGACCTGTGTTTAAATTTTGGCTCTGCCATTTACTAGCTTGTGACCATGGACAAGTTACTTCCCCTCTCTTGGTCCCCATTCTTTCATCACTAAAATGGTGATGAGACCACTTAGTTTAAATGGTTATTGTAAAGATTAGATATAATACATGCAAATAATTAGCTCAGTTCTGGCACTGAGTGGACCCTTCAAACATAGAATCTACCATTATTGTCACCAATAATAATTAATGGCATAATAATACAACTGTAGAACAATTCTATAAGAACAAAACTAAATACATGAATTCCCAGCTGACACTACCTTTACATAGGTATACCCACCATACTTAAAGTTTTCTCCAATTAAATATTAGAGTAGAGATTTGAATTTAGGTTGGTCAGACTATTGAACCTGAAGGTATCTATGTGCATAACCAATCTGTATACTATCTCCAAACAGATATATACCCTAGTAGACTAGTAATCTTTAGGAAGAAAGCACAGGTTTAGTGACAGGACCTGGGAGGGGTCTGGTCTCCTCAGGACTAGGCTGAAGAAGAGACCATTGCAGAGAAGGGGACAGTAGGGTTGTTATCTGGGAACTCAAAACTGCTAAAACTTACTGAGTTCTAATACTTATTGCATTCTTAGTAATAAACATAGTCTCACTGGTATTGTTTCATTTAATCCTTACAACATCCTCTGATGTAGATATCAGTATTATTGCCCCCATTTCACATATTTCTTAAGTAACTTATCTGAGCTCAGCAGTTGCTGAGTGGCAGAATAGGGATTTAAACCCAAGAACCTTCAGACTAAATGACTGGCCATAGCCTTGGGCCCCAGTGCAGGGGAGGGGTGCAGTCCTGGGGCTCCAGAACCTGGACTTGGGGGTTAGGGAAGTACCACCTAGCTCTAGGGCATGTAGAGGTCCATATCAGAGGGTCTGGGAGAAGAGAGAAAAACGAGAAGAGGCTCTTTGAAGAAAGGCAGGAGAAATTTATGAAGCCTTAGAAGATATCTATCTCTACTTCTTGTTAGTCTGCCTCTGACCACAGACTTGGGACAAGGGAGGCATTATTAAACCATTAAGGGTATCTATGTGCCTGGAAAAATCCAAAAGCCTCTTTTACTATCTAAAACACTTTTTCTTTGAATTAAAAATCCTTGAAGTCTCCATCAAAGTTCCATTCTTACGACAAGCACTTAGAACAGTGCCCACCATATTAACAGGGCACAATAAACATTTCCGGAAGGAAGAAAAGGGAAGTGAAGGGTTTTTTGTTTCGTTTTGTTTTTTAAGATTTTTATTTGTTTAACTGAGAGAGAGACAGCGAGAGAGGGAACACAAGGAGTGGGAGAGGGAGAAGCAGGCTTCCCGCAGAGCAGGGAGCCTGCTGCGGGGCTCAATCCCAGGATTCTGGGATCATGACCCAAGCTGAAGGCAGACACTTAATGACTGAGCCACCCAGGCGCCCCAAGGGAAATGAAGGTTAAAAAAAGAGTAGAAATGATTCTCAAATACTATATCAGAGCATAATTATCCAAGGCCTAGCTCAGTGAAAGAATACTGACCTGGCAGTCAGGAGATTTGGGGTCTACCCAGCTCTGACTATAGCCATATGAACTGGAATGTCATTTAGTCTTTCTGGCCCTCTGTTGGCTCATCTATAAAATGGGTTGGATAAGATGATCTATAAGTGAGATAATTTGTAAAAGGGTTTTGCTCAACGGCTGGCCTAGAGAAGGCTTTTAATCTATGTATACTAAATATGATGGTTCCCATTTTTTAAACTCCACTCTAAGTCATTTTGCTGGGCCCCCTCATTTTACAGATGAGAAAAGTAAGGCAGAGAGGAGTTAAGTGATAAGTACAAGATCACCCAATTAATTACTGTACACCCAAGACAATAATCAAACTCCCTCAACTCTCAGCCTGGTGCCCTTTCTTCTACATCACACTGCTTCCTGACTTGATTGGTCTGCTTGCTTCTCTCCTGCTACCCAGGAAGGAACTTTTAAAAATAAAACCACCACATGATTGATGGGATTCCAGGAAGCCCTCAAATCCATGCTATTGTCATTTAAGCAAGACCCATCTCAAAACACCCAAAGAGAATATATAATTTTTAATCCTCAGAGATAGAAATTCTACCATGTTTCTCAGTAGTCTACTCCAGTTTTACTTGTTACTAGATACTTCCTTATGTTCCAAATCCTCATGCTATAGTTTAAACCTCTTGCCTTGTCCTCAGGTGAGATGGAAAATGCTATGTTATGTTGAGTCTTTTCATAGGCAAAGGTGGCTATTAAATTGCCCTTTATCCTTCTTTCTTCCCAAGCCGACTAATCCCAGTTTCTTTAAATTCCTTCCTACTTCTTCATTCCCAATGCTTTAATCACCTTTGTGGCTAAACTCTCAGCCACCTCTGGACTCAACCCCTCCTTGTTGATTACAAATCACAGAACTGGGGATGATTTCCAACTATGGTTCTGAATGTTGACCAGCGAACTGATTGTGTCATGGTTCCAATGGGATAGTTCCCTCAATTAGCATTCCACCACCATGCTTTGATTTGTAAAACTAGAGGCCACCCTATCTGGGCTGAACGTAGATGATTTGCAGCTTCTCTGCAGCAAACTTAAATGTGAACCCGCTATCTCCTAACTCCTAGCCTATTTCTAACTAACTTTAATAAGAACCCAAATTAGTTGAACAGGAATCCTAAAATGTGTATTAAATATGAGTATAAGTAGGTTTGGGTTTTGTTTATCACCGTTCCTGCATTTGTACACATAATACGCGGTTTCTGAGAAGAAATGAGTTGCCAAAGCACTGTTTACTTATCATGTATCATCCCTATAGTGTTTTCTGTTTATTTGTACAATCCTTCTAAATTTACAATAGTTCAGAAAAAGAAAGTTTTTCTAAATTGCGTAATAGTGTGTTTAAATCTTCTTCTATAACAAATATACCTTTCTGCTGTGTTTTCTACATATGCTGTTGAGGCTTTAAAAAAAAAAACTTTTTAAAATGCTTCTGTTGTTTCCATAAAAAAAAAAAATACAAGATCATGGTAGTATAAAGTTATCAATCTCCTGAGCCATATATTAACATGGACTTAATGAATATTTATCAGACACCTACTAGGCACACACTAGGTACTTGAGGACAGGATGGAATGTGAGAGCAAAGCACAGTATGAACCTGAAAAGCTTTTCAGAGGAGGTGACATTTAAGTTGGACATTGAGGAATGAGTAGGATTTCTGGCTGACACCCAAACTGCAGGAACATAAACCAGGCAGAAGTAACAACGAGCCAAGAAAGGCAGAACAACATCAATTATACGGCTAACGAGACATTGGCCTAGGAAGTGATTGGGAAAGAACAAAATTGGATTCTGGAGAGATGCTATTTTTACAATAGTTTTTCCAGCTAAAAGTGGTCCTTGAGAAGTCATCTAAGTACTGTTAACAGAGTCACGCCATTTCAGTCCACTCTCAGGATGAGAAAACAGCTAATTAACATTAACAGGCTTCATGCAGGATGGAGACTGCATAAAAGGAGGCACTTTAAAGGCTGAGCAATCCAGGGAAACAAAGTCCTTTGCTTTTTATGGCTTAAATAATTTCACCCGCTACGGTTTCATAATTTTTCTTGGTTCCACAAAAGGATTGTTTAGTCCCACTTGGCAAACATGGGACTTCTTTGCCTACGCATGTGTGTTTCTCAGCAAAAAGAACAACAAAAAAAATGTGGCTGAGGCTGATTTGTAATTTTTCACTGTGGCTTTGAGTCATGTATGGTATCAGCACAGCTAGAGAAATTGGGTTTGTCAGCTCAGCCTCCCTCCCTGCCGGCCAAGCAGCAGAGCATGAAACAGAAACCATAAAGAAACAATAGCAGGACTTGGGGGTTATTTACTGTTGTTCTCCAAATACATCCTAGTGACAGAATGGAAAACGGTCAACTGGGAATCCAAACTATATTCTCATCGAGGCCCGGATAATTTCTTAGGATAGGATTTTTCTTTTCTCTCTTTTATTATTATTATTATTATTATTTTAAATTTGTTAACAAAGGAGAAGGAAAATGGTTGAGCAATGTCTGAGAATGGTTTGGCAGCATGGAGTATGTGGCTCAACTGGCCAGAAGGTATTCTGAGGTATCATGGCAGAATTCTCACCCCACTTCTCCATAACAATGACACATGCCTGTAGGCCTGCACAGCATGAGACTCTCCCTAGTCAACTGAGGGAGTTAAAGGACTGGGCGAGAGTTGGTGAACCTGGAGGACTTGTATGAACACTATGTGTACATGCTTATAGACACACACACACACACACTCATACACACACATTTGTGAGTGTGTCTCCTTTCAATAGAAAATGAAAAGCTATAGAAAAAATACCTATTCACTAGACATTTATTAAAAATATGAGTATCTTCGATCAGGCTTTGGGCTGGGCAGGGATAATAAGTAACGAGCAAAGAACCCTGTCTTGGAGGGGATCCAGAACCAGAAGGAGAAAAAGAAATGTAAACATCTTTGATCTGGCGTAGGTAGGAAGGGAGAAGGGGAGTTCCTCTGGCCCCCAACTGTGATGTGGGCAACTCTGTAGATAGTGATTTTTCCCACTAAGCAAGACAGGAAAAATGTAAGAGACAGTCATTTTGGGGGGCGCCTGGGTGGCTCAGTGGGTTAAGCCTCTGCCTTCGGCTCAGGTCATGATCCCAGGGTCCTGGGATCGAGCCCCGCATCAGGCTTTCTGCTCTGCGGGGAGCCTGCTTCCCCCCTCTCTCTGCCTGCCTCTCTGCCTACTTGTGATCACTGTCTGTCAAATAAATAAATAAAAATTTAAAAAAATTTTAAAAAAAAAGAGAGAGAGAGACAGTCATTTTGGAGAGAAAGACGAACAGCTGAGACTCAAGCACCGGAGTTGCAGGTACAACACAGCCTGGAGCTAGCAGGACGCCTGCAGGGAATGCTTGGACAGTGGGCCTGGAGCTTAGGAGAGAAGTCTGGGCCGGAGGCAGAGATGTGAGGCTCGTCAGAGTTAGGGTGGATTCCACATACACAAATAAGAGACCACCCGGAGAGAATGGACAGCGAGAAGAGAACCAAGGTATCTAGAGTGCTGTAATGGGCAGCATTTCAGCAAACACCTCATGGGAAATCACTCTGTGTCGTCATTTTATGAGGTACTTCCAGACATAGAAAGGTGCGAAGAATGGAGTTCCAGCCCTCACAGAAATGACTACTCCTTATGGGTATTTGAGTAAAACAAACATTTCACATTTCTTTCCTGGTATCAGTGGTACTTCTCCTAAACGTACACCCCAAATTTACTAAAATGACAGAAAATATTATTTTATACTTTCTAGCCTTCTCAGCACATCTTACTACATTTTTTATTTTGTTCTTAAAATTTAGATTATCCATTTGTCTGTTTTGTCTCTGCCGTTAGAATACTAAGCTCCTTGAGGTCAAAGTCCACTATAACATTTATTTCTCTTTTTAATTTTCAAGTCTCTACATGAGAATATTAATTATCACTTAGCGAGCATGTAACATATGCCAGGCATTATTTGTGAGTGCTGCATGGAAGTTATTTCCCTTGAACACCATGACAAGCTTACGAGGTTGGGATTACTCTCCCATTTCACACAGGCAACAATCAGGGTACAGCCTGATTAGCAAACGGCAAAGCCAACACACAGACCCAAATCTGTCTCATGATCACAGGAGCAAATCATGCTCTTTTTAAATACCCACGTGCCATCTCTGTGTGTCCACTCCCTGTGAAGAGGAAACAAATGTTCACCATCAGTGACAGGAGGGAGATTTTATAATAACTGAGGACCTGCCATCAAGCACCTTTGTCCACATCTACCAACTTTTGGGACTACTTTAGAAAACCAATTAGCATGCTTTGAGCAGCACTCCTCTTTAAGACTATTTGGCAAGTGTCCAAACTTTGGAGGCATAAAAACGTGATGACTGAAAGGGGATTGTTATATTCCTTACATAATGAAGCATACCTATTTAAAAAGTGGAACCGGTAACATTCAAGGCAGATTTGCAAGATTGGCCTTGGTTCTTTTCTTCTGTGTGTAACTAATACGGCATTGGGCAATAAAATTGGGGGCTCAAAGGGATCTTATTAAATTAAAGAATTAAAAAATCAAAAAGCTAAATGAGATTTAAAAGCACAAATTTGACAGAATGTCCCTGGAGGAGGAACAGAGTGGATGATTTGGCCCTTAACATACTGTGTTTATCAAGCAAGCAAGAATAAACAAAATATGGTGTGTCCATACAATGGAATATTATTCAGCCATAAAAAGGAATGAAGTCCCAACTTGTGCTACAACCTGAATGAACCTTGAAATCATTTAAAGAATATCTAAAGAAGCCAGACACACAAGGCAACATATACTGCCTGATTCCATTTATATGACATGTCCAGAATTTGCAAATCCATAAACACAGATTAGTGGTTGCCAGCAATTCGGAGGAGGAGGGAATGAGGAGTGACTGCCAACAGGCACTGGGTTTCCCTTCTGGGGCAATGAAATCGTTCAAGAATTAGATAGTTCCAATGGTTATACACCTCGTGAATATACTAAAAAAAAAAAAAAACCCAACAGTGAATTACACACTTTAAACGGGTATGTGACTCACAGCTTAATTAAAAATTACAAGTTAAAAAATCAAGCAAGACAATGAGATTCATGAGAAAAAGTACTTAGGAATCACAAAACAATCTTCTCTTTATTAAGTAATTGGTTAGACCCTATGGACTATGGCATCAAGTTCTGGGATCCAGATGGTTTCTAGGAGAGGGTCAAAGCTGATTAGACTTGGAAAATAAGACAAATGGAATACTAGAGATGGGAATGATTCCATCTAAAAACCCAAAGTAAGAGGGGGGCTGATTTAATCAGTTTCTTCGAGTATATAGAGATTCTTAAGCAAAGAAGAGTCACCAGCTGCTTTCTATCTCTTGTGAAGGTAGAGCAGAAAAAAGCCGCTCCAAAGATAATACAAGGGATTTAGGACAGACACAAAAAAAGTGTATCTTTACAGTCAGATTTTAACAAAGGGCAAGGTTACTCAAGGAGGCTGTGGGCTCTCCACCACCTCTGAAGATCTACAAAATAAGAACAGAGGCATCAGGACTTCTGGGAACGTTTTCAAAGCCCCATTTGTGAATGGGTCCTCACGCTACTCCAGAGGACACCCTTTGTACGGTAAGGTGACTGAGTGGGATAAAGGGAAAGACATCCTATGGACTAGAAGAAGTCCAACTGGGTTTATGTTAAACTAAATTTCTTTAGAAAAATTTTCAATTTCCTGTTATTTTCCTTCATAACACATCCCCATGGGAGAAAAAAAGAAATTATCAAATTCTCCTGCTTCCAAATGAGCTTACAAGATCTGATACACAAGGTTTGGGTGTCCTGTCACAACACCACTCCTCCTGTGCCGGGCATTTTAGCTGCTCAGAAGTTCCCTTTCTCCCTATCAACATTTTAAGAATTTTGTCATTTTTCTCTAATTCTGAAAGTATCTCTGCTGTCAGCCTTGCACCCACCTACCCAGTCTGTCAGAATGCAGGCATTTTCCCCTCGCCCTGTCACCACACAGTGTGCGACTGCTCTCCTGCTGCTGTCCACAACCTCTGCATCATCCGCCATGTCCAGCGGTGCCAAGTGGGAATACTGCTAATATCCATACACCCTACTGTCTAACACATTGTCTCTTCACAATGAGAATCCTACAAATTTGGACTTTTAGATTATGCTATCATCTATGTTAGTTGCCTGTTTTTTCAATAGAGAAGCATGAATTTTCTGATATAAATACAGTAATTTTTCACAGTTCTTATGTGTTTTTCATCTCTAAGGAAAGACCAACATACTGATGTCATAATTATACACTTGAAATTTCTATCTCTTGATTAAATAGATATAAGTCAATGTCAGTGCCATGTAACAGCACTCACATTCTGAGAATGGCAAATTTAAGTCATCACTTACAAATTGGCATACTTTCTAATAAGCACATATTTGTAGAGTACCCATCTGAGAGTATCACAAATATTACCGACAGCCATGTAAACTGCCGTGAAATGTACTGCCAGCTGCCAATACTACTTAACAAAAAGTAGGCATCTCACCTTACTGAAGCCAGAATCAAAGTTAGACCAGAAATGAATCAGGCAAAATTACGATCTTTTTCCTAACCCTCAAACTAACTTGGAAGTGAGATGGGGGTGGAGGAACAACATCAAATAATCTTTACAAGTCAGAACAGAACAGGTCTTAAAATTGTTTTTGGCTCCACTGCCCCTAGGTCAGCTCCTGAAACAGAAGTCAAGCTGTGACTTATAGGCTTATATTAATTTTCCTTATGCTGCTTAATTTTAGTAGCATAGTTTCCACATACTCTAATTTCTTGTTTTGGGTGTTGTATGACATGTCTTGTAAATAGTGTGAAGTTGGTTTAACTGTACAACATTAAAGTTATATCCCCATTAGGTCTATAATCTAAAGACCTGCTACTTCTAGATAAGTAACAGTTCTGACCTCTGGGAACTGCTGAGAATTATGGAGAAATCCAACAAGGCCCTCTTACTTGCTTGACACTGACCTAAAACAAGAAGGCCTTGCGAATGTATACAAAGTTGTCCTTTCAAAACCAAGCAGACAAATACTTTCTACTCCAGTCCCAGAGTCTTCCACGACTTCCACTGTTTTAGAAAAATATCCTTCCATAAAGGTGTCCAACTCTCTGTACCACACTGCACAGGTCCCACTCCTCCACAGACTAGGAAAATGAGACTGATATCATATATTAGCTTGGCCCATAGCCACAGAGTCCCATCAAGTAAAAAATCTTGTGACTACCACTCGAGGGCAGGGATTGCATATTTCCCATGTTCAGAACACATCCTTGGAGCATGCTTCAGACAGGGTGTCCATCCAGTAATACAGCAGCCCTTGCACTCTGACGGGATTAAAGTCCCAACTGCCAGTAGCCTGACGGAAGAACCCACTTCCCCTACCCTGCACATCCTCCTCATAGAACACTGACCCACTGAAACAGCAGTTACGTTCCTGATCAAGGGATCTTTACAAAGGATCCTTCCTTGTAAAAGAGCCTCAGCCTCCATATCAATCAACCACAAATGACACATCTTTACATTGTGCAGGATTAAGCTCTCTGACATCTCTGTATTACTGGTAATATGAGATTCAAAGTTGGGGGGTGGTGCTTCGGAGGGAGGGATGAAGAATGATCTGGAAGCAGCACTGAGGAAAAGGATGATACCCACCCAGCATCCAGGTCTGGTGGCAGGAGACAGTAGAAAACAAAACTGCCACCCCTAAGAGGACAACATGTTCAGAAGAGAGACATATTTCTGTTAGAGTTAGAAGGTGAAAGGAATGTTCCAAGAAGAGGTTGGGAATATAGGAGATTTTGCTGATGCTGGATTCTGAATTCTAGGGGACACAGGACTTGGGGAGAAGTAGAAAAGGAGTAGAAGAGAAAAATTCGAGTTTGGGAGGTAAAGGGTTTCATACAAGTTGGGCTTCTTGTGGTGATATCTAAAAAGTGGTTCAGGCATAATGAGATCAGAGCTGCATTTCTAGGGACAGATCCTGGGGGCAAGGCTGAGAGTGGAATTAGAGAGGGATGACCATCCAGTTCCTTTTGACCCCTTCTTGATGAAGGGAGGAAGTCCAGGGAAGTGGGATCTTATCCTTCTCTTTATCCCTGATGATGGAGGAGGTAATAAACAAATCCACAGAGGAGTATCACATACATTAAAAATATTTCTATGTGATTCTATATTTAATTTTATGACAAGTAAAAAGGTGAAGGAACAGCTGGAACAATGGAACCTAGATGGGATTCTTTAAGAAGACTTTGACAGCCTTATCTGGGAAAATGTAAGGGAAAGTTAGGGATATTTCATGGCTTCTGGGAAACTGAAATAGGTATGTTTCATCTGATGCCCTCTTAAACATTTACAAGATACTAAAGTGGAGTTTACATTGGGAAAGTTATAAAATCTTGAGATTCAGTTTCCTTATCTGTCAAGTGGTTAGAAGTGGGATAATACCTAATAATACCTATCTCCTAAGGCTTTCATGAGGATTAATGCTGTAATTAGTTATGTAAATGCAAGCACAGCATCCAGCATATGGTATAGGCCCAATAAGTGTATTTTTTTATTTGAGTATAGTTGACATGCAATGTTACGTTAGTTTTAGGAGTACCCAAAGCAATCAACAGATTGAATGCAATCCCTACCAAAATACCGAAAGTATTTTTCATAAAAACCAGAACAAATAATCCTAAAATTTGTATGGAACTGCAAAAGACCCTGAATAGCCACAGCAATCTTGAGAAAGAAGAAGAAAGTCAGATGTACCACAATTCCAGATTTCATGATATACTTCAAAACTGTAGTAATCAGAATACTATGGCACTGGCATAGAAATAGACACATAGATCAACAGAATGGGATAGAGAGCTTGGAAATAAACCCATGATTATACGGTCAATTAGTTTACGGCAAAGGAGGCAAAATTATACAATGGGGAAGACAGTCTCTTCAATAAATGGTGCTGAAAAACTGAACAACTACATGTAAAAGAATGAAACCAGACTACCTTTTAACACCATATACAAAAATAAACTCAAAATGGATTAAAGACCTAACTATGATACCTGAAACCATAAAAATCCTAGAAGAGCACAGGCAGTAATTTCTCTGACATTAGCTATAGCAACATTTTCCCAGATACGTTTCCTAACAAAAGCAAGCATAAACTATTGGGATTACATCAAAATAAAATGCTTTTGCACAGCAAAGGAAACCAATAACAAAACAAAAAGACAACCTATTGAGTGGGAGAAGTTATTTGCAAATGATATATTCAACAAGGAATTAATATCCAAAATATATAAAGAACGTATACAACACGATAGTGTAAAAAAAAAAATCTGATTAAAAAAAATAGGCAGAGGGGGGCACCTGGGTGGCTCAGTGGGTTGAAGCCTCTGCCTTCGGCTCGGGTCATGGTCCCGGGGTCCTGGGATCGAGCCCCGCATCGGGCTCCCTGCTCAGCGGGAAGCCTGCTTCCCTTCCTCTCTCTCTGCCTGCCTCTCTGCCTATTTGTGATCTCTGTCTGTCAAATAAATAAATAAAAATTTAAAAAAAAAAAAAAAATAGGCAGAGGATCTGAATAGACATTTTTCCAAACAAGATATACAGATGGCCCAAAGACATATGAAAAGATGCTCAACATCACTAAACATCAGGGAAATGCAACTAAAAACACAATGAGATATCACCTTACACCTGTTAGAATGGCTAAAAAATTAATAAACATTAAATTACTCTTTTCATTCGTTCCTCACAACAAACGTATGAATCAAATGTTATTCCATTTTAAAATGCGGAATAGATTTTTATTGAGATTCAGCAACATATTTAAGATGCCTCCTTTACTAAGAGTCTGAGCTGGGATTTTTGACTCTGCTCAAACTGACGCCCAAGGTTGGTCTGAGCTCTTTCTGCTAAACCTCGTTGTCTCATCTGTGGGTTTCTCTGCTACAGTTAATATCAGAAATGACTTCCCCAAAACTAAGACACATACTCCTTTGTAAATGCCAAACATAGTAAAACAGGTGTACCTGGCACAGGCCCACATGTGAATCACTCTCAGACAAGAACCACCTGCATTCACTGACGGCAGTGGTGGTGAAGAATAGACAGAATATGAAGAGAAGGGGTGCCTGGGTGGCTCAGTGGGTTAAAGCCTTTGCCTTTGGCTCAGGTCATGATCCCAGGGTCCTGGGATCGAGCCCTGCATCAGGCTCTCTGATCAGAGGGGATCCTGCTTCCCTTCCTCTCTCTCTGCCTGCCTCTCTGCCTACTTGTGATCTCTTTCTGTCAAATAAATAAATAAAAATCTTTAAAAAAAAAAAAAAAAGAATATAAAGAGAACATTAGGCACTTAAAAATCTCATAATAGGGTGCCTGGGTGGCTCAGTGGGTTAAGCCTCTGCCTTCGGCTCAGGTCATGATCTTAGGGTCCTGGGATCAAGTCCCGCATTGGGCTCTCTGCTTGGCAGGGAGCCCGCTTCCTCCTCCTCTCTCTCTCTGCCTGCCTCTCTGCCTACTTGTGATCTCTGTCAAATAAATAAATAAAATCTTTAAAAAAAAATCTCATAATAGCCTGAGATTCTTTATGATTCTAAGTGAGTTCCTCTTTGTCATAAGGGTATAGTTTGGCTCAGTTTTCATTTGTTTCCTCTTTATGTATTGAAAAAGAACCAATTGTTAATGAAAACCAGTGAAGCAGCTGCAGAGTATAGTAGAAAATGTGCTAAACAGTGTAAAGACATAGATCCTGACCCTGCCTAGCCACTGGGCACCCAGATGGCCCTGGCAGGTTTATAACCTCTCTGGTAGTAATAATCTATTGATTGAGAACATGGGTTTCAAAATCAAAAAACTCTGGGTTTGGTTCCGGTTCTTCCACTTACTACTGTGTGACCTTGGACAAGTTATGCTCTTGAGCCACAGCTTCTCCATCCCCAAACGGAGAAATTAATACCTAACTCAGAGAACTATTATTACAAGGATTAAACAAACTACTGCAGATAGTTGGCACAGAGTCGGTGTTCAAAAAACATCTGTTATAATTGTTACCACCACCACTCTCTGAGTTTCATGTTCTCTGTCTCTGAAATGGGACAATAATACCTGTCTAGTCTCCTCTGTTCTACCTTCCAAACAGGATTATTTGAGATGACTATTGCGTGTAAAATAGCATTTTGTAAAAATATAAAAGACCATACAGGAATAAGGAATTATTATAATGGTAAGTCAGGAGAGAATTGAATACATTATGGCTGCCAAGTGACAGAAATGATTACTCTTGAAATTTTGGGGAAATGATAACAACTTTTAAAGGTCCTAAATATCCAGCTGAGAAAAACAAAATGTTCTTCAGGTTCTCAGAACTCCAAGTTCTTTTTTCCATAATATAATTGGAAGCCCTAAGGGTCCATTTAATTCACAATATAAACGTAAAACAACAACAACAAAGTTGAAATAAAGGGAAAGATGGTTTCACAGATTGCCCACAAAACTGGGAAATTGTTTACTACAGCACAATGCAATAAAGAGACTTACAAATTGAGTCCTGGGGGAAGGACACAAGCTATATTTGTTGCATGTGGATATCAGAGGCCAGAAGTTGGCTTCTTCTATTCTGTGAAGTGCCATGTGCGTAAATTTGTAGACTGTCATTCCCTTTAACTCAAAACACTGGTGAACAAACAGTTGGAGCAAAGCCACCTCCAGAACATGACCAGCCATAGCTCTCAGAACATTGACCATCTCTCATTGCTCAAACTCAGCCCCTAAATCATTGCCTTGCTTAACTCAGAGTTGTTGTTGTTCACCAATGTGATCTTCACTGATCCCTGAGAATCTTACAGAGGGGGGCCCATAGAAGTCATCTGGGCCCACCAAGCCCCCCAGAGCTCTCACAGCCAGGAGTGTCTTCTTCATACAATTCCCTACAGAGGCAGGACATTTCAGAGACAAGAGTGCCCCACTGGCTTGGTGGCCTCTGCTGGAGTTACAGTTGACAAGTACCAGGGCTAACACAGTTCCCCTGCCCTAAGGCTTCCATGAAGGGCCTCCTGCTACAGAACATTCTGGTCTCTTTTGCAGCTCTCTCCAAGGATTCCAGGAAGAACTTCTATGCAGACATGAACTCAGAATACAGAAGTTATTGTTGTTTTCTTTTTTTTTTTTTTAAGATTTTAAGATTTTATTTATTTATTTATTTATTTATTTATTTTATTTGACAGACAAAGATCACAAGTAGGCAGAGAGGCAGGCAGAGAGAGAGGAAGGGAAGCAGGCTCCCTGCTGAGTAGAGAGTCCGATATGGGGCTCAATCCCAGGACCTTGGGATCATGACCTGAGCCAAAGGCAGAGACTTTAACCCACTGAGCCACCCAGGTGCCCCCATCATTGTTGTTTTCTTCAAGCAAGTACATGACAATATTGACTCATTATATTTCCCATCAACAAACAACCCTAAAACTCTTCCCCGTTACTTGCTAGCAAACCAAACTCCCACCTTCCTATTTTGGACTTAATGTAGTATCTTGGTAACCTAAGTGTAGGACTCTACATTGACTTCTGTAAAATTTTGATTCACTAGCTCTGGTAGCATAGTATAGTGGTTAAGAACATGGGCTTTGATGTTAAACAACCAGTTTCTGTGCCAGCTGTGTCTCTTACTAACTGTGGAACTTGAGTAAATAACTTCACATCTCTGTGCCTCTATGTATCTACTATCAATTAGAATATTAATAGTACAGACGCCAGAGGGTCATTTGAGGATATAGGAGGGAATATATGTAACACATCTGACATTCTACCTGGCACATAGTAAGTCCTCAGTAAGTATTACATGTGGTTGTTATTAGCAAACCCATCCCATCAACCTACATAGATCTTTCTAAATCCTTGTCCCTCTTATTGGCGATGTTAGCCATCCCTTCTAACTTTGAGTGAACCATACATTACACAATCACATCTTTTATGCTTTCATCAAAATTTTTAAATGAGGGGCGCCTGGGTGGCTCAGTGGGTTAAGCCTCTGCCTTCGGCTTGGGTCGTGATCCCAGGGTCCTGGGATTGAGCCCTGCATCGGGCTCTCTGCTCTGCGGGGAGCCTGCTTCCTCCTCTCTCTCTCTGCCTGCCTCTCTGCCTACTTGTGATCTCTGTCTGTCAAATAAATAAATAAAATATTTTTTAAAAAAATTTTTTAATGAGTAAACTGGACAGAACAGCATCAGCAAACAGATTCCGGAGTCCTTCCAGATGGACATCAATCCATCACTCAGCTCAAAACTAGTTTGTGACACTTGTTGAACCAGCTATGAATCCACTGAATTAATCCCAACTAGAAAATAAGAATATAATAAAAATCACTGCCAAATTCCTCCCAGAAAGAAGAATCCACTCTATGACATTCCTATAACCAATCAGATGATGGTAGAAGAATAAAAGGATGCTAGAAATAAGAATGTGCTGTTTTTTGTGAGCTCGTATTGGCTCTCAGTAATCATCACAAGATGTCATTTGCCTTGGTCATGGTGGTGATGTGTCCTTCCCCTAGGACATTTAGAGGCCTGAAGCATAACTCTACTTGCTTGAATTTTCTTTGGGGCTAAATATTTCCTAGGGCTTATGAGAAGGATGCTGAAAGATGACAGAACAACATATGCTATGCATCTTTTCTAGACTATGGTTCCTGAGATTGAGCCAGAATACCTTGGCTCCTTAAAAGTCAGCTATGGAAGGGTTCACCACCATGTTACAACTCTCACTTATAGAAGGAAGCAGGTAGCCAGACACTAATAAGGGCACCAGACCACAGTACACAGAAAGGAGAGCACTGTGCATAGGCAGCCAGGCCCTTGACCTAGAAGTGGAAGCAGCCCTACACACAAACAAATCAGAGCCGGTAGGCAATGGGTGGGGAAGGCAGGGGAAAGATTCCTAGAGAACACTTGGGCCAGGCCCCTTGTTGATTTTCGACATTCCTACCTAGGAAATGTACCATGAGCAACACTCTCATTCTGACCACAGTGCATTAGTCAGATAGACTTCTCAAAGAAAAGATCAAGGAAGACAATGCAAATTTTTAAGTGTGGGAATGTCTCTGACACTGAACCGAAGCTTGAGAACTTGAAAGTGAAAGTGACAGGAAATGAAGTGAAACCGGTTTGCTGGTCAAGAATGGAATGTGAAAATGAACCGAACATCTTAAATGGAGCACACTTCTCATGACCCCTCACTTTACTCCATGACTCAGACAGGGAGTTTCTGCAGTACATACAGAATTCTGTTCGGTAGAGTGACCTACCGACTCTCTTCTGACGACCTTACCCCATCTGGGGAATAACTCACGCCCCGTCATCATGATAACGATCACAAGCATATTTCCCTGCTCTCATAGAGTGCTACATAGATTATGAAGCACTTTCCCAAACAGTTTCTCATCTGACCCTCACACAAGCTGTGAGGCTGACATTTTTTTGTCCATTTGTTATAGGTAAGGAAAGTGCTTTAAGATCAAGGATTTTTTCCCCATGCTACCACAGTTGTGGGGGCCGCAACTGGAGTCCACCGGACTTCCCTGCGGGCAACCCAAACACACACACATTCTACCACCCTTAATCAGCCCGAAGCGTCATTGCCCAAACAAACAGACCTGGTTTCTGAAGGGATCTGTGCACACATATACAACACAGCTTTACCAGCCCTAACATCTTTAAAATAAAACACACGTGGACAAGCGCGTTTTTTAGGTAATCCTACATCTTGAGCCCTGGTATATTTGAATACAGAAACAGAAATACTACCTGCCTTTACTTGCTTTAGGCCTGGCATATAAAACCTTGGTTCCATTGTTACCTGGTCTCAAATTCTCCAACTACAGAACTATTCTAAAGATATTCCTAGAGCGTGTTTCACTCAGATTCACACAGCCTGATGAAATTTCAGTGCCAAATAAGGAAAAAGATGGTGTGTAGCATTCCCTGGAGGTATATTATAGCCTGGCAAGCAGCTTCCTGCAAGACCCATTTAAAAAGATTAGCAGGAGGAAGAAATCCAAGGCTACAATAAAAGAATTATCACTAAAAGTTCTCAGTATAATTCCTTTCTTTGAAGCCTAAACACAGTGTCTTCTGACATGATGGTAGCTGAGGCCTGTGTATCCAAAGGGCAGTAGATCCCTGAGGGTATAGAATATTTTAAAATCACCTTCTGAAAAGTAGATTTAAAGGGGACTTTTCCATTTTTCAGGCCTAAATATCCTTTCTCTTTGTCCTCACTTGAGCTCTTTCAAATGTTGAAGACGACTGATGTGAAAAAGACAACAAAGAAAATTTTAAAATTCTCTCGGAAAACCTCATCTTTTTGAAGGGAATCTTAGTGGGAGGGATGACTTCTCCTGAGGAAGACTCAGTGAAGCTGTGAAAACACAAGGCTCTGGGAGCCAGAGAGGTCACCCACCAAAGGCCGCAGCAGGGATGGTCAGCAAGGGTTGCCGTGCACACTGTTCGGCCCCTGAACTTAAGAGGGAGGACGGCGGTTCTCAGACGCCCTTGTTATTCCTAGCATGGTGACTGGCTCACCCAGCGTTCTATAAATACTTGCTGACTGAAAGCAGATGAAATGGAAACAGCCTCCCATATGTCCCGAAATGGTAGATACCAGCGTGCTTGAGTAGGAGTGTTCTCCATGGGCAGAAAAGAGAAAGAAATACGATTTTGAATCTAATGTCTTGAAGTCTTGCAATGTGAAGGATGAGAAAATCGGTCTCCAGACTGGCTCACCTACCCTGAAAAAGGAGAGTGCTTCCCTGAGGTACTATGACCTACAGCATGTCTCCAACCCCTGAACACAACAGAACTTCACCTCAGGACGAACCTGTCACAGATCTCCACAGATCCCATTCAACTCAGAAAATATTTTACATTCAAGTTAGCCACAGGGTTGCCTTGTGGGTGCTGGCTACCCAGCTGCTTCTTAACACAGCACAACTCTGTGCTGGCACAGACTTGGTACACGTCTAGAGTATAATGTGTCACCCCAAAGAGGTGTTGCTGCTGACAAGAGATGCTGTCATGTATGACAGACAGCTACAGACCTGGGTGCAGGGTTGGCCGGCCTGTGTTCAAGCTCCACATGACTGTAGCGACATGAACACATCATTTCACCTGTCTGAGTCTTGGTGTTTTCGTCCGCATTGTGAGAGGCTGAAAGTGGGTCCCTTCAAAGATCCTTTCTAGTTTCTAGCACTTCTAACACTCCAGGACCCTGGGAAGAAAAGCAACTAAACTCAAACCCCTTGTTGCTCACATGCTGCAGAGAAAACAGGTTGATGCAGCCACAGGTCACAAAGACATGGATCCTATTAGCAAAAGCTCAGCCCCTTCTGTGGCTGAAAGGAATGGGAAGAATATTTTGGCTTTCAAAGCGGGCAAAGATTTGGTTTGGACCTCTCTCTAAAGAGACAGCATGTCTCAGCAGTTAGAAATGGTGCCAGTAGCCACAGGCTGGGTCACTGCTTTTAGTGAGGGAGGCCCAGCGTGCACAACACAAATTTCTTAATTGCCATTACTATAACCTTTACCACACCTTGTTTTTCTTGGGGGCTCTCCTGGTCAGGTAATCTGAGTTAGATTCAACCCAATTTATAAAATTTGAAACTTTTCCCATTGTAGGTAAGATTACGTGCTATTTTAAGAAACCTCTTGGGGGATGAGGAAATATGTTGTTTTTCTTTTAAATATTATACTGTATATCGATTCCAAATGCTAACCAAGCTTTTAAAGAAAAACATGAGTTCCCTAAAAATAGCCTGTCTACAATGCCTCTTAGATTTGGACACTTTATACACAAAGCATAACTTGCTTAGCATGTAATTAGAAACAAAATAATATTTGGTGAACATTATCTAAAAGGTTAAAAAAAACTAAATGTAAGTGTCAATTTTTTTTTAAGATTTTATTTATTTATTTGTCAGAGAGAGAGCACAAACAGGGGGAGCAGCAGGCAGGGCTAGAAGCAGGATCCCTGCCGAGCAAGGAGCCCGGTGCTGGACTTGATCCCAGGACCCTGGAATCATGACCTGAGCATGACCTGGTTAAGGCAGATGCTTAACCAACTGAGCCATCGAGGTGTCCCTGTAAATGTCAAATATTAATTAATGTGAGCTGCATTGCTACTTTTAAGTTGTACTTTCAAAAAAATCTCAAATGACCTCCAAAATCCATTTTTAAAAATATTTGGTAACCAAACGTCAAATCCAAAGGTCTAGTCTTGGTCTTCAGTTTTCCCTGACCACCCACGGATTTGCTGAAAACCTTTCTAGTCTTGACCTGAATTCATGACTCTACACAGGACTGGCTCTCTTTTTCTCCATCCCCTTCCTGGGCTATTCTTACTTGTCTCCTCTGTGTCCTACCACATCTTTATGGATCTCAAAGTTCAGTGACCATCCTATTTCCTTTCTCTTTTAGCATGTTTCGCATACAGCCTCACCTTTGGATTTGGCGAACTCTAATTGTGCTCACCTCTAACTCTGGGTAGATGACACCCTAACCTTAATCACTAAATCTTACCCTCTTACGTGTGTTTCAATTTTCTATCTCCCCGACTGCATGCTGGACATCTTTACCATTTTGCCTTATCGTTATTTCAGACTTGGAAGCTATACAAAACTGAGTTGAGCAAGAAAGAACCTTGTGGGGATGGACTAAAACTGAAGGTATCAGAGTGATTTCACAATTTTTAAGATACACACACATATTTTAGAAATTGTGAAATCACTCTGATTTCACATATATATATATACACCTACATATATATATACATATACATACATATAGTATATACATTTATTTATTTATGTATTTCCCAGCTCTGTCAGCAAGAAGCACAGAACATACCTACTCCCAGAACCTGGTCCCTACTACATTTCCACTAAAAAAAAAACTGGGGAGTCTTGGAGAAATGGGCGATTTAGGGGCTGGAGAAGGATAGGTACAAAATGAGCTTGGAATATGCTTAAAAAAAAAAACAAAAAAAACGGGGCGCCTGGGTGGCTCAGTGGGTTAAAGCCTCTGCCTTCGGCTCGGGTCATGATCCCAGGGTCCTGGGATCGAGCCCCACATCGGGTTCTCTGCTCAGCAGGGAGCCTGCTTCCTCCTTTCTCTCTGCCTGCCTCTCTGCCTACTTGTGATCTTTCTCTGTCAAATAAATAAATAAAATTTAAAAACAAAACAAAACAAAACGAAAAATATGGTGGTGATATGACACAAGAACACAGTGGCTAAATTTGGGACAATTTGAGCCTCAAAATAATTCAGTACAGTACTAAAAAGAATAGGAATGCATGAGTTCAAACTAGTAAGAGATGGATGTATGGATAGGTGTAGGTGGATGGTTGGATGAGTAAAAGAGAGAGCTCTTTTGCTTAAAGGAAAATGTCTAGTGATGACTGGTAAATGTGGAGGGAATGTCAGAGTTGGAAAATCATGATTTTGTAGCTGTCTTACTGAGCTTGGACTATACAAGAACTAACAATGAATACTAAATATGGGTGGATGATGAAAAGCAAGAAATTTACTTCTCACTGATCGCTTAGTGCCTGCAAGGGAAAAGCAGTAACTATAGAGGAAAATTAGATAATACCTTGACCTAGTGGTTGAAATTTACATCACAGTGAGGGGCAGATGGACATTACATTATACCTCCAGATATGATAACCTGAGAAGGACAAAACATCATCTGGCTGTCAAGGCAATACCTGAATCTAACTATAAGGAAACAGCAGACAAATTTAAGAAAAAAAAAAAAAAAAAAAAAAAGCGTGTAAGGGAAATGTCCAAGTCATAAAAAATAAAGGCTGTGCATATGTTCCAGATTAAAAGAGACTAAAGAGACATAACAACTGATTGTAATACCTAAATCTAGACTGGATCCTCTGCTAGAGGTAGGGAAGATGCCATAAAGGACACCACTGCACCACTAGGTCAACTGACAAAACAGTGTGAATCATAGATTAGATGAAAATATTTAATCAAATTTACTGAAGTTGATAATTACCTAAAGGTTATATAAGAGAATATCCTGTTTCTTGGAAATACATACTTAAGTATTTTGGGGGTAAAGAATCAAGATAAATATAATTTAC
The DNA here is from genome assembly GCF_963455335.1 of Martes martes. Lineage (NCBI taxonomy): Eukaryota > Metazoa > Chordata > Mammalia > Carnivora > Mustelidae > Martes > Martes martes. Next base: position 112,499,057 of record NC_137894.1, on the reverse strand, counting down.
TCCCCCAAATCAGAAAAATATTATGTATATGTATATGTACATGTAGTTATTTAGATGATACCTACATAGTGGGTGGGTAGGTGGGTAGGTAGACAGAGTACAACATTATAAAGCAAAAGTAAGGTGTGCCTGGAGGATTCAGTCGGTTAGCATCCGACTCTTGATTTCAGTTTGGGTCATGACCTCAGGTCATGAGCTCGAGCCCCACATCAGGCTCCATGCTAGGTGTGAAACCTGCTTAAAAGTCTCTCTCTCGGGGCACCTGGGTGGCTCAGTGAGTTAAAGCCTCTGCCTTCGGCTCGGGTCATGGTCTCAGGGTCCTGGGATCGAGCCCCGCATCAGGCTCTCTGCTCAGCAGGGAGCCTGCTTTCCCCTCTCTCTCTGCCTGCCTCTCTGCCTCCTTGTGATCTCTCTCTCTTTCAAATAAATAAAAAATCTTTAAAAAAAAAAAAAAAAAAAAAAAAAGTCTCTCTCTCAAGCGCCTATGTGACTCAGTTGGTTAAGTGTCTGCCTTTGGCTCAGGTCAGGACCCCAGGGTCCTGGGATCAAGTCCCACATCAGTCTCCCTGCTCAGCAGGGAGTCTGCTTCTCCACCGGCTCCTCCCTCTGCCCTTTCCCCCATGCTCATGAGCATGTGTTGCATGTGTCTCTCGCTCTATAAATAAATAAATAAATTTATTTATTTATTTATTTATTTTAAAAATGTAAAATACTAGCAACAGATGACTCCTGGTAAAGATATTTTGGTGTCTTTTTTCTTTTCCCTTTTTTTTTTTTTTTTTTGTTTGCTCTCACTTTTTTTTTTAATTTGAGTATAGTTGCCACACAATGTTACATTAGTTTCAGGTGTACAGCTTAGTGATTTGGCAAGTTTATAACTTATACTATGTTCACTGCCAAGGGTAGCCACCATCTGTCCTGCGATATGGTTGTTGCACTATCACTGACTGTACTCCTTGGACTGTACCTTTTGAGTGTGCTATTTTAATTCCTACAACTTTTCCATTCTTCAAAAAAAAGGAGAAAAAAAAAAAGCCCAGTAAACAAACAAACTTGGATTGAAATGATTGATCCTAGCTTCCACGCAAGCTATCTCTACCACCATTGACTATTCTCCCAGGAAATCTTGAAATATTATAATTGTCCTTGGGACTCTTCCTTCTCTCACCTCTCTGAGACATTCTACTGAATATTGCCTATTCACCCTTCATAATGTTTTACATCTAGCTTTTCTTTTGAATTCCTACAATCACCACACTATTTCAAGTGTCTATTATTTTATTGTATTTTGTTTATTTGTTTATTTATTTTGAGAGAAGGAGAACATGGAGGGAGCAGGAGGGGTAGAGGGAGAGGGAGAGACAGAATCTTAAGCAGTATCCACACCCAGCATGGAGCCTGATCTTATAACCCTGAGATTATGACCTGAGTCCACATTAAGAGTCAGTCAATAGTCAGAACAGCTAAAATTAACAAATCAGAAAATGACAGACGTTGGCAAGGATGCAGAGAAAGGGGAAACCCCTTATACTGTTAGTGAGAATGCAAGCTAGTATAGCCACTCTGGAAAACAGTACAGAGGTTCCTCAAAAAGTTGAAAATAGAGCTACCCTATGACCCAACAATTGCACTATTGGGTATTATTCCCCAAAAAACAAATGTAGTGATCCAAAGGGGCACCTGCACCCCAATGTTTGTAGCAGCAGTGTCCACAATAGCCAAACTATGGAAAGAGCCCAGATGTCCATCAACAAATGAAGGATAAAGAAGATGTGGTATATATATGTGTATATATCTCAGCGATCAAAAATGAAATCTTGCCATTTGCAGTTATATGGATGGAACCAGAGGGTATTATGCTAAACAAAATAAGTCAATCAGAGAAAGACAATTATCATATGATTTCACTCATATGTGGGATTTAAGAAACAAAGCAGAGGATCATAGGAGTAAGAGAGAAAAAAATAAAATCAGAGAGGGAGATAAACCATAAGAGACTCTTAATCATAGGAAACAAACTGAGGGTTGATGGAGGGGTGAGGGTGGGAAGATGGGGTAACTGGGTGGTGGACATGAAGGAGGGCATGTCATATAATGAGCACGGGTGTTATATAAGACTGATGAATCACTGAACTCTACATCTGAAACTAATAATACACTATATGCTAATTAATTGAATTTAAATAAATTTAAGACATTTTTCTAAGTTGGTCAAAAGTCCATCATTTTACAACAAAGTATTGCTACGATCTGCAGATTCATCACTCCAACACGAGGGTCTCTCTACTCTAAAACATCTTACACTCCTCTACACATATGTCTCACAACAGTATTATTTTCAGTCTGTCACTTATTTATTCAGACTTTCACCCTGGACTCTGTATTGCCTAAAATAAATGAATAGGTCAATCAACAAATAAGTGCCTAACTTCTTATGTAAAAAAAAATGTAAAAAAAAGTTAATTGGAAAATAGCACATTTTCACGGCAGAAGAAAGTTGCAAATATTAAAGAAGATCAAAATAAAGTTGAAATTATCAAAGAAGATAAAAAAATATCAAAAGGATCAAAGAAGAAAACTTAAATAACTCATAGTCTCGAAACGTATACATAACCACTGTCAACAGCTTGTCGTTTGTCCTCCTTGATTTTTTTTCCTCATAATACATATATTTTATCAAATTGGGATCATACTGTACATTCTATTTTATGAACTACATTTTGCACTCCTCCCCATACCATGAGCATTTCCCCATTTGATCAAAAAGTTTCAGACAACATGACTTTTGATAGCTAAGAGCACTCCATTGTATATGTGTAATCTAACTTAATCAGTTCCCTGAGTTGGTTTTTCCCCCAAGTTTTCATTCAAAAATATTCGTACATACATATTTTTATTCATCTCTTAATAATGTCCTTAGGAAATCTGTTTTTAAAAAACTTAAACTGTTTTTTAAAAACTTAAACTGAGGGCGCCTGGGTGGCTCAGTGGGTCAAAGCCTCTGCCTTCAGCTCGGGTCATGATCCCAGGGTCCCGGGATCGAGCCCCGCATCAGGCTCTCTGCTCAGCAGGGAGCCTCCTGCTCCCTCCCTCTCTGCCTGCCTCTCTGCCTACCTGTGATCTCTGTCAAGTAAATAAATAAAATCTTAAAGAAAAAAAAAAAACTTACACTGAATCCCATCTTCTATGAATTAATCTTCTACTATTTAATGTATACAAAACATACTATGACTTTTTCACTCCTATGCTTTTACTCCCTTCCTCATGTTGCCTTTATGTCCCCTCTATGTCAATCCAAATCAGAATCAGGCAACATATCTTAAATGTCTTTGTATCACAAGTCCTCAAAAAATGGTCTTTGAATGATTACATCCTCTGTATTCTTCCAGGCCTCACCCAACTCTCCCTTCTTCCATGGACGCTTCCTCATGACATCTACAGACCACAGTTACCCCTCCTTCCTGTTTACTACTGACACAAGAGATTGAATATTTTCTCTCATTGACACCCAGGTGACAAGTACCTATGTCTCTCCCATTTGGCAGGTAGGAGAAACATGACATGGAAAGGTGACTTATTCCCGAACTGTCTGGTTCTGAGTCTCGGAGCAGGTTTTAGAGCCCGTGCCCTAAGAGAAGTCACAAGAACTGTGTTCCCTGGGAAAATTTTGTGATACTCGACCTGCCTCTGTTAGGCCCTACATGTCTGATGAAAGCACATTTTGACTGGGTTAGCTTAACGTTAAAACCAGATGGTTTTAAAATTAATTATATGCATGGATACTTCAGGATAATGAATTCTCTTTCCAAAAGTATCACTAAGATTCAAGAAGTGACCTTTTCATTATTCTCAGGTAGATATATTTCCTAGAGCAAAGCTAAAACATCTAACTGAGAAGGGGCTTTACAGAACTACTTTAATAAATAGACACAAATGATTTCTACTTATAAGCTCAATAAATGATATCTGAATAGAAATTTCTAAAGTAGATGAAAGAACTGGAGTACGAAGCCTCCTAATACGATTGCATTTTAAAAACAGATTCCTGAGGACTCAGAATAGCAATGGGACTCCAATATTTCAGAAAAGCAGTCAGGACTACTTTGGACCCTGGGAGTGAAATCTTAACACTACCACAGCCTCTGGGGCTCCAGCTGCTGCCTTAACACATTCAGAGAGAAAAATCACTGTTTTATTTTACTGAGCTCCTTTAAGTAAAATTTTAAGCATGAATTAACTAGGTCATGGGCAAAGCCATCACGGAAGCTACCTTTGAGGTTCATGAGAGGAAGGATCTCTGAGGATTCCATTAGAAAACACATTTATAAAATTTGTTCCTCAGCATTTTTTGGTCTATTTGGGAATTTTCTGTAGTAGAGTTTTATGCACACTTTAAAAAAAAAAAAAACAATTTTAATGGGAAACAATTTTTTTAAAAAGCCATGACACAGCACTGTGCATTGCCCTGTCCAAGATGGACAGGTTCCATCTTGTCAAAGGGAGTTTGGAAGGGGCAGCTAATATTGCTGTAGTAATCCCCAAATCAAAGCCTCCATGCGGATGGCCTATGTGCTCAGGCTCCCTCATGCTGGACACTGAGATTGGTTTCAGGGACAAGGAAGGTGCCACAAAAGAAATGATTAAAAACAACTAGAGGACGATTACTCCTTTGTGACTCCCGCTTGAGAGCCTGAAATCTGAGCAGAATTCATCTCAGTTTCTCTAATGAATTCCTCTGCTGCTGTCATGCGGTTAATTCTCCACATTTTCTACTACTCTGATTATTAAAAAAAGAAGTAAAAAGGAAAAGGAGCCAGCCAATATAAACATCAAAGGGTACTCCCACTTCTGTGGCCTTCAGATATTTTCCAGAGCTGGATTGTGGGGACAAAAAAGAGGGGTGGGGGGTGGAGGGAGAAGCTTGATTTCTGTTTCCTCCGGGAGACATTGGGAAAATCGGCCCCACAAGGCCGCAGCGCAAGTAGGTGGTGTGTTTCGTATCACGAGGCAGCGAAGGTTTTCTCGGGGAAGCTAGATGTTCCCTTGGCTTAGCCAGGCAGACCCCAGCTACTACTGAATGGTGGCATGGGGAGGATGAGAGCTGGGCTCTTCCTAAAGATGGGCTAGCAGCAGACACCCTCCACTGGGCCTCAGACCAAAACACTGAAGGGAGCTGGGGGATGAAGTGGAGGAGGGAGGCGGGAGGCAACTTGAGAAACTTAAAACCAGCATAACTTTTCATTTCCTGAACTTAAAGCAAATAACTGTTGTGGTATTCACTGGAGTTTGAGTTTTTTTCTCCTGCCAAGCCTGCAGACTCCACCACCGTCGGTCTGAAGTTAACAGGAGGAGACTGAATGGGAATAAATGTAAAAACCTATTACAAGGGTATAAGAAAGTTAGGGATAGGAGAGTGACCGGGCTGAACAAGAGTTCATGTGAAAAAGATCTAGGGTTTCAGTGGACTGTGCACAGTGTATGAGCCAACAGTGTGACCTGGCTGCTGAAGAATCCAATGCAATTCACTGATTAGCAACAGTATGGAGTTCAGAATAAGGGGGGGAATGGCCCCCCATGCTCCACACTGGTCCAGACACAGTTGGAGTGCTGCCTCCGCTCCGGGTGCCAAGTGTTAAAGAATACAGAAAACTGGAGCATGTGAAGGGTGTCACAGGAAGAAAACGGGAATGGAAGTCATGCCACATGAAGAATAACTGGGGAAACCAGGACTGCTTCAACTGTGAAAACAGAACTTCTTGGGGGGGTTTAAATATCTGCAAATAGCTGAGGAGTCCTTGTGTGGGAGACAGAGCAGACTTAACTCCCTATCTCCAAAGGGCAGACAAATGGGCAGAAAAATAACCCAAATTAACAACACAATTTCTAACAATTCAAATTGTTTCAAAACGGGATAGGTTGTTCCGTGTAATAGTTGCTTCTCCAGCAGTGGAAGTGCTCAAAGCCTAAACCTGCCAGGGAGGTTATGAATAGTCTAGCATTACGTGGAAGACGGGGCTTGATGGCTCATTAGATTCAGAACCCGAGAATTATGATGAGACAGAAGTAACATTAAAAAATAAAAGGCACCACCGCTTGCTTAAATCCTCTATATATCAGTGGGAAATTTATTCAGTCATTCAACAATACCACCATGGTTCTTTCAGTTTGTATTAAGAGGCAATAAGGAAAGCCTTTCTCCTGTTAGGGTCTTAAACTAAAGAAAGCATTGTTTGTAGGAACGACAGCATTCTAACACCCTTTCTATGTTTATTAACCTGTTTTGCCTTTTAGATTATCCTATTGTCAGAAACTCCAAATGCCAAAAGAGCTGAACTCCTTGAGAGCAGGGTCTACATCTTATTTACTTTTGTACTCCCAGGACCAAGTAGAGATCTTGACACAAAGTAGGTGCTCACAAAGATTTGCTAACTGTGCTAGGACTGTGCTAGGTTATGGGAATATAGCAAAAAACAAAACAGACCTGGTTTTAGGTATCGAGGAACTTGCAGTCTAGCGGGTGTCATCCGTATGCAACAAAAAGTCATGAAAAGAAATACATGAGGCTCCTGGGTGGCTCAGTCATTTAAGTGCCTGCCTTGGGCTCTGGTCGTGATCCCAGGGCAGTGATCCTGGGATCCAGCCCCACGGGCTCTCTACTCAGCAGGGTAGCTGCTTCCCCCTCTCCCACTCCCACCTCCCCCTGCTTGTGCTCTCTCCCTGTCTGTCGTCAAATACATAAAATCTTAAAAAATGCATAATTCTAAAATTATAATAAATACAAAGAATAAAAAGTAAAGAGAAGAATGAGGGTTATAAGGAAAATCGAACTTTGTTAAGGGAGTCATCTTTACAGAGTCAAGAAGGAGAGTGGGAGTTAGCCAGGTGAAGGCTAGAGAAAGGAAGACTATTCTGTGGAGAAGAAAGAACCTGTCTAAAGGTGTTGAGAGGGAGAAAAGAGTGAATAGGAAGCAGAGGTAGGACCACGCAGGACCTCACAGGCCAAGCTACCATTTCCAGGTTTAATCCTAAATGCAACCAGAGGCCAAAGAAAGACTTTAAGCAGGGAAGTGATAGAAACCATGTCCCTGACAGCTGCATTGAAAAAGAATGTAAGAACCAACCAGTGCTGGCAGGGATATAGAGAAAAAGGAAACCTTGTGCACTGTTGGTAGGAATGTATACCGTCATAGCCACTGTGGAAAACAGTATGGAGGTTCCTCAAAAGATTAAAATTAGAATTGTCATATGATCCAGTAGTCCATTGCTGAATGTTTACCCAAAGAATACAAAAACACTAATTCAAAAGTTACATACAACCTTATGTTTATTGCAGCATTATTTACAATAGCTAAGATATGGAAGCAATTCAAGGGTTTATCAGTAGATGAATGGATAAAGAAGATGATATGCAATATTACTTGCCATAAAAAATATGAAACCTTGCCCTTTGCGACAACTTTGGGTGCATCCAGAGGGTATACTGGAGTGAAATAAGACAGTCCAAGAAAGACAAATACCATATGCTCAAACTCATATCTGGAATTTAAGAAATAAAACAAAGAAACAAACAAAGAGGCAAACAAACAAACAAACAAACAAAAACCAGACTCTCAGCTATAGAGAACAAACTAGTGGTTGCCAGAGGGGAATCAGATGGGAGGTGGGGAGGATGGAGGAAATAGGTGAAGGGGATTAAAAGTACGCTCATCATGACGACACTAAGTAAGATACAGAATTGCTGAATCACTATATTGTAGACCTGCAACTAATATAACACTGTTTGTTAACTATATTGGAATGAATGAAAAAATGGAAGGAAGAAAGGAAGGAAGGACAGAAGGAAGGAAATAAAGGAAGGAAGGAAAGGGAGTAAGGGAGGGAGGGAGGGAAGGAAAGAAGGAAGAAAGAAAGGAGAAGGAAGACAGAAAGGACTAGAACAGTGTATTTTAATGCATTAGTGGGTCACAAAATGAATTCAGTTGGTCCATGCCTAGGATAAAAAAAAAAAATCGTTTCTAAAAACATCAAACTGCAACCTACAAAGTAAAGGCAAGTATTACTTTATGAATCTTTTGTTTCAGATTTACTTAAAGATACACAGGACACACACATATGTATGTGTACTGGGGGCATCATGAATATATTTTTTATTGTGAGTCACAGTCAAAAAGGTTTGAAAGCCACTAATTAGAGGGAATCAGAGTGAAAACTGGGAAACCAATTAAGAGGTGAATGGAATAGTGAAGATGTAAGTATGTTGGGAAGTGGACAGATCCAGCGGATACCTGGAGACAGACACTGGGAAGGACTTGGTGAATATTTCGTGGATGACTCAGGTTTCTGGCACCCGTTAAACTAGAAGACCCAGTGAATGGGTGAGTGAACAAAGGAGTAAATGATGACGGCCCAGGAAACCCTGCTAAAGTTATAATTTTCTTCATATTTAACCATAAAAACTCTATCCTATTTAAAACTGATTTTCCCTCCTTGGTTTCCACAGTCTTCTCATGAGCTTTACAGATAGGGCCCACATCTACTTCAACCTCACAGTCCCAGGGCCCATCACAGGAACTGCTCTGTGGAACATGCTCAGTAATTACAGGCTGAATGGGTTAATGAATGTAGTGAAATAAAAGTGATAAAGTCGGGGCACCTGGGTGGTGCAGTCGGTTGTGTCTGAGGCTTGGTTTTGCCTCAAGTCATGATCTCTGGGTCATAAGACGGAGCCCCGCATCGGCTCCACGCGCAATGCAGAGTCGGCTGATGTTTCTCTCTCCCTCTGTTCCCCCTTACCCCCTGCTCTCGCTCTCTCTCTCTCTCAAATAAATACATTAATCATGAAAAAGTAGTCAGTCTTAACAAGAAAATGAAATGTCCTATATCTTTAAAGTCAAGGAAGAGCAAATCAACTTGGGATAGGTTATTATAAATCTCCACTTATTAATTAAAAGTCACGTTTATAAAACCAAAGGAAAACTGTCTTTAATTACAATCATACTATAAAAGCACTCTCACTCTTTTATTGCAGAGGACTAATAAATCTTCAAAAGTCCTCTTCTACCATGCTGTCCCATCTCATTCACACTCTGTGTTTTCAGATTTGCAAGAGATTTAAAAGTTCTAAATTCACAGTCTAAACATTATTCAGATTATTCCCATGTACTTGGTAGAGGGCAGGTATAATCCTCAGTTTAAAAGAAAATAAATGAGTTATGGAAAATGTCCAAGAAATCTCAAGCCACCTAGCAGCAGAAGCCACAGTAATCCACTCCTTGCCTTCTGGTTTGTAGTCAGCCCTGTGGCACTCTGCTGACACTCTGCCTAACACCACTCTTTGTTGATCCTGGTACATTCGAGCCGTCTATTAAACTTCCACTCCCTCGGGGGCAGACACTGTGTCTTCTACTTTTACTGTACTGTCCATGATGCTTAGCAGTCCTGAACACACTAGACACTTAATATTTCTTGACTGGACTACCATGAAGAGTAAAATGAAGATCTGCTGATTTAGAAGCTGTTGAACTGACTCCGTTCCCTTCACCAAGCCGTGCTGGTCTTGCATGCAAGTTTTATCTCCAGCCGACCCAGTCTTCCATTACAAAATAGCAATTGCCTCTTTCCAAAATGAAAAACATTTTCCATTGTAAATTATACTTGCAGCTGTGATGTTGAAATGTTCCTCAAGCAAAGATTTTTATCTGTGCTGCAAAGGGGAAAGTGTAGCTCATAAGCTTAATTCTTTAAACAAATCCAGTAACTCTGTTCCTTTGGTCCCAGACAGCCTTCTTAGCTTGTTTGTTTTCATGCCCCCCCTCCCCCGAGGTTCCTGGTAGTAAATTTCCCACCGCGTGTGATCACACCAGGACAGACTCTTGCTGGTGTGAGGAGGATGATCTCTATGATCTCTTACAGCTAACTTGGCATCCCCCACAAAAAGAACAGTGAAAGGATAGGTATAAGCAGAGAGGAAGCCCAGGTTAAGAACCTTGAAAGAGATCTAAACAAATATGTTCAGTCAGAAAAGCTCATTCCCCAGCACTCTTGCCTGACTTGGTGAAAACAGACTGAAGGTAGACATCACCTTTTATTCAGGTCAACTGCCTCTCTTAAGTTTTAGGTATCAGAAAAGTGCTAATTATATGTTAGGTCACACATCAGTCACTGAAAATTTGAAGTATTCATTTCATGAGGACAGTACTGACTATTTTAAAGAGAAATTTGAGTTTGACCAAGTGTTTTACTATCAGTCTCTGAGCTCTTCCTCACAACAGTTCTGAGAAATCTAAATATCACTGTTTCTCCAAATATTTTTGAGAAAACAACAGATGCATGCAGCTTTGCACTGAGGCGATCATTTGGATACTGCTTAAAGATAGGGTCCTGGTTCTCAAAGTTTGCCTCTCATAAAGGAGGAAAACGTGTGCAGAAATCCATTAAAACACAAGGGAGAGGGGCGCCTGGGTGGCTCAGTGGGTTAAAGCCTCTGCCTTCGGCTCAGGTCATGATCCCGGGGTCCTGGATCGAGCCCTGCATCGGGCTCTCTGCTCGGCGGGAAGCCTGCTTCTTCCTTTCTCTCTCTGCCTGCCTCTCTGCCTACTTGTAATCTCTGTCTGTCAAATCAATCAATCAATCAATCAATCTTAAAAAAAAAAAAAAAAAAACCAAGGGAGAGCGAACCAAGTGCTCCAGTAATAGGTCAAAGAGAGTGGTGCAAAGAGTGGCATTTAAGTCCAACTGGAAAGCAGTGGGCAGAATTCAATGATGGAAGGAGCCATCTGAGCTCTGCCTTGAGAGATGTCAAGTATGCAGGAGATGAAAGAGGAATACCAGTCTGGAGTAAGAGCATAAGTCAAGTCACAGAGGTGTGTAAACGCAGGCTGTATGCAGGGAACCACGTAAAACCTACGTTAGAGGTTAGAGCACAGGTCTCACAAGTGAGCAAAAAGTAAAGGTGATTTTAAAGTCTGGAGACATTTTGAGTGCCTCAAGAAAAGTATCTGTACTGGCTTTAGTGTTACAAATCCAATAGGATAAAGCTGACAAATCAACAAACCTGAAAATATAATGTACTACTATATTTTTAGATTTAAAAAATCCATTTGTATAAGCAATTGATTCCCAAATTCATTCATAAAATGATTCTATCCAAATTCCTGGATCTGACACCCCTTTTCAACAAGGGTAACTCACAAGATGAATCCTCACAAAATAAGGTAAGGGTATAAAGGTAAAAAAAAAGAGAGAGAGAGAGAGAAAGAGAGAACTGACAGTTAAGGTTGCATCCATCAGGTTGGGGGACAGGAAAAAGAGCCGTCTGGTGAGATCTAGTCTGTTTACATTAACATCAGTGGGAACATATGGTTAAAAACAGACACTCTGAATTCTGGATAGCAAAATCTGTTTTCAGAGAGACAATATATAACATTTGGTGGCTGACATTTAAGAACTAATCTAGTTTGGGGCCAACTGAAAGAAATTGTCTGGAGAGCACTGGCCTAATGTTTCTATTATCATTAGCTGAAACTTAAAGATTATAGTTTGATCATTTCAATTTGGAATAGAAAACTCTTTTCAGAAAGGCCAATATATAATATTTGGTAACTTGTGCAAGTCAACACGGAGTCCTCTTCTTCTCACAGTGAAAGGGGGAGACCATCCAAAAGGAAGACTTCATGAAAGGCTCCTTTCAAACAGTGGCCCTTGCTGTGTTTTCTTAATTAAGGGTTCATAAATAAAAGGACACAACAGCTGCAACTTATGATTAACCACGGTATAGTATTTCAAACTGTGAATAACATTATAGTTATTGCAACTAACAGAACTCCTTACATTGGTTCAACACATGACCTTGGTTTTGTCTGGCCTGTAGGTGACCCGAACTGAAGAGAGATGTCTGGGTTGAAATTTAACTCGGTGTCTGAAAAGCTATGTCACATGGCTGGAAAGTCAGTAATGTTGCAATTTTGGGAACCCTGCTCCTCTCAATGTGATTGGATGGTGTAAAGGTAAATCTAAGAAGAGCGGTGAAAAATAAAGCTAATTGGTCACTCTAGGACAACCCTTGAATAATGTCCAAACATTTGCAAACCGTCTGAGTAAACCACTCAGGTTATTCTTAAACAACGAAGGTAACTTTACTGCCTGCCATGGGCAAGTGCCCTTTAGATTAACGTGGTAAACAATTCTTGAGTGATTAATGACAAACACTCTTTCTCTGCCCTCTACTGAGGGCAGAACTCTCTTAAGGAGAGGAGGAAAAGGCTTTACCTCTTGATTTATAGGCTAAGACCAAAGCAATCTGAGTTTTCTCTGAGTGTAAGAGTCTATTCCTGAGGAAGATATGGACTCTCAAAAGAGGGACCACAGAAGACAAGGGAGAAAGGATCTTCTGTTATCTCTTTTCTCCATTAACTATGCTCGGAGAAGTGCCAGTGTCCCTCCAGTCTTATTTAATTAAATGGGTTCAGGACCTAATTCTAAGAACTATTTTTCCCATGACCATAATAGATAAAAACTAAAGGGAGAGCCTGACTTTTCTCATTTCAATTGGTAAGTAATCATATCACTTAGTACTTAGTTTCTTATCATAGAAACTCCAATACCTTTTATTGGGTTGTCTTTAAGTGGCCTGATCATGTACGGTTTTAAACTGTTACACAGAGGGGTGCCTGGGTGGCTCAGTAGGTTAAGCCTCTGCCTTCAGCACAGGTCATGATCTCAGGGTCCTGGGATCGAACCCCTCATTGGGCTCCCTGCTCAGCGGGGAGCCAGCCCCCCCTCACCTCTCTGCCTGTCTCTCTGCCTGCTTGTGATCTCTCTCTGTCAAGTAAATAAATAAAATCTTAAAAAAAAAAAAATAAAAAAAAAACTTACACAGAAACTCACGTTTCCATGAAAGCAGATCTATGGTCTCTATAAAATCATGACCAAGGCACATACGATTAATATGTGTCAGTTTATCACTAGTTCCCATCTGGACTCAAGGTAAGATTTAAGCAATCGCATTTCTACTCCCAAACTCTCCCAACAAACCACTCAATTCTTCTGAAAATGAACAATAACATTTAACATAAATGCATTCTTTTTTAATTTACAATAGCCCTTTGAAAAAGGATATTGTTTCTTTAAAAGCCCTGCAGTGATATACCATTAACTAAAAGTAGTTAGACTGTTGGTATTGGGAACTAGGAAGATACATGTTTCCCAGGAAACAGGAGTTTGCTAGGATCTTCCACTTCATTATTACTAACAAAATGCATAACAATAACTGCATGAAGAACTGAAAATTCACTAGTTCTTATTTAAATCAACTGGATAAATTGCTAGCTTCTAGAGAGATTTTGATTATGATCTTGAACTACCGTGAGCACAAAATAGATCCTAAGTGGACACTCATTAACTTGAGCCAATTAACCACAGGAAGTAAAAAATAATTTTTTAAAAATTTTTTATTATTTTTTAATTAACATATAATGTATTATTAACCCAGGGGTACAGGTCTGTGAATTGCCAGGTTTACACACTTCATAGCACATACCTTCCCCAATGAAAAATAATTTTTTAAGAACAGAGAGCTGAGATAAAATTTTAATCTGAACTTGTTATCTTGGTACCCCCTGAGTATAGAATAAAAGGCATCAACAACGACTGATTATGTGAATAAGTGAGCTGATTAATTAATTAATGGGAGAAGGTCAGTTCTAAGACAAGCTAAGAAGAGATCAAGCCATCTAAGTCACTAAGAATAGTAGAAAAAGGATGTCCACGTGGTGCTATTATTTACCTATTTCTATATATACCTTTCAAAAAGGAGAGTTTAAAATCTGAATTAGTGCAAAATAATGATATTTCAGCCTGGATATTCCTAGCACAGAGAAGGTAACTAGACCAGCCTCATTTCAAATAGGGAAGTTTCTTAAAGGGATTGATTTCAGGATCATCTTTCAAGGAAGACTACTAAACCCTTTTGTTAAATCAAGTTACTCTAAGTAAGTTTTCTGATACCTAGCTTAAAAAATGCATAAATACCATTTCCTTTGATATGTCAGCAACTCTTAATGGGAGAAGTAATTTTGAAATTAAATGTCATTCCACTTCTTAAGCAATTTAAACTTAGATTTAGGAATTTAAGGGAAGGATCTGTTGTTTTTTTCTACTAGAAATAAATTGTAAAAAAAAGGAAGTCTGATCTTAACTATCTTTCTTTTCTGCCTAATACCTCAGGTATTAAGATCTATAGTTTCTTTTTTTAAAGATTATCATTTTTAGTAAAACTTTATCAAATGGGTAGGAAAATGGATAAAATTTGTTTTTGTTCATGGATCCATCATTGCCACAGAGGAAATCAATAATAATTTAGGCTGTATCTCTCTTGAGGCTAATAGGAAGGAAGTGAACAAATATTACTTGGTATCACAGTCCCACAAAAAATACCCTTTAATGTCCCTTTCCATAAGGAAATCAACACTAGATGGAATGAGGAAATTATAGTGGTCACTCATTCATTTAAGCACTACTAAGTATCTCTGGAACTATAAGAATGAATAAAATATGGTTTCTAACTCTGAAGGTTCACAATATAGGTACTAATTCAGACATGACAAATTCATCAACTATATATTTAAGATTTGTGTACTTTATTGTCTGTAAATTATACCACAATAAAAAAAAATTAAAAGGGTGAAGACACATTAAAGTAAGTTATACTCTAGCATCAGAATCACCATAATAGAAGTAGAGAAGAGGAAAAAGGAATTCTTTTCCCTGTCCAGGGAGTCTAGCAAATCATGACCAAGGAGCTAATGAACACGCGAGCTTCACCTAGCAAAAAGCATCCTAGCAGAGGGTAAGTCAATGCAAAAACACAAAGGTAAGAAATACAATGTAGCTGAAATGCATGTACCTGGGATGGGATGCTGAGACAGAAGAACCACCCCCCCCTGCACAAATCTGATGTACCAAGCTAATGAATTTAAATTCTACCCTACAGAGCAGTCAAGAAAGGTTTTTAAATAGGAGAGTGACTAGATCAGATTTGTTTCTAAGTGAATAACTCATTTCTTCTTTCCAGAGTAGATCAACATCACCTCTAAACTCAAATGGTTTTCATAAGCTCATTGCTGGAAAGAATGTCAAGGCGGGAAAACTGTTTTCCTGAAATCATTCATTCAAAATTCACACTATAAATACAATAACTACAAATAATGTGTCGGCCAATATGAAAGTAGAGCCATGGCCCAACCTAAAACCTCTTCCTTAGAAGAAAAACAACAATAATAACAACAAACCACCCTTTAGCTCTCTTCCTTGTAACGCTGTAAAGAATTTACCATCCAAATCAGGGTTTAAGGGGTTCTCAAGGAATATGAGAAAACAGGTATCAAAAATCCTCCTATAAAATTTGTCTAAGACGTAATATGAGAAAATTGTGCAAAACAGCATATATAACATAGAAACACATTTTTGTTAAGAAAATGAATAGTAGGGCACCTGGATGGCTCAGTCATTAAGCGTCTGCCTTGGGCTCAGGTCATGATCCTAGGGTCCTGGGATGGAGCCACACATCAGGCTCTCTGCTCAACAGGAAGCCTGCTTGCTTCTCCCTCACCCACTCCCCCTGCTCGTGTCCCCTTTCTTGATGTCTCTCTCTCTCTCTCTCTCTCTGTCAAATAAATAAATAAAATCTTAAATAAAAAAAAGGAAAATGAATAGTAAATATGTTCACATATGCATTGAAAAAGTTTGAAGAAATATCAAAAACCTTTCAGCAATTAAGTTTAAGATTATGGGAGACTTTTTCTTTTTCTCCATAACATATTTCTTAAAGGTCTGAATTTTGTTAACTATGTATTATTTTTACAGAGAGAAAAACACATGAAAGATCAATTTAACTTAAATAAAACATTTCAGTGGTGGCCTGTAATCACAAAGGTTGCCGGAAGCCAGATAAGTGAACTAAGAGCTTCCATGTGAGACTCACCACTAACAAGCAGGTTCATCACATTTCTATGAGGTCAACATGACATACCAACAGGAGAGTTTTCAGATTAGCTGGCAAACCTCATCTATCTGCCTCCTACTCTCTCTCTCCCTAATTTACACAAGAACATGGTGTAATTCCTTGCTAAGATAATTTTTCCCTGTGGACTTTAAAATGATTATTTGAATGCTGATTAATTTATGGTCAGTCTATACCAGCCCCAAATAATCTTCAGTTTTTGCCTTTGTGAGAACAAATATGCATTTGGGGCCTGTGGAATTTCCTCTTCTTGGAGAAGCAACAAAACCCAAATGGTGAATTCAAGAGATTCAAGATTTCTCCATGCATTCCTACACAGAAACTCTGAATTTTTTTTAATTAAAGATTTTTATGTATTTATTTAACAGAGAAAGAGAGATCACAAGTAGGCAGAGAGGCAGGCAGAGAGAGGGAGGCAGGCTCTCTGCGGAGCAGAGAGCCCAATGCAGGGCTCGATCCCAGGATCCTGAGACCATGACCTGAGCTGAAAGGAGAGGCTTTCAGAGCCACCCAGGAGCCCTGAAACTCTGAATTTTTAAGGCTAAATCTAACCTGCTGGCAATAACCTCCCAGCATTACCTTATATAGTTAATTTTCATTTTTCAAAGTATACTTTTACACATTTTTTCGTGTGATTCTCATAATAACTCTGGAAAGCAACTGGAGCTAGAAATTATCTCCATCCTTTTTGTTCTTCATGAGTTTTACATCTTAAGAGATACTGGGCTTAGGAGGGGAAGTAAATACAAAAGGAACACATACTCATAAAATTTTGAGGGAAAAAAATAAAAACAGTAAAAGAAAAAAAAACAACAAAAAACAAAACCAAACAAAAAATCATTTCATAATCTCACCACCAGACATAACATTATTACTCTTTGATTGTGTAGGTTTCCCAATATTTCTTCTTTGTATTCCATTAAGCCCATTAGAAGATGAGCAAATTTTCACATGGCTAATGAATGTCACACCCAGAGCTAACACCCATGAACAGTATCTATCATACCAGGAAATTCCTTCCTTCTTACTAACCTGTTCCTTTTTCAAAATGTCCATACATTACAAAGAAGAAAGCTTAGAAACACAGATTTTGGTATATTCACGTTTTGTTTCGATGTACTAAGTAAACTTACCAATGGTCTTAAGACATTAGTACCTCTAGTATAAAAACAATTGTCAAGCTCAGTAATCTCTAAAATGCTCTTTAACTCTGTAGTAATTCTAATCTCCTCTGAATGAAAAACGGCCAGAAGACAGGGTCAAGATTCTGAGTCAAAAGGATATCAGATGTGGGCAAGTTAAGTAAATCAAAATCTCATAAAGAAAGGAGTTAGCCAAACTAGAATCAAAATCACAAATCAATATGTCATACATCGGAACAAGGGTCCATCAAGGAAAGAAAAGAAATATAAATTTGGAAGGACGACGCTGAACCAACAAATACATTTGTGAGAGACCACTGGTTCAGCACAAAACCTATTTCCTCTTCTTCTTGGACACAAAACCACATCAAATTTCCTTGTTATCCTTGTAGTTCAGTATGGCCATGTAAGTCCTAGCCAACAGAATATGGGTGAAAATGATCTGAGAACACTTCCAGCCTTGGCCCCTAAAAATCTCGCAATTTGTCATCCTTCATGCTCTCTTCTTACAGGGTAACTCTGGAAGTTATCTGTTGAATATGGTAGAGCCACGAGATAGAAGGAACCACACGATGGAAGACAATCCTGCTTGATGAGCCTCCCATCAAGCAAGAACATCTAGTAAAACCCAATGCGAGCAAGATAAAATTTGTATTTATTACATCATTGAGATTTGGGGGTTTGCGTATTACAACAACTAGTGTTACAGTCTCCCTGGCAGGTGATGCATAAGCTAAGCCATGTGGACAAGGCCACACTCGGACATAGTCATGGATTCCCTGTTTTACTCAGTCTAGGGCCACACCTGCTGACCAGGTTTTGTAGGCAAATTCAGCATGCTGATTTACTTTTTGTCAGTGAACTCCTATTCTGAATCTCACATAAGCTAAGAAAATCAAATGACAGATGAAATCATTCTCTTGTTATAGGCAAATCATGAAAAGATTCAACAAAATCCAAATGTCCACTCAAGTTTTAAGAAGACTTTTACAGTGTTTTACGGGGAGAAAACTGCAAAGTAAATTAGAGCATATAGATTTTCCAAATCAGAAATGCAAAAGGGAGAGAGAGAGGAGCTTACGAATTAAATGTTTGTGTCACCCCCCCCCACCAAATTAATATGTTGAAACCCTAATTCCCAACATAATGGTATTCCAAGGTGGGGCCTTTGCAATGTGGGTCATGAGGATGGAGCCCTCATAATTCAATTAGTACCCTTATTGCAGGAGACACAAAAGAGCTTCTTTCTCTGCTCTTAGCCATGTGAGGATACAATGAGAAGGTGGTTAAGACAGAGGGAAAGTAAAACTAATATTTTTTCAAAGTCTGTATCCTAGAAACTTCCACATATATATTCTCAGTTAATCCTCACAACAAATCCGTGTGATAGATATTACTATCCTCATTTTTTTCAAAAGAGAAAACTGAGGGTCATAGCAATTAAGTAATCAATCGAAGGTTTGACATCTAGAAAGTGGTGGAGCCAACAATAAGCCCTACTTTTTCCTCCTGCAAAGATCACGTTCTTTTCACTACACCCCTGTTCTCTTGACATTTGTACACGTTTCAGAAGATTTGCAGAAGTTTCCTTGACCCTAATACATTTCTTGGATGGCCCCAAAGGTGACTGCCTTATGTCTCACCTCTCTAAGTACAGTCATAGAGCCAATGTCCCTTAATTCTTTAAGAAACAAAGAGACAAATGCCTCAAAATTTTTTCTCAACATGCTTTGGGAAGGTGCCTTAGAACTCATCTCTGCAGTGGACATTTGTTCCAGCATCTGGCAGGTGATGAGAAGATTACCATCTCTGGCTCTTTCTCACTGTATGAACACCAGGTGCACGTGCACGTACACACACGTACACACACACACACACACACACACACACACACACTTTAACTGGCTGCATTTCAGGTCACTTGACCTTCAAGTGAGGTTACCCATAATCAGACACTGGTATATATCAAGAGGACATATGAAAAAGAATCCAAATTGAAGGGGATATTAAAACATTACAGAACTTACATATTTCCTGTTCAAGCAAATTCTGCTGCCCTCAACTCTGCAAACGCATTTGTCTATATTATGTTAAATCATTACACTGAAGATAAAGTTAAAACCAGCATGCTACCAAAAAAACAAAAAACAAAAAACAAAAAAACCAGCATGCTGATCTGAACTAGTGGGTGACAGACTGAAACGCTTATAGCAGTCAAAACTGGAAAAGAGTAAATCACAGACTTACCCCGTACACCTCATAGCTGTTAATTTAGCTTTGGAAAAATCTCTCTTAAAGAGGAACTTTTAAATGGAAGCCACAAGATGGCCTGAATAATGGCAGTGGTTTCTAAGGGAGGCGGATATCCCTTGGAAGCATAGGGACCACACAATAGACATGAGATGGCTTCTCAAATACCTCTTTGCTTCTTCCACTATATCATCAGGGCAAAATACCTCATAATGCTCTAGGTCTTGAAAATCTTAATCTATAATGCACACATAATTATATTCTTTAGGATGGTACTGGATCTAAATAATAAAAAATATAAATGTTCTGTTTAAAGCCAATTGTACTTATTAGCTACGTAAGACTGGAGAACAGGATGCCTGACTTTTACTCAGAGTTTTTCCAGTGACTCACTGTGTAATTCTGAGGACATAGCGCTTTGATCTTTAGTTCCTTAGTCTATAACCAGAGAGTTTTAAATTGTGCCCCCCCAATCTTTTTCACAGGGTACCCTCTCTAGCTTCTTTTGCCCTCAGATGAAAGGATCTATAGACGTGGAAAATTGTCGTTTAGTGATTTCCTATATCCCCCTTTCTAGTATTTCAGCCATTCTCCTTTTACATCTGAGGGACACTGCAGAGAAATCACTGCTGTGCACAATCGAAGCCACAGGCTTAAAATTTCACTGTTGGAGGGGCAGGCTGAGAAGGAACAAGTCTGGCTTTAACACCACAAATATCTCCAATTACCAAATGTGGGCAGAAAGAATACAAAAAACAAGGAAAGACAGAAAGACCCTTGGTATTCTTCAAAGCTTCCCTTTTGGGATGAAAGTTCTATTTTGAGCTTCCAAGGCAGAAAGCCTGGGCAGCCGGCACACCTGGAGTGCATTAGTGGGCCCTGGACTCAAGGTGAAACAGGCTAAATTTCATCTAGATGCTTCCCACAATCCATTCTCATAAAAGCTCACAGTAATTTACCAGCTTAGGAACACGGCATGGTATTCATGGAGCGTTGAACCCTGGGATTACCTTCCAGAGTCACTGGATAAATCCCACTGCTCATCTATGTAAACACACTTTCATCTTGATTACCTTAGCTCAAGGAGAGTTTCATTTTGTTTGCTGTGGCACAGGGTCAAGACCAAAACCCACCCTGAAATCACTCTCAGAGCACTTCCAAAGAACATCCAAATGGTGATGTAACTAATGAGTTTTCGCATTATGCTATATATTCATCTAAATACAAAACACCAATGTCGCTACAGTTTGTTTCCCTTTCCTCACCCGCCTCAAGAAGGTGATACCAGCTTGTCTTCCAGTTCCCCATTTAGTGCCCCCAACTGTACACTTGGTGCCCTGGTCACCAAGCAGGCTCCAACCTTGCCATGGCAAACAGTATGATTGCTCCCACCCAGAAAAACCCCTGGTCTTCACCCCATCTCTTTTCTGTATAACTCTTCAGGTATAACTCAGAATAGGGCCTACCCGGACACTATGACGACTGTATTCCGTGCCTCTGTTCCCTAAGGTGCCTCTCCCCACCCCCACTTACTTAGGGAAGAGGTAAAGCAAGGCCACAGGCTCTGGAGCCAGACATATTGTTTTTGCACTCCGGCTCTGCGATTTATTATCCATATGACCTTGGAAAGGTTACTGAGCCTCCCTTTGCCTCAGTTTCTTTATTTGAAAAATGGGGATAATGGGGGTAGCCACCTCATAGAGTTGTTGTAAGGATTAAATACAATATCTTAGAATAGTGTCTGAAATGTTGTAAAGCATTCAACAGCAGGATGATGATCATGCTGATACCTTCAATATCAAGGTCAAGTACTTTCTCTAAAAAGGTTACTCCTCTAGCTGGCCTTCATAGTACAATCCCCTCATGCTGTAGGCTAAAGGACTTTGGGCAAAAGTCCTTATTGTGCCCTACAAAGGGCACAATAAAGATGAATGACATGGAGCACTCCATCAAACTAAATGCTCTAAAAATTTAGGCTATGGCTCTGAATCTACCTGAAGTTGGGGTATTTTAAGGTGGTGAAACGTCTCTCCTTGACTGTTAGAATGACTACTTGAGTTAGACAATGCTCTGGCCTACAGATGTTCCTCAGGATTGAGAAATCGTTGTTGCCAGAGACCAAACTCTAGTCACAGGGTGCCAGGTAGGAAGAAAGGGCAGAATAAGAAATACAGCCCACTCTCAACATACACACACATGTGTACCTTCTCCTGTTAGTACAAGAACTAGTTGTTTTGAAATACTCTAAGACATGACCTGGCTGGAGTCCTGTGTTTCTGGATCCCAAGCCATTTGTATCTCCAGCGTCATGGTAGGCCCGATACTCCCACAGCGTGAAGACTGTATTTGTCTGTTTACTAGCACTGACTGAAGAGTAGTCTAACACATGAGCTCTGTGGCAGCATTACTCCCAATACATACAATAATAATGTAGCATAACATTTTTCAAGACCTACATCTTCCTGAATTATATTATTACTAGAGATGTTCCTTGAAAAGAAATATTCCCTGTGCCATATAAATATTATCAATTTCTATGTTTACTATGACATAAGAAAAACTATAAAGCATTGCTCTAGACAACTATCAGAAAGAAACTTAATAGGTCCCAACCATTTCCTGAGAAACCAGTTAAGTATAAATCTTGTGACACTATGCCTTTAATAATCTGCACTTTGATTTCTTATCTGTAGGTCAGCAAGAAATACATTTGTCTCAGAGGATTGACTGGAGGGCAGTACTGGCCATACGGGCTTTGAAGTTTTTAGGTAGAGAAAAAAAATTAAATATTTATTTTAAATTTGCTGCATGAAATGTGTCTTATCCCCAAACAGATTCTTGCCAAAAAAGAAAAAAGAAAAGATAACAGAGCCTCATCCGAAAAACAAAGCCTGAAATCCAGGGCTTATATATGAGGAATATCTACCACATTCTAGTGTAACAAGGAAATCATATACCACTAAACAGTAATTTAACTGTAGAAGGAATGCTAACACCTACTAGCAGCAGCTCCTTTATCTTCAAAGGAAAAATATTAATGAAGGAAGAAGGGGTTTTAGAGGACTTTGCAGAAAGGTGGCATTGATCTCACCTGCCTGTGTGTCAAAATGCCAATATAGAAACATACTCCCACGCTCCCACATCTACAACAAAAGCATTTGGCATTCTCTGTGACTCAGACCATAGCAACACTTTTCTCTCTCTCTAGAATTTCCTTCCAAGTGTTTCTTATTTTACCTTCTTCAACACCACCAAATACTTTGCTCTAGTTCTGACCTCAAAGAATCCTGTCTAGAATCTGCCTAAAAAACTGGGGCAAAACAATTTTTTTTTTTTTAATAACATGAACATCCTCAGTTGCCAGCCATACAAAACAGGGGCAATGAAATGGATGTGCTAATGTGGGGGTGGGGCGGGATTTTTGTGGTGCTTTACTGAGAACTCCCTCCTCTCTTGACTGTACATTCTGCCAATTTCCAATACGCTAGCTATGAGCCGGAACTAGGAAGAAGTTGCAACACTCCAGATGCACCCTAAAAACTCCTTTGTTGACTTAAAAGAATAAGATAAAATCAAAAGGCCTGACCTTCAAACTTTCAACAAGAAGGATTTGGAAAGGAATAGGATTGAACAGGCCCAATTACTTGGATGATGGATCTCTTAATCCACTCTCTACTACCAATTCCTCATGTGTGGTTACAGTCAAAGAGTTCACCCCATTTCTTCATTTATAAGATCAGAGGGTAGAGGCAGGGGGACAGTGACAGAAAAAAGAAAATCTGCTCAGTTCAGCACACTGCAAAATGGCAACTGGTATACAACTAAAATGATAAGGCATATAAAACAGTAACAGCCTTTCTCCTATGGCTTCAGAAAAAAAATATTTCAACTAATTGGGTTCCCAGGAAACAAATTCATATAGAATTTTGATACAGAGGTCCAAAGCTTTAAAAAGCTATTTATCAATGAATTCATTCCAGATTTTTGTTCTGTAAAGAGATACGGGTTTCAGTTGATACTCGCTGCTGTTGTCAAAACAGCCTCAGTGCAGGAAGGAGGGTGAGGAAGGAAGAAGACCCCGATGATTGCAAAATAAAGAAGGCAGCACTGTCACCAGCTCCTTGCTGGAAAAATAACATTATGAATGAAAACACTCCTGAATGACCTAGTATTCTACCTGCTTGGATGAACTTCCTCCTCTCCAGAAATGCCAAGGTCACATACACTGCACTGTTAGAAATAGCTGGGTAGGAAAATATTTTCCAGCAAGGTGACTTTCTTTAAAGTGTGCTCAGCACCTGGTCATCTGTGAAGAAGGTTGATTTTTCTGAAGTGTCAAACCCCAAACAAAACTAGCAGCAATAACACATTCGATGCACTCTTCTTCCATCATTATTCTTTTATATAGTGCTTGTCAATGATCAATAGACAAGACCGAGTAAAAGGTGAGTCAAAGGTCAGAATGTTTGAACCCCTTGGCTGGAGTTAAATTCTTTCAACCCTAATAACGCTTTCTTAAAACCAATTTATTTATATAAGTTGCCAGAGCTTCAGCAGACTTTTTTTTTTTAACTTGATTGCTTTTTATATGCATTTCTTCGTGCCTTTCTCTTCTTCCCTCTCCCACTCCCATCCCCTCCTCTTCCTCCCACCCACCCCTTCTTCTCTCTCTCTCAAGTCAATTTAGAATTGCTTGGAGAAGCTTCAATTATAATGCCAAAATGAAAATATTTTTTATATATTTCCCCCTTATGAATGGAACTGACTTTTAACCTAGTGAGAGAAAAGATAACCATAGTGATTGTTTTTAAAAGAAAAGTCCATTGAGAAAATTGAATTAAACTTGAAAAATGGATTTCGGTAGATGGAAATCGGTAGAGCATGTGTAATTACATCACTCTGGCACTGGCCAGCAAAAAGGATCATTTAAAACAAAAGGAAAAACAACAAACACCCCAGTTGCCTTGATGTGCCTGTGCCCACCCACGTGCCGGGGCAGCTGCTGCTAGGCTGAGAGTTTTTCTGGCACCCAGGAAAAGGTGGTACTTGTAAAAGTTCCCAGGAGAAACACCACTGTGTCTGTGTACAGAACGGCGTGCTGTTTGCCCTTGGGAGTATATGTGGCAATGTACACAATAGGTAGTATTCCAGAGTCTGGAAGAAAAGCCTTTCACAAAAACAAGTCTTAGTCCTCAATATTATCTTTTTGGCTTATTCTGGGAGTTGTACTCTGGGCAAAACTCCTCTGCTCATTTTGTAACGTGCCTCGTTTGTGGATGGCACACTTGATGACAATATTATGAACAAAGTGATTCAGAACAGAGCTCTAGTAAAAAACAGAGCTGGATCCTGGCATCGTGCAGTTGATTAATATGCCCTGGGCCCACAAAATACATGCTCTCACTGCTAATTGAAACAATCCAGAAGCCTTCTCTGGGAGTTACCTAGGCGATATTGTTCCATTACTCTATCCTCTTTTGGCACTGCTATAACTATTTTAAGATTGGTTACCATTTCATTCCCAGAATCAGGATAGTCATGGTCCAAAGTTTACCTTTTTGTATTTAAAATGAACATGCCTCAGAAGTCTTCAATATGAAATATTAACACTAGAAATTCATGCAATGTTCATCCTCTCTGGAGACCAGAGGGCTTTACTAATGCTATTTTCTTTTACTTTTTAATGCTTATTCTACCCCTGAGCAACAGACACCATGATCCTCATTTCCGTGTGGAGGAATCATCTGAGGATGAATGAGCTGCCCGAGGTGAAGTCAGTGAAACTCAGAAGTGAAATCTGAATTTCCTGAGTCACGGCTGTAGCACTAGATTTTAGTATCTTATTTGAGATATGATGAAGGATTTGAGAGCTAATTCTTTGAGAATGGCATTTCAAGAATACAGGCTTTGGAATTATTTGGACTTGACATTGAATCCCAGTTCCACTACTTACTGTTATGGATCTTGAATAAGTGACTGAACCTCTTGTGCCCCACTTTCCATTCATCCATGCAAAGGCCCAGAAAAGTAGATAGGTGTAGAAAAGTGTGAGGTGGTATGTTTTCCAAGATGCATATACCTAACAGAGAAAGGCTGCCTCTTCCTCATCTCCTAAAGATGTTTTAAGGATTATATGATTGGCAAAACAGCACACAGTCGGAGAGTCCAGCTGACAGAACACAGCACCTAAATGGAGTCCAGGCTCAGGAAGAGGAGCCAGTCCATTAGAACACACACCTGGAGATGGTCTAACGCTTGCAGGAAGCAGGCTGCTCTGTCAGCTACCATGATGCAAGAGCACAGGTAGGGGAACAGGAAGCACTTGGATGGCAGATACTGCAAATTCTTGCAACTACTTTAAAAACTGAATATGTAGTTAAACAATGGGAAGTCACTGTCTTGGAACTGTCAAGAGTTTACAAATGAAGAAGTCGAGGTCCAGAGAGGTTCCCTCAACAGAATTGCTATAATAAGAGGTAGTAAAAAGATCTGGACCCCAGGTCAGACTGATTCACACATTTTCTACCAGTACTCTGAATTTACTAGAAGATAACAATTCAGGGTATAAATGTTAACTGATCATTTATCTCGGCCACCCGGGATTTAAACAGACACCAACACCCGAATTTGGTTTGGGAATCATAAAAGAACCCTTGTCCTTCTGGTGAGATACTGCACAGTTAGTATCACGTCCCAGCACTGATTTAGACAGAAAAGAATCACAGACTGAGTCAGTAATAGGTCATCCTATACAACCCCAAATAGGTGTTTCTGAGTCATTTTCCACGTAAAGACTATCTCCCATCATAAAGACGATCTCCACATAAAGACTAGCTCCTGTCCTATGTGAGGTATGATGAGCTCATCCTGAACACAGGTGGGAGGGCCATGGACAAGAGTCCCTACCAAGTCTTTATAAGTAATGCCTACAATGAATAGAGTGGAAATAATCAGTCTGACGCATGTGATACTTAAATTAATCCTGCATGACTGAGGAAACTCAGATCCTGTGCCTCTTTGGTATGCTTTATTTCTATTATAAACACACCAATGATCTTTAAGTTCAGCAAATGCACCCTGAATTCTTTCCCTCATCACTGACACCAAAAAGATAGGAAAAGGAGTTTGAAGTTGCAAACATCCATTGAGAAAAGAAAAAAAGAAAAGAATGAAAGAAAGAAAAAAACTATGGGGAAGAAACCAATGGAACGACAAAATGTGCTACATCAATATATATAAACAAAGATCACATATTCAAACTTTATCAGCATCGTTTTATTTCATTTTTAATCTTCCAGGGAAATCCTGATCACTAGGATTCAAAGTATAGCTGGAAAAAGGAGAACATTCAGTTACTTTCTCATGGGCAAATATTATTAATATCTACAGTAACTGAAAACCATTATTTGAAAGAAGAATTAAAATAAAAACCAAGATGTGGATCACACCACTGAGCTCATCATCTAGTGCATTACATTTTCTTGTGTTACTCAGGATTCAACAACAATGAGGTTGCAATGAACTCACTCAAATCACTGCAAGTTTAAATAGTTGGGTCAGAGTAGATCTGTAGGTCTCACTGAAAGGATAACATTTAAGCAAAGACTTGAAGGGGATGAAGAAGTTATGTATGTATAGGGGAGAGGAGCATTTTAGTTCAACCCAATAGGGAGAGTCTACCATATGCTCTTGGATTTACTCCAGCACTGTTCTGTATTTTCAATGTATCTTGTCTTATTCCCATTGCTTTATTTTAAAATAGCTTTTGTTAAAGGGCTCAAAACACTAAGCCTAAGTTGCTCTTGTCTTAGCCTGGGGTCACAGAGGCCCATCAAGATTACATCCTTGTCTTAGTCAAAATGATGTTTTTTCTCTTTCTTCTTGTTGTTCTTTATTCCTTGACTAACCTCGACTCTAAAATCTACCAGTAAGTGGAACTTACCAGGGCCTCCATTAGAGTCGAAACATGCAGAGTAAAAAAAACTAGTATTTATGTGCAGAGTAAGAGCAGATAGCAGCATATGTAAGGGTCATTAGAAAGATAAAGGGGAGAGAGAGGGAATTAATAGGCAGCTTCTA
Organism: Martes martes; assembly: GCF_963455335.1. Lineage (NCBI taxonomy): Eukaryota > Metazoa > Chordata > Mammalia > Carnivora > Mustelidae > Martes > Martes martes. Next base: position 112,471,568 of record NC_137894.1, on the reverse strand, counting down.
TAGTCGATGCTACACTGGAAACATCATGATGAAATAATCTAAGACTCGGGCTAGTCAGTACCATAATTACAAAGCTGCCCTAAAGAGTAAGTTTCTAGTGGTGAAGGTTTCAGTGGCTAGAACTTTCCCTTTCATGGACCAATATGTGGCCACAGATGTCCATATAATGACCTATGTAGGAGTATTTTGTGTATCTTACCCATCCTAAGACTTCACTCTTTCAATGGTAAGCATTATTCCTTGAGTAAATATTTATCTATGCAGTCCAGTGGTTATAGCCCAAAGAAAGAAGCCAGGAAACATGGATCCTATCCCATACTCTGCCTCTGCTCTTCAATATGACAGCACAAAAATCATTTCTCCTCTCAGTTCCCACTACAACTGAGAGAGCCTATGCCCCAGATCCAAGTCCTGGAGACCTTTACACAAAATCACTCCTATTCCATATGATTCTTATTTCATAGATGGTGTCCAGACCTTGGAAACTAAATCAATGAGTAATCACTCTATTCTTGTCACCTCTGAGATTATGATTAGGACTTCAGTCCACATAAGAAAAATCTGCAGCCCAAAGGTGATCCCCCAGTTAGATCTCACTGTACCTGATGACTGCTGTGTTGGAGAATAAAGTCTTGTTTCTGAGATCAGGTTTCCCCAGCTCTTTGCAGAGAATATTATTCTGATAAGTTTAACCTAGGCTTCAGTGGCAACAGATCAAACATAAAAATTTATTAACTATAAGTGACTCAAGCCAGCCCTACCTGGTTTTATAAATAAGAAACAAAAATGAGTTAGACACTGAGCTAAGCATGTAAGAGTATACACCCATTTGAATTCTGCCACTGACTTGTTGTGGAACTTCTGGCAAGTCAAAACTTCCCTGAGTCCAACAGCCTCATCCGTTTAAAAAAAAAAAAAAAAAATTAATGATATTTTACTAACTAGGTTTTCACAAGCAATAAACGTAAAAATGCCTTTGAAAAATGCAAATGCCTGGAGCTGTATAATCAGTCACATCATCTTCAGAGTAAAACAAAAGCCCAACTCCCTGTGATCCAGGTGTCCCTACATTCAATAATAAGAGACCTTGGAGATTTGGCTCAGAAATGAGTAAACAGACTACAATACAGGAAGGGCAAGCTACTGGGAAGGGAGGCCAATGCAGGTTAATGATTCACAGGATTAAGTGTCTTATTTCTCTTTCATAACAGAAGCTTGACTAGCATACCCAGCCAAGCACAAAAAGCCATCAGTGGTTAAAAGGAAATAATTGAATGGGAAAGGAACCATGGTTCAGGTCACATCATTTTAATTCTCTTAAGTTCTTCCTTTTTAAGGGTCTTTTTTCACTTGAAATTTGGAAGATACCAGTTCAACCTGGATACATGGAGATTTAATTATTTTTCTTACCCAGGCAACCACTTACATATTGTAAAAATGAGTCTCCCAAAGCTTATGAATTCTTGTGGAAGAGCCTGGCAAGTGTTCTGAATCCTGTTCTTAGCTTCTTGCTCTGTGACTTAGAAAAGTCTCTTAATCTAGCTAAACTTCTTTTTCCTCCAAGTTAGAAAACAGAAATTAGGAACTGGGCCCATTAGTGCCTGGCTCTCCCTTCCTTAAGTAATACGCTTGTACTTTGCAATATGACCAGAGGTCAAGTCAGTAAAGCCAGCACAAGTGTACATGTAAGAGGTTAAAAATGTAATGACAGGAAAACAAATATACGGTATCCACAGCCTCCTCTCGGCAACTGAGGAAGCATTTCCTTACCCCTTCTAAATGAGAACTGAACAATATAAAGGAGAAGGGAAGGTATAAATTGAGATTGGGGGAAGATACTGTTTAACTGAAGACAAAACAGACTGTAATGGAAAGAAGTATATTAAAATTGGCTGCTGGATATGCAAATTTAAATGGGGCTATGATACAGAGGGGTTAGAGTTTCAAACATTTTCATCAGTCTCAAATAAGAATATGATCTATGATGAATAAGATGAAAGGTAATCACTGCCTAAAACTCTGCATTTAATTTTTTTCTTTAAAAAATAATAAATATTTTCAGGAAAAGACTGTAGTTTTTACTCCCTTACTCCAGAAATGATTCTTCAAGAAAAAGAGAACCTCTTATACAAATACAGGAACTCAGTCAGACTGCGAATCTGTCCACCTGTTCACACAGAAGAGTGAGAGACCGCTGCACTAGCTGGGGTGTGGACGCAGAGCTAACCCGGATGTTGACCCAAAAGCTCTCCCTGGGCAGGTGGGTCTCGCCCTGTTGAAAATTTACTTTGCTCAACCAAAGGCTAAAACCAAGACACAAAGCTTTTATTTTGGGGAACTCTGGTCTCAAACTCAAAGGCATTACTCTCTGCACTTTTTTTTTCTTCTTTCACATAAACCTTTTATGCTCAAAAATGACAATAAAAGTCTCACGGCCTTTCCAACAAGCAACTTGCTTTTTACAATAGTGAAAAATAGACACAACCTATGTGTTCAACACTAGAAGGACGGCTATGGAAATTATGTTACAATCATGGGATAAATGATTATGTTGCCATTAGAACTGTATTTACAAAAATGTTTTTAATAGGATGGGAAAATGGTCATGATAACATGGTAAGTGAAAAATACTATGTAAAAACCATACAAAAATATGAGCTATACTATGTGAACATTTTAAATGTATATAAAATAAGACTAGAAGAAATATAGGAAATATAACAAAATGTTATTAAGCGGTAGACATTTCAGGATTGAGTTTTGGGTAATTTGCTTTTTTTAATCTCAGCCTTCCTGAGATATAATTCACGTACCATACAAATTCACCCATTAAAAAATAACAGTGGTTTTTAATCTATCCACCAAACTGTACAACCATTACGACAGTCAATTTCAGAATATTTCTATTACTTCCAAAAGAATCCTGTACCCTTTAGCTATTTATTATCCACAAGTTCCCCATCCCTACCCTTAAGCAACCACTAATCTAATTTCTGTCTCTATTTCTGGACATTTTATATGAATGAAATCATGCAATGTGCAGTCTTTTGTGAATGGCTTCTTTCAATGAGCATAATGTTGCCAAGATCCATCCACATTGTAATATGCATCAGTACTTCATTTCTTTTTATTGTTGAATAATATTCCATTGTATGGACTTGCCACATTTATTTATTCATGCATCCATTGATGAGTATTTGTTTCTACTTTTTGGATATTATGAATAATGATACTGTGAACATTCCTGTATAACCTCTTTTCAGTTATCTAGAAATAAGCATACACCCAGGAACAGTTGGGTGATGTTCAAAACATCATCGTGCTCCCAAATTTTCCACAAGTATATATGATACTTTTATTATTTAAGAAACAAAGTAACAAAAAAATATCCTTTTGATTTTCATTTTCTTGCACGCCAGTGCTTCCCCTGCCCAATCTTTCATTCTCTCCTAAACCCAAGCCAGACGTTTTGCCGTTAATTAACTAAAATGTTTTTAATGAACACTTGCTCTGAACTGGACCCTGTACTAGGCAAATTAGAGGATATGAAATAGGAAATGAGGGCTTTGCTTTCAAGAAAGAGATGCAGCTTAACTCTAGAGAAAATGCCTGGGAGGGGAAACCACCAACATTAACCTAGGAATTAGAGGAATCTAGCATACTCAAGCAGGGTGGGTTCCATCCTGCAGTTAAGAGTGAACCATTCCACTGCTCAACATAAAACCAGAGACTTCTCTTATACACTTATGCTCTCACCAAGAAGTCAGAAGAGAGAACTTCACAATCATTACAACCTTCTGGAGAAAAGGCATTTTCCTAATGAAGAATCAAAGACTGGGAGATGGTTATAAAGTTCTTTCAACCACAGCTAAGAGCCCACGGAATAGTATGATCTGTTATTTTCTGTGTGCATGCACGCATATATGCAAAAAAGACTTGTATCCATTTAGAAAAGGCGGTGATGTCAGGGCAGTATAAGAAAGTGGGGGAAATGGCACTGCTGTAAGGCAAACTAGGAGTCCATCTAGGACCTCCAGGTCAGAATGAGCCTCTCAGTTCAATGCACGCATCATGACTAACTTGCAAGAACAACCTGCCCTCCCGTGAAAGCATCCCACTAACTGCCTCTCAGACCAGCGGGGCCACAGGACAATTCAAGCCAGCAGGACTCAGCAACATCCACGGGGAAAGTTGTTTGTGATCCAAGATATCCCATTGAGGGAGGGAATTAACTTTTTAAAATGTAACTTACTATATAAAACATACTTAAATGTTCTGAAGAATAATATAATACCCAGGTACTCAACTTATGATATAAAATATCAACGAGGTATAGTGTAAGGAACAGATAAATGGGAAAATCAAATTATGCGAAGTTAGTGACCAATAATAGATTTGAAAGGTTATAATCATCAGCAAGAGGTCTAAGGCTAGGACAAAATGCTTTGGGAATAGAAAATCTGAATCAGGCACTAAACAAACAAACAAACAAAAAGAATGAAACCAGGCTGCTTTAGGATAATGCAAGTTGTTCCAAATAGGACTCTTGCCTGGGCACTCCCTTGCCTTCCTACACTGCAGCCTCCTTTGAAACAGTGCTTTTCCCAGGATACCGGATGAATCATCTGATAGAAAAATGAAGAAAACAGCCTCACTTTGAAAAGAACAGAGACTAAAATTCATTAAGGTCCCTATGCATGCCGAAGTCTTCAGGGAACAAGATCTACATAAACTGCTGTTACAGAGATTAGGAAAACAACAACAGCTAGAATAATCCCGCCCCAACTGCCCCCCCCCCCCGAAAACTGAAATAGGAGAGTGCCAAGAGTGAAATGCTTTAATGGAGGTATGCCCAGGTCCTAGCACTGGAATAAAAGCGAGTTTTAAAGGGCAAGTCTGAAATGTACTTGCTGAACATGACCTGCCTTGCTAAGCCTGGTTCTTGTCATGGCTATTATGCCCTCAATTTCATGAACATCATGTTCACTTGGAAAGAAAAAAAAAACTTGCTTTAGTAGTAATTGCACATCAATATGAGAGTCCTATTATTTCTATTAAGTTAATTAACCTATTTTTGAAAAGTATACAAAATAGGTCACTTAAGTGGGTGTGACCTTACCCAATGAACTATGCTTTTAAACTGTCTCCAACTATTAAGATTTATAGATGCCTTTATCAACATCTTAGTTTGAAAAGACTGGCTGAGTGAAAGGCATGCAGCACCAGGCAAAAACAGCTTTGGTCCCTATCAATCAGCCTATTATAACTTAATGATATTTAGATGATGTGATTAGATTTTCAAATTGAATGCTGCTTAATCTAAATTCCAGAGTGCTTGTGTAATCGTGCCATATTTTAAGGCTTGGGCAAACAGTCTGAAGGAGAGAACTTATGTCTGGGGTCTATAATAAGAAATGTTCTTCCTAGGTTGCTGAGGAAGAAAACTGTCTTACTATAGTATACGTATATGGGCAAGAACTGCTTCTAAATGATCACTACCGTCATCATCAGAGGCATAAAAGGCCTCTGCAGAACTGAGCATGGTGCTAGGCAACAGACAAACATTTTGTCTCAGGTTTTGCTTCTGATCAGATGGCATAAAAATCCTAAAGTCCGGGGCGCCTGGGTGGCTCAGTGGGTTAAGCCTCTGCCTTTGGCTCAGGTCATGATCTCGGGGTCCTGGGATCAAGCCCCGCATCAGGCTCTCTGCTCAGCAGGGAGCTTGCTTCCTCCTCTCTGCCTGCCTCTCTGCCTACCTATGATCTCTCTCTCTCTGTCAAATAAATAAAAAGTTAAAAAAATTTTTTTAAATCCTAAAGTCCGTTTCTATTACCTTTAATAAAATTGTATTTACAAAGTAATAATGTCCTTTCAACTCTCTTCTCATCTGAGGTCTCTGGTTCCATGACCATGATGTGGCCCAGCCCAAGGAGTGCTGTAACCGATAACATGTAGATAACAGGAGACGTTTGCAAGCTCTCACATTCTAACAAAACAGTTTCACTATCAGAGAGGTGCAGGTCACAAAAAGGAACATCAAATCTCCCAAATGTGATCACCTTCTTAAGATCTGTAAGCTCCAACACTATGCATATGAAATGTTTCCCATGTTGAGACCTCAACTAAAAAATAGTGAATTGTGCCAAAGCCACAGAGCAGCACCCGAATTTAATTCATTTTAAACCCCTGCTGGTAATCTACTAGGCACTCAGAAGCTGTCTTAATAATTTATGAACTAGTATATGGAAGCTGGCTCCTTGACACCTCCAGAAGAAAGTCCAGGCTTCCTAGTCTTGTCTTTGAAGCTTCAGTCTCTATTCTCACCTTTATTTTGCTTCTAACACAGCTCTTCATGGATGCTTCCCTCTATGGAAGGTGACGGACTGGTTATTTCCCATTCACTTTGGTTCTCCTCCAACTTCATGGCTTTGCTTGTGTTACTCCTTATGCAAAAAGGTTTCCTCACCCCCCTGTGTTCAAATCCTACCCACACTTTTTGTTTGGCTGTGACATTCTGTACATACTTCAGAGGTTTATTCCCTGGAGAAATGGATCTGAAGGGATTCTGGACTCAAAGACGGAAAGTGGGGCTGGGGAGTACTAAACAGAACTCAACTGGGCTGGGAGGTTGACAAAAGTCTGTAGAGGGAGAGACAAGATCCCTACCTATAGGGATCTTTCCTTCCCTCAGCTCCCTAAACCCTGACAACCATCTGTTTCACCCTCAAAAAGAAAACTGGAAGTTTCCTCTCTACACAAAAAGATGAGCTGGAGAGAAAAGACATACAATTACATGTATCTGGAGCTCCACCCAGAAAATACTGGAATCCATGCCCACAATCTTCTAATGAAGACACCAATCAGCATAACTGCCCATGTACCTAGGGTTACCAGTGTGCGTGTGTCTGCACGTGCACACACCTATTGCTCTTCAATATGTTGGGGTTGCCAAGGATCAGCAGACTTCTGAAGAAAGCCTCCCATGTGAAAGACAAAGAGCAAATCTTAATCCCACCAGTGCTGTGTCATAAAAATAGCTGGTGTTTCCCAAGAAACAATTATATTTAAAGATTTTAAAGAATGCTGTTGGGAATATTAAGTGTATGATTTTCAATATTCAGCATCTTGTACTTTGATATCATATTGATGATTATCAATATAATGATGATAGAAACTTCATATGCATCTTTTATTAAGATTAAGTTAAAATGCAACTTTAACAAAGAAGTAGTAAATGGAGAAATATGAAGTTGGTGTATTTATATTAAGATAGTGTCCGTCCTAGGGGCACCAGGTGCACCGGTTAAGTATCCGACTCTTGGTTTCAGCTCAGGCGATGATCTGAGGGTGCTGAGATCCAGACCCGCATGGGACTCTGCGCTCAGGGTGGAGTCTGCTTGGGACTTATTTTCCTCCGCTCCTCCCCCCAGCTCACTCTCTCTTTCTCAAATAAATAAATAAATCTTAAAAAAAAAAAAAAGAAAAAAGATAGTGCCCATCCTAGGGCCACTGTCACATCTAACCAAAGTCTAACTTCCCTGGGCTTGTCCCAAGCCCCAAAAATGATCCTCTATCTTCTTTTTCTATACTATTTCTCTTTTTCAATATAGAAATTACAACTCTCATTTCCTTAGAATTCTCCTCTTGGTGAGCTGGCATGAAGAAATGGATCTGCTTGACTAAAATACACTGAAGTATTTAACTGCTAACACCTTTGTGTCTCCTTCTAAGGTGAGGGCCCAACAAAAGAGGATGCTGGAATGAGTGAACCTAGGTTCAAGCCCTAGCTCTACCAAGTCAATGGAACGACCTTAACTCAGTGAATTGCTCTGAAGTTATATTTCTTTATCTCTAAAACATATGTGATAAAAATCTCTCTCATAAGGTTGTTTTCAAAATTAAATAAGATAATGTTTACAGAAGGACTTTGTAATTATAAAGTTCTAAGAGGGCAAGGTGTGCAAGTGGAATATCAGAATCTTAACAAATGAGCTTCATGATGAAATTTCAGACTATCTAAGAAACCTTTGGGCAGGTGGAAGGGCTAAAGGGACATTCTTACTGGCCCTTCAATCATATCGTTAGTAAGTAAAGACCAAGTACATCCATCAAATCTCAATCTGGGTACTTTTTAAGGCCATTTCCATTCAATACTGAAAGGGAGTGGGATTTGAGCAGGTAGGTAGGGTCATAGGACTTTACTTCACCCATCCACCCAATCAATCAATGAAGATACCTCTGTGCCAACCACTGAGTCGGATGTGGGAGTACAAACATGAACAAGATACAATCCCTCAAGTAGTCAACTTAGGAAGAGAAGGACAAAATAAGTGCCATAAGTTCCATAGGAACTACGTAAGAAGTATGCACAGGCTATGATGGGATACCAGGGGGGAATCAATTCCATTTGAGTCACAAGTGACATCATGCTTGAATTGGGATTTAAAAATAAATAGGTATTAAAAAATAATAATAATAAATAGGTATTTGCCAGTCAAAGAAGTGGATGGAGAGAGTGCAGAGAGTTCAACAACAAGGATATCTAGGAATCCATAACCTTTAAATGTTGCTGGAGCAAGGGTCACAAGAGGATCCAAAGCCAGAAACAAGGTAAAGATCACTAAGATCTCAATAATCAATATAAGGAGTTTAAATCTTGTCCTGTAGGACAGAAGAGGCCATTAACAATTTTTTCTGGTGAGAAAGTAACACTTTATGATATACATTTGGGTAAGGTTAGTCTGGAAATGGTATTGAGAATAGTCCGCTGTCGGGTAAGTCCGGTTGCAGGAAGGCAATTACAGCCACTCAGCAACAGAGAGCAAGAATTTCAATTAAGGTAGTAACAGAGGGAGGGAGAGAAGGGGCATTAAACCCTGAGTCAAATCCACAGTTTGAGGGGAAGTGGTGAGACCCTTCTGACTTGAGAGATGGGTATTTCCATTCAGAGAGAGGAAATTCAGGAATATTATATTAACTTAAGTTTTGTTTATATTGAGCTAGAAATTATCAGAGGCCAGCCAGGTAGAGAGGTTGTCTACTTACTTAAAATTTATGGATCTAGAACTTTTTCTTGTTCTGGAAAAAGACCTAAGGTAGAAACACAGACCTGAGAATCATTAATAGATTGGGGCTAATTGGAATTATGAATTCAGCAACACTTTCCTAAACACTTCCTTTGCTGCTACTTTACTTAAGCGTATGTCACCAGGTAAGTAGTCTCACTCAGATCATTTAAAATCAAGGACACTTTGAAGATGTGACTTGGTTTACAGCTAAAAAACAGTAATTAATTAAAGTGTTGGTACAGATAACAAAATAATTCCTTCTGAAAGTCATCCCATGGATCTTACTATACTCTGGGTCCAATTAAAAGAGAAAAAAAAATTAAATATGGCAAATGAAACAGAAAAGGTTTACTCCAAAGGCTTACTCTTCTGAACTATATAAATATTTTCTACCCATTGGGTATAGCACCTTTTATCCTCTTAGATTATAAAAACTTTATACTTTCTCTTTTTGGGTTTAACAACATGCTGCTAGGTAGGCAAATGGACTAAAACTTGTATCTTCATGGCATAGCTAGAGAAACTAAAACATAAGCAGTAGAAATAAAGTGTCTCTGCTTTCCCAGCAGGTCATTAAAGTGAAGCTGGAAACTGAATACAGATTTCCAAACTCCTGGTTTTCACTCTACACTGCCACCATCATCAATCATGTTTAGGATGGTACTGCTAGGTACCAGGCCTTATATTCATGGCCCCATATCAGATCATCCTCTTACACAGAATAAGATACTAATGCAGAGATCATTGGAGGAGTGGGAGTAGAGGTGTGAGTAGGGAATTTTCTCTAAAGCCTTTCAGTGATTTCTTTATGTACCATGTTCACCAATTTAAGTGGATTATTACACAGTATGCCAAACTAAAAAGAATTTTATAAAGTACTTGCAACCTCAAGTGTAAAGCCAATGCAAAAGATAATCTATCTTGGTAAAGAGAGTTGTTCTAACCATTACTGAAAAAGAAAGTTCAATGAGGTAGACAAGATGATACAGAGAGGGGCGCCTGGGTGGCTCAGTGGGTTGAGCCTCTGCCTTCGGCTCAGGTCATGATCCCAGAGTCTTGGGATCGAGCCCCACATCGGGCTCTCTGCTCAGCAGGGAGCCTGTTTCCTCCCCCCCCCACCCCCGTGCCTGCCTCTCTGCCTACTTGTGATCTCTGTCTGTCAAATAAATAAATAAAATCTTTAATTTAAAAAAAAAAAAGATGATACAGAGAGCTGGTATGAGACTTGGAAACTTATACCACCAGATCACCAGTTCAAATCTAGTGGAGGCTTGGTGTAACTGGAAGATACTTTGATATAATAGTGTTTTGTCGGCTAGTGTGAAATAACTGATCAGTTTCATGCCACTACTCAGAAGTCAAGAATCTACATCACAAGATAAATAGTACTTTTGACCATATTAGGATTCTTTGCCCAAGAGAAAAAGTCTGTATAAATAAAGTCTGAATTTCTACCTATGTACCCTACTCTCCTCCATAAGCGCTTACCACTTTCTCACTGCTCCATCCAAATCAATAACCTTTAGATGGTTGTTATCTCTGCCTGGCAAAGCTTGCATGCCACTGTGCAATCTTACTTTCCTTCTGAGATGAACCGCAGAAGTTTCCAGGTTTATATGCAATGTTAACTGGTGCAAAGTTCCCAACGTGTTATTAATGGGACAAAAGAAATTTCATTTTAGAGCGATTTTCAAATCTCCCTACAGAAGGACATCTGAAAGTACTTAAGAAACACACTGTATTTCTAATGGTTGAAAGGGGGAGAAAAAGAAAAAAAAAAAACCTCTGTCTTGCTCCATAAAGGTTATTGAAAATACCATGCGATTAATGCTATTTATATGGCGTTGAGCTAAACTCAAAGGTAACACTTAACCACTCTGTTTACCAAGTTAATCTACCAGATTTGTTTACTTTGTCTGATTTACGAAGACAAATACGTTGAGTGTCTGAAATGTTTTATCTGGCCCTGGGAAAGGAAAACTAAAGGAGTGTTGTGCTTTTATTAATAGATAAGTGCAAACAGGCCCTATCCTATCAAATGAACAGCTAGGACCTTTGGCCACTGTTTACTGAAAATAAAATTAGCCTTGGCTGGCAGGTACTTATCAGATCTGAGAATAATTAACTACTCACATCTGGTACATGTTACTGAAAATGCTAGTGGGAGCCATTAACTTTGGTAAGGGTTATTTTTCCTGAACAGCTAACATCCCCCTAACATTCCATTGGAATGTACTCTTTCTTCCCAAACACACTCATGGCAGCACCAAAAGCAGTTCCACAAGCTGTTTCTCCACTTCAACCCAATAGAAAAACAGTTCTATTAAAAAAAAAAAAAAAAACAAAAAAAAACAAAAAAAAAAAACTACTGAGACATGGTTGGTTCCTAGCACACCCCACAGTGCTCCCCAATGGGATCGCCTGCCCAGCAAGCACTAGAAGCTTTGCAAAAAAAACCAGGGTCATTTTAAGTTAATCAATAATAACATTTTGCACTTTAAGTTTATTTGTTTTTTTTTCCTCAAAGAACTTCAAGGAACATCACCAACACAGAATAAAATGAGTGCAGTTTTCACAATTCAAAAGGAGAGCCAAGGAACCAACATCCCCCATTACCAGTCAGTTCAGAAGGTGGTAATCAAATTCAGGTACATTGCGCCTAGTTCATTTCTTTTCTATACTCACAATTCTTTTACTAGGTAATAGTTTTCATGATTTTATTAAAGGAAAGGAAATGCTCCAAGGCATTCATATAAATAAGCAATGCAAAATAAATCATTTTATATTTATGTCATGGGAGCTAAGAGACAGGAAACTCAAGGGCTCTGCAATTAGCTTGCTGTGAAATTCTAAACAGGTCAAATGACTTGTTTAGTCAAGTGACTTCTCATCTCTCTGCTCTATAAAACTGGAAATACCGACTTACATAACAAAGCTGTGGGGAAGAGTAAACTTCTGACAGCACCAGGAAAATGCTCGTAAACAGAAAGATAAGAAATTCCAAATCTCCAAGAACATCTCTTCTCAAGAAAAATAGTAGGCCTATATAATAATAAAGTATAACATTTTACCCAGCACCATTTATCAAGACAAATTTAGCAAATATTACTGCCTGTTGTAATGTGACAAAAGAATTTGCATTTTAGTGATTAAGACCTTGGGTGGTTTGAAAATCAGAAGCTGCCTTATTTCCAAGGAAACTGCAAATTGTATTCTATTAACAATGAACAGGTGGTCTACCTGTACACACATCCCTCACTAAAATATGCTTGGTGGGTAGGCATCAGACACTCTTGTAGATGAGGTCATGAACTAAGAAACAGAGAAGGCTCAGGATATGGAGCCAGTAAATAAAGTTTGGGCAACAGAAGAAAGTAGGGGTACTATGTGAGAAAAAAAGATAACACAGGGGAGGGAAGAGAGGCCCCCAAAGAGGGAAGAAACACAGAAGAAATAGAAAACCAAGGAGTAGTTCCTGGATTAAGCAGTACGGTCACGTGAAGGAGTAGAGTCACGCCAGTGGGGATGACAAGCATGAGCTGTGAGGAATCGTAAGAGATCAAGAGAGATGTGAGGAGGGTTTTCCATGTGAGATATCAAAGCAAATAGGAATTATCTGGTGGAAATCGGAGCAAATGTTGATCTCAGTTGGGTCTAATGAGGTTGAAAAGAAACAGAGAGAGGAATGGTTTCTATGTATGTAGTCATGAGGCATCTGGAACATAATACTGAAGATTTATTTGTGCAAAACTGGCAAAATTAGGAAATGCTAAGCCCCAAATCTTCCAATTCCAGTAATATATTTGATCTGCTGGACCATGAAAGATTTCTTTGTAAATGCGATCTGTAGTATCCCCCTAATCATTTGATTATTCTATTGGAACACTACTTGCAGTTAACTATAGAAACAGCTTTTCTAGGATGATTCAGATTTTCATACTTTAGAACTCACCTGCAGTATCAAGGAAGGAGGCAGTCCGATCTATTTTATTTTTATTTTTTTAAAGATTTTATTTATTTATTTGACAGAGATCACAAGTAAGCAGAGAGGCAGGCAGAGAGAGAGAGGGGGAAGCAGGCTCCCCACTGAGCAGAGAGCCCGATGCAGGGCTCGATCCCAGGACCCTGAGATCATGACCTGAGCCGAAGGCAGAGGCTTAACCCACTGAGCCACCCAGGTGCCCCGGTCCAATCTATTTTAATGTCATTAAATAAGAAGGCTGATTTTTCCGAAGTGTCAAACCCCAAACAAAACTAGCAGCAATAACAGATTCAATGCACTCTTCTGCCATCATTATTCTTTTATATAGCACATATATTAAATCTCTTATTTAATCATTAGATCTCTTCTTATCATCAGAATTTTTAAAAATATTTTGGCTGAAAGTTTTAAAGATATTCCCCCTGGTATAGAATCTTCTATTTGAAATGTTTACAAGGCTTCCAAGATAAACTTATATATTTGTTTTTAAAGTATTCAGTATTTGATTTAAAATATCCCTAGATCTACATTTTGAGGAAAATTTATATGGCCTTGGAATGAAAAAGTTATGCCTGGGAAGTTAGCTAAAGCCCGCATAAAATAATTTTTGTAAAGGAACATATGTGCTATTTCAACTTACCCATTAAATAAGAGAATGCAGTATTCTAAAATCAGCTGCTATGACAATAAAAGTTTCCCTTAGTTGAGAAGTTACTTAATTGTACCTAGATATTTGAATTATTTCAGTCTTGCTCTTTATTACATCATTCTTTCAAAATTTATGTTAATACTAAGAACCTGGAAATGGAACCCATAAAGCAGAGTGTCTCAACTCCAGCTCTGTTGACATTTGGGGCTGGGTAACTCTGGCTGTCCTGGGACTTCAGGATGGTCTTTCCTCATAGCCCCCCTCCAACCACCCCGCACTATTCTAACAATCAGAAATGTCTCCAGATGTTGTCAAATTGCCTCCAGAGGCAAAATCACCCTGTTGGAAAAGTACCATATAGAAATGGCAGCCATGATAGTTTCATGGAGAAACTTGAGAAGGAGCATGGTATACCAGGGAGACAAAAGGTGTGGGAAAAAGAGCATAGAAATTAGAGTTAATCAGATTTGGGTCAAAATTCGGACTTAAGCACTCATTAGCTGTGTAGCCTTAGGGAAATTAAGTTAACTAAGTCTCAACTTTCTCATTAATGAAATGAAAATGACATCCCAATAGACATTTGTCTTTGCCATTCAGCATCCCTTCTGGGGGGGAAGCAGTTAAGAAGTCCCCCTTTCTTTCAGGGGAAAGGGCTTTCCTACCCTCAGTCTAGCCTCTGTTCTTGGACTGAGCGTTGAACCACACTTAGCCAATGAAAGAACTACCTCCTCCAGGACTTAATTAATGGTGCAGGGATGGGCATGTGACCCATGCTGGGCAGATTATAACCAATTCTGAGGCCTTCACTGGAGCAATCAGGAAAAATGTATTCCCTTTCTGAAGTTTCTAACCACTAGAGCATAAGCCCAAGGCTCCTGTGTGGGAAAAGCCAACTGCAAAAAACAGATTCAAGGGCACCTAGGTGGCTCAGTTGGTTAAGCGACTGCCTTCAGCTCAGGTCATGATCCTGGAGTCCCAGGACAGAGTCCCACATCCGGCTCCCTGCTCGGCAGGGAGTCTGCTTCTCCTGCTGACCCCTCTCCTCTCATGTTCTCGCACTCTCTCATTCTCTCTCTCTCTCAAATAAATAAAATCTTAAAAAAAAAAAAAAATGAAGGAAAACAGATGCAAAAGATGTAGATCTCAAGCCCTAATGAAATGTATTAATATGTGAAGTCAGATCTACCTATTAGATTTTCAGTTGTTGTCTAACATATTTCCTTCTATTTTATCTTAAGTCAAAAAACCTCAACAAACCCCAAGCATAAAAAATATGAAAAAGGGGCGCCTGGGTGGCTCAGTGGGTTAGAGACACTGCCTTCAGCTCGGGTCATGATCCCAGGGTCCTGGGATCGAGCCCCGCATCGGGCTCTCTGCTCAGCGGGGAGCCTGCTTCCCCCCATCTCTGCCTGCCTCTCTGCCTACTTGTGATCTCTGTCTGACTTGTGATCTCTGTCTGTGAAATAAATAAATAAAATCTTTAAAAAAAATATGAAAAAAATTACATGGAGGCACATGATGATTAAACTGCTCAAAACCAATAGAAAGAGAAAAACATAAAAGGAACATGAGAAAGTCTTTTATTATCTGGAACCAAAAGAGTCCTATCTAATAAGTTAGCTATCTTAAACAGTTGTTGACAGCACCAAGTAAAATAATGAACACAACAAGCCTATAAAGAGAGTCTTTCCCTGATTTATAGAAATAAAAACAAACACAATTACATAAGAGGTGAAAACACAATCCAGTGAAGGATCAGAAAATAGAACCCATGACTTAGCTTTGAGCTCTTTTCAATAAACTGGTAGACATTCTAAGTAAGCTTAAATTCACAGGGCCAAAAATTACTATGCTTTGAGTTACCTACAAGCAAGTCAATGAATAGGACATACAGATTCTGATTTTTCTTTGTTACCATAACTTTCAGGTTACAAACAGAAAGGGTTTGCTTTGAGTATAGTTTCCACGGCTTGATTTTTTTTTCAATTTTATTTATTTATTTATTTTTACTGCCAGAAGGCTGAAAGAAGGGATTTATAGAGTTAGGGGTTAAATAAAAATAGGAGGGCTGGGGCTAGGGTGAAGCAAGGGAGGCACCAACCTCAGATGCAAAATCTTAGAGGCTGCCAAAAACCCAGGAATCAAGATAAAATAGTATTTTAATGCAATTTTTTAGAAATCAAAATTAATGCCAAAAATCCATAATGAAGGAAATACCAGAATTTTAAACAAAGACAGGATCAGTATCATAGTATTTTTATTTTGCCTCAGGCTTCAATATGGCTCAGCATCGCACTGCAAAATAGAGTAAAATTTCTAAGCTATAAGAAGCATAGACATTTCTACTGTTCACAAATAACATCAAGGACCTAAATCACATGAGAGGCAAGCTAAGAACTCTGAACTGAAAGCCAAGGGACTCAAGTTCAAGTTCCAGTTCTGCCAATAGGAAGGTATAGAACTGCAAGTTATTTGACCTTTTCTAATCTTTAGTTCCTTCAAACATAAACTGAAAGGACTACACCAGGTAATTATTAAGACCTTTCTTAACTTGAAAGTTCGATGATCACATTCTAAATCTGATTTCCTTTGATGCCTAAAAACAAATGATACAGAATATGTTGTCCTTCCAATTCAGCATCTGTGTTATCTAGGAGCTTACGGAATGACAGGCTTTAACCATTCAAGTCTTCCTTGTGGAAGGAACCCAGGTGGAGGGTGATTTTGTTTGTTTGTTCAATATGAGTGCTTTCACATGTTTCAAATGCTATTCGATTAAAAGATCCTACAAGGGGGAGGTCAGCAGTTTTCTGTCATGAGTATAGGGTAGCATGGTTGCTCTGGGTCTCCAGAACCTGAAATAATTCACAGGCCATCCACTGACAAGCCCATTGAAGCATAAAGGAATCGAGTTAATAAGTGACTACTCGTAATTCCCAACAATTTCCAGAAATAGGAAAATGAACATCTAAAATCAATGGTGACAGAAGGTGACAGTGTCTAGAACAGGCATAAGAGGAAAAAAGTAATCTCTTAACTCTTTTAAAATAGCATATTAAATTAAAAGTTTTAAGGCAGCAAATGGTTTAGAAAGCTCTGGAAATAGAATATAAAAGTTGAATATGAAAAACTAAAATGTCTCTACTCATAGGTTCATGCATTTAAGATTTTTTTCAATTTTTTTGCGAGCCCTAAGAAATAAAGTGTTCTTCAAGCCTGAGAGATAAAGGACTGAACAGCTTTTTAAAGGCCTTCATAGATAAAAACAGGTGCTATTATTTTTTAAACTTTTTATTATGTAAAATTTCTAACAGACACAAGGGATACAGTTTAATATTATCCCCCATATACTCATTAACTGCTTCAATAATCATCAACTCATGGCCAATCTTACTACATCTATAGTCCCACTGATTTCCCCCAATTCTCATAAAGAGGTTTTCACTTTAAGCCCCAAAATAAACAAATCTTTTGGGGCTTCAATTTCCTTGTTTGTAAAACACAGGTAACTATAACTAACCTCCTCACCTACAAATAAAGTTATGAAAAATAGCCAAACCCTTCAACCATCTTCTAACATTTACTGTGGTATTTGAACATAAGAAACAACTAGATAGCAAATGGAATCCACTTGTGTTTAAAAAAGTCTTTCTTTGGAGAATTTATCTTTCATTCTCCCAGCACCTCTATGTGGCGAATGGAAGTATTTTATTCACCTTTAGCAGATACAAAAATTTTAAAAAAAGGAGATGATTCAAACCAGATCATATGAAAAATTATTAGTAGGTACAAAAATAAATGCACATTTTGTGGGGCGCCTGGGTGGCTCAGGGGGTTAAAGCCCCTGCCTTTGGCTCAGGTCATGATCTCAGAGCCCTGGGATCAGGCCCTGCATTGGGCTCTCCACTCAGTGGACAGACTGCTCCCCGCCCCCACCCCCGCCTATCTGCCTACTTGTGATCTCTGTCTGTCCAATAAATAAATAAAATCTTTAAAAAAAACAATAAGTGTACATTTTGTGATTCCCCATGTTCTATGATTATAATATGCCACTTCTATCAACATATGTGGGTAAAAATGGTTATTTTCCCTAAATAAAATGGATGTACATAAGGAGTTTTGTGCTTTTAAAAAGAGCCATGTTATATAATATGTAGGCCTTTGAATATACTAACTGACTTTAAAGCTCACCTTGTAGATTCACACAAGAGCACAATCTTAATTTAGTTGGTTCAACCTACCTAAAAAAAGACAGTGAGAAGTAAAGGAAGGAAATTAAATACACCTGTGGTTCACTGGAATTGAACAATTATAGCTTGCCATTTCATAGGTTTGAAATTTAAACTATTTACTTGGCAGATGCAAAAATTACTTCAGTATTACACTGGAGAATTACACCGTTTGGGCCCAGTCCATAGTGCCACAGGCACGGATGATGCAATTTCTAACTCAGTTGCAGAATATTTTTATAGCACTTACCAAGTCATTATAACTTCATATATTTAAGACACTTTCCTTCCGATTCATACAATGGTCCCTGTTCATTGCATTTAGTCAAGGCAAGTTGGGACAGTGTGGGGGAAGAAAAAGAAAAAGGCCATGAAAAAAGTGTGGTGAGAACAGTCTGCACGAATGAGGCTTCCCAAAATGTTGCCTATTATTCATTTCATGGGATGCATCAGGGCAAAGGCTCTTTCTCTTTCTATGGTCTCAAAGATAGTAAGCTGTAACCTGAGCAATGTTCTAGATCATAGCAGAGATGACATCTCTGTCATAGCAGAGATGACAACTACCTAAACATTCAAATGAATAGCTTAAAAGCTTACATAAAGGGATTCTTCTCCAATTATTGTTCTCCAGTTTTGAAAATAACATTAGAGGCCATGACCTATCTAACACCCGGCTCCCTAAGGCTTCTTGACAAGCCAAAAAGAAACCAACAACCAGCCAACAGGTTTAAATTATATTTTTAAACATAATAGTTTGTTTCTGCTAGTATTGTTGTTTATATTGAGGGTGCAGAGGTCCTGTGAATTGCTGCTTCTAAAATAGGCAGGAAACAGAATTAGGATACAGGAGAAAGGATAGTGAACTGGCAGTTATGCCACCTAGGTTCTCTTCTTTCACCTGCACTAACTGGTTCTATGGGCAAGGCTAACGTGCATTAGGACAGCATTTTTCACAACTGCCACATGAAATACATCGTCCAAAGTGGTTTCTAAAATTACTTTTAGTTCTAAAATTCTTAAACTACTTAATTCCTTACCTTTTATTCTATTACTCTCTTTAATGTCCCCATTTTTCATAATGTCACCCCTTTGATATAATGTGCTTAAAATCATCAAATTTTAAAATCATCGAATTTGATTTACATCAAGTAGATGTTAATCATTTATTGATTAGCTTATTGAAAACGTTTAAGGTGGGAAAAGAAAAAGAACTCCTATTAAATGAGCTTTTAATCGCACTCCTTTATAGGTGCAAGTTAAAGTAATAAGATTTTCTAGTTCTGGGGCGCCTGGGTGGCTCAGTGGGTTAAAGCCTCTGCCTTTGGCTCAGGTCATGATCTCAGGGTCCTGGATCGAGCCCCGCATCGGGCTCTCTGCTTGGCAGGGAGCCTGCTTCCTCCTCTCTCTCTCTGCCTGCCTCTCTGCCTACTTGTGATCACTGTCTGTCAAATAAATAAATAAAATCTTTAAAAAAAAAAAAAGATTTTCTAGTTCTTCTCTAAATCCCACCTAATCAGAAGAGCCATTTTCTGAGATTGAGAAATGGCAGTTTATAAAAGGATAACATATAGATGTCTGGTCTAGCATCTGACACATGATAGAAGCTAGATAAATGTTTGGGTACCTCACCTTCTCCTGCAATTCCCACCTTCCCAACACCACCATCTCCACCTACCACAAGTCCTTTATAAACTGCAACACCTTCTCTCATTCTTTTTTAAAGATTTTATTTATTTATTTGAGACGGAGAGAGAGCATGAGTTGTGGGGATGGTCAGAGAGAAAGGGAAATATAGACTTCCTGTTGAGAAAGGAGCCCTATGTGGGGCTCAACCCCAGGACCCTGAGATCATGATCTGAGCCAAAGGCAGATGCATAACTGACTGAGCCACTCAGGCGCCCTGCAATATCATTTTTTCAATCAGAGATGCATGCAGCCAGTTTGAGGACTCAATTCTGAACAAAAGTTTATACTTTATGTAAAAGAGTTCAAAATCTCACCAGAAAAAAAAAAAAAAAAGTATCAAAGTTTCTGTTTTCAAACTGTCAAAAACATGGGGTGCTTGGTTGGCTCAGTCATTAAACGTCTGTCTTCCGCTCAGGTCATGATCCCAGGGTCCTGGGATTGAGCCCTACATCAGGCTTCCTGCTCAGTGGGGATTCTGCTTCTCCCTTTCCTACTGCTGCTCCCCCTGCTTGTGTTCCCTCTCTCAATGTCTGTCTGGCAAATAAATAAATAAAATCTTAAAAAAAAAAAAAAAAGCTGTCAAAAACAGCCTTGGGTGAATTACTAATAAAAGGAAATTTGTTAATAAGTGTAAATCATCATAATTCATTATTGCTCAAATATATTTTATATTCTCCCAAATACTTCCTGAATAAATGTCACTTGGTATGTAATGACCTTACAATAGTGAAATTAAATATGAATAAACATAGAACATATAATAATAACAATTAAAAAAATACCTAAGCCTTCTGGGTAAATGACATATACAACTTACCAAACTAAGACCTAAGCAGAGCGAGATACGCTATTGCAAGTTTCAAAAATGCCAAGAGAAATCGTTTTTCTAAAGTCCTTTTGTGACTGAAAAGAGGGATTCGCCTAAAAGCTCATCATTAGATAAAGGAATGACCAGTCTCCCCCACAAAAGGGCATGAAAAAACTAAGACTAGCAATGTAATAGAAAAATATTCTGGAATTTCAAAACTTGAAATATAAAAGCCCTTCTCTGTGGAGATGAACTCCCTCCATTTTCCAAGGGCTCTGTCAACATCACCAACCTCAAACACTTGGCTCACAAAAAAAATGTGATGACGCAGGAAATTGTCTGGAAACAAACAAATAAACAAAAAAGTATTCTCTCTCTCTGGAACCAGAGCTGCCCCGACAGAGCAGGCAAGCAGCCAGTTTTTCAGGGCTTCATTTTAAAGTTGGTTTTAATTGTTCCATTCCAATTCAATAGTCCAAGCCCCTCTTCCCAGAAGTACAAAAGAAGGGGAAAAAAAAGATCTTACAAGATATTATCTAGCTCTTTCTTCACTAGCCCCAATTGAAGAAACTCTAAGTGCTAATTAGCCACATATACTGGGCAGATGAACTCCAAGTCTTTGTGTCTTTCTAGTTAGAGGGGTCTCTATCTGCTCTGAGGGCCTAGTCAATCTGAAACTCACTCTAGATTCACAGTTGCATTCTAATCATTGCTGTTTATCCATGAACTTTTCTACTTTTCAAACTATCTATAAAAGGAGATAGGAGTTGCAGCAACTACCTTATCACATTCCACTTGGAGTTTTGCAAACATTTATTGACTTGGTTGACATTATAGGGGCTGTAAGAACTGGAATGAAATAATCTACATTTCTTTAGCTTTTTGATAATTTTTCCCGCCACTTTTCTTGCCAAAGATCACTGCAGCTTCTCAGTAAGGTGGAAGGAAGGAAGGAGAAAAATAAGCAAAAACAAAAATCTCACAGCTATAAAGAAATTAAAATAAGGAGCACCTGGGTGGCTCAGTGGGTTAAAGCCTCTGACTTCGGCTCAGGTCATGATCTCAGGGTCCTGGGATCGAGCCCCGCATCGGACTCTCTGCTCAGCAGGGAGCCTGCTTCCTCCTCTCTCTCTGCCTGCCTCTCTGCCTGCTTGTGATCTCTCTCTCTCTGTCAAATAAATAAATAAAATCTAAAAAAAAAAAAAGAAATTAAAATAATACCATACTATGACACCAACTTGGTTCCCTTTGAATCATTTCCTTTTTACAGAATGGATTCAATGAAACTTATAATTTTAGTGGCTTCTGTATGTCATTTACCTCCAAATTCAATAACCTACCCATTGATATGGTAGACAATTTATACAAGGAATTTCATTAGGCAGATATTTGTGAAGGATCTGAATAGAATGAAGAATAGATAATAGTAATTCTGAGGTTAATTCTTTTTCCATTCTCTCAATCATCATGGATATTTCACTTAGCGATTCCTGTTTTGCTATTGATCATTTCTAAAACCATGTTTGGAAACTTAAAAGAAGCTCTTTTGCTTCTGACCAAGATGGAGTAAGAGGCACCAGATCTACCCTATCACCTCAAATAACCAAAAGGTCCTTTAAAAGACAAAACACATGAAATAAACTTTTTTCAAGACACTAAACATCAAGGGGCACCTGGGTGGCTCAGTCGTTAAGCATCTGCCTTCAGCTCAGGTTATGATCCCACAGTCCTGGGATCAAGCCCCACATCAGGTTCCCTGCTTGGCAGGAAGCCTGCTTCTCCCTCTCACACTCCCCCTGCTTGTGTTCCCTCTCTTGCTGTGTCTCTTTCTCTGTCAAATAAATAAATAAAATCTTAAAAAAAAAAAACAAAAACACTAAACATCAAGCACTGAAGGATGGTGATCCCTTAGAAATGGAAAACAAACAAGGA
This sequence comes from Martes martes, assembly GCF_963455335.1. Lineage (NCBI taxonomy): Eukaryota > Metazoa > Chordata > Mammalia > Carnivora > Mustelidae > Martes > Martes martes. The sequence goes on along the minus strand of NC_137894.1, from coordinate 112,449,214 downwards.
GAGCTTTATGACTGCCCCAACTTACTGCCTTGAAAGAATTTCCAGGCCATGGTGCAGGGAGAGGGAACCCAGGTAGAGTTCAGACTCACTGAATTGAGGAGATGGAGCTAAGGATCTGGAAAGAACAAGGTACTAGACTTCATAAGTGAGATCTGTGGAGAGTCCTCTCAAATCTTCAGCAGAGTGCTGATTAGGGCAGACATGTGAGGAAAGTACGTGAGGCTAGAGAGAGAGTGATCTGAAAGAAGTACAGAGAAGAGTACCTGGCATTCAGACAGGACTCTTCCCATGAACCAGATTAGAAAACTTTATAATTCATAGAGCACTGGGAAGAGTACTCAGAAGAGTCTTGGCTTAATAGTGGAGAAAAGTTAGCTTTAAATTAAATGGTTCTTGTCTTGCCAAAACAAATATTAAAAGCAAGATCCAAAAAGATCCAACTGTTTCCAAATGATTTAACTGCATCTCAAAACAAAGCTCAAGATTTGTAGGAAGACCAAAATACACAGTACCCAAGAAGGTAATATTCACAATGTCTGGCATCCAATCAAAGATAACCAGACACGCAAAGAAGCAGGAAAGTAAGACCCCTATGAAGAGAAAAGTCCATAGAAATGGACTCAGAACTGACATAGATGCTAGAATGAGCAGACAAAGACATTAAAATAATTATTATGACTATATTCCATATGTTTTAAAACTCAAGTAGAAATACTAAAAAGAAAAATCAAATTTCTAGAGACAAAAAATACAATATATGAAACAACAAATATACTGGATAGAACTAATGGGAGACTATACAATGAAGAAGTAGGAGACACAGTAGAAACTAGTAACAATATAAATAGACAATAACAATTAGTGAATTTGAAAGAATAACAGTAGAAACTATCCAAAATGAAACACAGAGAGAAAAAACATTTAACAAATATGAAAAGAGCATCAGTGAGCTATTGGACAGCTTCAAGTGGGTTCATATACATGTAAGACAAGTACCTAAAGAAGAGGTAAAGAGAGACAAAAAAATTTTTTTAAATAATGGCCAGGATTTTTCCAGATTTGATGAAAACTACAAATCCACATATCAAAAAAGTTCAACAAATCCCAAGCATAAAAAAATATAAAAAAAATTACATGGAAGTACATGATAATTAAACTGCCCAAAACCAATGAAAAGAGAAAAACTTAGAAGGAACATGAGAAAAAAGACATGTTATGTACAGAGAAACTAAAAAGATAAAGAGGAGTGCAGTTTCTCATTGGAAACAAGGAGTGAAATTTAGTGGAACAACAACTTTAAAAAACTGAAAGAAAAAACTGCCAACTAGAATGCTGTTCTCAGCAAAACTATCTTTCAAAAACAAAGATAAAATAAAGACCTCTTCAGACATGCAAAAGCTGAAATAATTCCTCACCAGCTGATGTTAACCACAACAAATGATATAATAAGTCCTTCAGGTGAAAGGTAAATAACAGCAGGTGGAAATTAGGATTTATCCAAAGGAATAAAGAACAATGGAAATGGTAGTTACTGGTAAATACATAAGATATTTTTATTACTTAAATATATTTTAAAGATAATTGCTTAAATAAAACTGTACTATAGGATTTATTACTTATGTGTAACTTATCTGTAGGTAAAATATGTGACAACTACTGCAAGGCCACTGTAAGTTTCTTTTATTTGTATGTAAAGTGGTGTAATACCACAAAGATAGACTGTGGTAAGTTAACAATGTACACTATAAATCCTAAAGAAACTACAACAATAACTAAACAAAGAGTTATAGCTACTGAGACAACAAAGAAGGTAAAATGAAATTGTGAAAAAATAGTCCAAAAGAAGACAGGATGCAGGTTAATGTACAAAAGTCAACTGTTTTCTTATATACCAGTGATGAAAAATTGGAATTTGAAGTCTCAAACACAACATTTTACACTAGCATTTGAAAAAGACAAAGACAGACACTTAGGTAATAAAGTATGTACAGAATCTATATGTGGAAACTATAAAACTTTGATAAAACAAATCAAAAGAGATTTAAATAAATGAAGAGATATTTCATGTTCACAGATATGAAGACTCACTATTGTCAAGATGCTGGTTCTTGGTTGGCTCTTCACAACTCAATCTATAAATCCAATGCAATCTTTTTTTTTTTTAAGATTTTATTTATTTATTTGACAGACAGAGATCACAAGTAGGCAGAGAGGCAGGCAGAGAGAGGAAGGGAAGCAGGCTCCCTGCTGAGCAGACAGTCCGATGCGGGGCTCGATCCCAGGACCTGAGATCATGACCTGAGCCGAAGGCAGAGGCTTTAACCCACTGAGCCACCCAGGTGCCCCTCCAATGCAATCCTAATCAAAATCCCAGTAAGTTACCTTATGAATATGGACAAACTGATTCTAAAGTTTCTATCAAAAGGCAAAAGACCTATAATAGCCAACACAATATTGAATATGAAAAACAAAGTTGGAGGACTATAACTATCAGACTTCAAAGCAGTATAAAACTACAGTAATCAGACAGTGTGGTATTAATGACAAAATAGGTAACTTGATCAATAGAACAGAATAGAACCCAGAAATAGATTCACATTAATATAGTTAACTGAATTTTGACAAGGGAGCGAAAGCAAGTCCATGTAGAATACTCTTCTCATGAAATGATACTAGAACGACTAGACATTCACATGAAAAAAAAAAAAGAATCTAGACACTGACTTTACACCCTTCACAATATTAACTCAAGGTAAATGATAGAACTAAATATAAAACACAAAACTAGGGTGGCTGGGTGGCTCAGTCTGTTAAGTGGCTGCCTTCAGCACAGGTCATGATCTTGGGGTCCTGGGATCCAGCCCTGTGTCAGTCTCACTGCTCAGTGAGAAGTCTACTCCTTCTCCCTCTGCTCCTCGTATCTCTTGCACACACACTCTCTCTCTCAAATAAACAAATAAAAATCTAAACCCCCTCCCCCACACACACACATACAAAACTAGGGGCCCCTGAGTAGCTCAGTCAGTTAAGCAGCCAACTCTTGATTTTGGCTTAGGTCATGATCTCAGGGTCCTGGAATCCAGCCTCACAGCAATCTCCATACTCAGAGTGGAGTCTGCTTGAGGACTCTCTCTCCCTCTCCTTCTGCCCTTACACTGCCTGCTCTTTCTCTCTCTCCCTCTTTCTCAAAATAAATAAATAAATCTTTTACACACACACACACACACACACACACGGCTATAAAACTTCTAGAATATAACATAGGATAAGATCTAAGTGACTTTGGGCCTGGCAATGAGTTTTTTGATATAACACCAAAAGCACTATCCATGAAAGAAAACATTGTTAACTTGAATTTCATTAAAGTTAAAAACTTCTGGGGCACCTGGGTGGCTCAGTTCATTGCATGTCCACCTCTGGCCCAGTTCATGATCCTGCCTCTGCACCTCTCCCTGGCTCATGCATGCTTTCTCTCTCTCTCTCTCCCTTTCTCTCATTCTCTCAAATAAATAAATAATCTTTAAAAAGTTAAAAACGTCGGCCTTGCAAAAGACACTTATTAAAAGAATGAAAATAGACACCACAGACTGGGAGAGAATATTTGCAAAACACATATTTGATAAAGGACTTGTATCCAAAATAGTCAATTGACTTTAGAACTCAACAATAAGAAAACAAACACTCTCATCTAAAAATAGGTGAGGAATAGGAGATCTAAATTTCGTCTGGTCCCAGGAACTGAGCTAGATAGTAATCAAACCATTCTGAACACCTACAAACTCAACAGGAGATCAAAGAAAAGAGCAGCAATTCTATGAACAGAAAAGCAACATCTTCCTGGAAGGTAGGATGTGCGGAGAAGTAAATCCAAGGTAATTTATGGGAAGATGGACCACAGTGGGGTAGGGAGTCTCTGTCAGATGGCTACTGGCAAGTGAGAGAGCAGCAGAGCACTAAATCAGAACTTTTAGATGTCAGCTCTGCTAAGGGATGTCACTCCAGTGTGGTCACAGGACCCACGGGACCACAGAAAGACTGGGAATGCCTAAGTATGGCAGAGCTCCCAGGTATTGAAGTAGGGAAGCCAGCTGCAGAGACAGAGCCAAGGAGTAGGTTCGCAGATCAGGGTTGCCATAAATGGTGATCCAAGGCACAGCTGGACCACTACTCTTTGAGCAGGGACCCCATAAGTGGCAAATCAGGGAGACCCCTCTTCCTCCACTGGGAGGAGTGGCATGGGAGTGCACTGCAGGAATCTGATGGGTTTGGAAACTCCAAATGGGGCCATGTGCCAGACATAGAAACACTTGGTCACAGGCCAGGTGAGCACAGAGTGTGCGGCCAGACACCAGGGAGACAGGAGTGATTGACTACTTTTCTCTGAGGGCATACTGAGGAGTGGGACCCCAAGCTCTTGGCTCCTCTGGAACCAGAGATTGGGAGGCTGCCATTTTAATTCCCGTCCTCCAAAGCTGTATGGAAAGCTTTCAGGGAACAAAAGCTACCAAGAGCAAACCCTAATCAAAAGACACAGGGTATCAGAATGGATAAAAAAACAAAACCCATCAATATGCTGTCTACGAGAAACTCATTTTAGACCCAAAGACACCTCCAGATTTAAAGTGAGGGGATGGAAAACAATTTACCATACTAATGGACATCAAAAGAAAGCTGTGGTGGCAATCCTTATATCACATAAAGTAGATTTTAAGCCAAAGCCTAAAATAAGAAATGAGGAAGGACACTACATGCTTAAAGGGTCTGTCCAACAAGAAGATCTAACAATTTTAAATATCTATGCCCCTAACATGGAAGCAGCCAATTACATAAACCAATTAATAACAAAATCAAAGAAACGCATCGCCAATAATACAATAATAGTAGGGAACTTTAACATCCTCTCACTGAAATGGACAGATCATCTAAGCAAAAGATCAACAAGGAAATAAAGGCTTTAAATGACACACTGGACCAGATGGACAGCACAGATATATTTAGAACATTCCATCCCAAAGCAACAGAATACACATTCTTCTCTAGAGCACATGGAACATTCTCCGGAATAGATCACATCCTGGGTGACAAATCAGGTCTCAAGTGGTAACAAAGATTAGAATTAATAAAATCATGAATGAAAAAGGAGAGATCACAACCAACACCAAAGAAATACAAACAATTATAAGAACATATTATGAGCAGCTCTATGCCAGCAACTTAGACAATCTAGAAGAAATGGATACATTCCTAGAGACATATAAACTACCAAAACTGAACCAGGAAGAAATAGAACACCTGAACATATCCATAACCAGTAAGAAAATTGAAGCAGTAATCAAAAATCTCCCAACAAACAAGAGCCCAGGGCCAGATGGCTTCCCAATGGAATTCTACCAAACATTTAAAGAAGAATTAATACTTATTCTCCTGAAACTGTTCCAAAAAATAGAAATGGAAGGAAAACTTACAAACTCATTTTATGAGGCCAGCATTACCTTGATCCTAAAGCCAGACAAAGACCTCATCAAAAAGGAGAATTATAGACCAATATCCCTGATGAACATGGATGTAAAAATTCTCACCAAAATACTAGCCAATAAGATCCAACAGTACATTAAAAGGATTTTTCACCATGACCAAGTGGAATTTATTCCTGGGCTACAAGGTTGGTTCAACATCCACAAATAATCAATGTGATACAATACATTAATAAAAGAAAGAACAAGAACCATATGATACTCTCAATAGATGCTGGAAAAGCATTTGACAAAGTACAGCATCCTTTCTCGATCAAAACTCTTCAAACTGTAGGTATAGAGGGCAGATACCTCAATATCATAAAAGCCATCTACGAAAAACCCACAGTGAGAATCATTCTGAATGGGGAAAAACTGAGAGCTTTTCTCCTAAGGTCAGAACACGGCAGGGATGACCACTATCACCCCTGCTGTTCAACATAGTGCTAGAAGTCCTAGCCTCAGCAATCAGACAATAAAAAGAAATAAAAGGCATCCAAATCAGCAAAGAAGAAGTCAAACTCTTACTCTTTGCAGATGATATGATACTTTATGTGGAAAAACCAAAAGACTCCACTCCAAAACTACTAGAACTCATTCAGGAATTCACTAAAGTGTCAGGATATAAAATCAATCAGTTGCATCTCTATACACCAACAACAAGACAGAAAAAAGAGAAATTAAGGAGTTGATCTCATTTACAATTGCACCCAAAATCCTAAGATACCTAGGAATAAATCTAACCAAAGAGGCAAAGAATCTATACTCAGAAAACTATAAAGTACTCATGAAAGAAATTGAGGAAGACACAAAGAAATGGAAAAACATTTTATGCTCATGCAATAGAAGAACAAATATAGTGAAAATGTCTAGGTTGTCTAGAGCAATCTACACATTTCATTCAATCCTTATCAAAATACCATCAACTTTTTCCAAAGAAATGGAACAAATAATCCTAAAATTTATATGGAACCAGAAAAGACCCCAAATAGCCAGAGGAATGTTGAAAAAGAAAACCAAAGCTGGTGGCATCACAATTCCAGACTTCAAGCTCTAGAACAAAGCTGTCATCAAGATAGTATAGTACTGGCACAAAAACAGACACATAGATCAATGGAACAGAATAGAGAGCCCAGAAAGGGACCCTCAACTCTACAGTCAACTAATCTTCGACAAAGCAGGAAAGAATGTCCAATGGAAAAAAGACAGCCTCTTCAACAAATGGTGTTGGGAAAATTGGACAGTCATATGCAGAATAATGAAACTGGACCATTGTCTTACACCACACACACAAAAACAGACTCCAAATGGATGAAAGACCTCAATGTGAGACAGGAATCCATCAAAATCCTTGAGAAGAACACAGGCAGCAACCTCTTCGATGTCAGCCGCAGCAACTTCTTCCTTGAAACATCACCAAAGGCAAGGGAAGCAAGGGCAAAAATGAACTACGGGACTTCATCAAGATCAAAAGCTTTTGCAAAACAAAGGAAGCAGTCAACAAAACCAAAAGAACCGACAGAATGGGAGAAGATATTTGCAAATGACATATCAGATAAAGGGCTAGTATCCAAAATCTATAAAGAACTCATCAACTCAACACCCCAAAGAACAAATAATCCAATCATGAAATGGGTAGAAGACATGAACAGATACTTCTGCAAAGAAGACATCCAAATGCCCAACAGACACATGAAAAAGTACTCAACATTACCCAGCATCAGGAAAATACAAATCAAAACCACAGTGAGATACCACCTCACACCAGTCAGAATGGCTAAAATTAACAAGTCAGAAAACAACAGGTTTTGGCGAGGATGCAGAGGAAGGGGGACCCTCCTACACTGTTGCGGGAATGCAAGCTGGAGCAGTCACTCTGAAAAACAGTATGGAGGTTCCTCAAAAAGTTGAAAATAGAACTACTCTATGACCCACCAATTGCACTACTGGGTATTTACCCTAAAGATACACATATAGTGATCTGAAGGGGCACATGCACCCCAATATTTATAGCAGTAATGTCCACAACAACCAAAGTATGGAAAGAGTCTAGATGTCCATCAACAGAGGAATGGATAAAGATATGGTATACACACACACACACACACACACACACACACACACACACACAGAGGAATATTATGCAGCCATCAAAAAACCAAAATCTTGCCATTTGCAACAACATGGATGGAACTAGAGGCTTTTAGGCTAAGCAAAATAAGTCAATTAGAGAAAGACAATTACCATAAGATCTCACTGATATGAGGAATTTGAGAAACAAGACAGAGGATCCTAAGAGAAGGGAGGGAAAAATGAAACAAGACAAAACCGGAGAGGGAGACAAACTGAGGGTTGCTGGGTGGGTGTGGGTGGGTGATGGATATTGGGGAAGGTATGTGCTATGGTGAGTGCTGTGAATTGTGTGAGACTGATGAATCACAGACCTGTACCCCTGAAACAAATAATACAGCAGATATACAGAGAACAAATAAATATATGAAAAGATGTTTAACCTCATGTCATTATTAGGGAATTGTAAATTAAAACAATGAGATACCACTATACACCTACAGCTGAAATCATCAAACCCTGGTGAAGCAACAAGAACTCTATCTAGTTCATTGCTGGTGGAAATGAAAAACAGTACAGTCACTTTGGAAGACATTTTGGCAGGCTTACAAAGCTAAATACACACTATCCTATGTTCCAGCCATTCTACTCATGAGAAAAGAAAGCAGGAAAGAAGGTATTTACTCATGAGAAAAGAAAGCATACCTATATTCAATGACTTAAGGGCCAAATGTTCATAGTGGGAGCCATAAACTGGAAAGAACCCAAAATGCCTATCAATAGGTGAGCAGATAATCAAACTGTGGTATATGCATACAGTGGAATACTATTTAACAGTAAAAAGGAATGAGGTATTGGTACATATAACATGAGGATAAATCTCAAAATAATTAAACTGAGTGAAAAAGCCAGACCAAAAAGAATTTATGCCATATGGTTTCATTTATGTAAGACTCTAGAAAATGCAAACAAATCTTTAGTGAAAAAACAGATCCGTGGTTTGAGTGAGGAGGTTAAGATGGAGAGGGATGGGAAGGATGGATTAACGGCCATGCGGAAACTTTTGGGGATGAAGGATATGTTCATTATCTTGATTGTGGTGATGATTTCCTGCATGTATACATATGTTAAAACTTATCAAATTGTGCTAAAGATCTGCTATTTACTGGATGTCAATTATGACTCAATAAAGCTGTTAAAAAAGTTTTTTTTTAATCTCCCAATTTTGGTCTTATGTTTCACTCTTTAGTCACAATTCCTTCCTGCTGGGTTGTCAGTCTCTGTCCACAATAGTCAGTTGTTTAAAATATAAAGATCTACTTCTTCATTCCCATTAAACAGAAAATATTTAATAAAAACCTAATGTATATAAGTCGGTAGGCTGAGCACTTGAAAGGGATACAACTGGATAATATAGGGATAGATGTCAGAATACAAGGAATAAGTACTATTGAGGATGATATAGTGTGGTGGCAGGTGTAGTTGACTTCGAAAGAGTATAAAAAGACTCAGAAAATGATTAAACAGGAAGGCAAATTTTAGGTCATGGAGATCCTTTGCCAGAAAGCTTTAAAAAAAATGGCAGGGTTAATATGTCAGAATTTCAAGAACACAAAAGAGGCCAAACACAAGTTCTTAAAGTAAAATTCTTTTATAATCTTTTCATTTATTAAATGGTAGTATATTAAACCCCGATGGGAGGACATTAGATTAGGGAAGAGCTTATTTGGAAGACACATTTACTCATAGTATTTTTTTCTATATGAGAACTATGGGAATATGTAGTCCCAGTATCATCTAATTGAAATATGTCTCCTGAATTTATAGACTTTAGTTGATTGTTCTAAAATTTATCAACTTTGGCACTCCTCCCTCAAGGGCCAGGAATCTCTGGCTGTTATACCTCAAGTGGAATAAGACTCCTAGAGAAATTCTTTTGCTACCACAACTATTTCAGTGCGGTTAAGTGGTGAGCCCCAATGCTTGCCAAAATTCCTCTGGTTCGATCCCATCTGGATGAACCCAAAATATAGCAAAATAGCACCTTCTACTTCCTGGCCATACTTGATTGTCCAATATTCTTTCAAAATCATGCATAATTTTTATCTATAAGAAACTACTGGCCCAAGGCTTTTAATCTAATATGGGACACTGGGTACAAACAGGCACAAGGAACAACCATTTAATTCTTAATCACTGCTACATTCTCTTTCCCTTTCATCTTACTAAAAAAGTAATCAAGAAAACCCTAAGAGTGTTTACACCTTTTACGTGTCTAATCATAGCTATGGATCAAATTATACGAGCTTGAAAGTCCCTTGGCAATTAAGAGTTCCATAAGGAGGACCCCACCAAAGCACAAAGCGTCTCTCTCTGGTTCTCTTGATGTCTGTATAAAATCTAAGCCAAAGCTCCTTCTCCAGAGCGCTCTATTGCAGAAGTAAAATTCTTTCTGTCTAGTTTCTCAAAGTCCTTCCATCCACTTCAAGCTTAAGTGAATTCCAGTCAACCGACATCTATGCAATCTGAGAGGCCCTCGACAGAAATTCCCCTGAATCATTAATTCTGAAGCTTCTCAACCTTCTTTTGCTGCTTCTGGACTTTGTTAATTCAAACTTAGCTTTTGTTTTCTAACTCATTCCTTCTCTCCATACTACTGGGTTTCAGACAAGGTAATTCTGCTTCCTTTTAACAGAATAATCCTAGCCCCCCTTTGTGTTGAACATAAGATAACTTATTTTATTTATTTTTTTAAGTAGGCTCCACACCCAGCATGGGGCCCAACATGGGGCTTGAACTCATGAACCTGAGATTAAGACCTGAGCTGAGACCAAGAGTCAAACGTTTAACCAAGTGAGCCACCCAGATGCCCTCGTAAGATAACTTCTACCTCTACCCCAAACAGGTATATACAATTTTAGACTAAAGCCATTCACTACACAGTTCAATGAGTTTCAGCATAACACTAAAGAGCTCAAACTTCTCAAAAATAGGAACATAATATTCTATATGGATTATATTTTAGATTTATATCCTAGTGTTTAGCTTAAAAAAAAAAATCAGGGGGTAAAACCAAGTACACTCCAGATGTCTTCTTTGGGTGAGTTCAACTTGTAGAAAATTTTTGGACAAGATACACTGCAGCTAAGTACAGATGAAAGCCATAAAGAAAAGGGAAATGCATGAATCACAGTCATGGTATAAATAACTTGCAGGAATTCATTTCCAGACAACTCACTTCATTCATACTTCAATGCTGAGTTTAGGAGAATACTATTGAATAAGAGAGGGTCATAACAGCCATAAATAAAATACCTATCTTAAATTATTATTTGTGCATATTAACACTTCCCTATGATCAGATTTTTGTAACAATAATTTATTGAGTGTATGTATAACAGGTACTCTATATAGATTATACAATCCAATAGTCACAATAACCCTAACATATTATTATTATTATTCCCATATTAAAGAGGAAGAAAGAGACCCCGAAAGTTTTAGTTACTGGCCCAATTTACCCTGCCAGTAGGGGGTAGAACAAGATATTCAAAGCCAAACGTGGCTCCAAAACCTGTCCCCTTTCCAGTAGGATGCACTCACTTGCTGTTGAAGTACTTATTACTAGTCTAGTGCTTTGGAAAATTCCTGACATGTGCAGCCTGGCATAGTATAGCAGAAAAACACTTATGAGCCCGGGCTCTACCAGGTATGTGACCTTGGCCGAATCATATCCCTTTTGTAGACTTTCTTTTTGTCATCTATAAAATGAAGAGTTTGGATAGTTAACATCTAGGGGAACTTCCAGCCACAATGCAAAAAAACATGTAATGGGGGGAAAGGATGAGTGACAGAGGGTTACTTGGGTATTAGGAACACTATAGCCAAACACGTAGAAAACTAAGGAAAACAGACAGGCAGAAATGAAAGGATAATGTAGTAATATTGTATTCCCATTATGAATAAAAAGACTTTCTATAGTATATAAAGTTAAGCAAGATCCTATCACCAAAAAATTTGACCAGGCTCATGGTTTGAATTTAACATCAATTAACATTTAAATTATATGAAATAAAATACAAAATACATACAGACAAGAGAAACTACCAGACAAACCCACATACAGATACACTTTGAGTTTTTTTGTTTGTTTGTTTGTTTGTTTTTTCACAAGGTTCTGGAGACTATGTGGGCTTCCTCTTATATAAAAAAAGGTATGAACTGGTGAGCCAGGCATGGGGTAAGAGAGTTGATAGAGTTTCTAGAAAGAATGGCAGAGAAGAACAACCCCTTGTGTCTAAAAGAGCTCTATTCATGAACAAAAGAGAAATGCTGTACTACAAAAGACAATGACTGTATAGGATTTTTGTTTGTTTGTTTTTCTTCTAACATTCATGCCAGCAAAGTCAGTCTGTGCATTGTGGAACAATTTAAAACCTTCATAATACATGGCTTCTCCTTACACTCAGCCACGATTCTTCAATAAGATCTCCTGATTCTTCCCTGGTTTTCTAAAATGATGAGAACCAAGTGCCTCTTTGCTCAGCTGCCATCACTAAGAGCCAATACAAGATGTATGTAGACAAGATCCGTGGGAAAGCAGCACAGGCCAGAGGTGAAAGGCCACTGGCGCTAGCTCTCTACCAGCTGAGGTCTGACAGACAACGGACGGCCAAGAGCTCTCTGGGCCTTGGGAGCCCTAATGGTTTGGGATATACTGTCAGAGACGAGAAGGGGTCAAATTTCTAGGCTTGTGAGAGAGTACAGAGGCTCCGGTTATCCATCTTCAGCTCTCTCAATAGATAAATATGTTTTATGTGGAAAAAGAAAAAAATAAATAAAAGACAATGAGCAGCCTGGCAAAGGAACCTAAGACAAACCAAATCTTCCACAGGATGTTCGCAGACCAAAAGGCTGAGGAATGTAGAAGGGGGATAAACCTCTCCAAAGAGGAAGGGAGGGGAAAAAAATTAAAGCCATCAGTTCTGACATTTGCCAAGGAAGGACAGTGAAAACACTGTTCAAACTGTCTATAAACCAGGTAAAAGTGACTCGGTTCTGACTGAGTCTACACACCCTGACAACACCCCACCACCAAGGCCGCCACCCCTGTGCCTCCCCTGAAGACTGCAGCTGCTTCCCAAAGCCCCAGAGAGCAACAGTCGGAATATAGTGACAGCTGGAAGGAAGGGGATTAGGCGAGGACTTGGCATACATAGAAGTATAGCCAAAAGGCACAAATATGAAGAGAGAGAGACAATTTTCCTGTGCGGTTTGTGTGTGTTGTATGGGGGGGAGCTCAGAATACGAGCTAGCCAAAGTTCTGGTCTTGATTGCCTGAAGGATTTGGCAGGCTCGGCCTTTCTCATGGCAGGCGGGCCAGGAAATGAAGCTTTTAGCTGTCTGCTTCAATGTTTTCCTCACTGTCACCATTTTCATGTTTGGCCCCTGGCTCATTTGTATTTTCTTCTTCTTTGGGGATTAGCACGTAAGTGTGGACAAAATCCATTTTGGTTTTCAAGACTGTGTCATTTCCTCCCACACCATATTTGTCAACTAGGGACTTCAAGAACATGAAATTCTGACAGAGTACAAAACAAACCATAGAATTAGATGATCTGAAAGGGACCTTGGAGGCCATCTAATCGAGCCTCATTTTACAGATGGAGAAACTAATAGCTAAGAGAAGTAAGGTGATCTGCTGAAATCACACTGCTATTTAGAGAGTAGAAAAGTTGGAACAAGCATCCAGCTCTCCCATTCCCATCCAGCCAGCGCCCTGTTCACAGAAAGCTGTGCTCCTTTAGGATCCATCTCAGACAACAAGCTAATCTCCCTGCACTGATCCCTTTTTAAATGAGGGCTTAATAAGAATTGTGATGTTTTTCCCTCCCCCTCCCCTCTCCCCCTTCTGCTTTCTGATAAAAAATTCACACACAGGTTTGGTAAGTAATTATCCAAAATGTTAGGTCTCAAGAAAAAGAGATTTGGCTATTTATATAACTAATAGTACTCTGAGAAGATGCTACCTACAACTGAGCAGAATGCATGTCACTAAAAACAGACTTCTTCAACTTAGATGTTGACTTTCATGTGTCATGCATAATTGCCACTATTATTAAATCATGAAGATAGTGTTGTTACCCAAATAAACTATGGCTTCAGTGTAGCCTGCCATGTTGATTTATAAGGTAGCAGATTAATTTCAGGTCTTAGAGATAAATTAAGCAAGTATTTTGCTTTATTTTATTTTATTTAAAGATTTTATTGATTTATTTGAGAGAGAGAGAGAGCACAAGTAGGGGAGGGGGAGGGAGAGAGAGAGAAGCAGAGTCCCCATTGAGTAGGGAGCCCAACACAGGGCTAGAGGACAGGACCCCGGCATCATGAGCTGAGCAGAAGGGGGACTTAAGCAGGTATTTTAAAAAGTAGTATTTCTAGGTCAAGGAACAAATTTTAAGGTCAGAAGATAATATTTTCACTTGAAAGAAAAAACTATAAAAAATTGAACTTGTATACAAGAATTATTTCACAATTTTTCCCTTTTGCCAATGGAAACAATTTCTGATATTAAGAAAAAATAGGTGAAATTTTCTAATTTTTTAATTTTAATTTTTAAATTCCAGTATAGTTAACAGTGTTATGGTAGTTTCAGGTATACAATATAGTAATTCAACAATTCTGTACATTACTCAGTGCTCATCTTGATAGTGTACTCTTAATCCCCTTCAAGAAATAGGTGACTTTTAAGGGCTTAAAAGATTTGGACTCTGTGAAGTTTTTAAGTGTGAAGGGGAAAGTGGATATACATTGGTTTACATGTAAGGTCATAACTAAGCAATCAATCCAGTTTTATCAAATTATGGCTTGTTCTGACTAAAAATATTTTTCAGTACTACAGAAACCATTTTGTATGACATTTTTTTTTAAACTTCGCCTCTCTTCGGCACCTCTACTGCAAGAATGGAGACCATTTCTCAAAAATCAGACTGTGGACATTCCAGAAAATGGCAACATGATTCTGAAGAGGCACACAGGTACCATATAGGGGCCCCAAGGAAGTCTATGGAGAAACCGCAGTTGCAGCAGTAGAGAACTCCATCTCCTTGGAAAGAAAAACACCCGCAGGGTATCTATCTCAAGTCCAGAGAGATGAGCGAATTCTTGAAGGAAACAATGCTGAACTTGTGTCAAATTCAGCTGCTTTGACACAGTAAGCCACAATAGTTAAAAAAGAGTATCAGAAAATTGGGGGATGGTAGTTACATCTTTGAAAAAGAAACAGTTAGGGGCACCTGGGTGGCTCAGTCAGTTAAGCGCCTGCCTTTGGCTCAGGTCATGATCCCAGGGTCTTAGGATGGAGCCTCCTCAGGAAGCCTGCTTTTCCCTCTCCCTGCTACTCCCCTGCTTGTGCTCGTTCTCTCTCTCTCAAATAGGTAAATAAAATCTTTTTTTTTCTTTTTTTTTTTTTTTAAAGAAAGAAAGACAGAAAAAGAAATAGTTCAATGCGCTGATGAATAAGGTCTAAAAGCTGCACGGCTAGAGAAACAAGATGCTGGGTGATTCCTAAGGAAAAATGACATCATTGTTGTGTCAAATTAAGATTATTTAATAAAGAGTACTTGAACACATTATATAGCAAAAGACAAAGACTTAAAACAAAACAAACAATACTGTCACAGAATACCCAAACCTAAGAGAGCATGGTAACTTTCAGAGTTGTCACAGGAGCTTTGTCTCCCTATCATATTTATTTATTATTTAAAAAAAAATTTTTTTGTATTTTTTATAAGATTTTATTCCTTTATTTGACACAGAGAGAGATCATAAGCGGGGTGGGGGAGTGCACAGAGGGAGAGGGAGAAGCAGGTTTCTCTCTGAGCAGAGAGCCCGATGTGGGGCTCAATTCCAGGACCCTGAGATCATGACCTGAGCTGAAGGCGGAGCTTAACTGAGCCACCCAGGCTTCTGTCTCCCCATGTTTATACAGAGTGCTAACTGTACACAAGGCATTTTGCTAGGTGCTGTAGTAGATGCAACCATGAATAAAGTGGTCTCTCCCATCAGGGAATTTATCATCTCACATTACCTCATGTTCCTTCCAGGGAATGAGAAAGGTCTAGGGCAGCAGTTCTCAAATCTTTTGGTTTGGGGACCCATTTACACTCTTAATTACTACTAAGGACTCAGAGTTTTTATTTTAGAGGGATATGTTTACCATATTAGAAAAGAAAACTGAAGAATTTCTAAAGCACTTACTTGTTAATTCATTTGAAAATAACACTAATAAACCCATAACATCTTAATATAAATAACATTTTTATGAAAAATAACTATTTTCTAAAACAGAATAATTTGGTGAGAAGAATGGTATTGTTTTACACTTTTACACTGCTCTTTAATGTCTGGCTTAATAGATGACAGCTAGATTCTGGTACGTGGTTCTTCACTCAAGGTGTTATGATATCATACTTCACAGGTCTCCTAGAAAGCTCCACTGTATACTTGTGAGAAAATGAGAATGAAAAAGGCAAACAGAATGTCTTAATATTACAATGAAACTACTTAGACCCCAGACCCCTTGAAAAAAATCTCCTGCCTAACCCCCCACCCCGGGTCTCAGACTTCATTCTAAGAACCACTGGTCAATAGCAATAAAATAATGTTCAAAATTGGGTAAATTCAGAGTGTGAATTCAAGCTTACTTTACTTGAGGTTTTAACTTAGGGACATCTTATTGTAACAGAGTTCATTACTTAGACTACTAATTCTAAGGCCAGACTTGTTTTCTTGTGAGACAATCCTGGTTGCACGATGGGTCTGATCTCTTGATGGCCTCCTCAAAAGGCTTGGGCTGCGTGGGGGTTGACACAACGATAAAGGGACCTGCATGCCCCCCTTCAGCTGGGGCAGTCCTGATTTCGTCCTATTGTCCCAGAGTCCTCACGAGTAGAACCCCTTCACTTGGAAAAGCATTCTAGTTTGGATGATAAATTCTATGGTCACCTTGACAATGCCTTGCAAAAGCAGTGCTGGCATTCTGCTTCTTCCCACTGTGTCTAAAAGAAGCCACACGGGGTTTGATGCACGGTAATATTCCACCTGCCACTTCTCCTAAAAGACAGCCAATCAAGAGAGAAAATTCCTCATGACCTCTTGGTTCTGTGTCTTCTCTTGCTTTCTTATACTGTTGACAGAAACCATTCTCAACAGTCCTCTATGACAGCATGTGCTATTAGTTATTTTGCTACACGCCTAGTTCGTAGTTTGAACTACAGGGTGTGACTCTTGCCCAACTGCTTCAAATTGGTTGGAATATGACCTATAGATTGAGGGCTACAAATTAACCAGACTGGGTTAACCATGAGGCTAATAAAACACTAGGCAAAACCTAGTGCATAGATTCACCCCCTAACCAGAAATCGAAGCAACTTGGTCAGACAAGAGACTTCTTTGACAAAGTATTAAATCTACCAGGCCTAACTCGGTGAGCATGGTAGGGGGGATGAAGAGGACTGGAAAAGAAGTGCTGTAAATTTCGATTAGGGAATCTTGAAACTGACACGAATTTGGCTTTGCATCCCCAAGTGGCAGAGAAACCTCAGCGGCCATCCGGTGCTTTTAGAGAGTAGGGTAAAATTATAAGAACATTTTTATGAGTTGTGGCTGGCAAGCCCTGGCCTGTTAAAACTCTTTAAAAACCAATGCCTTGGTGGAGGTAACATTTACTGTTTACTGTAGCTCTGGTTGTTAGGGGTTATGGCTAAGGTCCCCGTTTTCCATGACATCAGCAGCATTCCAAGGGAAGTGTGTGTCAGTGACTTTCAGTAATGACTCCTTTTTCCAAATGTTCAAAGCTTCTGCCAAGCTGCCCTACACCTGCACACCAGCTGAGTTAGAGGAAAAGGAAAAGCACGATGGATTAAGTGGGATTTTTGTCTGGGCTCCTTAATGAGACTAAAGGCTTTTCTTTCTTCAGTGTTTGGTTTTGTGTAATAAATTGATGCCAATCCCTTCAGGAGTGACATGACTCATCCTTAACATTTCATAAACCAATTTGACTATCTGTCATGACCTTTTGCTGTCACATTCTAGACTAGCATTTCAAGAGTTTTCTTCGGCAAGGAAAGTTTAGGGCTTAGCAAGATGATCAGCATGGCGTGCCAAACACTGGAAGAGGGTTTTGAGGGAGGCATCTCTTGCTCCCCAAATTAGCAGGAAACAGAAGCATTGAGGAGATGTTACTGTGTAGCTGCTTTAAGGGTCCCCTAGCTGTCAACATTTCATACCAGATGTAAACTGTGAAGGCAGCAGCAGACCCACTCCAGAGCCCATCCTCACCAAAACAGGGATCTGGTTAACCTATTCAAGAAGTGTGTCAGTGGTAGTGTCACCAATACGAACGGGGTGCTTACGTAAGACCTTTCTTTTTTTCTGATTTTTTATATTTATTTTATTTTTGTAAGACTTTTTTAGCAAACTGTGACGTGGAAATACCGATGTTTCCAACGAGGAAATGTTGGTGAGCTGCACAGATCAATTTGACAGATAACTAGTTACACAGCATTCTTCTAGGTAAGGGCAGTGAGTTCTCCCATTTCCTACTGGAGGATTTATTTAAATAAAATATGCTCATTAAGTACTTCCTCCAAAGATGGTTTCCTTCGTAATCTGGGCATTTTGTTCAAAAAGGGATAATATTGTATTCTTGTGTGAAATGTAAAAAAGCAAGTCATGCTGAATGATAATGCCACATTCGTGTATTTTTGTTCAGCTAAGAGGTAGAAAACAAAAGTCTTTGCTTGCCTATAAATTCTGACATCAGTTCCCACCAAAGTAAGAATAAGTAAAGATAAAATCTGAATTCTTGCACTAAAAAAAAAGACCTTTTTTCCGAAAGGTTTACAAGCATTTTTATCAACATTAAAACTCATCTGTATTCCTGACAGTGCTCTAAGAGGTGGCAAATACTAGTTCGGGATGGTAGAAACTGAGAAATCACATTAAGGAGAATTAAGTCCTCTTCCAAAAGTGAGGCAGGAGAGCTCACGGAACCCCACCCCACAGCTTCACCTCTTAGGTAGCTGACCCCTTTCCACTTCTGCCCAGGCTTGACGAAAACGCTCTCCTGTCCCAGTCACAGGATTGGGAAAAACAAGCCCTGTTGTTAATGAGGCAAAGTGTGAAGCTGTCAAAGGAAAACAAGAACAATTTTATGTAAAGGTACAGAGCAATGCCCTCTTAAAGATTTTGATAAGAATGATTTATGCATTCAATATCTGCTTCTAGGAATGGTATAAGGCAAAAGAGTCCATCTTTTTGTACCTTAGTTTCTTCACCTATAAAAGGTAAAAAAAAAAATTGTTTTAGTATCTCCAAGAGATGTTTTGAAATTTTAAGTTTTTGAATTGCATAGAGAACTTTGAGGGAGGATCTCTGAAGAGCTAAAAAGTATCCTCTTTTATGGTAGATGACACAGTTCTAAAGGAAATTCCTTTAATTTAGGAAACAGGAATAAATTCATATGCTTTCCAGTGATTTTTAAAATAAAAAAGCCTCTATAATTACAGAAAACAAGAATCATCTTAATCTTGAAGAAGCGACAAGGGATTTTTCTTTTTAAAGTCATAGAAGCGGTATCATTTGTGATTTATGGCAGCCACAGATAGACTAACAAAAATGGCGACGGTTCCCAATTTCTCTTAGACTTCATTAAAAAGGATTCAAACATGAAAAAATACCAAAGGAATCATTCTCAATCAACCATAGATTGCTTATGAAGACTAAAAAAAAAAAAAACAAAACAAAGAACTGTTGAGTTCAGTTCCTGATTTAAACTACGAAAGCCTTAACTATGAAAGTATAATCTCACATTAAATTTCATTTCTCAGTTTCCCTGAATACTTTTTAGAGGGGAAATTTTATAATTATGGCTTAACAGCAAGATTGAGCTACTACTACCAACTATAAAGCAAGATCTCAATAAAATTTCCAGTACATTGAATAAACAAAGTTATCTGAGACTAAATTCCACCTATCATCTTCATAAATAAATAAATACATTAATTAGGAAGGAGGGGGTGGGGAGTGTTTTTATCCAAGATGCTTAAGTCCTAAGAAAAAAGAAGGGAAAAAATTCTTTTCTTCTTGAAGATAAAAGATTTAATGAGTTACTAATCCCCTCAGTAAAGTTCCTTTGGTAATTGCCCCTATTCTAAGCCACAGTGATTTTGCTAGGAGCTTTTGCTGTTAAAAGATGTTGTTTTATTATGTTAAACTAGACACAAAAGCAATGTAACAAAACAGCAAAATATGCTTCTGATTTTGTTATGCTACCAACCTATACTTATCCAGAAATTTAAACTGCCAAGTGTCTTTTATCTAACACAGACTTCGTCTCTCACCACCCACCCTTCACCACATGAAGTAACAACGTCATTAGGAGTGGAAAACTCTGTGGGAATAAAAACCTGAGCCCTGGAAAAAAATACTAAATGGGAATCTGCCTCCAGCTCTGCAGATTTTCAAGCTTATCCTGGCCTCTTGGGTCTGGAAGCTAGACTTTTGTACCCAGAATAAGGCTGGAGGAGGAAGGCAGTCTCAAATCACACCCCGAGGGCAAGGAATAGAACACACAGCCTACAGTCCTCTAAGGAGGTTTGAGGGCTCCGCTACAGAGGATCCTTTCTCATTGGCCCTTGGTGATGTCATGCCCATGTCTCTAGGGCCCAGGAAATGCACCATGACTAATGGAGTGCCTCATTTGTGAATACACATTCCATCTCAGAGAAGCAGCAACAGGCAGAGTTTCAAGGCACTGAAGGCCCAGAGAATGCCGGGCAGCCATGCACAGAGGGCCCTCAGTAGTCCTGAAATAGACTGCTCTTGTTCACCTCCTCAGAACACCCTTCCGCAACTGCCTCTGTGCCTGTGGCCTGGACCACTGCAGGACAGTAACCCCAAAACTGGTTCAAGATTAGTCTCTTTAAAGAAAAGTGGTCATTGTAATGGGGCACACATCCTTCCAAATTTCTAATGTATTAAGGCAAGGATTGGCAAACTTTTTTTTTTAGGTGAAGGACAGGATAATACAAACTTTAGGCTTTGCTTTGGAGCCATAGGGTCCTGTACTAAAACTACTCATTTCTGCCTTGCAGTGCAAAAGCAGCCAGAGACAAGACCTGAATGAGTAAGCAGGGCTGCATTACAACACTTGATTTTACAAAAACAGGCAGCAGGCTGGCTTTGGCCCATGGGCTAGAGTTGCTGACTTCTGTATTAAAGGGTGAATCACCCCTTCCTCTGCCACATAGCCAGGCCAAAGGACTCTCAAATAAGAGTGCAGTGATGGGAAAGGATGTGAAGGAGTTGTCAGGACAGACCTGTAATGGTTATCCCATGTACATAGTTTACAGAAGTGGTCTGACCCATGGTTTCAGACTGGGGACTTTGAAGTCAAATGGCCTGGTACAAATTCTGACTCTGCCACCGTTGTGTCCCCAATAATGGGTCCATGGTCAAAGGAACGAGACTGATACAAAGCGAAGGTCAAGCAAAGCTTTATTTCACGCCAAGCATCAAGAATCAAACTGACCAGGGGCACCTGGGTGGCTCAGTGGGCTAAAGCCTCTGCCTTCGGCTCAGGTCATGATCTCAGGGTCCTGGGATCGAGCCCTGCATCGGGCTCTCTGCTCAGCAGGGAGCCTGCTTCCTCCCCTCTCTCTGCCTGCCTCTCTGCCTACTTGTGATCTCTCTCTCTCTGTCAAATAAATAAATAAAATCTTAAAAAAAAAAAAAAAAAAAAAAGAATCAAACCGACCGTCAAACAGACCGGTCGGGGCTGCCCCTTACAGAGAGGGCGACCTCTCTCTTCTTTACAGACTAGCTTTTAAGGGCAAAGGCCATGTGGTTGGGCCTGGCCACACACAGGTGACCAATGAGATTGTAACACAGATTGTAACACAAATTGCACAGTCCTGCTAGGTCACACATAAGTGACCAATTAAATTACAATTTACCCTATAGTAGATATTTGAACTAGCCTATCACCTTGGTCAGAATTGGTGCCCAAAGGGCACCCAAAGGGCGGGGCCCATACTCCTTGGTAGCTAGGAGACAGTATGCGCCCCCACTGATTGAATACCTCCACCTGGCCTGACCCACCCTTGTATTTGGGCTTTGTTACCTGGGACTGGTTTCCGGGACTTGTTTTTAAGTAAGTTCCCTGAGGAGGGGCAGGGTCAGGATGGAGCTGCTCTGGCTAAATAGGCCCTTACACCACCTCTGAATTTAAGGATTTGGACAAGTTACTTTATTCCTCTGAGACTTGGTTTCTTCATTTGCAAAAGGAGATCCCAAATTATTCTTACTTGGGTTAATATGAAACTTCAACGAGATAATGTCTGAACAAAGCTTATTAGCATAGTGTGACATGCTCAATCAGTATCTGCCATTATTGCTAGATTTAAAATTAAAAAGTGACCATAACTGCAACCCCAAAGTGAAGAGGCACAGATCACCACAAATGTATGACACGGTGAATATCTTTCCAACTCTATCACTATCTATTAATGCTATCATCATCTTCGGTAGCTGCATAGAATTCCACATGGGCTACACTAAACTTCCTATTGTTCAACACTGGCTTAATATCTTTAGCCATTATAAACATTAGTATGATAAACATCCTTAAACATATACCTTTGGATACCTGTTCAATTTTGTTCCTTGGGCCAAACAGGTATGCACGTTTTAAAGAACTTGTCAACTATTCTACCAGTTGGCTCTCCAGAAAGGGTGCACCAAATTCTATTTCAACCAGCACTGAAAGGATCTATTCCCTAACATTCCTGACAATACTACAAATATTTTGTTTTAACACTGGAAAAACTAAGACCCAGAGAGGTTAAATCACTTGCTCAATTTTAATAAGAAATGCTTACTGTTTCCTGTGGCCTACAACTATATATAAAACATTTAATAAAAATTTGGATAATGGCCAATCATTCCAGAACCCATATGATTGGCAATTATTATTATTAATAATTCCATTTTATGTTTCGGAAAGCTGGAGCCCAGAAGTTTACTTAAGAAAGCCAAAGTTCTCCAGATAAGGCAAAGAAGTGAGAGGAACATGATCAAGCTAGAAAATAAGCTTCAGCCTATTATAGGGCCATGCAAAGCTGACTATAATATCTCAGGCAAAATTTAATTTTCAAACAGCAGAGAAATATACTGCCTTCTCAGGAACTGATTTAATTTTTCTTTCTTTTGGCAATTAGCTAATCCAAACAGAACTGTTTTATTGTATGTATGTATGTATGTATGTATGTATATTTTGCTGTGAAACTAAATAAGCCTATAAACCAAATGTCCTCTTCCCAGAGGAAAAAACTTAAAACCCTTAGCTTTTGACAACAAAGTCACAGAACTAGGCATTTGTTAAAACTCACTTCTTTCAATCTATCCTAGTCTCTTGCTTTATTTTCTTCTCAACACTTACCACAGTTTGAAAGGTATTATTTATTTCTTTGTAACAAAGAAGTTCCATGAGGACAGGAACTTCCTTAGTTTTGTTTATTTTCTTTTCAGTACCTAGAACATACCTGGCACAGAGCAAGTGGTTTGTAAATGTTTATTAAATGGATGGATCCTCCCAGAAGCCATCTATGCATTTTCCTAGCTACAACCTCCAAGACAGGTAGACTTTGGCATGTACTCTCTATTAATAAGATATTTATAACATTGCAAAACCAACCAGCTTCCTGATGGTGAAGAGCAGCCTGTTTCTCACCATCAGAGTTCCTAGTCAATTACACCCCAATCAAACCTCCATTATAAGCTGAACCACACTGTATGCTGGCACGTGCCGGCAGACCCAGATTTCCCACCTTAACCTTCAACTAGGATATTCTGCCATTATCTGTCCTTTTAAGTATGTGTACTGGTTTTGCTTTATGCATTTGGTTTGTTTGACTCCAAAAGAATCTCCCAAGTGGATCTGTCATTAGATTGAAGTTTCTTATAAAGACAAATACACCACCTGTTCACTGTTTTATAAAAGATGTCTTACTAAAGATGTACTAAACATGGTAGTTGGTCAATTACTTAGGATCCGTTCTGTCCCAAATGACTGATCTGGTTCTATGTGGCCAAATATGGTATCCACTAGCCACATGTGATCATTTAAATTTAAATTAATTCCAAAAACTCAGCTCCTCAGTTGCACTAGCCGTGTTTCAAGTGTTCAACAATGGCCACACGTGGCTAGCAGCTACAGCATTGGAAGCATGGATATAGAACATTCCGGTCACTGAAGAACATTCTATTGAACAATATGGGATCCAGCCAAATGTGATAATCCCATTCACTTTGCCCACAATTGATTTTTAAATGGGCACGTGACAGAATGCTGGTCAATAAAACATGGGAAAGTCTTGTCAAGTGGCTTGAGAAAGGTTTCCATATGCTTAAAAAAAAGAAAAAAGCTTCCCAAGAGATGGTCTTTCTTCTGTCTTTGCATAATATTGGTTTAGAATGTGATGGAAATGCTCCTCTTGTGAACCTGAAGGGAGCCAGTCTAAAAGCAAAGTCAACCCACAAAAGATGGAAGAATAGAGCAATGGAAGGAATAAGACTTCTTCTTCTTCTTTTTTTTTTTTTCAGATTTTATTTATTTATTTGAGAGAGAGAGAGAGAGAGTGTGTGTGTGTGTGTGTGTGTGTGTGTGAACAGAGAGAGGAGAAAGAGAAACCCAAGCAGACTCTGCAACTGACTGTCATATTATCTTACACAGCAAAAGGGATTTTGCATATATGTTTAAATTAAGGATTTTGAGATGGGAAGATTATCTGGGATTATCCAGTGAGCCCACTGTAGTTACAAGGGACTTGCAAAGAGAGAAGCAACAGGGTAAAAGAAAGGAAAAAGAGATAAAATAATGGAACCAGAGATTGGAGTGATGTACTTTGAAGGTACTAGAAGGGGTCACAAGCCAATAAATGAAGGTGACTTCCAGAAGATGGAAAAGGCAAAGAAATGGATTCTCCCCTGAAGCTTCCAGAAGGAAGACAGCCCTATCAATACCTTGACGTTAAACTTCTTACCTCCAAAAATGTAAGAGAATAAGTTGGTGTTTTATGCCACTAAATTTGTGGTAATTTCTTATAGTAGCAAAAGGAAATATGGTTAGTTAACTCCCCAAAGTTACCCACCTTGGACTGGCAATGCCAGAACTCAAACCTTCTAAGTCCAGTTTTCCTTTTACCAAAAACTTCTATGTATTACTTCCTTTTCCATGCTGCTTCCCCAAATATGGGAAAATCTCACTTCAATGCTTTTATAGCATTATATGGAAAAACACCTGATTAACCATAATATGGGGTCATTGTGTAGTGGTTAAGAGCAGAGCTTCTAGAGCCAGATGGACTGACTTTGAATCCTGCCTGGCTCTGCTGCCTATCAACTAACTTAGGGAATTTGGGGCATAATAGCCATTTTGTGCCTCAGTTCCACCACCTATACAATGGGACTAATAATGTTATCTATTTTATAGATTTATTATAATTTAATTAGCTAATATTTGTGAAGAACATTAGACATGCCCAGTACAGAGTTAACTGTATGTGTTTGTTAGAATACTATAAACCTTTAGAAATCTGGCTGATCTGCAAACTGTCACATGTGAACCTGCTCACAACAACAACAACAAAATTAAAGGCTAATAGATAACAAAAAATTAACTCCAAATTAAAATTTCAACTCAGGATGTTTTTGTTAACTAACTTTGATTTCTACGTAACACAGTTTAGAACTCTTTTAGGATTTTCTATATGTTTGGGCAAATTACATTTAAGCCAGACTACAAATAGATCAGCCAGTTTACAGGTAGGAAAAGTGTCTCATTTATACCATAAAACCAACAGGGAATCAGTTTTTATAAATAATATAATGCCGGGATCTTTTTTTTTAAACTTGGGCTATGCAAATGGTATTTCATTAACTAGTTCATTCAAAAGGCTGGGCTTCATTTTATAGAATAAGGTGAATGGAAGCCTTTGAGATCTCATATTTAGAATCTTCAATCACTCTTAAGGTAACTTAAGGCTCTGCCAAAAATTTCCCCAATTGGCAAGAAAGTAGCTAAATACGAGGATTTTTCTCCTCATAACATATTCTCATGTGCATGCTTGTAAGTATTACTTGTTTGGCTTGGTTTTCATCTTAATGGAATGCAGCCACTCCCAAAGCATTAAAACCATTCACTGAGATTTGGACGCACTACATTTTGGACAAACTAGGAAGATTCTTTAACAAGAGATGGGAAATAAGGATATTTAATTGAATCAGTGAAATATTCACAGGCAGCACAAGTCTATAATGGTAAGAAATAAGAATGAAAATATAAACTCCATGAGGTCAGCACCTATGCCTATCCTGTCCCTATTATAACCCTAAACTCAGCACAATCCTGACACACTGGTAGGTGTGCAATATTTGTGAAACGAACAAATGGACTGCCAAAAGGAGAGGCCAAAGGCTAAATGTGTACAAACAAAGCAACACGGAATGTTGTTGTTACTTTATGGTATGTTCAGGATTGTGTAGAGAGAAAATATTAGTCAGGTGAGGTGTCTTTATTTGCAAAAGTCAGTGGTACAAGTAGAACCTATAATGAAATCTTGCTGAATCTTAGAGTGAAGCTACCTTCTTAAAAGAGCTGAATTTTTCTTCATTAATCAAAACACCATTAAAGAGAAAACCTGGTACTAGAATAGAGGCAAGCACACAGGCATTTCACTATACTTAAACACGGTATACTGAATGATTTTATTCATCTTAAATTTAACCATGTCTGAGCTGAGAAAGAAGGTGGAGTAGGTAATTTGGCAATTTAAAATTCTGTAGATCAATCACAAATATATAATAAGAGAGCCATCTTCACCAAAATTTAAAACTTGTGCTCTGCCAAGAACCATGTTAAGGGGATTTTAAAAAACCAATTTATGGTCTAGGAGAAAATATTTGTAAACCACATATCTAACAAAGGACTCCTGTATAGGCTATGAAGAAAACTCTCAAAACTCAACATTTAAAAAACAAAGAATCCAATTAGAAAATGAACACAAAGATATGCATGGACATTTCACAGAAGAAGACATGGAGATGTCAAGCAAGCACATGAAAAGATGTTTGGTATCATTAGCCATTAGAAAAATGTAAATTAAAATGGCAATGAAATATCACTACATAACTGTCAAAAGGTCTAAAATAAAAATTAGTGATAAAACCAAATGCTGAAGAGGATGCAAAGCCTCTGCCTTCGGCTCAGGTCATGATCTCAGGGTCCTAGGATCAAGCCCCGCATTGGGCTCTCTGTTCAGTGGGGAGCCTGCTTCCCCCTTTCTCTCTGCCTGCCTCTCTGCCTACCTGTGATCTCTGTCTCTCTGTCACATAAATAAATAAAATCTTTAAAAAAAAATTAGATCACTCATGTGTTGCTGATGGGAATGTAAAATGGAACTCTGAAAATAGTTTGACAGTACCTTTTTTTTTTTAAAAGATTGTATTTATTTATTTGAGAGAGAGAGAGAGACAGTGAGAGACAGCATGAGAGGGGAGAAGGTCAGAGGGAGAAGCAGACTCCCTGTGGAGCTGGGAGCCCAATGCGGGACTTGAATCTGGGACTCTGGGATCACGACCTGAGCCGAAGGCAGTTGCTTAACCAACTGAGCCACCCAGGAGCCCTTGACAGTACCTTTTTAAAAGCAAAATTCAATTTATCACACAAGTCAGAATTGCACTCTTAGGCACATATCCCAGAGAAATGAAAACTTATTTCATTTAGAGACTTGTACAGGAATGTTCATAGAAGCTTTATTCATAATAGCTTCAAACTGGAAACTATCCAAATACCCTTACAAGGGTGTGTACCTCCATACCACAGAATAATATTCAGCAATAAAAAGGAATGAATTATATACCCACAGAATAACTTGGACGAACCGTAAGGAAATTATGCTGAATAATTTGAATAATGCTCCCTGGACATTTCTTTGCACCTTCCTGTGAATCTATAATTATTTCAAAATAGAAGTTTTTTTAAAGTTCTCTCACAATAAATCATTCAGATTTAAGAGTGTTCTATTCTTCTGAAGGTAATCTATGTGATTTTAAGTACCTATACTTTTTAAAGTATAAATGATTTCTCCCATACTGAACATTCATTTTTAAATAATAAAATACTTCCCCCCATTCTCAAACTCAAAAATATATCTGGGTAAATAGTCTCTGGTTTCCAACCAGAGTAATTCTTGAGTTAAAATACACAGGAAAAAGAAAATTGCAGCTATAACCTAAAAACCAATATGTGCCTACTTTACCTATAAAGCAGGTAGAATATTTGCATCTCTAAGTTAGGAAGATAATAGGTCTTATAATAACATGTCTTCCAGTTCAAATTCCCACCAACATAAAAATTCTTTCTGTAACATTTCGGATTGATCTTTCTTTGAACAGATATAGTGATAAAGTAATAGACATTGTTTTACACACCCACCACGTTCCCTTCTGACAAAAGCATCCCTCTTTCTTCTGTGAACTGCTTTTCTGAACTGTGGTTCTACCAAGAGCTAACTTTTCCCCAGACCCTCGTTCAGTTCAGAGAAGGCACCTGAATCACATGGAGTGTCCTGACACTTAGCAGGGGTTGATTTGTCCAGAGTTGGACACCTGAGCCAAAGTGGACCAGAGTCTTTTCCTCCAAGATTTTTCTCACTAAATGTGATAAAGAGAGTTTCTCTGCTGCATTGTGAGATATGAAATGCAGGCACTCTTAGCAGCCATGTTTCATACGATGTACATGAAAGAGTCTGCAGAGAAAGAAAATAAAGCCAATATCCAGAAGAGGAGATGATAGAAAGAGAAATAAGGCCAGCTGCATTTAGGTCTCTGGTTCTAATTGTATCTGAGGCCCAGTAGGATGTCTGCCCTTCCCACAGTTTGGCTGGTCAATGCTTTGTTCACATGAAATATTCCTAGTATTTTTCTAATAATTTTCTTCTTTTACCAAGCTAGTACAAGTCAAATTTCTACCACATGCAACCAAAAGAATCCTAATAAAAATGGGAGGTCCATAACCTCACAATGCAGCCTGTTCACAGCTCTAATTGTTAGAATGTTCTTCCTCGAGTGAAACACAGTAAACTCCCCTGGACATTCCACCCATTGCCATACATCTGTATCAAGTCTCACTTCTTTTCCAAATATGCAAAGATCATGATTACATAACCTGCTGTGAACATTCACTACTTTTTGATTGTACAGCATACATTTCCCTACTATTTTAATAACAGTACCACAGTTCTTTGGGGGAAAATTACCTCTACCCTACTGAATGTAGCCCAGTGGGACTGTGAGTCAAGTGTCCTGCTTTCCTTTAGCCAGAGTGAGCATATGGCCTAAGCTAGACTCCCTAGCCTCCAATCTTGACAAAAATACTAAAAGTTGCTGGAGCATGATCACTCTGGCTATGAAGCATGAAGAATATGGCCCTCAGGGCTGCAGAGACCTCTTAAGTTGCTCTGGCCCCTATACGTTCTAAGCTTGAGTCTTCAACCCTCTCTTATAAGCTGCTTGATACTCTTCCAATCAGGTATGCTATTGTTTAAGTTAACTAGTTAATGCAATCAAAGGGTCCCAGCTTAAACTTACCCCAAAAGTTCTTTTTTAGACTAAGTAATTCCAGTTTGTTGAACTGTACTAATTCATGGCTTGGCTACCAATCTCTAATCTGATTGATCCCTCCTAAGTAAATTCATTTGTCAAAATCTTTCTGAACAGTCAAACAAAAGGTGGTCTGCCCAGAACAGAGATAAGAATAATAGGTCCATCTTTGATCTGGACATGTGCTTATGTTAATGCAGCTACAAAGCCCATGACACAGTGAATGAAACTGAGGGCAGATATTTAGTTTATAGGCAACTGTAATTCAAAGTCTTCATCATGTTAACTTCTATAAAATTAAATATTTCCTGCCCTAAAAGATATAGTTGACTTTTTAAAATCTAAGTAACATTTCAGTGTGTTGGATTTATGCTGTTCGTTTCAGTTCTGTCTACAAAGGTTTACCACATAACCAATGTTCTGATATGGCTATTACTGACTTTAGGTATGAACTCAAATAGGGACTGAGTTTTATTCTCTGACAGCGTGAGACTATCCTGATCAGACTATCCTGATCTGACAAAGGAATGAACTAAGAATAATCCCGATTACCAATCCTTACTAAAGGAATTTAAGAATTCTATATTGGCATATTTGAGTTATATAAAGGAATCAGCTAATTAAATTTGTATAAAAGGACCTCCAGGCCATTGATACTCAAACAAATAAAGCTAGAATTTTCTTAAGGGATGAAGAAACAAAATTAGGAAAATAGAAGTGTAACACACACATACACAATCAGGCATACAGACCAGGTACTGAAAACCAGTAGATCACAAAGCCTTATTTGTTAACTCTCAAGCATTTGCAACTGCAATGCACTCCTCACGGACGTTGCAGGAATTCCCTTGGGAAGAGAAGTGAAGCTGCCACTGTTTCACCCCTTCTAATTTTATTTTCAAGATCCCACTTCAGGTCAGAAACTTCATCTCAAGGCTTCAGTAAGAAAATCAATTCCCACACAAAGAGCATTTGGAGAGACTGGCTAAAGAAAAATCACTGGACATTTTGTTTGAATTTCTAAGAACTTTTCCATTTTAATTCTAATCATGGTTTCAATCTAGGGTATGTTATGTAATGGGAAGTTTGAGGAACAAGAACTGCTGTAAAGCAATGGAGGGAGATGATGATGCCTAGGAGGGCAGGCTGGCTGCCCAGTCTGTTCCAAACAGTGATTTTCATTTTGGTGAGTTTTTCTTCATCCACAATCTGAATCACAGCTAATCAGTCTCAAAACCCAATCTATTAAACATAGCAAGACTGGGACCATATACTAAGAGGAGGTCCACATTAAACAAGTTCACAGCACCTGAGGTATATAATCAGAATACCGACCTATTAATCTCCTGAGAGAAGTTCAATTACTGCATAGACCAGGAACACTGGAGTCAGCCAGACTAGCATATTTTTTTTTCCTTCAAGGCAGCCTCTATGGACCTGAGAGTGACCTCCAGGAGCTGAGAACAGTCCCCAACTCTTGCTAGCACTGACAGCAAGAAAACAGGACTTCAGTCCTATAGCTGTGAGGGAATGAATTCTGCCAATAACCAGAATGAGCCTGAAAAAAGACCCAGAGCTCCAAATGAGAATATTGCCAGCAAACACCTTGATTTCACCTTAAACAGAGAACCCAGCCTGAATTTCTGAATTTCTGTCCTGAATTTCTGGCCTACAGAACTGTGAGCTAATAGATAGGTGTTGTTTTAAGCTGCGAGATTTGCTACATTTCATTAACTTGTTACATAGCAATAGAAAACGAATATACCTATAGACCAAATGTAGTTCCCCAACCATCATCAGTATTATCCAGGAACTTAGAAATGTAAATTCTTGGGACCTAAGAATTTGGAGGGTAGGGCCTAGAAACCTATATTTTAGTAAGCCCTCCAGCTACCCTGGAAGTGCACTAAAGTTTTTGAATCACTGAAGTACAGAATGTTCATATAGGTACCGGTAACATTTTACCTTGTGATTTGACCTCATCTAGGCTTCAACAGCTGACCAGCATATTTTCTGACTGTTACACTCTTTCTCTGAGATGTGAATATGCACTCATGAGTTCTCTACTTGTCTTTCTTACTTTGGCAACATACTCTAAGACAACTGTGTAAATATCCACTGTGATCCAATCCTTATTGAAACCTAGTTTAACACTAAGGAAAAACCTCCGTCATTAAATGAGGCATTTCACTGTTGTTCCCCTATGGTGTCTACATGGTACCTAATGGCTATCTCTCTAGTAAAGAATAATGTATTAGAGCCTCTACATGTTGGCTGTGTGTTGCCACCCAAAACACTCAATTTATACAACTCTGATTGTCACTTACAGCCTGGAAGTGAGCATCTTGCCTCACTAGATAAAGAAAATCCATAAGACATAGTAGAAAGTGTCTTGGACAAGCTGTGAAAAGACTGAGGTTCCAGTTTAGGCTCTACCATGGACTAGCTACGTAAACTTACACAAGTCAGTTAAAATCTCAAAGCCTCTTTCCTCCTCTATAAAATGAAGAGCTCAGGGGCACCTGGGTGGCTCAGTGGGTTAAAGCCTCTGCCTTCGGCTCGGGTCATGGTCTCAGGGTCCTGGGATTGAGGCCAGCATCAGGCTCTCTGCTCAGCGGGGAGCATGCTTCCTCCTCTCTCTCTGCCTGCCTCTCCACCTACTTGTGATCTCTGTCTGTCAAATAAATAAATAAAATCTAAAAAAAAAAAAAAATGAAGAGCTCAAAATGGACAGATGATCTCTAAAGTCTCCAGCAGCTAAATCATTGTGTGGCCATTACATTCACAGTGCATTCCTCTAGAAGCAAGACTAGTGCCCTCGATGACAAAAGAAAGATATAAAGTAGTAGATGATATTGCAAGCAGTTTAGTTTATATATTATCTCACAAGAAGTGGAAAAGACTAGCTACCTTTCCATCTCTAGGAATTTATCATTGGAATTAAAGAAAAATTAGACATATTAATTTTCAAAATTACAGGGTTACCAAAACTGAGTTGAGAGTTTAAAACTATTCAATGCCACTTTAAGAATAAGGGAATAACTTACTAAGAGCTGTATGATTAATAATATATATTTTTAAGATTTATTTATTTATTTATTTATTTGTGAGAGAGAGTGTGTATGTGTGAACAGGGAGAGAAACCCAAGCAGACTGCACAGAGTGCAGAGCCCAATGCGGGGTTCTATCTCACAACCCCAAGATCATGAACTGAGCTGAAACCGAGTTGGACACTTAACTCACTGAACTACCGAGGTGCCCCATAAGAGCTGTATATTTAATATCAAGTTCAATTCATGTGAGAATAGAGATATAGAGCAGGATCTATAAGATCTTTATTGATGAAATTTGTATTTCTGTTAGAGTCCATCTGAAAATTACAGAAAATTTGATTGCTGAAAAACTACTCTTGTGATCTAATTGATTTCTCCTCACATTACTTTTTCTAGAAGTTTATTTGTCTAGTAAGAATCTAAGACAGAGATAGAGAAACAAATAGGGTTAAGCTTCTAAAGGAATTAAGTTTAATATTCTAAAAGAAGAACAGGGGAACAACCAACACCAGACCCATATTCTGACTTGCAAATACCACCATTTTTGCAAGGTTTCAACATTTCTCTTAATAGTCATTTGGTCCTAGTGATTCTACCAGCAGCAAAAAGAACTTTCACTTTGAAGTTAAGATAAAGAATTGGTATAGGTTTTTCTAATTGGGTCATACATTCATTCTTACACTCAATTCAAAAGATATGTATTGATCATCTATCATACTTTCTAGGCTCTATGCTCCGAACCTGGGGTTAATAGGCATGGTACCTCTTGGAACTCAGGGAGCTTATATCTCAGGGACAGCCAGACTAATTAACAGGTAATTCTATCAACAGATATAATGAAAACTCAAAAATTCAAACCTGATTCTGATTACAGATCAGAGAAAAGGACAACAATAAATTCTATTTAACCCTCTAACAGGTGATAGATTATCATCTTCATGTTTTAAAGTAATAGTTAAAAGCAACATATTCTTCTTGTCATGATGATATGACCATAAGCAGAATACTTATTGGTACTTATGGTTCTCCAGGGATAAAAAGCACAAATCATGCATATACATTGTAATGTACAATTGTCATTTATGCCTATTATTATTATGCAGTGCAACTAACCTTAGAAAATGGACCTTTTTTTCCCCTCATTCCTGTACCTCAAGGCCACTGTTCACTGAGTAAGTCCAATATTCATTTAGTAGAAATGTAATGAGTACTCTTTGTGTCCCAGCATTATGCTAGGCCGTGGGGAAATACAGATGGAGGGCGTAGTTGTGTCTCCATGGAATTTGCAGTCTAATAGAAGAAACAACTACATAAACAAGTCATTGGAATAGTGTGTAAATCATGCTCCAAGAGCACATAATCTTAAAAAAAAAAAAAAAGCGCACATAATCTAGCAGAGATAAGAGCGTGAACAGACCTTTTTAGTAGAGCAAATCAGGTGAACTGAGGTGTGTGCTTGATCTATGGTTACATTCAAGGGACTGGGTATAGCTGTTGGGGGAATACAGAGATGAGTAAGACAAAATTTCTACCTTGATTTCAGTGGTAGATGGGGAGAAAAATGAAAAAAATATTTCAGAGGCAGTCTGAGATGTGAGATAAGTGTTTTTTTGGAAGTGGAAAGTGCTTTGGAAAAGCAGAGCAAGGAAGACTTTTTTTTTTTGCACAAGGCATTGAAGAAGGCTTCACAAAGGGGGGGTATTTGAGGTGGTACGTTGGCTTATACCCTGGAAGGTTCTATTTATACTAGCAGACATAAAAGATTTCAGTTCTGAAGAGGTGCTTTTAGACTTTCTCTTACTTTAAAGTCTTGACAGAGAAACTGCAATAAGCAAGGATATTTTCTGCAGAAAGAATCCAGCCAAACACCTTGACATTCTCATTCCACATATTTCACACATGGTATCTTTTATGTCTGGGAAAGTAGACTAGGAAATGGTTTAAATACCCAAGGGCCTCAAAACATATACGTTGGAAAGTGTACCTAATTTCCAAAAAAGGTCGGATTGCAGAAGAATCCATTTTGATTGGAAAACAAGCTGTTCACTTGTGGGTCTGGAACAGCTGCTGCAGTTTAGGCACAAAGGAAGTGAAAGGCACCTCTGCTGTCAGGAAAGTCCTTGTACAGCCTCTTCTTCAGACCAGCAGCAATCTCACACTGACCAGAATGTCACATGAAAAACCCATTGGGGGTGGGGGGCAGGGAGGTAGGCAGAGTTTGATACAGCTGTTCAAAGGAGTGGAACCCTTCTGACTGCTGCTCTGATCTTTGCTGACAGTGATTTAGCATTGGAAGACTCGAATACAGAATAATCCATAAAGAAGGAAAGTAATTTTGCAACTGCTGAGTATGAGCTGTTTTCTGGCACACACAGGAGTTAAATGGCTGCCCCAGAAAAATAATATGCACAATAACAGGACCAAAGGAATGAAAGTGATCAAGAAATTAGGCCACACTAACGAAAAGCTAAGAATGAGTATTTAAAAACTGATAAAAGAAATGATTATTTTTTTGGCTACTACAGAGGGAAAAAAACATTATCATCAGGCCAAAGAAACTTCATGGCTCAAAGACATAGATGTATATAATTCAATCTCCATTCCCGTACAGTTACGCAGCCGAGGCATTCACATCAGAGCTAGCACCTGAGAAGCCACAGGGCAACACCAGGTTGAATGAGAGCACCCATCAACATAAATACTGATAGTCATTGCAAAGACCCGCTGTGGGGATGTCTTGCTTTCACTTCACAGGTATCATTTCAGTAACTGTTTTATAGACTCTTTTTATGTGATCCTATGTATCATGGTGCCTTATAATATTTACTATTCTTCAAAATGACACCAAAGAATGGGCTTTGATGGAACTACAGTTCTAAGAACAGAGACTACCATCAAATTTTATGGCAGATTACATGATATTTAAGATCAACTGTCTCATCCATCATCCAAAAAGGGGTTTACCTTTTTTTAAATTTAATTTTATTTATTTATTTGACAGAGAGAGAGAGCACAAGCAGGAGAAGTGGGAGAGGGAGAAGCAGCCTCCCCACTGAGCAGGGCGCCCCACTCGGGGCTCAATCCCAGGACCCTGGGACCCTGACCTGGGCTGAAGGCCAGATGTTTAACCAACTGGGCCACCCAGGTGCCCCAGAGAAAGGGGTTTACCTTTTAAAAATAAATCTCTGGAATAAGTAAATAAGTAAATAAATGAATAAATATAAAAATAAATAAATATATAAAAAGCTCTTAAATATCTAAATGGTCCCAATATCCCCAGAAATGAGGCATTTCTTACTTTTCCCAAGCATATCCAGTCCTCTTGGCAACCAAAGTGAGCAAAGCCAAACTGTACCAATTATCCGCACAAACCTGGGTGTGTGACACACTAACCAGAGTGCTCTGCCACTGTGCACACTAAGGCTCAGCCTGCCTGTCCTGTAATTTGTGTTTGTGAAGCCCCAGATCAAAGAGTGATCAGACTCTGTGCCCATTTAGAAGAACGCAGGGCACCAAGAATGACACAGCCGGCCACTGACAAACGCCAGCGTGTGCTTTTTCCATTGCATCGTTTCTTCCAGCTCTCATGGAAACAAGCACTACCACAGCCCCTTGATGAGCCAGCACAGCCCAGTCATCTGGCAGCCACGACTGGTCTCTGGCATCTGAGAAGAACATCAGCGAAAGAAAATGAGAGGATAAAAAAAGAAATGAACACAGACCATTTGTTTCTTGCCCTCTTAAATTCTGCAATTCTACTTGCCTGACTCTAAATTAATTTCGGGCCTTGAATGCTGTAGAAACTAATGTGAGAGCCCTACCCAGCTTTCAGACCTCTTTGCTATATGCCTCGTACAGGGCTCAGTAACGTTACCACTGGCTTGCGTGCTCCGTAAAGCTTACGACTCACTGACGTAATCTTTTAAATAAGGATCTACTTCTCATCCAAAATGACATTATGTGGGAAAATTTAGTTCTATCACCTGTTTGTCATGAGAGCTTGAGAAACTTCCATAATCTCTTTCAACTGTACTTTTATCTCATTAAAATGAGAGCAAGAAAACCTGTCTTTATTATTATTAACTGTGAGGTCTGTTGATTTTTCAAAATGAGCAAAAACTACTTGCAAACTAAGTGACATCAGGGAGCTGGTTCACTGTTTTACTCTTATAAGGCCTCAGAGAACAGAGACGTCACAGTTGTGTGATCTCTGAGTTCTCTGCTAGTTATCTCAATGACCTGATGGAAATGTATTTGGTGTTCCTATTAAGCAAGATGTTAGCCTCTCAAATAAGATATATACATACATATATATGCATGAGAAAAGTAACCTTACATGAAAGACAATATAGTGTAGTAGTTAAAAGCACAGATTGGAACTAAATTCTTCTACATATAAACTGTGTGGTCTTGAGTAAGTAAGTTGCTTAGCCTCCTTGCTTTTGAAAACAGTATTATTGCTTCATAAGGTTTTTGGAAGAATTATATGAGTTAGAACTCATAAAAAGCTTAGAACAGTGCCTAGAATGTAGTAAGCATTCATATCACAGATGCTTGTGAACACTACCAATCCAGGGACATTTTCAAATCAATACTTTTTCACATCAAATTAATCAACAAGTTTTTAGGCCATATAAACTGTTTAAATTTCTAGCCCTAAGCCCACAAGTTTTGTATAGAAGATCTCACAATGGGGGCGCCTGGGTGGCTCAGTGGGTTAAGCCTCTGCCTTCGGTTCAGGTCATGATCTCAGGATCCTGGGATCAAGCCCCGCATCGGGTTCCCTGCTCAGCGGGGAGCCTGCTTCCCCTTCTCTCTCTGCCTACTTGTGACCTCTCTCTCTGTCAAATAAATAAAGTCTTTTTTTTTTTTTTTTAAATTTATTTATTTGTTAGAGAGAGAGAGCGAGCGAGCACAGGCAGACAGAGTGGCAGGCAGAGGCAGAGGGAGAAGCAGGCTCCCCGCCGAGCAAGGAGCCCGATGTGGGACTCGATCCCAGGACGCTGGGATCATGACCTGAGCCGAAGGCAGCTGCTTAACCAACTGAGCCACCCAGGCGTCCCAATAAAGTCTTTTAAAAAAAAAAAAAGTTCTCACAATGCCAGTATCTAGAACAGTGCCTAGTATAGAACAGGCACTTAATAAGTATTTGTTGAATGAATGAATGAATGAATGAATGAATCAGTGACGGATTTCCAGCCCCCACCCATACACACCTCCCCTGCACCCCGCCCACCCCCGATCCATTCAGAGCCACAGCTGAGAAGAGCAGGTCTCCTACTTCAGGGGCAGCTTTTCGTATTTTGCCTACTGAGGTTATTCCCCTTTGAAGTCTCAGCTATAAGCAGGAGGCTCCCGTTTAGCCTCTTATCCTGCTCAGACCCCCGCTTTGTCTCCTATCCCTTCAACTCTGAGTGTGTCATGTACCCATGAAAACCCAGACTCTAGTTCACCAAGGACTGGCAGCTGCTCCCTGGGGAAAATCCTCCCCAATTTTTTTCTTCTGAGAAATGTTCTTTTTTCAGTTATTTATGGTCAACACTTACTTTTCTTACTTTATCTCCAGATGAACCATGCTTTAAAAAGACAGATTTTACATTTTAACCAGAAATTTTAGGTGTAATGTATTCATCTTCTATCATATTGCTAGATGTAGAATTCTCTACAACTATTTCTTTAAAATGCTAAGAGTTGGCTATTAGAAAGACAAGGTCTCTGAGTTTTGACATTATATCTTAACTCTTTGGATATCAGAGAATTTTTTCTTTTGTGTGTTCCAGATTAGAACACATTTATTATTACCTCATATCGGAATAACACTAGCTAGCTATCACTTCTCGGCCTTTTGGCTAAGATCAAGTGTAGGAATAACACTAGCTATAACTTATTGCGTACTACGGTGCACCAGGCATTTTACCTATATTATCGCTAATCATTACAGTAACTTTACAAGCATTCTTTATTAGCCTTATTTTAGGTTAACTGAAAGCCAGGGCATTTATGAAACTTTTCTAATGTTTCAAGGTAGTAAGAAGTTGTAGCAGACATGTATTATGGCATCTGGCTACCCACACTCCTCTAAGGGATATTATTTTACCCTGTTCAGGGGTAGTAGTCATTCTTTATACTATATGATCCTACCCCTCTGTCTCTGCCAAGTGAATGAAAGGTACTATATTGACCTAAGAATCCACAATTTATATGTTAGTCAATGCTCTCTGACTAACCTAAATGTTGATGTGGGCCAATCAGGTTCTCTCTCTTTTTTTCATATGAACTTTGCCAGTGGTGGGTTATCTCTAACAGTCACAATTTCCTTTAACCAGTTAAGTGTTGGGAAAAACAAAAAGTCAAGAAGTTCTGAACGGTCAGATTCTTGAGAACAAGTGACAAAGGACTATAGTTTTCAGCCCTCTGCCCCATTTCTTTGTAAATGCACCATTTCTTATTTAAGTAAGAAAAATAGCCTAATTGGAAGTGCTATAAGTAAGGAACAATACAATAACTTCTATAAAATTTTTCTACATCTTTATTAGATCTCAAATATTTATGAGATCAGAGGAAACAGGAAAAAGAGCCACTATTTGTTTAAAATTTCCCTGCTTGGAATTGGTTAACTTTGAAGCATTTAAACAGTTTCAACAGTCCCTTATCTTACTAGAATGAGCTCAAGTCAACAGAACCCCTGAACAAAAATGCATTCATTTCCTTTAACTATACTAATGTATTCATTTATTCAATGAATATATATTTGGTGAGTACCTACTGTGCTCTCAGAATTGTGTTGGGGGCTAGGAAATACAGTGGTGAATAAAATAGACTTGGTTCTTGACCTCACAGTATTTACATTCCAGCAGGAAAAAGATATCAAACAAATAATTGCACAAATAATTACTTATAGTAGCAAAAAATGCTATAAAAAGGAAAATAAATATCTGATAGGAAGACTGGAGAATGAGGAACTAACACAAAAATACGACCATTACAGAAAAATCTGACTCATTATAGATACAAAATTTTAAATAAAATACTAGCTAACAGAATTCAGGTTGCAGCACCTTGAAAGCATATTCAGCATGACCAAATGGGGTTCATATAGGAATATGAGGATAGTTGAATATTAATAAATCTGTTAATAGAGGCACTTGGGTGGTTCAGTGGGTTAAGCCTCTGCTTCGGCTCAGCTCATGATCTCAGGGTCTTGGGATGGAGTCCGACATCAGGCTCTCTGCTCAGCAGGGAGCCTGCTTCCCCCTCTCTCTCTCTGCCTACTTGTGATATCTGTCTGTCAAATAAATAAATAAAATCTTTTTAAAAAAAAGAAATCTGTTAATTTGATTTACCATATTAGATCAAAAGAGATAAATCATATTGTCACCTCTATACATGATAAAAGGTGTAAGATTCATCAAATTCTTTTTTTAAAAGATTTTATTTATTTATTTATTTGAGAGACAAAGAGAGCACAAGCAGAGCAGCAGACAGAGGGAGAGGGAGAAGCAGGCTCTCTCCTGAGCAGGGAGCCAGACGTGGGGCTCGATCCCAGGACCCTGGGATCACGACCCAAGCCGAAGGCAGCCACTCAACCAACTGAGCCACCCAGGCATCCCTATTACCAAGTTCTTGATTAAAACTCTTGATTAAAAAAGAATATGTATCTGTATTGACTACTGACTACATTCCAGGCAGTTGCCTAACCACTTCATGAGTTTTAACTCACAAAATACTTCCAAAAACCCTATGCGGCAATAATATTATGGCCAAATCCTACAAGGCCTAATAGGCCTTGCTGAAGATTTCAGATGCCAACATAAGGACAATGGGAAAGCTGCTGACAGGGTCAAGCAGAAGCATGATGTAATCAGATCTGCATTTTATAGAAGATCACTCTGTCTACAACATGAGGGTACAAGAGCAGATATGAAGCAACCAATTAAGAAGTTATGAGAGCAGTCTCAGTGATTAACAGAAACATCAGGTCTGCCAAGCTGCAAATTTGGGAGATTATTAAAACTTTAACTTGGGGAGAGCTACTAAGAGTTATTGAATAGAGAGATATTGCATGTACAGAGGTATTTGAGGTGAGTTGGAAGGGGGAAGAAAGTTAGAACTAGAAAGACCAGTTAGGAAAGGACTACTTGATAAGGCATGAGGTAATGAGAATCTGAACTAATGTGATGGCATAAAAAAATGGAAGGAAGATAGAGATACAAGAGACTCTGAGCACCAGGACAAAACTCCCAGAGCCTAATATACACCTGTACCAGGGTGATGGATAGTTTTGTTGTTTTTATGCACTATGAGCTCCTTATGAGCTCCCTTATGCCCAAACACATCTCATTCTTCTTCTTATTGCAGCAATCAGCACAAATTTGGCATATGGTAGGCTCACAACTAGTCAAATAAATAAAAGAAAGAATGAACAAGACATGAATAGCTAGAATCAAAAAGACAAGAAATAAACAAATTTGGCAAGGATGCAGAAAACTCATGCACTATTGTAGAAATGTAAATTGGTGCATCCACTGTGGAAAACAGTGTGGAAGTTCCTCAAAAAATGAAAAACAGAAATACCATATAATCCAGTAATTTCACTACTGGGTATTTACCCAAAGAAAACAATAAGACAAATTCAAAAAGATATACACACCTCTATGGTCACTGCAGCATTATTCACAACAGCCAGATATGGAAATGGCCCAAGGATCGATCAACAGATGAATGGATAAAAAAGATGTGGTATATATATACAATGCAATATTACTCAGCCTTAAAAAAGAATGAGATCTTGCCATTTGTAACAACATGGATGAAAGTAAAGTGTCAAATGCTAAGCAAAGTAAGTCAGAAAAAGACAAATACCTTATGATTTCACTTACATGTGGAATCTAAAAACAACGATAATAATAAAACAAATGAACAAACAGACAGACTCTTTAAATACAGAGAACTGGTGGTTGCCAGACGGGAAGAGAGAGGTTGGCATGGGCAAAACAGATAAAAGAAATTAAGAGGTACAAACTTCAGGTTATCAAATAAATAAGTCATGGAGGTAAAAAGTACAGCATAGGGAAATATAATTGATAATATTTTAATACTCTTGTATGGTGACATGTGGTGACTCCACATCTGGGTGAGCACTGGGTAGTGTACAGAATTGTTGAATCATTATGTTGAATACCTAAAACTGATAAAATATTCTATGTTAATTATACTTTAAAACTCAAATACAAAAGAAAAACCCTCAAATACACAGACAAGTAATTTGAACAAACTGGTGTTCTGTCAACTATTCCACTATATTATAAACTATAAAATAAAACTAGGAAAAAAAAGGAACATGCAAGACAGTGACAGAGGTATTTTTGGAATCACATTCAGAGTTTATGCCTGTTCTTTTTTTTTGCAAGGGTTGGAAGAGAGGTGATGCTTTCCTTTAAATATCCTCATGGAACTGTCACAAGGACAGACAAATGACAGCAAAATGAAGTAGTGTGGGATCCTGGATTGGATCCTGAAGCAGAAAAAGAATATTAGTGGGGAAAACTGGAGAAACTTAAATAATGTCTATAGATTATCAAATAGTATTTTATTGATGTTAATTTCCTGATTTTGAAAACTGTACTGGACTTAAGTTAGATGTTCACATTAAGGGAAGTTGGGTGAAGGATATACAGGAACTGTCTGTACTATTTTATAACATCTTAAAGTCTAAATTATTTCAAAATAAAAAAGTTAAAACAATAAATACTTTTGTTGACAGCAAATCTTTATTTTTTAAAAGTATAGAACTACCGACAACAGAAGAGAAAAGAAAAATTAGTGCAGAACAAAGGCTAGTGAAAAGGTCAGTAATCTATTTGGGTAATAAGTTTCTTGCAAGGGGAAGGGTTGATTAAAAAAAAACATGGTATGACTTTAAGTAAATATGAGACTGTTTTCCCTTACAGTTCATAAATGGCTTCTAAAGGCAATTCAAAAGGACGAGTTCTAAAAATATTTTTTGCAATGACAGCATTGTTGGATTTGTGTAAAGAATGGCTACATTGAAGAATAGCAGTCATTTAAACAGTGTACTTACAGTATATTTATTTTCAAAAAAATCACTCTTCATTAACTTCTGGTCACACCTCAGGGTGTTAAAGCCATTTCTGTGCACTCAGTAAGTAAAAAAAAGTTCATTGAAGGCAGTAATTTATCATGTCTCCTCCTGCTTTCTAATGTAGGGGACCAAGTCAGTTTTTAGACTTCTCCTCTGTTATGGACGATCTTGTTTTACCTTGCTGGGCTTGTGAGCAAATTATTACTCTTTAGCAGAAATCTGCTATTCTTTGGTGGGGGGGAGTGACAGGGGGAAGGAAAGTACAAAGAGAAACAGAGTGACAGAGAGAGAGCAGCCACAGGCAGTGTGGTCAACAAGGTCAGTTCTCCCGGTCATACCTCTGAAGGTCTCACAATGTATTCTCTCTAGATCAACACTGAGCATCAGCTGGATATATTTACCAATCGGTTGGTCATGACATCTGCAGCATTTTATGGAGAATTTATAACTCAGAACCTTATCCATGAGCTAATAAGCTCAGATATTCATTCATTAGAATTTGTGTTAGGCGGCCTTTGAGCCACATAGTCAAAAAATAAAAGAAAATAATATATAAAATTATATAAATATTCATAAACAATTATCCAAATAGGCACTATGCCCATGTCTATAACAAAACAGAAGCATTTTATTTATTTATTTCCCTAACGAAGGAACGTGGTATAGGATATAGGCCTACACCTTAGAATCAATGTCCTAATTTTTGTCACTCTTCTTTTTGCCACTTAATTTGCCCACATTTTGCCCCTCTTGCTTATAAAACACATGTAATAACACTGTTACCTTTCAGGGGACTTATGTAAATTAATGAATATGGCTGTAAAACATTTTGCAAACATGAAGTGTTACATAATTACTTATTCCTTGACTGTGCTCATTATATTACCCACTTTGAACCTTAATATTTGCTTATAACTCTACACTTCAGATTTCCCCAAGGAAGAAATTCCAACTTTACTTGCCTGTGGCTTTATAGACATTTCTTTATATAAGCAAAGTCCCAATTCAATAGGACGCAGAACCATGAACAAACAGTACTAACTAAAAACCAAGCACTATTCACAGATGTTCTCAGCCTGTGAATATATAAAATGCACCCTAGTCATAGTTAGGCACATTCGTCAACATTCCCAGTTGGGGACTATAACAGAAATACAACGACTCAGAGTTAGAGAGTAAAAATTAAAAGTTCACAATATAATCTAGTGACTCTCAAATTCTCTGCTTAAACAGAAGACCATATTTTCTCACTATCCAAAGGACAGAATCCTATGTGGGCTAAAAGAAAATTTTATATCTGAACAATATTTGGTTAATTTAGTCTGTTGCTCTAGCTTTACACATTTTATCAATGAACCACTTTGAACTACTGGTACCCATGCTCTATCTTAGCACACCTGAAACTATCACCAACCTGAAAACACAGTGTTATAC
Organism: Martes martes; assembly: GCF_963455335.1. Taxonomy (NCBI): domain Eukaryota; kingdom Metazoa; phylum Chordata; class Mammalia; order Carnivora; family Mustelidae; genus Martes; species Martes martes. Next base: position 112,405,319 of record NC_137894.1, on the reverse strand, counting down.
TAAAAATTACTAAGATAATTAAATGAGACAGTACATGAAATATTCTGCACAGTATCTGTTATACGCAGTGAACACTCAGTAAGCAGTACTTGCAAAAAATGACAAATAATTAATAATTAATTCTGACAAATCAATTGATGTCCAATGAAAATGATATTATGGAAGACTTAGAGAAATACCAATATTTTTACTTGCACATTAAACCCATGACAAAGAGAGGCACCTGGGTGGCTCACTGCGTTAAGCCTCTGCCTTCAGCTCAGGTCATGATCTTGGGGTCCTGAGATCAAGCCCCACATTGGGCTTTTTGCTTGGCAGGGAGCCTGCTTCCCCCTCTCTCTCTGCCTACTTGTGATCTCTCTGTCTCTGTCAAATAAATAAATAAAATATTTTTAAAAAAAGAAACCCATGACAAAGAAACACAGTTTGATAAATATTTAGCCCATATTTGGATAATAAAAAATTCATCACAAAATGAAAGATGGTAGCTACATTTGCAGTGAGCTACACTTGTGGTGAATCACTATGTTGTCCTCATGAAATTAATATAACATTGTGTATCAACTATGCTCAAAAAATTTTTTAAACCTCATCACAATGAGAGTAACAAAATTAAGAAAACAAATACTTTTGATGTAACAATTTTATATGTCAATATATTATAAAATATAATACAGAAACCATCCATTTTACTGTGAAAATTTAATGGCAAAATGCTATGCAGAGCCCGCAAAAGCTTCCAGTGAAAGAGTGACTAACACACTAGGATGGCAAATAAGAAAACTGTCCTTTGATTGGATTACACTCAGATTACATAAAGGAAGGACGAATATTATGGTAAATCAGTAAGCAATCTATAGAAATGGGTCAGTTTGAAACAAATGGTTTGTTTTCTAATACTGTAACTTGGAACAATTTCTGTTATTAAAAGAAAACAGTCCAACTCCACTTTAATAGATTCAGATCTAAAACAAAAAAAAATATGATTCCGTGCAAAGCACATTGTTCAATGAGGCTGAGGGGTTTGCTATGACTCAGGACTGGAGAGCTGTCACCGATAATGATCACAAGTATGTAGGATAAAATAGTAGAACAACCATAAGTGCCACAACTCCTAGGGCATCAGCGAGTTCACACAAGAGAAAAACTATACATGTACTGAATGTGGAAAACACACGAAAAGATTAAGACTGCTTGCATACCAAAAAATTCATACTGGAGAGAAACTATGTCTGTACTGAATGTTGGCAGGCCTTCAGACAGAAGTCAGAGTTGATTACTCATCAGAAGATTCATACTGCAGAGAAACCTCATGGAAATAGTATCTGTGGGAAACCTTTCGCTAGGGAAATCACATCCTCAAGTGCATCAGTTAATTTATACAACAGAAAAACCTCTATATGAACTAATTTATGGGAAGGCCTTCACTCACTGCCATGACTAACCTGTGCAGAAACTTCCAAATGCTCAGACTTAGTTTCTCCATGTAGTGACCATGCTAAGGGCTCCATCTAGTCACCCCGACAGCCAGATATCAGGCCTCATGTCACCAGAGTATTCATACATGAGAGAAAAAGCATTTGTTGTTTGAAAGTGATAAAGCTTTCTCACAAGCATCAGATCTAATTATAAAATCCATGCTGCAGAGATCCGTATGAATGTGTTATATGTGAGAAAGCCTTCAACAAGAAGTTTCTCATTCGTATGAAAGACAACTCCTTCCTGAGAGGACCTCCAACAATGCCCGGCAAAAGGAACCTTTCCTTGTTTGTACCAGTGTCCCTGAGCATCAATCACACCTTTCTACTGACAGCTGAACACATTAGGAAAAGCCTTCCTATAGAATGTACTAAAATTTCCATTTATTTAAATATTATCAAGCTTATCACTGGTAAATTATAGTTCTTCATCTAGGAACTACTTGTTCCAAACTCTTACTTTTTCTCATGGATTTTCTTTAATTGATTTGTACAATTCTTAACATATAATAGATATTAACCACTTACTTGTTATGCATTACAAAAATTTTTTTCCAGCTTTCATTATATCATTTACAATAAGGATGATATTGACTCAGCTAAGTTAGAAATAACAGACTTCCTCCAAGAAAGTTAAAAATACCTAATATGCAGGGGCACCTAGGTGTCCTAAGCAACTGAGTCCTAGTCCCTAAGCAACCAACTCTTGGTTTCAGCTCAGGTTGTGATCTCAGGGTGGTGGGATCGAGAACCGCCTTGGGGTTGGGGCTCAGTACAGAGTCTGCTTGGGATTCTCTCTCTCCCCCTCTTTCTTTGCCCCTCCCCACTGCTCTTGCATGCATGTGCTCTCTCTATAAAATAAATAAAATCTTTTTTAAAAAAAAGGTAGCTAATGCAAATTCTAGTGAAATTAATAAAAATCAGTAAACCAACTATATTTTAAACATAAGTATGCTATCCTACCCAATAGAATCTATAAAATATTTTCAGGAAAAAAAATTAGATACCATAGATCAAAAATCCCATGAGAGTTCAGAGAACCTTAAGCAACCAAATTTAAAAGCATGTCTTTGTCATTTAGGGGAAATACTGCCTGATTGTATGAGGTAAATATTCTTTCCGTGTAGTGAGATTATTGAATTTGTAAAGAGGAAAATGGTGATGACATACCCACTAAATGTGAGCTATATTCTTAATATAGCTTAATATATTCTTTTTACTGAAGTCTCGCTTCCTGAGTGTTAATTGAACTGGCTTCAAAAGCATCTGGCAGGTATCGTCTCAGATGACCAAAGAAGACCATCTCCTGGAGCGGGAAAGCCTGGGGAGCTGCCACCACTTTTCGCTCTGAATACAGCTACACAGAGCCAGCCAGGACACAGCTGCAGCCCAGCTGTCGGCTTGGATTTCCTATGGCTACACTAAAAACAATCACCCCACCCCAGCTTGATCACATGATAATTAAATTTGAATTACTATAGCTAAGACTCACAATGTTTAAAATTTGTCAAGAATTGAGAAAGACTATCTAAAGAAAGAATTATATTTGAGGCTGTGTCATCATGTACTCCAACGTACATTTTGTAATCTCCTCTGAGATCAGGTTGACAAAAGGGCTGATCAGATTTTGTGGAGAAGATAAATATTACACTGGCCAATTGAAGAAGGAGAGAAATATATTATTAAGGCCCATTATTGACATAAATGCCATTAACAGAGCAATCATCATATTGACACTCAGAAAAATGCACAGCTCACCAGACCATAAGATCTCAAGAGCAGGGAACAAGAGATGACCAGTTTTTCTAACATCAGCCCAAGCACATGTGGAACACGTAAGAGGTACTCAGTAAATGTGTTCTGAATGAATGAGAAAGGACGTTGGCAGGATAAGTTGTATAATAGTTAAATCTAACTAGGTGACAATAGTGACGATGGCCTGATCATTTAATTCTTTTTGTGATACAGAGAAAATAAGAAGTAGAATATGCCTAATTTCCCTAGACTCTGTCCCTTCTGGCCATGACTCTCAGAATGAGTGCTCAGCAACTTCCTGATTATAAAGAGGAACAGTGTTGATATCTGCTCTGGAACATAATCAGGAGGAAAAGGCAGAAAGCATTCAGAGTTAACCAGAAGCACCTCTTTAAGGACTAGGAAGCAAATACTACCCCCAACAAAAATCTCCAATAGGTTCAGGCTTACTTTCAATAGTGATGTGTGCTTCAGTAAATGTATTTTTAAAGATGGGGAACCTTGCTGGATGCCTCTGACCTGGTGCCCACCCCACTTACTTTGTTGAAGCGGTACTGAGTATAGGAGTTGTAACATAATCACTGGAAGGCCAGACACTCATTTGTGTAAATTATATCAGAGAAGTAGGGGAAATAATCAAGACACACTTATTTTACTAGCACTTTTCTCCTGGTCAGAGAAAATGCTGGGTCTACCCTATGGGAGCACTGGCATTGTAACCTTTCATTATTATTCCCCAATGTGGCCTTATAAATGGGAAACTCTGGGATCCCCAGAACACTCCTGTGATTCAGTTTGAAATTGTGTCCATGTGCATGGCTGGAGATGGTGCCATGTGCTAGGCTCTTGGGATACATGGGAACAGAACGGATACTCCAAGATGGTGACAGGGTCTACCCTGTGGTTAAGATGGGTGGACAGGGAGGGCAGGCTACAGATGGGCACACTGAATCGTGGGATTCCTTAATCTCAGCCAAGGGAGAGGATGTGGACCTGTACTGTGCATCAGAAAAAAGAAAGAAGGAACTGAGAAGATAGCAAGCAAGATCTCCGAAGAAGGCAGTTGAGATTAGGCCTTAATGAATTACGGAAGACCGCTGTTAAGTGAGGTTGAAAATGTAAAAATGCAATGGAAAGAGAGGCTTCAGACACTACGACTTAATGCGTACAATGTTATCCTAGGATTTCTAACTATGAATGCTCACTGTATTTCCCGTATGAGGTTATGCTGTGAATAGGTTACACTTCTAGAATCAACCCCCCAAAGGTTCAGATAACCATTCCTTAAAAGACAGTCCCACGTGCAGCGCTGTATCAGCCGCTGGAGCCCAGCACAGAACCTACTACATGCGGGCAGGAAGGGGAAAGATAGCCCAGTGAGGCCAGCTGTTTAGCAGTAGCGGGGCTTGAGGGGAACCTATAAAAACACATGCCCAAACAATGAGCAACGGGGTCTCGGAGACAGGGAGGAGGATCACACAGGTAACCTAACTTGAGGGCCCCGAAGGTACACAATACAGTCACAAATCAAAGGCTTAATAAGGTCATTAATACTTATCACCCCAGGTGACCATCTGCTTTCAGTCTGTGGTGGGATGTAATTGCTCCTTTCTTGCTAGCAGCCATTTCAGGAGACCCCAGGGGCACCTCTGGCCACCTGCCCAAGGTGGTCCTTCCCCTTTTGTCTTTTGGCTGGAACGGAGAGGCACACTGGGGTAAAGGAAGTGGTTTGGTGAACATGACTGGATTTGCAGTTTAACCAAAACCAAAGTACTCAGAAGAATGGCATTGTAGTGGGGCTGTGCTGTATTTACTTCTCAGAAAAGAATGAACTGCTGCACATTTGATATGGGAAGAGAAGCCTTGTAAGCAGACACCTACACACCAAGAGCAAATAACAGTTTAAGATGGATGAACTAAAAAGACATGCAACAGCACAACCACATGAGAGTTTTGTGTATGTAAATTTGCTTGCTTTTTAAACCACCGATATCCTGTTTCTGAAAACTTATTCCTAGCCTCTATTCTCCTCTAATAGAACCCAATCAGTTTCTGACAGCTCTTTCCCAAACAGCTGTCTTTCATTTAATTTCATTTAGTGTGCAAACCGTTTCAAGTTGCATGCACAAGCACACTGTGAAGAATTCATTTTCTCTAGTTTCCTGGCGACGATAAAAGAATTTAATAATAAAAAAAAAGTTGAACTTTGGCCTGAAATGTTGCTGTCCTGCCGAAATGGTGAATTATACAAGTGGAAGTGATCCAAAGTTTATTTGGTCCACCCCCTACCATGCAAAAAGAGCCTAAACAGATCCTTTCGTGTAATTATCTTACTTGTCCTTTTAAAATCTTGTAAGAAAAATTCTACATTCTCACTAAATAAATTTGGTCCAGACCTTGATAATTTGAAGAATGAACTTCCCTAGGGATCAGTGCAAGGGGGAAAGAAAGAATATAGGACTCACAAAATGGAACGAGTCAGAATATAGAATTTAAAAAGCAAGTATGATACTAGAGTACTTTTACAGGAAAGTATCAGGGAAGAAATTTGTTCAAAAAGCTGAGTTCTTGGAAGAGAGAAACAAATAGTGCCCAACAGTTTAGAGCATAGACTATAGAGTTTCATGCCCACGGATTCAAATTCTACCGATGCTATTCTAAGACATGGTTCTCTTGTCTCCAAAACAGAGGTTAACCACAACATTTATTGAGCTCATACTACCTTTTGGGAAGTATTCTGAGTGTTTTACGTGTATTAATTTATAGAAAAATGCTATCATAGTGTTTATAGATTAAATAAAACAATATAAAGCAATTGGTACAATCATTGTGTTCAGTAAGTGGGAATAATCATTATTTCAGCTTTTGTTCATGAAAATCTAAACTGATCATCAATAAGACTTTGGCACCCAAAGACCTAAAAAAAAAAGAACTAAAACAAGTTAACACCACTTTGCTTCCCTCTTCCACCCCGCCCACCCCTGGCTACTTCCCCTCTATCCAGTATAGGAAACAACATGGAGACAGGCATGAGAAAGGAAGGAAATTTGGCTTTGTCCTTTCACCTGAGTAATAATGGTAAGAAAAAGGGATTATGGATAGTATGAACACCTTCCAATTTCTTCCAACCAGTTAAGAATCTCCTCATCCTCTACTTTTCACTCCAATCATGCTCCTTGAAACATTATGAGTTTCTAACCCACCAGGATCTTGAATGCCTCAAGGGTACTTCAAAGAACCGGCCTGTTGTCCCTTGTACAGTTTTGCCCCTATCTTAAACTTCAACCTGACACAGAAGACATGCTAAACTTAACTTTCCCATTTCTCAGTGGTTCCTGAATGTGACAGTCTTTGGAAATGGCAAATGTCTAGTTATGAACTTTAGCAGAATTGGGGAACCTATTAATAATACTTCAGTCTTAGCATCTCTCCAGGCAATAAAATCAGATTTCTCTGTTCAGTTCAAGCACAACTTGAACTGAAGGGTGACTATGAAGTCACTTGTCCAAGAGATTTTTCCATGTTTGGGGGAGAAATATTTAGTGCAGAGAATAATGGTTTGTCTCAGATTGAGAGCAAATACAATATCTACCTAATAGGGGAAAATAAATGAGAAAACTGATTATTCCTTGCTAAAGGAAATAATTTAAAAATTTTAAAGCATAATTTCCCTGAGAGCGAAAACTGGCAAACTTTGGTATGAGTTATTTAAGAAGTTTATAAAATTACTTAATTATTTTTTTCTGAGGATTTTTTATCTAAAGCATTGTGTTAGAAGAAGAAGATGGATGATATCTCAAGATTTTATTTAACTCCAAGATGCTCTGATAATTCAAATGTTTTTCTAGCATAAAACTTTTTTTTAGAAATTCAAGTGAACAAATGGACATTATTTAATGTACCCACTCCTACTACCTTTAAAGCCTGAATAATCTATTCTATTTAAGTAAAATAGATCACTGATTTATTCAGGGTTCAAACTGCTTTGAAGACTGGAAAAGAAAATTTTTTAAAAATATGCCATCTCGCCAGGGAGCTGCTGAAAGCAACAACTATAAGGTTAGGCAGGGATTCAAAGGAGCTAAATTTAGAGCTTGCTATCACTTGAACTGGGCACAAAGACTAAGAGGCAAAGGGAAAGTTGCTGGTGAGTAGGACCAATGCATACAAGAGTTGATTAAAATTAACAGTTTAAATGTGGCTGAAACTGAAGCCTTGGTACAGAATTCTCTCCATGTATGCCAATACTTGGCAGGCAATGACTACAGGGACATTTAATTTGACAAGAGGTTAAAACATAATCTTTTTTAAAAGAGAAGACCAGCAAAGACATTGGTGATGCCACTGTCCTGTGTTATCAAGTACTACCACCCACTCTTTTCCGTCCAGCCCATATTGCCATCACTAGCAAGTACGCCGGAGCCAGACACCACATTCAGAACCATGGCTCCTTGCTGTCTATACTCCAGGCCCCAAATAACTGGTTTCTTTATCCAATCACCCTGAATTGTCTAGCAACTACAGCAGAGGATCCCTGGGCACTCCCTGGGAAAATGCATTGGGAATTTCAGTGGAAAGGAACTGTCCACCAGCAAAGAAAGAGTTTACCTTCTCATTCTCCCAAGCCCATTATTTCTCTCAGGAAACTTTGCTTCCTATTATATAACGCTTTGAGTAGGACATTCATACTTCTCACTAGCACCATGCCAGAAGATTCAAGAAAGAAAACCTACTTCGATTCCATGTTTATATAAAAAAAAAGAGGATATGTATGAATTCATACCATAAGCTGGGCTCACAGACACATTATAAAAGTCACATTCAACCTGCCTGCATTTTATCAAACCATGAATCATTTCTACACTGACCCCCCAAGATTCTTGTGCTCTGGCCAAGGAGCATTTTAAGTGTGTGGCCATCAAGTGCCATGAATAACAAAGAATGCAGGAAAAGCAGTTTCTAAATCAAATCCGTACTCTTGAAAATAAACACATTTTCAAATGATGTAATTGTAACAATATGCCAGTCTTGGTTCGAAAATTAATATAACATTAAGATTTTGGTTTTTTTTTTAAAGACCAAGAAGGAAGTGTAAACAAAAATGACATCATATTACTCTATCAATTTTTTTTTTTTGCCTGTATGTAATAATACTAGCTGGTGGAAAGTAAGGCAGTAGATAGATATATAAAAATAAAGAAGATTAAAGGTCTTCATGGATAAAGCCTAGATTACATTATACTCAAACAGAAATAACCCAAACACAGAAAATCCAAAACCGAAGTAATAGATCTTTGAATACATGTAACAATTTTAATGAGATATAACTCACCATAAAACTTACCCCCTTAAAGAATTCACTATTATCTAGCATACTCACAGAGTTGTATAACCATCATCAGTACCTAAATCCAGAATATTTTTACTACCCCCAAAAGAAACTTTGTAAACTCATAAGCAGTCACTCCCCATTCTTTTGCTCCAGACCCTGACCACCACTAATCTGTTTTTTTTCTCTATAGATTTGCCTATTCTGGAACGTCACATAAATGGAACCATGGGGTATGTAGCTGTTGTGCCTCTTTCACTTAACATAATGTTCATCTATGTTACTGCATCTATCAGTACCTTATTCTTTTTCATTGCCAAATACTATTCCATTGTATGGATATACCTCATTTATTTACGCATTCATCAGCTGATAGACAACATCAGTTGATAAGATATTGGAGCTGTTTCCATCTTTTGGTTATTATGAATAAGGCTACTATGGATATTCATGTGCAAGTTTTTATGTAAACATATTTTCTATTATCATGGCCGTACACCTAGGTGCAGAGTTGCTGGGTCATTTGAGGAATGCCATACTGTTTTCCAAAGTGGTTACAGTATTTTACATTCCCACTAACATGGTATGAAGGTTTCCATGCCCTTACACCTCATCAACACTTGTTATTGTCTATCTTTCACAACGTCCTAGTGGTGTGAAGTGCTATCTCATCCTTGTTTTGATGTGTATTTCACAAATGGTTGTTGAGTATCTTTTTCATGTACTTACTGATCATCAGTACAACTTCTTTGGAAAGATGTCTATTCAAATCTTTCATCTGTTTTTAATTGGATTATTTATATTTTTATCACTGTGTTTCAAGTGTTAATGTTTTCTGGAACATTAGACCTTTATCAGATATAAGATTTGCAACTATATTCTTCTATTCTGTGGGTTGTCATTTTACTTTCTTGATGGTATACTCTGAAGCACAAAAAGTTTTTTATTTTGATGAAGCTCAATTTATTTTTACTTTGGTTTTTGGTGTTTTTGGTATTATACCTAAGAAACCAGTGCCTAATCCAAGGTTACGAAGATTTACACATGTTTTCTTTTAAGTCATATAGCTTTATAGCTTACATCTAGGTATCTGATCCACTTGATATATGGTATATAATAGGGGGCTAATTTTATTCTTTTGCATGTGGATGTCCAGTTGCCCCAGAGCTATTTATTGAAGAGACTAATTTTTCCTCCATTGGAAAAATTTTTCTCCATCTGGCACTGTGTTTTCCAGCCTTTCCCATATGCAAAAATAGGAAGTAAGCAAAAGAGTTTATTTAAAGGTGATCTGCCACATTGGCATTGTTGAAGTTTTCCTTTGTTGTTTGCATTTGCATTGCCTCTGGCTAAATATATTTATTATTATATTATTTATAATAATATAATATTAATATTAATAAATATATTTATTATATTATTAGAATGCTTATCAAAATTCAATTGCTCATAAATGAAAGAGTTTACTTCTATATTCTCAATTTCAATTCACTGATCTATATTTCTATCCTACACCAGCACCACACTAGCTGGATTACTATAGCCTTGTAGTAAGTTTTTAAATTAGAAAGCCCGATTCCCTCCAACTTTGTTGTTCTTTTGAAGATTGTTTTGGCTGTCTGGGTCCCAGTGAACTTCAGGGTTAGCTGGGATTTTGACAGGGATTGTGTTGAAACTGTAGATCAATTTGGGGAGTATTTCCATCTTAACAATATTGAGTCTTCTGATCCGTACATATGAGATATTTTTCCATTTATTCAGGCTCCTTTAATTTCTTTCAACAATGTTTTATAGTTTTCAGTGTATAAATCCTACCTTTTTTTGGTTAAACTATTCCTAAATATTGTATTCTTTTTGATGCTCAAAGTATTAGGCTTTAGTGTCTCTTCTAACTTTCTTGAATCATCAAGGTAAAAATAATTCTATCCGGAGTCAAGCATGTTCAGACCAATCCTGGATGTTTATAAACATGAGGAAGGAGATAGTATGGATCTATCATGAGGCAATAGAAGGGAGCAGAATACAGACTGGAATCAAGCAAGATAGGTTCAAACTAAACCTTCATCACTTATAAGCTACAGAATGCTGGAAAATTTGTTTTTCTTCTTTAGCCTCAACTTTCCCATTTATAAAATTAAGAAAATATCTACCTTGTACATTTTATATAGATTAGAAACAATATACCAGACATAAACTTCTTAAGGGTTTTGTCTCATTCACTCACCATATATCCTTAGACCCTAGATCAATGTCTGAGGCATAGAAAGTACTCAAATATTTGCTAACCAAATTAACAAAATGTCGGACATAGCATCTAGCAAAAATAAGAACTTATTAAATGACAGCAATAGTTATTATCATCGATATTATCAACATTAGTATAAATAACCTAATGCTCCAATGAAGTGAGTAAACCAAATTATGCCAGTACCACAACCTGAAGAAAGTGGAAGTACAAATATATTTAACCAGAGGTAATGCAAATCTGACAACAACAAAGGAAAACTTCAACAATGCCAATGTGGCAGATCACCTTTAAATTAACTTTTTTGCTTACTTCCTATTTTTGCATATGGGAAAGTCTGAAAAACACAGTGCCAGATGGGGGAAATATGCCAGAATAGCTAGGGAAAAAAAAAAAAAAAAACCTACCATGTCTATATTATACCAGTTATAATTATAAAAGTACATTAACAGAGCTAAGGCGGCAGTCTGATTTTTCAAAAATAAAATGGAATGTTCCTTAGATCCTCATTTCCTATAAAGTTCATTGTTTCAAAAAGAGTGAAAGAAAAGTAGAATAGATGAAAAGACAAAGAACCCTACGAATATGCCAAGCTAGAAACCTCAGTTTGGGGGTTCTTGGAGTTTTTCAAAATTACATAGGAACATCTGTAAAAATAGGACAAAAGCACAAAAACGAATGTTTAAACCAAAATTCAAGTCCAGTTGCCATGTACAGATTCTAAAAATGCCTTCTGATGTTTCAACAGACTGTGTTTTTTCATTTCCTATAGTTCTATCTTCTAAGAGGAGGGAGCCACTGTTTTGCATTTAAGACATGGCATATTCAGAAAGACTCTACACTCTGACCTTGGTGATCCTCATGACTAATTAATTGGTTTGAAAACCAATTTTTTCCATTTCTATTTCATTCCCGTAGCTGCAAATCAAAGATGATTTTACAAACTGTCCCAGATAGGCTAAAGAAATAATAAGACCTTTTAGAGTGTCAAATAAATAAAAACTATATAATCCTATCATTAACATTGCTAACCCCTACTCCTATGCTTTTAAAAAGTTGCTTATTTCTTCAAACAAAAGTAGCTACTCTCATTGATCTGCAGGATTTAAAAGACTTTTCTTACTATAATAAGAGCAAGAAATCTACTTATAATTATAAATAGTATGTTAAGGCTACATAAAGTATTTGGAATCTGAAATTAAATTCCAAATATTGTTATCCTGGCATGCATTCTGTAATTATTCCAAAGTCTTCCTTTTGTCCTTTCAAAATTAATATTAAAGCCAATTTTTTTTTCATTTTTAAACAATGCATGGACTTAGTAAAAAAAAAAATTAACAAATAAAAGTTTAAATGAATGTAAAATTCTCCCTCTCCACAGACCCATTGTCCTACTCCCCCAAAGAAACCACCGTTAACTGTTTCTTATTAACAACCTGAAATTTTCCATGCATAGGCAAGTATACCCAATCATACATACACAAAAGAAATTTTGATTCTACTGACAACTACAAACCATCTCCTTTAATATAAAATAAAATTATACATGTATCTAAATATTTTATTATCAGTATAGCACTATAATATAGTAATTAGAGAATTTAGGTGCTTGAAGCAACCCTGGGAAGCATTTACCAATCTCGTTTTATAGTTCAGGAAACTGAAACTCAGTTAATTAAAAGTAACTTGTCCAAAGTTAGTTTTAACCAGAGCTATTCCTAACTGACCACTTGGAAGTTCTGGTATTTTGTTCACTGCATGATTTTAAAGATATTATTATCCCCTAATAGACCTTAGAACATCCTTCTTGACTGGAAAAAAAAAAAAAAATTCTGAAGTTTAAAGTGAAGAAGATACACACTGTTAGTCTCTCCCACAGTTTTAACCTCTCACTGTACTAGGGGGGATTTCGTTTAGTTTCATCCAAAACAACACTTCTGCCTCCTAGGCAGACTCAACAGCCCTATTCACATCTGTAGTCTGAAGTAAACAAGTTAAAATAAAGTGCAAACCTTACGAAGTTAGCTAACTCCCATGCAAGCATAGTAAAAAGATGGATTTGGCTTTCCTTGAACACCAAAGAATTCAGAGAACTGACAGGCCCAACCTGTGTCCTGCGTAATAAATGAATAAAGATATCTCATTAGGAAGCTCAAGAGAGCAAGTTCTTGGTTTCATGAGTGAATGAGATATATGGTAGATTCCTCGTAATCCACTTAGAAAAATCACATGGGGCAGTGTTCACCCAAACAGTACGTGAGCAGAGATAAGATGTCAACAGAGTCTAAAGAAAACCTTGTCCCAAAAGCCACTGTGTTTAGAGCAAGACTCTCTGTGATGAAAAGTCCTTTACTGAACGACTGCTGGTCGAATATGCAGTGAAGTGGGTAGATGAGATAATCCTGTTTTGGTTACACTATGTGACTACAGGCCTATCTTCTAAGTGCTTTGTTTCTCAGTTTACCTGCTTTGCTCATTGTACAGAATACAAAAGTATTTAGTACTGGTTTGGGAAGAGGCATGGGTTTCAGAGACTTTGGACAAAACAAAAGTCTTGCTCAATGAACCATAGAACTTACTCTGCTTTTCGACTTCTTTTAATTAAAAAAAAAAAAAAAAAAAACAAAGAGCCTAGAACCAGTTGTGCGCCTTCCCTCATGTCTTTGCAAGGTTCTATAGAAGCCAGAATCTCCGTCCTCTATTATATAATCTTGTCGTTGACTTTTAAACCCTTCAGAATCACACAGAAATAGAAACTGCCCCTTAAGCCTGACCTGGCACTAAATACTAAACCTTCTGTAGATTGTTAGCAGTAAAAATGCCAAATAAAAATCTCCCGGATACACTCTCTCACCCTGTTGTTACCTTGAGTTTCTGGGATTTGTCTCCAACATAAACAGTCCTATTGTCACACTGAAGGAGGTTACCTCAGCCCTTCTAAAAACTGGGACTGCATGAGTTCTAGTCTCTAAAGCAAAGACAAAAAGAGGATGGGCCAGACAAGCGACAACTAGTACCTACCACTAGCACCGACAACTAGTACTGACAACCAATACCGACAAATGCCAACTCCTGCTTCTGAGGGGGTACAAAATATACAGAACTTGCAAAATTCCCTGTATTTTTACAGTTGTAATTAATTGTATTTTTCAACCACAAAGCATCTTTCTTTTGAGAAGCTATTTGATACTAATGCCTTTAATTGACTGCTTGCTAAAAATTTGTTTGCTCCTTATCTGAAGTTACTTGTCAGAAGTCAGTAATATATTTTCTTCTCCTTTATCCTAGTTGGGGTAAGGACCCTTCCTTATTCAGCCTATCCTCTAAGGATCTAGAAAGCTTCCCTTCCTCAATTGGTACTAAAAATTTTAAATTAACCATGCACCTTGGAGAAAATAAAATGAAGAGTTACTATAGGTTGGGGATGCAGACATAAAACATTGTAATAGTAGTCCTAGAAACTCACACTGTATTCATAGGAGGAATAGTTTAGAATCTCAGTGATTGGCATCTGATAACCAAATACCTTTGCTTTTGTTCTTCACCTCCTGGTTGCCTAACTTGGGGCTACTTGTATTTTTTTAATCACCATATTCTCCATGGCAGGAAGAAAAACATAACAGATTGAAACTCAATGTGGTCATTTACATCCTAGTTGCTCTCCCAAAAAGTTTGCTGGAAATAGAGATTGACACTATTAGGCTGATTAACACGAGGTTCTGAATTATACAAGGAATTCATTTAATTGTTTTATGAATTATTCTTTATAAGTCAATAAAATAAGATGCTGTAGTTCTCTCCCCTGAGTGTAACACTGAATCCTAAGCAGCTCAAAAGATATGCATCAATATAGGAAAAAAGAGTGCTGGTGGGGGTCAGGATCTGAGCAGAGTCCCTGCATATCTCTTTGCTAGCTGAATGCCCTAAGGAAGCCACTGACCCTTTCTGGGCTCAGTTTACTCTTTGCAAAGTGGTAGGCGTGGGTCAAATGATTTCTAAAGCTCTAGAAGTTTATGAAAAATAATGAATTATTTTTAGCTAATTAAATATCCATAGCCCCTTTGAGGCAGGTCATCTCACATTATTTCTAAATATTAGGAATAAAATAATATTATCATATTATTCCTAAATATTAGGAAAAAATAAGTAAGGCACAACGGAGGGATGAGAGACCAGTGCCTAAACTGAGTAAATAGAGGAGCTAAGTACCACAGCAGTTTACCAACCTTGGAACAGGAGCCATAAACTTTTAGACTTTCAGAATTAAGCTTCGTACAACAGGCCAGAGTTTCACATGTTCCATAGGTAAATAAGTACCCAATATGATTCGTAAAATAGTTTGAAAAGCCATTTTTTTCCAATAAAGACATTTGTATTTGATCAGTCTCCTCTACAGTTGATGTCGTTGCAAAACACTTCTATCTCCTTCCTTTCCTATCAAACTCACACATGTTTACAAGGGCCAGCTCTAATCCAAGCATGAACGAGGTCATGAGACAAGAGCCTGATCAGGAAGAAAGTCAGCAAGAACTTCCCCCACCCTTTGAAATTTTAACTCCTGTCCAGGCACTCCCTCTCACCCCATACTCCTCTCATAAAATGTGGTATTTATTTATCTTTGATTCTCCTCAAAGGTGCCTGGAGAAGCCTGTCGAGTGAGCTGCCACCTTCCAGATTTAATCGGTTTCCCTGAGTTGCTGGGCAGCTCTAAAGGCAGAAACCAAAAACTCTTCCGCCCGATTGGGTTTTCTCAATACAAGAGCTGGCATGGTCTCATACAAACTTCATTTAAGCGGAACAATAACAATATTAAGTTCCCTCCAGTCACAATGGCTTTAGTGTTATTTGGTTGGGTTGTCACTCCACCTGTCAGCTGCCACAAGAGGACAACAAATTTGCAAATTGACACAGTTTTCTTAGGAATGTTCTTTCTTGTTTTTCTCTTTGGACTCGACATTTCTGTAGCTCCTGTTCTTCAAGGGCATGGGGCTTATTTAAACACAGATTTTTACAACTTAACTGGAAGGGTGCCCTGCTTGCACATGGGGAACTGCCACAGAGCAGACTTAATTTAGGTACTAAGCAGGTGACAGAGCAAGAACAGCAGTCACAATTATGATTTCTTGTCTTACTTAGGCAAAAGGGTTTAAGCAGGTTTATCCAGGGTTGCGGACTAGACTGGGGGTCTGGTGAAAGAAAACAGTAGTCTCTCTATCCAGTTACAGTAAGGGAATTTTATATACATCCACAACCTGGGTCAGCTCAAAGACATAAAGACCTAAGACGCTTTCACACATCTTTGACCACCACAGTTAAATATGGAGAGATTGGGGATCTGTCCCCTAAATCAGTCAGTATCCTACTGTGTTAGGAGCCTCTGAACAATAAAAATCTATGAGTTGTCCTCCCAGAAAAACGATTAAGAAGTGACAAGCCGTTGAGGAGAACAAAGGGACTTTCCCATGTTGGGATTTTTCAGTTTCAGAAAATCAAACCATTAAAGAAAGTTATTATACAAATTATCGAAAGGTAACAGACTACATAATTAAACAATAAACAATGCTGATGTTTAACAGTCTTTTCACTGCTGTCTCCAAGGTCTCTAGAACAGGGCCTGGTACGTAACAGATGTTCAGAAATGTCATCCTCTCTGCCCAGAACCACCCGCCCTTCCCCCAGTAACAACACCATGGCCCCACGGCTCCTCTCTCATTTCATTCAGGTCTGCTCAAAGGTTTCCTCTTTAAACATGCCTTGCTTGACTCTGTATTCTAGGACCTCCTTATTCCTCTTCGTTTCCCTTACAATATTTTTTACAAACACTGTGTATCTATGTGTTTGCTTTTTAATTGTCTACTAGGTACTGTTTTTGTTCATAAGATCCCCAGCCTCTCAAACAATATCTGGCAAATAGTAAGTACTCAATAAATAGTTACTGAATGAAAAAATAATTAGACTGGATTATAACCTACAGACTTACTCTATTCCATATTCAGTCAGCCCACCAGTAATTACTGGCTATTCACTAAATGCTGGACACTGTCTAGGAGTAAAGAACCTGTGTTAAGATTAGGCCCCTATATAAGAAAGTCATGATAACAGTTTAATAGGGGATATGTCATGACACTGTGTATAAGGGATATGGGAGCAAGGAAAAAAGGCATCTAATTCAAACAGCAGAGTTGTCATGTTCTCCCAGTGATGCTACAGTTAGGTTCTGCAAGTAAATAGCACGTGGGAGGACACAGAGCACATAGCCTCAAGATGAAACCACACGGTCAGCAGAGAGAAAAGGCAGGAGGTAAGACCAGCACGATGCAGGGGCTTACTTAGCATGAAGGGCCAAAACTAAACTTAATCCTGAAAGGTGGAAGGAGCCACTGAAGGTTCCAAGCTGAGGTGTGACAGGATCTGACTTGTATCTTAGGAATAGCCCTCTGGCAACATTGGGAGGAGACAGACGTGAAGCAGGAAGTCCAGAGAGAAGCAGTGAAACTAAGACAACCCATCGCAACATTCATTCATTCATTTCTTCAAGAATCTGAGTGCCTGCTTAGGCAAGGCTAGGTGCAAGGCTCTCAGACCAGGAAAGAGTAATGGAAATGGAAAAGGGCCAGCTTCAAAGCTGTGGAATAGGTAAAACATAAAGAACAGGGTAATTGATAGGGACGTCTACGATGACAGCCACGTGTGCCACGTGGCAGAGCAGTGCCACTCATCAAAATAAGAAATGGAGTGGGAAATGGGGTGGGAAAAATGTGGTGGTAACTTTATTTGGGGGGAAAGTTATATGGGAGGTTTCAGATGATTTGAAGTACTAGTTGAACATCGAATTAGAGATGGCCTTGAGGCAACAGGATATTCATTACCTTCATGAGAACATGAAGAATGCTGATCTTCATGAGGAGGCTGAAAAAAGCCTTCTGTTCTATGTAACTATGTAAACTCTCAAAAACTTTTATAATGGCACCCCCCTGAGATTCCAAATTTCCCTACTCTTATCCTCAGGAAAGCAGTCAGATTAGTTAAATGTCTTTATGTTTTCATAAAAATTAAATGTATACCTTTACTAAAAGTTGAACTTGGGGAAATATACATTAAAAGACTAATTTTTCAGAAAAATAACTCTTGACGTTCATACTCAACAATGGAAAGCATGCTACTAGCATGTTTATCAAGAGAGAATGGAAATATTCAACAAGGGAAAGCATTCTACGAATATGTTTATCAAGAGAGAAACCCATAATAAATGATGGAAAATTAGAAGGAGATGAAAGAAAGGAGGAAAGTCAATGAGGAAAATGAACATGTGTCCTTGACATTCGTAGCAGGAAGGTGATTTAACTATCAGGTCAGGAAAGCTTCAGCTGATCTTAGATGCGTTATTTGTACATTTATATTCATCATCAGCAAAGGGATATGTCACAGTTTGTACAAATACATTCAAAGCAAAAAATTTAAAGATTAAGAAACATAAGATCAAAGAAGAACACAGACAGGAAAATAATGCTAGGAATAAGACCAGTGCACAAATTTATACTGCTTATTCCTCCACGGCCATTAGAGATGCTCCGCAAATTTGGCCCTCACCTTCCTAGTAACTAATGTAAAGAAGAAAGCACGAACAAGTATAAGATTCATAAGAGTCACGTGATTTTTTAAGAAAATGGGTCAGTGTTTCCAAACTCTGAGATCTGAGAAGAATGTCATCTCCAGATCATCTCAGAGATGATGCCACGTGGTATAATAAGTAAGTGGCCTTCTCATTAAAAACTCACAGACAGTAGAGTGAACTTCATGCAGTTATTTGCTGTAACATCCATCATTAAAGGCCAGTGACTTAACATCGCTATTCTAGAAATATCATTTCTCAGAAGTAGGTTTTTGAGCAACTGGACAACAGAGAATTTAAAATTCTAATCTCAGGGTGCCTGGGTGGCTCCGTCAGTTATGAGTCTGTCTTTGGCTCAGGTCATGATCCCAGGGTCCCCAGATGGAGCCTGGCATCAGGTTCCCTGCTCGGCAGGGAGCCTGCTTCTCCCTCTCCCTCTCCCTCTGCCCCCTGCCCACGCTCTCTCTCTCTCTCTCTCAATCTCAAATAAATAAAAATAAAATCTTTTAAGAATTTTTTTAAAAAATTCTAATCTCTAAAAGGAACCTGAACACAGATTTTTTTTGTGGTGTAACTTAAAAGTGCCACATCCTTTAGCAATAGCTGGAGCAGAGGGTAGGGTTAAAGTCCTCTTAAAAAATTAAGGAGTCTGGGGCACCTGGGTGGCTCAGTGGGTTAAAGCCTCTGCCTTCGGCTCTAGTCATGATCCCGGGGTCCTGAGATTGAGCCCCACATTGTGCTCTCTGCTCCACGGGGAGTCTGCTTCCTCCTCTCTCTGTGCCTACTTGTGATCTCTGTCTGCCAAATAAATAAATAAAATCTTAAAAAAAAATTAAGGAGTCTAATGAAGACATCACATTCTATGCAAATATGGACTTTTTAGAAAATAGGCCATGAAAAATACAGTGTAGTCAGGAAGGAAAAAAATGAGCTTTGGAGTTATGTTTGGCTTCAAAACCTGGTTCTGTTACTTATAGCTGTACAGCCCAAGAATAATCACTAAACCTTTCAGAGTCTGTTTCCTTTATCTATAATATGCAGGTTGTAATGAGGAATAAATGAGATTATAAATATAAAGTGTTAGTATAGTGTTGAATAAGTGGACATAAGATAAATGAGGGGGCGTGGAGCAGAATACCAAGAGAACTAACTACAGCAAAAAACAGTACATGTGATAGTGAGGGGAAGGAAATACAGAATCTGTATCGGGCAGGGGAAGACTCCTTCATATTGTAACTAACTGAGTTTGGTGCCAAGAGAGTGCCATTTCTACTAATGGGAGTATATCATGTTCTCCAAGAGTGCTGGTTGAAAATAAGTTGAGAACACAGTTCTAGAGCACGATCTTCTTTGCTCCCGTCAGTTGCATACAGTTAGTCAACATTCAGTGTTCGTTATGAATAAGAAGAACCTACACATCAAATGACAAAGGCCAATAAAATAACTCACCCATCTACTTTATAAGTAATAAGCACCCACATATCACCTCTGTGTATCATCAAATTTAAGATACAGCCCAAAGCATACATGATAAATGACTTAATTACAAACCTATACTTGCCAGGGAAAGAGTTTTAATTTAACAAGCAACATAAAAGACAACCAGAGCCTGTTCTCAATAGTAGCCACTCATTTTGTCTTGTGGCAGGTGTACACATGCACTTGAAAAGAAACATCTGCTTTCCTTATTATAGATATCGTCACCTAAGGAAAAAAAGAGGAGTTCCTGTTTCTCCCACAAAAGCTTTAAAAACCAAAAAGGCGCGACCAGACATATTACCTAGAGGCATTTTTCTTCCTTACAGGCATCCTGCTTATGAATCCTAACACTTAAAATATTTTATTTCTGTTTTCCTTCAATTAACCATTTTTGCTTAACCTATCTTCCCATCACCTCTTCTAAATCATATTCACCTATCCCCTGGGGTAATCATTCCTCTCAGCCCAGAGTACACTATGACTATCAGTGTGTGGAAGGCCCCTCTCTTGGTTTATTTATTTAAGTGTTTTTTTTCCTCTTTATCTCCAATCCCCATTCTCTCCTCCTTCTACCTAAGAATTACTTAATTGCCTGGCATCTGTCTTTGGATATGGAAAGTTTATTTGAAAGATGTAAAGTGTCGTTTTGTGTGTTAAATTTTTCATCAGTGGCAATGCATATGCTATGCATAGCCTTCTCTCCCTTCTCATTAAATCCTATTTTCAAACTGTACCCATGATGCAACATGGTCTTTCAGCCGGTACTAAACTGTTGCATCGTATTACAAATAACGAATCTGTTACCTCAAACAATGCTAATATATCTAAACGTCACATCTAGATGAACTGAAACTTAAATGTAAAGGTGGCTAACAGTGGGGCACCTGGGTGGCTCAGTCGGTTAAGTGTCAGACTCTTGGTTTGGGCTCACGTCCTGATCTCAGGGTCATGAGATCGAGCCCTGTGTCAGCTCCATGCTCAGCCAGAGTCTGCTTGGATATTCTCTCCTTCTGCCTCTTCCCCCACTCATGCTCTCTCTCTCAAATAAATAAACATAATCTTAAAAAAAAAAAAAATAGGTGGCTAACAAAAAAATGTCAGATCAGAGAGTAACTCTGCGGCCATGGAATCTAAAAGCATAACTCCAAGGTTAAAAAAAAAAAAAAAAGTTGGAGGAGAAGAGATATATCTGATGAATTCAAAATTAAGGTCTACATCAACACAAAGTCTTAAATCACAATAGCACAAAGTCAAATAACTAGTATATAGAGACTAAACTTCACTGATAATTGAAGAAGTGCAAATTAAAATGATGTATCTCTTTATATCCATCGGTTTAGAAAAATGAAAAGTCTAAATATATAAAATGTCAGCAACGATGTGGGGGAAATAGGAGCATTCAATTACTGCTGGTGGGACACGGAGAGTGCAGGCTTTTCAGGAAGCATTCTGGCAGGACTTGGTGACTTTCAGAATGTGTGCTCTTTTAAAGATTTTTATTTATTTATTTTAGAAAGACAGAGCACAAGCAGGGGGGAGGGACAAAGGAAGGGAGAAAGAGAGAATCCCAAGCAGACTCCACGCTGATGCAGAGCCTAATGTGGGACTCGATCCCAGGACCCTGAGTTCATGACTTGAGCCAAAATCAAGAGTCAGATGCTTAACCGAATGAGTCACCCAGGCACCCCCAGAATGTGTGTTTTTGATGACCCTGCAATCCTACTCCTGAGTACATATCCAAGAGTACAAAAGGTTCCTTCATACCAGTGTTTATGGTAGCAGGAAGAGAGAATTCACTTCTTATTTTATGCAATACAAAACTGTGTAGACCCAGAAATGAAAATATATATGTATTATCTCTATAACATTTTTTCAAAAGATTTTATTTGTCAGAGAGAGAGAGTGTGCACAAGCAGGGAGAGCAGCAGGCAGAGGGAGAAGCAGGCTCCCACTGAGCAAGAGGCCTGATGTGGAACTTGACCCCAAGACCCCAGGATCATGATCTGAGCCAAAGGCAGACGTTTAACCGACTAAGCTACCTAGGTGTCCCTCGATAACCTTTATAATGCAAAGATTCTATCATAAATTTTCTGTAAAGAAAAAAAAATTAGAGCATGACAGCAAACTTGAAGCACAAAACGAAAATAACATCTCATGTTTGCACATAGTATATTATTTTCCTATAGAATTAAAGGAATCTTGCCTAAATAACTGAATACTCTATCTACAAAGGTCCTAAATATGTCATACAATCTGAACATTACTTAAATACAATAGCAACGTACTTGGAGACTTTTAAAATTCTAGGACAATTTATTAAAACTACAAACCTTTCTCTGTTATTGTAGCTACAATGTGATAGCAAATCAAAGGATAAGAGTTGAGTTTTCTCCCCATTCTTTCTCTGTCAAATAAATAAATAATCTTTTAAAAACTAAAAAAAAATTAAAAAAGAGTTGAGTTTTTTAAGGTTATATTGGTCATTGAATGACAAAAGTGCCCTATTCTTATTTTCCCCTGCTGCCTTAAAATAAGTAGAGTTACCAGTTCTCTAGAATTATGGCATATAAACTCTTAAGTTTCACAAAACACAATGCTATCAGTATTCCAAGTGCTTTAAAGAAGGGTTTGATGGGAGCACCTGGGCGGGTCAGTCCTTAAACATCTGCCTTTGGTTCAGGTCATGGTCCTGGGATCAAGCCGCACATCAGGCTCCCCGCTCGGTGAAGATTCTGCTTCTCCCTCTCCCTGCTCTGCCTACTTGTGCTCACTCTCTGTCAAATAAATAAATAAAATCTTTTTTTTTTTTTTTTTAAAGAGAGGTTTGATGGACACTGGTCATGTTACTGTCGCACTCAATTACTGAGTTCATGCACACACGTGGTTCTGGAGTCAGACATTTCTCCAGGTGCCTGGGCTTTAAATAAGACAATAATTTGGTCACTCAGGAAAATTAGGAAAAATCTGAAATATAAATATGCAACTCAGTCTTTTATAGCATCTCTACTTTTCATGTACTTTCCCAAATATTAGACATAAACCTGAAATGATATCACCTGGGGCATAAAAGCCCACAAAAAACTGCTGCCTCTCAAGAGAAACCACTGCCCTGAAGTGTGCTTTAAATACAGTGGTCCTTGGGATGCCTGTGTGGCTCAGTCAGCTAAGCATCTGCCTTTGGCTCAGGTCCTGATCCCAGTGTCCTGGGATCGAGTCCCACATCAGGCTCCTTGCTCAGCAGGGAGCCTGCTTCTCCCTCTGCCTGCTGCTCTCCCTAGTTGTGCTCACTCTCCCTCTCTGTAACAAATAAATACAATCTTTAAAAAATAAATAAATAAATACAGTGGTGCTTGCCCAGAGCCTGCTTTTTCACACACACAGAAACACTGACCTGAGACAGAAGCTACCAAAAGTACTACATTCAGAGGCGGGAGCGAGACGGAGACCGGTTCTTGGCAAGGGCGGGAATCCGAGAGGCCCAAGCAGATTGGAACGGATGGCTTTGTTCCATCCAAAGGTCGTTTGAAGTCCGGTATTTTTACGGTAGGGTATTGAGTTCTGAGATCTCTGATACACCCCCAGGGAACCACCAAAAGTTACTCTCCACGCTGTGCCAGCCCCCTGCCAGCTCACTAATGAAGGTGAAGAACTGTGAGTGCACCCAAATAAAACACAGGAAAAGGCGAAAAAGGACTCCAAGCTGGTTCCACTCCTTTTACTCCAGGAGCAACCTTTTCTGCACTTAGGGACTAATGAGTCATGAACAAGAGGTAGAAACAAATCCCACGGTGCGTTACCAGGAGGGACAACACCATCGGCCTTTGTGCTCAGTGGCTGGTTCAGTTTTCAGAGCATTTCCCAGCAAGGACCAAAAGCAACTAGAACAAAGGAAAAGGAGCAGATACTTGAACTGTCTCCATTAATACTCCGGGGACCTGGGTGCTTCAGTGTGGAAATGATGGTGCTGGTGGGGAGGAATATATTGGTAAAGGAGCCGAGGGAATCAAATAAAGATGACTTTATCTGAAAGGTTCATAAAAACTTTTCTTTCTCCTGAGTTGTTATTTTCAACAAACTTAACTTTTCTAAGGGACATCAGCTCTGATCCCTCAGCAGACCTCTAAAAGGAAAACAGAAATAAAGCTTGAGGTATTTTATTTTTCCATCCTTACCACTTAATTAAGAAGGGCCTTCACACTGTTCAAGGTTTAATTGGCTTCTCCCCCTCCCCAGCCTCCTCCTCTAGTAAGGCCCATAGTGTACCCAAGCCAGAACCAAACACACCCAAAGCTTCTCTTAAGGAGGGAAAAACACCAACACAAATACCCTAGACACCATCTCTCCCTTCCTCCTCTGCCCCGACTCTCTCCCCTCTCTTCCCCTCTCAACAAGCACACAATCTACAGCATCTACTTCCTGGTATAAAGCAGCTTTCCTGGCATGACTGCAAGCACCAAATGCTGCAACAGCAGAAAGTTCCCAATAACCTGCAGAAAAGGAAGAAGGGGGAAATGAAGTTATTAAAGAGAAGAAAGAAAAAAAAAAAGACTGGAGAGAAGCTAAATCTGTAAAAAAGTAATATCTTCTAACTAATCTATATTAATGGAAAATAACAGGGATCTAGTAAAATTTGATTTGCTTCCCTATGCCTTAAAAATCTAGAATTTTACCTCTTTTCTCATTAATTACTATGATGACATGTAGGCCAATAAAATATGTTTTTAACTGGCCCAAAATTATCGCAAGACTTTGGTGACTACCAAAACTTATACCATGGACATCACCATTAATCTCTCTTAGACCCATGGAGAAAAAAAAATCCTCAATTTTGATTTGGTATTCTAAAATTAATTCAAAGTAAGCGCACTAAGGGTCTTACAATAGTAAATAATAAATTATTTTTATGTAATTAACAATAATATCTGCTCCTATTTATTAATATCAATAATGTGCTGGCATATAAGCATGACCTCTAATCTTTATAACCATAATGCAAGTTAGATATTATCAAGTATCCCCATGAGGATATTAAACACTAAATAATGTGCTCAAGGTCACATGAGCTTCCTGAATGATGGAGCCAGGATTTGAATCTCGTTTTTTTCTGGCTCCAAAGACTATCCTCTATTAAGCCACAGAAGAATGTGAACTATCATCAGCCCTTTAATATTTGAACGGTAAAATTTAAGCTTAATACTAGGATAACACTCAGTTTTCTACAATCAACAATCATCATATAGATCAGTAATAATGAAGAGTCCTAATGAGAATGGCATAGTTGCAAATTAAAATAGATTGACTATAGGTGACCTTTAGGTTGTACTTCAACACCTGCATAAATTTCCAGAGGGTCTCAGAACACCCTGCTACTCTGATTGTTTAGATTAAAATTAGACGCCAAACCCTAACCCAACCCATAGGTTCAGAGTCCAATTCCAGCATATACTTGCTACCCACAATAAAGACAATCACCAAATGAATGCAGCCTTTAGGGATCAATGGCCCTTCGGGAATTCAGAAATGGAGGTCAGAGGTCTCTTGGTGTCTCTGTCACTCTGAACCTTCAGGAAGCCCCAGAAGTAGAATTCCTTGAAAGACTGGAAACTGATCCTTCTCAATCACTAACAATAATCCTTCAGTTTGAACCCCTATCTAAGATCAGTCTTTCTCCCTGGACTCATCCCATCTGAAGTTGTTCCCATCCCCATGTTCTCCTCTCCTATACCAACCTTCATGTCTCCACTGTCTCCTTCCTATCCGCATTTAAACATGCCCAAGCCCTCGTGACTTTCCCCAGCCCATACCTCCTTCACATACTATCTTCAGTCTATTCTCTTCCTCATAGCCAAAATAGACCAAAGCATGACCTGCACTTGTTGATTCCATTCACTCATCTCCCACTTAGTCTTAAACCAAATTTATTGAACTCCTGCCACCATCAATCTACCAAAAAAGGCTCTCAAGAAGTCAACAATGCTTTTTAGTTGCAAAATCCAATGTTATCTTATCAGTCTTCATCTTCCTTGACCTTTTAGTTGAATTCAAAACCATCAAATACTCCATTCTTTTTCAAAATTTTCTCTTCCCTTTGTTTCCATATAACATACACTCCTGATTTTCCTCAAATTTCACAGTCTCTCCTCCTCAGTTTCCTGAATACACCTCCCAGTATGTTGCTATGCTAGGCCCTCTTCTCCCTATAGGGATTCTCCCTAGATAATTTCATCTGCTTCCCTGGTTTCAATCAAACCAACTATTTCCTGAAGAATACCAAATCTATATATCCAGTCTAAACTGGCCTCTATCCCTAGAAATGTAGACACCATCTGAAGAACAGGATACAACAAGGAACAAAACAGATATGATCCCTACAATTCCCAAGTTTATTGTCTAACTCATCTTCTTGGATATCTCAAAGGCACCTCCAAAGGAAAGAATCAAAAACTGAAATCAGTACCTGCCCCCACTCAAAAAAAAAAGGCCCATTCTTCCCACTCTACTCATCTTCATGAATACTACCAGTCTTCATTCTTTGAACTAAGCCAGAAGCCTGGGAATTATTTTTGACTCTTCCTTTGCGCCGATCAATTACCAAATCCTAATGTTTCTACCTCCTAAATGCCTATAAATCTCTTATCACATCCCACTGTCACTATCCAAATCCAGGCAACCACCATTTTTCATCTATATTACACCCAACAGATTCTTCACTGGTCTACCTGCAGGCTTATTTCCTGCCAATTCACTACATACAGACAAAAAAACAACATAACAACACACGTCACCAACACTGAGACTGGCCTATAGCAGGAACTTAAAATATTTTGTTAAGTGAATGAATCAATCAACTGATCAATCAACCAACCAATTCAGAGCTCAAGGGCTAGCTTTAATGATTCTTAAGGAATTTCCCCAAAATTGAGTGGTGGCCTTAAAAAAAAAAATTGCCCCCAAATGTGTGCCTTTGTGTTGCTTTGCTGCTCCAGATCACAAAAACTGGGGAAGTGCCTAAGACTATTGAATATTGTTGGGATCCATATTTAAACCTGCTCTGTAGGATCACTGTGTATGTCTGTATTACTGACTCTCAGTTGAGGACATTTTTGTCCCCCTAGGGGTATTGGTACTGGCATCTAGTGGATAGAAGCCAAGGATGCTGCTAAATAGACTAGAATGTACAGAACAGCCCCTCACAACCAGGAATTATCCAATCTAAAATGTTCACAGTGCCCAGATCTATAGTTACAAAATCAAAGTACTACCACAGTAACAGTAACACTATCTCCAAATGCCACAAGATCAGGAAGTCACAATATAATAAACCTTTTTATTTTCTCTGAAAAATGAGATATGACACATTCTATAGTAAGTTTATGGGCTTCTCCACCTATAAAATAGGGATAAAATTTAAATAATGGTTTAGCATTCTAGCTCTGGGAATAAAAAATACATATATTTGAAACAAGTTCTAGTAAGATTTATTCACTTCTTAACAATATGGAGGATCCTCATAAAGTTAAAAATAGACCTACCCTATGATCCAGTAATTGTACTATTAGTTGTTTACTCAAAGAATACAAAAATACTAATTCTAAGGGATACATGCACCTTAATGTTTACAGCAGCATTATCTACAATAGCCAAATTAAGGAAAAAGCCCAAATGTCTATCAGTTGATGAACAGATAAAGAAGATGTGGTTTGTGTATATATACACAATGAATATTACTCAGCCATTACAGTGGAATACACACACACACACACACACACACACACACACACAGGAATATTACTCAGCCATAAAAAAAGAATGAAATCATGTCATTTGCAACAACATGGCCGGAGCTTGACAGTATTACTCTAAGCAAAATAAGTCAGTCAGAGAAAGACAAATACTGTATGATTTCACTCATGTGTGGAATTTACAAAACAAAACAAAACAAACAAATATGGGGGCGGAGAGGAAAACTAATAGACTCTTAACTAAAAGAACAAACTGTTGGCTACCAGAGGGAAGATGGGTGGGGGGATGGGCTAAATAGGTGATAAGGATTGAGGAGGGCATTTGTTATGATGAGCACTGGGTGTTGTATATATATATGGTTGAATTACTAATATCATACTGTATGTTAGTTAACTGGAATTTAAATTAAAACTTTTAAAAAAAGTATTCATTTCTTTATTTAAGAGTCCTTTATCTACTCAGAATAAAAGCTGCCAGAATAGAATAACAAAACACCCCACTATGTACATAATGTTTTATTATTCCTTTCCATGGCTCTGAGAAACAAGATTGTTTCTCTCTCACTCCCACCTCTATCTTCTCCACTCTATTCAGCCAACTGGTTGGAAAGTATCTTATCTTTTTAAAAAGATTTTATCTATTTATCTGACGAGAGAAAGAGAGAGAGAGCAGCAGCAGAGGGAGAAGGAGAAGCAGATGCCCCACTGAGTGGTGAGCCTTATGTGGGGCTCTGTCCCTGGACCAGGACCCTGGGATCATGACCTGAGCCAAAGCAGATGCTTAACTGACTAAGCCACCCAGGCACCCTGGGAAATATGTTTTATTGTCCATTGTATTAGTTGATTTGCTTCCTCTTCCTAAGATAAAAAATGAGTAGACATCTTCATATTTCTTTTAGAGAACAAAGATAAAAATAAAAAATATGAATCAAGATGCTTTATTTGCATGAATGGAAACATTTTTTGACAATCAAGAAATAAATAGTCTCCATTTCTACTTAACCAAATAGCCATTAAAACAATGGCAATATAGAACAATTCTAATGGCTTTTTTTCTACTTACTGTCCTTCATAGATATCACACTTTTAAGCAATGGTGTTTGCTGCAGAAAATCAGAGTAAGCTCAGAGACCAGCAGTTATAATTCACTGAGTGAAAAACTTAGGGGAAATAAATACTCCAGTGATCAAATATGAAAACCTCCTTTGTTTGCTATGACAACATTCCTTTTTTGT
Organism: Martes martes; assembly: GCF_963455335.1. NCBI lineage: Eukaryota > Metazoa > Chordata > Mammalia > Carnivora > Mustelidae > Martes > Martes martes. The sequence goes on along the minus strand of NC_137894.1, from coordinate 112,376,444 downwards.
GCTTCATATGACTCAGTGAAAATTTAGCATAACCTACTATATAGGTCAACAAACATGCTCAATGATTTTGTTGTGTAATTACTGTATCTGATTACGACTTTAGGAGTTTTTGATCATCAAATGTACCAGCTGTGGCTTAAAGAGAGTGACACGATGTAGGCTGAAATTGTTTTGATTATCTATACTCATCTCACCCTAAGAGCTTAGATGGTTCCCATTTTCTTAACACTACTTTATCAATGATGCACTTTTCATTAACATGACTTGAGTGTCACCAAATAATGACTGTTTCATCTAACTGAAACACTGTATGTGTCAGAGTAGTAAAAATCACAGGTTAGTAATTGTAACTCTTTAGTTTGCCAACAGAAGCTATGACCCAGCACTTGTACAACATAAGGATCCCAACCAATAGCTTTTACTTTAGGTGAGTACCCTGGGGAAAGAGACTAGAACTAAATAGGTTAGTAGTGTGTACATGTACCCAGAAGTCTATATACAAACACCTTAGATGTGTCAGAATAGATAATTCTCCATTAGTACCAATATCCAGGTCCTGACTAAAGCAGGAAATGAATTTGAAAATGAAAGATAAGCATAAAGTAACATCAATCATTGTTAATGAAAATAAAAGATTGGCAACAACAACCTATGTGTCCATTAGTAAGGGCCTAGTTAAAAGAAATTGTGATCTACCATATGACCCAAACAATACATACTTTGAGACCACAACAATAAGGAAGTTTTTTATGTACCAACATAGAATGATTTTCAAGTTATATTATTACATGAAAATAAGACATACAATAGTAATAAGTAGTAGTAACCATCTGTGTAAAAGGGAAAATTATTTTGCTTATGTATGTATATATTATATACACACATATATACATATACATATATATCATACACATACACATATATACACATTATATATACACATATATACATACACATACACTCAATAACTCTCTTCAAATCAGTATAGGACTTGCAATGACAAAGAGGCAGCATTAAGGTTTAATTAATGACTCTTCAAAAAACTTTTTTTCCTTAATTGTGCATAAAATATTTATGGAAACAAAAGAAGCTAGTAGCAGGAACTGGGTTTCAAGGAGGCTAATATGGTGGTTTGGGAAAAAGAATGAGTGAAAGACTTCTTCCTATATACTGCTCTGTACCCATAGACTTTGAACTAAGTGAATGTGTTTCCTATTGCAAAATAAATAAAACTGAAATTTAAAAACATCTTACTTGCGGGGCACCTGGGTGGCTCAGTCGTTAATCTGCCTTCGGCTCAGGTTGGGATTGAGACCTGCGTTGGGCTCCCTGTTCTGCCGGAAGCCCGCTTTTCCCTCTCCCATTCCCCCTGCTTTGTTCTCTCTCTCTGTCAAAGAAATATATAAAATCTTTAAAAATAATTAAGTAAATAAATAAATAAAACTTTAAAAAAAATCTTATTTGCCAAAACATTCCATAATCATTCATTAGGGGGGGAAATTATTTATCATTCCCTAAATCAGTGGCTTCTGTTAACGAGTAGATCACAATGTGTGCCCCAACATTCCACTAACATGGCAGTGGTAAGAGCTCCTAACAAAGCAATAATTATCTTTTAAAAAAAAAAACCCTCTATGGCAACTTTTTCCTCAATAACTTTCTCTTCAAATCAGTATAGGACTTGCAATGAAAAAGAGGAAGCATTAAGGTTTAATTAATGACTCCTGATCAAACTTATTTTCCTTAATTCTGAGTAAGGGGAAAAAGTAGATGTTTTTGTTTAATTTATTTGTCTGTCATTAGGAAATACATATAAATACAGAAGTAAGTTTTGACACAGGTGGTTCCAACTTTAAATGCCAGAAAATAAGATTCTGTGCTAGCTCCTCTCTTTCTAAACAACACCTGTATCATTTAATGATATGACTGTGTGACCTGGACACATGTCCCAAGGCCATAGCTAAGAGAAAGTTGAGCATTGCTCTTCCAAGCTACGACCATAGCTCTGCCCACACATTCTAGGAGCAGACTTCAGAAGCATTTGACTCTTTGGCCACCTTCTGACCGAAGAGAAAAAATTAAATTAAATTAAAAAACACCCCCAGTATCAGATATGCCAACTCAAACCCTTTGATCTCTGAACACTCTCTTTAGTACTCAAATAGCACTAAACAATTATATCCTTTATTTTCTTTTTATTTTTTACTTTTTTTTTTTTTAACAGTTACATCCTTAAGGCATCTCATTATAGGACAAAAATTTTTAAGTTCTGTTTAAGAGCCATATTAAAGTAACAGAGACTTTAACTGTTAACTCCTGACTTTAAAAGCTACCAGGACAAGGTAATTTTTTTAAGGTCATGTTAGTGCTAAAGACCTTTGGGCTTCAACTAAGTACTTGTTCTCACTGGACTTCATAAATCATACCAGGGCCAGGTTTTCTGCACAGCCTTATAAATAGTTAGGCATTACTTTGGCTCTGAACTTCTGCAAAATTCTATCAATGAATAGTTTGTGTCCAAGTTTCAATGTCCTCCTTTTTTTCTCTTATGTTGACATTTAAATGTTACTAGTTTATCTATAATTAATGGTGACACCGGATATTGACTACTAAACTATTTTTCTTTTCTCAATCAGTATCAGACAGACTACACACAAATATATACATATGTTAAGTATTGTGGTAAAACACCTGTTCTTCAGCTGAGAAATTAGATTTTTTTAATCCTCTTAAAGAGACCACCAAATTCAACTCTCAGTGATGACATTATTTCATAAATGATCATTTAGGTTAAAAGAAAAGAAGGAATTTGAGCAGACCAGAGAGAGGTTTTCAAAAAAAGGCTGAAACACTGACCTTGAGCTATCTGCACTTCAGACTGGGAACACCCCTTTTTGGTACCCCCTTCAACAGTCTGGAGCCTAGGTTTTGATGGACACTCAAAACAAATGCAGCTATTCAAACATTTGCCCATATCTGAAAAGTATCTTGAGTACTCAAGTGCATTATGGAATGTGATTAACATGCTTTGATTTTGAAAAATCCCAGGAAAGGAAAAGAATGTAAATAAAAGAATAGAAAATCTACACACACACACACACGCACAATTGGACATTATGGAATCAGAAGTATGGACAGAAAATATACAAATAAGATTAAGTTTATACATACAATAAACACTAGCCCATTCATAAATTCTCCATGAAGTAAATGGGAAGCAACTGCTTCTACTCTCATTTTGCAATAGGAAAATCAAGGCATGAAACAGAAGAGTAACAATGTGGGGGGGAAGTTTACAGGTCTACCAAAGTAATGACTGAGTAAGAACACTAAGCTAGTCTCTTGATGTCATAATCTACTGTTCTAATCTTACCTTATCACATTAGGACCTCATTTGTTCTTCCTATCTGTTCTTCAGGAAATTTGTGAACTATCTAGTAACCACCATTATATATAAATATCATTTTCACATATACAGATTATAATTTTAGGCAGGTGTGAAACATGGGGGAGAAAGGGGAAAAGACATGGTCTTCGATTTCCAAGAGTTACGTTTGAGTGCGTGCACATGTGTTTGTGGGGGCAGAGGAAGCGTGAGGGAGGGAACATACTGGAAATCTTTTGGAAAAGAGAGGAATGCATAAAATTTGTTTTAAAATAGGTGGCTTAGATGCAGCCCGATATCACATAGAGTGAGAAAAAATATACACTTTAAAAATATTTTGTCTTTTGTCTTTCAATGTTTTTTAATTCACAGGACACTGAGTGCAGCAGCAATGAAAAATCAACTAAAATATATAGATTTCCTTGAGACAGGCAGGCTCATTCTAATTCTAAAATATTAGTTTAAACTGCCAGTGATAACACACTACAACTAATAATGAAGGGAAAAGTACTACTACGGTATCCTCGGCTTGCTCAAACATATCAGAGTTTGGGCAGAAGTAAATGCTAAATATTGTTCTCAAGTAGAGCTTAAGATCTCTGCAGGATGATGTACATTTTTCAAAAGGCCACAAATATTATGAAAATCAATTGAACCATAAGCTTCTAAGCAGAATATGACTACAATTTAAGCATAATGGTAAAGACCACATGAAACTTTAAAAGTAGAGTGAGCAATAATTTGCCTATAGAAGTTTTGATTGGACATATACCCTAGGTGCTCCTTTCCTGAAATCACACTGGCAGAGTGGAACGTTATCATGTAAACAATGGAAAACAAATGAATTAAAATGGATACTAAACTCTAAAAAAGAAAATGATTATTTGGAAAAAATAGGCTCTGAGAAATATCCATGGCAAAGGTTGTTAGATCCTAAGACCATAAAGATTCCAAAAGCAAGGTTATGTTAACTCCTTTCTGGCATGAAAATCTGGATAGCCATTTAAAATAAATTCAGGATTTTAAATAGACCAAGTTATAGTTAATTATACCAATGACCTACTCAAGTAGAGATCAAATATCTCTGTATTACAGGTAAAGTTGATCTCTTAGAAAACATCCAAACAATTTGCTAAGTCAGCTACTAATTATCTTTATAAGGTTTTAAATATGATATTCCACTGAGACAACCTTGTTCATCTTTATTTTGGAAAAAAAAATACTGAAGGCTTAGAACCTGACATATACGTCATATTATTTTTACTTTATCATGTTCTGTTGATAAACTCTTCCTTTGGTAGAAAGAATAAGAGCTTAATATAAACCAAAAATGACACTCTTCAAACGCTGCAAACCTAAATGCAGCTTAAATACAGACAGCCTGTCTTTATACTGTATATTTATATTATAATAAAATATTCTTAGTCATTCAATTAAAAATATACACATATCATTTGAATAATAAAAGATTAGAATATGCAAAATGCTTCTTTAATATCTGTACATCATATCTAGCATACTGGGTAGCTCACAGACACTTAAAACACTGGTTATCTTCCACCGTATGTACATGTAAAATGTGATATATTTTAATGTGATATATTCCTAGCAGTATAAGACATACAGCTCATATATTTGGGGAGGAAGGATTGGGCGTTTTGCTTGTTTTTGCAATTTGAGTTTAAGATAGTCTTTCAGCATTGGTCTATACAAATAGTACATGTGTGGACACTTAGAAAAATATACAATTTGAAACATTTCAAGTTTATATAGAGCTTCTATATAATCAGTCAGTTAGTCCTCCCAGAGTGAAACCTAAACAAGATAACCTATTAAATAATGAACAGTCTAGTGGACAGAGTGTTTACAAGTACCCTGAAGCCAGGGACCATATCTTGTATTCTACATTCTGCCCATCACCTAGCATGGCATTTTGCATGTGATAGTTACATAATAAATACCGGTTGCCCAAAACAGACTCAAACAGCCCAAATTCTGGCTTTACTTCTACCACTGACATTTCTGAAAACGAAACAAATATTTCAGGGAATGTCTAGCCCATGACTTCCTCCGTCTCCCTTCTTAGAGCTACTGACCACAGTACAGAGAAGAAAGCCTAGGCCTACCACTATTTTAATCTTGCTTCTATTACATATGACCTTTTCTCCTTGTCCATAGCTGATTGGATCAAGGGTAAACTCATGATTCAAACAAAGGCAATGAGAGCATCTCATATGAAAATTTGAAATTAGAGGCACAAAAACTGGTATTTGGAATCTAAACAAGTCAGTGGGTCAGAGTATTAAAACAAAGATTCAGCTGAGTTTCTCCCAGCGAACTTAGTTCTTTTTTTCTGAGGCTAGCTGCACAACTATTCCTTGAATTCTGAGAGATCCCTTATATTCTTAAAGAAAAATTTCACTTTTGAGTTTTAAGTAATAGAAATGAACTAAAATTGGTTTAAGCAAGAATCTAGGGCAAGTCACTTCTTTTCGTAGGTATTACAACACATGAAAAATATGAGATGTAGTCTTTACATAAGCAGGGTCCTTAGGTAAGTTAGTTCAAACTTCCTCTCAATCAGGAATTCCTTTGACAGCCCGCTAAGAAGTAGCTCATGCTAACTACTTTTGAACAGAAGAAGCCAGCTCTAGTTACCAGGTCCCTTTCTAGAAAGAGCTAAAAATCCACCTTTCTATAACTTTGATCCAGTAGCCTTAATACTGTCTTCAACAGAAATTCATATAAATGTATTCTGCTTTCTATGTGCCAATCTTCTAGCTTTTTGAAGAGAGAGGCCCTATTAATCCCTTATATTCACTCTCCTCCAGGCTAAACTTCTCCAGTTCATTCAATTCTTACCCATACTTGATAAGACACTTGATAAAATACTTATCAAGATAAGATATTTGATTTCTGGGTGCCTGGGTGGCTCAGGGGGTTAAGCTTCTGCCTTCGGCTCAGGTCATGATCTCAGGGTCGTGGGATCAAGCCCCGAGTGGGCCTCTCTGCTCTGCGGGGAGCCTGCTTCCCTCTCTCTCTGTCTGCCACTCTGCCTACTTGTGATCTCTGCCTGTCAAATAAATAAATAAAATCTTCAAAAAAAAAAAAAAGATATTTGATTTCTATTCCTGGCTACTGAGATGTCACCACTAACGGAACTCTGAATTCAGCTCGCCCATCTGGGAAGAAAAGGCATGGAAAAAGTGCCTCTATGCTCAGAAAACATTTGTCTAATGGACCAGTAATACTCTCCCAGTTAGAGCCAAGGGAACTGATAGCAACCCAATTTCAAACAAGCAATAACAAGACTTGATATTCCCTTCAACATTTCCTTCCATATCCACAGGTCCACCCACTGTGGCATGCTGCCATGTTTTCCCCACATAATTACTTTCACCAGTCGGTAGAAATAGGCCTAAATGCACTGAGGCATTTGTATGTCCTCCTTCAGTTTCTAAGGCATAGACAGCTCTGACCAAGGCATAGCAGGTAGTACCTCTCTGCTCAGAAGCATATTTCTTTAAGGCACACTAGCATCTGGTACCAAGTCATCTCATGGCACAGAAACAAACAGAGTATTCAGGAGAAGCAATTTCAGAATGGCAGTGCAATGATCTTTAAAAAGATCTTAGGAAAAATTTTGTTGCCCATTCATAAAAGCAACAAGAATGCTGGCAAATGTCAAAATCAACTCTTTCAGAACTTTGGAAATAACCCAAAGGCTTGCAACAAACAAGAATTTACTAGATGATCCAGCTACTCCCACTGAGGTATAAACCCAAGAGAACTGAAAACATGTCCATATAAAACTTACACATATTCATAGCACCATTGTTCAGAATAGCTAAGAAATGGAAACAACCCAAATGCCTTATCAACGGATGAATGAATAAATAAAATGTGGTATAGCCATACAGTATATTTGGTAATGAGAAAAAATAAAGTACTGATACATACTAAAAAATGGATGAACCTCATGCTAAGTGAAAAAGGCTACTCACAAATGGTCACATACTGTATGATTCACTTATATGAAATGTCCAGAAAAAGCAAATCCATAGAGACAGAAAATAGATTAGTGGTTGCCAGGGTCTGTAGAGTAGAAGAAATGGGGAGTGACTACCCAAGAGTGTAGAGTTGCTTTTTAGGGTGATGAAAATGTTCTAAAATGTTCCAAAATTAGCCACCTGGGTGGCTCAGTTGGTTAACTGTCCAACTTCTGATTTCAGCTCAGGTCATGATCTTGGGGTTGTGAGACCAAGCCCCACATTGGGCTTCGCCTGCTTAAGATTCTTTCTATCTCTTTTCCTCTGCCCCTTCTCTCTTTCTTTCTTTCTCTTCCTCCTCAGAAATAAAATAAAATATTCCAAAATTAGATTATTGGTGATGGTTGTGCAACTCTGTAAATACACTGAGAGCACTAAATTATAAATATGAAGGGTTACAAAAAGTCATTATTTTAAAAAGTTTTCACTGATCAAGAAACTGTCTACATGTTTTCTCACCTTTGTTTCTTTGACTGTGTCTTTTCCTCTGCCTGGATCACATTCCTTTTTACTTCTAACTACTGTAATCAGACCCATTCTCTAAGAGCCCATCCAAATGCCACCCTTTCCACAGAATCTTTTCTGATCCTCCCAGAGTGACTTTTTCCTTTGGACTTCCAGAATACTTTCTCATGCTTTAGCTCACCTTAAACATGTTAGCTTTAATAATTCTTTGTGAACATCTTTTATCTTCCCTACTAGATACTAAGATCCCTGGGGTCAAGGATCATGCCCTCTTTGTGTAGATATACCCTGAGTGTGTAGTAGTTTACTCTTAACCTAGAAGGTCTTCTCAAAATGTTTGGTGAATGAGTATGCTTTGCCATATGAGTAAACAAAATACATTTAATCATCTTTATACAACAGTCTAATACTTTCCACTTTTTCCCATCTTGTTTCTTTTTAGGAACATACCATATTTTTTTTAAAGGTTTTATTTATGTATTTGACACAGAGAGAGATCACAAGTAGGCAGAGAGGCAGGCAGAGAAAGAGGGAGAAGCAGGCTCCCCACTGAGCAGAGAGCCAGATGCAGGGCTTGATCCCAGGACTCTGAGACCATAACCTGAACCAAAGGCAGAGGTTTAACCAACTGACCCATCCAGGTGCCCCAGGAACATACCATATATTGCTTGAAGAATTAATTACCTGAAATTTTTCATGTCATGTTTCACATCAAATGTGGTCTCTATTATGTCTGTTTTTTAATGCTTTTCCCTTAATTAAAACACTATATATATTTATATAGACACATATGTAGATATACATATGTATGTTTATATGTATGTGTGTGTGTGTGTGTGTCTGTATCTTCCAGAAAAGTGGAAAAGCAAGAAAAGTGAAAGTTCTAGAATTATTTATATTACCTATCCAGCAGAAAGACTAACATTTTTCTCTATTTCCTTACATACATTTTTCAATACATCATTAACAGTTGGAGATCCCAAATGTATGTACAATTTTATAAATTTTTTCCCTTAATTATGTTTCATCAAGCCATTACAAATTCTTTGCAAACATGAAATTCTTTCCTATAACTGAACCACATTCTTCTTTTTTTTTTTTAAAGATTTTATTTATTTATTTGACAGACAGATCACAAGTAGGCAGAGAGGCAGGCAGAGAGAGAGAAGGAAGGAAGCAGGCTCCCTGCTGAGCAGAGAGCCCGACGCGGGGCTCGATCCCAGGACTCTGGGATCGAGACCTGAGCCGAAGGCAGCGGCTTTAACCCACTGAGCCACCCAGGCGCCCCTGAACCACATTCTTCTTAATTCTCATAATATTAGGTAGAAATTTGTTGTCATATGTATATGACAACAAATTACTTAGTGAATAATCTTTCTGTATGTTTTATTATATATTATATTATATTATATTATATTATATTATACTTTATATTATACTTTTGGAATATACAGCAAGTCAATAGATTGATGTGACCAGGTCCAAAGGAAGAAACATTCTTTACAAAATAACATCCATTAGCTTTTCTTTTTCTTTTTTTAAATTTAAGTATAATATACAATGTTATATTAGTTTCAGGTTTACAACATACTGACTCAACAATTCTATACATTACTCAGTGCTCCGCATAAGTGTAGTCCCCATCTGTTATCATACATTATTGGAGTATTACTGACTGTATGCCCTATGCTGTACATCTCACCTCCATGACTTACTTATTTTATAACCAGAAATGTATACCTCTCAATCCCCTTCATCTATTTCACTTATCCCCTGCCTGTCTCCCCTCTGGCACCCACCAGTTTGTTCTCTGTATCTGGGAGTCTGTGGAGTTGGTGGGTTTTGTTTTTTGTTTGTTAGTTTGTTTTGCTTCTTTGTTTCTAGCTTTTCTTTATCATAAAACTTCTGTACAATCCCTAAAGAAAAAAAATTTTAAATACATAAAGTATATAAGAAAAATCACTCACAACTGGCATATGTGTTTCGAGCCTTCCCTGTCAAATACATGAGATCATGTTTTATGCAGATTATTTTTCTGTCTTAATTACCATTGTAAATAAGTATTTTATTTTTTTAAGATTTTTAAAATTTATTTATTTGACTGAGAGAGAGGTTGAGAGAGAGCGTGCACAAGCAGGGTGACTGGCAGGCAGAGGAAGAGAGAGAAGCAGACTCTCTGCTGAGCAGGGAGCCTCAGGTGGGACTCGATCCCAGGACCCGGAGACCAAGACCTGAGCTGAAGGCAGTTGCTTAACCAACTAAGCCACCCAGGTGCCCATAACATAAATATTTTAAAACTTAATTAAAAGTTTTTGTAGGGGCGCCTGGGTGGCTCAGTCAGTTAAGCAGCTGCCTTCGGCTCAGGTCATAATCCCAAAGTCTTGGGATTGAGCCCCACATTGGGGTCTGGGGGAGGAGGGTGGCAGGTCATTGTTCAGCAGGGAGCTTGCTTCTCCCTCTCCCTCTGCCTACCACTCCCCCTGTTTGTGCTCTCTCTCTCTCCCTCAAATAAATAAATAAAATCTTTTAAAAAAAGTTTTTGCCAATATTTTAATGACTTCATAATACTATATTATATAAATATACAATTACATATTTAATCACTGAGGAATATTTGGGTTGTTTTCTATTTTTATTGTAAATAATACTGCAGTAAATATCTTTGCTTATAAATATTTATATACATGTATGATTATTTCTTTAAGATAGACTTTCTATTAACAGATTCCTGAGGTCAAAAAAAAGGTTGTGGGTAATTTCAATACCCCTGATATTATGGCATGAAGTTACATTCCAGGAAAGTTATAATATTTCATACTCCCAGAGGTTTATAAATGTGACCATATCATACACAGCATCAGGCATTATCTTTAAACAAAACAAAACCAAAAAATTAAAATTTAAGAGTGCCTTTTAAATCTATGATTTTATTATTTTTGTATTTAAATATATTACATATATTAACATATTAACATATAAATCTATTAATATTTTATTTTTTCCATTGCCCTTAGGATTAGGAAGTTCTTCTCTACTGAGATTCACATCAATGCTTCCTGATACTTTCTCCTATCTTTTTTTAAGTGCTATAAGTATTACTTGGGAAATATCCAATGGAAATATAACATCTACTTCATTTTTTTTGTTTTGTTTAAATTCCAGTTAGTTAAAATACAGTGTAATATTAGTTACTGGTGTACAATACAGTGGATTCAACACTTCCATACATCACCCTGTGCTCATCATTGCAAGTACACTCCTTAATTCCCGCCACTCCGCCCCCATCCCTATTCTCCTACTGCCTTCCCTTCTGGTAAACAACAGTTTGTTCTCTATGGTTAAGAGTGTTTTTCCTGGTTTGCCTCCCTTTCTATTTTTTTCCCCTTTGCTCATTTGTTTCATTTCTTAAATTCCACATATGAGTAAAATCATACGGTATTTGTCTTTCTCTGACTGAAAGACAAAAAATCTGTATTTTGCTTAGCATAATACCCTCTAGCTCCATCCACATCATTGTATATGGCAAGACTTCATTCTTTTTAATTAATGACTAATGCTTCATTGTGTGTGTGTATCTATACATATATCTCACATCTTCTTTATCCATTCATCTGTTGACGCACACTTAGGCTGTCTCCATAAGCTGGCTATTGCAGATAAGGCCGCTATAAACATCAGGGTGCATGTAACTCTGAACTAGCATTTTAGTATTCTTTGGGTAAATACCTACTAGTGTAATTGCTGGATCATATAGTAGTTCTATTTTTAACTTTTTGAGCAACCTCCATACTGTTTTCCAGAGTGGCTATACCATTTTGCATTCCCACCAACAGTGCAAAAGGATTCCCCTTCCTCCACATCTTCACTAACACCTGTTGTTTCTTGCATTGTTGATTTTAGCCACTCCAACAGGTGTGAAGTGAAATCTCTTGGTAGTTTTGATTCATATCTCCCTGAAGATCAGTGATGTTGAACATCTTTTCATGTGTCTGTTGGCCATCTGTAGGTCCTCTTTGGAAAAATATCTATTCATATCTTCTGCCCATTTTTAATTGGATTATTTGGATTTTGGGTATTGAGTTTTATAAGAAAAAAAAAGAAATACAATATCTGTTTCAAAAAATGTATGTGCTCAAAACTAACAAAACTGGAGGCAAAGGTTAGAATGAAGTTTGAAGGAACCTCAGATGTTTCTGCTGCTGTCATATCAAACTAAAGCAAAATCAAGTGTCACTTTACTTGCAATACTATAGACAAAGGGAAATTTCATTGAAGAGGGAAAATGTAAACTCTGAAGAGAAAAATAGAGAAACGAAAGGAGAAAAGAAAGTGGACTAAAGGAAAAGCTTTTATAATGTTAAAATGTTCAAGATAATTGAAATTACCTTCATTTTCAACAAACTCGAAATATAAACTTCCAACTTTATAAAATAGATAAAGGAAACTAATTTTTAAGAAGTATTTGAGGTCTGGAATGTAAGAAATATAAAATACAATATTCTGGTTGTTAAAAGGAACTCATATCAGATAGTGTCATCTACTGGCAAAGTATAATACTGTAACCCAATTCTAGTAGACATTATAAATATCCAGAAAGTATCTATGTGATATTTTACCTTATACTTTTATAACGACATAAAGATCTTATTTGGGGGTGCCTGGGTGGCTCAGTGGGTTAGGCCTCTGCCTTCAGCTCAGGTCGTGGTCCCAGGGTTCTGGAATGGAGCCCCACGTCGGGCTCTCTGCTCAGCGGGGAGCCTGCTTCCCCCTCTCTCTGCTTGCCTCTCTGCCTACTTGTGATTTCTGTCTGTCAAATAAATAAATAAAATCTTAAAAAAAAAAAATCTTATTTTTTTTTTAATACTCAGCAAGATTTCTACATCTAGCATTGCTTATTGATCCTTTGTGCCATTATCACATGATTGCTCTCCATCTCACATGGTAGGACTTACCAGTGAAGCCATCTGATCTTGGACTTTGGTTTGCTGGGAGACTTCTGATTATAGAATCAATATCCTTACTAGTAATTGATCTGTTCAGATTGTCTAATTTTTTATGATTTGGTCTTGGTAGGTTGTGTTTTTCTAGGAATTAATCCATTTCTTCTAGGTTCCAATACATTGGTGTTTTAATCTTTTTTTCAGAATCATTATTAGGGAATAATTTTTGCCTTTGATGATGCTGACTTCTCTTAATATACATAGTAAAAAACATAAACTAATACTGTTTATCTGCAGAGCATCAGAGTTCCTGGATACTTATATCATATAAAAATATATTAGTATATCAATAACCATTCATCCCCCAAGGGATTTAATAAGGGGGTGAGGAGGATCACTTCCAAAATCATCTTATGAGACTAGCCCTACCATGATACCAAAACAAGAGAATGACACTACAAGAAAATAACATTGCAGGTTAATATTCCCAATGAACTAGATACAAAAATCCTCAACAAAATATTACATAAACAAATTAAACAATACATTAAAAGGATCATATGCAGTAATTAAGTGGGATTAACTCCAGAAATGTAAGGATGATTCAACATCTGCATATCAATCAATGCAATACACCACATGAACAAAATGCAGGATAAAAATCATATGATCCCATCTCAGTCATAGGGTACAGAAAAAGCATTTGACAAAACTCAACATCCATTCATGATAAAAACTCTCAACAGGATGGATACCAAGGGAATGTACCTCTACATAATAAAGGCCATGTAGGACAAGCCCACAGCTAATATACTCAATGCTAAAAAACTGAAAGCTCTTCCTCTAAGATAAGGAAAAATACAAGGATGCTCATCTTCACCAGGTTTATTCAATATAGTGCTGAAAGTCCTAGCCAAAGCAATTAGGCAAGAAAATGAAATAAAAGGCATCCAAATTAGAAGGAAAGGAGTAAAAATTGTCTCTATTTGCAGATGACCTGATATATACAGAAAACCTTAAAGACTCCACCAAAATAAAACTGTTAGAATTAATAAATGAATTCAATAAAGTTGCAGAGTACAAAGTCAATATACAAAAATCTGTTGCATTTCTATCTATCAGAAAGAGAATCAAGAAACAATCTCATCTACATTTACATCAAAAAGATAAAATACTTAGGAATAAATCTAACCAAAGATGTAAAAGACCTGTATGCTGAAAACTATAAGACATTGATGAAAGAATTTGAAGAAGACACAAATAAATATAAAAGTATTCCATGCTCTTGGGTTAGAAACATTCATATTCTTTATATGTCTGTTCCACCCAAAACAAGCTACAGATTCAACACAATCCCCATCAAAATTCCAATGGCATCTTTCAAAGGAAAAGAGCAATCATAAAAATTGTTTTTATGAACAATAAAAATAATAATAATTTTTTTTAAAAACTGCAAAAGACCCTGAATAACCAAAGCAATCTTAAGAAAGAACAAAAAAACAGGAGGTGTCACACTCCCTGATTTCAAACTATACTACAAAGCTACAGTAATCAAAACAGTATGGTACTGGCTTAAAAACAGACACATGCCTCAAAAGAATAGAACAGAGAGTCCAGAAATAAACCCACACATATAAGGTCAATTAATTTAGAAAAGGAGCCAAGAATATACAATGAAAAAGGGCAGTCTCCTCAATACATGGTGCTGGGAAAACTAAATAGCCATATGCAAAAAAAAAAAAAAGGAACTAGACCACTTTCTTACACCATATACATAGAAATTAACTAAAAATGGACTAAAGACTTGAACATATGACCTAAAACCATAAAAATCCTGGGAGAAAAACATAGGGGGTAAGCTCTTTAACATCAGTCTTGGCAATGATTTTTTGGATTGACCAAAAAAGCAAAAGCAATAAAAGGGGGGGGGGGGAAACTCTGTGATCTGTTCAAGATGTAAACAATGTTAGACATCATCTAGACTAACACCTTCATTTTTATAGATATGGAAACTAAGACGCAAAATCATTATATACGTAGATAAGTATTTTTCACTTGTTAGTTATTACTAAACTGTGGAGTTTGGGGAGATTATTACAATACACGTTTACTACCAATAACTGGCTCTCCAAACTGATTATAGCTTAAAGAGAAAAAAGTATGCTCATTATAATTAAAGATTGGCTCAAAATGTCATCTTATGATATACTGACACAACTGAGTACTATGCAGTTGAAAAAAAGAGTGGGGAAAATTTTATGAAATGATACAGAATGATTTAGGGATATATTAATAAGAAAAAGTACAGAAGAATATCTATAGTATGCTACTTTTGTGTAAGAAAGAAGAAATTTTAAAAAGGGAATAACATAGAAGGAAAGGGAGGTGAGTCTTCTCTGAGTATACTTTTTTGTATAGCTCTTTTAGAAACTTTGCATGTAGGGGTGCCTGGGTGGCTCAGTGGGTTAAGCTCAGTGGGTTAAAGCTTCTGCCTTCGGCTCAGGTCATGATCCCAGAGTCCTGGGATCGAGCCCCACATCAGGCTCTCTGCTCAGCAGGGAGCCTGCTTCCTCCTCTCTCTCTCTGCCTGCCTCTCTGTCTACTTGCGATCTCTATCTGTCAAATAAATAAATAAAATCTTTAAAAAAAAAAAAGAAATTTTGTAAGTTTTACACAAACACATACACACTCAATTAGAATGGAAGAAAAGTCTAAAATGAAATATAAACAGAAACAAATGAAGCAAATATATTTCAAATGAGTAACACATCTACATTTGGTAAAGGGCTACAAGAGGACAGAGAATGGAAACCAACCCAAGTTAAACACAGTATTTGCAGTATCATAAATACAACCATATTTATTAGGCTAAAAGCAAAATAACACTCTAAACAAATATTGAATGCTACTTTGTAGGGTTTGTTTTTACATATGTATGGGTTGACAATTCTCAAACTGCTTTCTTTGTATCTTAGGATTGAATAAATAAGTAAGTGTATTGAGTATAATGGAGCTGGCTTCTCACTGTCGAAGATAGGAGCTAAAAATACAGAAAGGAAGCATGATAGAATGAACGCTATTGTGCTGAACTGGAATTGAAGTTATCAGTAGGAATGCATGGTTTCTCATAGGAATAAAGACAAAATATCACTTTTGTGGTATTACTGCTCAAAATGCATAACTTGAATCTAATCATAAGGAATCATTAGACAAACCCAGAATGAAGCTCTTTTTATAAAACAGGCCTGTACTCCTCAAATACGTCAGTGTTAATAAAAGACAAAGAATAACCAGTAAACTGTTCCAGAGTAAAGGAGAGTAAGAGGCATGGCAACTGAATGCAACATATAACAGGGATTTAAATTTGCTATAAAGGCTGGCATTAAAACAACTAGAAGAATCTAAATAAGGTCTACAGACTAGATAACAGTATTATATTAATGTTAATTTCTTGATTTTAGTAACTGTTATCATGGCTAATAAGAGATTATCCTTGTTTTTAGGAAACATACATGGAAGCATTTAAGGGTAAAAAGACATCATGTCTCCAGTTCCAAAATGGCTCAGGAGAGAAAAGTGTGTGCATACATGCCTGTGTATCTATGTAAAGCAACTGTGGTAAAAATTAACATCTGGAGAATTTAAGTGAAGGAAATTATACTAGAACTTTTTGTATTATTTTTCCAACTTCACTGTAATATATCAAAATGAAAGGCTTAAAAGCTAGTCCTGTTCACTGCTGCAACCTCAATGCTAGAAGCTGGCAGAGAGCTAGTATTCAATTAATATTTGCTCAACAGATGAAACCTCACTATTAAGTTATAAATGCTAAATTCAAGTTAGAAAGAAGAAACAGAGATTGGAACCTCATGAGGAATCAAATATCTGCCTCCTTTCCCCATGACTGCAAATACATCAGATACCCAGACAGACAACTGAAAGAAGGGAAGTATAGTTTCTACTCTATTGAAAAAAAAAAAAAAAAATTCCCACCTTTGTTATGCATATTTGTGAACAATCTATCAGCCTAAATGCTATTATCACCCACTGCACACATACATAAGCCTGATGTCAGAGTAAAGTGAGATCAACACTTACCAAGAAAATTATATTAGGGTATTTGTCAGAGATAGTGAACTTCTGAAGGAGACTAAGCATTTAAAATAACCTAAGAGATCTAAGGACCCTAATTAGAGTTAGTCAAGAAACATATCCAGGTACTCATAGGGAAATTAGGAATAAAAGGTGCTCTATGAAATATCCAAAAGTTTCTTTCTTCTTGACCAGAGCACCTGACTTCGATATCAAAGGACTACTGATGGTATGGCCATCAGTTAAATAATCTTTGGCTGGAGGGGAGCAATCACTTCTCGAAAAACCATTTTATCTTCTTATTCTCTATAATTCATTCATTTCATTATTTACCCAGGCAATTTATATTTTTGAACACTTACTACATGCTAGGTCCTATGCTAGCATTCTGGTGACCCAAAACCCTAGAAGTCAATGATGCATATAAGAGATACCTCAAAAAGACAGGTTCTGCTTGATTCACTCATGCTTTCATTCCGAAGAATAAAGCAAAGATATGTAGACATCAAAGATTGGCATAGACATTCCTAATAAATAGTTCCATACTTTTAAGTTTCCAAAAAAAATTTCAAGAGCCCAACACAACCTTTCAGAAGTATTCAGGGGCAGGCAAATAGCCTTTTTTCCCTAAAACTATACTCTGAAGATCTAAAGTAAAAGCATTCCTCCAGCTTCCCAATTCTGAAAGGATCGTTCTAGTAGAGAATTAATCAGTATTTAAGTGGCAGAGCCCACAGCTCAATTAAACATTAAGGTATAGAAACATTCTCTCCAACTGAATGGGCAGTGGGTCTATTCTCTTTTTCTATGGATGAAGATCAAGCCTACGTAGGCTAAATATAAATATGGCTACCTATAAAACTAATGGGAATTAAGACAGAACAAAAAGGACAGAAAACGGCACATTTTGGTGTCCATATGACAGGGACACATGAAGTGAGACAGGGAAGTGAGACAGATAAAAGGAAGACCCCAAAATAGTTAAAGAGAAAGGGATCTAGAAATGACTAGAGATGATGAAGCAAGAGTTAGGAATAAGGAAAGAAAAGGCTGAATAGAAGGAGGGTTTAAAGTTAGTGGCAATGAAGCCAACTGCAGATGTCTGTCCTCTCATTCAAAGGCAAGTTAGTTCACTATACCTAAGGGTAAGTTTATCAGCAAAAAGAAAAAAAAATACTTAAATTCCATCTCAGATACAATGGGCAGTACTTGGCGCATAGTATATGTTGGATACATTAAATGTTAATTATCACTGTTATTGCTAATTAATTAATAGCAGCAGCTGAAGAAATAAGCCTTGATGATGTTACCCAAGCTGGACTTAAGAAGAAAATTAACACATTTCTGGTATACAATTCCCTGGATGTCACAGTGCTTCTTTTAAATTATTTCCTCAACATGATAGGTAATGTCCTATTGCCCTAGAGGCTGAAACAGAGCGAAATGCAGAGAAGCCCAATATTTCTGTCGTGTTCAATGGAGTTTGGAGCATGTAGTTTGGTTATTATAATTTGCCTACCTATTTGTGTACCATTTACAATTCACCATTCAAAATGTCTTAAACCTCAAGAGTTTCCTTCTTAATTTTGAAAGCTAGTGAGTTAAACCCATCATATTCCTAAAAACTGAGTTATTGAGAAAGAAAAAATATATGTCAAATAGAGATGTCAAATAAATGTGAAAAAAAATGTTCAGTCTTTTTAGTAAACAAAGATTCCCCTGAAAATTAGATTAGTAAAGTTCATTGTTAAGAGCAACAATCTTTGTCTTGTGACAAAGGCCTTAAAAATGTGAAAATTCATCTAGAGACTTCACTTCTGGTTTTTATTTTATAGAAACAACCAAGGTTGTACATGAGAATTTATCCATAAGGATGTTTCCTACAGCATATTTATAACAGCAAAGGAAATACTGGAAAAAAGGAACAATTGATATTTCAAAGAATAGGACAGTTAAGACTATACAGCCATTAAAATCATGATCTAGAACTTAGTAGCATAGAAAAGACATTTGATATATATTTTTATTTAAAATTTAAAAAGTAGTTCATCTTTTCTATAAACTTACTTGTTATTTTCAAACACTAGCTCTTCTACATAAGCTTGGACGTTATTTTACACAGTTTTTTTTAAAAAATCAGGATTCTAGCAATCTGGTCATTTTTGTTTTTTGTTGTTTTTTTTTTAGATTTTTTATTTATTTGACAGACAGATCACAAGTAGGCAGAGAGGCAGGCAGAGAGAGAAGGGAGGAAGCAGGCTCCCTGCTGAGCAGAGAGCCCGATGCGGTGCTCGATCCCAGGACCCTGAGATCATGACCTGAGCCGAAGGCAGTGGCTTTAACCCACTGAGCCACCCAGGCGCCCCTGGTAATTTTTGTTTTTAATTTATCCTTAAAGATTTTAAAGATTGTTGACACTGCTGTAAATGGAACAATTGCTCTTTTTTTTTAATTCTAGTTACTTAATGGTACAGAGAAAAGCTATATAAATATATATAGGTATTCATATACCTATATATATATATATTTAGTATCTGGTCATCTAATCAGATTTTTTCCCTTATTAATTCAAATCATTTGTTAATATTTCTTTCAGAGTTGAATGTAAAACAATTAATTCTCTTGGAAGGAGTTTCTTAATGTACAGTTAAGAGGAAAAGATTCAAATAACTGTATATAATATGATCCCATTTTGCAACACATACAAATATGTCATTATATATTTGTATATGACAAAATAAGCTTGGTAAATGCTTAGACACACAGCTTGTTCAACACGGATGTCTACAGAGATGATGAGAAGGAGGGTTAAAGGAGGAAAGTAAACTTTCTTCTATAAAAAATTCAGTGTTTTAAAAAGATATTCATGGAAAGCAACATGACGTATGTCAGTGTGTTTATGAACAGAGATGCCTAAAAAGACAGTCATCAAAATGTTCATAACTTCTTATGGTGATAGGATTTCAGGTACTTTTTATTTCTTTGTATTTTTATGTAGGAAAATGTTTTATATGAAAATATATTACATAATATTAAAAATAAGTTCTTTTCAATATGTGTATCAAAAAATGGTACACACTTGAGCATGCGGGTAGATTGATAAGGCTTTCAAAAGGAAAAGAAGAGGAATTTGATGGAAGGAAGTGAAAGTAATAGTCCAGTGACTTTAACTATCAAGAAGTAATGGGGACAATGCTGGAGAAGCAAAAAGAAAATGAAATAAGCTTTTGAAGGGTACCTGCTTCATGATGATAACGAAGAAAAAGAAGGAGACAACACCCATTCAATCTTTATCATGGTTTCACTGAAGAAAAAGTTTATAGTCTAGTTGGGGAAAAATAACTTCCATAATGACATAATTTCATCTATCTAATATGGTGTGTAAGAGGAGTAGAGAGAAAAGAAAGACCTAGGTGGACTGAATTAGGAAACACTTCATGTAAGAAATAGAACTTGAGGATTTGAATAATACATTAAACAGTGAAGTGATGATTTTTTAGTTCTGTGAAAAAATAAGATCAAAGGTTAGGTATACTGGCTGAAATGCATACCAGTGGACTAGCTCCATGTGGGAAGCAGGAAATAAAAGTATGCGGGTGGGGGTGGCCAGGTCAGAGAGAGCCTTAAAGGACAAGCTGAGACATTTAGGCTTGGTGGTCAAGGCATTCTTGAGCAGAGGAATGACAGGAGAAGAATGTTCTAGAAAGATAAACCTGGAGGTGGTATGTAAAGGAGTGAGCAGTGAGAGAAGAAGGAAAAGGGCAAAGTAGGATGCTGTTGGGAGCAGTGAAGACTGGATTCCTATCCTGGCTGTGGTGATAGATACACAGGGTCAAATACAAGAGATACCTTGAAGGACTATTTGGAAACTCCTGCTATAAAATCTCGGTCTTAATAATCATTTCAAGGAGACCTTGAGCTCTAGGAGGCACAGATCATCAGCACCTGAGAAATGTGGAATTGTTTGTAATCTAGAAGGTGAAGGAAAGGGCAAGGAATGACTCTGTGAAGGGAAAATGGAAAGGCCTCGGGTATTAGCAGAGGAGCAGGGACACTGAGTTGGCTAGGTTTTCAGGGGCAAGCGTGAGCGCCGTCTCTGTGCTCCAGTGAGTCCTGGCACCTTACAGGAAGTACTGGGCTGGCCCAGGCTCCAAGTAGCATCTCTGACAGCTAACAAAATGTCCAAACTGCAGAACCTTGATTCAGTTCTATCCTCTAAGCTCTACCTAGGCTGATCTTAACCTCCCAGTAAATGAGTAAAGAATGTTTTGATTACTCACTATGTAGCTATCTAAATATTGTAAAAGGCAGTTACTCCCTTGTATATTTTATCTAGGTGTTGGAGGAGTGAACGCCCAACAAATATGTCCATATCATTTTCAAAGCGGCCTTTCTTCTGATAAGACTTCTTCACCATTTAGAACTTGTTGACATACTAAATGCTGCAGATAAGATTTCTGTTAAAAATTTTTCATTTTTTAAAGAGGACAGGTTCCTTTTCCTTACCTCTAAAATAAAACCTCAAAGAGCCAGTGAGTGGGAGAGCAAGCAAGAGAAAGAGTGAAAGAGAGAAAGACCAAGAGAGAGAAAGAGAAAGTAAAAGAATCAGAAAATAAAAGAAAAAGATAAAGAGGAGGAAAGAGAAAACGAGAAAGACTGAAGAGCAAGAGAAAAAAAGCACAATATGAAAAATGTCTAGCTTTCTTTCCTGTTGTCTGCATTTTCTCTATACAGTGGAGCCCACTTAAAGAAGCCAACTCGTTTATTAGACATTCCCTCAGTCACAAACTCAAAGCATGATAATATCTATCCTCATGGTATCAATAAGAGGAGATAATATTTGTAAAATGCTTAACAGAGTGCCTGGCACATTGTAATTACTCAGAATGAGAATACAAAATAATGATCAACAGAAACATTAGCAGGCCAAGACGGTGTTCATACAGCATGATTTCAATTCTATTAAATTACACGAAAAAAACATCAGAAATATCCTAGGGGCACCTGGGTGGCTCAGTGGGTTAAAGCCTTTGCCTTTGGCTCAGGTCATGATTCCAAGGTCCTGGGATCGAGCCCCACATCAGGCTCTCTGCTCAGCGGGGAGCCTGCTTCCTCCTCTCTCTCTGCCTGCCTCTCTGCCTACTTGTGATCTGTCTGTCAAATAAATAAATAAAATCTTAAAAAAAAAAAAAAGAAATATCCTAAAACGTTAAGAGTCCTCAGCAAAAGGAATGATCAACAAAATGAAAAGGAACCCACCAAATTGGGAGAGAATATTTGCAAACCACAGAGCTGATAAGGGGTTAATATCCAAAATATATAAAGAATTTCTACAGCTCAATAGCAGAAAACCAAGTAATACAATTAAAAATGACCTGCATAGACACTTTTCCAAAGAAGATATTCAAATGGTCAACAGCTACAAGAAAAGTTTTTAGTATACAAAAGGCAAACAAAAATTGACTCTAAAGAAGCTTACTTCTAAGCAGAAATCCCATTTATGTAGATACATGACATACTATAATAAAAGTCTCCTGTGGTGAACATATGATGTGATGTGACCTCTTAATGTGGTAGAAAAATTGGAAATGTTTTAACTTAAAAATCTTCCAGAATCCTATTATCTTATTTTAACTTTTTAAAAATTACACATATTATAAACCCTATACTAGAATGGAAGATCTTTCATCCAATGAGCTGAAACTGGACCACAGCATAATTCTATCTGATTTGTAGAGAAATATCAATGATTATTTCAATGATTAACCCCATTTAATACCGGGAAAAAAAAAAAGGAGTGTGTAGATGGCTCTAAATTTTTTAGAAGCAATGTTCCAAAAGTCTACAAGATGAACAAGCTATTCCACAGAACCTTTTTCTGTACAGTGAGATATGGTATTCTGCAATTTCCAGAGGAAAAAGCCAGGGCTTCTGCTGGTGCTGCTGTTTAATTTAAGGAGGAAAAAACTGACAAGAATTGAAGATAGCCTCTGTGTCCAGACTTGAAGAAAGAATTAAAATATTTATATTTCTAACATCTAATAATTGTCACCCTTTGACTCTATAAGGCTTTTCTTTTTAAGCAGTTTAAATCCTCATCCATAATGGCTTGCCCATCTTGCTATAATGTGCTAAATGTATACCCCCCAAATTCACATATTATACCCCTAACCCCCAGTGTGATGATATATAGAGGTGGGGCCTCTGGGAAGTAATTAGTTATGGATTAGGTCACAAAGGTGAGACCCTCGTGATGGGATTAGTACCTTTATTAAGAAGAGGAACACAGAGTTCTTGCTTTCTCCAGGCATGCACACATGCACCAAGGCAATGAATGTGAGTATAGAGGAAAAACTGTGTGTCTACAAGAAGGCAGAGAGCCCTCACCAAAAACTGAAGGTGCAGGTACCTGGATCGTAGATGTCCCAGCCTCCAGAAATATGAGAAATAAGTATCTGTTGTTCAATCCACACAGTCTACGGTCTTTTGTTATAGCAGGCTGAGCTAACTAAGGCATTCTCTCTTCTCCTATCCCATTTTACACCTGGCTTGTCCCCCAGTCACTAATACCTGCTATAGGACAGTGATAAATAGAGAGCTAAGCTATTTTTACATTATTGTTTCACTTACTTATCATGAGAATGCTTTGCTCCTTGATGTTAATTGCAACTGCAGAACATTTTATACTTCTCAAAAAAAAAAAACTTATAAAAACTAAATTAAATTACTTTTTATTATATGATCCCCATTTGTTTTTGTTTCCTGTAAGACAAATGGAATTGGGGCAGAAAATATTGTTCACCATTCCCAGATTACATATTAAGATACAGAATTAAATATCTTCCCTCACACTCAAAAATTAACTGGATTAGAATCAGTAATAATTTTTTATTCTGCTTCTGCTGTGTAAAAGCACTGTGGGAGATAAAAAATATGAAACAAGAGCTTCCCTCAAAGTGTTTACCTATATTCATTATTATCCAAGGTATGCCCTCAACAATGCAACAAATCATTTTAACTTTCTAAAAAGTAATACCATCAGACTCATGGGATCCATCTTTTCCTGCCAACTTCACACAAATCATCCTGCTGGAAGAGACAAGTTGGGCAAAAAGTAAAATGTCACAATGTTCCCACCAGTCACTGATAAGCACTCACTAACTGGATTATTACCAGTAAGAAAGGGAAGCGCGGAGGGACAAAAAAAAGAAGGGTAGAGAAAGAGAAAGAAAAAAAAAGATGATGTTTACCAAGTTGTCTGTTTTAAGATAACCAGGACCAAGTTTTTCTTTTTTTAAATATTTTATTTATTTGAGAGAGCCAGCAAATGAGAGGGGGAAGGGCAGAGGGAGAAGCAGACCTCCCACTGAGCAGGAGCCCCACGTGGGGCTGGATCCCCGGAACTCCAGGATCATAACCTGAGCTGAAGGCAGTCGGTCAACAACTGAGCCACCAAGGTGCCCCCTCCAGGACCAAGTTTTAAGAAGAAAAACGCAACTTCATTCTGATTCTGAAAGGAACATTTAGAATTATTTAAAGAAATATATGGAAAATTAACCCAAATTAACCACTTTAGACCTATACCAGTATGGATCTCTAATGGTGACCTAATACTCTCACCAGCTAAGCCAGTGCCAGGATAAAGTCAAGGACTCAAAATAGCTCTTTTTGCTTCTTTGCATTTTAAACAGTTTAAAGAACACGTGGATTAAGGGGGGGGATAAAAAACCATCAGCGCTAGTCCAGTGATATGCTTATAACCTCCTGCACCCCACCATTTGAAACAAAGAAGAGTCTACCTCATTCTGTCCTTCTCCTTACATTGGTTTGTAGAATTTGAAACTAGAATTTCCCAGTACTTCCTACCAGTTGGTTTCAAAATAATTTGAACATGAAAACATCCATATCAATTTGTTTAAAATGCTTCTTCCTTCTGCTGGATGCTTAACTGCATTGTTGCTTTCTCGAGGAGACAGTGAGCAGTCATTCAAGATGCTGGCATTTTCTGGGACAGTTACAAAAGATAAGAAGCAGACAGTAGACAAGAAGAAACCTGCTTTTATCTTCATGCTGTGTTGCAACCTGTTGGGCAAGAAGAAGTTCAGTACCATATTTAGCCATATCCTTCCCCTGTTCTGTAAAAAGTTTATGGTGTAGACCTCATTTGTAAAGTCTCAGCATGCTTCCTTCTTTTATAACCTTTTCTACAAACTGTAATGGAAAAGCTACCTCGCGGTACCTTATATAACATAAGTTCTCTCAGGATTTTGCCATCCCTGGTCATTTGGCTTTTGAACCAAAATCTGCCCTGTCTTATTCTCCTTGGGTTCTTGTTGTTGTTGTTGTTGGTGGTGGTGGTGGTGGTGTGTGTGTGTGTGTGTGTGTGTTTATTCCAACTTATTTATTCAGAAGAGGGCTGTTCTCTCTACCTGCTTGTTGAAAACCTTTTTTTCTAACATTAATTTTCAAATTGTGTTGGCCCAAGGTTGCAGATCAGCTCTGCAACTTTTCTAAAGATTTGCAGATCAAGCCAGAGAAGTTGGGTCTGGTTTGCTTTTGTGGAAAAAGTGATACGGACAAAATTGGAAACTACTACTTAAAAATTCCAAGTTCCAAATCTGACTGAAAATATTTGGGGCTTGAATTCCATTTTTATCCCCATCTGAGAAAATGATGGTACTAAAAACCTGTTGTAAAGTTCCTAGTATTTCTCAGTCAACAAATATCTTTTCCAAAACAGCCTTCTGATCAGTATAATACAAATGAATCACCAATAAAGCAACTAAATTCCACCCAAAATATTCCTGTACTAAAATTCAAAGGAAAGTGCTTGGCAAAATGCATCTTAGGATCTGCCAAACCCCAAACATTTGAAAATAAATAACTCCAGGATGCTTTTCCAAGCCCCAAGAAGCAAATGGACACTGCTCTTTGAGAATGCATGTTTCTGAACATCTTCTCCTTGACTTCATAGCCTAAGCCCTTCAGCATCAAAGGTCAAGAACCACCAACCAAAGAATTAATACGACTGAAGCTCTAGGTAAATAAACTTAAAACTCCAAAGCTCTGACAGATAGATTCTCACACAGTTCATCTGTTGAGAGATTTTTTTTTCCCCATTCAAGGAGCATTTTAGCCTTAGGATTACCTTTCATTCAGCAAGGATCACCTACATTCTCACTCTTGTGGTTATTATAGCAAATCATGGGGTGTTGAGAACTTGGCTTCCTCCATCTTAATAAAACAGTTCAAGTCCTAGAGGCAGTTAATCCTTGGAAGGCTTTGTGATCCCATCCCCTGACATGTTTGATAAATATGGAAATTGTAAAATGTTCTGACTTGTTAAAATTTTTTCAGCCTGCTTACCGTGCTCTTTGGCCTTAACATGCACAGAGTGCTGACTTGGCATGCCCAGGGGCCTCCATCACCTTCTCTATTGTGTACACACTGACAACCCCTGAAGCATAAATAAGTCACACTTCACAAAGAAATGTTTATTCTATACTCTAAGAGGGACTCTCCTTTTCTCAAGGAAACAAAAGTATGGCAAAGGGGAGGGAGAAGGGTGTGTACAAAAAAATGCGGCAGAAAGGAGGGGGAAAAACCTCAATTCTAAATGATCGCAAAGCTGGAGACCATTAAAAAAATCTGGGTTGGGGCAGGTGTGTCTACAGTTGGCTGAAAGACTCTAAACAAATCTTTCTTTCAGAGTCCAAAATTACTATAGTAAGAAACAAGTATTCCTCTTTGGTTAATGAATAATATAGTTTTCTTTCAGTACCTCTTATACTTCCAATGGGTCAACTCCCCCTTTAACACCATTCAAAGTCAAGAAAATGAAATACTATGATCATCTGTATATCTGGCCATCCGTGAGCAAGAAAACAGGGTCCAGTGTCATGAGTAGGCCCAACTTCTACTCATCACAAATAACTAGTCATCTTGGAAATTGAATAAACAACTACAAAAATACCAGAAAGAGGGCCTGTAACTATACAAACTGGGTGTGGTGTCTAGAAACCCTCCAGACTCCTCCGGGCACAGTATTCACAGGGAAATTCTATGAAGAAACCACAGAGACAATACGCTGATGAAATGATGATGATGCACTGGAATACTCAAAAATTTATAGCCAGCTGCACTCGTCAGTCACAGCTATTCCTGATATTCCCAGATCCAACCGTGGAATTCCCAACACTCTGACCATTTCCAGAAGATTATCTTTATGGCATCCCCTGAGGCTGCTGCTATTATCAAACTTAGAAATGTGAAAGCAATAGCAAGAGATGAACAGGGGGATGGAAATGGAGATGCAGAGAGAGGCAACCTTAGTGGAAAGAAAAATGAGCTGTAAAATAGCTGAGTGGCACAGAACTGGATGGAGAGGTAAAGAAGTCAAGAGTCAGGATGGTATACATACTATTAAAACCATCTAAAAATAATTGGAAGTTAGCTGGAGCTCTGCAGATGGCTCAGGTGGTTCTCAGGACCTAGGGAGGTTTAGGGTAGGCAGGAAAAGGGCCACCAGATGATTCCAAAGGACAAGAATTTGGTCTGTGGATGCTGGGGAAGGAAAAAAGAAAAAAGAGTGAAAGTGTTGACCTTTCAGCCTAGTCTTCAGACAAAAGATGACTTTAGGAGAGAAAATAATCAAAATGATGGAGAATATTCTCTCCTGCCTTCCCATCAACACCAAGTTTCTTTTTTTTTTTTAAGATTTTATTTATTTATCCGACAGAGAGAGATCACAGGTAGGCAGAGAGGCAGGCAGAGAGAGAGAGAGGGAAGCAGGCTCTCTGCTGAGCAGAAAGCCCGATGCGGGACTCGATCCGAGGACCCTAGGACCATGACCTGAGCCGAAGGCAGCGGCTTAACCCACTGAGCCACCCGGGCGCCCCAACACCAAGTTTCTTAAAAAGAGCTGTGGCTCAAAGCAGCAGGACATGAAGAAAATAACACTGCAGAGAGAAAAGGAGACCAGCCAAATCAATGACCAAGTCATCCACCTTCTGAGAGGCAGAATACTCTGGAGTCCAGGTCAAACCTTCTCAAACCTCAATGTGCATGAGAATCACCTGGAACTTGTTAAAATGTAGATTTTGACTAATTAGTTCTAAAGTGGGGCCAGAGTTTTTGCATTTCAAACAGGCTCCCAGACAATGCTAACACTGCAGGTCCACAAACCTAGCTGTGCTTAGCAAAGGTTAGTATGGATCTTGGGTAAATTCTGGCTTGCCCCATGACCCTGGAGAAGTTACTTCTCTAATTTCTCAGTTTCCTCATTTATTAAATGGAGATAGCAATACCTACCTCATAAAGCTGACATGAGGAATAAATAAAACTATTTAGCCTAATGCCTCCTCATTACCACTACTAACACGGTATTTTCCAAAGTGCAATACACACACCATTGGTGTTACAAGAACAAACTTAAAAGTTGTAATTTGTAGGCAATATTTTCATAGTTATTAGGAAAAAAATTACTGTTACCTTAAACTCAAGATTTCATGGGTATTATCACTTAAGAAACGACTGAGTTTAAAGGAAAAAGTCAATCTAAAAAACTACTAAGTAAAGAAAGGTACAAGAGGTACATGGATATGAGAAAAATGATGGGGGTGATATTCAACTGATAAAACTTTGGGAAACATCAATTAACACAGGTTACTAAATTTCTGAAGGGAGGGGCTTGACCCAATCATCCCATTATGCAGAGTAGGTGTGTGACAGAGTCCTGAATGTATCTCAAAACCTTCTGGTCACTCAAGGTTTAGAAACCACACTTTAACCAAGTATATTCTGACCCACACTGACTTGTATATATTGCATAACTACACTATCATAAATCATCAAACTATACATAAGGCTAAGGAAAACAATTCCGTGGAATGAAGCCATTTCCCCCTTTGATAGGTAAATTAACCAATCTAAACTACCTCTCATAACTGAACTAAGTAATAGAATTATGCCTCCAAGGAAGGAAAGCTATGATTTCATAAATCCAGTATTATAATGTTTCCTCTTTTCCCACAAACATTTTGTAACACCATTCTAAGGTAATTTGTGGTCAAAGAGATGGATGTGGATGACTGAACACTTTACAAACGAATTTGTCATAGTCTTTAACAACAACCTGTAGAGCTAAGACAGGAAGTCTGAAGTCATATATGAGCTGGGAAAAGAGGCAGCATGTTTGTGAGTAGCATGGTTTTCGAAAGAGAGCTATAAAAGGATTCCTGATGTATTTTGCATCTGATGTCTGGTATACTTGGAGCAATTTATCATTCTTACAATTCTGCTGTAGTTGGTCGATGGTTCTATTCAACCTAATGAGCAAAAATGAAAGTGTACACAGACATGTGTCAGAACTTCACTCATTCATTTGCCACGATGTGAACCATTTCTTTGCTGAATTGGATAATAGTTTCAAATACTGGAAGAATATTTTCTAAGTTTTTTGTGCTATGCATAATATACTGGCTGGAGACATGACATACTTCAAGTTTAATCTGCATTATTAACATTTTCTCCATCACTTTCTCAAGTCTAGACAATTAACAAAACAATAAATCAAGTCCTGATTTGGGTTTGCCAATTTCCACAGTGTTAATGCTTCTCCTGTGGCTGATTTCAAGTTGCCAACACGACCTCAGTGAACATGGAGTTGGAAGAGATGTGCATAGTAAACACCATTACATAGTATTTTCAATACAGATGCAATAGATACAAATGATTTCAGAAGCATAGATAGTAATAAAATGTGTAAAAAGAATTATGAAGTAATGAGTTTTGAGGATTTTTTCAATATAATTTTTTAATTGTAAGTTTATATAATTAAATTTGTAATGATAACCAACCTCCACAATTTCTAAAAATTTAATAATTGTCTCTTAGAGGCTTGTAGGGGCTGGCTTTAGCACACCACTCGCCAAGAACTACATCCTACACATTGTTGCTAATCCCAACAGATTTACACATCAATTTTGAGTTTTCCTAGTTAAAAATCTCTTACAGAAATATGGCAAACCTTGCGTACTAGAGACAACAGCAATAAAAATAAACTGACGGATATTACAATCAGAGTTTTTATATAGCCAAGTTTGTGGTTAACTACAGAAAATAGAAACAATAGAAATAGGCCACAAAGCCTTAAGGAAAGCAACTGACAAAAGCACCTTTGCATCTTGGGAGAATGAAACGTAGGCAATAGATATTTGTTTGGGTAAAAAAGGACATCAGGTAAGAATAAAGATATTTGCATCAATTTTCACAAATAAAACTAGTCAGAAAGACTTGATTTCCTAAGTGAACCAAAAATAAAAGAAATAACTGCTTACAGGGAAACAGAAATATTCTTTCTATAGACAACCACCAAATATAAATACTTTACATACCATCATTACATGCCAATACCAACTTTCTAATTTGTAAAAGATAAAAGAGGAAATTATAAGGGAACCCAAACCTATTTCACTCATCCTATAGCCAAAATAAACTGCTCAGGGAATGAGAGAACTTATTCCCCAAAATTTATGATGTTAACTAGCACTTTTAAAGACTTTCAAAAAACAGGTCTGCACTGCTCTGGTAAGTCTTTGAAAAACCAAAAGCAGTTAAGTTGTTCTCAGTCCCTTGGAAAATTTCGATTAACCAGCCAATGTTAAAAAGGGTGAAAATTCAGCTACCTTCCCTTTCACGAGGACAGGCTTATATGAATGACTTTCCAAAGCAGACTATAATATTCTATGGAATTGTTTCTTTCAAAAGTAAGTATTCAAAGCTGAAGGAAACGTACAGCACACACATTGTTTATCTCTACAAGATGAACATATGGAAAAATTTATAACTGTCAAGTGTCATTACACTGCAAAACAAACACGTGGATGTATACAACAGGGATAAATAGAGTGAGATTCGTTCACAAATTGGAGATGCTGAAAGCACATGGAAGAGTTTACAAAAATTGCAAAGTTTAAGAGATCAGGAGGACAGTGGTACTAAACTGGCTTCACAAAAAGATTGCATGCAATAGATTCCACTGTTCCTTCCAAATGATAACACAGGTTTGGGCATGCAGGTTAACTTGAGAAGCAGCCCTTAAAGAAAAGGAAAGAAGAAAACAACTCCTGGCTTGTGTGAAAAATTCCAAATAAACATTAGGGATACTTTAAAAAAAAAAAAAAGAAAAGAAAAAAACAGGAGTAAAACCATTAAAATCATAAATTAAGTAACAAGTGAGTGATAAATATTGTAAAGAAAACAGAGTTGAAAAATTATTTTAACAAAATATTTATTATAAAATAAATCATTTAGTTTTCTTAAGAACTTTAATGAATAGCAGTATAAATTGCTGAATTTGGCAATTTTAAAATATAAGCCATTTCTGCAGTAACTTTCAGGTAAAAAAGAAAAAGGGGGGAAAAGGCACTAAATGTATATTTTAAAATGGAGAATTTTGCAGTTTTCTCCCCAAAATCCTCCTTCCATGTGGACTAATATTAGAATATGCAGTATTCTAAAAGTCTGATTTTCAGGGGCGCCTGGGTGGTTCAGTGGGTTAAAGCCTCTGTCTTCGGCTCAGGTCACGGTCCCAGGGTCCTGGGATCGAGCCCCGCATCAGGCTCTCTGCTCGACAGGGAGACTGCTTCCTCCTCTCTCTCCCTGCCCCTCTGCCTACTTGTGATCTCTGTCAAATAAATAAATAAAATCTTTTTTAAAAAAAAAAAAGGTCCGATTTTCACATACAGAGCTTTTTTTTTTTTAAATATATATATTTTTAAGATTTTATTTATTTGACAGAGATCACAAGTAGGCAGAGAGGCAGGCGGGGGTGGGGGAAGCAGGCTCCCCGCTGAGCAGAGAGCCCGATGCAGGACTCGATCCCAGGACCCTGAGATCATGACCTGAGCCAAAGGCAGCGGCTTAACCCACTGAGCCACCCAGGCGCCCCCACATACAGAGCTTTAATGAAAAAAGAAATATCCCCCAAATTTCTCAATATCAGCAGTGCCCTGAAAAAACAAACAAACAAACAAACAACAACAAAACCCTTCCTAAGTGGAGTGTAATGACAGAGAAGTACTCCCAAGGAAATAAAAGTATTCTCTGTTTGAAGCACATGGGCACTAAGTGCAGAGACTGAAATAAGGCTCGGATGTTCTATTTTCCTCAGTCCTCAAGTCATTACTTTAACAGGCAAAGAATAACTAAACAGCAAAACTTTGACGGAAGCACATACTTTCCACACACTCTAAGTGTCACAGGCCTGTTTAGAGAAAGGCCAAACAATCTATGTCGTCTTAGTCAGAAGGGCCAGAATTAGATGTTTCTGACTAAGGAGACTATTTCTGCCTCTACCATGGCCTCATTTTGTAATGTCAGTGAAGAGATTTATCTGTTCCTCGCTTGGCTTTAAAAATAAAGATTGAGCCACATAACCTCTACTTAGCTTCCTAGAATATTGTGGCATGACAATAAATAATACCCATAAAAGTTTTGATCTCTTCAGGGGGAATAAAATGAATTCTGACAGAGGCAAGAGAGGTTTTAGAGGTTCCTGAGAGATCAATGCTAGGTCAAGGTGGAACACAAGGAACAGATAAACCACAATCACTGGAAAATGCTTGTTAACCCTTCTTATTTACTTTCCGGGTAAAAATGGTCTTTGAAACTAAGCCCATAAATTGTCATCTAGATTATATCCAAATTCTACTTCTATTGTATCCACTTATGCCATCACTACAAATTATAACGAAAGAGCAAGTAAGAGACAACTGGAGTAAATAGACTCATGATTAGAAAACCTGAGGAAAATTTAGGGTTCTTGATTTCTAGGCCTGGCTTCTGCTAACATTAAAAAAATGAGGAATTAGAAAGTTAGATTAAAAAAAAAAATACATCTCAGGCCTCTTTACAGTCCCATCTGTTTCTCTCATGAGAAGTCATCAATATGGCTGCCAAGATTTCTTGGTGGGAAAATTATTTTGTAAGATGAAACACTGCACTTAACTGAACCTTAGTTTCTGGATATGTGACAGAATTTGCATTTAAGTTATTAAGGACTGGGGCACAATGGTTTCAATTGAATCTTCTCTCCGAAGGCTCTCATGTTTGCAAGGCATTTCTTTATATATTTTCAACTATTGTACATATAATGATGGCAACAGTTTACTTCTTTTTTTCCCTAGAAGTTTGATTCACAATAGCCACACATTTCAAATACCAGATACTTACTGTATGACATAACTGTATGACATAACATACTGTATGACAACAGAGCAGCATTCAGAGATTTATAATATCACGTGAAATCACACAGAGTAAAAAAGGAGAAAATAATGGCATATATAAACAATCTTAGCAAAATTTCTACATCTTGTCTGTGTTTGTTCCATTGACTACAATCTTAATCCTTAGGGTTTGAAATCTACCATATAACTAATCTTGAATCATTATCATCTTCTAAGAAAGAATGGTAGGTCACTTAAAATTTTTAGCTTTAATTATTTTTTTTAAGATTTTATTTTTATTTATGAGAGAGAGCAGGGAAAGGAGGGGGTGGAGGTGGAACAAGCAGTCTCTGAGCTGAGCTGACAGCCTGACATGAGGCTTGATCTCACCACCCTGAGATCATAATCTGAGCCAAAATCAAGAATTGGATGTTTAACCAACTGAGCCACCCAGGTGCTCCAAACTAATTCTGATATTTTATCTGTTTTACAAAGATACCTGAATGTGGTGGTGTTCTCTTAGCCTATGTCATTAATAAATTGGTATCAAGATAATAACAAGAAGGCAGTAATACTAAGAGACCTTTGAGGACTGTGACCACCTTTATATGCTCTGTAATGGTAGGCACAGCTCTACCAGATGGATGAGATCATGAATATAAAACACCACTTTCTTTTAACTCTCACTTTCAAATTCATTTAATCTCTCTGAGCAGAAGAAAGGGTGGTTTGCTGAAGACTAAACACCAAGTAAATTGCAGAATAGGGATTTGAGCCCAAGTCCGTCTTGCTTCAAATGTCTGTGTTCCTTCCACTGTGCCATGGGGCCTCCCATCAGGGTACAATATTTTCTGCTTCTAGTAGGGGAAGACAAGGCCCTCTCAGTGTCCAGAATATCAGGGGCAGCTCCTGCTGTCCCAACTGTTCCTAATACAATCAAGCAAAAGGAAGTGTGAGGAATGAGGAAGCTGTGCTGATTGTTGTTCCCTATCTAATTCTAGAAATATTTTTCCTATAGAAATAGAGTTAATTTCTTCAATGGCAACTAGAATCCACCTTCTGAAATGCTGAAGTTCTAAAATAGTAAGGAGATAAGTTTTCTTTACATATTAGTTCTCAATAAGGGAAGATGAATGTTATATTTTCTTATTTACATATCCCACTCAAGAATAGAACTCAGAATCTGTCTGTGAGAAAGTAATTCTTCACTTTTTAGAGATGTATATTAATTTTCCTTGTATTACTTCATGTTTTCACAGAATATCTGAGCATGTGTATAAAACATAAAAGCTCACTTTGAACACTTTAAAACTGACATCCTGCCAATCTTCTTTTTTTTTTTTTTTAATTTATTTACCAGTCAGAGAGAGAGAGAGAGAGAGAGCACAGGCAGACAGAGTGGCAGGCAGAGGCAGAGGGCGAAAGCAGGCTCCCCGCTGAGCAAGGAACCCGGCGCGGGACTCCATCCCAGGTCGCCGGGATCATGACCTGAGCCGAAGGCAGCTGCCCAACCAACTGAGCCACCGAGGCGTCCCCTGCCAATCTTCTTAATAAACAAATACCTTAAGTTATTTTTTAAAAGATAAAGAAAAAAGAAAAAAAAAAGTCAGGCCCTGGAAGTAAGAGATTAAAGGATGAAATCCATGAATATAAACTCCTAGGCAGTTTAATTTATATAAGAGGAAAAGGTAAATTAAATTATTAGAATCCAAAAGAATCAGAGATCTTACTGCAACTAGAAAGCAAACCTACCCCCAACACAGATTTAGGATGTATTTAACCCTGGAAGCCCAAATTCCTTTCAGTCACATCCTCTTCTTGCTTCTGCATGAAATCCAAGGTGCATGATGGTAAAATATCTAATTTGCAACTTAAGGAATACCAAACTCCTCAAATAAGCTCCCCAGGTTCTCTGGGTAAATTGCCAGAAAAAAAATTGTTGAAAAAAAAATTATATGGCTTACTCTTTCTCCCCAAAGAACTTTTTTTGTAACTGTCTAGCATAGCCTTTCTTCTGGGGGACTTTAAAACAACAGATTTATCTTTTTTGCTAAAAGTGGTATATGGGTCAGCCTGAAAATGTGCAAAAGGGACATCCATTATTTAATTAACTCTAGCTGATGATAATTTTCTATCAAATTGTAATTATATAGATAAACTATCTTCCTAACATTCTTATTACAGACTTAAGAAGGCAAATAATTTTTAAAAACAAAAGTTTAATCTGTTCTAGGTCAGAAAAGAGTTCTGAAAATTCTATCTTCCAGTGGTATGAAAGCTTCCGTAATTGCAAGATAACGAATCTTTCCTTGCAAAAATTTTCTAATTATGTTTCTGACCCAAGAAAGATATACTAAAAAAATGAACAAAAGCTCCCTCAAACTACATTATCAAATAGTGGAAAACAGTGTTCATGTCAGTAAGGCAAGGAAAACCAATGTATACTGATCCATTTGTATCTCCGATTTAAAAAAAAAAACAAAAACAGATTTCTTGGGACACCTGGGTGGCTCAGTCGGTAAAGTTGCTGCCTTAGGCTCAGGTCATGATCCCAGGGTCCTGGGATTGAGCCCTACATCAGGCTCCTTGCTCAGCAGGGAGCCTACTTCTCTCTCTGCCTCTGCCTGCTTGCGCTCTCTCTCTCTGACAAATAAGTAAATAAAATCTTTAAAAAAAAAAAAGACTTCTTTCTTAGGAATAATGCAATCAAGCACAATCATTATCAACTACCTTCTATAATGAAGTTTTCAAAAATAAACATAATGAAAATGTTTCTTAGCTAACAGGTTATATTCGGCCAGAATATGAATGCTTTCCAGAGCATTCATTTTTCCCTTTTAAGGATGATTCAGCTCCAGTGCCTACTTCAGCCCAGTGGTGACTGAAAAAGAGAGGATCATTAATCCATCAACAGGTTCCCCCTGAAGAGTCTCCCTGTGTGCAACTGCCTGTGGGAGGGGTCTGAAGGGGCTAAAAATGTCTAAGCTATAATCCTCTGTCCTCTTGGTGCTTTCTGTTTGGCCTGGAGAACAAGACAACTCACGGGCCTTTATTATCGTTTAGGATACACCACAGTGAAGACTGCATGATTTAAGCACAGCTTCTAGTTGAGAAACTTCACAAAATTATCCATGGAAATGTCATCCAAATAAAGCTGGAAGACTGAATGAAAGTTGGCAGAAGTGCTGATGTTAAGTGGCATTTTACACTCAAAAGCATCCAAATGGGGGGGAAAATGTGGTGTTTGTAGTACAGAATGAAAACAAACATTAAAAGATTTTAAAATAAGGAAATGTGTGAGGATAGAAAAATAAGAGCATGTGTTGAAAAGCAGTCTTACTATTTCTACAGTTACTTGTGTTTAAAGAAATATTCAAAGCTAAATACAGGAATACCATATGCTGCTCTAAACCCTAACAAATGTTGTGATATAGGATGGTTTTTCTCCTCCTGTTGCTAATTAACAAATTTAACAAAGTTTTATTGACCGTCTACTATAGGCCAGGCACTATTCTAGGGAATACACTGATGAACAAAAAGACATGGGTCCTGCCTTCAGGGATCTTGAGAAGAGACAAGGAACTATAACATGGAACAAACACTCTATGAGGACAGAGTAATACAGAACAGACCACAGAGATACCAAGCATACAGGAAGGCCCGTTTGAGGAAGTGTAGGTTGAGACCAGAAGACTAAGCAGGAATTAGATGAAGAGGGATGATGAGGGGCGCCTGGGTGGCTCAGTGAGTTAAGCCTCTGCCTTCAGCTCAGGTCATAATCTCAGAGTCCTGGGATCAAGCCCCGCATCGGGCTCTCTGCTCAGTGGGGAGCCTGCTTCCCTCTCTCTCTCTCTCCCTGCCTCTCTGCCTACTTGTGATCCCTCTCTCTCTGTGTCAAATAATTAAATAAAATCTTAAAAAAAAAAAAAAAGAGGGATGATGAAAGAAGGAGAGAAACAGTATGTGAAATAGCTGAGGCAAGAGGGAGCAAAACAATATGAAAAGAAATTAAATTCAATCAGAAGAGGGAATAGACAAGGAGAAAAATGGTATAAGATAAAGCTAAAGATACACAAGCAGGTTCTGATCAAGAAGCCTCTGTCCTAAGGAAAACAAGAAGTGACTGGAATGTTTAGAAAGAGCAATAACATTATCACCTTTGAATTTCTTAGAAGATCATTCCATTTACAGTGTGGATATGGAACAATGTGGTCAGGGGCAAATGGTACAAGGGTATTGTTACAATCTTGTGAGAGATGATAGCTCCTTGGACTGGAATGGTGACATGCCCCCCCCCCCCAAAAAAAGAGAGAGAGAGAGAGAAAGATGTGGAAAACCTGAGGCAATATTTAGAAGGTAGCATTGTCAGAATTCTGCTTACATAATCAGAAAATGTAGAGAGTAAGGAAGAAGGAAACAAGGGTATCTTCCAAGTTTCTGACTTGAACCATTGGAAAATGTAATCACTGAAGGCAGATCAGGTGTGAAAGGAATGATATTAGGATTAGGAATAAAATTTAAAATGTTTGGGAAGCCCAGGAACTAATGTGGGTTCCAAAATGAGTAGAAGGTAAAAAGTTGAGAATGTGATGGGGAAGAGACAGATACAATGCTAAATGGGTAGCTGAAGTAGAGCAGTTTTTAAAGATGAATTTAATAAACTTAGGAGCAAGTAGAAAGGAAGGTCATAATAATACAAAGACATTTTTTCAGAGTTTTTACTTGGTACCAACCACAGAGCTTAGCACTTTGAAGATATTCTCTTTTAATCTTCACAATAACCCTAAGACATAGGTATTATTATTCCCAACTAACACAGGAGGAAACCAAGGCTGAGAGTATTATATAATTTACCCAAGATTTCATAACAGCAGACCTCAAACTGGAACCCAAGTTAAGTCTGATTACAAAGCCCATGTTCATCATCACTAGGCTACGAGCAGAATTTGGGATTCAAGAAAAATCAAGATCCCTCTAAGATGGAAAAGGTTGGAATCCAGACTGTCAGGAATGAAGGAAAACCTTTTTACCAAACAGAATGGACAGAGGAAAATAATCACCTAAAACGGTTTATACCTTAGATAGCAGATGAGAAAAGTGTTTTCCAGACTTGGAAGTAGTCATTTGCTGAGTATCAAGACAGAATTAGGAAGATGTTTGAGAACAGCAGAAAATAACTGAAATTGTCCTTCATTCATTGAACAAAATGTTTTGAGTGCCCACCCTGAACTGGGTACTATTCTAGGCACTGGAGTTACAGTAGTAAGAAAAAGAAAGATAAGGTTCCCTGTTCACGTGATCTTTATGTTCTAGGAGGGGAACACATCAAAGAAACACGTAAATAAACATGGTCATTTCACACTGGGCTACTGTAATGGAGGAAGTAAAGCAAGGTACCGAGACTGGGAGTGTTTAGGGAGAGCTGTTTACATGAGATGCTGGGGGAAGGTCTGTGTGAGGCAGTGGACACAAGCTGAGACTAGAAGGAGAAG
Source organism: Martes martes (assembly GCF_963455335.1). Classification (NCBI taxonomy): domain Eukaryota; kingdom Metazoa; phylum Chordata; class Mammalia; order Carnivora; family Mustelidae; genus Martes; species Martes martes. The sequence goes on along the minus strand of NC_137894.1, from coordinate 112,337,792 downwards.
CCCCAGGTGAAGCATGTTTTACTGGCAAATGGAGAGTTATTTAGGGAATAAAATAAGATCGCTGGGTAATGCTGAAAGGACAAATGAGGTGGGTGCCCACATATTTGCAGTGACATTAGTCTGCCTCACTCTATATTCTTCTCTAAATAAACTTGGGAGCTCAGGAAAAATTGCAGAAAAAGCTCCAGAGTCACCCATGTTTGGGAATTTACCAGGCCAATACAACTGATAACGGGGCACAGGAGTTTAGTGAGTTGACAGGAGAAAAGTTAGATTTAAGGTCCATGGAAGCTAAACCAAAGAGCAAGGATAGAGAGTTAATTGTCCCATATAATCCCAAGTCCCCATGAGGCTGAAGATTTGGTGATAAGCTGGGAAGACAAAGAAATTATGGCCAGAGAGAAAAACATCTGAATTTTAGAAAAGTGGTAAAAAGTGGGCAGAAAAGAGGCATGGAAGAAAAGGGTATCAAAGATGTAGTTTTTAAAGAAATGGAGAGAAAAGGGTATTTGAAGAAGAATAATGGGAGACATGGCAGTACACATACGTAGAAGACAGAAAATGAAGCGGAGGCGGGGGTGGGAGGGGAGGCAATGACAGGTCAACCGACTGTTATTTCTCTCCTGTGCTAAGTAGCTAAAGCATCCTTAATGAAGCAGAGTATTTTACAGCAGGTAAAGAAATAAATGGCGGCCTACAGGTTGTAGGGGGAGCTTAAAAGGACAATGGCCCTGCAACAGTGAAGGTGTGGGAAAATGTGAGCAACCTCTCAGAGAGCTGTAGCTCTCTCACAGGGGAGATCTGGACCTCGAGTCAAAAGACCTTCCTAAGAGTGGCTTCCCAATTCTGAAATCTCAGACATGCCTGCCATCACTGGCATCTGATCCTTGTGTGAAGGAACCATTTCTCAGGGTGCGATGCTCTCCAACCACAATTCTCTTTTACCCCGACTCCTCTAATATGACATTAACATAGTAAAGGAAGAAATCCAAGAGAACCACTAGTCTGGAATAAACATCCTTTTAGACAAATTAAAAAAAAAAAAAAAAAGTGCTTTGGAAAAAAAAAAAAAAAAAAAAGAACCAAAGCTGCCATGTTGACATCAGAACAGTAAGGCAGTTTATTTAGAGAGTCATTTGAACAAGGCAGACACAGTTTAAGGACCCAGGGGGGGTTTCAGTTTCCACCATCTGGTTATTTCCCCTAGTCCTCTGCCATGCATCACAAAGCTCCCTGTGAATCCACTTAAAAAGGAAAAGAGCTAACATTCCTCTTTATTTGCTTTAACATTGCCCTCAATAAAAAGTGGTACATCCAAAGGATAAAGTAAATATTCAGCTACACAAATCACGTTGCAAAAATATATTTCTTTATGTGGAAAGGTGTTCTCTTTTTATTGTTAAGTATTAAAAGTAGGTTATAAATTAAGATGTTGAATATGATCTCATTTTTGCAAAACATATTATGTTTTTTATTGTGATAAAATAAACAGAACAAAATTCACCATTTTAACCAAAACATACATAACAAAATTAACCATTTTAACTATTTTCAAGTATACAGTTCGATGGCATCAAATGCATGCACACTGTTGTACAACTATCACCACCACCCCTCTCCAGAAATTTTTCATCTTCTCAAACTTAAACTCTGTACCCATGTACAAAAACAATGAATGTTTACATAAGAACACAGAAAAAGTCTGAACAAATGCATACCAAAAATGTTAATGGTGGATAATGCAATTATAGGTGGTTTTTCTTTTCTACCTTTTAGTTCTCCCTATTTTCTGATTTTTTTTCCTAAAGGAACTGCATTTCTGGTGTAATTTTTTAAAGTAAATTTAAGTGATTTTTAAGAAAGACATTGATACTTCAAAAGAAAAGAGAAACAAGATTAGGGACCATGCTCATGACTTTCTTTAGATATGAACTAGTTACTAAAATATATTCTATGAGTGATCTAAAGCAACTCAAATTTTCTATGTATTTTTTAGAAGGGAAATAAAAGCCAATTATCAATTGCCTAATAAATATTGCAATACTCAAAAATAAAAATGATTATAGCATCATAGACACCTAAATGTCCCCCATTGCCCATGTTTCCCTTCTTCCTAGTAATAAGAACCCCAGCTCTGAGCTGGGTACTGTAAGGGCCTATTCAGCCAGAGCAGTCCCACCACAGTTGAACTGCCATTTTATTGTAAACCTTAAATTGACCTTGCCCCCCCACCCAGGGGAACTTATTTAAAAGCAAGTCCGGGAAACCAGTCCCAGGTAACAAAGTCCAAATACAAGGGTGGGTCAGGCCAGATGGAGGTAGTCAATCAGTGGGGGCACATACTGTCTCCTAGCTACCAAGGAGTATGGGCCCCGCCCTTTGGGCACCTTTTGGGTGCCAATTCTGAACTAGGTGATAGGTTGGTTCAAATGTCTACTAGGGTAAATTGTAATTCAATTGGTCACCTAGCATCACTGTGGAGTTTCCTGTGTGTGTTACAATCTCATTGGCCACCTGTGTGTGGCCAGGCCCAACCACGTGGCCTTTGCTCTATAAAAGTTAGTCTGAAAGCAGGGAGGGGTCGTCCTCTCTGTAGGGGCTGCCAGACGGGTCTGTTTGACGGTCGGTCTGATTCTTGATGCTTGGCGCAAAATAAAGCTTCGCTTGACCTTCGCTTTGTATCAGTCTCGCTCCTTTAATCACGGACCCATTATTGGGGTACCCAATTTTGGGGGGACCCAACAGTACACTGATGCCCAACCAAAAGAGAATTATTTCCTGGTTATCCCTCTTGTAATTAGTTGTGGCCACGTGACTAAATTTTGGCCAAAGAGGAAGCACTATTCTTCTCTTCTCACTGGCTGTAATACTGACTGAAGGGTTCAAGCTCTAGGAGCTATCTTGGACCATGAAGCAACCCTAGGAATGAGAAAACACTAAGCCAGACATCTCTGTTTTCATTATATGCAGTCAACCTAATCGTAACTGAAATGATTATTATTATTTTGTTATTATTTTATTATTTTAATGAAGATACCGAATTGTTTTCCCTCCAACATATCTTACATCCAGTCCTATACCTTTATCAATCATTATCGTGAAAGGAATACTGGTAAATAATAAAGCTGACCAAATACACAGGTACTAATTTTTAACCTTCTTCTTACTTGAATTCTATATACAATCTGCCACTGTCAACCAGGCCAACTTTCTGAAACTTTTCCTTGAAACAACACTTTGTAGATTTTGCTTCCATCTTGTTATTTGTTCCTTTTCAGTTTCCTTACAAGGCTCCTTTACAGTCTGGTGGTCAATTTCTCTAAACTGTTTTGACTATGATTAATTTTGTGTGTGTGTGTGTTTAATCGCTGTTTCAATAATCAAAATTTCCCTAAAGCAGTCAGCTATGGAGGGACTTAATCATGTTCCTTCAAAACTAGTATGTTGAAGCCGTAAACCTCAATGTAAAGGTATTTGGAGACAGGGCTTTTGAGAGGTAATGAGATTTAGCGAAGTCATGGGCGTGGGGCCCTCCTGAAGAAATTAGTGCTTATATGAGAAGAAACACCCAAGAACTTGTGCTTCTCTTTCTCTCCCCACAGCCCTGTGAGGACACAGTGAAAAGGTAGCCATATACAAGCCAGGAAAAGGAACTGAGTTGACCAACACTTCATCGTGGACTTCCGAGCCTCTAAAACTGTGAGAAGATAAATTTTACCAGTTCCTTGGTATTTAATTATAGCAGCCTAAGCAAACCAATATAGTTATTCACTCAATTATTTAAGACCTAATAACTAATCACTTACTGAATGCTTACTATATGCCAAGAACATGACATATTTTATCTCTAACGCTCTCAGTAACCCTGAAAGCTAGAGATCATTATATTCATTTCAGAAATAGGAGGCCTGAGGCCCAAAGAACAATTACCAAAGTTCCCATACCTGGTAAAAGTAGAAGAGTCAGACTTCAAACGCAGGCTTACTTACTCTAAAGTTCACCAGCCATTATACCCCATGGCACACACAAGTTTCTGCCTCAAGGAGTTTATGTCATTTTAGAGAGGCAATCCAGACAAATAAGAAGCTGAATAATTCAAAAGGCTAATAACAGTAATGACAAAAACACAGAAATAGTAAGAAAAACTAGGAGTTCCTAGGAGGGAGAGATCACTGAGGGATTACTGTTAAACCAAAACCTTGTTGAAGCCCATCCAAACCAAGTAAATAAAGTGATAAGAGACATTTCAACCTTGGAATAAAGGTAAAACCTTAATAGAATTTGCTTTGATATTTAAATTAGTACCTTTAAAAAGTCACCAAAAAAGCACTTTCCTTCTACAAGGTGATTTGTTTCATCACATCTTAATCTTCACAAGAAAAAGTTACAAAGAAGCTTAGCTTTTCTAAACTGTCTACTAAAATTAAACAGTTATTACTAAAAAGGGACAGGAAAAGTAGTTAAAACTATTTTCTGGAAGGTCATGAAATTATATTGCATGCTTGTTTTTGAAGATACAGGTATCTCCTGCTTTCCAAAAGTTCTCATTATTATACCACTTGAGTTTTGCAAAAGACCCTCATTAGTACTGTTTTCCCTAACCGGGAAAAAAAAAACAACCAAAAAACCTGAAGAGGATTTTCACTTTTAAGGAAAAAAGACAGAAAGCAAAAACAGCATTTAGCATTTGTTTTGCAGCAAGACCTTTCAGAGGCAGCCTGCCCCCAAACAGCGAGAGCAGCCCACCCTGCTCCTTCCCCTGGAACCACACTCAGCAGCATCTCAGCATCAAGCTGCCAGAGCTTTGAACTGTGTCTGTTGAACATCTGTGCTTTATCTCAATTTATTTTGTGTATCCGTTAGCAAGATGTGTCCTAAGGTATCAGAAAAGCCTACAGAAGGTTTATTTGGAGGCCTGGGAATCCTCAAAAATTTTTCCATACAAATTAATGATTGTTGCTTCTTCACTTTATGCCTTTTCCACCTACAAAAGTTTTCATAGGAATGTCCTACTTTTGGATAGTGGGGGAAACCTGTAATTTTTAAATGTCCAAGAAATTCCTTTATTAAAGTAAGGAGAGCTATAAATGGTCAAATAAAATTTTATTTTTTTATATATTCTTTTTTTATTTATTTATTTGACAGAGAGAGAAATCACAAGTAGGCAGAAATAGGCAGAGGCAGGCAGAGAGAGAGGGAGAAGCAGGCTCCCCACTGAGCAGAGAGCCTGATGTGGGGCTAGATCCCAGGACCCCAGGGGTCATGACCAATGTGGGATCCCAGGACCCCAGGGTCATGACCCAAGCCGAAGGCAGAGGCTTAACCCACCCAGCCACCCAGGCGCCCCTCAAATAAAATTTTAACAACTCAGGTTAGACAGGAATGTAGGATACACAGGACCTAGCCTCAATTCGGGAACAATATATCTTCAATTTTCTTACGGTGATGGCTAGCTAGCTACTTTAACTACCAAGAGGTTTTTAAATAGATAATTCTGGAGTTAAGTGAAAATGTTAATGTGGGATAGTTTTGTAAAAATTTGAAATCTCCCATGGAAATCTATGATAGTCTGCACATAAAATCTAGAAGAAAAAAACAAATCCAGTATTGATCCATAAGAAGCAAAATCAGTTTCTACGTTCTATTGGTTGTGAGAAGAAATTAAAATTTCTCAACAGAAAAGATCTATTTGGATAATGCTTTTTAATTTAAAAAAATTAGAGCTATTAATTAGAATTGGTTTTGTGACAAAAATGATATTATTTTTCATTATAAAGACACAATATACTCCTGACTGGAGATTTGGAATATGAAGACAAGAATAAAGAGCACAGTATGTCCTTATAATCTCCAAACACTAACATTTCCTTCTACTTAGCATATTTTTATATCTCTTAAAAATTTTGACCATTCGATGTAAATTAAATAGCAGTCTTGCTTGCTTGCTTGCTTGCTTGCTTTTTTATTTCACTTAAATATATGATATTTTCGGGGCGCCTGGGTGGTTCAGTGGGTTAAAGCCTCTGCCTTCGGCTCGGGTCATGATCTCAGGGTCCTGGGATCGAGCCCCACATCGGGCTCTCTGCTCAGTGGAGAACCTGCTTCCCCCTCCCTCTCTGCCTGCCTCTCTGCCTACTTGTGATCTCTGTCAAATTAATTTAAAAAAAATATATATATATATATGATATTTTCCTATGTTGTTATAAAACCTTCAGAGAAGTCACTTTTAATTCCAGGAAACAATTTAATGAGTTTATTTAACTACAATTCACTTTAAACAATTAGGTTGCTTTTTGTTATGTTAATAATGTGGTGCTGAATTTCTGCTTTTTCCAACTTGCAGATAATTTCCTTAGCACAGAATCTAGCAGTCAAATTACTAGCCAGAATCATACAATCACCAATACCCAGGTCTTGGGTAGAGACATGGTAGAGTCACCCTGTACTGGTTCATGAGTGCTGCTTGTTAAATTTTCAGAAATTTTCTAAATCAGCTGTTAAATATACATAGCACTAAAAATTAAACTTTGTAAATGTACAGTTAAATAGATTTTATTAAAACAAAGATGACAGATACTCAAAATTCACCATTTATTAATTCAGTTACTACAGTTCACCATTATCTTTGCTAGGAGTTTCTTTTATCTACTGTACCTATATGGTGACAATACTACCATATAATGCTGTCTGTCCCACTGTGCATCTCTTCCCACTGCCACGTTCCGTGATGGCATAGTTGGTAGCATGAATTTGGCCACAGTAGGAATATTCCTATCATGGGAACTGGAAAATGCTGCAAACGAGGGCCTTTTACTCCCCTAAAGAATCGAGATAATTAACCTGATTATTCAGATGGTGAGCTATCCATGTATCTTGTTTATTTCACCCTGAAACTGCCTATTTTTCTACCTATCTACGCTTTAAAGAACTCTCAAAAGGGTGGAAGCAGACACTAACATCTGAGCATGTTATTGTTTTCCTACTTGAGCCACTCAGTAAATGCTTATAAAGTATTTCTGAAGACTACTGTGTTGAGTGGCTGTCAGTGATAAAGAAATGCTAAAGTCTTCAAGTAAAGAAGATAAGATCTGTACCATAATGATTTAATAAGATAAAAAATGAGAAATACCATAAGATAAAATGATAGAGGGATGCAAAGAAAGGAGACATTATGTTCTGCTGAAGAATTTTAAAAGGTCCACTGAAGACACAGCATTTTTAGACAAATAATATCAGAGAAAAGTGAAATGGTTGTTTAAGGCTACTGAAACCTCTAACCTCTTCCTTTCATAGCATTTTTACAGCTGCTTTATAACATATCACTCCCCGATCCGATGTTGTAATGACTATTGCTATTGATACCTCTGCCCCACTACGCTACTCTACCTTCCAGAGCAGAGCTTTATGTTTGTATTCCCATCATAACAAATGTTCAACAAATGTATCTTTGATGAATGAGGACCTTGCCACTCTCCATCAAAAAGTGGCATCTATTTTTCTCCCCTTGAACTCGGATGGACTTGTGACTGTTCTGATCAACAGAGCAGGATAGAAGTGATGTTCTATAATTTCCAAGGTCATCTCATAGAAAGGATACAGCTTCTGCATGGCTCTCCCTTTTTAGAATGCATGCTCTGGGGAACCCAGAAAGCCCACTTAAGGAAGGCCAAACTAGGTCATTTGGAGAAATACGTGTGGAGAGGAACTGAAATCTCCTAGCCAACAGCCAGCAACAACTGCCAGACACGTGAATGAACGAGCCTTCAAATGATTCTAGTTCCCACCCTTTGAGTTTTCCAGCTTCAGACATTGTGGAACAAAAAGAAGCCATGCCTGCTGTGTCCTGTCCAGATTTCTGATCCACAGAATCTGTGAGCATAATAACAGATTGTTCTATGTCACTAAATTTGGGGTAATTTGTTACACAACACTGGGAATAGGAACAATACCACTGCCACACTTAAGATTTGCATTTCAACTAAAATCAAAAAGATTTTAAACTGGCTTACAAAATTAAATATAATGCAAATAGGGCACAGATAAAACACATAGAAACTCATAAAACAATGTAGAAATAAATGTCAGGCAAACAACATATTATTATAACAACAACAGTAACTAATAGCTAATGCCTCCATCCATAAGGCACTGCAAAGAGCATTGATTTAACCCTAACAGGCCTATAAGGATACTGGTGTTATCTCTATTTTATATATTACAGACAAATCAGAAATAAAATACCTTAAGACTAAAACTATGAAAAACATATTTTTATCTTGCTTTGTTGCTTCAGATGGCACCTTGGGGATTCTTGTAATGGGTCACCATCATAACTATTGCTAATATAGACCAGCGGTTGGCAAACATTTTCTTAAAGGGCCAGATAGCCAATATTTTAGTCTTTGAAGGCTATGTATAGTCTTCGTTGCACATTCTTCTTTGTTTTCTATTTGTTTGTTTGCTTGCTTATTACAACCTTTTAAAAATGTAAAACCATTCTTAGCTTGTAGGCACTACAAGAACATGTGTGGGCTGGACTCTGGGTCACAGTCTGCCCAACAGACCACTATAGGGAAAGGCTGAATACTACCAGCTGAATAAGCCCACTTTTATTATAATATTTACAATAGCATCTACAGTTATACTAAATTAAGAAAGCATCGTTTCTGGCTTCAGCCTATTATTACCCACTAAAACCACAAGCCTCCCTGAACTGTTGGTAAGTGAAAATGTAGACCCAAACATCCATAATTTCCATTACAATAAATGTCTATTCATAATTGACATCACCTACTTTGAAAAGGTCTGGAAGACTGTGTGAAAGAAATTATCTGTCTAGGTTCTAACTGCTTTTCTAGGCATCTACATAGATATCTCTATGTTTGTTTATTAAGATTCATGACAGCCCAGTGTAACTGATAAAACACTGAAGACTTCTAACCTTTAGTGTCGCTCCTTTGCAAGAAAATGTTTATTATTCTTGGCAAGAAATGATGGAAACTGGTAAGAAATAGCCAGACAACCTTCATATGTAAGTGAACTGGAATTTTTAGGGAACAGTTCCCCCTAGTAAATTTGTCTACACACTGCTTAATCAACCAAATTTACAGCTGTTAACAGGTTGTGCCTCTGTATTTCCGAACATACAAATAAATTTCTTAATCAGAACCAAAACAGCTTTGGAGTCCAGTTGTTTAAACTGGAATTGGTACAGCCAGTACCTAACTGTAGTTAAAGTGACTCTCAAGGAGAATCACAATCTTAGGAGAAAAGTTATTTTCCAGTTTCCTCAAAGCTACAAAGATGGTGCTCAGCAAACACTTCTGTGACCATCTAAAACTGAAATTACATGATCTCATTTAAAACATGATGCCCAATCTAATGCCAAATCAAACACACAAGTTTTCAAATTGAAGTTCAAAATTAGGAAGAAGCTAATTACTTACATTCAATTGGAAGAGGAAAGATTTTTAAGAGCCTATTAATCAGAAGGCCCTTAGAAACTGGAATTTGGGGGGCGCCTGGGTGGCTCAGTGGGTTAAAGCCTCTGCCTTCGGCTCAGGTCATGATCCCAGGGTCCTGGGATCGAGCCCCGCATTGGGCTCTCTGCTCAGCGGGGAGCCTGCTTCCCCCTCTCTCTCTGCCTGCCTCTCTGCCTACTTATGATCTCTGTTAAATAAATAAATAAAATCTTAAAAAAATATTTGAATTTGGAAATTGGGAGTACTGGAGTGAGGAAATGAACGCATAAATATAAAAAATGTTACTCATTTTGCTTAGTAATGCAGAAGTAAATAAAGTTTAAGAAAGTAAAAAATAATAGTATGTTTCCAGACAGCCCTCTTTACAGACTAAGAATAGATATGAGTTGAAAACTAGTAGCTAAGGTGTTGGCCATGTCATGTTAATAGAAACGAACTGCCTTGCTGAATTAATTAGTTAAAATAGTCATCGAGAAAAAGAACCAATCCAGTCACTAAAAAGGCACAGATTGCCAATTTACATGCTCGATTTTTTTAAATCACTGAAAAATCAGAAGTATTATTACAAGGCATCTGAAATTTTTACTATTGTGTATGAGTCTTCACATTTCTATCATCTAAAAGATCATCTAAAAGACAAAGAAATAGGGGCACCTCGGTGGCTCAATGGGTTAAGCCTCTGCCTTCAGCCCAGGTCAGGGTCTCGGGGTCCTAGGATCGAGCCCCGCATTGGGCTCTCTGCTCAGCAGGGAGCCTGCTTCCTCCTCTCTCTCTGCCTGCCTCTAGGCCTCCTTGTGATCTCTATCAAGTAAATAAATAAAATATTTTAAAAAATAAAAATTTAAAAAAAGAAAAAAATAAAAATGTATTTATGATAAGTACAGAATAGAGCAGCTAACCATATAAAAGAATCTATCACCATAAAAATAGCACTTTGTAACCTATATTACTATATAACTGACAAACTCTATTTATCATAAGTTGAGCTTAAACAAAGCCATACCCCATGTGAAACCTAAATTTTATGATATTCAAATGCTGTACTACCTGCCAAATTCTCCTTTCCTCAAATTATTCCAGCATGACTTTGACCCAAGTGTCCACAGTAAAAGCTGATCAGAAGAAACAGCTCAGGTATATATATTTTTTAAGTACTGGGAAGGGATCCAATACCATTTAAAATAATGACATTTAAGCAAGAGTATCTATTTATAAGCATCTGAATTCTTCTGACGGGGAAATATTTTTATACTGACAAAACAGAGCCTATTACTCTAAAACTTATATATTTGTAGTAGAAAGACAGGGAAAGATTTGGGCTGAAAAAAAAAATGAATAAATGATACAGAACACCAAACGACTGTCAGCTTCTCTAATGAAGCTCTATGTCTAATGATTCAAGGTTTCAGTGTTTGCTTCTCTGAACTTCTACAGAATTTATGGACTAGTCAACCACATGGTCAAGCAGTTGATTATATATTTGTACTGTTTTTTAAGTGCTTTCTTATGTTACTGTATGTCTTAAAAATTTTTGACTCTCATAGCCAGCTAAACACCCTCTCCCTCTGTCTGCTGCTCGCCCTGCTTATACTCTCGCTCTGTCAAATAAATAAATAAAATCTTTAAAAAAAAAAAAAATCTAGTTAAGGCAGACAGACAACACCCTCAAAAATAATGAAGTATGGGGCGCCTGGGTGGCTCAGTGGGTTAAAGCCTCTGCCTTCAGCTCATGATCCCAGGGTCCTGGGATCGAGCCCCACATCAGGCTCTCTGCTCAGCGGGGAGCCTGCTTCCCTTCCTTTCTCTCTGCCTGCCTCTCTGCGGGGAGCCTGCTTCCCTTCCTTTCTCTCTGCCTGCCTCTCTGCCTACTTGTGATCTCTGTCTGTCATATAAATGAATAAAACCTTAAAAAAAATAATGAAGTTTGACAATAGTACATATTACAATATAGGCAAAATAACATGTTACTGTAGTACAGAGGAATCACGCAATCAATCCTGAGTAGAACTGGGAAGACGAATGTTTTGGGGGTTTTTTGTTGTTGTTGGTTTTGTTTTGTTTTGTTTTTTAAGATTTTATTTATTTATTTGACAGAGAGAGATCGCAAGTAGGCAGAGAGGCAGGCAGAGAGGGCAGAAGCAGGCTCCCTACTGAGCAGAGAGCCTGATGTGGGGCTCGATCCCAGGACCCTGAGATCATGATCTGAGCTGAAGGCAGAGGCTTTAACCCACTGAGCCACCTAGGCGCCCCGGTTTTGTTTTTTTAAAGATCTTATTTATTTGTCAGAAAGAGACAGAGAGCGCACAAGTATGGGGAGCAGCAGGCAAAAGGAGAAGCAGGTTCCCTGCTGAGCAAGGAGCCCAATCAGGACTCGATCCTAGGAATCTGGGATCATGATCTGAGCTAAAGGCACACTTAAATGACTGAGCCACCCAGGCATCCCTGGGAAGACCAATATTTTAAGCCTGAATGACTTTTAGAATAATGGTATTCTTGTCAAATAATGTGTATTCTTTCTTCAAAATGTATCTTAATCCACCTCCCTTAAATCCCTTTCTACTAACAAAGTCTAAGCACAGATCCTAAGTAGTGCAAATCAAGTTAATTAAGAAAGTGTTAGCCAACTGCTTTCAACATGCTACTACTCTCTTAGGACTCTAAGGAAGAGGAGAGAACTTTGGTGACTTCTAATGAGTTTGAGGATCAACCAGTTGCTCCCAAAAAGGTCATTTCTCTAAGCCTCTCATTCCACCTTCCTTCTGAGCCCTTCTTATTTTACATTCCTTTTTAAAGAGACATACTCATTGTAAATGTGATTTGAGGAGCACTTGACTTATGAGTCAGAAACTCTGAGACTGACCACTGGCTCTGCTACCTCCCAGTTGTGTGATATTCAGCAAGTCGGCTGCGCTCTATTTCTGTATCTGAAGAAATAAAGTCAATCTTGTGGACACATTTTGAAGATTTATGTAAACTTTTTATAAAGTGAGAACTCAGGATACAAACTCTAAATATGAAGATGAGTAAAGATCCCTATCAGCTAAAGTCAGTTCTTTACCTAAGGAGTAACCACTCTACATAGTTCAGGGCCTAGATCTAGGACTGGCCATCCCAAGTTTCTGAGTCCATTTGTTTTGGCATGTCAGGCTAATGGGGGTGGTTTTTAATCTATATCCTTAGAGTAATTTCCCAAGACTCCAGAAGCTTTTGGCTTTGTATCCCTATCCAAGTCAAATAAACTGAAGTTTTCATCTACAAAGAAAAACAAAAGCCTAACTGGCCTTTTTTAAAAACATAATTAGATTAGAATTTCCAATAACTGCTCCGACTCCATTTTTTTTAAAAGATTTTATTTATTTATTTGGCAAAGAGAGAGAGAGATCACAAGTAGGCGGAGAGGCAAGCAGAGAGAGAGGGGGAAGCAGTCTCCCTACTAAGCAGGGAGCCCTATGCGGGGCTCAATCCCAGGACCCCGAGATCATGACCTGAGCTGAAGGCAGAGGCTTAACCCATTGAGCCACCCAGGCGCCCCTGACTCCATTTTTTAAAAGCATTTGTAGTTTGGGAAATTTAAAACTTTTTTATTCACTCTTCTCCTCTTCCATGGAAATGTTTTGCTAAAGTCCTCTATCTAGTCATGTGTTAACTGTCTAAACCAATGCTGTCCAACAGAATTTTCTGCAGTGATGGTTATGTTACGGATCAGTGCTGTCTAGTATGGTACTACTGACCACTTTCGGCTATTGAGCACCTATGATGCAGTTGGTGCACCTAAAGAACTAATTTTTTACTTTTATCTTAACTTAATTTAAATGGCCACTGGTTTCTACTGGCTACTATTTTGGACAGCTCAGGTCTAGTCCATGTCTAGCAGAGACAGGCCCATTAAGACTTATAAAATCTACTGAGAAGATTGGCAGCTAGATTGTCCATACCACCTCAGTTATAAAGATGAGCTGATACTCTTCAAAGTTGGAAGCTAGCCTGCACAAGTGCACCTGTACAACCATTACTCATTCATTGGTCATAGTGTTCCCTCTTCTTCAAATGCCCTCCCCCAACACTGGCTTCAAATGCCCTTCTCCCCTACTGTGTGCCAAGCAAACTCCTATTTATCTTTCAAGGTCAATTCAAATGTCACCCTGCCCATCAGCCTCCTTTGATTTTTTTTAAAAGCAATACAGTAGAGTGAAAAGAGCTATAGTTAAGAAAAAGGCAGATCCTTGGGGCGTCTGGGTGGCTCACTGGGTTAAGTCTCTGCCTTCAGCTCAGGTCATGATCTCAGGGTCCTGGGATCGAGCCCCACATCGGGCTCTCTGCTCAGAAGGGAGCCTGCTTCCCCCGTTCTCTCTGCCTGCCTCTCTGCCTACTTGTGATCTTCTCTCTCTCTGTCAAGTAAATAAATAAAATCTTTAAAAAAAAATTCTGGATCCTGGAAATAGTCCTTACTAGCCAGAACTTACTAAACTTTGAACAACTCTTGAGCCTCAATTTTCTCATTTACAAAATCACAGTAAAAATATCAATTTTGCGTATTTGTTGTAAGATTAAAAATTCTGAGCAATATCATATTAAGACTAACATTTATTAAGTGTCTACTTGCAGCAGTCGTTGTGGAAGTACACCACCATTTACCTTTGTTCATTTCACTTTCACAGCAACCTAAACAGTAATATTCCTTTATCTATTCATCCATATATTCAACAGTTTCCTTCAAGAGACATCTGAGAGCTTAATGTGCCTAGTGAGAAACTGAGGATAAAAGAATGAACAAACTCTGGGCAATGACAGGTCTTACATCCCAGTGAAAAAAGACAGGCAGTAAGCAAGAAAACAGATACATAATATGAGTACTATTAAGTGTTATGGAGAAAAATAAAGCAGGATAAAATAGAGAAAAATGGAGGATGCTAATTTATACAAGAGGTTGTCCAGCAAACCCTCTCTATTGAGATGAAAATTGAACAGTGAACTAAATAAAGCATGAAGAGTTATGTACAGATATGGGGGAAGACTGTTCCCAGCAGGAGGAACACATTGGGAATGATTATGTAGCAGACCCTATGCTAGATGCTAGACATATATGAGTAAACCAGACAAAGTGATTGTCCTCCAGGATTTCACATTATTGTGAATAAATGAACAAAACAATGAAGTCTCAGGAGTAAAAAGTTCAATGATGAAAAGAGAAAAATACAAGGAAATAGAAAATGACAGAAGAAAGTACTATTATTTCTACTTGACAGATGAGAATACTGAGAAGTTAAAAAACAAGTAAATTATAGAGTAGCTCATTCTTTTAATTACTATGCCATTCTCTTTGCCCTTCCCCTCCTAACCCCACCCTCACTCGTATTATAAAATAAAATCTCCACTGGGAACCAGAGAATGGCAAGGAACACAATCTATTCTTCGTTACATCCCTACTATCAGTGCAATGGCACACAGGAGATGTAAAATGAGGTTCAATTAACTAAAATTTCCACTCTAGATATAACATAAAAACTCCATTATAATTAAAGAGATCATGATTTTAAGACCAGGAAGATGGTTCTGCTCATTAAGGAAATCCCATTTAAAAATTCAAACCAAGAGGGGCATCTGGGTGGTTCAGTCGGTTAAGCGTCTGCCTTCGTCTCAGGTCATGGGATGGAGTCCCACATTGGACTCCCTACTCAAGCTTCTCTCTCTCCTCCCTACTCATGCGGTCTCTCTGCTCTCTCTCTCTCTCTCTCAAATAAATAAAATCTTTTTTAAAAAATTCAAAATAAGAAGGGGCGCCTGGGTGGCTCAGTGGGTTAAAGCCTCTGCCTTCGGCTCAGGTCATGATCTCGGGGTCCTGGGATCAAGCCCCATATCAGTCTCTCTGCTCGGCGGGGAGCCTGCTTCCCCCCTCTCTCTGCCTGTCTCTCTGACTACTTGTGGTCTCTGTCTCTCTCTCTCTGCACCAAATAAATAAATAAAAAATAAAAATAAAATTAAAAATTCAAACCAAGAGGGGCATCTGGGTGGTTCAGTCGGTTAAGCGTCTGCCTTCGTCTCAGGTCACGGGATGGAGTCCCACATTGGACTCCCTACTCAAGCTTCTCTCTCTCCTCCCTACTCATGCGGTCTCTCTGCTCTCTCTCTCTCTCTCTCAAATAAATAAAATCTTTTTTAAAAAATTCAAAATAAGAAGGGGCGCCTGGGTGGCTCAGTGGGTTAAAGCCTCTGCCTTCGGCTCCGGTCGTGATCTCAGGGTCCTGGGATCAAACCCCGCATCGGGCTCTCTGCTCAGTGGGGAGCCTGCTTTCTCCTCTCTCTCTGCCTGCCTCTGCCTACTTGTGATCTCTGTCAAATAAATAAATAAAATCTTTCAAATAAAAAATTCAAAACAAGAAATAAAATATAGCATTTAAAGGAAAAAGTGATAGGATTTGGAAGGGGTTTGGAGTGAGAGTAGCTACCCAAATGGCCCTAGGGGTTATTACTGCAACACTGAACTACTTACATGGGTTTGGTGAAAGGTGAGGTGGGAGATTAATAAAAGGAGGAGGAATAACAAAGTTATCATTACACAGACATTAACCCAACTGGTGACAAGTTAGCAATACACATCAGGACTTATTGACATTATTTGACAAAGTATTTTCTTCACTGTAAATCCTTAGGATTTAAAATACCTAAAGTTTCAAAGCTGCTTCCTATCACTTAGCAAACTAGTTCACAACTGTCAGCACTCATAAATTAAAGGAAGAAAATCCGAGGGCCATATGGAAAAAGTTCTCACCATGCCATAATAATCTATTTAATCTGTGTGAAAACATCTTATTCCTAAATATTGTACTTTTTTCCTAATTAAAAAAGAAATACATATTTATTTGTGAAAATATAGAAAATCCAGAACTATATAAAGGAGAAAATATCAACTTTAATTTTATCACCCAAAGACAGTCACTGTCAATATGATGAGGTATTTCTTTTTCTATATGTCTATGTGTGCATGTTTGATGGTCGTTATGTGAATGATGGCTGTTTTTTATACAGCTGCTATCATACTTTTTATATAGCTTTGTGTCTTGCAATTTTTCACTTAATATTAACATTATATGAAGAACAATCTGTCCATATTTTAAAATATGAATTTTAATAATGGTAAAATATTCTACTGTGTGCAATTAACCATCTCTGGACTGCTGATTCCAAATTTATGCCATTAAACATGCTGAGATGAACATAATCATACTTAATCCATATTAAAAACAATTATTTTTTCAAAATAAATTCCAAGAAGTAAAACTACTTATTTAAATGATATAAATATAACAAATTTTATAAGTGCTATCAAAGGTAATGTCAGTTTATTTTTCACTATTGAGTTATCTGAGAGTTTCACTCCATACTCACCCATAAAAAGCACCATATTTTTCTAAAATATGCAAGGCAAAAAATAGCATATTATGATTTTAATTAGCATTTATTTCATTAATGAAGCTAAATACTTTTCTTTCCTCTATTAGCCATTTGTACTTCTTCTGTGAATTCTTATTTTAATATATTATTTGGCCATTTTTCTATTACAGTTTATCATTTTCCCCTTCTCATTGATTTAAAAGAATACTTCATACAGAAAGATAATGTCCTTTACCAACATACATTTAAGAATACTTCTACCTCTTTACTGTTGGCCTTTAAAGTTTTTCTAACGTAAAGATGTTTAAATTTTTCATGTAGCCATATTTATCAGCACTTTGTTATTAATTTGTTCCATTGCATTTATACCTTTGCTTAATACCTTTCTCTTATGATTGGGTTTAAGCTACCAAAACTGTTTACACCTAGAAAATCTACTAGTGAATTTCCAGTAAAATGGGGAAATGATATAACCTAGAACTCTCCAACCATACACACAGTTACTCTCTCTTCTCTCTAAACATATAGACATGTTAAATAATATATATGTAGATTTTTGTTTTATAAACATAGATGAGCTTCAAATTAATAACAGAAAATCCCCAAATGCCAGAGATGAAAAATGAAAGTCAAAAGAGAACAATATTACACTTCTTAAGCTAAATTTATTCTTAAGTATTTTGTTTTCTTTCTATTGTAAATGGAATTATTTTCTTAATTTCATTTTCACATTTTCATTGCTGGTATATAAAAATACAACTAATTTGGTTTATTCATCTTTAATCTTGCAACCTTGCAGAACTCATCTATTTTCTCTAATTGTTTTCTTTCTTTTGGGAAATTCTTTTGGGATTTCTATATATAAAAGATCATGTAATCAGCAAACAGAGCTGGTTTTACTTCTTCCTTTCCAAACTGATTGCCTTTTATTTCTTTTTCTTACCTAATTGCTCCAGCTAGAATCTCCAGCACAATGTTTAATAAAAGTGGCAAGAGCCATTATTAAAAAAAATTTTTAAAGATCTTAAAAAAAAAAAAAAGGAAAGACATCCCACGTTCATGGATCATGGATTTGAATACTTAATATTGTTTAAATGGCAATACTCCCCATTTGATCTAAGATTCAATATAGATTCTTCTCAGAATTCCAGCTGCCTTTTTTTTTTTATCAGAAATGGACAAGCTAATCCTAAAAACCACATGAAAATGCAAAAGAGTCAGAACAGCCAAAACAATTTTAAAAAGAATAAAAGTAGAAGACTCACTTTCCTATTTCAAAACTTACTAAAAAGTTACAATTATCAAGACAGTGTGGTAATGACATAAGGACAGGTAAATAGATCACCGGAATAGATTTATGAGTCCAGAGATAAACCCATACATCTAAGGTCAAACTGATTTTCAACAAGGGTGCCAAGATTATCTGATGGGGAAAAATAATCTTTTCAACAAATAATTCTGAGACAACTGGATATCCACATGCAAAAGAATGAAACTAGACCCCTACCTGACACTATTTGCAAAAATTACCTCAAAATGGGCCAAAGACCTAAAGGTAAAAGCTACAACTATAGAGTAAATCTTTTTAACCTCAGATTTTGGCAGTAAACTCTTAAATATGACACCAGAAGCACAAACAACAAAAGGAAAAATAAATAATTTAGAATTCATTAAAATTTTTAAAATTTTGTTTCAAAAGACACTATCAAGAAAATGAAAAGACAACCCACAAAATTGAAGAAAGTAATCAAATCATGTATCTGATAGAGGTCTAGTAATCAGAAAATATAAAGAACTCTTACAGCTAAGCAATAAAAAGATAAATTACACAATTTTTAAAAATGTGCAAAGGATCTGAATAGACCTTTCACTAAAGATATACAAACAGCTTATAAGCACATGAAAAGATGTTCAATATCACTAGTCACTGGGAAAATTCAAATCAAAACCATGAGATACATCTTCACAGTAATTTCAGACAGAAGCCATAATATAAAAAAAAAAAAAAAAACACGAAATAACAAGTGTTAACAAAGCTGTGGAGAAATTAGAACCCTTACGTATTGCTGATAGGAATGTAAAATGGTGCAGCTGATAACAGTTTGACAGTTCCTCAAATAGTTAAACATATAGTTACTATATCACCCTGAAATTCTACTCCTCGGTACAGACTGGAGAGAATTGAAAGCATATGTCCACACAAAAATCTGTGCACAAATATTCATAGGAGCATTATTCATAACAGCCAATAAGTAGAAACAGGCCAAATATCTATCAACTAAAATATGGTATACCCACACAATGGAATATTATTTGGCCATAAAAGGAATTAAGCACAAATACATGCTATAACATGGATGAACCTTTAAAAACATTATATGAAGTAAAAGAAGCCAGACCACATTTTATATAATTTCATTTACATGAAATGTCCAGAGTAGGCAAATACAGAAACACAAAGTAGATTCATGGTTGCTAAGGGCCAGGGGAAGGCAGGAGACTGCTAACAGGTACTGTGTTTTGTTTAGGGGATGATGAAAATGTTCTGGAATTAGACAGTGGTAATGGTTGTATAACTCTGAATATAGAAAAAAACCCTGAACTGAACCCCTTATTATGGTGAATTTTATTGCATATAAATTATATCTCACTTTTTAAAAGATTTTAAAAATTAAAAACAGAACAATAAACATAAAAGTTAATACTGTATGAGACCAGAAATTTCCCCTTTATGAATTTATCATCATTGTAGCTGTGCTTGTTATAGCAAAAGACTGAAAATGATTTAAATGTCCACTAATAGGGGACTATGTAAATATAATATTACATAACATTACTAAATACTCTGAAGTTATTTTTCAAAATCAGAAGCTCTCTATATATTGAAAAGCAAGAGTTTCCTAGAAATACTGTTGTGAAGAAAACAATGTTCAAAACAGAATATAAAGCAACCTACCAGTTATATTAAAAATACACTTACTCGTATATGGTTTTATATACAATATTTAAAGAGATAGTGACTAATAATTTTCTAGAATAAGTGAAACTTTATATCCATAGATTTAAAAACAGATAAATCAATAACCTGATAGAAAAGTTATTAAAATGATCTCAAAAGGAAACAGAAAACTTGAATAACTATTAGAAAATTTAAAAACTCATTTTAAAACTACCCAAAAAAGAAACTATTTGCAGTACATATCTCCAACAAAGGATGCATTATCTGTAATATATAAAGAACTTTCATAAGTCAATAAGAAAAAGGGAGACAATCCAAATGAACAAAAACTTGAATAGGCACTTTACCAAAATGACTATACAAATGGTCAATAAGCATATGAAAAAGGTGCTTAATGTAACTAATCATCAAGGAAAAGCAAGTTAACAGCATAATGTGATAGTCAATATACCAACTAGAATGGCTAAAATAAAATAAATACCAAGCCCCAATAAGAATGTGGAATAATCAGAATTCAAAACACTGCTGGTAAAAATGTAAATTAGTTATACAACTTAAATTAATTAAACACTAAACAACTAAAGCTGAACAAAGGCAAAGCCAATGACCATATGTAGGTTAAAGGGGTATGTAAATATCTTCACTAAAAAACAAATATAAGAATGTTCATAGGGGCGCCTGGGTGGCTCAGAGGGTTAATGCCTCTGCCTTCAGCTCAGGTCATGATCCCAGGGTCCTGGGATCGAGTCCCGCATCGGGCTCTCTGCTCAGGAGAGAGCCTGCTTCCCCCTCTCTCTCTGCCTGCCTCTCTGCCTACTTGTGATCTCTCCCTCTGTCAAATAAAGAAATAAAAATCTTTAAAAAAAAAAAAAAAAAAGAATGTTCATTGGGCACCTGGGTGGCTTAGTGGGTTAAAGCCTCTGCCTTTGGCTCAGGTCATGATCCCAGGGTCCTGGGATCGAGCCCCACATCGGGCTTTCTGCTCAGCAGGGAGCCTGCTTCCTCCTCTCTCTCTCTGCCTGCCTCTCTGCCTACTTGTGACCTCTGTCTGTCAAATAAATAAATAAATCTTTTAAAAAAAAAAAAAAAAGAATGTTCATAAAGGCCTTATTCATATTAGCCAGAAATTGGAAAGTACCCCCAAAGCCATTAATAGAATAAAGGGTAAATAAATGTAGTGTATTCTACTGTATGATTATTCAGGCAATAGACTACTACACAGCAAATAAAATCAATGGGCTATAATTATACAAAACAACAAAAAGAATCTCACAAATATATTGTTGAGTAAAAGAAGCCATATGCAAAATAATTCATCCTGTATTATTCCACTTACATATAATTCAAAACCAAACAAACAAACAAACAAACAAACAAAAAACCCAATCTACAGTTTAGAAACTGGAGTAGTGGTCACCCCTGGGGAGGGGCAGTGGCTGAAAGGGTATGCAATAAAAACTTCTAGGGTACTAGTAATGTTTAGTTTCTTGATCTGAATTACAGTTATATGGATTTATTCAGTTTGTGAAAATTCACTGAACTATACATCTGTGATTCGTACATTTTTCCATATGTATGTTATACTTCAGCTATTTCAATCTATAAAAACAAACAGGACATCTGAGTGGCTCGGGTTGGTTAAGCACCTGCCCTGGGCTCAGGTCCTGATCCCAACTACGTACTCAGCGGGGAGCCTGTCTCTCCCTCTCCCTCTGCCACCCGCCCCTTCCCTTGCTTGTGCTCTCTCTCACACTGTCTCTCAAATAAATAAAATCTTTTAAAAGGCAAACAAATAAACAACAAAAAAAACCTCCCTCCCACCTAAAAACTTCACCAGGCACAAAGGATATAGAATAAGTTTTACCATACCTTCAGGGAATAAATCCTATGTTACACAAATTTTTCCAGATATTAGAAAATTAGGGAAAGCCTCCAAGCTTATTCTATGATCAGAAAGGTGTAATACTAGAAAGAAAAGTCACAGGGCATTCCTAAACAAAATGTTAACAAAAGAAATCTAGCAATATATTATTTTCAAGTAACTAAATAGAGTTTGTCTGGGAATACTAGAATTGTTCAACACTAGAAATCCATTAACATATTTTATTACATTAACAGCATAAAAAAAGAAAATCCACATGATTTATCTCAGTAGGTATAGAAAAAACACTTAAAATTCTATATTGATTCACTACTTTAAAAAATGCTCACCAATCCAGCAATAAAGAGAAACTTTCTAACATGAAAAATGATATTAGGAGTCTCTTGAAGTCAGGAACAAAAAGCAAGGTCTCACTATCACCACTTCTATTCAAGTATAAGTAGTATGATGGGCGCCTGGGTGGCTCAGCCGGTTAAGTGTCTGCCTTCCGCTGGGGTCAGGATCCTAGGGTCATGGGATCAAGCCCCAGGTCGCGAGCTCCCTGCTCAGTGGAGATCCTGCTTCTCCCTCTCCCTCTGATGCTCTCTCTCTCTCCCACTCTCTCTTTCTCTGTGTCAAATAAATAATAAAATCTTTTTTAAAAAAATAAAAGTAGTATCAGATTTGAAAGGAAAAGAAAAATTGCCACTGTATATGATCTGATTCTTTCCCTGGGAAATCTAAGAAAATATACAAACCGGGACGCCTGGGTGGCTCAGTTGGTTAAGCGGCTGCCTTTGGCTCAGGTCATGATCCCAGCGTCCTGGGATCGAGTCCCACATCGGGCTCCTTGCTCAGCAGGGAGCCTGCTTCTCCCTCTGCCTCTGCCTGCCTCTCTGTCTGCCTGTGCTCACTCTCTCTGACAAATAAATAAATAAAATCTTAAAAAAAAAAAAAGAAAATATACAAACCATTTTAAGAAACAAAGCAAATTTGCTGACCTCAAAATCTATATATAAATTCAATTTTCTGGGGCAACAACCAATCTGTATAACAAAAAATAACTCTCATATTTGAAGACTATTAAAAATCCATTAATAAATCTAATAAATAACATATAAGATCTTTGGGGATAAAACTCTAAAATTACTGAAGAAGGCCTAAATAAATAGAGAAATAAACCACTTTCACAAATGAGAAGAATCAATATTGGAAATATGTAAATTCTCCTCAATTTAACTTATGAACTCAATGTAATTCTCATACAAATGCAAGAGGACTTTTTTGTGAGAACATATCACAGAGAAAGAGAGGGACAGACTTATAAATGATTCATATTAGAGAGAGGCAAAGGACTTTTTAAAACTTGAAATCCAGATTTCAAGAGTGCTAATTGAGTTTTGTTTTTGCACGTTTCTTGTCTTACCATTTTCAGGAATAACAGCTCTCTCCATTAGCCTTATTTTTTCTAAAATATTCCAGAGCCTCAGAAATCAAAGAAAACAATAACTGAATAAACACCTAAAGGCCAGATAAAAGTTACCCACTGGAGAAATGAAGCAAACCCAATCCAGGAAGCCATCTGATTCTTAATAAACAGTGCAAAAAAATAATAATTTAAAACAAAAAAAACCCAAAATCTTATTACAACCAACCTTAACCTCAATGAACCAAAATGCGTAAGTTTAGAATCCTCCACCAAAAGAAATGCAGAATATATTATTTATATATTTTTCTAAATCCTTGACAGTAATTCTACTAAATGTGAACACAGAAAGACATACCAGAATCTAAGAAATGTCCTTCCAGTATTTTCACATTATCAATCACTTAGAAAACCTAGGGAATCAAGTTTTACTGGACGAGAAAGATAAAAATGGAAGTAACCCAAGGAAACAGATAACAAAGAAAAACAATTCAGCAAACTCTTGGAAACTTGGGAACATGCTCTAGAGTTAATATTAATGAAATGATCAGCTTAGAATATCAACTTAAAGTAGTTTTGAATAGTGGTTAGGAAAATATCAGCCCACAGGAATTTTCCACAGGCCTTCCCAGATTTATTAGTCACGGCAGTAAATAGGAATGGCCTAAGGAAGTATACTTTTACTATGGGTTACATTTTCTGTTTGTTCTTTTTTTCCTTTATTTTTACTTTCCTACTACTAGGATTCTTTTTTTTTTTTTTTTTTAAGACCCACAATGCTTCTCTTAAGGCTCTGGACCATGCTAACTTCCATAAGTATATTTGCAGACTTCCCCACCTTTTACACCTTTGAGCCCTTGCTCATTTAGGTCCTTTAAAGTAGAATGTCCTTGGAACCCATCTAACATGTATCAAAATCCTATTCTGCCTTCAAGACACAATTTACATGTCATTTCCTTCCAGAAGAATTCTGCAGTAATAATTAACTGCTCCTCTGTCCTACATTAATTCTAAGGAGAAAGAAACAAACACTTAATCAGCCTCTACTACATGCCAAGTATCCTATAAAATAGTTTCATTTCCATCTTCTCAACAGTCCTACAAGTATTTTCTCCATTCTGCAGAATGAGAAGCTAAAGCTATGAGAGGTTACACAGCACAATAATAAGTCACAGAGCTTAGATTCAAATGAGCCTATCTTATTTCAAAGTCCATGATCTTCATATAATTTCATGTTGCTCTATTATAGCCTTTATCATAAGCTGACATAATGAGTTATTTATATGTCAGCCTTCTCTGATAGGTTATAAGATCTTTGAAGGCAAAGACCCTACCCTATGTGGGTTTGAATCCTCCCATCCTAGCGGAGAGTCTAATATGCAGAACATATAGCACTCTACTAAGTGCCAGAAATAATATGAAGAAATTAATACAATGTTCATTTTCCTCATAGAATTAGCTCTCATGTGATCTCATGACCATAAAAAATAAGTACCTGGCTTCCAGTCCTAACAGAGTAACTGGGACCAGAGCTATCTTCCTGCTATAAACAGTGAGAACACTAACCCAAATACATAAAAGAATTACTGTCACACATTGGACAAAAGTCAGTGGAGGACCATGATCCCTAACTGCAGGGAAGTCCCCAAAATGTCCCAAAAATATCTGTCTGGAAGTACTTTCTGGAATACAACAGAGGGAATGCTAACCTAAGCAGAATATAGATGTCTTATTGAATTGGGGTGACAGAACTCAGAAATTAAAGAGGAAGAAAGGGATGGAATCTGTAGGACAGAGTACTAAAAAGGAGAGAGCTATGCGACAAGAGTTCAAGAAGTCACAGAGGTCTTCTTGAGACTATGGGTGAAAATTAAGCTGCACAAGTACAGAGCAAATGCCACATAGCCAAGCAAAGTATCATGAGTGGTAATCAGAATGATATTCAGAACTCATACAACACTATGTGGCATTTTACCAGCTAGAGTAGAGACCTGAATAAATATCTGGAGCATTGAATAGAGACTCCAGAAGGGCGCACACACTAGTGTCAAACCTAAACTAGCTCTAGAGTAGTGATTCTTAAAGGTTAGAGTGCATCAGAATAACCTGGAGGGTTTGTTAAAACACAGACTGCTAAACACAGTTTTTGATTCAGTGATCTGGAGCAAAACTCTAGAATTTACATTTGCAACAAGTTCCTAGATAATAATGGTGCTGTTGGTCCAGGTACCATACTTTGAGAAACACTGCTCTAGCAGAAAGACAACTCTAGACACACTAAAAGAAACTTCAAAAGAATTGAACTGATCCACAATTAACTCACTACTTATTATAACCAAGCCTAACAGTCTTTACAGAAAGATAATAAAACTCTGCATTCAGCAACAGAACATTCATAATATCCAGCATCCAATCTAAAATTATCAGACATGCAAAGAATCAAGAAAATGAGACCCATATACAGGAGAAACATTAGAAAATAAAACAGACATGTAAATGACAAGATCTAGAAATAGTAGATAAAGACTGTGAAAGAATTAAATTTATGCTCATGGATGTAAAGGAAAACACAAAAATGAGAGAAATAAAAGATTAGCAAAACAAACAAACAAAAACAAAGACACAGAGCTTCTAGAAATGAAAAACACAATATATGAAGTGAAAAAGGCATTCATCACAGATTAGACACAAGAAAAGATCACTGAACTTGAAGCACAACAATAGAAATTATCCAAACTGAGGCACAGAGAGAAAAAAGACAAAACCAGGCTCACTATCTGTGGAAGAATATCAATTGGGTTTAAAGTGTTTAAAGGTAAAAACACAGCACATTGTCAACCTAGAATTCTATATCTAGCAAAAAAGTCCTTTAAAAATAAAGGTAAAATTAGGGGCACCTGGGTGGCTCAGCTGGTTAAGCTTCTGCCTTTGGCTCAGGTCATGATTCCAGGGTTCTTGGATTGAGCCCCACATGGGGCTCCCTGCTCAGCAGGGAGCCTTCTTTTCCTTCTCCTGCTTCCCCTGCTTGTGCTCTTTCTCTTACACTTTCTCTCTATCAAATAAATAAGTAAGTAATCTTAAACAAAAAAGTACTGGATCAAATAATATCTTAAAAAATAAATAAATAAAGGTAAAATTTAAAAATGTTTCAGGAAAACAAAGACTCAGAGAATTTATTGTAGCATGTTGGCAGTATAAGAAGTGTTAAAAAGTAGTCTTCAGAATGAAGTTAAACATTGCCAGATGAAAACCTGGATCTATGCAAATAATGAAGAATACCAGAAATGGTAAATATGTGGCATTCAATATTAATATTTAGTTTTATTATTTGTTAGTAAGTTTAAATAATTATCTATAATTATGTTTATTTAAGTTTAATAGTATTTTAAATACTATTTATAAAATAAGTCTTAATTCAATAAACTTATAAATTTTAATTTTAATATTTAATATTAAAATAAGTATACAGAAGACATTCCTCCTCATTTACTTAATTCATTCAAATAGACTATTTAAAGCAAAAAAAAAATCACCTTTTAACAAGCATTTGTTTGCATCACATGTTATGTATATGCAAGAATCTGGGGATAGAGAGATAAATTAGGAATAATTTTTGCTTATGAGGGAGACAGAAAATAAATAACAGCAATAACATGTTACTAAGTATCTTTTTTTATTTTTTAAAGATTTATTTATTTATTTATTTGACAGAGATCACAAGTAGGCAGAGAGGCAGGCAGAGAGAGAGGGGTAGGCAGGCTCCCTGCTGAGCAGAGAGCCCGATGCGGGGCTCGATCCCAGGACCCCGGGACCACGACCCGAGCCGAAGGCAGAGGCCTTAACCCACTGAGCCACCCAGGCACCCATGTTACTAAGTATCTTTTTTTTTAAAGACTTTTATTTATTTATTTGATAGAGAGAGATCACAAGTAGGCAGAGAGGCAGGCAGAGAGAGAAGGGGGGAAGCAGGCTCCCCGCTGAGCAAAGAGCCCCATGGGGGGCTCGATCCCAGGACCCTGAGATCATGACCCGAGCTGAAGGCAGAGGCTTAACCCACTGAGCCACCCAGGCGCCCCTGTTACTAAGTATCTTAAGAAGAGTATGTTACTGGCTAAAGTTGGGACAAAGAAAGAAGTGGTCAATTCTGTTTGGACTTGAGTACTATAGAAAACCCTTTACCCAAAGGTAATGCCTGAGTTAAGATTTGAAAGATATATAAGTTTTTGAAAAGTGAATTTGGGAATGAGGGTAGGAAAACACAGTGTATTACAGAAAGAGAGAAGAGGAATGAGATAGTGTAAGTCAGAAAGGGAAGAGAGATGAGGCTAGAGAAAGAGAGATGGCAGATCATAAAATTCTGTATCATGAAAAGGAGTGTAGATTTCATAAACTAGGAGGACCTGATAAAATTTTAATTACAGAGTAACATTTTCTTTTGTGTTTACGTATCCTTGTGGTTTTGTTCATTTGTTTTAAAAAACACTTTGCTAAAAAACAAAGCAGAGAAAGGATAGGATATATGGAAGGATATGAGAACAGAATAAGAGAGAGTATACAGTATAACTTAAGAAATGACTATAAAATCTAAACTAAGGCAATGAGGAATCACTCTCTCTGTGATTGATACATGTCCTTCATTTGCCTTCCAGGGCACCATAACTTGATTTCTCCCTTAACTCACCAGTTCCTTCTTCTCAGTCTCTTTGATCAATTTCTTTTCTTCCCCAACCCTGACCCAACCTAGGTATCTTTCTGTTGAAGTGCTCTGAGCTCAGTTCTTGTCCATTTTCTCTACCTACTCATTCTAGATTTCATCTAGTCTTTGGCTTTAAATACCACGTATTTTTACATGACTCCCAAACTTATTTCCACTGGAATTCTGAACTCATATATCTGTCTACTCCATACCTCCATTTGGATATGAAATAGACTCCTCAAGTTAACAAGTGCAAAAATTCAACCCTTCCCTCTAAACTTGTTCTACCCTCAGCCTTCCCATCTCAGTTGATGGGAAATAAAGTTACTTTACACAAAAAAACTTAGATTGACTCTCTTATACCTAATGTCTAATCTATTAGAAACTCCTACTGACTCTATCTTCAAAATATACCAAATCTAACCTCATCTTCACCACCTTAATCGACCACCATGACCAACCACTCCACTGAAGATACTTTCATTTCTTGACTGAAATATTCCAACAACCTTCTATCTAGTCTCTCTGTTTCAACTCTTGCTCATACAATCAACTCTCAACCCAGCAGCCAAAATGACTCATTTAAAATATAAGTCAGGTATTTCTCCACTGTTCAACACGTCCATTATCCAAATGCCCCACAAAGACCCTACTTGGGCTAACCACTGTTACCTCTATGACCTCATTTTCCATGACTCTTCCCTGTGCTCTCTCTACTCCAGATGTACTGGCTTCCCTAGTCTTCTATGAACTCACCAGGGATGCTCTTATCTTACAGCCTTTGTGCTGGCTATTCCCCCTGTCTGGAAAGCTTTTCCCCAGATATAATCACGGCTCATTCCCTTACCTCCTTCAGGTT
The DNA here is from genome assembly GCF_963455335.1 of Martes martes. Lineage (NCBI taxonomy): Eukaryota > Metazoa > Chordata > Mammalia > Carnivora > Mustelidae > Martes > Martes martes. Next base: position 112,309,117 of record NC_137894.1, on the reverse strand, counting down.
ATTGTTCAAATTTCATCTTCTCAATGAGGTCTATACAGACCATCATTTTTTAAATTGCAACTGTCTCCCACCACATACGCAAACACACTCCCAAATCACCTTTCTTATCCTACTTTTTCTTTTTTCATAGCATTAACACCTTCTAAAATAATACATAATTTATTTGACACTTAGATATATTCTTTATTGTCTGTCTTTCCTGAAAGTTGCATGGGGGCAGGGACATTTTCTCATTCATTGCTATAGCCCAATCTATCAGAACCAAGTCTGGCACCTTGTAGCTGCTAACAAATACTCCTTGAATGAATAAATTGTACCACTGACGCAGAGAAAGCAGATAAGAGAAACATGAAAAATATATTATAAGCAGGACTTGGCCATCACTAGTATCTGGAGGATAAAGGGGGGAAAAAAATAAAAAGACATGTGGGTTGACATGCATATGTCTAACTTGCGACAGAGGAGGCAAAAACAAACCTATAAGGAAAAGATCCCAAGTTCAGTTTTGGACATGCAGAGTAAATGACTAAGCTATATCCTTTACTGAGTTTGTCTTACAGCCCAAATCCTGAAGGTCAAAGCCAAGAACCTCTCACCTGGTAACCAGTCAGTTTTGAAAGAGGGCTATTTTTTTTATGTTTTTGTTTTTGTTATTTTTCATTTCTCTGCAATCTTTTAAAATTTTTAATGTAAATGGAATGTTTTTATTTAGCTAACCTTTTTTTTTTTTAAGATTTTATTTATTTATTTGACAGAGAGAGATCACAAGTAGGCAGAGAGGCAGGCAGAGAGAGAGAGAGAGAAGGAAGCAGGCTCCCAGGGAGCCTGATGCGGGACTCGATCCCAGGACCCCAAGATCATGACCTGAGCTGAAGGCAGAGGCTTAACCCACTGAGCCACCCAGGCGCCCCTTTAGCTAACCTTTTGAAATATTTTTGAAAGTTCATTTTTAAATTGTGGTAAAATACATATTACATAAAATTTACCATCTTCATCATTTATAAGTATGAAATTCAGTAGGTTAGGTGTATTCACATTGTTGTGGAACCAATCTCCAGAACTTTTTCATCTTGCAGAACTGAAACTCTACACCCACTAAACAACTTCTAATTTCCACCTTCCCCCACCCCTACCAACTACCATTCTACTTTCTGTCTCTATGAATTTGACTATTCTGGATCCTTCATATAAGTGGAATTATACACTAATTGTCTTTATGTGACTTGATTATTTCACTCAGCATAATGGTCCTCAAGGTTCACACATGTGATAGCTTATGTCAAAATTTTCTTCCTTTTTAAGACTGAATAATATTCCACTGTATGTATATACTACATTTTGTTTATCCCTTCATCCACTGAAGGACATTTGGGTTGATTCACCTTTGACTATTGTGGATAATGCTGCTAAGAACATGAACATACAAACACGTCTCCCATTTCTCTACAATCTTGAGATGACCACGGGAAATGTCAGAGATCCTAAGTTGGGGATAGAAAGACTAATGGGAAAGAACTAACATTTTGCCAAAGAATCCTAGAAAATTTCAGAGAAAGATAATCTGGCAGAAGCAACAGCCTTAGACATTATAGATGACTTGTAGATCAACCTGAGGGGACCCCCCTCCCCGCCTTAAATCTTGGTTCCTATAGTCACACAGAGGAGCACCGGCTTCTCATTTTACATTTCTAATTGTAAAACTAGATACTACTACTCTCCCCGACCTGGGTGTGATAATGATTTATAAGCTAATATTAGTAGGTATACTTTCAAGATGAAAGACAGAGAGTAACCTTCTTAAATTAAAATAAATTAAAGATAAAACTTGGCAGCATAACCAGTGAATATATTCAACTATTAACTTATCCTTCAGGCAATGCCTTTGTTGGCTTCATATTTCAAAAGCTTTCTCTTTTCAAGATCATTCTTGTCTGCTTAGCAATAATACACATTAAAATTAAAACTGGCTAAAAACATTTAGCCAAGAGAGCAAGAAAGGCATTTTTCCTCAAAAAAACAGTGGTTAGCATGTATTTTAAAAACCCTTTACATAATATTTTATTTTGCCTTTCAAAGAACAACACGGAAATTAATAGTCCAAAAAAGAAAAAGAAAAAAACACACAAAACTCTGACACTATAAAAGAAAACTCTGAAAACCAAGTTCTACCTCAGAATTCAGTTTCAAAGCAATGTTAATACTGATGATGTACACAAAAGTGTGATCTTGCATGATTATACATAATAGTTAACATAAAGTTAAACTCAGCATTTCCCAGCAGTTCTTTTATACTTTTCTTTGTAGTTTACATCACAAAAAAATAAGTAATACCTGTTTATTATTTTAAATAATAAGTTATTATATTATTAAGTTATAAGATAGAGTCTATTAACAGATTTTTCATCAGAGAAATTATAGTATATATCAATTTCCCACCACCTACAATGCCCAGCTCTTACCAGGTTAGGCAAAAATATTTATAAATGATATGAGCAAAAGAACAAATGAGTGAACAAAACCAGTGAACTTGGATTTGGTTTCATAGTACCATTTTTCATAGCTGTCACATGACCATCTTGGTTTTGGTGCTAATCAAAATGTGTCAAATTATAAACAAAAATTGTTTCCTGGTAGCAATACTATTTTCCCTTATAAACTCCCATGTTAAGTCCTTTTAATTTCAGGAAGATATTTTAGGAGTGAGTAGACAAGAATAAAGCTTCTTGCAGAAGCAACAGGCATGTTTTGATAATAACATAAACAGATGACTCCTGCTTCTCAATTTATGGTCAAAGACATTCTCTGCTTCTTAGCCAAATGACAGGGAGTAAGATTGGTTGTAAACAAATAGAGAACACACCACCCAAAGAAGTCAGAGTGCATCTTAGAAATCAACTAGTTGTAGTCCCTGTCTGATGAACAAATTTTTTCTATTGCCAGAGGCCCAGAAGGTAATTTGGCAGCACCCTGGAAAATTCACTGCTTAATTCTCAATGCAATCCATTCCACTTTTCTGGATACCTCAAAGGACCAGAGAATCTTTCTTTATATGGAGCCAAAAATCTATCTCCACATAACAGCTAACCATGGGTTGTTGTCTTGCATTCTGGAGCCTGAGTCTCATTCTTAACACTCTTAGAAGGGGTTGCCCCAAATATTAGGAGATGCCTTTATGACCCCTTACAGGCTAAGAACCTGTCTTTCTTAGTTTGCTTACATGAAAAATCCCCTTATCATCTTAGTTATTTTCTTCTGGATGTGTTTGAAGCTTGTTACTCCTAAAGTGTAATAATCTAATAAGGAACAGTCTGATGTACATGGAATAAAGCAGGACTATCGCCAAACCTATTCTATCAATGTACGCTAAGATCATACTGTGTTTTTTCAAAAGGAACATAAAGTTGTTCATCCTAAGTTTTAACTTAAAGATGTTAAGTCTTTTTTTTCCCTACCCCTACATCGAAGCCACTTCTTCCCCATTCCATAATACATAGTATTGTATATTATACTAGAAACTTGTTCTCAGTAAATGTTATCTTCTTTTTTTCAAAAAGATGTGTTTATTTTAAAGAGTGAGAGAGCAGGAGAGAGGGGTGGGAGGAGTGGGAGAGAAAGAGAAAATCCTCAAGCAGACTCCCTGCTGAGCACAGAGCCCAGTGCGGGGCTCCATTCCAGGATTCTGAGACCACGACCTGAACTGAAGTCAAGAGTCAGTCACTTAATGGACTCAGCCACCCAGGCACCCCGGTAAATTTTATCTTCATGACCAAGCCCATCATCCCAGTATGTCTGAACCTTTTTAGACCTGTCTCTATCACCTAATAATTTTAGTCATCCTTCCCCTACAAATTTGATCAGTGTGCCAACTATCTTTTCCTTTAATGCTTTTATATATTATATAACATGAAGCTGAAGACAGATTCCTATAGTATCCCAGAGTCTTCCTTCTAGGTTAACACTTTTTCTATTAAATAACTCTCTCTCAGATGGTTCTTCAACCGGTTACATATCAATATGATTGTGTTATCACATCATATTATTCTCATCCATCTTGTCCACAATGATATCAAGATGGGCCATGTCAAAAAGCTGCAGGGGCATCTGTCTTCAGCTCAGGTCATGATCCTGGGGTCCTGAGATCTCAGAGCTTTGGGTTGGGCTCCCTGCTCAGTGGTGAGCCTGCTTCTCACTCTCCCTCTGTCCCTCCCCCCACCCCTACAGAGGCTTGTGCTCTCTCTCACTCTGTCTTTCCATATCAAATAAATAAATAAAATCTTTTTAAATAAAGCTGCAAAAAATTCAGACACTGGTATCTTGTGATTAATAGTCTAATAACCCTTCCAGAGAAGAATGAAATTAGGTTAATCTACCATAACATTTTTTATAAACTCGGGCTGGCTCCTAGAGATCAACATTCTTCCCTCTGAGTACTGAACAACCATCTGCTAAATCATCTAACCTAGAATTTTACCGAGGATTCCCTCCAGATTCACCAGCTGTAGGGAACAAGAAAGAGAGAGAACCTACAGATGATACTGCCTTAGGTTCAGTGATTTGTTCCCTCTCTTCCACCCCCCACCCCTTCTGAAGTTTCATCTCCAGGGATTCTGACCAAGCTGCAGACAGAAGCACAGGGGGAAAAGGAAACCAACAATGGCTTTTCCAGATTTAAGTGTCCACCCAGCTCCTGTTCCCAGCAGCTTTTCCCATGTTCTTTATATCAATAAAGAGAAGCAATCACTATCTACTATTTTTGACTTATCTGTACTACTTTTCTTCTCCATTAATATATGGTATAGAGTTAACTATCTTGAAATGGTTTATATTAAGGCTTCACTTTCCATCCTCTCTGAAAAGAAACAAATGCTAAAATTTTAACACAGCCATAGTCTGTGAGCAAGGAAGAGAGTAGCCTGAGATGCAGCTATATGATCATTTACATTATACATATTTATAGGCTTTTGGCTTAAAAATATCCCAAAGTACTTAGCAGTAAAACATACTATACCATTCTTCAGTTTAAAAACTCAAAGAAGCAATGCTTAGTTCTCAAGCAGTAATCATGCCCAGTAATTGTATGTGACAGATCAGAATTTAAAGTGAGGAATTTCATAGTTAATTAAAAATGAAGAAAAAAAATACATTTTTCCTACAAAGATAATTCTAGCATTTGTTAAGAAGTTTCATAACTTCAAGCATTAATTCAGTCTTTTAAATCTTTCAGGTTAATATTTGGGAAATATTTCTGAAATTGCAATTCACTTAAATATTTACTGAGTTTCTACCATGGCCCTATACTACGCATGTTTCTAGAGGGTCCTGGCTGTCATTAACAACAGGTTTCTGACCATAGAGGACATCTTCTTAGCAAGTAAAGAACTGGTCATATGACAAAGAGAAGCCAAATTCAGAATAAAAGTGCATGAAATGCTATGCTTCCTAATGATATCCTCAAAATGGCCACTGGACTTGAAGGATTTTGTTTGCTTATTCATTTTTGCTTTTGTTTTTTGCCTGATTGTCCCATTAGGAACAGTGACAAAATTAATTAAATGGTGTTAAAAGTCTAATCACTATACCTGGCTACTATTTCAAAAGAAAGAATCATTTTGTAATTTCCTCTGGAAAATTAGAATCAGGTTCAAACTTAAGAATGTTTCATAGGTGAGGCATACAACAGCCTACACTGGGAAAAATTCAGGGTTAGGCATGTAAATGCAAGCAAAGCAGGCAATTTCAAAGAAAGACATTATATCCTCAAGGTTAAGGCAATGGCATAATACAGGAAATTCCAAAGGAAAGTTCTCCCTGCAATTGTGGCCTTATAGTAGGGTTGCCCATCAACCCACTACCTTCTACCCTAGCAAGAATTAAAAGTCACATAGTTGTCATTGTTGTTGTTGTTTTAAGTGTCTCATTTCCATTTCAAAATGCAAGGTCAAAAGCCATTAATTCATGTACTATTTTAAAAACATCTTTCTTTTAGAAAATGTGTCAGGAATTTCTATTGTAATCTACATTACATCATAGACACCTAGCAAAGTAGAATCATAGAATTTAAGAGTTGAAACCCAGGATACCATCTAGCATAAGGCTTTCATTTTTCAAAGGTCCTAAAGTGATCTGCCTAACGTCAAGCAGCCAGTTAGTGGATAGATGAGGAAATAATAATCACACATAATTTTGTTACTTGGTCACTGCTGGACACAGGGTCCAACAGAGCACACTGATAATCCTTATTTTTTTTTAATAGGAATCATACTTTGCCTGACAGCCAAATATTTTACATGTTAAGTGTCTGCTAATTCAGAAATCTAATAGTTTTCACTTAAATGAAACTAAAACATTTCAAAGCAAACATAACTACAGAAAAATGGGTGAAGTTGCTGTACATTTTACAAACCACATTATAATAGTCTAAGTGTGTAACAGTCAAACAGCATCACATATAATTAAAGATATATTCAACGTTGTCAAAATAGAAGATCAAAGCACTTTTAATACAGCAGGGGCCATCATTTTCAGTGGCTAGTTCCTTGATTATTCCTTTAATTCACACAATTCAATGAATCACAGTGCCTCTTCTTGCTGTAGTAGAAATATGCCTCAAAAAAACTCTATTTTGGGGGGCGCCTGGGTGGCTCAGTCGGTTAAGCCTCTGCCTTTAGCTCAGGTCATGATCTCAGGGTCCTGGGATCAAGCCCTGCCTTGGGCTCTCTGCTCAGCAGGGAGCCTGCTTCCCCCTCTCTCTCTGCCTGCCTCTCTGCCTGCTTGTGATCTCTCTCTCTCTCTCTCTCTCTCTCTGTCAAATATATAAATAGAATCTTGAAAAAAAAAAAAAACCCTCTATTTTTTTACAAAAATAGAGTGAACATGAAATATTCCCAAGTCATGTCTATGAAAAGATTAGTGCATGATCAGTTTTCTATTAAACCTGACCCTGGAAAAAATACTTGAGATGTTGTTTTTCATTCTTAAATCAGATTCTGATCCGAGTATACAATTTTAAGTTACAAGGAAGAGTTCTTCCCTTTATACCGTGGCAAGAAAGTAGATCATCTGAATTACCTGATGTTTCCTGTTTGTTGGGTTTTCTTTGTTTGTTTGCTTTGTACTATTTTGCGTTCAATACCTTCCAAGGCAATGAAACACTACCTACTACCTGAGTGATTCAGTAAAAAGGAACTGAGGATAGTATCACTTGACTTGATACAAAAAACTCCCATTTCGGTTATTTCACTCCTCTAAACTTTGGCTGAACCACACTGACTGTTACTTCGCTGGGGAAGCGATTGCCAAGTTATCCACAGGCATATACACACAGACAAACCACAATATGGAAAATGTCAGCGGTTACTCCTCTAAGAATATCTCCACTAAAGTATGTGCTGAGTAACGAGGAGTGATTCAGTAAGTTCAGATAAATGCAGTCAGAGTAAGCCTTCAGAGATAAAGAATTTACTGAGATAATAAATAGTTGGCCCAGACAAGAGTTAAGAAAGTCAATACTAAGGATAATACATGTTCTTCATCAAAACTGGAGAAAATAATGTTCTGGGAGTTCCTTAAAGCCTACTGATTTAAAAATCCTAAATAATCCTGAATAACAAATACAAGCTTACTATGGACCTTTATAAAAAAGTGATGGGATCTGGGGAAATCAGAACCTCTAAAAGGCTATAATGCATCTTTTCAGATTCTGTTTTCAAAATGGAAAACTTTTAATTTGTGCTTGCCCTTAAAACTTGGGATGAGCCAATTTCTTATAACTCTGCTTAGTTGGTAATGAGAGGATAATTAAGGATAATAAAAGATTTTTTTCTTGACAACCTGAGACATTTTCAATCTTGAGAAACATATTTTTAAAAGTCCAAGATCTTTCATGCTAATTTCACTGCCCACTGAAATACCAGGTCAGATGCAAATGCTATTTTGGAACTCCGTATATGGAAAAGAGGTCAAATATTATTGCGAAGGGTTTCCTCAGAGGAATGATGAAAAGAAATAACACATGTCAATTAGTACAGGATTCACAGTGCATGCCCCATATTATATTACACTCTGTAGTAGCCAATTTCCTTCAAGATTCAATAAAATAAAATAATACTTCCATTGTTACCATGGCATTCTTTGACCTCCTAATTACTGAGTTCATTAATCTGATATATCCTTCTCTATACATTTTAAAGCATTCTTTCAATCTATATAATATGTAAGAACTTCTGACCTATGATATATTTAATTTTTATTATAGGCCAAGTATTATACATCCTTGGAAGTGTAAAGAACAAGCGTTCTGGGGCGCCTGGGTGGCTCGGTGGGTTGGGCCGCTGCCTTCGGCTCAGGTCATGATCTCAGGGTCCTGGGATCGAGTCCCGCATCGGGCTCTCTGCTCAGCAGGGAGCCTGCTTCCCTCTCTCTCTCTCTGCCTGCCTCTCTGCCTACTTGTGATCTCTCTCTGTCAAATAAATAAATAAAATCTTTAAAAAAAAAAAAAAAGAACAAGCGTTCTGTCTCCATAGAATTTACAATTAATTACAATTAATTACAAATTACAATGTAATTTGGGGACAAGGGGACAAGGACTCACAAATGAGCACACAGCACATGTGTATGCACAGAGAGAGAATTAAACTACAACAAAGAAAAAAGTCTAAGTATAGTAGAAACAGTTATGCAAACCCAAGTTTCTACAAAATTAAGAACCTGTACTCTTAAAAAATGTCAATGCCATGAAAGACAAAAGCTAAAAAAATTGCTCGAGTAAAGAAAACTAAAGAGACATGACAAAAAATCTTCTTATCCCCTAATCTTCGGATTAGGAGGAAAATAGCTATAAAATTTATACTAGAAAATTGGCAAAATTTGAATATGGACCCTATATTAATAATAATAGAGTACTGAGTTTGATTAATATACTATAGTTATGTAAAAGAGTGCCTTTGTTCTTAATAGGCACACACTAACATATTTAGGGTGAATGGTCACAACCTTAGTAACTTACTAGCAAATGGTTCTGAACAAAATTACAATGATATATATGTATATATGTATTTAAGAGAGAAAGGGCAAATGTGGCACAATATTAACAGTGGATAAAACTAAGGGGATGGCATACGGGAGTTCATTACACACTTGGCAACTTTTCTGTACGCTTAAAATTTTTTCAAAATAAATTTTTTAGGGATGTCTGGGTGGCTCAGTCAGTTAAGCGTCTGCCTTTAGCTCAGGTCATGATCCCAGGGTCCTGGGGTCAAGTCTTGCAGCGGGGAATCCTTGCTCAGCAGGCAGCCTGCTTGCCTCTGCCTACTGTTCTTTCTGCTTGTGTGCTCACTCTCACCCTCTCTCTCTCTGACAAATAAATAAATCTTAATAAATAAGTAAATAAATAACCTTTTGGTTCGATGAATATTTAAGCTACAAAAAGACCTTAGAAATTATCTGATTCAATCCTAGACCTCACTTCACAAATGAAGAAACAGACCTGACGATTTGGAATATATAGTTAATAGCATAGATCGGTGGTCTCCTAACTTTTTACTTGCCTCATCAGGAAAACATTTTAGGCATGTACATTATTTTATGTCTTCTGTTTGGGTACTAATTGATTTTGCACATTATAAAACTTTGCAAATATTTTTATCTCATCGTAGTTAATTTTTATTTTTTATGTAAATTTCTAATATTTTCATTCTGCACACAGAGGAGCACCTTGACATCCTGTCCCATTAGTGGTGACCACTAAGCACAAATGAGGCATATATAGTATGTATAGACTGTCACAAAAGGTCTGACTAAAGTGGCAACTGAAGTATTTCAGGACTTAGATAAGTAAATAGAGAGGGCAGAGGGGCCAGACTGAACAAAGACACACAAAAGGCAAATAAGTAAAAGTAAACCCTAGAAATTTTGGCAATTCGTACAGAGGAGTAGTGATACAAAGGTTTAAAAGACAGACTGGTAATGGACTGTTAAAGGAGAAATGACAAACACAGGTAATGAGAAACTTTTGAAAGTTTAGAGTAAGAAGGTGTCTTGAAACCAACAATTAACTGTTTACAACAATTAATACCTGGCAGTGTCTTGCAAAATTAGTTCAGGAAGTTACATAAGTTATTACTAGATTATTCACCAGGAATTGCCATAACTTCTTAGAACCAAACTAAATGTTTAATAAAACTTCATTCTGCCTAATTTTTTTACTTGCCTAAATTATAGCTAAACCTTAAATAATACAAGTTTGAACTGCATGGGTCCCCTTACAGGCAGACTTTTTCCAATAAATACAATACAGTACTATAAATGTATTTTCTCTTCCTCATGATGTTCTTAATAACATTTTCTTTATCTTACTTTATTCAAAGAATATAGTATGTAATACATGTAATATATAAAACACATGTTAATTGACTTTATGTTATCTGTAAGGCTTATGGTCAACAGTAAGCTATTAGTAGTTAAGTTTTGGGGGAGTCAAAAGTAATGTGCAGAGTTTTGACTGGGGGGGTCAGTGCCCCTAAACCCCACATTGTTCAAGGGTCATCTGTGTACCACTATAGACCTATCCATGTTGCATGTGCCAATAATTAATATCTTTCATTGTTGCGTATTCCCTTGTATGGATACACTACAGTCTGTTTATCCATTCACTTGCTGATGGGAAACTTGGATTATTTTCAGTTTGAAACTACTACAAATAAGACTGCTGTGATATTCATGCACAAGTCTTGTATGGAAATATGCTTTTAATTCTCTTAGGTAAAAATCTAAGTAGAGTGGCTGGACCATATGGTAGGTATATGTTTAACATTTAAGAAACTGCCAGAGGGGGGCCTGGGTGGCCAAATCAGTTAAGCATCTGCCTTTGATTCAGGTCACGAATCCAGGGTCCTGGGATCAAGCCCCACATCAGGCTCCTTGCTCAACAGGGAGTCTGCTTTCCTTTTCCCTCTGTCCCTACCCCCTCGCTACGCGCGCTCTCTCTCTCTCTCTCTCTCTCTCTCTCTCTCAAATAAATAAATAAATAAAGAAGAAATCGCCAGAGAGTAGAGTGGTAGTTACCAGGGACAGAGGGTGGGGAAAATGGGGAAATATTAGACAAAAGGTATAAACTTCAGGTTAAAAGGTTAACAAGTTCTGGGAATTTAATATATAGCATGGTGGTAACAGCTAATAATACTATATTATATATTTAAAACTTGCTAAGAGAGTAGACCTCAAAAGTTCTCACCACAAAAAAGAAATGGTAGATATGTGATGTGATGTACATGTTAGTTAATGCTATGGTGGCAATCATTTTGCAATATATAAATGTATCAAACCAATACTTTGTATGCCTTAACATTTATATAACATTATATGTCAACTATATCTCAATAAAGCTGAAGAAAAGAAAAATAACTGCCAAACTGTTTTTCAAAGTGGTTGTACTATTTTATGTTCCCACATATATATTCCCACATATAAAATATGTTCTGCATGAGAGTTCTAGACCCTCCAATCCTTGCTAACACTTGGTATGGTCAATCTATTTTTTTTTTTCCCTTTGGCCAATCTTTTTAATTCTAGCCATACCAATAAGTATGATATCTCACTTTAATTTGCATTTCCCTAATAATTACTGATGTTAAGCTTCTTTTCATGCACTTATTTGTCATCTATATATCTTCTTCGGTAAAATATCTGTTCAAATTTGTTTGTCTATTTTTTGTTGGGTTGTTTATTTTCTTACTATTAAGTTTGGAGAGTTCTTTATATATTCTGAGTATAAGTCCTTTATCATATATATGTCTTATAAACATTAACTCATAGTCTGTGGCTTGTCTTTTCATTACTTTTTAGAGTTTTATTTAAGTAATTTCTATACCCAATGTGGGGCTCAAACCCATGACCCTGAGATCAAGAGTTGCATGCTCTTCTGCCTGAGCCAGCCAGGCGTCCCTTCACTACCTTTTAAAAGTAGAAATTTCTAACTTTGAAGAAGTCCAATTTATAATTTCTTCTTTTACAGATCATGCTTTTGGAATTATATGTAAGAAACATTTGCCTAATCCAAGAGAACAAATATTTTTCTCTCTATGTTTTCCTATAGGAGTTTCAGATTTTGGGCTTTACATGTAAATTTATGATCCATTTTGAGTTAATTTTTATATAGTTTGATATAAATCATTTTTAAAAATATGACTACCCAATTGCTTTAGCATCATCCTTTAAAAAGACTGGCTTCCTCCAGTGAATTGCCTTTATACTTCTGTCAAAACTCAGCTGCTCACTTATATGTGGATTTTATTTCTGGACTCTCCACTCCTTTAATTGATTTTTTTTTTTAATCTTTATGCCAAAATCACACTGTCTTGATTGTCCTAGGTTTATAAGTCCTGAAGTCAGGCAGTGTTGGGCCTCTAACTTTATCTTCTTTTTCAAAGTTGTTCTTTAAAATATTTTTTGGGCACACAATGCCAGTGATAAAAATGAGAAAATGGAAGTTCTATTTATAAACACATGAACCCCAGAACTTTTTCTCTATTTAAAAGATAAAACCATCGAGGCACCTGGGTGGCTCAGTGGGTTAAAGCCTCTGCCTTCGGCTCAGGTCCTGATCCCAGGGTGCTGGGATCAAGCCCCGCGTCGGGCTCTCTGCTCAGCGGGGAGTCTGCTTCCTCCTCTCTCTCTGCCTGTCTCTCTGCCTACTTGTGATCTCTGTCTATCAAATAAATAAATAAAACCTTTTAATTTAAAAAAAAAAAAGATAAAACCATCAGTTCTAAAAGCCAAGCAATAAATCTTTAAAGAAGACAAAGTACAGATTTCAGTAGGATTTATTATATAGTCTCCAGTATATATTAAGCATTATGCAGGTACTATCACTCAGCTCTTTCATTTAGTAATTTATGTAATTTAAACAAAGCCACAATTTTTAATTTAATAACCTGCAATAACAGAATATATGTTTAATACCCATTATTTGCTCAGAAGTATATTAGACTCCAGCTAAAAGAAATAGTAGATAGTGTTTCTATCACACTGATATCCACTTGGAAAGGAAAGAACATACAAAAAAAAAAATCTTCAATAAAATCAGCATAAATATAATAGAGTAGGAGCTTGGTTGAAAAGTACTGTGGAAAAACAGGGCCAGATGAGATTATCATGGAGACCCCTTCAAGGAAATTATAAATCAGGTTTTGAGAGAAATATTGGTGAGATTATGATAAATGAGATCAGTCAATAGGAAAAGGCGTAATGTTATTTAAGAAAGATTATCCTATAGCACCAGGTAGGACAGGTTAAAAAGGAAAATGACAAATGCTAGGGAGATCAGGAAGAAGACTTTTGCTATAATCCAGACAGGAGGTATCAGGACCCAGCCAGAGCAGTGGCTGTTGGAATAAATGCCTTGAGATACACCAAAAAATCTGAAAGCAGAAGTACTTAGTTATTTTAAAATGTTCAAATCTGTTACATATGAGAGTTTAGTAATATATTTTCACTGCATTTAAATATTTGGAACCATATACAAATCACAATTGCATTTGTAACAATTTACTTTTGTGGGGCAGAAACAGCTCTACTCTCATCTTGAACAATAGTGAGGCTCAGAACTGCAGAGCTGTTTACAGTGAACACAGAGGGACCACAACTACCAAACCTGCCCACATCGTAGCTTCATGTTTATATGACAGCAAGTCAGTAAAGTACAGTTTTTCCTTTCTTTCCTTCAGCAAAATGAGTAGACTAGCTTTTAGCATATGGAAGCACTTTCATATTGCAAGTTCTGGTAGGCGGGGAGAGGGATAATTTGTAAATGCCATCAAATGAAATGTGCACTTTCAAATGAGGCTGATTAGACAAGGTTTCATGTGGCAAAAGTTGCACCCAGTAAGTCTTTTCCTTTCTTCACGAAGGGAATGTTCAATATTTTTGTATAAAATGCAGTGGTGATCAAGAAAGATGGAGACTAGGGGCGCCTGGGTGGCTCAGTGGGTTAAGCCTCTGCTTTCAGCTCAGGTCATGATCCCACGGTCCTGGGATTGAGCCCCGCATCGGGCTCTCTGCTCCGTGGAGAGCCTGCTTTCTCCTCTCTCTCTGCCTGCCTCTCTGCCTACTTGTGATCTCTGTCAAATAAATAAATAAAATCTTTAAAAAAAATTTATTAAAAAAAAAAGAAAGATGGAGACTAAGCAAAAACTGTGACATTTGGTCTTAAGAACATCTTTGGAGATTTTCAGGAAAGCACTTGTATTTGAGTACTGCGGATTGAAATTCAAACGAATTTAATTTTTATTTTAAACTCCTTTAGGAATATTAAAGTGGTGACAGAGGAACATGGCAGAATAGGGCAGAGGTTGGTTAGAAAAAGCAGTCCAGTCCTTGGAGGACTACACTCAAACTCTTCCTGATACGGTTTCACGCCTGTCTCTGCCCCTTCCTCACTTCCCCCTCCCACTTCTCCACCTCTTTTAACTTGAAACACAGCGGAGGTTGCCCACTGGATAGGGAAATGTGGAGAAGTACGGGATATGTCAAGAAGAAAACTAAAAGGTGTGATGGTCAGAGCTAATATCGCTCAGCTGGCTTTCATAAGAAGGCCCTGATGGGTCCAGGAGGGCTGGAGGAAGGAGTGCAAAGGCAGGAGGTAGGAACTGAGGTATCCTTTATCTTCTCCAGGAAACATATCCAAAAGTTATTAGCTATGAGGACAAAAGACAGGAATCAAGAGCTTCAACCTTTTCAACTTCCTTAATTTCTCTAATTCAAATATTCCATGCTAAAGACAGGAATCTTGGCTGCAACACCTACATGAACAAAAAACAAAAGGAAAAAAAAAAAAACTTTTTTGTATAAATACCAGTAATTTAGCCACAGGGAAAACAAAACTGTGCATACTAGCCTAAATCACAGAGTTGACATAAATAAGTCTAAAATACAAACCTAAAGAGAAAGTGAGACTGCCGTAACAAAAATTTCTCCTCTTCTATTCTAACCATGACCAAATCTTACCTATAGATTTAGAGGGAAAATAATGAAGAGGAACATAATGGTAGAGGAAGAGGGAGAGCAAATAACAACAATAATAATAATAACAGGATACAAAGGGATATTGGTAGAAACTAAAAACGTAAATAGAATTCTATCTCAGCAAAAGCACAGAATTAAAGTTACCCAAAGAACTGAGGTTTTACTTCCCAGTCACTATCAGACCTCATTCTCCAAGACTGATACAAAATTATACCATGTATATTATGGAACACAATTAGCCCCGACATTATTTTCAGTCTGTTTGTATACTTCTATTTTGGTTAATATTATTACCTGACTTTAGCTTTTCTAGGTGTATGAGAAGATACTGACACAAAATTTCAATGATTGCCCTTTCTTTGTGAATCAAACCCATGAAACTTGGTGGGGGTTAGGGGGATAAAAGTAAATTCCTTGTTCTACTTATCTATGCCAAAGGGCTTGGCCAGGCCCATAGCCCAAGCAGGCCATGGATCAGAGACCTTGAATTGCTTGTTACTTATTACCTGTTCTGCTCCAGGCGACTCTAAAATGTTTGCTTTGATAGTTCAAGGCTAAAAGCCAGTTCTGATAGTTGGCCACAGGGAACATTTTTTTTTTTTTTAATTAATCACTTCATACAGCAATGCTTCTTCAGGAAAATGATGAAATAGTTCCAAACTGTTCTCAAGTCCCAGCTCATCCTCATTTCCGGCTCTGGGAGTTCAAATTCATTCAGCAACATCATGAAGAGGTTTTTTTTTTTTCTTTTACAGCTAAGTTCAAGTTTCCTAATCGTTAATCAACCAACATGTACTTAAAAGAGAACAATTCAACAGAGATGCAAGAAGTGAAAGGATTTTGCTCTTACAGAACTGGAATTCTAGCTGGGAAGGGAAATTACCTCAGCCAAATAAAGATAAATATACTGTTTGGTATAGAGCATTAATGTAACAGGAATTCAAAGATTAAACACTAGAGTACACCAGGAAAGTCTAAAGTGACTTGATGAAAAAGGTAGAAGGAAGGTACATATTGAGATCTGAGTTAAGAAAGAATCAGTAAGGCATGAAAAACTAAGGAGACTAAGCATGACAGATAAGGGAGATAATAAGATGAAGACCAAAAAAAAAGTAAAACTGAACATAATATTCGGGATGGGGTGGGGGTTGAGTATGAGGTATAAATAACCAGTTTAATTAAAGTAGGTGTTTGTTAAGAAACACGGCTGAATAAACAGGTTGAGGCGGTATACGGAACACTTTGCATGCCAAGAAGACTAATATGAACTTAAAGATCTTAAAGATCAGAAGTGGTTACTAATCACAGAAGCAGCAGCATGAATTTCTTCAGAAAAGGCAGTTAAACAGCAGCATGAAGGTAAAGATTGGAAGCCAGCACAGAAGTTGGTGGAGTCATTTAGGTGGGCAGTGATAAGAACCTCAACTGGTGTAACAGCTTCCATCTATGAAGATTCAACAATATTTATCTAATGCCTGAAAGTTTATCATGTGCATGTGGTATTATTGGCCCACAGAAATTGTGACATATAATAAATGTTCTTTGTTGGGGCAGCTGGGGTGGCTCAGTCGGTTTAGTGTCTGCCTTTGGCTCAAGTCATGATCCCAGGGTCCTTGGCCCAAGCTCCATACTGGGCTCCTTGCTGGGCAGGGAACTTACTTCTCCCTCTCCCAATCCCCTTACTTGTGATCTCTCTCTCTCTCTCTCTCTATCTCAAATAAATAAATAAAACATTTTTTAAGAATGTTCATTGTTTGGGGCGCCTGGGTGGCTCAGTGGGTTAGGCCACTGCCTTCGGCTCAGGTCATGATCTCGGGGTCCTGGGATCGAGTCCTGCATTGGGCTCTCTGCTCAGCGGGGAGCCTGCTTCCCTCTCTCTCTCTCTGCCTGCCTCTCTGCCTACTTGTGATCTCTCTCTGTCAAATAGATAAATAAAATCTTTAAAAAAAAAAATGTTCATTGTTTTAGGACACTAAATTTTAGGGTAGTTTTTCTAAAGTAACCTCCAAACCCAATGTGGAGCATTATTTATTTGGGTATACAGAATATAAAATTCTGTATTCTCTTCCCCTCAGATTGATAATTGTCTGAATGAATTAAGTAATGAAATAATTAAGAGGCTATTCTTGGGAGAAATTTCAGTAGAAGCATAAGAAATAAGAAAATGAGGTGAAGTTATATAAAAATAAACACTTAAGAAAACATCAGATGCTCAACTTTTTAAAGGTCTATTTAAAAAACAAACCAATTACATTGTTAATTTTTAAAGTGGCCCTGATACACCAAATTAATAGATTAACTTCACTCCTTAAAATAGAAATAGGGTACTATCAATCTTAAGGAGTTATAATCCAGACAAATCTTACACTGAAAATGTTTATGGGCATTTACACAGAACAGCTGCCACCCAGGATGACTAAAATAACACAAATTAGATGTAATTGAGTTAAAGGACCACACCAGGTTTGTAATTCAATTTGTCCTATGTGGTTTGGGTTTGATTTTTTTTTTTTTTTTTTTTTTTTTTGCCCCTCCAGCAAACCACAGTTTGAAAACTTCATCAAATGGGAAGTACAAAGGAATACAAATATATAATGAAAATATTTAGCATGAACAATTTACATAAAACTTACTTTAACAGTTTAGACAATTTTTAAGGTCTGAGCGCAACAATCACTTATTTAATACAACTTCCTTTGAGGGTTCTATTCACTAAAACTTCTCACTGCCAGTTTCTCACTCTATCATAATTTATCCTCGCTGTAGGGTAAAATTTTTTTTATCTAGTTTTGATCAAAAATTTGTTTTGCTCTAGTTTCCTAACCTAGAAGTATAGAACAGAATCCAGGTTAGATTTAAGGCCATTTATAGAGTTCAGTCCAAAATCTTAGGGCCATTAATGAGAGTCAAAAGTAGAGCCAGAATTTTTACCACAGTGGACCTTTCAGCAGCCTTAGATATGGTTGATTATACTTTGCTGATAGATGTGGCTAATTACATTGTCATCACTGTGTTGATAATTTTGATATTTATAGGTCTAGCCAGCATAGACCTGTCCCTAGAAGAATGTTTAAATAAGATGTCCTAAAACCAACCAATCCCAAACCTTTGTTGGGATCTGCTCATACAGAGCAATTTGATTACTGAGAGATTTTTAAGGAAAAGAGTTATGTTTAGAAATCTAGCGTTGCCTCTCACTGTGCTCTTTCCATATGAAGCCATGGATTTGAAGCAAAATTTGAGGTAAGGAATTTCCGAATGAATATGTTGAGTAATCATCTCTAAGTTCATGCCACGACAATAGTTCTACATAAAGCCAAAGGGGCCGATGTAACAGGCTTCATTTCAAAAATTCTGCTTAACGAGATTTCTCTGATAATTACAGTTTAAACAGAACATAGCAATAGGAGTGTGTATTAACTTGACAACCAATAAGAAAGCAAATTCACCTTTTTTTTATGTTGATTACCTATAAAGTAGTCTGAATTCCTGCATGTATTAAAAAGTCATTTTGCCCTGGAAAGAGAATGTATTTTTACTGAGACACTCTTGCCGCTTCGGTTCTTGGCTCTGGCAAGTACAGATACGAAAGGCAGCTGGCCTAAATAATTATTCCTTGCAAAACACTCCAGAACACACCACAAATGATCCCCTCTAAAGCCTAGGTTCTTCCAGCTTACCTAAGACTCCAAAACCACACACAAGAAGCTTAAACTTCTTAGGTTGTTCAAACAATAAAGTTATTAATCATGTCAATAATAAGAGAAAATGACTTTTTAATCATATTTTAATAATAGTAGTATCGGGGAAACAACTTTTTTAAATTAGGAGAGCTAGCTATTCAGTCTTCTGCTGGCTATCTGACACCACCTGAAGTATACTATAAATCTTTGTGAAAGACAAGGCTGAGAAGTACTACTGGCTAATTGTAGGGGTCTCATGTATAGACCAGATGCTGAATACAAGATGACTAAGAATACTGCCAGCTAGAACATGCATAAGGCACTCAAACTATCTTGTGAGCCTAATCATTATTTTTAAGCCCACTCCCCCCCCCCAAAAATGTGATTCCATTCTTAAAGGGAGAAGAATGCACTAACGTGGCAAGGCTATCTTCTATAGTAAACACATTCACAATGAAAAGTCATCTCTACATCTTTAAAATGTTTGCCTCCACTGAATTAAATAAACTTTGAGTTACGTAGCCATATGTATGTATAACATACTAGTCACACAAAACACAAACTCTCCAGGAGGCAGTCTGGAATATATTAAGAACCATGTATTCTTCAAGACTCAGTTCAAATCCTCTCTATTATAGTTCATTCCCCTCTCTCCATTTTCCAAATTTTCTATGCTATCAAACTGCCTTTATTCTAATAACAAGTTTTCCCTCTTTTTTTCTTTCTTTCTTTCTTTCTTTCTTTCTTTTTTTTGGGGGGGGGGGTAGGGGCAGAGGGAGAGAGAGAATCTTAAAGTAGGTTCCAGGCCTAACACAGACCAGGGTCTCCATTTCAGGACCCCAAAATCACAACCTGAACCAAAATCAAGAGTCAGGCACTTAATCGAATGAGCCACCCAGGTGCCCCAATAACAATCTTTCAGAGTACAAAGCTACAATTCAGCTGAAGTTTGCAGGCAAAGAAAGGAAAAACAACAGAGATGTAAAGCATGTCAATGGTATCCTCTCTAATTGCTATGCTTGGTTACTCGACTGATTGGATTACAAACTTCAAGAGGAATCCAAAAGTAACCTTATTTTACCTGTGAAGCTATACCCAGAGACCAATTCTACTAAATTTACAGATAGAAAGAAAACATGTTCTGCTGGCATAAGAGGTAAACAAACTTAAATTTGGAACTAACCAAACACCAGCCATCTTTCAAAAATCATATGAAACTGCTGAATAAGAAAACAGATCCATTTTTACAACATCAGTTCACAATGTCTTGCTTCCAACTGAGACTGGTTTGAAGCATTCCAGAGTAGTTTACCTACTGAGGTATAAACATATCCATTCCATTTCAGCATAGGTTATACAAGTTTCATACATGTTTATAAATACTTTGATTGTGAAATATATACTTTAAAAATTATAATCTTAATTTTTCATATCATAACAGAATAGCCTCCAGATGCAGAAAACACAGCAAACACTGCTGGACTTCATGCAATCAATTGTCAGTTTTGCTCACCAGTTGGACATTAAGCTTTGAAAGAATTCTCACATCCCCCTGGGGTGACATCAGTTTGGAAAGAAGTACAATGAGAAAGAATGCATTTCTTTAAACTCTCCCTCAAATATCTCCTTTCATCTACAATTTTTTTTTAAGAGAGTTTACTGGTGTTTTGCATCAAAAAAAAAAAACAAAACAAAACAACAAGCATTTTTCAGGAAAGTTAAGAGTCTCTTACCTGTTTTTGTAACAAAAAGCCATTAATCACAACGTGAAAAGTGGAACTCAGAAAGAAAACTTGATACAACAGCTCCACAGAAAGTTAGAATTCAAGCAAAATGGCAAATTTTACATATGGCTTTCTATTCCAAGTTTATCTAAATGACAGAACTCATGAAAACTATTTGAACAACATAAAAATACAAATATCCTCCGCCCCCTCCCCACAAAAAACAAACAAACCAACCAACCTGAAAGGTAGGTCACTAACTTTGGTAAAAAGCAGCCTTTTTTGTGACTCAAAACATTAGAGTTGGAAAGAGCTATGTGAAAACATCATGGATTTACTCCTACAATGTTACAGACCTTTGCTTTTCTATTAGTTTTCAGCTTTGTTCTACCTAACATAGAGCATGCTTTGTTGGCCTAAGACAAATGATAGACAAAAACTTTAGATGACCTATTCTGAGAACTTTGCTCACTTTCAAGAACTTTCTTAAACAGTGCAAAAACCACCCTACCGCTGCCATTAACTTATATAGAATCTCTACCAAGCAGCACAAAATAACCAGCAGTGGTTATCTTTATTATTTCAGAAAACATCCCTTTGTAAGTTAAGAGTCAGCAATAATCTACTACATGCTACAGATGCGGAAATTTAAGAGCAGGGAGTGACCTGCCATCACAAAGTCAGTCAGTGATGGGCTGGGACTGATTCCCCAATTCCTGACTCTTAACCCTTTGCTCTTGGTGTATGATAGGACCTCTTAAATCTTTAAACACTCAAAAACACATAATAAGTGCAAACGTCTCACAAGTCAGAACCTCCCCTTCACATTGACTCAGTCCTACATTTTGGTGGTAATAATAATACTTGATAGTTATGAAGTCCTTTGACAGGCTTACTTTTAACATTAAAGGAAACATTCGAGGAAGAGGGACAAAGAAGTAGCTCAAGTTTCATCTATTTCAATGTTATTAAATCATCTATAATCATAATTAAACACAACCTAAATCAAGCACAAAAAAATGTCAATTTATCAGAATGTATTCTCCAAAATAAAACTGTCTATAATTTAAAAGAATCCTAGAGCTGTAAAATCCCTAAAAGATCATCTAACACCCTCATTTTACAGATATCAAATTTGCTTCTTGAATTAATTTGGGAATTTAAATTAAGTGCTAAACAGAAGCAATTGAAGAAGGAAGACTTAAGCACGTGGAAAAGGGAAAACCAGATGTATACATACCACCAAAGAGCCCTGGTTACATTTAATTTCCAGCAATGCCAGTAATTGGGGGGTTGGGGAAGGGAAAAGGAGGGGGGAGGGTGTTAATGTCAGTGATGTCCTTTGAACTGGGTCCAACAGTGCTTCTAAGACAGTCTAATTTTTAAGGAAAACATTCCTCCCCCAGCCAGCAATTGCAAGCTTCTTTCTTATTTAATTGGCAGCAGGATCAATACTTGCTTATTGTACTTTTTTCTCTATTACCTTCTAATTGCCCATGTGAGATTACCAAGAGAAGAGGAAAAGGACAAGCTGGCCCTAGAGATGATACTATATGGTAGAAGTTGAAAAAAAATGTGAGAAATCATCTATACTAATATGAAAAGATCTCCAAGATATACTGTAGAATCGAAAAAGCATGTTTACCAAATAAGAGGCAGTATGATACCACTTTTGTGGGGAAAGCAGACACAAACACACACACAAAACAGTACTATACATCTTTCATAAACCTACTTAGCTACCCATACGTGTACCTCCAAGTCAATGCACAGAAAAAGATCTGAAGGATAAAACCAAAAAAGATAATAGTTGTCATCTTCTGATGTCTGTGGGAAGATGATTGGAATTGGGATGATCGTGGTGAGGGGAATGTCAAAGTAGCCTTCACTGATACTCTGAATGTTCTGAACATGTTAATATATTACTTACATAATAAAAAATAATTTTAAAAAAAGAATTAGACATGTAAAAAACGGAGAAAAGTTAATCAAGAATATGCAAAGGTTAGGTAAAAGCATGCCTAGGCACCAACAGGAGAAAGCCTCTACTTCCTAGGTAAAAGGCTGCTGTTTTCCTTCAGTCAGTTTATCCTGTAAACCCATCATCTCTGGCTCCATCCTGTTGACTCTTAATGCATCAGTGTAAAGGCTCGTAGTGGGTTCTTTTTTCCAAAAAAATTATTTTATTTATTTGAAAGACAGAGAAAGAAAGCAAGAGAGCACAAGCAGGGGGAGCAGCAGAGGGAGAGGGAGAAGCAGTCTCCCCCCTGATGCGGGGCTCGATCCCAGAACCCCGAGACCATGACCCGAGCCATTATTGAGCCACCCAGGTACCCCTTTTAGTGGGTTCTTATCCACTCTTTACTCCCTTGGAAAGTGAAATAAGGCAGGAGTAGTAGGTAGCTAAGGGTAATGAGTTTTCTCTTAATTCTTGAACTATAACAGGAATCTACTAAGGCTCTTTTCTTCTATCCTCCACCTATAAAAACAGGAGCTGGCTCTTGACTATGTGTACTAATAGGAAGGAAGCATTCCTCTAATACTGTTACAAACCAGCTCATCACTGCTCTGGCTCCACTACCTTATGGAATTAGGTCCTTCTTCTTGGCTGGCCTCACGCAGAAGTAGTCTGCCGCTCCTAATCCGACCTCTGCTCTAACGGTTGTCCCTAACGCCTGGTTCTGTGCTCATGGCTCATTTCTTTTGTCCTATTGTGTCAAAAGTATTCTTTGTTTCCAGTTTCCTCCAGTTGTTTCATACAGTTTATCAAAGAAGTGTATTCTGTGAATAGGGAACAAGGAACAGTGTGATCAAAAGCACAAGGAGAGGGCAAGCTCAGGGGACTATAAGGAAACTGGTGGGACAGAGTAGATGACCATGTGTGCTTGGCAGCAGAGAGTGGGAGTGGGGAGCGGGAACTGTGGCAGGAAATAAGGTGAGAATAAGTAGATTGGGGCCAGACTATCAAACACTTGCATGACAAGCTAAGGAGGTTAGACTTTATCCCTTCAACATAATAGGGACCCATCAAGGGTTTTTAAGTCAGAGAATGATATGTTTAGATCTGTCTTTAAAGAAATTTGACAGCACTATGGAGGATGGATTGGAAAAGGAAAGCCTGAAAGTAGATAAGCAGCTCTCCCCAGAACTGGAACAAAAGGTGAAAAAGGCCTATGCAGGGCAATAGCTATGAGAAGGGAGAAAAGGAAACAAACCTATTCAAAAGCAATTTTGCAGACAGAAGTGATAGGACTTGTTGATAGATTGGTTGTGGAGACTAAGAAAACATAAGGACTCAAGATGAATGTGAGGTTTCCAGCTGAGAGGATGGGGAGGCCATTAAAGAAGATAGAGAATAGAGGGAGGGAGGAGTTGTTTAGAGAGTGTGTGGAGAATTGAGTTTGGAATTTGTTGAACTATATGCTAGCATATCCACTCGCAGTAAGTTCCAAATGGATAAGGATCTTGTTTGCTAATTTTCTCTGTGCTGCACCTAGGTACAAAGCCACGTGCGTTCAATTCACGTTTGTGAGGACAGTGATAATAATGCTAACTTATCCCAGGATAATTGAGACTTGACAATATTGAAGGTATCTCTTCAAGGTCCCTGCGTGGAAAGGAAATATGAGACAAGGAGGTTTGTTTTACTTTTCTGTCAAATTTCTTCTTTAGTAGTTTCCAAAATAAATTTCCAATAATAATAGGGCTTTTAAAAAGAAGGCCCATTACTAAGAGCAGCCTGCGGCAGACCAAAATACCTCTCGCAACGTTACATTCTACACATTCCAATAATCAAGTCACATCACCTTTAATTTTCTTTCTTGTTCAGGAACCTGTACTACCACTTAAGATTCTAAAACCTGCCACTCCCAATAGTCAAACATAATCAGAGCCATTTAAACAATTTGAAAACAAAAAAACAAAAAACACTGCTGTGTTTTATTTGAAAAATCTTGAGAGGGGGATCTGGGGGGGTAGAAAAGCACCATTTGTTCTGCTTGGTGATGTTGTGCAACGTTTTCTGGGGTTTGCCTTGTAGACATGTTGAAATCATAACTAAATAAATCAGCTTCGGCAACACAAAGAAACAATATTCCCTTCCCCCCTTGGACGCCTGAAGGAAAAACGGCATCTTCTCCATGATGTGCACACACTTTGGAGCTGCTTTGTTTTTAATCCTCTGCCAAGTCAAGTTTTAGTTTTATTTTAATCTCAGTAACCACAGTAAATTCCAAATCTTTGACAAGTAAATGCTTTCTTCCTTGCCAGAATCCCACTCACTTTCCTTTCTCTTAGAACTTAAGAGTTCAATAATGCCTGCACTGCTGATCTCTTTTCATAAGCAAGAAAATAAACACACTATAAATTAAGTATATTTCCTGATATTTACAAGTTTGTCTACATGTGAAATAGGTTAAGATAAAGTTATATCATTCCTGCCCATCATTTTAAAAAATATATATTCACATGTACTATAGGGGAAGAAACAGATAAGAAGCCAGTAGATCTGGGCTCAAGCCTCATTCATTTCAGTTGACTGGATAATGTTAGTCAAGTAACTTATATTTGGTTTCCTTATATGAAAAAGTTAGGGAGGGACGCCTGGGTGGCTCAGTTAGTTAAGCGTCTGCCTTTGGCTCAGGTCATGATCCCAGGGTTCGGGGATGGAGTCCCGCACCAGGCTCCCTGCTCAGTGGGGAGCCTGATTCTCCCTCTCCCTCTGCCTGCCGCTCCCCCTGCTTGTGCTCTCTGTCAAATACATAAATAAAATCTTAAAAAAAAAAAAAGTTAGAGAAATAGGCTGACTACTTTTTTTTTTTTTTAAAGATTTTATTCATCAGATAGAGATCACAAGTAGGCAGAGAGGCAGGCAGAGAGAGAGAAAGGGAAGCAGGCTCCCCGCTGAGCAGAGAGCCTGATGCGGGGCTCGATCCCAGGACCCTGAGATCATGACCTGAGCCGAAGGCAGAGGCTTTAACCCACTGAGCCACCCAGGTGCCCCGGCTGACTACTTTTTAAAGGCCCTTCTCTTTTATTTTAAAATTCTGATTCTTAAGATCATAGCTATCACCTGATTTTTTTTTAATACATGGAAAGCAGTCATTCAAAAAACATAGTCAAGAAAAAAAACTAGTTTTTGTGGTAAAATGGAATAAACCACAGAAATTACCTAACCCATACAGCTTTGAAACTATATTCCAAGAGCTATATATTATTTTGTTTATTGGAAAGATGCTATAGTTTAAAGAAAAAGATTGCAAACTACTAATCTAACCCAACTCTGTCATTATAGATGAAAAAACTGAGATCAGGATTGGAAAAAGAAATGTAACAAATCCTGATGGCAAGAGATAAAAGGTCATGATAAATTTAAAGAGAAGTGAGGATATTAAACTATGTATTTTATTTTAAAAAAGTATATAAACATAAACCTATTTTTCAGGGTAATGTATTCATTACATTACTTTCACCAAAACATTTTTTAAAAGATTTATTTATTTATTTTAGAGAGAGAGCATGTGTGCACAGAGGGAGGAGCAGAGGGAGAGGGAGAGAGAATCTCGAGCTGACTCCATGCTGAACATGAAGCCCATTGTGGGGCTCCATCCATGACCCTGAAATCGTGACCCTGAGATCACAACAACAGCTGAAACCAAGAGTCGGATGCTCAACTGACTGCACCACCCCAGGTGCCCCTCACTAAAACATTTTTACTATTAATATTCAAAAAAACACAAAATATACAGTGAAAAATGCAACAAACGATCCAAAACCTCAACATTGAGAAATATTCGATATTAACATTTAGTGAATATCACCCCAGACAGCTATTCACATATACAGATGGATAGATGTATGAACAGGAGCAAATTTATCATTTCTGAGATGAGAACATACTAACTTTTGAAAATAAAAAATATTAATTTTACTTTTACTTGAAATTTACAAAAGCTAAAATAAAACTGAAGAAATTTTAAAACTTAGATAACTGCTTCTTCACTCAGAAGGCAGTAACTGTGGAAAAGTCCTTCTAAGTTTTAGAAAAGTGATTTAAAAAAACCATAAACAATAGATAAATAGTACTTTATACCTATTTTAAATTTTAGACATTATTGACAGAATTATTGCTATGAAAGATAAGGAGTTTAATTTCCATTTCCCTCCCACCTACCTCCAACCTTTGCTTTACTTTGCCATGATGTACATAATGTTTACACTCTGTTCTGTTACCACAGTTTCCATAGTTCCTAAATCTTAGATTTATATATAACTTTTTTTTTTTTTTAAGTGGGATCCACACCCAGCATGGAGCCCAATGCAGGGCTTAAACTCTTGACCTTGAGATCAAGACCTGAACTGAGATCAAGAGTCTAGAGATTACCTGACTGAGCCACCCAGGTTCCCCTAAATACACACACACACACACACACACACACACACACACACACATATATATATATATATATATTTTTTTTTTTTTAAGATTTTACCTATCTACCTGACAGAGATCACAAGTAGGCAGAGAGGCAGGCAGAGAGAGAGAAGGAAGCAGGCTCCCTGTGGAGCAAAGAGCCCGACACGGGGCTTGATTCCAGGACCCTGGGATCATGACCCAAGCCGAAGGCAGAGGCTTTAACCCACTGAGCCACCCAGGCGCTCCCTGCCTAAATATATTTAATATTCACAATTCATTGTTGTTTTGAACCATCTCTTGGTTGACTCAATTTTAACAAGTAATGGGGCACCTGGGTGGCTTAGTTGGTTGAGCGTCTGCCTTCCGCTTAGTTTGTGGTCCCAGGGTCCTGGAATCAAGTCCCATATCGGGCTCCCTGCTCAGTGGGGAGCCTGCTTCTCCCTCTGCCTGCAGCTCCCCCTGCTTGTGCTCTCTCTGTCAAATAAATAAATAAAATCTTGAAAAAATTTTAACAAGTAGGTTTTTCAGAAATTTCTCATAGATGCTATATTCTCTAGGTTCTTTCATATTTGGGGACTTAAATGCCTGTTGCCTGTATTCTTCAGCAACAAGCTGGCTGGATATAATGCTCTTGGGTCATACTTTGGATCTTACTTCCTTTTTATCAGTATTTTGTTGCTACTGCTCCTCCAGTGTTACACTTGGCTGTGGAGAACCCTGAGAACAATCTAATTTTCTCCTTGCAGATGACTTTTGCTTTTGCATGAATGATTGAAGGAGTCCTTCTTCAGTAACAATAAGAATATGAGTTGGAAAACAAAAAAAAAGAATATGAGTTGATACTGAATCTCTACCAGTTTCAGTATTCAATGTAACTTTTTGATCTGCAATTCAGTTTTTCATTTCAGTGACTTTTGCTCTATCAATTCTCTAAATACTTTCCAGTCCTATTTGTGGGGTCCTCTTCCTCACAGACACCAGCAATCTTTTTTCTTGACTCTTCTTTCTATCTGTCTCATTTATCACTATTAACCAGTTTGCTTTAAACTATCTTTTACCTCTGTGTTTACTGCGATTATTTCAAGCTTTTGCTCCAAACCATTCAATTTTCAGCCACATCTCTTCTATTCCCCACTGGTGCTGCATCACTTATCAGTTTGTCAACATGTTGTTCTAGGCCTTAATTTGTTTCCTTAGTTCTACAACCTCATTCTTTATCAATATGAATTTCTTAAAATTTATTATTTTTATCTGCATATTGGAGGGTGAGTCTATGTGTGTGCATATAATGTACATGAACTATAAAAGTCCAAAAGACTACACACCAAAATTTTAATAGCTTTCTGTAATAGTCAGTGATTTTTTTTTCCTTTTCGCCTATCTAGACTTCCTAAATTTTTTCACATGAACATATATCTACTACTTGTATATTGACACTGATAAGCAAATACATATATGATACATATGCATATCATATATGTATTTTTAGGGGAAAAATTGCATTTCTGAAAAAAATATCGGGAACAGGAGAAATGAAATAATTTGTCTAAGGAAGTTATTGGTAGGATTGTAGACTTTAACTCTACTATGCTATTTCCAAGATGTTCTCTTCTGATAGCATAGCTTTAAGTTTTAAAAGAACTGAAGAATCCAGCCAAGGACTATCTTTATGTCAATGATCCAAAATGCATAACTTTCCAAGAATAATATTCTTGCCTAAGTTATGTGTGGTTGCAGTCTGTGTGAGCAGTCAGATGACCAGCATACAATCTATATCATAGACAGAGATACACGGCAGATGTGAGTGAAAACCACTCCTACTTTCTTTCTGACTGATTTTGTTCTATTTCAGAAGTTAAGCAAGTATAGACCTCAGATGATTTTTCCATGAAAACTGTATCTAGAAAAGGAATTCCTCTCAGAATCTGGCAAATGGTTGGTTAATATGTCTAAGCTCTATACAATGTTTTTGAAAATATATTTCTCTTAAATTTATTTCCTCTTAGATATATCATGGGTATATTGCTATACTTATATTCAGTCTGAAAGCAATTGTTTAAAATTTTATTTTTTTATGTATTTAAGAGAGAGAGCAGGCATGCATGCACATGGGGTTGGGGGGACAGAGGGAGACGGAGAGAATCTCAAACAGACTCCCCACTGAGATTATGACCAGAGCTGAAATTGAGAGTCTGACACTTAACTGACAGAGCCACGCAGGTGCCCCAGAAATTTTTTTAAAACAAAAGATAAGGGGCGCCTGGGTGGCTCAGTGGGTTAAAGCCTCTGCCTTCGGCTCGGGTCATGATCCCAGGGTCCTGGGATCAAGTCCCACATCGGGCTCTCTGCTCGGCAGGGAGCCTGCTTCTCCCTCTCTCTCTCTGCCTGCCTCTCTGCCTACTTGTGATCTCTGTCTGTCAAATAAATAAATAAAATCTTTTAAAAAAAAAAAAAATAAATAAAACAAAAGATAAACATGACAGGCTCTTCTGAAATTTTTAGCTGGAAAAAACAAGAAACTTCAGTGATGGTTAAGAAAACAAATGTAATCTATAAAAACAAAATCATAAACGATCTGAATTTTTCGGAAGAGATGAAATGATGTCATAGAAAGATCAAGTGACATGGTATCAAATTATTCTCAAATTTGAGTCTCAGCTCCTACCAAGCTGTGTGACTTTCAACAAACCTTTTAACTTCTCTGAACTTGATTCTTCATGAACAGTATTTATTTCTATCAAGTAATATATTTATATACTTATTATAGAATATTAACTTTATACTTGCATTTTTATATAAAATTTATAAAGTGATTTTACAAAGGTGGCCTCATTCTTGGTAGGAATGGACAAATATAAAATTGATTTTAAAAATTAGTTGTCTCGGGACGCCTGGGTGGCTCAGTTGGTTAAGCAGCTGCCTTCGGCTCAGGTCATGATCCCAGCGTCCTGGGATCGAGTCCCACATCGGGCTCCTTGCTCGGCAGGGAGCCTGCTTCTCCCTCTGCCTCTGCCTGCCACTCTGTCTACTTGTGCTCACTCTCGCTCCTCTCTCTCTCGGACAAATAAATAAAAAAAAAAAAAAAAAAAAAAAAAAATTAGTTGTCTAAAGGGGCACCCGGGTGGCTCAGTCAATTAAGCATCTGCCTTCAGCTCAGGTCGTAATCTCAGGGTCCCGGGATCAAGCCCCACATTGGGCTCCCTGCTCAGTGGGGAGTCTGCTTTTCCCTCTCCCTCTGCCGCTCCCCCACTTGTGCGCACTCTCTCTCTCCCAAATAAATAAATACTTTTTAAAAATATGCAATTCTTTAAAAAAAATTAGTTGTCTATACACACACACAAACACATTAGAAAGAAGACATAGAATGGTAAGTTTTAACTGCTTTATAAACTAATCATTAACCATCTGATAACACTTAGAGGTACATCAGGATATTTATCCCTGTGATATCTTTTATTTTTCAACGCTAACATAAATATATATTAAAAAAAAAAAAAGTACTGACCAAAGGAACCAAGGAGAATCAAACAGGAATACCGTGAAAGTTGAAAAATAATAATCTAAATCTGAGAACTGATAACATTGGCAATTGATTCCTACTTTACACATGTAAACCTTAGTAGGTTATAGAATAAAACATAAAAGTGAATCTAGAAATCAAGTAATACAAGATGTGTCATTTATAATAGGTTAATATAACAAAAGTTATTTGAAAAAGTGACTAAAGTAAAAGATGTGGCAAGTAACCTCTGAAGCTTCCTTGAAATATAATAGAAAAAGTCAAGATAAATCTAGAGAAAGGGCAGAAAAGTCAAGGTAAGGGGGGAAAAAATGATTTTCAAGGAAATATTAAAAAGATATTTTATCAGTCTAGGAAGTTTCTTTTTAATGTCTGGAATATTCTAACAAAGAAAACCAAACTTAATAGTTGTGTCCATGTAATGACTTTGGGTGCCCAGTTTTATAATTTACCAATGCAAGTTAAAATAGATGGACTCTTTGAAGGAGGATCTATTAGTAAAATTTGCTTTTACTCAAATAAGAGCTGGAGCATCTTCGAAAAGTATTGAGACCTTATTCAATTTGCTCCAGCTCTGTTTCATCAAATTTGCATTCAGTCCCCCAACCCTATTCCAGAAGTCTGTCCCAAATAAGAATAGGGATAAAAATAAAAAGGAATATTTGTTCACTATAGCTTTTATCCAAATTTCCTGTTTACTGTATTCAGTCTTGATTTCATATGAAGTTTATTTGACAAGCACTTGGTGGTAAAACTAGACACCAAATTTTTCCTTCATGAAAACCAACGTGGGTGGCTTCTTTGTATTTTTCATCTTTTTACAAGAGAGTACCTCTTTGTGGTGGCATGAAACCTCATATAGCTGTGTGAGACATTCTGCTGCCCAGACTGACTAGGCATTCAGTTAATTCCACCTCTCTGTGTTTTACTGGATGAATAGTTATCAGAAGGTTTGGCCAATCTAAAGACAGAAAAGGGAAGAAATGTATAAAGAAAATCATCATCATCAAATAAAAATAAAGTTTAATGTACAGAGCTCTTTGTTAAGCATTATGCAAAATAAGCATATATTATCCCTGCCTTCCAGAAGCCTCCGTGCTAGAGCAGATGATGTCGACACAGACATATAAACAGACTTTCACAATGTAGAACAGAGACTTGACAACTGCCAGTAGAGCAGAAATAAATCAACAACAGCTAAATATTTACAAAATGTGAGAGATTTATTATGTGCAATGTATTTTGTATAATACATAAAATAATCTCTGGAATTGGCGACGGTTAAGTAAAGATACATTTCTTTTGTGTCCTGATGCTACTCTCTCTGATTCCTCATGTAACCCTTAGGTTTTAAACTACAGTGACTATTTGTTGTTGCCTATAAAAATGAAATAATAGCATTCCAGGTTGCATATACTATAAGTGCATAAGCTCAGGAAAATACAGCACAGAAAATTAAATTATTGTATTATTATTATATTATTGTCATTTCTAATGAATTGAATCAGGGCAGAAATTCAAATTTTAAATAGCTTATAAAACATTCTCACATGATATACTTAATGATACCAACTTAGACATTTGGGAACAAGAACCTTTGAAATAGCTGATCTAATATTTTGAGTAGAGACAGGGAATCTGAGGGTGATATAAATGTCATTCCCAATCAAATGTTACTTGTTTTATTTCTCTGAAATTTCCTCTGGCCATCTTCATTTCTTTTTTCCTTTCTCCAATTTCCTTTCTTCTCACTTTTCTTCTCCACCTCTAACTCTGGGATCGACAAATACAAGCTCCCCAAATAGTGGGAGGAACCAGGGACCTTTTCCCTTGATTCAAAATAGAAGGGAGACTGTTTTTTAAATAATATTTTAAATACATCATAAAAAGACTCCGAATTGGAAGACCTTACAAATTATCTGGGCTCCAGTCACAGTGAACAACTTTCAGTCCCTGAAATGTGTCCTGTTCTTTTACACCCAAGTGTTTTTACACTGCTTGGATCATCCTTCCACTCACACTCTCCAGCTTTAACAAAACCACTACCTATTCACCTTTCCCCAGAAGTAAACCTTGAGTCTTGCTTCTGTACTTTTCCCCATATATGTTCACAGCCTCCTGGGTTTCTCCTCCTATTGTGGCACTTATCACAACCTATTTTATTCACCTAGTTTTAACTTAGATCTATCCTTTATAAGACTGAAGGGTCCATGGAGGCAGGAACTAGGACTTTTCTGGCACACGGTAGACATTCAATGAAGGTTTGTTGAAGAAATGAAATGACTGGGGAACCTGGGTGG
The DNA here is from genome assembly GCF_963455335.1 of Martes martes. Classification (NCBI taxonomy): domain Eukaryota; kingdom Metazoa; phylum Chordata; class Mammalia; order Carnivora; family Mustelidae; genus Martes; species Martes martes. The sequence continues at coordinate 112,276,457 of NC_137894.1, read as the reverse complement.
CTCAGTCAGTCAAGCGTCCAACTCTTGATTTTGGCTCAAGTCATGATCTTAGCATTCTGAGCCTGAGCCCCACATCAAGCTCTGTGCTCACCGGGGAGTCTGCTTGAGATTCTTGCTCTCTCTCCGCCTGCCCACCCCCAGCATGCACACGTACTGTCTCTTTCTCTCTAAAATAAAATAAATAAATCTTTAAAAAAAAAAAAAAAAAGAAATGAAATGACCAAGGAAATCACCTAACCTCCAGAGCAGCACCACCCAACAGAGCTTTCTGCAGTAATAAAAATATTCAAATAGTGATGCTGTCCAGGATGATAGCCATTGGTGTGGCTACTAAGAACCTGATATATAGCTAGTGTAGCTAAATTTTTAATTGTATTTAATTTTCATTCATTTTAATAGCTACTTGTGGCTATCACTAACATATTACAGTATAGCTCTAGAATCACAATATGAATATAAAATATTGTGCATGACTTGGTTTGCTTATATTTTTTAACAAATTGAACTTTTAGTTAAAATTAGTTTGCTCAAATAATTAAAATTCCAAAGTGAAATTTCTCTTAACAGAGTATATACTTTTTGAGGTCAGGAGTTTTACCTCGTTTGTCATCTTCTTATATATAGCAGATATTTAAAAATAATTTTGTGTCTAACTGAATGATGATACCAGTTGCTCAAGTTTAAAGACTTTGGTGTATCTTTTATTTTTTTCCAGTTTAAAACTAAAAAACAGACAACTACCATAAGGTAAAACAGAACAAAAAAGATGTTGTGTTATCTGGACTGTCTTCTACAGTACCAAGACCTGAAGTAAAGACCTGAAGTCTTTACTTCCAGAAAAAGAATTAAGGAAATTAGCTTCCTAAATATGTACCACATCTCCTACCTCTGCTCCAACTTTGCTTACACTATTTTCTTTGCCAAAAGCTGAACTCTTACCCCAATGCCATCATAATCTGTCCAAAGTCTACAATGTCTAGCTCACATGCCCCTCCTTCATGAAGCATTCACCTTGACAAAAAAGAATGGCATCTCTTCTTATCTAGACAGTCCTCTTAGATGGTTCAATTCCACTTTGCTCCATAGATGTTTGTCAAGTTCATTAAATACAATCCATGTTAGCCACATAGAATTTAATTCCTCACTTTTCTGAATTATAAGCAATATCTATATGTAATGTTTCATTTTTATCATAACAAATTCTGAAAATGTCTTCCTGGATTGAGTCAAACATCTTTTACACATTAGCCTGTTTCTTGATTTGGTGTATTTCCAAACCTAGAAAAATATCTTTCCTATGAAACAGATGAAATCAGAAACAAGAGGAAGCAGACACTGTGTCATGAAAAACCAGCCACTGAGTGACAGAAAAGATATGCTTGGCTAAATCCCAAGCTACATTCCTAGAACGAACTCTCAGTCCCTGAAGAGATTCTGTTTTCTTATACTACTTGAAAGTACCTTCAAGTCCTAAGTGTGTATTACTTTTTTGTGATCCAGCCATACACAGTAACAGTACCATCATCATTTATATTTCTGGATCCAAGATATGTGCATCAGCATGAATTAGCTGACAACAAAATTCTTCACATTTCTGAGAGCAGACTTTCATGGAATTTTCTTCTGTCCTTTTAAGCAAAAAAAAAAAAAAAAAAAAAAAAAAAAGATGAAGAGAACAAGCCTTCTTTTCACCTTAATCCTTCTACAGCTAGTTTATAAGAATTTTACGTTCATTTTTTATAAGGTACTTCATTGTTTAACTTTCTGAATTTTTCCACCCATACCATTATAATAAAACTATCTTCCTAACGGCCATCTGTGACCTCAAGACCCAAACTTAAGGGTCTTTTCTTAATCCTCAGTTATTTCCTCCTCTGTGGAGCATATGACACTAAAGACACTAGAGACACTAGACACTAGAGCATATGACACTAGAAACAATTCTTGTTTCCAAGTCAAATGCTGGTCTAGAAAGCAAACATGACATCCAGTATCTATACCTACAAAATGCCTACCATCATTTGGCTCACTTATAAGACACAGGAAAAGAAGCAACAGGCTCAGTGGGTCTGTCCCCAACGGGAAATAAGCCCACAGAATCTTCACCTATCGGGTGAGCTCAGGAATGATAATATAACCTTGGCACTGAGACTGTTAAGCCTCTGTTCATACTGTTCTGTTGATTAGCAATCCTAAGAGCTTCTGAGACGTTTAAATGGCCAGAACAACGGAGTTAACTCAAGTTAGAGGGCTACTGTGATTTCCCAAAAATTCAGGATGGGGGGGAGGCACACTTCTTTGACAAAAAGGCCATTCACTGCAAAGTTTCTGGGGGAGTACACAGTAGAGACTGAAGCAGCCTCAGCGACACAGGGCCACACAGCGTAAGAGGGGCCTCTTCACAGACTTCTTTCCCCGTTCTTCGATCCCTCTTACTAACTTCTTTTCCTCTAATCAATCCCCAAAAGATATGTATTTCTTAAGGTTTCATCTTCAGTCTTCTCTTCCTGTTTCTTTCTCCTCTTTACCATTTGTTGTGCCCCTACTACACATTCATCTCAAGTACTTATAAATCTTTTTAACTCCCTAAGCCAGCTCCTCCTCATATTCCTGATTCTGTTACTAGCATCATCACTGCCCTAGCCACCCAAGCGAAATCTTCCTCGAGTTCTCTCTTTTCCTTTGTTTTCCACATACAGTCGTGGCTCAGTTTTGCTGATTCTGCCTACCAGTTGTTTCCTCCTTTCTTTTCCATTCCCACTGCCACACCTTATATCAGGCCCTCGTTGTACTGCACCTGGGCCTCTGCAATGTCCTCTCAACTCACTTCTTAGTTCCAGTTTCTCCCTCCTCCATTGCATCCTTCCAGTTAATCATCCTAAAGCACAGCTACTGGGTCCTCTCCTGCTGCTGCACTGTGTAGAAAATAAAGTGCAAAATCTTCAGTTAACTTCTAAAACCTTTCAGGACCTAGATCCAGCTTTCACTTCCCATTTTCTCTCCCACCACTGTCTTCCCATAAAAGCTATCCTTCACCCTACTTCAGCTACTCCCTGTTCCTAAGTATCTCCACATCCCCACCTCTGCTCCATCTTTGCTCACACTTTTGTCCTTGCCAAAAGCCTAACTCTTACCCCAATCCTATCTTCATCTGTCCAAATTCTACATGTACTACAATGTCAGAGGCACATGCCTCTTTCACGAAGCGTTCATCTTGACAAAAGGATAAGATCTGGCTTGTCCACAGAGTCCTCTCAGACAATTCATTCTGCTTTGGTCTCGAGATGCTTGTATATTTATGCTCTCTACCTAACTAAAGAGTAAATTCTCTGAGGACAAAAACAATATCTTAGTAGATGGGACTAGAATATGTGCTGAATAAATGAAGTCTCACAAAACAGCTAATGTACTTATAGATACTCAGTTCAAAATGCCAAAGAACATCTTATGCAGAAATACTTTTGTACTCAAAAATAATAAAAAGGTTTTTTTGTTTTTGGGTTTTTTTTTGCTTTTAGAATCCTCAGAGAGCTCTGAAGTTGCACTCTTCCAAAATTCTCACCGTATACAGTGTTCCTGAAAACTTTCAAAAGTCTGGACAACATTTTTTAACTTCCAGTTATCATTTTCTTTATGAATGAAGCCAGGGAGAATTTCCTACTTTTGGTCTGGGCAATATCTGATTATCCAAGGAGATGATCTTTTGTGATGATACTGGTATAACAGTATCAACAAAACTTATAGTACCAAAAAAATTGAAGAAATTCTGGAATCAAAACAGTAGAAAGAGTGACTAATACTTTATTTGGCCTGGTCTTCATCTATTCCAATGAAGAACTAATTTTAAATACCTGTATATTAGTTTGATCATTCTAATAGCATTTGGAAATATCTATTGCTTTTATCAGCATTTGTAAATCACATGGGGTTATTTGCTCAAAAGAACATGAGGTGCAGAAATGTTTCCATATGCTAGAAAAATGGTTTCATCATTTTAATAAGATGGGGGAAAATGTGGTTTATTTTGCAAATAAACACTAAGCTATAGAAGGTGTCCTTATAAGAATGAGTTTTTTAGGGCTAGCCATAAACAACTTTGCTACAGAAGGTGTCCTTATAAGTTTTTTTAGGGCTAGCCATAAACAACTTTGCAGCCACAAGAGATCACCTCACAAATGAACAAGAAAGAATAAAATCAATTATGATTTACATAAATTTTAAAATGCTACTATGGTTAAAATATTATTTAATATCTAAACTCACATAAACTTGATTAAAAGGCCCATTCTTTTGGGACACTCGTGATCATATGATCAAGATGAGAAGGTTCCAACTTTCTGATTTCAAAACCTTTAGTCATTCTTACTCCACTCTGTCCAAACCTTTTAAACTAAGAGGACAATAAGCTTTAGGGAAAAAAATTATTATTACCTTAAAGGCTAAGGTAATTGTTTTATTTTAGTTAACAAATAACTTAATTTTCCATTTCTATTTTTCTGAAAATGCTCACAAAAATTTCATTTAATAGCACACTACCAGAGAAGAAAGAAAACCAAAAGCCCTTTGACAACCAGATGATACCATTATTACAGACCTCATCCAACTCTAGACCAAATGAGTAACAGTATATTCAATGGGCACCAAACCACAGGCTAGCAACTACATATACTGTAAGCAAATCTGTCACAAAAACAAAAACAAAAAAACTGTAATACTACATGTTGAGTAGCATCTATCTCTAGACCCTAATTCCTAGTGCAAGAGATCTATACTATATCCACTCTGTTCCAGAAGATGACCTAAGATCACTGTCCATTTGTAGGAAATAAGGAGATAACATTTCTATGACTAAGGGAGTTCAAAATGTTCCCTAATCTTAAATTCAATTTAGGATGATTCTAGAACCAAGCCTCATGAGAGTCAATTTTTCAAAAGGGTCATATCTATAATGTTCCTGTAGACTATAATAAATAATTATATATATCTGGACTCTGGTATGCAATAGGAATACTAACCTATATGTCCAGTTAAGTACTTAATCTAAATATAACTCCAGGGGTGCCTGGGTGGCTCAGTTGGTTAAGCAGCTGCCTTAGGCTCAGGTCATGATTCCAGGGTCCTGGGTCAAGCCCCACATCAGGTTTCCTGCTCAACAGAGAGCCTGCTTCTTTCTCTCCCTCTGCCCACAGCTCTGCTTACTTGTGCTCTCTCTCTATCTCTCTGTCAGATAAATAAATAAAATCTTTAAAACAAACAAAAAAAAAAATTGTAAATAAATAAATAAATAAATCTCCAAAAGACAGAGACTTTTCCTTAACAGATGGAACAATTATTTACAAAACTTTGTCATAGTGGCCATACTTCATTATGATCAGTACTCATTTCTGAAAAAGATCATGCTTCCTGTAGTTGTAAATGTTTTGCTGGACTATGTAAAGTTCTCTAAGACAAGAGAGTAAACAGTGTTTCTTAAATATCTTATTGAAGATATTGCTTTTTTAGGCAGATTTTTCCACTATTATAAATACACCAGTACACAAGGTAATTTAAGTGTTAAACATTAGTGACTGCCTGATAAACACACAAATGAAGATAAAGTTTTTTGTTTTAAGACCAAATATTTGCCTTTCTACAAAAAACATCTTAAAACTGAATGTTCTTAAGTTGAATCAAGTCTTGTTTCCCAAGTGATTTGTTTCAAACAAAACAGACCTGTTCCAAAAGAGATCTGTATTTTAATCAATAATTCTGAAAGAGTCGCATTACCGATGTGACTCTCTCGTAAGAAATTCTTCCTATGAAAACAGCAACTATTTCTGGAAACTAAAGGAAAAACAGAAAAGAAAACATAGACAGATGAAGACAAATATTTAACAGAACAGGATGCCTGGGTAGCTCAGTCAGTTAAGTATCTGCCTTTGGCTCAGGTCATGATCCCAAGGTCCTAGGATCAGGTCCACATTGGGCTCCCTACTCAGAGGGGAGCCTGCTTCTCCCTCTGCCCCTCCCCCTGCTTGTGCGCATGTGTGCACACTCTCTCTGACAAATAAATAAATAAAATCTTAAAAAAATATATTTAACAGAACATCAACCATGGGTCAGACACTAAAATGAGAGCTAAGAATAAAGGTAAATAAAACACAGTCCTGGCCCTCATGAAGCTTAAAATCAATTTGATGACATATCTATATTTTTCAAAAGAGCCATCCAAATTGCTATTAATCTACAAGTGAAAGCTAATCATGTCTTGAAGAAAACTCTTTTCTAACCCGTGAAATAATCTGCTCCTCTAAACAAATCAACCTGACCTTCCCATTCCTCTGTGTCTTTGGATGATTTTACTATCTATTCCTTATGCTGTATATTCAGTCATCGGGATATCTAACACATGTTATTAATAATGATGATGGTGATGATAATAATAGCAATAGCTAATACTTATTAAGCATTTATTAAATTCCAGATGATATTGCACTAAACACCACATTTAATATTTAGTTTAATCCTCACAATATCCTATTTGGTAGTTATTACTGTTATGTTTGACAGAAATAATATTAAAAGTTCACTGTTTAATTAAAAAATATTAGATCAAAATAAGGTACTTAAATGTATCAAATTAAGGAATCTAATTTTACCTCTTGATTCTTCTATCTAGAACCATAGGTAATAGCTTAACCAGAAATATATAACTATAATTTTAAGTTATAACTACCTACTTCTCAGCAAAGTATATGCAAAGGTTAGGACAAGACAGGCAATAGGGACGAGAAAAGTATATGCATCCCCCCACTCCTTAAACCTGTGTCAAAAAAAAAAAAGAAGAAGAAGAAAGAAAGAAAGAAAAGAAAAAGAAAAAGAAAAAAGTATCAAATCAATTTGTATTATTAAATGACTTACACCAATGATTTTTGTCTAATCTAAAGGAACTCTTTTAACCTGTGATGAAATTTAAGATTTAGGAATTAATTTCTTCAGTTCTTTACTGGGAAGATCTAACAACTTTTTCTCCTCTCTATTCCATTTTCTAAAATAACCTTTTATCTGACTAAAAGGTTGAATTGATAAGAAGTATTTTCAAGTTCCCCAAAAGGTATCCCTCGATTCAAATCAGTATAATCTACAAAGAGTTGAGAGTTCCAAAACCCCGTGGTTAAACACACACCTTCAAGGCCCAAATTCACTCAGAATCTCGGAACTGCAGTCCCTAAGAGGAACCAAGGAGGAACCCCTCCTTCTCCAAGATCCCAGTTTGGGAAGATATCTCTCTTTTCAGGATCCTGAACTGGAGAGAAAGTAGCAGACCCCTTTAGGTAAAGTCCTAATTATAATCCTTAACTTTCTAAGGGTCATAAAATTCTTTGAGAATCTTAAAAGGGCGATGGACTTTCTTACCAGAGGAAAGTTCTCCAAGAATGAACACATAAAATTTTACACCATTTCAGGAGTTCTATGAACTTAATGAAGCCCAGTCAATGACCTCAAGTAAAAACTCCCAGTCTGTGTTGCCTTATCAATTACATATCTTTCTATAACACCTGGACTTAGGATCATATTTGGGAAAATAACAGAGTGAAACTTTTTGAAGAAAAATCGATTCACAGAAAAATGTTACATGTCCCAAGAAGAAAGGGGTAGTACTTGGCCATTTGGGGGTATCCCCAGCCTGGTTATACACCAAAAGATCTTACCAATTGACACAAGTGAAGCCATCTAGAAGTTACCATGGTCTTACTATGTACAAACTACATTATTTTCTCAGACTCACATTACTGATTGACACTTTCTTGCTTAGATATTTTAATACCATTTAATCAGTGGAAAATTTTGACATTCATATATTCATGTTTTCCTTACTCTTCCTGATTCTTATCTGAAAAACAGTTCAGCTCGTGTTGCTTTTTTTAGTGTTGATTTTATGATTTAACTGTTAAGAGTTAGAGAGGGAAGTCATGCTTCATCCTTGGCTTCTATGAGTTTATCTAAATAAATATTTTAATATAGCAGTACATTCAAGCTAGGTATGATTCTATCTTTCTCTTTGGTTAAAAAGGCTCCCTGGTCTATCCAATAATCACAGTGACTCTGAAATACATCTCTGCATCTTTATTATCTACTTCCAATCCTGTAGATTTCAAAGAGACTCCATCAAGTATCTTACAATCTGCAAGATTTGTAAGGACAGGGCCTGGTCAGTTTTGGTCACTACACTATGTCTAGTGCTTAGCATGACTAGCACATACCAAGTGGTCAAAAATATAACTTCAATGCATTGATGAAATTCTTAAAGGAGTTACTTGTTCACCCACTAAGTATGTGAGCTTGGCAAGTTACTAAACATCTCTGAAACAGTTCATTTATTAAGAAAATGGAATAAAAAAAAAAGAAAATGGAATAATAACCCTCACAGAGTTATTCCTGAGATTAAATAATTTTTAATTATTAAATATACAGTATAGTAGTAACAAAAGTACTATAATTATCCCTTAATGTACACCTATATTTTAAGGCCTGTTAGAATAAATATAACTGAATTTTTTAATATGACAACACAATAAACAGATATGATTCAAATTAATTTTACAGCTACATTTTTAAATAAGTAATAATAACAATAAAGGGCCAGGAAAAAAAAAAAAACTAGGAGCAGAAATATTAAATACAGGGACAAAGAAGGGAAAAAATTCTCATAAATAAGGCAATGTTTTGAAAGAAAATAAGATCCTTATATATTTGTGGCTTAAAACACAACTAATACTTTCCAAGTGACAAACCTGGCACAACATAGCAACTGGGAGATTTATTTTTGCTAAAATTATTATCCAGCTCTGTCAAAAAAAAAAAATCCTTACTTCTTAGAGGCACGTACTCTAACATGAAATTGTCTTGGTGGTGTTTAAAAAAAATAGAAAATAAAAAAGCCCATTAAAATGTGCTTTAGCTTTCTTTTTCTCTCTAGTACTCAGCTCTTTAAAAACTAAGTCTAAAGCGCCATCTACTGTGTCTGTTAGGATCACATCAGTTTTGTTGGTTTTATGAATGCTGAAGAAATGCAAACTAGCAAATTGAGAATCTGTTACTTTTTTTAAAATATTTTATTTATTTATTTGTCAGAGAGAGCGCACAAGCAGGGGGAGCAGCAGGCAGAGGGAGAAGCAGGATTACCGCTGAGCAAGGAGCCTGATGTAGAGCTCTGTCCCAGAACCCTGGGATCATGACCCGAGCTGAAGCAAACTCTTTAACCAACCAAGCTACCCAGGCATCCCTAGAATCTGTTACTTTAAAATCCTATAGCAAAGAAACAAAAGAGGGTGTGCTTTTTCCCCATTATGTATTTTTATACAATATACTTCACTGTAACTTAGACACACATTGTTGTGTCTCAGCAATCATTTTTCCTGCTTTCTTTACACTTTTCTTCTTATGCAGGTCTGAACCCGTAAGAAAAACGTCACAATAGGGAGCAAAATGCTTTAGACAAACATGTAATAATAACAGCAGAGTTGTACTGAGGGCTTACTGTGTGCCAGATAGTGTTTTAAGTGGTTTTTACTCAGTATCTCATATAATCCTCACAAAACCCCACTGAGACGAGTGCCATTGGTATCACCTCCATTATACAGATAAGGAAATTGAGGCACAGGAACACTTGGCCCAAGGAAACACAGCCAGTAAGTGACCAAAGTATGATTCGAACCCAGACATTCTGGCACCAGAACCCACTTCTTAACCATGATACCATGCTTTCTATTACTATCAGTGGGTTTAAACAATTATTAACCACACTTCTGTCATCAGAACTGCATAGGACAGGGATGCCTGGCTGGCCCAGTCATCTGCACCTTTTGATCTTGGGCTTGTTTGAGCCCCATGGTGGGCATAGAGATTACATAAAAATAAAATCTTTAAAAAGAGAGAAAGAGAGCTGCATAGGACAAACGCTACATCATGTTTTATTTCAGCATATTCTAACTTCATTCTATCTTTAGACTTTTTTGTATATATCTATTTTTAGGAAGTATCATTTTATATAGAGAAGAACTTGTTAAAATACCTAGGCCCTACTGTGGAGATTATGATTTGATATGTCTGAGCTAGAATTTGAAAGCATTGTTTATAACAAGTTCCCCCAATGACTCTGACATGCCAGTCTGGAGCCCTGCATTTAGAACCATGGAGCTTTAAGACATATTTTATTCTTGAGCTATCCATCTGCTCTTAAATTATAAGTTCTACTGACTTTTCTCTTATTTTAAGAGTTTAAATACAGAGAACTGCAAAGGCAAACTCTGTCATAAATTCAAATGTGTGGGCGATTTTGTGTTTATATTGACTTTAAAAATAGGGAAGCAATGGATTGGTAAACGGAAATTTTAAATTTTGTTTTAATAACCACAGAAGAGTAGAGAAGAAATGAAGTAAACCTCCCTAATTGCTTCATATGCAGTCTTTCCTGACCTCCAGATAACATATTCTCTGTACCAGGGGTTTTCAGAAGTTATTCCAAGGATTCCCATTGAGGGGGAGAAAAGAAGGCAAGGATTCAGTACCATCCCTATCCCACCCTCACCTAATCAAAATAAAATTTCCATAGATAAGTTTGAGATCATTGACTTCTCCACTTACATTGGTGCAATTAACTGCTGTTTGTTTCACATGTATACACCACCCAGCAAATAAAACCAAGCATTTTAAGGTAAGGAGGTGTGACTCATTGTTCTTTTGAGGTAAATCAATGGATGGATGGATGGATGGATGGATGGGTGGGTGGGTGGGTGGATGGGTGGATGGAGATGGTCCGCCCAAAGCTCCTGTGACAGTTACTATCTTATATATTTACCCAAAGAGTCTTTTTTCATTAAATAGATGTAGGCTTTGCTGATAAAATATAAATGCATTTTAAAAATCTCCAGTTACTACACAATCTCCTGTTTCCCCTCTAAGAGTATATCTGGGGTCACAGATCTCTAAAATTTTAAAAACAGAAGGTTGCTTATTAACATGATATATTTAAAATGTAATGAAATGGATGTTTTAAGAAGCATCTAAATGACATGTAAGTTATACATAAAAGATATACATATGATATATAAGTTATACATACATGATATAGTAAGTTAAATGACATTTGTGAAATCAATCAACCAAGAACTTATTCTAAAGGAAATCCTTCCATTTGCAACAACAAAACCAGGAGGACATTACATTAAGTGAAATAAGCCAGACAGAGAAATGCAAATTCTGTATGATCTCACTTATATGTAGAATCTAAAAAAGTCAAACTCACAGAAAAAGAAAGTAGAATGCAGTTAGCAGGGGCTGGGGTGGGGGAAATGGAGAAATGCTGGTCAGAGGGTACAAACCTTCAGTTATAAGTAAGTTCTAGGGATCTAATGTACAGCGTGATGACTATATTTAACAGTACTGCACTGTATACATGAAATTTACTGAGAACAAATCTTGAACATTTTCAATACACACAAAAATAGTAACTATGTGAGATGATGAGTGTTACTTGACTGTGGTAATCATTTCACAATGTATATATATACCAAATTGCTACATTCCACATCTTAAATTTATATAACTCTGTCAATTATACCTCCATAAACCTGGGGGGAAAACAAAGCAGTGCATCTAAAGATTAAAAAAAAAAAAAGATTATTCAAATACTACTATTACACAAATATTTTTTGCAATTTCTCATTGGTAATTTACTTCAGAAATTGTTGAAGTAATATAAAGAAATTAGTTTTTGTACTTTATATTTAAAATTTACTTCGTCTGATCACTCCCCTTATTCATCACACTGGATTCTAAATGACAACTGGCTATATCAAAAATCAAAAATAATCCCCAAAATGAAGACATGCTACCATAGAAAATAGTTAGAAGAATGTACTAGAAGCTTCCCCCCACCAAAAAAAAAAAAAAGAAGCATGAAGAAAATGAGTATATAATCGTCTGTGACCATTTTAAGGGAAACAGCTTGGCATTAAAAAAAGAAAAAGAAACTCAGACATTATATTTTTAAATCACTACACTTTAAAATTACAACTACTGCTATGGAGGTTTTTATTTTTTTACATATCAAAATGTCTTTTGTCCTAAGTCTTCCTTTCACAAGAGGAACCAAAGCCAAATCCTTTATTGGGATTTCATAGTCTTCCTCTCGGAAGACTTGGTAGGCCTTGGGACTTCAATATATTGATATTACTCCTGCTACTTCACGTAAACCTTCATTTCAAGTTTGGTGTGTCTGACAGCACATTGCCCAATTCTTCCACTATTCCAAATACTCTGAAGAAGCTTCCCAGAAATCCCTGTTTGGATCAGCAAAAGCAATTTGGTGTCATCAGCAGATTTCACCATTTCCTTCTGGAGTCATTAAAACATTAAACAAGCATGATCTTGGTATCAACCCTCGGAGTTCCTACTATTAACCTCTCTCCAGCTGAAGTCAAGCCATTCTTTGCTATGTTGTGATTCCCATCATAAAACCAGAATGTGTTTATTTGCTAAAAGTTTAAACTTTGATGGATATTTTTTTAACTGAAAGTTGCAAAATGCATTACGAAAGTAAAGAGAAAAAAATTCCCAAAGGAAAGGCCAAATAACCCAGCAATGAGAAATAGTCCCTACTTGAGTTGTCTTATCCCAGTGCTCAAACCACCTCATATTCAACTGATTCTAAAACCTCAACAGACTGTTGACCTTTGCCCTCCAATTATTTACTTCTTTTATAATTGTATGAGAAACCTTATTAAGCACATTTGAAAATTCTATATGAATTATAACCGGCAAGTTCCAACCACTTTATTAGCTACCCCCCTTTATTACCTTTGAAGGGGAAAATCAAACAGTCCTTACTCAGAAAGTGAAAAAGCAAATAGCTTTCTCCTCAAACTGGTCTGTACTGTGAACAAGAGAAATCACTCTTTCTTTTATTCAAGTGCAAATCTGTTTGAAGCTTTCAGTCTGCTTTCCCAGCCTGCTCTCTGCAGCTGCATAAAAGATGAGACGTGGGAATGAAAGAAAACTAGATTGGGGCCAAAAAGCAATACTGTCCATATGCAAACTCACTCAAAGAGCAGCAAAGCTTCCATACATCCCTTCCCACATTTTCCAGCCTAGCAGACCCCCAGCCAAAAGGAGGAGGTGCTGTGCTAGCCCATGTCCAATCGTGTTTAAAACAACAACTTCTTATATGTAATTAGGGGAAAGATAAGGTTACTAGACACCCTCCCCCTACCCTCCCCGGTCCTCACAAGGGCTGAGGTGGTCTCGGACCAACCTTTTAGTTCGAAGTTAGATGGAATGAGGCAGTCAGGGAGCCAATGGAAAAGACTCTCACAGATCTCTTAAGCTGCTTGTGGAGCAAGAGACTGGCAGAGGCACGGCAACAAGAGCAGGATTGATTCTACCTATCTTACCCATGCAAAACCAAGGCACAATCTTCCCCCCAGAAAGCCAGATCTGCTGTAGACTTTCAGAAAGTCTGGCAGCCCATTAGCCTACATGCAAAGGTGTTAGCTAACCTTGTAATTCCGGCAATCTACTCAAGCCAAACAGTGAACCACACAATTGAGAAAGTTCACCATCAAAATCAAACTCTGCTGGGATCAGAAGAGTATTCTCAAGGATTTTTACTCAGATGTCATTATAACTCTATGTTATTTTTAATACTGTTCTTTGGATTTTGCCCCACACAGAATTCCCAAGTTACAGAAGGACCAGGAACAATGTCCAGATGTATAAAAAGCAAAAATACTTCCCTCCTACTTGTGGATTCCAAGATAAACACCACAAGAAGCACGTGTGACTAAACTCAGAGCTCATTCCAAATTAAATAGTGCATCATGTGCACAGTGTAGGGCTTAAAAAACAAAACTGCACAAATATTCTACACGGTTCATAAGCCAGACTTGGGTGACCACATGACCACGTTATAAGAAGGAAACATGAATTGGAGAGTAGGGGTAAAGGGTGAGAAAAGTCTTAGTCATGACCTTTCCCAGAAAATTGGTGCTATTTTCAGAGAACATTTGTATAATATGGGACATAGATGAAAGACGAAATAGTATTTTTCTTTGTTTTTTTTTCTTACTGATGACCCTCAATTCTAAAACCACCCAGCAAATTGAAAACCCTACAAAAATTTCAAAATCCCTAGCTAAGCCACGCACAAACATCATTAAACACACACACACACACACACACACAGGTAATGAATACTTAAATGTCTGGCTGGCCAGCCCAGACCGAATCCTTTTGACCTAAAAAATAGGTTCTAGACAGAGTACATGGAACTTTAGGGGGGCAGGGAAATAGGACATTCAGGTCATGGGAAAAGACTTCTATATTATTTTTACTGTGTTTCAAAAACTGAAGAATAAAATGGATAGAAGGATGGATAGATGAATAGACAGTAGATAGAGAAGTAGTTTGGCTGAGTTTGGTTTTTCTCCCACAATTTATCCTAAGTAAAGCTTTTAATAAATTAAGACTTGGAAATGTTTACTTAAATATCTTGATTTTTAAAAATTATGTAATACTGACAGATACAAAAGAATATATATACTATGTAAGTTATGATGCATAATGAAAAAATATACACCTATGAACCCATCACCCAATTTATGAATTAGAATATTCCGAGTTCCAATCAAATTACACATAGGCCCTTCCTGAATTCCCATCTTCCTGCTTCCCTCGAAGTGGTCATCACTATCCTGAATTCTGCAATTATTTTATTCTTGAGTTTTATAAAAATAGTTTTTACTGCAGCTGATATAGTTTTCAAATGTATTTGGTAATCCACCCCCCCCCCTTGTGTATGCTTCCGTAATGGGGAGAAAAAAAGAGTCAAGTCCTTACCCCAATGTATGAAAAAAGGATCTGTCTATATATCTTCCTCCATATGAAAGTACCTCAAGATCAGGAATTATGTCTTATTTACTCTAACTTCACAGTACCTAGCAGAGTAATAGGTATAGAATCTGTCAAATAATTATTTTTCAACAACTCTTTCAAATTAGAGCCCAAATGTCTTAATGTTTCACTGTCAGAGCTGGTCAACAATGAATACTGCTCTGTGGATTATTATCTTTCTTTAGTGATAGACTTCCTGTCCCCAGGCCCTAGGGCCCAAGTTTATCAATTATCTCCCTAGACTACAAATCAATATAACAGTCACTACCTCACCTCACCACAATCTAGACACACATCTTAGATGGCACCGAAATTGTCAAATGCTTGACACAGAGTGCTGATTCCTTCGTCTGGAAAAACACATTATCACATGGAAGTTTAATTCAATAGTATTTGAGCTATACTTAACCATAGATACCAATCAGACACGGAGGCATCAGCTGTTGTCTACTGAAGGACAGCATCATCTACAAAGCAAATTATACACAAAATGAGTGAGATACTCCTGCTATTTGACAGCAAAGAGTTTCACAACCATATTAAAATATCTTTATATTATGTACTGAACACAAGTCTCTCTCAGGGGCAGTGTTCTAAAGGATAAGTCTACACCCTCAATTATGTCACCATTATGCAATATACTCAGGATTACAAATTTGTCCTTCAGCCTGGAAGAGCAAACAGTTAATGTGGCTTCAGATTCAGACTACGTTGTGAGACCCCCCCAAACGTATTAGTGTTAGAAAATATCTCTGACTCATCACTCTGATCAAAGCACAAGATTAAGATTAAAATTAAGAAGATCCAAAAGATCTTTCTGGGTGTGGAGAGGAGTCAGGAGAGAATGTTCCTGAAGGACTTCAAGCCAGTCATAAGACACCAATCTAAAAGATCTTTCTTAAGAGACAATTGCAGTGTTACTCCAAAAGGTTTAATAGTTATACTTTAAGAAGCAAATTTAGGGAACTGTTACCATAAGTAAGTGCTATCTGTAGTCTGGAATTAGTTCACATATTATAAAAAATGAAAATTTAAAAAAATTTAAAGCACTGCAGCACATACTAGTCTACTTTACAAAACCCACATCTTTTCACATAATAATGAGAAGTCTTAGGAATCCATGTTGATTTTGATAGGCAATTCCAGGGGAAAACCTTGAAGAGGTTATCATCCTTCTCAGAAGACTTTTAGTGCTCTATTTCAAACACTTAATGCAAAAAAAGAAAAAAATCGCTCATCTGTGCCCATCATTTACCAGATATAACCATCTCTTCTTTTGTGTGTGTGTGCAGAAAGCATCTTTAGGTTTTTTTAATTTAAATTCAAGATAGTTAACATACAGTGTATTATTAGTTTCAGGGGTAGAATTTAGTGATTCTTGAGTTGCATATAATACCCAGTGCTCGTTACATCATGTGCCTTCCTTAATGCTCATCACCCAGTTATCCCATTCCCCACCTACCTCCCCTCCAGCAACCCTACTGTCAAGAGTCTCTTGTGGTTTGCCTCTCTTTGTTATTATCTTATTTATTTTTCCTTCCTTTCCTCTATGTTCATCAGTTTAGTTTCTTAAATTCCACATGAATGAATTCATATGGTATTTATTTTCCTCTGACTGACTTGTTTCACTTAGCATAATACCTTCTCGTTCCATCCACATCATTGCAAATGGCAAGATGTCATTCTTTTTGATAGCTGAGTAATATTCCACTGCAAATATACTATATCTTCTGTATCCATTCATCCATCAATGGACATATGGGCTCTTTCCAAAGTTTGGTTATTGTGAACACTGCTGCTGTAAACATGGGGGTCCATGTGCCCCTTCGAATCAATATTTTTGTATCCTTTGGATAAATACCTACTAGTGTAATCGCTGGGTCATAAGGCAGTTCTAATTTTAAATTTTTGAGGAACCTCCATCTGTTTTCCAGTGTGGCTGCACCAGTTTGCATTCCCACCAACAGTGTAAGAGAGTTCCCCTTTCTTCTCAACCTCACCAATATCTGTCATTTCCTGAGTTGCTAAAATTTCTTCACTATTACCACTGTACTTTGGTAGTACCAAGCTGAAGATGTGGTAAGGGGACTAAGAATGCTCTTGAATGGACTACTCAGAGAGACTGATCAAAAACATGGGCAAGTGACTGCAGCCATCTCAGTGTGCCATTCCATATTTATCAAAGCAGTCTACCTTCTCAGTTACTATGGGGCAACCTCTCCATTCAGACTGTGACAAAGACACACTCCATTTTCTCTACCTATCTCCCACTCCCACCCCACCTAAATATGAGTTTTACAGTGAAAAGGTTACTCTCACTATACCTAAAGTCAAAGAAAAACAACAGCTTGTAGCACTATGATGTCAATCAGTTGGGAGGGCATTTCTTTGATGGTGATTTGACAAAAGTAGAACCACTGTCATCCTTGCTGGAACCAGTTGGTCCACTATTGTTTTTTGCTTTATTTTTTGTTATATCTCAAGATCATATCTCCTAGGCCAAAAAAAGAAGAAAACAACTACTCATTTCTCATCATCCCAACTCCTACCATTTCTCTACTGATTTGTAACTAGGATAATACAAAGACAGTAAGAGGAAGGTGTGACACATGCTAAAGGACATTATGCTTTGCTCTTTGCAGTTTGTTCTTTTTTGGCTTCCTAAAATTACTTTCCGTACTGACTGAGGGAATAGCTTTGAATATTACTGAAAGACAATTGCCAATGTCCTTGTTCATCCCCTTAAATGACAAGTTACCTGATATAATGAAGCACACATAACACAATAAATCTAAACCACTTTATTTCATAATGTTATAAATATTGCATTTATATGTTTATATATATTTGTGCTTCAAAGAAGCAAGAAAGTGAAAAGACACAATGGGAGAAAACACTTGAAAATCAAATATCAGATAAGGGACTTAAGAGTCAGAATATATAATGAGCCTTAACAATTCAATAATAAAAAGACAAACAGAGGCACCTACGTAGCTTAGTCAGTTGAGTGTCCAACTCTTGGTTATTGCTCAGGTTGTGATCTCATGGGTTATCTTATTGAGCCCCACCTTGGGCTCTGTGCTCATCAGGGAGTCTGCTTGAAGATTCTCTCCCTCTGCCCCTCCCCCACTCAAGTGTGTGCAGGTTGTCTAGGGTAAATAAATCTTAAAAAGAAAAAAAAAGATAATCCAATTTATAAATTATGGGTTTTTTTTAACGGATTTTATTTATTTATTTGACACAGAGAGAGAGAGATCACAAGTAGACAGAGAGGCAGGCAGAGGGGGAGGGGGAAGCAGGCTCCCTGCTGAGCAGAGAGCCCGATGGAGGGCTCGATCTCAGAACCCTGACCTGAGATCATGACCTGAGCCAAAGGCAGAGGCTTAACCCACTGAGCTACCCAGGTGCTCCCAAACAATCCAATTTAAAAAGAAAAAGAAATGTGCAAAGGATTTCAATAGACATTTCTCTAAAGAAGATATAGGAATGGTCACTGGGCACATGAAAAGATTCTCAACACCTTTACTCATTAGGGAAATGCAAAGCAAAACCAGAAGGAGATACCACCTCATACCTATTATTAGAATGGTTATAACCAAAATGAAAAAAATGGTTATAACTAAAATGAGAAAAAAAAAAAAGACAAGTGTTGGCAAGGGCCTGGAAAAATTAGAACTCTCATTCACTGGTGATGGGATTGTAAAATGGTGAAGCCATTTTGGAAAACAGCTTGGCAGCCTCTCAAAATGTTAAACACAGAGCTACAATATGACCCAGCAATTCTATTCCTAGGTATATAACCAATAGAAATGAAAATACGTTTTGGTACTAGAAACTGGTAAGAGTTGCACAAATCTATGAATATGCTTTTTAAAAAACCAACTAAATTGTATGGCATGTGAATTATATCTCAATAAAGCTATTTAAAAATACATTTCTGTTATTTGAAGGCTTTTTGTTCTTTATAAAATAGCAACCATTATGAGGTCTATAATGATTTATCTATTTTCTAATATGTATTCTTGAATATGAAAGTTCCCTGGCATTCAATAAATAGATGTTGATCTACTGACACTCACCTCTGGTATAGAATTCTTCTGAAGTGAAATCCCTCTCTTCTCATCTTTTCCTCCTCTACTCAACCTTGACTTAGTTCTAACACTCATCATTATAAAATGAAGTCTTCAGCAAGTCCTATTGCCTAAGTAGTAGATAATGGGTGCCATCAGTCCCTATTATTTTTGAAACAAGAAATAAGAAAACTATAGCTCGGCTATTTATCTAAGGCAAAGCAAAGCAACAGAATCCACATTTTAATTTAGGAGTTGTATTTACAGAATTGTTATTACAAGTCCATCTCTATCTTATGACTGGTGTATCTTCTGGTTATCTTTGAAAGTGTACTATATCTTAAACTTTCAAGTAATTGTTAAGGGAAGATCTTGCTGGCATATCCAAAAACTCTCTAAGAAAGGATTCCAGTTTAAACCTACCTTATACTAAGTACACTACAACTATGATTTACTCATTCTTTCACCAAAATTTTTTGAGCACTCACCCCTGCCAAACACTGGACTGCATAAATGAATTAAGGTAGACACAGAGACTACCATAAAACAATTCACCAGTGTGGAGAAACACAATGTCCTGTAAACAGGCAATGACAATGGTGTGCTACAGTAGAGGCAGGTATATGGCACTGTCAGGAAAGTCTTCAAAGTCAGAAACCTGAATTCTACAAAGGGAAGGAAGTCTGTAAATTCTAATCAGGAGACAGCTTGGTGATGTCCCCATCTGATCCTAGCATTCATAAAACACATTTAAAAACTGCCCCCCCAGCCATTAATAAAAGACAAGTAACAAACTGTATGCTCTACATGCCTGAATTACTAGCCCTTGAGGAGCTAATTTTCAAATACATTAATAAGGATACTTCTTTTTAATTCCAGAAAAGGTTTACTCTGATAGGAGAAATCAATGATATGAAAGAAACAAAACTAAAAAAATACTCATTTCCATATTATTTAACATATACTCTAAAAAGAAGGGATCAAGATTTTACATTGAGATATTTTAAGTTCTCTTTATCTATAAGGGCACCTGGCTGACTTACTAAGTAGAGAACATGCAACTTTTGTTCTCAGGGTCATGACTTCAAGATCCATGACTTCAATGGGTCACGTTGGGCACAGAGCTTACTTAAACAAAACAAAAAAAAAAAAAAAAGAGTATAAACTCCCTTTACCTATGAACTCTCAGGGTAGGAAGAACATCTTGTTCACTATGGTATTCTAATTCCCTGACTCTCATTAAATATATGTCAAATAAATGAATTATCAAAAAATGAATCAGCAACAAATATCATTTTGCTACTTCCTTCACATACACCTGTTTCTTTTCTCCTTCTCTCTTCTCTTTTCTTGCCCTCCTACTTCTTTTATCTTTATCTCTTCTTTTCCTCCTTTCTCTCTTATTTTAAACCCATGTCTTCCAACTGCCACCAGTTGCTCTCACTGGCCATTGTTTTTGCTAGATTGATCCCTCTGGCAGCAACAGAACACTTGCATTTTCTAATTATAAAGCTCCACCTAGTGGTCTAAGCTCCCTTTATCTAGAAGGTACAAAATAATAAAACTGGAAAACCTGAAAGTTAACTAAGACTGAGATACATCAGTGACTTTCAGTTCCTCTGTTGTGACAGATTGTTCTTCTAATAGCATCAGATACACTGAACCCAGGTCTTTTCATATCCACAACCAAGATGTCAGAAATTACCGATGTTGATACTTTACAAAGATGCACAGTCATATTCACTTTGTTTCTTACCCTAAAACAGATAAATTATGTTACTTCAATTCTGGAAGAATTAGCAAAGGTACAATCCACTGAGATGTTTTATTTAAATTATACTTTAAATACTATAAAATACAAACCTAATTATATTTTCCTCTATCTGTGATAAATGTTTCCTAAACTTATCTGATCATAATTTACAAGATGTTAAGTGACATTGTCCTACTATCCCAGAATCAGTGACAAGGGCCTGCAGATTAGCCTAAGAGGCAGTAAATGCCTAATCTGAGAGAAAGCACCAAAAATTATGTACAGATAGCTCCCTGTGAGGTTTGCTAAGAGGTAACAAAACTGGCAGGTGCATTCAATCTCCAAGGACAGAACTAAGGCAAGGCAGGGAAGAACCTGGAAGTCTGGCTTCTTGGGAGCTGGATCATTAATAAATGGGCACGTCAAGAGAATGGTGGTACAGATTGGGAGGTGAAGATGTCTGAAAGAAGGAGAAAGTATCAGCATGGTCCCAAGTTGGCTGCTTGCTGAGCTGCAGGACCTATAAGCACCTACACATAGAGATACATGTAGTTAAACTGTCTGGAGGTTTCTGGAAGACAGCTAGCTACATTAGTTCATGCCCAAAGCCAAAACCCCAAAAGAGAACAGTAGAATATGCAGCTTGCCTGCTAACCAAAAAACTGGAGCTCTTGGCAGGCACATAAGAGGGTCTCATCAATTCCAATGTTCCCAAGTGCAGAAGCATAAAGAAAGATGGGGAAGAAGGTACCCAGGAGTGTGGCTCAGTTGGTTAGGCATCCAACTCTTGTTTCAGCTCAGGTCATGATCTTGGGTCATGGGATCAAGCCCTGCACCAGGCTCCGAGCTCACCCAGGAGTCTGCTTGAGATTCCCTCTTGCTCACATGTTCTCTCTCTTTCTCTCTAAAATGAATGAGTAAAATCTTGGAAGGAAGGAAGGAAGGAAGGAGAGGCAAGGCCATCAGTATCTGGCAGAACTAGAAGATTTAGAACATTACTCTCTGCCAACCACTCTGAAGACCTCTAATTCCCCTTTTCCCATACTCTGCTGCCAGCATAGAGGGTGTGGATCTTGAGAAGGGAGAATGAACACTATCTCTGAGCTAGACCACAAGCAGCCTGAGTCACAGCTCTAGCCTGCACTGAGAGACTATACTTCCCAAAGTTTTATGCTGACCTAGACTATTTTAATAACAATAAAATATATATCCATATATACATACATACACACACCTATACACACACACACACACACTCAAAAGTTGTGAAATGTGCTCCTGAAGTCTCACATAGAAAAGAAAATTTGGGAAACAATACTTGCTTAAGTCCTAATAAACTGAACTTACTCAATAAATTGGTTATAATAAGAATTACCACAGCACTTGTTAAAAACACAGACCCCCAGCCCTCCTCTGGACTCAGATTTTCCAGGTCTAGGGTGAAGTTTAGGAATTTATTTTTTGTTTGTTTGATATTCAACACTTGTGTGATACTTAGGATCATACAAATCTAAGACACCGTGTTCTAGGAGGAATCAATTAAACTCCTACATGTAGGACACCTATTCTGTGAGAGAGCTCTCACACTTTCTCACTCCTTCCTCTTACTCTATGCTACAATCAGTAACGTTTGCTGTTTCCACAAGTAGTATTACAACTCCACGTCTGTTCTTGATACCTTCTTTTCTTGAGACGACCTTTTCTCCATATTCATGTGGCTAAATATCATCTAGAGCACTTTAAACCTTCTGCTTTACTACATTTACTTATTTATATGTCAAATTCCTTTTTTGGGGACTAAGAATTGTTAGAGGGATAGAGTGACATCCTAACTTGTCCTGTATTCCCAGGACATAGCACAGAGCCTAACATTTGGCAGGTGCCAAAGTTTGTTGCGTGAATTAATTAATGCACCCAGGAGGTTAGACACCATGTATTATAGGTGCTCAGCTACCATAAAATCTTATACAATATTAAAACTTTAAAGTAATAAGCTTCATTTAGATTATCTTTTTCTCCCCCCTGCATTTTTTCCTTTATGTACTCACTTACCTATTGACTGACCAAATGAAAACGCAGATGACACATAAACACGGTTCCATATTTATAGGACAGAAATACTAATGTGACACAAAACTGCCATATTTTATGTTAGAGCCAAAACATACAAAAGAAAAACTGCAGGCCTAGATCAAATAGATTTATAATTAACTAGGCCATATTCTTTAAATAATAAAATTTGAATTTGCTTTTAATCAATCCCCAACTACAAAATAACTGCATAGCAAAGAATCCCACAAGAAAAAAAATCGTTGGGATAACATTACTTTACTGGCATAAGTCAGTGGGATATACGTCATCTTGGGAAGGTAAAAGAAATTATTATATTAAAAATTCAGTTGCTTCAATGTCTAAAATTAATAACTGAAAGTCTTTTTCTTCACACTACTACATAGCCGTGTTAAAAACAAGATATTCTTAGAAACATGACAGTACCGTACGTACAAAATAAACACAGAAAAACACTGATAAATGTATATAAGAACTTTAAATTCTTTCAACTCAGAATAAACAATGGTTTTCCCACCCCCACCCCCACAACCTCTGCAAAAGGAAAAGGAGAAACAGAAGAAGCTTTGTCTTCTAGAGTGTCACAGGGACTATTCTTTGGCCAACCCAACAGTCAGCCCCAAGCGTTGGTTTGCCAGTTCAATTACAGACACTCGAGGAGCTAAATACTAGATGTTTAAGCCTTCATTCTAACTATGAGTGGTCTAGAAGTAGAGTAACAAACTTTATAAACCTTCACAGAATACTGTAATTGCCTGTTTGCTTGTGTGGACTCCCTACTACAGTGTAAGCTCCCTTAAGAAGAGCATTCTCTAACTCTGAAAGAACTACAAAACTCTTTCAGAATAGTCAACACGTCATGTGTCAGTTCAGTTGGTTTCTTAGATCCATCTTCCCTGGATCTTACCTCCCTCTGCCCCCCCAATCTGTACTGACCATCTCTAAACCAGCTGTCAGCTGTCATCCTGGACGATCTTTGACCACCATCCCAGGAATTTATTTATCTCTCTGCAGCATTGTATCTCTGTTTTTCTTAGATTTCCTGTCTTCTTTTTCCCTTCATGTGTCTTTCAAGTCTTATCTCTCTTTTTAATCCTTCAATTACTTCCTAAGAAACGATGTATAGGAGATAAATTTTTTGAGACCTTGCATGTTGGAAGATATCTTTACTCTATCCTCATAATTAGTGTATGTTGGTGGTATAGTGGTGAGCATAGCTGCCTTCTAGCCTATAATTGTTTGGACAGAGAAATACATGTTTGTGGTAATTTTCCCTCAGAACTTTGAAGGCATTACTCCACTGTTTACTAGCTTCCAGTATTAGTTTTGAAAAGTCTGACACTATGCTAATCCCTAATCCTTTCTTTCTGACTGGTTTTTACTCTCTGAAATGTCCTGGTCACTCCTCCCACCCCCTTCATAGTGCTGATGACTTTCAATCTATAAATTCATGTCCATAATTTCTGGAAAATTTTCTTGTAGCATTTCATGGATAATTTCCTCCCTCCCATTTTCTCTAGTCTGTCTCTCTGAATACTCTATTAGGAAAAAGTTAGACATCCTACATGGATTTGCTATTATTTTTAACATATCTCTGATATATTTGCCTCTCTTTGACTTTTATTTTCTGGGAGATTTCCTCGATCTCCCAGATTTTTTAAGTTCTTCTGTTATATTCTATGAGCTCCTTTTCTCTGAACATCCCTTTTGCAACCTATTACTCTTGTTTCATGTAACAATACATTCTCTTACTCACAGAGATAATTACGTCAGGTACTATGCTAAATGATTTACATTTACCATCTCAAATTCGATATATTTGGGACTGAACTCCTATCTTCCCCCTAAAACATGCTCTACCTACAGTCTTCTTCTTGTCAGTTAATAACAATTCCACATATCCAGTTCCTCGGATCAAAAGTATAGGCTCCTCTTTTTGTTTTAAACAAAAAACATATCCCAAACCATCAGAAAAATCCTATTGGCTGAACTCCCAAAATGTATAAGGAATTCAACCATTCATTATCATCTTCAGTGCTACCACACTAATTAAGCCACAATCACCTCTCACCTGGGCTACTATGAAAACCTCCTAATAGTTTTCTCTGCCTTCATCCTTAGCCCACCCTCCCCTCAGTCTGTTCTCAAGATGGCAACCAGAGGCAGCCTTTTAAAACCTAAGTCAAATCTTCCCTCAAATGTCACTTCTCAGTGATGCCAACCCTGACAACCCTAATTCTGCACCTGCTCTCTTCCCTAATCCATTTCTCCCAGCCCCCTGCTCTACTTGTTCTTTTCTAATAGCAATTACTATTTTTAACACACAATGTCTGGCCATCGCTTCTCCCCCCACTAGAACTAAGCTGAACAAAGGAAGAGATCATCATTGTTTTGTTCACTGATGTTTCCCCAACACATCGAAAAGTGACTAATAACAAATATCTGTTGAATGAACAAACGAGTAACTTTGATATATAAGAATAGTGAGGCCTACAGAGATTAACTTGTCTAAGAAAACATAGCCAAAGCGGTGCCTGGGTTAAAGTGGGTTCAGTGGGTTCAAGTCTCTGCCTTCGGCTCAGGTCATGATCCCAGTGTCCTAGGATCAAACCCCGCATCGGGCTCTCTGCTCCGCGGCGAGCGTGCTTCCTCTTCTCTCTCTGCCTGCCTCTGCCTACTTGTGATCTCTGTCTGTGAAATAAATAAGTAAAATCTTAAAAAAAAAAAAAGACATAGCCAAAACATGAAAAACCTGGTTAGAACCCATGTTGGCCTGTTACCAAAGTCTACATGTTTAAATTAGATTGCCCCTTGACATGTCCGTGATTAAAATGAGGTAAATCCTCCACAGACTTCCAAGTTCGGAGGGATTTTTTTCTTATATTTCTAACAAAGGGAAAAATACATTCCTATGTATAAATTCAGAGGGAAAATGTTTATGCAAATGTGTCAGGCTGCAGAATGTGAAGGCATTTAACTCAATACAAAGTCCAGCAGAGTAAGCTAGACTGGAAATTTCTTTGAGTCTTCAACTACCTGGATGAGAACAAGGTTGCCAGAGAAACTTCTAAGAATCACTGACCCCCTGGTAGGATATGTATTTCTCCCACTTTTACTTAGCAAGGCATGCCTTTGAGATACACAGCATATTTATTTTTTCCAGGATTTTCCAATCTTTCTTCTAAAGACTTAAACACATGCTATTATGTATTTTAACTGTACTATTGAAAAGTTTTTGGCTACTTCCTCTATTCCTATTCAGATGTCTAAATTACATATTCTCCTTAAATAAGGGCTAGGGAGGAAAAAAGCTTCAGGCTCCAAAAGGAAATATTACTTTTTTGCATTGGCAAGCTTAGAAAGTAAGGATAGAGACTTTATATGTTGTAACTTTGGACAATACTAACAAAGAGAATCAAACTCCTGTGGTACAAATATATAATTTGATAAATATTTTATGTATTATGTAAGAATGACACATTTTACCCCCTAAAGTCAAGAGGAAAGTTGGGGAGAGGCCTTTTATGTGTTTTTGGCAGTAGGTCTGGTAGGCAGGCCCTAAGCTGCAGGAAAATAGGACCCTTATGCTTATTTTCCTTCACACTGCTTGCCTGATGTCATTTCCCTCCAGCAAGGATGACAGAAGCCAATAAAACTAGAGGAATCAGTTCTGGAAAAAATAGTAAGCTACTACTAACGTAGGAAAGAAAGCAAGTAGTAGTAAGGGGTCTATTCAAAGAATTTATTCAGGCCACTTTCTTTCTCCAAAATATGACAATTTTTTCATTCGCTATTAAACTCAAATCTATCCAATAAACCTTACCCAGATATTAAAGCAAATAGTTATGGCTTTTTCCTGACTGGCACCTAATCCATACTTCTTCTAATAAATATACCCCATTTCTTTTGGAAAACCCCGGATTCTTAGACCATTGAGTTTGGGAAGGGTTACATCCCCAACAACAGGGGCAGAGTGTGCCATCCCCGGCCAGCAGAGGCACCATC
The DNA here is from genome assembly GCF_963455335.1 of Martes martes. Classification (NCBI taxonomy): domain Eukaryota; kingdom Metazoa; phylum Chordata; class Mammalia; order Carnivora; family Mustelidae; genus Martes; species Martes martes. The sequence goes on along the minus strand of NC_137894.1, from coordinate 112,249,628 downwards.
CCCCCAGCCATAGAGGGCATATGACCAGGGAAGTCTGACCAAAATGAACCACAAAAACTTGCACAGGAGCTACAAAGAGGAGACAAAATAGGTTGAAAGCTGTTTTGCCAAAAGCAGACCCTTAGAATGAGGGGAATCCTGAAGAAAGCAGCAAAGAAAGATTAAGAGGAAGAAGACTGAATCCTGATGAAATCATTTGAGTTTTCTGGATTAAATCTCACTTGAACCTATACTACTTTCAGACTAGTAAGAAGGAACAAGTGTGTGTGTGTACACATTTTAATATGAGGCATTCACCAGTAATTCTTTTTTTTTAAGATTTTATTTATTTATTTGACAGAGATCACAAGTAGGCAGAGAGGCAGGCAGAGAGAGAGGGGGGGGAAGCAGGCTCCCCACTGAGCAGAGAGCCCAACTCGGGGCTCGATCCCAAGATCCTGAGATCATGACCCGAGCTGAAGGCAGAGGCTTTAACCCACTGAGCCACCCAGGTGCCAGTAATTCTAATGTAAGGCATTCAAGAAACACTTACTATTGTTGTAGGAGGCAGTGCAAATTATACTTGATTTCTGGAAAAACTAGAACTGCATAAATGAGACAAAGACCAATTTTCAGGGTTCAAACAATGTAAGCAAGTATTTTATTCACTCAGGCTGTTAGCAAAGTCCAGGAAGACAGTAGAGGCGGAGTTGGTACAGTACTTCTAGAATTATTTCTACTAGCTTACTCTGCAAACGTTCAGTCTTAGATAAACCAAGTGAATAATGAAATGTGGTATCATTGAGAAGAGCATCCTCTTCCCCACTGAACAGTTTTTCTGATTATTCCAAAGCCTTTTCCTTTCTTACTTGTTTCCTACACCTGTCCCTTTCAACTCCATTTTCTCTCTCTACTTAGACAATATGATCTTACCAGCACCAAGTTAGAAATTACTCTCTCAATCTTACTATATCAAAATTAAAGTGCCATTCACTAATTTGATCAAAAACAATATACACCTTAGTCCTAAAGCCAACATCTTAGTTAACAAAGAAACACTAGGGATGTACCCACTAAATTAGATGCAAGGTAAGGATGCCCACTTTCTCCACTACTATTCAAAACTGAACTGAAAGTATTAGCCAGTGAAATAGGCAAGAGCCTTATGAATTGGAAAAGAAAATGAGCTCTATTTTCAGGTGACATAATAGGGTTACATCGAAAACCCTTGAGAATCATAATATAACTAACTGAAAACAATAAAAGAATTCAATGATGTAGGAAGTTATAAAATTAAAACAGAAAACAATAGCCTTCATATGCAAGCATATTAAACAGTTAAAGGATAAAGAGAAAGAACAAATTCTACTAAATATATTAAATAAGATAGGATTCTTAGGAATAAATTAACAAGAAATGTGCAAAACTTATATGAGGGAAACTTTAAGACACTCTTGAAAGGTACAAAAGTGGACCTGAACAGATGAAAAGATATCTGGGGTTCTTGGCTAGGATGATTCAACATCATGAAATTACTAGTTCACCTTGAATTAACTTAGAAGTTTAATGCAATTCTAATAAAAATACTAATAACCTTTTTGGGGAGAACTGGACAGCTTGATACTAAAATTCATATGGAAAAATAAACATGCAAAGATATCCAGGAAAGCACTGAAAAAGAAAAGCTATGAGAGGGAACTACCCTACTGAACATTAGAACATAGTAAAAACCTCTATAATTAAGACATGTAGTATTAGCACATGAATAGACAGACCATTAAGTAGAAATAGACAGTCCAAAGCTGGACCCAAATGCATATAAAACTTAGTAAAAATACAGGTAGTATCTCAAATCAGTGGAGCAAAGATGGATTTTTTTAAGATTTATTTATTTATTTTAGAGAGACAGAGAGAGCGAGTGGGAGAACAGGAGAGGGAGAGAATCTTCAAGCAGACTCCCCACTGAGCACAGAGCCCCCACACAGGGCTCAATCCCACAACCCATGGGATCATGACCTGAGCTGAACCCAAGAGTAAGACACCCAACCTACTGAGCCACCCAAGTGCCCCAAAGATGGATTTTTAAAATAAGTAAAAAATGGTGATGGGACAACTAGCCATTTGGAAAAACATAAAACTAGATCTATACATCAAATCATACACACAAATAAATCCCAAAAGGATCAGAGATCAAAATGTAAAATATGAAACTAGAGTTAATTTTGTCATTCACAGCAGTTATTTTCTACAAAGTCCCCACAAACATTAAATTAGCAAATACTGAATCCTTACTCCTAGGGGAAATACAGGATTAGGTTCCTGAAGCCTCTGCTCGTAATATTGCTCGTAATATTTTCATTAATCGACCAATATATTACTTGTTTTACGTGTGCTTTTGTTTAAAGACATCTTATTTAACATATATTGTTGATTAACACTGAACTCGCTGCCAGCAGCACTGAGTAACTCATGCCTAAATGAAGCTTATCTCTTCACTCTGTGGGGCCCACAACCTCCTTGTGCTTAAGAACACCGGAGAGCAGAGCACAGGGCCCATTTTAAACAGCAAAATTACCAAAGAAAGCACAGCAATATGAAAACAACACTTGCTTACAGTATACGACCTGAGAGAAAAAGGCAGAGCATCACATTATTCAACCTCAGGGGGGGACCGTGAGGGCTGGATGAGTCACATTTTTCACCACTCTGCATGTATCTGCAAATGACTGTGACAGCACCAAGACTATTAATTAGGGAGTTACAAACAAATTTTAGTGAAGAGCCAAACTCACAAATATAGAATCCACAAACAATAAAGATGAATTATATGTGCATACTCAAAGAAAACATGAGTGGCTTCCTCTTTAACCTCAGTATGAGGAAAGGCTTTCTAACTATAACTCACATTCCAGATTTACTCAGAAGAAAATATAGATATATTTGACTAATAAAAAATTTATGTATGGCAAAAAAAAATTACAAAAGTCAAAAGAAAATAACAGAGAAAATATGTATAAAATACATCACAGGTAAATGGCTAATACTACTAATGAATTTTTAAACTCTTAAAAATTAAAGGAAAGAAAACCAGTAACTCAGAAAGAGAAATATGGGGCTCCTGGGTGGTTCAGTGGCTTGGGGCTCTGCCTTTGGCTCAGGTCATGATCTCAGGGTCCTGGGATTGAGTCCCACATCAGGCTCTCTGCTTGGCAGGGAGCCTGCTTCCTCCTCTCTCTCTGCCCGCCTCTGTGCCTACTTGTGATCTCTCTCTCTGTCAAATAAATAAATAAAATCTTTTTAAAAAAATTTTTTTAAAATAAAAATGTTAAAAAATTCACAATTTACAAAGAAAGATATGAAAATAGCCTTTACACATAACAAAAGATATTCACTCTCACTCACAATAAGAGAAATTCACTAAGATACGATTTCTTAGCCATCAGATCAGCAAAATTAACAAGTACAATAACACACTATGTTGGCACTCTTATACATTGCTAGTGGGAATGCAATATTGGCACAACTGTTGTGGAAAATTTGGCAATTAATATCAAAACTACATGTGAGTTTACCTTTTGACTGAGCAATCCCACTTCTAGAAATTTACCATGACGATATACTTTCAGCAATACAGACATGCATATGCATGAGGCCCTTTGTTACAGCATTGCTTATAACTGCCCCATACTAGAAAATAACCTAAGTGTCCACACATAGAGGAAAATGGTTGAATAAAGAAATAAACTATAGTGTAACCCACAACACAAGAGACTTTGACACAGCTATAAAAAAGAATGAGAAAGATATCTATTGACTGATGGATTTATTTGCAGGTTCCACGTGTAAATGAATCATGTACACAAAATTTCCAGAATAAGTAAATCCACAGAGACAGATCACAAATTTATTATCTAACAGATAATAAATTGCCAGACAGTAGGAGGAGGGGGAAGGAGAGAACGACTGGTAATGGGTGTGGAGTTTCTTTTTGGGGTGATGAAAATGTCCTAGATTTAGACAGTGGTGATGGTTGCAAAAGGGTAACTGTTATTGCATGTTAATTATACCTCAATAAAAGTCTTTTTTAAAAAAAGATTATCTATATTATGCTGCCTTATGTATAAGAAATGAAGGGAAATAACATCTGCATGTGTATGCTTTTGTACAAAAAGAAACACCAGAAACAAAGGAGTTTGGTTATCTACTGGAGGTAGGTAGAACAGAATGGAATGATAAGCAGGTAGAAACGGGATAGAGGAATGGGGGGGAAGGAGTGACTTTTCTTTCAGTATATCTTTTTGTATACTTTTAACTTTTAGAGCTATGGTAAAAATATATCTATAAATAAAACCAATTAGGATAGGAAAGGAATTCTAAAATGATATACTAACAGTACTATATTTCAAATGTATAACATGGTCACACTGGGGTAGGAGTGGGGTTAGGGAAGAAACAAAACTAAATTTTGAGCACAGTATTTGAATTATATTCCCTCAGACTAAAGATTTTTTTAAATTCCAGATGAATTATGAACTCCAAATAGTAGGAGGTTTTCCCCCAGAGGCTTAGGTCAGGATTTCTAAAACTACTTTCCGTGTATTGTATGATTTAGTAAATAAGTAAATATACTATGAACAATGGGACATATACTATGAACATTGGAGAAGAGAATTACAAATGTGGAATGGGTAAGAAGAGAATGAATCCTGTGGTGCTGGATTAGAATTAGTATCAGTATGAATTCATTATTTTATATAGATAGAAACAGAAACAGGTAAAGCTATAGACATAAATGGAAAAATAGATACATACATATATGTACACACACACACACACACACACACACACATATTTTCCCCCCTGGATCTGTCTGCTAAGAGGACCTAGAATTGGTGAGCACACCATATCCCTACATTTTGGGTACAAGGTCTATTTTGGCCCACAAGGACTACTTCTACAGGTAGGATTGGGAAAGCACAAGATGAGTAAAAAACACGGTTTTAGGGCGCCTGGGTGGCTCAGTGGGTTAAGCCGCTGCCTTCGGCTCAGGTCATGATCTCAGGGTCCTGGGATCGAGTCCCGCATCGGGCTCTCTGCTCGGCAGGGAGCCTGCTTCCCTCTCTCTCCGCCTGCCTCTCTGTCTACTTGTGATCTCTGTCTGTCAAATAAATAAATAAAATCTTTAAAAAAAAAAAAAAAAAACACGGTTTTATGTTAGAAAGTTAAAAAGTGCCCCAAATGATGAGTATATGTCAAAAGAACACAGAAGCCAGCTTGAAGGGGTTCCCATTGGCCTAATCTGGGATAATTTCAGGAACAAAATAAATAATGATAGTAATGGTTTACAGCCTACTGAGCAAAAAAAGATCCATAAGTTCAAACTTTAAAAATAAATAAATATATAAATAGAGAAAGAGGAAACTTATTCCTTATACTAGAAATCCAATTAATAAATGCAGATAAAGTGATAGTATTAGAAAATCATCATTTGGGGCTCCTGGGTGGCTCAGTGGGTTAAAGCCTCTGCCTTCGGTTCAGGTCATGATCCCAGGGTCCTGGGATCGAGCCCCACATCTGCTCAGCAGGGAGCCTGCTTCCTCCTCTCTCTCTACCTGCTTCTCTGCCTACTTGTTATCTCCATCTGTCAAATAAATAAATAAAATCTTAAAAAAAAAAAAAGAGAAAAAAGAAAATCATTTGCCAACCATCATAGTAATAACTGATTCAGGCAAGAAGCCTCAGTAAGTGCTAAAAATACAGTGAAAGTTTGAAGAGTAATAGGATATATACCAAGTCTCAAAGTAGCTCTTCACAAGATACTTATTAATTTCAAAAAGGAAAACAGTAATTCGACAGTGGAAAAGCTTGGCAGATACATCCCAAGTAAAGTGATTAAAGTTAATATCATCAGTAATGGGACAAATCAATATCATGTATCTTCTGCACTGAAAAGACCACACATCACTTTTGTGGTATTCCTGTCAAAAAAAAGCACATCGTACAACCAAGCGTAAGAAAACTCAAACTGAAGGACATTCTACTATTTAGGTGTATATTTAGATAAAGGGGCACGAATATTCATGTAAAGAAACAAAACACTCATAATCATATTTAACCTTCCGTTCAACACACATCCATTGATGATTATTGCCTAAATAGTTTTTCATAAGAGTTACAAAATGATAATCTTCTATTTCTATCATTCCTTCCACATTTATCAGCCAGAATTCCTCCATAAAGGCTTCCTTGATTTACCTACAGTATAGTTAATACAGAAAACAGAGTAAATGCTGAATTATTTCCTTTAAATTCCCAATTTTCACACTAAGGAATTAGTGCTCTAGATTCTTCAGTGGTTTCCTGTGAGATGTTGGGTATTTTTCTTTTTATCATAATTATATATATGATATTTATACATTAAATGTGTTTCAATCGTGTGCTCTTTTTTTTCTTTTTTGAGACTGATATTTTCTCATTGGCCGACAGAAGCCACTCATGCCCTTTGAAGTTCAGTTTTAGACATAATGAATTTGAAGAGTCTGGGGGACTTACAAGAAGACAGACCTAGCAGGCAATTGAACAGGGTTCTGAAGAAAGAGAAAATTCTTGATGTTCCTTGGTTTGTTGCTGCATGGCTCCAATCTCTGCCTCTGTCTTCACATGGCCTTTGTCCCTATGTGTAATTCTCTGTGTCTCTATATCCAAATCTTCTTCTTTCTCTTATAAAGATACCAGTAATTGGATTTAGGGCCTACCCTAACCTAGTATGACCTCATCTTAACTTGACTACATTTGCCAAGATCCTATCTCCAAATAAGGTCACAAGCCCAGGGACCAGGAATTAAGACTTGAACATACCTTTTGGGGGAACACTCAACCCACTACAAACCTCTTCACACTCTTAAAAAGTACTGAGGTTCCCAAAGAGCTTTCTTATATGTGGGCTACAATCAACGATATTTACTGTATTAGAAATTTAAATTAATTTAGCATTTAAGTACTTATATATTCAATTTATTTCAAAATAACAATAAGCTCATTGCATGTTAACTTAAACAACACATTTTTATGAAAAATAACTGTATTTTCCCCAAAGAAAACTGATGAAAAGAGTGGCACTGTTTTATATGTCTCCAAATCACCATAGGAGACAGCTGGATTCTCATATCTTCTGCAATCTATTGCAATGTAGGGTTTTGGGTGAAGTATCTGAAGATGATCTGGCCTCACACAGATATGCAGTTGGAAAAAAAAAAAGAAGTGTTTCAATGGCTTTTTCAGATAACTATAGACATTATTCCTTGATACTACACCAAAACTCAGGGTCATTTTTTTGAAGATTTATTTCAACATGGACTCTGAAACTGTATCAGTGAACTTTTTGTGCTATTATATTAAAACCCATTTATTTACTTTGCACTTCAAAAAAAATTTTTTTTAAGATTTTATTTATTTATTTGACAGACAGAGATCACAAGTAGGCAGAGAAGCAGGCAGACAGAGAGGAGGAAGCAGGCTCCCTGCTGAGCAGAGAGCCCGATGCGGGGCTTGATCCCAGGACCCCGGGATCATGACCTGAACCAAAAGCAGAGGCTTTAACCCACTGAGCCACCCAGGCACCCCTATTTACTTTGTACTTCAAATGGATCTTTACCCATGCATGATTCTGTAATGCCAAGAATTGGTCATGTGGAATATGCTGGTTATGCAGATCTACCCAAACTTAACACATTTCAAATACCATCAATCTCATCAGTAAAGTCTTTTAGTATTGGGAAATTTTCCACATTCTTATTTTCGCTTGAAAGCTTAGATTTTATCATTAGCAATGATAAAACTCTGTTCATTTTTGAGAAAATTTCTGCCAAATATCGAAGTCTAAACAACTACCAGTTATCTTCTTCAAGTAAAAATGGTGTCCTGTAGCAGTGGGGTGGGAGGATGGCAGGAGGGAAACAGCTAGTTTAGCTCACAACTCAAACATCTGCAAAAGTATTATTCATTAAGACAATCATAAAACTTCAGAATGCAGAAGTGCTTTATGAGTATTTACCACACTGTCAGTTAGAATAATGAAACGTACTCAAGGGGCAAGACTTAGTGAAATTAATAATTTTTACTGACTCATTCTTAAGCAAAACTAGATCTTTTTTCACAAGTGCATGGCAGTGAAGAATCCAATGATTACTAATAAAATTTGGTACCACGGCTTTAATTTGTGTTATGGCAACTACAAGTCTACCCATCATTGTGTTTTTGCCTTCACTACAAAAGGGGAATAATGACTTAGTATAAATATGAAAATAATGACTTTGCACAGTCCTGAAAGAGTCTCAAGAGACCACCCCCCAAGGAGTCTCCAGATCAAATTTTGAGGACCACTGCCATTCATAAGTGTTCCTCAACTTTGATGTGCATCACAATCACCTGTGACCCCAAACTAATGAACCAAATATCTTCATATATTGACAAAGCACCACTACAGGAATTTTAGGGACACCAAAGTTTGAAAATTGCCTGCCTAGATGGCAAATGATAGATAGAACTCAGATGATAGCAGTGGGAATAAACAACAGGAGATAGTTAGCAAGAAACCCTATTTAAAACTAAGTCTTTACAGATTGTTGAAATGTAAAAATATGAAGAAAATTAAAAACATCAAAGGTTTTGAGTCTTGACTACTGAAAAAATGGTAATACCATTAAGAGAATGAGAAAAGTCCTGAGGAGCCTATGAAGGAAATAGAGAAATAAGAGTGAAAATGAATTATTTGTTCCTAATCTTCCTGGCCAGAATTAATCCCCCCTTCTTCTATGCTCTCACCAAATGTTGTTTTTATCTCTATTTTTAAACTTACTTCACTTAAAATTTTACTTCATCCTGCATTATATTACAGTGAGCTGTTTTTATGTCAATCTCCCACTCAGTAGAAATTAAACTCCTTGAGTGCCTGAATGAGCTTGGGAGTACCAGTCCTGGACGCTAAGTGTATGCTCTTAGAAGTGCTATCTAATCTCTCTAGACTCAATTTTATCATGTCTAAAATAGGGATAAAATGACCTACTTTTGAGGGTAACTGTAAGGGTCAGAGATAAATTTTTCTAGTAATTAGCATAATACCTAGCACTAGGTAAAACTCAAGTAACAATAATATAATCTATCAGCATAGTTGTGGTTCCCTTGAAAGTATTCCTTTACAGCTAGGACCTTTCTGAGTGAATACAGACCTTTGGTAATTCTCACTGTAAAGCATACCACAGAAAGTTTATTCTCGATTAATTATAAAAATGATAATCTAATTTGTGAATGAATCATCCAATCTATGCTACAACAGGCTCATTAAGGCCTCTAGAAAAATGGACAAACAAGAAGTACAAGTTTATAGTATGTTTTGCCATTTTGGAATGTTGCATCTAATTCTGCATAAAAGGTAGAACAAAAAAATCTCAAATAAAATTCCTAGATTGCTAGTGGATTGAATTTACTCACGCAAACCTTAACCCTCATATAAACAGATAATTTACAATTTATGGCAGAGGAATGAAATTCTTTTCTCTATCCATGTAACTGAAATACACATCTGGTCAAAAGACAGCAGCTTGCAGGAGTCACTTCACAGGGGTTAACAGAAGTGCAGTACAAAACGTCATTTAAATGAAGTAGAAAGAAAGCTGAGGAGAGAATGGGAAGGGGTAATCCTAAGGGAGGTAAAATGCAACTCTCAAAGCTGACTTTCAGCCAGCATGGTTAAGCCTGTATCTCCTGACTTGCCAAAAATAACATCAGGGCCTTTTTTGACCACAAGCAGTAAGGACTACAGCTTTTGGTTTCATCTAACTATTAAAAAAATTAAAAAATAAAAAAATAAAAAAAACCTCTCCCCAAATACATCGGTCAAAGTGTGATGAGAATTTTTAAAACTCTGTATCATGATCCAATAAATGCTATTTCTACTACAATCAGAAATGGTGTGCACTCCCCCATTACTTCTATATGACATGGATGGAGGAGGTTCTAACTCTTTAGAAAAACAAAATCTAGAGCATCATATTAGGATGCTTTCAGTTACAAGTAAATAAAAACCCAATTCGAAGCAGCTTAAAGTAACACTTCTCCAGCTTTTGTGCACATAAGAAGCATCTAGGGATGCTAAATGGAGATTCTGATTCAGTAGTACTAGGGGAGGGAGTGAAATTCTTCATTTCCAAGAAGCTCACAGGTGATGCTGATGCTGCCAGTCCATGGACCACAACTTCAATACCAAGGACTTAAACCATAACAAAATACATAGATTAACACATCTGGAAACCCAGAGATAAGACTGTTCAATAATGTCACCAAGAACCCAAGGCTTTTCTATCTCTCTGCTCTACCACCCAAAATGTCAGCTTCATTCTAAGGTTGAATATTTTCCTCCCTTATCCTACCAATGCTATCATTTGATTCTGAATCAACTTTCCCTGCTTTTAGAAATCCTGTTATATTGGGACATCTATAAAAACCGCATTCTGAAAAATAGCTTCCTAAGCTCCCTCATCTATTAGAATTCATATTAGAGTATAACCATAAAAATAATTTCAAAATATCTTATCAACATAAACTGACAAAGAAGTTTATTATTTCAGAATATATAAAAATTATTTTGGCAAACACCTCAGTCATAGGAGACATTTTTAAAAACCATTACTACTAAAGAAATTTGATCATTTTACAGATTGGGCTCACTAATTCATAAGGATCTCATCCTTTTTTCAGCATTAACATTGTAAAGAACTATTTCAAAATCAGATCTACAATACACAATATAAATCATTATACAAGACTATCTCCAGATTTAGGTCTACACTTTTCAATTTGATTCCCAATTGGTACCTAATCCAAGTTACTGCATAAATCTAGCACTATACAAATCTAGTGAAATATAAAAAATTAAATGGTACTATTCTTCTCAATAGCCAAGATACAGAAACAAACTAAGAGTTTGTCAACTGATGGATGGATAAAGAAGACATGGGGTGTGTGAATAGTATTCAGCCATGAGAAAGAAGGAAATTCTGCCATTTGTGACAGCATGGATGAACCTGGAGGATATTGTGCTAAGTGAAATAAGTCAGACAGAGAAAGGCAAATACCTTATGATCTTACTTATTCATGGAATATATTTTAAAAAAAAAGGCTGGATTCATAGAAACTGAGAGTAGAATAGTGGTTAGCAGAAGCTAGAGTGGAGAAATGGGAAAATGTTGGTCAAGAGCCCAAGTCTTCATTTATAAGATAAATAAGTTCTAGGGATCTAACTTCCTACAAAAGGAAAAAAAAGTATCTCTAGTCTACAAGAATCTGCTTAATCTGATTATTACTTCCCCTTCCACCTAACAGGTATTTATTTGCCTCACAGAAGAGAGTCTGGAAGCAGTGTGTCCACGGCTGACATCCAACGGTATCAACATCCTTAGCACTTCAGTTCAGTACATCATGGGCACGATATAGTTGCTGCTCCTTTAGGGCAAAAAGGGATAAGTATTGAAGAACCATGCTGGAATATCATTTCCCTTTTATCTGTTAAGTAAAAGCTTTCCTAAAAGCTTCCTTCTCCCCACTAAGAAGGCTTCCCTTAAATGTAGCAAACCGTATTTCTGAAATAGGCCACTCCAATATATTTATCCCATCCTGTGTGTTCTTTTCAGGATGTGATAGAGATCTCTAAGTGAGAGGTCATGTCTCTCCCTTTGCATCTGGGTGCGGACTTGTGATGGTGTCAACCAACACAGTACAGCAGAAGTGATGCTATGTGACTTCTGAGGCAGGGTCATAAAAAGAGTGCAGCTTCCATCTGGGGCTCTCTCCCTCAGGAAACTCTCAGAAACTAGTGAACATGCTGGGACCAAGTATAAACGTTGCAGCTGGGCCCCCAGCAGACACAAGTATTAAATGCCAAACAGCATGAACAAGTGTTCCTATGATTCCAGCCCCCAGTCTTAGAGTCTTCTAGCTGAGGCCTCAGACATCCTGCAGTAGAAATAGCTGTCACCATTGGCCCTATCTGAATTCCTGACCCATATGAAAAATAATGAAAGATAATCATTGTTTTAAGTCACTATATTTTGGAATAACTTATTAAGAAGCAATAAAGAACTAAAAAGACATCATTGGCCAGCACTGGGTTACATGTCTACCTTCTGCTGTTTAATTACCTGGGAAATCGGGGAACATGACTGCCAAGAAGTCTCAGCTAAGATGGGCACACACTGCCACTGAAACACAACCAGGGTTCTAGTAACAAATGGAAGATGAAAATGAGTATTGGGTAGGCCACTAACAGTACCTGCCACAAACACTCACTTAAAACTTACTATTTCCTATCTTATATCATGTTGATCTTTTCTTAACTATATGTTTTATATCCACTAACAGAATATAAGAGCCTTGAAAGCAAAGACTATTTATTATGAAATGCTTTCAGTGATAGTTACTCTAAAAATATTAGCTATTTAATTTCTGAAGGAAAATGTTTATACTTTAGTATATGTGCTTCCAAAGCGAGCACGGAAAATGTTTATACTTTAGAAAGAACTTGAGGGGGGCGCCTGGGTGGCTCAGTGGGTTAAAGCCTCTGCCTTCAGCTCAGGTCCTGGGATCGAGCCCCGCATCGGGCTCTCTGCTCGGCAGGGAGCCTGCTTCCTCCTCTTTCTCTGTCTGCCTCTGCCTGCTTGTGATCTCTGTCTGTCAAATAAATAAAATCTTAAAAAAAAAAAAAAAAAAAGAACTTGAGGTCCTAGAAACTGTGAGGTTCTGTGCATTTATTTCAAAGTGCGCAGAAAAAAAATTGTAATTTTTTTCTAGAGTTTTTTTTTTCTTCAGAATAATCTCTCTGGTGCTGGAGCAACTGAACAAATGAATAAGCTTTGAAGACCGCTTTTGGTATACAGACAAATAGCAACATACTCCAGAGTTAGAATGAGTCGACGCAATGGTATCTAGAAATTCTGCCCAAAGCTGACCAATAAATGCACTCGCCCAACCCTTTATGTAGAGATAAACATTGGTATGGGCTAATTGACAATTGCAGGGTACTTTGTAAACATAAAGTATTAAATATTTATTTTTAAATAATCTCATTGATTTATCACTAAATGATAATTTATTCTTGGTAGAGCAGGAATCTCACTGTAACTCCCAAAATGACACTAGCCCCTAAGTACTCCAGACCACTCATGATTTCTGAGTCACTGACTCTATTTCTTTAAGTAATAAGAAATAAGTAATAAAGTAATAAGTAATAAGAATAATAAGAAGAAGAATATAGAATAATATAAAATATAGAATAATATAGAAACCAAACATAATTGCAATTTTAATTTAATTTAATTTTAAAATAAACCTTAACACTAATCATTTTTAAATAAACCTTAACACTAGAAGATATTCCAAAATTTCTATTTTAGCTAACCCGAAGTTAAGTGCATTATCTAAATTTCAAAAACCCTGATTCAACATTCAAATAACTGAAGCTGAACACAGACACTAATTCAGGTTCAGCTGGCTATGAAAATATCAACTAATATTCACATAGTGCTTCAGAATTTATAGTCCTTTCATAGATATATAAATATATATTCCTGTAAAATTATTACATATGAAAGTGCTTTGTGAACTATAAAAACCTCTATAAGTTTAGTAATCTAGCAATATATGTTTATTATTATTCATTTACTAACATTATTAGTAATAATAATATTAAGCCTTATAAGCAGGAAGTTTTATTCCCTTTCTACAGATAAGGATACTAAGCCTCAGAAATGAGAGCTGACTAATCCACAATCACATATCTAGTAGAAATGTATTTGGTTCGGAAAAATCACATTTTTTGTGATCTTTGTGATCCACTGCATCATACTGTTTCTACAGAATGTTTACTTTTCAAAGCATGGTTCCCAGAGACTAGAAGAGAGAGGTAAGAGGTAAGAGGAGAGGGGAGCCTGGGTGGCTCAGTGGGTTAGGCCTCTGCCTTCGGCTTGGGTCGTGATGTCAGGGTCGTGGGATCGAGCCCTGCATCGGGCTCTCTGCTCAGCGGGGAGCCTGTTTCCTCCTCTTTCTGCCTGCCTCCCTGCCTACTTGTGATTTCTCTCTCTGTCAAATGAATAAATAAATAAAATCTTTTTAAAAAAGGGGGTGGTTAAGAGGAGAGGTCTATTGTTGGACAGAGAATCGTCATTTCCAGGCCCAGCCCATATTATTGGACAATCCAGTAAACTAAGATTACAAAGTAAAACAAAAAAGGAGATTCATTCAATACAGTCTAAAAAATGAAATCAATTTTAGCAACTTTAAGCTAAGAGCATTAAAAAAATTCTTTACATTATAACATTTTCAGTATTTCTTTAAAATACTGCACTTTGGGGACACCTGAGTGGCTCAGTTGGTTAAGCGGCTGCCTTCGGCTCAGGTCATGATCCCAGCATCCTGGGATCGAGTCCCACATCGGGCTCCTTGCTCGGCAGGGAGCCTGCTTCTCCCTCTGCCTCTGCCTACCACTCTGTCTGCCTGTGCTCACTCTCTCTCTCTCTAACAAATAAATAAATTAAAAAAAAAAAAATACTGCACTTTGGTCCTCATAACTACAAGCATTGCTTTATTCCAGTTCAGGTCAGGGCTGTCCCTCCCTCAAATATATATACTAAAGGTCCTTTGAGTCATGATGCTTATAAAAACTACCTTAACTTGTAAGTTCATAGGAACTTTTAATTAAATTCATGAACAGCCAATTTTACTAGACACATCTGGCCATGAAACTAAAATGTCTCCTGTCTAGTCACAGCACGTATCAAGTTTTCATTAAATCTCAAAGCAGAATCTTAGGAGGTTGTCTGTACTTCAGATGTTCCCCAAGAGAGGTCCAAAATACAATTATTTGGGAATTATTTTCCTAAAACAGCATACATATCCCAGGACTTAAGCTACAAGGTTGCCAATTCCAGCTTAAGAATACAGAAACCCAACAAGTCTTTAGCATATTCACTGGCAGATAAAAAGCATTAATTATACTCCTAGCATACATGTATGATTTATACATAGGTAAAAAAAAGCAGTTAAAGCTGAAAAAGCTTGCTTGAAATGGTGATATCACTCACAGAGAGGTACTTCTACACAGCAATCAAAGCATTAAGCAAAGTGTGAGACTTTCGATAGAAAAACAGCTTGGAAGAAAGAATTCTGAGCACCAAACAGCTTTTAGTATAACAATAAAAAGCAAGGGGGCAGAATAATTTTGACTACTGTATCTTAAGAAGCAGTGTTCCATTATGAATAAGAATATGTGCATTGGAATCAGATTTGAGTTCAAACCCTACCCCCTCCACTTACTAGCCATGTGATGCTAGGAAAGTTATTTAATACTTATAAGCCTCAATTTCAACTATAAAACAGGAATAATATAATCTACCTCACAAAACTACTTAAAGTATTAAATGAAAAATGTTTGAAATGTACTCACTATGAAACCTGAAACAAAAGTAAATCCTCAATAAGGTATAGTTATTAACAGCCATTTAAACCTGTAAACTATTTACATAAACTAGAACAATTTCAACAACTACTTACTTTTGCCAGTAAACTAATTAACACAAACTCTGAGACACTAAATAAGGTCCTTGATCTTAAAAGGGACTTCAAAACCCAAACATTTATGATCAAAATTTAATTTTAAATTTTAAGTTTAAAACTAAATTTAAAAAATTTCTAACTATTAATGTTAAGAATAAGAGCTTTTGTTCTCTTTCTAACCCTATACATTTTTCTCCCCCATGACCATAAAAATAATCTTAGGATTAAAGAGCTATCATTTGATTTAAATGTTTTACTTTTTCTTTTTTTTAAAGATTTTATTTATTCACTTGACAGACAGAGATCACAAGTAGACAGAGAGGCAGGCAGAGAGAGGGGGGAAAGCAGGCTTTCCACAGAGAGGAGAGCCCGATGCGGGGCTCGATCCCAGGACCCCGGGATCATGACCTGAGCTGAAGGCAGAGGCTTTAACCCACTGAGCCACCCAGGTGCCCCAAATGTTTTACTTTTAATAAGACATTTCCCAGCAAAGAGTAAATCAACATTAAGAGAATAGAAACAAATAGGAAAATGTGAAATTGATAAGATTATATACTGTTCAATATTAAGAATAAACAAAAGGCCAAAAAAAATACACAGGAAACAAACTATTCAAATGAGAATATCTAATTTTTATCTTCTATTTTAAATTATCTCATTTGTATTAAGAGGCAAAACCTTTAAACTATAGTTGTTACATATTTACATAGACTCTTAAATGTATAGACAAAAATTTTAAATCTTACGAAGTTAATTAAGTGCCTACTTCAATTCTTATACTCAATAACAGAAAACATTCCAATTGGGGTAAAGTTTTCGGATTTAAAACTAAAAGTTAGAACTAATAGTTCAAACTCTATTAAAATTATGAACTATCAGAGGAATAAATTTATTAACTTAATAAACTTGTAACAGGGAAAAACAGCGTGTCTGACTCCATATTGCTTCTACTTCCTTTGCTGCTGTGACCTATAACTCAGGAACTTCTAATTAGCCCTGTTATATAAGCACGTTAATCATCGAAGGAATTTTTGCTCATGGTTGTGATTTGCAAAAGCTGCTTTTTTACCCAAAACCTATCTCACTTTAGGAGATAAGGAAGTATGTACAGAAACGACTATGCTATGCTTAAGATTTATAGGAACACATGACCAGATTCCTATACTGAAAGATCAAGACCAAGGAAAAAGAAGTTATACGATCGTCCTCCGATGTCTACAGTCACCTTTTGACTTGAGTCCCCAATGTTTCTGAGCAGAGAAGGATGTGATATACTTTGAGAAAACTATGTAGCAGTGGTATGTACCTTTACAAAAAATAGATAAGCAGATCAATTAAGACATTGCAGTAATAATCCCAAAAAGAAGTAGTAAGTTATATTATTTAGTTATGCAAATGCTTTCTTAAGGAGTCTTAGACAAATCATCTTATTTGTCGGCATCCTTGTTCTCACATGAAAATTAAAGTCTGCCACTCAGCCACCTTAAGGTTCTCAGCTGAAAAATCCTACAAACACATCAAGGCATATGTAAAATAACACTAAAGACTATGACCTGCAACTTGTTTTCATTTCTAACTTCTTAGCAACATAACTTTGGAATTATGCGTGTGCTTTATCAGTTTAACCACTATTTATCTTTCTCCAAAAAAGCACTCTCTTTCTGAATAAGAATGTACAATAGGGATCAAGGTGAGACATGACAGAGGCACCCGGCTGGCTGAGACAGTAGAGCATGTGACTCTTGATCTTGGAGTTGTGAGTTTGAGCCCCACGTTGGGTGTAGAGATTACTTAAAAATAAAATCTTAAAAGAAAAAAAGATTAGACATGATAGAGTTTAAGTAGAGCCTATGAAGGTCTCGCTACCTGGCTTTATTTCTCTGTGTGCAATCTGTAGTCCCAAGTAAAGGGCAGAGAAGGGCTACAAAGCTACTTACATAACTACTATAAAGAGAAAAAGAACAGTAGACAAGATGCAAGTTTCCCCCATTATTCAAAAGTATAGCATTCCTATGAAAACTTTCATAACCCAAAAAGCCATAAAGTGAAGAAACAATTACCATTAATTTATATGGAAAAAGTTTTGAGCATTCCCAGACCCAAAAAATCATCTCTCTTAGGCTTTTCTGATACCTTAGGACACATCTTGCTAACAGATGCACAAAATAAATTGAGATAAAGCACAGATGCTCACAGACACAGTTCAAAGCTCTGGCAGCTTGATGCTGAGATGCTGAGTGTAGTTTGGGGAGAAGGAGCTGGGTAGGGCTGCTCTCCCTGCTCGGGTGTGCAATGCTTCTATAACGGTTCACGGTAAAACAAATGCTGAATGCTATTTTCACTTTTCATCTTTCTTCATAAAAGTGAAAATTCTCTGAAAATATTTCTTTCAGTTAGCAAAAATATGGACTTACAAAATGTGGAGGATAGCTGTACTTATTTCGTTCTACATTATACCAGAAAGCTATCTGTCTCCCACAATATACTTATTTATAGAAGCCTAAGAACAATGTTTTATCTTTATGACCTCAGAGTGCCTCGCACAGAGTTCTGTACACAACTGATGAAGATGGAATTAAAAAGAAAAAGAACAGAGTCAGAGATCCAAAGAATAAGTGTGTTAACCAGGCAGTATGAGGGTCCACACAGTAATAGCATCCATCAAAAAAACAGCTAGAATACGATGCAATGGTAAGACATGATTTTTCTGTCTGAGAAACTTACGGTGTTGTGAAAAAGAATATTTAGAGGAAAGGTAAAATATACCAAACATCTGGAATGAGGTAACTACTCAAATTAATAATTAATGGCTACCTTTTACTCAATGTGTCAAACATTGTGCAAAGAACACTACAGACATTATCTCATTTAATCCTCACACCCCCATGAGTCAGATATTATTATCCCTGTTTTTCAAATGGGAAACTAAGAGCTGGAGTTAGGATAAATAACTTACTCAGGGTCATAAAATCAGCAAACAGTAAGGCTATGATTCAAACCAACATCTAACTAGCCGCTCTTAACCACCAGGAACCCAGATGATGGCACTGAAGGTGATGGGAAGTAATCAGGTACTGAACATATTTTGAAAATGTAGCCAGCTAGATTTGCTGAAAGACAACGAGCAGTGTGAGGTAATATCTATAGGACCAGATGCCTCAATCAGTGAGATCCAATGCCTTAGCAAAAGTAAATCCCTTCTGGCCACTACTTTCCTTCTCTAGATACAACCAATGGCATCTTTTCATGAGCTGCCAGAGCCAATTTATGCATTTAAAAGCATCCCAACCACTCTTTTTTAAAAACTTTTTATTTTGAAATAACCTTAGACCCACCAAGCAAGTTGCAAAAAGAGAGTTCCTATATGCCCTTCAATCAGCTTCTTCTAATGTTAATATCTTATACACCATAGTACAATTATCAAAACCAGTAAGACTAATGCAATACTGGTGACTAATTTTGCCAGTTTTGAGCAATTACAAACAAAGCTTCCATAACTATTCTTGCACATATCTACTGATGCCCTGTGTGTCAGGGGTCCCCAGGACTACTCTCTGGGAGAAGATTCACTGAAAGGACTCTCAGGTTTCAGAAAAGCTGTTACATTCAGTGATGGCTTATTATAGCAAAAGGATACAGACTAAAATAAGCAAAGAGAAAAGAAGAATGAGCAAAGTCCAGCAGAAACAAGGCACAAGCTTCCTTGTTTTCAAGCTTTTCTTGAGTTGCATGGACAAGCTGAATTCTCTGAGCAACAATGTATGACAACACATGGGAGGTGATGTCAACCAGGAAAGCTTGCCCAAGCCCTGGTGCCCAGAGGTTTTACTGGGGGTCAGTCACAAGTCATCCAGGACCTGCATAACTAACCACAGCTTTCAGATTCCAGTCCCCAGAGCAAAATAGGTGTTCACCATAAATCAAATTGTTTGCATTAACTATCTGATTCAACTGGTACTGTGTAGTCCAAAGCCTCAGGCATACAAAAACACTCTTTTTAGAAAGAATATTCCAAAAGCTCAGAATTTGTCTCCCAGGAGCAAGCCAAGGGCCAATCTTGAAGACAGACCTTTCTCAGGAACGTGCTGGGTTTGGGCAACCCACACCAGCTGAGTTAATCCTTTCCTACACAAGCTGTGAGTGCATTTCCAGGCTCTTATTCATTTTAACAATGGCGCAGTATTGTACTATCTGGATGCACCACTACTAATTTAGCCAGTTACCTACTAACTAACCTTCAAGATATTTCTAGCTCTTGGCTCCTCTCAACAATAAAAACAACGTTTCAGAAATTATAAAGAGCTACACAAAAGAAAATATAATTTTCTGGAATTATTGTCGCTGACTGATAAATAAAGGTTTAGTCTAGAGTGTGAGTTTCAGTCATCTGAATGAATAAAGTGTAGCTTTAAGAATAACCTGATTTCAATGTGAGTGAGCAAACAGAAGTCATTTATAGAAAAGAAAAAAGTTGTAAAGGACATTTTTCATCTCATAGAAGTCCTATGGTGTTTGCTTTCAGTAGTTCATAGGAAAGTAACCAAAGTAAACCAAAAACTACGTGATTTCTAGAAAAGCATACAATAACATTACATAATAGCAAAATATAACTCTAGAGTTTTGATAACTTTTTTTTAAAGATTTTATTTATTTATTTGACAGACAGAGATAACAAGAGGGCAGAGCAGCAGGCAGAAAGAGAGGAAAGGAAACAGGCTCCCCGCTGAGCAGAGGGCCCGATGTGGGGCTCGATCCCAGGACTCTGGGATCATGACCTGAGCTGAAGGCAGAGGTTTTAACCCACTGAGCCACCCAGGTGCCCCTGAGTTTTGATAACTTTTTTATATACATCTAGAGTCTAGGATTCCTATTCTACAATCAGAGTAACTTCATCAGGCTTTCACCATAAATGCAAATACTGAATTTTTATGTTAATGAAAAAAATAAATGTTGAAATTAGAGATACATACACTCTCCTCCAACCTACAAGTCATAAACATAATATTCCAATTTTGTAAAATAAAACCTCAATTACTTTAAATGTACTGGCTTAGTTTCCCATTAATTTTTTTAAGCTTTTATTTAAATTCGTTAGTTAATATAGAGTGTAATATTAGTTTCAGATGTACAATTTAGTGATTCAATACTTCCATATAACATATTTTTTTAATTTTTAATATTTATTAATATCTAAGATGAGGTACAATCCTACAAGAGTAAACCTACTTTGCACAATGAGACAGTTAAAGGTAAAAAGAAGTCCTGGTCCATATGAAGTTTACCATTAAACTGAGAGAAAAAAAAAAAAAAACAGAGTATACTTTCACGCTTTTGTCAAATAATAAGTTTAGCTTTATATGTGCCTCACTTAAAACAGTAACAGAAACAAATAATTTCCACTAGTTAATGGTTTTAAGCACTTACGTCTTTAAAATAAGAAAACGGGGTGACTGGGTGGCTCAGTCGGTTAGGCATCTGCCTTCCTCAGGTCATGATCTCAGGGTCCTGGAATCTAGCCCACACCAGTTCCCTACTCAGCGGGGAGCCTGCTTCTCCCTCTGCCTCTGTCCCTCCCCCCTGCTCACATATGCACGTGCTCTCTCTCACCCTCTCAAATAAAATCTTTTAAAAAAATAAAACAAAATAAGAAAATAATAAATACACATATTTTCATTCATTCTTCTGAAAACTGCTTTAAACATTTAATTAGGGGTGCCCAGGTGGCTCAGTAGGTTAAGCCTCTGCCTTCGGCTCAGGTCGTGGTCTCAGGGTCCTGGGATCGAGCCCCGCATTGGGCTTTCTGCTCAGCCAGAAGCCTGCTTCCCCCCCCCCCGTCCCCCGCCTGCCTCTCTGCCTGCTTGTGATCTCTCTCTCTGTCAAATAAATAAATAAAATCTTTTTTAAAAAAACATTTAATTAAACATTTAACTTAATGAACTGCATTTAATTTAATGAACATTAATATTTCAAAAGAAACCTTGCTATGCAATAAATTGGAGCAACACATATTCTCAAAATGTGTATGCGTTTTGGTGACAACAGAAAAACTTTATAAGCACATCTCAGTGAAATAATTTGGATTTTAACAACTTTCAATGAAAATAAGACATTTCCTTCTTTGATTATTCAAAGAGTATACCCAATTTTTTCTTGATATACCACTTTTCTAAATACATTAACTGGTACTAGTTCCCGTATTCTAGAAAATATTTATACAATATCAAGAGATGAAGGTAGAACAAGATAGAGGGGAAAGAGACAAAAATCTTGAATGCTACTCATATACCAACAACTGAAATTAATTCATTGAATTCTCTGAAACAGTAAAAATTTAGACCTTAACATTTTGGGGGTTTTTATGGTTTTTTGGTTTTTTTTTTTTTTTTGCATCTGGGTTGGCTTGTTCAAAAATACAAATCTGAAGCATTTTTGAGGCAGCATCATGAAAGCTAAAGTCCTTTTATCTAAGCAATGTATTTTTATTCTCCTTTATTCAAATAGCTTATAAAACTCTAAGATGGAAAACAAAGCAAATTAACAAAAGAACACAGCTAACATGGCATACTATAAAGGCCAATATAAAAAATAGGGTAAGAATGTCAGCAGTAAGCATCAAAATCAAATTATGTTTAAAAAGATAAAGAAAAAATTTCAAATGGATATAAATATCATATATATGTAGTAAGTATATTTTCATAAGCCTTAATTATAATTTTCTTTTAACTTTTCAGGTCCCTTCATGAGACTTTTAAAATTAGGTCCCTTTTACTTAGGCAACAGGTACATGTTCTAGTAACCCATACCACTACTTATCATCATTTAACCAATTTCCTTATCCAGCTCAAGAGAGAAAACTTTTATTTCAGTCCCTCTTTAAATATGTTGAAGTTAATATACAACCCTGTGTTATTATTTCAGAGTTCCGTATATGCTTTTTTTAAAACTGAGATATAACTGACATTGTATTAGTTTCAAGTGTACAAAATATGATTCAGTAATTGTAATTTTATTAGGTGTTACTTCCTAAAGATTAGTTGTCTGCAGTATGAGGCCCTGGAAATTAGAGAAATAGAAGACACATCCTGTCTTTAAGAGGTTTATAGTTCATTATCATTCTGTAGGTCTCAGGGGAAAAAAAAGACAATCCTATAATAGAAAAAAATCCCAGAACTGGCATCCAAAAAGATCTTGCATTCTATCCACTATCTGTCTTCTCCTATGCTAAGTATCCTTGAACAAGTCAGATCATTATTCAGCCTCAGTGTCATCTGTAAAATGAAAGGGCAGATCTAAGTGACCTTTTAGGTCTTTTTTGGCAAGAAATCTTATTATTTTAGTCTAATACATAATTTACAATTTGTATAATAACTATTCTGTCTATGGTAATTAGAAGTCAGTGATAAACAGGCAACATAAAGAACTATAACTGCAATTTATTTTGTATAAGCAATATTTAAATTCTTTTATGTTATTTTCCACTAGTATCTATAAACACTTTTAGAGCCTTCTGTTTTTTTCCAATACTAGCACGGACACACCTTAAAAAGACAAAGATTCTCCATCATACATCCCAATAGCAGAACGTCCCTTATACCTCCCCAATAAACTTCAGGAAATAAGACTCTCCAAGACTTATACAACTGCATCTCTCAAACTGTAGTCTATAAATATGCTCAATGGTCTGTAAATTCTGAGAATTTTTAACTTTTATGTTTTCATTTTAGTGATGACCTGAAAACATTAGTATAGACGCTTTATAATTGAAAACTGCCACATGACGTCAGTGTCTGTCTTCAATCAAGTGATGCCAAGTAATATCACTTTAATTGTCAGGGACTAATGAGAAAAGAGCAATGGCAGAGTTTAAATGTATATGCGTTCCACACCCTGGTGAGGGCCAAATGATGTCACCCTTTCCAAACAGAAAAACATTCTGTGGTAGCTCAAATAGAGAAGTGGGAAAGTTGAGTCATCACATGAACTACACTAGAATATATACATATATATTCTAAAAGAACCTGTCCCATAAGTTAACTCAGTTTTATTGCAAGCAATAATTTGAGTTAGCAAATTATCATCTATAAGAGTAATTAATTTGAATAGTACTGTGTTGTTTGTAAATGCAACCCACTTTTATAGTTTCCTAGTGTGATCTGATATGAAAAGTTATTAACTAGTTTTATAATTCTATTTTTGTGATATTAAAATAAAACTGAAATCAATAATGGGGGTCATGAGACTATTACTTGCATTTAAAATTGGGTCAATGCCTTAAACTAGTTTGAGGAAACACTGCTTTTATGAACAGACTGCTCTATTTCCTTCTTCCTAATTCCACAAACTTCTGGACTTGTGGTAGCACCAGCCCTGGGTGCTTACCCTAGGGAGGAGGGTCCGGATCAGGGGTTGACAAACTATGACCCATGGATCAAATACAGCCCTCCATCTGTTTTTGTAATCAAAGTTTTATTGAACCACAACCATCCCATTTGTTTGCAGATGGTTTATGGCTATTTTCAAGCTATAATGGGAGAGTTGAGGAGTTGCCACAGAGACAGCACAGCCCACAAACGCCTAAAATATTACTATCTGGCCATTTACAGAAAAAATATGCTGACCAGTGCCCCACATGAGCTAAGAGGGCAAAATGAGAATGGACCCACTGGTGTTTGAAAGTCCTGGAGCAAGCAAGTGGGAAACAAAGTATTACTGTCCCTGGAAGAGAGACAGTAAGATTCTCTCAGCTGTAAAACGAAGGTGTTAAATATTAAGTTATAAGCTTACAGCATTTTTCAACTGATCATTTGTTAAGCTATATGTGAGGCTCTGTGCTAAGTATTTAATTTCATTCAAAAGAGCAACAAGTTTCTACCATCAGAGGAAAAAAAAATTTTAAGTATCATCCTCCAAGTTTTGGGTTTTTTTTTAAGCTTGTTTATTTAAGTGATCTCTATCCCTCTATCCTCAACATGAGGCTCGCACTCATAACCCTGAGTCTCATGCTCCTCTGACTGAGCCGGCCAAGTGCCCCATACTCTAACTTTTCTAAGAATCTATCGAAGACTATCACTATACCACTGTTTTAAAGTTGGGCAAGTCCCACTTTATACAGATGTATATACAAAGATGTAAAAGTTAACTTACAGTTATACAGGTAGTAAATGGAGGAGTCTAAACTCTAATCTGGTCCATTTAACTCCAAACACTATGCTAAAAACTATTGTAAACTACAATTCTTTGAATATTGTAAAAGTTTGTGAGAAGAAAAATTCTCACCCGAAACCCTCTAGCAAGTAATAACTATCTTTGAGGTAAGTTTTGGCATAATTTGATTTTTCAGAGACAGCCTCCACAGACATTAAATTTTTAAAAAGGCATTAAAAACTGTGTGTGTGTGTGTGTGTGTGTGTGTCCTCTCTACTTGCTTACCTGAAATTCTGTGAACCAGAGCAGTGGCTGCCACTACTGACCATGCATCAAAACAAAATTTACCCCTCATATGTCTTTATTAAGGCACATAGAACTCTACTGTCCTAATGCTTTATATACACTTAAAAACATACATAAAATAAAAGTTTTAGAGATAAAAAGTAAATATGGATGTTTCCAGTGTTTTATTCCAATACCCCAATGTATCATCTTAAGTCCACCATATGAAAACACCGCTTTGGGTATTGGTGAGGAAGATAGTGCTTTCCCTTCAGCAAGTAGAGATAAGACTTGAAATGTAAATGAACCGGAGACCTAAGATGAAATAAATGAATATAAATTTGCTGAAATGGTGTTAATGACCTGCTTCTTGTTAGAGGAAAAGGGCTAGAATATAGGACTGCACCACAGTGTGGTGGTTGTTGGAATTTGCAGCAGTGTAATTGGCAGCAAAAATCCAACTTGGTGTTTCCATCAGACTTGTCTCTACTGCATATTCTCTGAGCAATTGTTTATGTCTCTTATAACAGTATCAATAAATTAGATACACCAGGCTTATGGACACTACGTGTTTTTTTAAAACTGGGTTTCCTAGGTTAGCCATATTATGAAATAAATGCTTCCTAATTTGACTACACTTAGCATAGTACAAGTTTACCCCTTTTCAAGGCTCCAAGACCACCCACATTGAAGCAAATAGTCTTCTTATGTAGACAATGAAATAAATGGATCTAGTCAAATACATCTAACATGTGCACAGGATTAAGGCATCCCACCAATAGCAAGGGGATGAATGTGAGTGTTATTCTCTATTACCTAAACTTTTAGAGGAATCATGAAGTCTATGAAGTGCCAAGAAATTAAATAATTATGGAAACATTTCAATTAAGTAGTAAAAATAGACCATGTGTCTATTGAAAACTTATATCTGCTACTATTTTGTTTTAAGACACGAACCTGAGGGACACCTGGGTGGCTCAGCCAGTTAAGCATCAGACTCTTGATTTTGGCTCCCGTCATTATCTCAGGGTTGTGAGATCCAGCCCCCATCAGGCTCCCTGCTGGGTATGGAGCCTGGTTTTAGGACTGTCTCTCTCCCTCTTCTTCTGCCCCTTCCACCCTCTCCCTCTCTTAAAAAACAAATAAACAAACAAAAAATAAGACAAGAACATGAACTGCAGCTTAAAATATAATGATACACTTTATTAGTGTCCCATATATGTGAAATCAATCAAATACTTCACAAATATCATAAAAGAGAAAGCTAAGTCCTTAGTGTGATCAGTCATACGAAGCTTTAAAAAGACTTAATATAACAAAATGTCAGAGGGGGAAATGGCCCTGCCTTGGTCTTCTGCAGCCCACACACACTCTGGATATTCTCCTAAGTTACCACCTGAACATCTCAAAACTCTGAAAGAGGACCAAGTCACCAATGCCACCAAATGTCAGAGCTTCAACATCCTTGGGGGCCTTAAAGTCCCTAAAATTTAGAATTTTACAGCTATATATAGTATCTTCTTCATCCCATTAAAAAAAAAAAAGGTTAGGGGCGCCTGGGTGGCTCAGTGGGTTAAAGCCTCTGCCTTCGGCTCAGGTCATGATCCCAGGGTTCTGGGTTCGAGCCCCGCATCGGGCTCTCTGCTCTGCAGGGAGCCTGCTTCCTCCTCTCTCTCTGCCTGCCTCTCTGCCTACTTGTGCTCTCTGTCTGTCAAATAATTAAATAAAATCTTTAAAAAAAAAAAAAAAAAAAGGTTAGTGAAGAGTATATCCTATATAAACTACTTCAGAGAGCTTCTTTTTGTGACTTTCCACAAAACTAATGAAGTATCTAGATCTAACTCTCAATTGGGATCAAAATACCTTGTTATACCACACGAATGAAGAAAGAAGAAGCCCTTGAGAGATCAGTTTTTCTTCAACCCTGAGGGAGGATGTTTCTCAAAAGAAGCCCTTGAGAGATCAGTTTTTCTTCAACCCTGAGGGAGGATGTTTCTCCTTAACATGCTTATAAGTAAATAAATAGTCTCCAGAAAGAAGTCATGAATTTAAATTACAAGTTAATGATTTAATTTTTGAGGTTAAAACTATCTGAACTCAAACTGAGACATTTCAGCTTTTTAGAAATTTGCCTCTGCATTTCCATTAAGGATTACTATATTTCCAGCAGTCGTTTAATGTGCTGGCAGTATTCACAAACTGCCCAAATATGATTAACTTTATAGACAAAGATAATAGTTTAAAAAAAAAAAAAGGAGACAAGTTTCAGAAAGAAGAATTAGCAGAGGCTAAGGATCGGTTGGATTATGTTTCTTACCTATAAGTCTTTAGCAACTTGCTCCTATAACTCAACTGGAAAAAAACCTATGAAACTGATTTTGAAGCTAGAATAATAAAACATGAAATAAAACTTAAACAACTTGATATTGTCCCTTAAATTCTGAAGACAACAGCAATTTTTTAAAAAAGAAGGCTGTTAGGCCAAAGCTTGAACTGCTGAAATAAACTTAAAGTAAATAAATAAATGAAATAAACTTTTTTTAAAAAAAGTGATTAAACACACTTAGTAATTAATTCTCTTTTCCTTGAGGTAACAGAAACTTAATATCAGAGAAGAAAGTTCTGAATCATAAGAGATCCTCTAGCATAAGTGCTTCATTTGCTTTTTGTTTTTGTTCCTTGAGGAAAAATTAACATGTAATTTTAAAAACACGCCCTGTTTGGGTGCACAGTTCTGAGTTTCAACGAACTTACACTCATATAGCCACACCACAATCAAGATATTGACCATTCCCATCATGCCAAAAAGTTTCCTCATACCCACTTATAATCAATCTCACCTTCCCATCCTGAGCCCCTGAAACCACAAATCTGATTCTCACTTTCACAGCTTTGCCCTTTGCAGAATGTCATAAAACAAATCATATAAAATGTACCCATTTGAGTCTGGCTTCTTTCGTTTAAGACAGTACTTTTGAGACTCATCCCTTTTGTTTATATTAGCAGTCTATTTGTTTTTATTGCTGAGTGGTATTCTGCTATATGAATATTCCATTACTTGAATATGAATTTATCCATTCGCCAGCTGGTAAATATTGTTTGTGGTCTTTGACTATAGTGAATAAAAGTACTAAAAACGTTTCCGTGAAGATTTTTGCAGGAATATAATTTCTTTGCATTAAAAAAAAAGGGGGGGGGCGCCTGGGTGGCTCAGTGGGTTAAGCCTCTGCCTTCGGCTCAGGTCATGATCCCAGCGTCCAGGGATCGAGCCCCGCATTGGGCTCTCTGCTCAGCAGGGAGCCTGCTTCCTCCCTTCTCTCTCTGCTTGCCTCTCTGCCTACTTGTGATCTGTCTGTCAAATAAATAAATAAAATCTTTTAAAAAAATTAAAATAAAAATAAAATAAAATTTAAAAAATTTTAAAAAAAAGAATGCCTAGGACAAAGACTGCTGGGTCCCATAATTAAAATGTTTAACTTTAAAAAAACTGCCAAGTGTCTTCCAGACTGGCTACACCATTTAGCGTTTCCATCAGCATGGATGAGAGTCAGAGATGCTCCCCACCCTCGTCAGCATCTGGCAAAGTCAGGGTTTTGGATTTGGTTTTTGAACCACTCTAACAGGTGTGTAGCAGTATTTCATTATGACTTTAATTTGCATTTCCCTAAGAACTAATGATTAAGCATCTTTTCATGTGCTTATTTGCCATTTGTATATCTTCTTTGAAGTGTTTATTCACATCTTTTGCCCAGGGGGTATAGCTCAGTGGTTGAGTATTTGACTGCTCATCTTTTGCCCATTTAAAAAATTAGACTATTACTGAGTTTTTATAGTTCTTTATATTTCTAGTTACCAGTCCTTTAACATATAAGCTATAGAAATATTCACTGCCAGTCTGTGGCTTGTCTCTTCATTTTCTTAAGAATATCTGCAGAGGGGGCGCCTGGGTGGCTCAGTGGGTTAAGCCTCTGCCTTTGGCTCAGGTCATGATCCCAGGGTCCTGGGATCAAGCCCCGCATCCGGCTCTCTGCTTGGCGGGGAGCATGCTTCCCCCTCTCTCTCTGCCTACTTGTGTTCTCTGTCAAATAAGTAAATAAAACCTTAAAAAAAAAAAAAAAGAATATCTGCAGAGGGTAGAAGTGTTCATATACTTTACAGTTCATGCTTTTTTATCACTAAGAAATCTTTGCCTTGCTCAAAGTGACAAAGATTTTTCTCCTGTGTTTTCTTCTAGAAGTTTCATAGTTTTAGGTTTTATGTTACAATGGATGATCCATTTGGAATTAGGTTTATGTAATGGTGTGAAGAATTGGTCAACTTTTGTTTCTTTACAAACAGATATCCAATTGTTCTAGCACCGTTTGTTGAAAAACTATCCCTTTTCCACTAAATTACCTTACCTTCTTTGTTCAAAATTAACAGACCATAATCTATTTATTTTCTGGACTCTCTATTCTTTTCCACTGATCTAGGAATCTACCCTATCACCAATATAACACTGTCTTATTTACTGTGGCTTTATAATAAGTCTTGAATTCAGAGAGTGGAAGTCCTCTATATTCCTCTTTTTATAAATTGTTTTGACTATTCTCAATCTTCTGCTCTTCCACATAAATTTCACAGTCACCTTGTTGATTTCTACCAAAAGCCTACTGGGATTTTGATTGGGATGTGTGTTAAATACATACAGTCATTTGGAAAGAAATGACATCTTGACAGTATTGAATCTTCAATCCATAAGCATGATATGTTTTCATTTATCTAGGTCTTCTTTGATTTCTTTCATGAATGTTCTATACTTTTCAGCATTAAAATATCACATATATTTTGTCATATTTATCACTAAGTATTTCATGTTCTTGGTGCTCTTATAAAAAAGGTACAGGTTTTCAATTTCCATTTCCAATTGTTCATCACTAGCATATAGAAAAACAAGTGACTTCTGTATAATCCATGTCCCACAAAATCACTTGTTAGATCCAGTAGCTTTCTTTTTTTTGTGTAGAATCTTTGGGTTTTCTACTAAAATTATATGATCTATGAATAAGACAGTCTTATTTCTTCTTTCCTGATTTGAATATACTTCAATTATTTTTCTTGTCATATTATGCTGGCTAGGATCTATAGTACACTGCTGATTAGAAATGTAAGACTGGGCTATCTTATCCTTGCTCCCAATCTCGGGAAGAAGTATAGTATTTTACCACTAAGTATAAGTTAAGTATAATGTTAGCTGAAGGTTTTTGTAAATGCCCTTTATCAAGTGGAGAAAGTTCCCTTCTACTCCTGCTTTGTTGAGAGTTTTCATCATGAACAGCTGATGAATATTGTTGACTGGTTTTCTTTCCTGCATCTACTGAGATGATTTTTTATTAATATGTTGATGTGATGGATTTTATATTTTAATGTTGCATTCAAAATCTACCTTGCATTCCTGAAATAAGCTCCTCTCAGTCCCTTCTTATTTATTGTTGGATTTAATTTGTTAATATTTGTTAAGGATGTCTGTGTTCATGTTTATAATGGACATTGGTCTGTAGTTTTCTTGTAAATTTTATGAAAGGCTTGTATGGAATTGATATTTCTCCTTTAAATGTTTGGTGGATATTACCAGTAAAACCATTTGGACTTAGAGTTTTCTTTGTGAGATTTTTAACTACAAATTCAATTTTTTAACAGATATAGGATGATTTAAGTTATCTATTTCTTTCTCAGTAAGTATTCTGTGTCTTTCAAAGCATTTGTTCATTTCATCTCAGCTATCAAACTTAATGGAATAAAGCTATTTATAACATTCTCTTAATATCATTTAATGTCTATAGGATCTATAAGGATATCCCCCTCTTTCATTCCTGATATTACTAATTTGTTTTTTCTTTTTCTCCTGGTCAGTTTGGATAAGGTTTTATTAATTTTATTGGTCTTCTCAAAGAACTAGCATTTTAATTTCACTGATTTTTTTTCTCCATGGTTTTTGTTTTCAATTACATTGATTTCTGCTCTTTACAATTTCCTTCCTTCTGTTTATGTTGGGTTTAATTTGTTCTTTTTCTAGTTCTTACAAGCTTACAAGATCATTGATTTGTAATCTTTCTTTCTCACATAAGCATTTAACTGTATAAATTTCCCTGTAAGCACTGACTTAGCCGCATTTCACAAATTCTGATATGTTGTATTTCCATTTTGATTTACTTGAAAATATTTTCTAAGTTCTCTTGTGATTTATTCTTCAACACATAGGTTATTTAGAAGTGTTCTGCTTAATTACCAAATATTTGGGGATTTTTCCAGACATGTATTAGTGATTTCTAATTTAATTCTTTTTGTGGGTCAAAAAACATACACTGTATCATTTCAATCTTTTAAATCTATTGAGTTTTATTTTATGGACCAGAATACTGTCTATCTTGGTGAATATCTCATGTGTACTTGAAAGAAATGCATTTTCTGCAAAAAGTGAGTGGAACATTTTGTAAATGTCAATTAGATCAAGCTGGCTACGTTTTTCAGGTCTTCTGACTTTCTGGATTTAATTTGCTAACATTTTGTCTATTTTATCAATCACAAAGAGAGAATATTGAAATCTTCATGCATGCAGGCATCCTTGCATAAAAACATATATAAGCATATGTAATGTGACAATCAAAATTAAGTATAGATTACACTTTTAAGCTTTTCCCCATTACTAAAAGTATTGCATGTTCACTGAAAAGAAATTTTAAAATTCAATTAAGTACTCATCCCATCACCTAAGGTGATTTTACTCTTTAGTCTTATTTGAATGAAATGATATCCAGAGTATCAAAGTCCCAGGCATGGTCCTGACCCAGTCCACCATCTCAGATTCACAGCAGAGGGCAGAACTGGAATGCTTGGCTTCCTGCCCACTCCTCAGAGGCCATCAGACATTCATCTGCCATAGTTCTACTAAACTGAAGTAAAGGGACACCTTGGTGGCTCAGTTGGTTAAGCCGCTGCCTTCGGCTCAGGTCGTGATCCCAGGGTCCTGGGATCGAGTCCCACATCGGGCTCCTTGCTCAGCAGGGAGCCTGCTTCTCTCGCTGCCTCTGCCTGCCTCTCTGCCTGCTTGTGTGTACTCTCTCTCTCTCTGACAAATAAATAAATAAAATCTTAATAAATAAATAAATAAACTGAAGTAGAATCTTGTCTACTTCCTGGCTTTCTGACGCTATATAGATCTCTAAAGACGTTCCCAAGCTTAAGGATCTTAAGAATTCTTTTTCTCCCTATAAGATACCAGTGTAATCTGAGTACAGCTCCTATATGATAAGACATTCTGCTATCTAATATTGTATTTTATTACTATTAGAAATAATAAACAATATTAAAGATAGGATCAAAATAAAGCTAAGAGCAAGTATTAAAAACTTAAGTACAGTGCCAAAATATAGAAGATTAACTCAAGTCCAAAGAGAAAAGCAGTATCTGCAATTCATACATTTGAAAATATTTACTGAGTACCTACTCTGTGTCAAGCACTGTTTCTGCTGCTGAGAATAAAGTAGTGAAGAAAGTAGACAGTCCTTGTGACCACTCTGTGGGGTGGAGGAGACACATACACAATCAACATAAATATATAACATGCTAGAGGGTGAAAGTGTAATGAAGAAACAAAGCATACAGGGAGATAGGGAGGCAGGGAATGCGGTTAATACTTACATGGTCAGGAAAGTCCTCATTAATAAGATGACAGGAAAGAAGAAATCATATGGGTATTTAGAGGGGAAATATTTCAGACTGAGGAATAACACTTTTTGAAGCAGGAATGTTTGTTGGAATGTTTGAGGAACTATAAAGAGGCACATGGTCGGGGCGCCTGGGTGGCTCAGTGGGTTAAGCCGCTGCCTTCGGCTCGGGTCATGATCCCGGGGTCCTGGGATCGAGCCCCACATTGGGCTCTCTGCTCAGCAGGGAGCCTGCTTCCTCCTCTCTCTCTGCCTGCCTGCCTCTCCACCTACTTGTGATCTCTATCTGTCAAATAAATAAATAAAATCTTTAAAAAAAAAAAAAAAAAAAAAAAAAAAAAGAGGCACATGGTCTGCGATTTTGAAAGGGATAATAAATTACATAGCGATATATTGTTTTCAGCTAGTTAGTCCACGTCTAGTCACCTATTCAAAGCACAGCTTAAAAACTTGAAAGTTCATGATTTTTCATTTAAATGTGGTAATTAGGCTACAAAAATTCCACACTTCCCAAAGGAATTATTTTTCAAAATCCTTTTAAAACTAACTTTTCACAAAAACCACTACCATCTTGTGTTACAGAAGGGCATATTACATCTGCACTTTTATCTCTAAAGAGAAAAACAAAGGCAAAGACAGAGAGATATGGAAATAAGTATCTATTCTTTCAGAGGGCACAAATAAAAACGAAGAAAAGCAGAGCCCTTTTCTCACTTAGGAAAATAAATTACCTCAGGAAAAAACTGAAAAATATTAGCCTACAACTACTATTTAAAAGCAAACAAATACAACTTTTAAAAAGTGAATTTTTATATTTTACATAGGATTAAGTCAACAACCAGCATGAATTAATAAAATAAGTATACATACTTAACTTTTCCATTCAATCAAGTAACCCTACAAAATATTTTTCAAATTCCCTTGGCCAGGGAAAACATGGATTTGGATTTATCATTTTAACCAACTACAATAAAATTTAAAAGATGAGCGTCATCCGGGATAAACTTTACAGCCCTTGACTTCACCAGGAATTACATCATATAATCCAAAATATGAATTAAAGAGCCATCAAGGAATGTAGAACTTTTTATATGCCACATTTTCTTCCTTGACTTCTTGCTTGGGCTTATAAATCACAAAGGCTGTGTGGTAGTTTACCATCTTGGTACACATTACAAAGATCCAAGCTTTTAATTTTCCAAAACACGAATCTAAAAATTATAAAATCATAACTAAACCTTATCTCAGTTTAAGGAATTTTCTTATCTTCTGTTGAGATGATGTCTGGCTGAAATTGAAAAGCCTGACAATACAAAATGCTGTTGAGGCCGCAGGATAAGCAGAACTCTCCTACGCACTGCTACTGGGAAAGTCATCAGTCTGCACTTAAACCTTGTAGCTTACCCACCGCAAACATTTGCAAGATACCTGCATCTTCAAATTTACTCATCACAGTCCCCACTATGGAAAGCGGGGTCAACAGTCATCGTCCAAGATCTCCTTACTGACACTTTCATTACTATCATTCCCAATATAACATGTGATAGTCAACATCTGGCCATTTGGAGCAAACCAAATCCTACAGCGTACAAGACAGCACCGATCATAATAGCATTAATACCTAAATCTAAAATATTTATAAAACTGACAAATACTGCCATAAAAGAAAGTACAGAAATAGACCTAGGCAATTTCATGTAGTTTTAATATTTAATATTTACCTTGATGTGACAAAAGTAATTCAAAACGTACACAGAGAATCAACAATGAGATGGAGAAAAGGACTGATTATACAGGAACTTTTACAAACAACATTTAATTCTGCTTCGGACTCCAACTGTGAAAAAGATAATCAACAGATGAACGAATTTAAGAAGATGGTGATGTTTACTATAGCAATTAGACCATGCTACCTTTAACACATCATTTGTTTTACATTTTCTTCTATTTATATTAGCTGATATTATAAGTCAGTGAACTTAACATAACAGAAAACAAAGAACATGGGGAAAAGAGAGAAAAAGAAAAAACTTACCGGGATTGAAAATTCCTCAGCCAAATACTTCAAGGAGGATGCTTCTCTTGCCAAGAACTTGTTTCTTTCTCTCATGTTGCCTTGAAGTTGTGTATCAAACTCCTTTCTTACCACAGAAGCAACAGAGTCAATAATTACAAGTTTAACTCCCTTTGAAATAATTTCTTCTTCCAAAGATTCAATCCTATAAAAGCAGAATTTGCAAAACAGTAGATAAATTTAAGATATAATATAAAACAGAGTATTGCAAAGATCAACCAACTTAAAAATAATGACAACAAATTGTTCTTCCCTAAGTTACAGTAATGATTGCTAGTATTCAATAATCATAACTTATGTCCTGCCCTTCTATACATACAGCACTCTTTTTGAAAATGCACCAAAATGTTTTCATTTAATTTCATTCTCTGGTTCTCCTATGATATTGCTAATTTTAGGATAAAACTGCTTTTCCTAGCCCAACTCCAAAATGGTCCCCATTTACTCCCACCTTGTACTGACAGCCTTGTGCAGTCCCCTCCCACATTTACAAGGGTTGGTCTATATGACCAACAGTATATGACAAAATGATGGTATTTCACTTCTAAGAGTAAGTTATAAAAGACTACACCTGCCATCTTGGGCTCTCTCTCACTTGCCCCCTCTCTCAGGTCACTCTGTCTCAGGGAGACAAGTTGCCATGCTATTAACAGCCTTATGCAGAGGCCCACATGGTGAAGAACAGAGGACTCTGGCCAACAGCCAGCAAGGAAGGGAGGCCTTCCAGCCAACTACACAAGTGACCCTGGAATTCTCCAAGATTCTCCAGCCCCATTTGAGCCTTGAGATGACCACAGCCCTGGCCAACAGCTTGACTGCAAATTCTTCTGCAACCCTGAGCCAGAAACACTCAACTAAACCACTCCCAGACACCTAAGCCTCTGCTACTACGTAAGATAATACATGTTTGCTGTTTTAAGCTGCTGAATTTTGGGGGTAACCTGTTAATGGAAAATAGATAACAGTACACCCCTTAAATAATTCAATCTAGGGGTGCCTGGGTGGCTCAGTTGGTTAAGCAACTGCCTTCAGCTCAGGTCATGACCCTGGAGTCCCAGGATCAAGTCCTGCATTGGGCTCCCTGCTTGGCGGGGAGTCTGCTTCTCCCTCTGACCCTCCCCCTTCTCATGCTCTCTCTCTCTCTCTCTCTCTCTCTCATTCTCTCTCTCTCAAATAAATAAATAAAATCTTTCAAAAAAAATAATTAAATCTAAAATATTTCACTCATTACTGAATGAGTTTTCATTTTTACAGAAACATTTCATCCAATAGGCTGTAGCAAATAAAGAACTCTGAAATAATTATTTCCCATAACCCTAATACATATGTAGAAACTTTTTTCACTCAGCTGAAAACATAAAAAACAAAAAATAAATCTTCAAAGTATTACTAAAATACCAAAATCTAAAGCAGCATACCTTTGTAGAACTTCATCACAGCTGAGTTCCCGATAAAGATGAACCTTACTGCTTGTCAAAAGCAATTTTTCTTCAGTGTCAAAATATCTGGGAAAACGAGATTCTGCTATCTCAACCAGTCTATATGGAAGAAAAATAACACAAGTGAAAATAACTAATGATATTTAAGGCCATAATGCTGAACTTCTAATGAATTTTACTTAGGAAACTCATAAGCTACAAGTAACACTGGAACAAAAATAGAGCAGGTATAAGCAAAATAAACCTTCCTTTATAAGCACTAAAAGAGGTCAGCAGCCAGAGCATGAGACCAGCAAGAGCTTTCAGATCTCATTTAAGGTTAAGTAAGCAAAAATGTATCTGAGGGTTATCTTTCTAGGAATAGATATGTATTTTAATAAATGATCATTTGACTAGCAGCTGTAAGATATGTTTAGTAAATAAGAAAGTTTATTTCATCATGAATGAAAGAAATATATTTGAACAAATATATAATATTATCATTCTAACGATCAAAGATCAGTTAAGTCTCCACGTCTCAGAACAGAAAAACATGCTTTCTAAATTAAAATGTAATATATACAAATTAGGGGCGCCTGGGTGGCTCAGTGGGTTAAAGCCTCTGCCTTCGGCTCGGGTCATGATCCCGGGGTCCTGGGATCGAGCCCCGCGTTGGGCTCTCTGCTCCGTGGAGAGCCTGCTTTCTCCTCTCTCTCTGCCTGCCTTTCTGCCTACTTGTGATCTCTGCCTGTCGAATAAATAAATAAAAATCTTTAAAAAAAAAATTTTTAAAAATAAAATGTAATATATACAAAATAAATGCTATCTAATAACTTCTTTGTAAACAGGACATTGTTTTCTATTCATAGAATTGCTGCTATTCTTTTCCTCAATCTCCTGTTGAGTTTGTAGGTGCTCAGAATGGTTTGGTAACTCCGTAGCTGAATTCCTGGGACTAGGTGATCTTTAGGTCCCTACTCCTCCACCATCTGTTACCTCCCCCTCCCCAGGGAACAGTCTTCTAAACAAATAAATGTTGTCTAATATTTCTTTAGTGGAGAAAAAAGGATTTTCTACATTCTGAACTCAAAGCCAGCTCTAATGCATGGGGTAGGCCAAGTGTAGGAGAGTGACAAGGCCAAACAGATGCAAGTATCATCATTAATAGCTTAAGACATGGAGCTCAGTACTAGAAACTTCTAATGTTTCTGGTTAAAAATATAAAAAAGTGTAAATCTTTGAGTATAACTGCCTCCTATTTAAAGCGATACTTTATCAGCCTGATACTTAACCATCCAAGGATGACTGGGAGAAAGGACTATAAACACAAAAATTACCCTATACTTTATGTTCCATTTAAAGACGCAAAAGTACAGGGGCACCTGGGTGGCTCAGTAGGTTAAAGCCTCTGCCTTTGGGTCAGGTCATGAACCTAGGGTCCTGGGATCAAGCCCCGCATCGGGCTCTCTACTCCCCAGGGAGCGTGCTTCCTCCTCGCTCTCTGCCTGCCTCTCTGCCTACTTGTGATCTCTGTCTGTCAAATAAATAAATAAAATCTTTTAAATAAATAAATAAATAAAAATAAAGATGCAAAAGTACAAAGAACAGTGTCTTCATTTCTAGATAGTTAATGAGTCCCAAGAAGAGGCTGAGAACGCTAAAGAGATAAACAAAATAAATTCCTCACATATATTATAATCAGAAATGAAAAAGAAAAATCCAAAATAAAGAGAGAAAACTGGTCAATAATATTTTTAAAGTATATTTTGAACAATTTGGGGGGAGGGTATCAATAGGTTGAACAGGAAAAGGAAAAATTACCAAAAGATGTGTAAAGACTGAGAACAAAATTGATCAAGTGAGCATTCAGAGGAAGTGCATGACAGAGAGACAAACAAGGTGGAATAAAGGAGGAAATGAGCTAAGTGATGAAAGCAGGAAAAAATGAGATGACACTGGCACTGGCAGGACAGGCACATTTTAAGGATTGGAGGAAAATTTGTAAATTTCTTGATTAGGGCAACTATTTGCTGAGTTTGGGGCCAGTCAGGGAAGTCAGCTAAAAACTCTGATGCTTGGGACCCACTGATTTTTAATAAGATAGGTGTGGCAACATCTGCCAGAAACATGGAAGTTTTTCAAAATTGGATGCCCGGTTTATTAGGTACTGAGTACTTACCTCAATCAGTGAGTACCTAACTCACTGACAACAACAACTGAACAAATGACAGACAATAATAATTTTCTGCCTTCAACACTAGGCTGAATTTCCACTGGTGCCTTGAGTGGTAAAAAGTTCTGGAACTTATTACTGCTCTTTCATTCCATTAAATCCCCTCAGAAGGAAGGTGGTCAATGTATGAACACAAAATGACTTTATTCACAGTTGCCAGGCAAAATAACTGTATCAAATGGTTATTTATATACCAAT
This sequence comes from Martes martes, assembly GCF_963455335.1. NCBI lineage: Eukaryota > Metazoa > Chordata > Mammalia > Carnivora > Mustelidae > Martes > Martes martes. Next base: position 112,210,988 of record NC_137894.1, on the reverse strand, counting down.
ATGCTTTCTATAATCAATTTCTCCAAGTATTTTGTATTTTAGAAAAAATATCTAAAAATATATATAAATCATAAACCAAATCACATGTAGTATCTATATGTCTCACACTAATTATAGCAATTTCTTGTGACAATCTTCATCACAAAGATCTTTCCTGGGGGCGCCTGGGTGGCTCAGTGGGTTAAAGTCTCTGCCTTTGGCTCGGGTCATGATCTCAGGGTCCTGGGATCGAGCCCCGCATCGGGCTCTCTGCTCAGTGGGGGGCCGGCTTCCTCCTCTCTCTCTCTCTCTCTGCCTGCCTCTCTGCCTACTTGTGATCTCTCTCTGCCAAATAAATAAATAAAATCTTTAAAAAAAGAAAAAAAAATCTTTCCTGGCTAGAGTTAACAATAGAAGAGATCCTTACTTTTACATAAAGTTTGAAAGCAATGCCATCTAGTGGACATCTTTTTCATAAAAAGTATTCTTTTCAAGTATGCACTTAAGATTTATTCATTCAAAACATATTTATTGAGGGACGCCTGGGTGGGTCAGTTGGTTAGGCATCCAACTCTTGGTTTCAGCTCAGGTTATGATCTTGTAGTTACAGGATCAAGCCCCGCATCAGGCTCTGCTCAGTGTGGAGTCTACTTCAGCTTCTCTCTCCCTCACCTTCTCACTAACTTTCTCTCTCTCAAATAAATATTTTTTCAAATACATATTTATTGAGGACCTACTATATGCCAGGCACCATTCTAGGTGCTAAGGATGTGACAATGGACAACAACGACAAAAACAAAAACAAAAACAAAAACAAAAAACTTCCCTCATGGAACTTACAGTCTACTGAGAGAGAAAAACAAATATATTTTATATATCAGGTACTAAGTGCTCTAAAGAAAAATGAACCAGAATGAGGGAACAGATTGTGAAAGATGGAAGCAAGTGCTATTTTATGTAAAGTGGTCTGGGAAAGCCTCTTCAATGAGGTGAATTTGAGCAATGGTTTAAAAGAGATAAGAAAATGAACCATTTGATATCCAGGGGAAGAGACAAGAGGAAAAGAGAATTATATATAAGAAGTGCCTGAGGTGATCAAGGAATAGCAAACAAGGAGACTAATGTAGCTGGAACACAGGAAACAAGAAGGAGAATAAAGGAAATAGGGTCAGGATGCCTGGTGGCTCAGTGGGTTAAGCCTCTGCCAGGGTCCTGGGATCGAGTCCCACACAGGGCTCCCTGCACAGCTGCGAGCCTGCTTCTCCCTCTGCATTGCCCCTCCCCACTGTTCATGCTTCCTCTAACTCTCTCTCAAATAAATTAAAAAAAAAAAATCTTTCTAAAAAATTAATTAATTAAAAAGGAAATAACGTCAGAGTGCTAGCCAGGGGCCAGGATTACGTAAGATCCTTAGGACTGTGGTATTTTGTTTAGGTATTATTTAGTAAACTAAGGAACCTGGAAGCAGAACTGACACAATCCGACTTTTTTTTTTTTTCCCCAGAATCACTCTATCAGATGGAAAAGGGGCTATACATGGGGCACGGGTGAAAACAAGACCAGCTAGTATAGTAATCCAGATAAGAGATGATAGTGACTTGACCTGGGGAAGATCTCAGCTGATTAGAAAGACCTGAACTTAATGTATAGTTCAAAAGCTGAAGGAATTTCTTGACTAATTGGATGAGCATCTGGAGGAATGGAATTACCATTCATTGAAGTGGAGAAGACTGGATTCGTTCCAGGTTTTTGTTATTAGTTCCCCCTGTTACTTCACAGCTCTTGTATAAAAGGAAATTTAAATGCTTTACATTAGTGACCACATGACAACTTGAAATAAAACACATGCTTAATGTTAAAAAAAAAAAGTTTTCCAAAATTCTAGTTGAAATATAGCATCATAAATGTGCTGAAATAGAAGTTTATGGTTTCTCAAAGCTTCTTATACATATGTAATAGTTTCCCATTCATTAATTCAGTATGTATTTGTTCAACAGTGTGATATAAATATAACAATGTGAATCTATTAGTCCTTTACAGATTCCAGATAATTTCAAAGTTTTTTTTTAAAGTACTTATGAATTCCATTTCTTAGAACCTCTTCAAGATCTTCCCACTAATTCACCTAGATTCACAAATGATAAGGCAGCTAAAATTAGACTAAGGTGAAACCTACAGACTCATGAAACCATCTTTAAAAAGTTCTCTCTCTCTCTCTCTTGTTTGCCCCCCGCCGGTCAAAGATCCTGGATTCATGCCAACAAGCAAATACATAAATGGTCCTAAGACCACAATTACCTTCCTAATGACCCAAAGTCATAGCTAGCCACTAACACTACATGCCTCCCTTCTGATACACTGATTCAGAAAGAGGACACTTTATAAACAGTTGGCTAGGAATTGGAGGGCACTGGCTGTGGGGTACCTGGCACCTTGCAAGGTGATAGGCAGCTCCTCAGATCTAAGCTTGGCCACTGCCTCCACACAGAAAAATACAACATACACCTCTCCTTCGTACACGGAGCTCTAATAGCTACAATTTTATGTTTGTGATTATTTAATGTCTTCCTCCCCTGTTGAACTACATATTTCTTCCTAGTTTTCAGAGCTTTTCTGATTTCATGACAACTCAGGACTGTCCACTTCTACCTCCTAAATTCCCAATCCTATATCCCACCTCCCCAGGCCCCCACTTTCCAGAGTCCAGGGCCCCATCTCTTGTTCCAGTCCCTCAGTTTGCCTCACACACATACCCACTTGCAGTTCTAAGACCCAGCTTTATCGTCCTTTATCCATTTTTTTCTCCCAAAATTGTATTTTGAAAACCTCTATTACTATTTACCATCCTTCTTTATTCTTAACCTCTAGTTCCATCTTTTCCTAATTATCTCCAACAGGGATAAGATAGTAGTCACTCAATTAACATATACTAGAATTCTCGTGGTCGGCAAAATTTCTGTATAGGTCATTAGATTAATCTCTTTAGCCATATTCCCAAGGTATATATAAGCAAAGAGTGTCTAAGACCATATCAGATCTTAAGCATGAGTCCAATAGGTTAAACAAATAAATATAGACTCTTCTGAATCAATCAGAAAGGCGAACTGAGAACTCTTCTTGCTTAACATTCCGCTCTCCCCAAGGCAGTCCTGAATACCTGAGGGTTAGTACCACACTCTACTATTATGTAATTATTAATTAGTTTGGAGATAAAATTTTAGTCTAAGGTGAACAAGCATACTTAACATACTATTTTAGATTATCTTCTCAAAGATATGTAAAAATGCACTAGTGTATTGCTTTAAAAAACAAAACTAATTGGGGTGCCTTGGTGGCACAGTTGGTTGAGTGACCAACTCTCAGTATCTTCTGGCTTGGGTCATGATCTCAGGGTCATGAAATCGAGCCCCACCAAGACAGGCTCTGGAGCCAAGTCTGCTTAGGACTCTTTCTCCCTCTCCCTCTGCCCTTCCCCACTGTGAATGCACATGCTCTCTCCATACCCCTCTCTCTAAAATAAATAATCTTTAAAAGCATATATATATATATACTTTTAAAGTGTATATATATATAAAATATATAAAACTAAAATATATATAAATAACTTTATATATATAAATAAATATATAACTTTATATGTATAAAGTGTATATATATATAACTAATCTTTCTAAAGTGTTTTTAAATACATCACCTGCAAGGTTCTCTTTTTCTTTTAAGGCATTTTAAACTTACACAGTTTTATTTACTCCTCCTTTGTTTTTTTCCCTCCCTCTTGATAAAAAAGGTATCTTGCAATTTATTATTAAAACTAAAAATTACAATTATTTTCCACTTTTTATCACTTACCCTAAATTCTCTATAAGCAAAATGAGTTTTTTGTTTTGTTTTCTTAAGAACGAGAGGGAGAGGGATGGGGCACAGGGAAGGTTTTAGGGAGAGAGAGATAATCTTAAGCAGGCTCCATGCCCAGCATGGAGCTTGATGTGGGTCTCAATCTCATGACCCTGAGATCATGACCTGAGCCAAAATCAAGGGCTGGATACTTAACCAACTGACTGAGCCACTCAGGTGCCCCTTTACACAAATCCTTTAACCTTCCTCAGAATAATCCTTCAACTCACGTTCTCATTTGTGCAGATAAGATAGCTTGCTTGTAAGCACAAAATGAAGACACTGCTACCTACAGAGGCATACAAAAAGCTAAAACATATTTTTCTTTGAGTCTCATTTTCCATGCTGTTACCTCTTCTCTAAGTCCAGAAACGATCCCAGTGGTGACAGACACTACTAATTATCTACCAATATCTATTCCCACTTCTTCTTTACTATGAGAACCCCAATTTCACTCAGGCAGCAATGTCAACCAGCCCCAGGAAACTGATCATGCTTATTATGACAATCTTTTCCCCCTCCTTTCCCCACCCTCCCTTGCATATAGGGTGGCTCAGTGAGAAATCTGCATGACAATTCCAGAGGATGAAAAGGAAATCAACAGAGGGAAAGAGATAGCTATTCTGAAAAACATATTTTCCTGATAAAACAGATAGCTGGCATTTTCCCTTCCCTCTGACTGGGAATGTCCCAGCCCTACTAGGTCTCCCTGTCATCACTGCTCAAGCCCAATCAGTGCCCGCAACCACCTACTCACTGCTCTGTGGGTATTGCAGCAGAAAGCTTTCCTAACTGATTAACTAACCTTCCCCCAATAAATCTAAATAGGGGTCAAGCTGTAGTAGCACAAATGAAATAGGACCAGGCAGTACAGAGCCATCTCCAGTCTCTGACCTCCCATGATGAACTCTCCAGAAGGAGAAGGAGCTCTCCAGAAGGAGGACTGGTACTTTTGATTGCACCTGACCCTATCACCACACCTCAGAATGCAATCCATGTGGCAGCCAGATGACCATACTCTTCCAGCCCGTGCAGAACAGACTAGAAAAGTAAAAACAATGTAAATTTCTCTTTTTTTTTAATTTTTTTTAAAGATTTTATTTTTATTTATTTGTCAGAGAGAGAGAGAGAGAGAGAGAGAGAGCACAGGCAGAGTGGCAGAGGGAGAAGCAGCCTCCCTGCGGAGCAAGGAGCCCGATGTGGGACTCGATCCCAGGACGCTGGGATCATGACCTGAGCCGAAGGCAGCCGCTTAACCAACTGAGCCACCCAGGTGTCCCAACAATGTAAATTTCAACCCCTATCCTCCAATGACCTTCATTAAGGTTCCCTGTGAATTATGAAACTAATTCCAGGGGCACCTGGCTGCCTCAGTCAGTAGAGCAACCAACCCTAGATCTTGGGGTTTTGAGTTTGAGCCCCACACTGGGTGTAGAGATTACTCAAAAATAAAATCTTTAAAAAAAAAAAAAAAGGAAGAAATGTAATTCCAATAAAGGGACTAAAATTTTACCTCATTTCCAACTTTTCTTTAGCTTGTTGAAGGTTAGTCACTGGCATTTTATTTTTCTTTTTTTTTTTTTAAAGTACGGATGCTGTCTTTTTTTTTTTTAAGATTTTATTTATTTATTTGACAGACAGAGATCACAAGTAGGTAGAGAGGCAGGCAGAGAGAGAGAGAGAGAGAGAGGAGGAAGCAGGTTCCCTGCGGAGCAGAGAGCCCGACGTGGGGCTCGATCCCAGGACCCTGGGATCATGACCTGAGCTGAAGGCAGAGGCTTTAACCCACTGAGCCACCCAGGTGCCCCAGTCACTGGCATTTTAAACAGTACATTTCATTTGGACAACCTGAGTGAACCAACGTCTTGATTAGCAGTGTTAGCATCAAATGTATTTCAGTGTTCAGATTTCTGTATAAGGTCTGTATTTCTGTATATGGTCTCATATACTTATGCTTCCATTCTTTTTTACCATTTATTTAAGATCCAAATAAGTTCATCACACTGGAACTGACCAATACATCTTTTTTCCCCAGCTTTATTGAGATATAACTGGCATATAACATTGTGTAGGTTTAAGGTATACAATGTGATGAAAGCAATATACCTTTCAAATCCCTTTTAATCCAAAGGTTCCTCCTCCAACTCTAACTCCAACAATCATTTGTTCTGTCATTTGCCACAGTTTGGATTTTGTTGACTGCATCTCTCTGGTATTGCTTAACATGTTCCTCTCTTCTCTGTATATGTTGTAAACTAGTAGTTGGATCTGAAAGCTTGATCACACTCAGGCTTGACTATTCTTCCATCAGGAGGTACCACAATGACTAGTTTTCTTTCTGTGATGTTAAGCCTTTATGTTTATGAGCTATTTTCACTCATGATACTTCTGACATCAAATATTTGGGTTTTCCATACCAAGCAATTTTTTAATTCCCTATAGACACCAACTGGGTATCAGACACTTAACTATCAGGAGTTAGCTCAGACTCCACAGGTTAAGGGCTCAGACCCACAAGAATACCCCCCCCTCCCCACACCTCAAGGCCTGAATCGCTAGTCCTAGACCTCTGGGACTATTAATACTACTACTACTTCTGACCCACTGAGCAACTACAAAATAGGAGTTCCCACACACCCCTCCTCAAGTTCAATAATTTAGCTAGAATGGTGCAAAGAACTCAGGAAGACATTTTACTTACTATTACCAAATTATTACAAGAATAAAAGATACAACTCAGGAAAAGATTGGGAAGGGCTCCATAGCACACCACCTTCCCAGCACCTTGTGTTCATCAACCCAGAAGCTCTCCAAACCCTATCATTTGGAGATTTTTGTAGAGATCCCATTACATAGGCATTATTGATTAAAGCACTGGTCAATGGCAATTAACCAGTTACCAGCCTCTTTCCCTTCCTCAGAGGTTGGGGAGAATGGGTGGAGCTGAAAGTTCCCACTCCATAATCACATGATTGGCCACCAGCTCCCATGTGAAGCTTTCCAGGGCCCCACCAAAAATAATCACATTAGCATAAGCTCAGGTATGTTTGAAAGAGGCTTATTATGAATAACAAATGATATACCTGCCACCTCTATTAACTCGGGAAATTCCAAAGGTTTTAGAAGCTCTTTGGCCAAGAATCAGGACAAAGACAAAATACGGATTTCTTATTATATCACAGTATTCAATGCCTAGGTCCATTAGATTGCTGGGGTTTTTAATTTGATGATATTCTGTCAGTCCTTCTTCATTTATTATTGCTGGAATACTCCTGTAAAAAGACCTATTTGTTACTCAGTAATATAGTTCATATAGAAAAAGAATAGATGTTTGATTGCCTTTTCTTTCAACTCATTTTCAAACTAATGAGTTGCTTCTCTAAATTTTCCTATACTGCCAATTAGCTGCTTTTCATTTCTTTATATTACAGACTTATGAATTTAAACATAGTTCACAGGTTTTAATCTACTGTCATTATTATCTTATTGGTGGTCAGTTTGTCTCATCTTTGGCCAGTGGGAACCTGTTCAGGTTGACTCCTGAGTCCTAAGTGGTCTTTGATAACTTCCTCGTCATCTGATACGTTTCAGACTCAACTTAAAAATTTCCTGCACCAGGAGTGCCTGGGTGGCTCAGTGGGTTAAGCCTCTGCCTTCGGCTCAGGTCATGATCCCAGGGTCCTGGGATCAAGCCCCGCATCGGGCTCTCTGCTCAGTGGGGAGCCTGCTTCCCCTCTCTCTCCGCCTGATTCTCTGCCTACTTGTGATCTCTGTCTGTCAAATAAATAAAAATTTCCTGCACCAGAGCTAGAAGCAGCCATTTCCCCAAAAACCCTCATTCCTTTTAGTAGGAAATGGTGTCTGGTTTTCACAATTTGAGAGTAATGCCTCATTAATCATTATCAAACATTTTCTGAGCACTTAATATGTGTCAGTCACTAGATTTCGCTTTGAAGATACAAAGATATAACACAAACTCACAAAGCTGACAAACTTACGGCATAAATTGAAAATAGGTAACAAGCAATACAGAACAAAGAAAATAAATTCTAGGCAAAACAATCCATTTGGAACTTATCTGGTCAGGGAATACACTTTGATCCAACTAGTATCCTTAGAGAGAAATAAGAGAGAGACGTGATTCATAATGACACAGTTAAAGACAGACTCAAAGGACTATACCTATACTACACCTTGACTAAAAGAATAGAATTGAATCAGTCTCCAGACCTATAAGTACTCTTACTCATAAAGGTTAATTAGAGGAGGGGAGGAGGAAGACCAAACTTATTTTCAGATGTTCAGAATTACCCAAATAACCAAATGCCTCCCATAGAAAGTTAAAGGTCCCTTCCAAATATGGAAATCTTTCCTTCCCAAGCACAGATACACTTACTATCAGTGTGTTTATGTTGAATAACATACTGTTGCAAAGATTAAAGTGAAATACTTCTCAATCAAAATGTATTTTGAAATGTGCAACTTTTCCATTCACTAATATTTTACTCTCAACTAGAAATGAATTACAAAGCACCTTACCTTTTGCCTTTTTTAATTAAATTTCCCTCTTCCCCATTTCTACTTACATCCTTCCCTCTGTTTCTTAAACTTCTTTTTTCCTGACTTTCTGCAAAACACAGCTTATCCAGGAATCTCACTTAAACCAATGACAAAGGGATAGAAAAAAAACTGCTTCCTGTATTAATCTTAAAAGGAAAATTCAAAACAGCATCTAACATTCTGCATTCTCACAAAGAAAAGGTAAATGTTAACCTGTTTGAAAATGTTACATGCTATAAATAAGTTATAAAATAGAACATTACAATGGAAAAGAATTAAATCTCCCACCTTTCAGCACTAAATGCTGACTCTGTGTCGACGTACACAACAGCTCCTTCTAATCCTCCCATGTTGGTGGGTAACGTGGCCAAAATGCTCATCATTATACAAAACTGAGTTTTTCCACAACCTGGTGGGCCTGTAATCTAAAATAAAATTTTAAAAATTACTTACATAAATATCACAAGTAGTCAAAGCAAAATCCTTTTAAGAACTTGACACTTGCACAGTCCCATTAACCTGGGTTCCTGGAGTTCCTTAATAAATCTTAACATTCCTTAGAATGTTCCTTAAATATTCTAATACATCCATTGTAAGGAATTAAGTCCTTCCTTATATGTCCTAATTGGTACTAGTTAGATACCATCTTGGGGAAAAATGAGAAAATAGTCACTCAAATCATGCTCTGTGTTCTGTAGTTCAAATGAAAAGCTTTGGTTAAGAGAGCTAGAGGGTGCATTTACACATTTAGAACTGGGAGTTATGTATCTTTTTCTCACTAAGACATTTATAAAAGGAACTTGAAAATATTTAAGAGGCTTTAATAATTGGTTTAGCATTTCTTATGCATTGGCCTTTTAGAACAATTTTGTACTAGTCCCTTAAAAAGCTACTTTGATCTTTATTGTGAACAGTAAAGAATTTAGGAGTGAAGAGTACTGATGTATACAATTTATTTTCAAATGCTTCAGCAAAAAAAGTGTGTGTGTGTGTGTGTGTGTACAGAGAAAAATTAAGCAACTGTAACAAAATTCAACAATGGTTGACTCTAGGTGATTTGTACTTTGAAGTGTGTTTTGAAATTTTAGTTGGTGAAAGCTATTCTGAGATTACAAAATTTGAAATCAAGAGGATAGAGATGGAAAAAAATAGGAAATTCTCAAGTACAACTGGAAGTAATGAATACAAATTAATTTGAGGGGCGCCTGGGTGGCTCAATGTGTTAAGCATCTGCCTTCAGCTCAGGTCGTGATCTCAGGGTCCTGGGATCGAGCCCTGCATCGGGTTCTCTGCTTGGCAGGGAGCCTGCTTCCCCTCTTTCTCTGCCTGCCTCTCTGCCTACTTGTGATCTCTGTCAAATAAATAAATAAAATCTTTAAAAAAATTTAATTTGAAAATGTTTTAAAAAAATCCCCTTTAGGGGTGCCTCGGTGGCTCAGTTGTTAAGCATCTGCCTTCAGCTTAGGTCATGATCCCAGGGTCCTGGGATGGAGCCCCAAATGGGCCTTCCTGGTCTGCGGGAAGTCTGCTTCTCCCTCTCCTGCTCCCCCTGCTTATGTTCCCTCGTTCACTTTCTCTCTCTCTCTCTCTCTGTCAAATAAATAAATAAATGGTCTTTAAATATATATATATATATATATATATATTTATATCCCCTTTAAACATATGCTATTTGTCACACTGGTTGCCGCATCCAACATATTAAGAACCAAAACACTATCCCTTTTGTAAAAGTAACACTAATAATTGTTAACACAATTTTTCACAAAGGAAGGGAAAGAACAAGAGGGAAGGAAGAGAGAAAAAAAATCTCAGAGATGAATAAGTCTGAGCTAAGACTGAGACAGACTATAAATATTTGAATAAACTGTCTTAAATACATCATGAAGTAGGGAGAAATAAGCAGGGATGACCCATGAGTCTACATCACTTGTGCCAGTGGTTCTCAAACAACTGAGCACTGGAATTGCCTGGCAAGCTTATTAACTGGCATCTCTGGTTCAGTAGGTCTGGGATGTGGCCTGAGAATCTACATTTCTAATAAATTCCCAGGTGATGTTTATGCTGTTGTACACTTCTGAGAACCATACTCTTAAAATTTAAACTAAAGCTAACCTTCATTTATCAAGGCTCAATATTAAAAAACAAAAGTTCACAAGTTAGAAACCATGTGCTGATTTATTATAATCTCTAAACAGTGATTTAGACTTTCAGAATAAATTGTTGATATCAATAACAGTTTGCCAGATCATGAGTCATCAGTGAAAACGGGTCTCCAAACTTTTTTGATTACATAGTCTGACCAACCAAAAACAAACAAAATTTATTATGGTCTTCCAATGTACACATACTTATTATATACATACTATTTTACTAATACATTCTAGACAATATACAGCATACATAAAGTAGGGATTAAAACATTTAAAATAAGCATTTAAAATAGTTTCATATCCTTTTTTTTAAAGGTTTATTTTTATTTTTATTTGTTTATTTGACAGAGAGAGAACACAAGCAGGGGGAGTGGGAGAGAGAAAAGCAGGCTTCCCATTGAGCAGGGAGCCAGATTCAGGGCTTGATCCCAGGACCCCAGGATCATGACTTGAGCAGATGCTTAACGACTGAGCCACCCAGGCACCCCTATTTTGTTTAAAGATTTTACTTATTTTTTGAGAGAGAGCATGTGCACAAGCACACATGAACAGGGCGGAGGACATGAAGGGGGGACAGTGGCTGAGGGAGAGGGAGAAGCAGACTCTCCGCTGAGCAGGGAGCCCCATGTGAGGCTCCATCCCAGGACTTCGAGATCATGACCTGAGCCAAAGGCAGACACTTAACTGACTGAGCCACCCAGGTGCCCCTCATATCTTATTAGTTGTACATTTTTTTTTAAGATTTTATTTATTCATTTGAGAAAGAGATACAGAGAAAGAGACACAGAGAGAGAGCACAAGCAGGGAGAGACGCAGAGGGAGAGGGAGAAGCAGATTCCCCGCTGAGCAAGGAGCCTGACATGGGGCTCGATGCCAAGACCCGGAGATCACGACTGAGCCAAAGGCAGATACTTAACTGGCTGAGCCACTCAAGCATCCTCAGGTCTTTTTTTTTTTTTTTAAAGATTTTATTTATTTATTTGACAGAGAGAGAGATCACAAGGAGGCAGAGAGGCCAGCAGAGAGAGAGGGGAAAGCAGGCTCCCTGCTGAGCAGAGAGCCCGATGTGGGGGCTCGATCCCAGGACCCTGAGATCATGACCTGAGCTGAAGGCAGAGGCTTTAACCCACTGAGCCACCCAGGTGCCCCTTTTTTTTTTTTAATACAGATTTATTTGAGAGAGAGCCTGAGCCGGGGCAAGGGGGAGGGGCCGAGGAAGAGAGACTCAAGCAGATTCCCCACCGAGCAGGGAGCCCAAAGCAGGGCTCAATCCCACTACCCTGAGATCATGACCTGAGCCAAAATCAAGAGTCCGACACTTAACTGTCTGAACCACCCAAGTGTCCCCAGATCTTTTCATTCTCATAAAAACCTAACACTTTATGTGAAACAATGATAATAATGAAAATAACAAATGAAATTACATTATTATTTAAGTATTTGTCATTCAGTAATTGAAATGTCAGGTCCTAAGTTCCAAATATTTCAGTATTTACATGCAATGGCAGTTTAGTTGAGAAAGGGATAATTGCAAAAATGTAAGAACTGAAATTTTTAAAATACATCACTCATACTTACTATTTTCATTTTTCAATAACTTCCATCAATTAGCAAAAGTTTTTGTTGAACTTTGGCTAATAAATTTCCATCTTTCCTCAAGTCAATCAATTGTTCTTACAACATAATCAAAAGATACTGCATTTTAAGATTTTTAATAATTGGTTTAAAAATAAAAACTCTTTATTTGGAAGACTTTTCAACAGTATAGCAAATATTGTTACAGGTTTTTTAAGTGTGCAGATAACAAAGTTTTCACAAAACACAGTTACCTTTGACAACAAAAATAACATTATAAAAGAAACATTTCCAAGCAATGATTCTTAAAAACACTCTGGGGGCACCTGGGTGGCTCAGTGGGTTGAAGCCTCTGCCTTCGGCTCAGGTCATGATCCCAGGGTCCTGGGATCAAGCCCCGAATCGGGCTCTCTGCTCAGCAGGGAGCCTGCTTCCTCCTCTCTCTCTCTGCCTGCTGCTCTGCCTATTTGTGATCTCTGTCAAATAAATAAAATTAAAAAAAAAAAAAACACACACTCTATATTTTAATCTGTCTTCAAAAAGGCACTGACTTTCTCACTCATTATTAAAACATTACCTTTACTTTAGATTTTTTTTTTTTTAATTTGACAGAGAGAGAGATCACGAATAGGCAGAGAGAAAGGAGGGAGCAGGCTCCCCACTGTGCAGACAGCCTGATATGGGGCTCGATCCCAGGACCCTGAGATCATGACCTGAGCCAAAGGCAGAGGCTTAATCCACTGAGCCACCCAGGCACCCCAAAACATTACCTTTACTTTAAAGGGATATTATCAGAGTATACCATTGATTTGGTTGGTTGGTTAATTTTTAATCTGCTATGAAGCATATTACATAGCCACTTCTCATATAAAAAAGGTCAGCAAATCTGACATATCTTTTCATTTAAAAACAAATTTCACCTATCCTCAATGGGTAGAATTCAACAGCTCTTTTCTTTGCTGTGAGATCACCAAAGAAGCCCTTGGAATTCAAATGATCTTCATGGTCAGTCCCCATCTCATTACAGAGTACTATAGAGATTCCACACTTCACTAACCAGGTTTTTATAAAAATTAACAATGTTGATACCATCCTGAAGCACTCTCCACACATCTGATATCAACTTCTGTGTTGCTACAGATAGCCTAAGGACAATGCAACAAAAAAAGTTCAAAAAATCTTGAGAGAGAACGTCTGTCCATATACCTACCACTTACCTACCATTTTTACTACTACTATGACTAGACTAGCCTAATCTATCCAACAACCCATCCCTCTATCCATTCATCAATCTATCCCAGGTTTGGTTTGGTTTTTTAAAGAATTTATTAAGTAGTCTCTATACCCAGTGTGGGGCTCAAATTTACAGCCCCAAGATCAAGAGTGGCACATTCCACCCACTGAGCCAGTCTCAGTGTCAGGTTTTTTTTAATGCATTTTAAAGTAAGTCAGAGGGGCGCCTGGGTGGCTCAGTGGGTTAAAGCCTCTGCCTTCGGCTCAGGTCATGATCCCAGGGTCCTGGGATCGAGCCCCACATTGGGCTCTCTGCTCCATGGAGAGCCTGCTTTCTCCTCTCTCTCTCTGCCTGCCTCTCTGCCTACTTGTGATCTCTGTCTGTCAAATAAATAAATAAAATCTTTAAAAAAATAAAAATAAAATAAAGTAAGTCAGAGACCTCAGCAAGCTTTTCCTTAATAATTCAGCATGTATATCATTAATATGAATTTAACATGTTTGATTCTTTCCTTTTATAAGGTAAATTTTACATACAGTGAAATGCATAATCTTAAGTTTACCATCTGATGAGTTCCAACAAATGTATACACACATGTAATCTAAACCCCTATGAGTCAGAACATTACCATCACCCCAGGCAATTCCCTCATAAACACTGCTTTATGTTCAAGAAGTTATTTATATTCAAGAAGTCATATAAACATTGTATTATATTCGGGAAGCTTATTGGGAGAATATATCTTCTCTGACCCATCTTTAGTTTAATGGCACACAGAAAAAATTTAGTTCTTCCTGTATTTCATTACTGAAACAAAATCAAGCTAAAATGATCATCTGGGTCATGGTAGAAACTTCTGTACTTTATATAGCATCTTTCTACATTGAATAACCTGTTTTAATTCTTAATGCTTCAAATAATCTCTAATGATTTCTATATAACTTCTGACAGTATCTGTTCACAAAAGAATCCATTTAAGTTGTTGCCATATTGTTTTCTATGCTTTATTTCATTCATTTTATTGTAACGGGAAGAACAAATGTGTCCCTAATATTATTAATAATATATTACATTTGGTCCTTTACTATTAAGAAAACTCAAAAGAGGCTTTTAAATATCTATCATTAATTTTAGTGATATTTTTCTACATATTGAATTTGTATCACTTGACTTTAAATGTCACTAAAAACTGAATGGAAGTTTGTCTTCCTATCCCATGTGTTGTTTTTTTTTTTAAGATTTTATTTATTTATTTGAAAGAAAGAGAATGAGTGAGCGAAAACATGGGAGTAAGGCAGAAGCAGAGAGAGAAGGATAAGCAGACTCCATGCTGAGCATAGAGCCTGACACGGAGCTTGATCCCACAATCCCAAGATCATGAGCTGAGCTGAAATTGAGTCAGATGCTCAGCCGACTGAGCCACCCATGTGCCCTATCCTGTGTGTTTCTTAATTATCATGGCTTCCTATTATCATTACTCAGTATTTCAAGGGACAAAAAAACAACAAAAGTTTCGATATAAAGGATAATAGATATAATCCCATATATCAAATTGTCCTTAGAATTTCAAAAAATTTTGGATGTCTTCTCATAGGGAATTAGATTGTCAGGGATTGACTTCACTAGTCTAGGGAGATTCATCAGCTGACTTGTCTATGCACGTGGTTCACTCCTAGCACATTATTAGTATGGACTCCAGTATACAGTTTCTTTGCAGGAATCTTTTTGCCATTTGTTTGTTTTGTGAGATTTGGTTTAGTTAAATCCAAAATCCATCTAACTAGATATGTAGAACTACAATTCATCCCAGTATGCTGAAAATAAAGGTACAGCAAGGTGCCTCTGTCAACATTCTGTAATACTTCCTCATGGACTATACCTGACATATGACAGTCTGACACACAGACCAAGTGAAGATGCCAGTGTCACTCTATATATTAAATACTCATTAAGGTTTATTTCATTTTTTTAGGTTGAAATACCAATAAAAGTTAGAAATTTTTTTTTCCCACAAACTAATGGACCATCTTACATACTCTGCTTTGGAAATTGCTAGTTTTAAAGAGCCCCAAACACTCTTTTATCATTATCAAAGATGGTATGGATCAAATTAATTATCAGAAATCAGAGGAAAAGTAATTTTTGTCAGTAAAAGTTGGAAGTGGATCTAGAAAATGAAAAACAGTTACTCTTCAGAGTGCTAACTAATGGGAGGAACAGAGGACTACCTTTCTATACATACTATCTACACACCAGGGTTGGGTTTTTTTTTTTTAGATTTTATTTATTTATTTGACAGAGAGAGAGAGAGATCACAAGTAGGCAGAGAGGCAGGCAGAGAGAGAGGGGGAAGAAGGCTCCCCCCTGAGCAGAGAGCCCGATGCGGGGCTCGATCCCAGGACCCTGAGATCATGACCTGAGATCATGACCTGAGCCGAAGGCAGAGGTTTAACCCACTGAGCCACCCAGGCACCCCTACACACCAGATTTTATATACTTTCTAAGATTTAATGAGCTTAAACCCCTTCAATCCTTTGTGATTTTTAGTGGAAAGGTAAAACAAGCCATTATTTTAATTAAAATGATACACGTGAAAACATTCAGTAATATATCAAGTCTCATGAAAATGTAAGGTATTCTCATTATTCCATCTTTAAAGAAAACATGTAAAAAAAATCTGAAAACTTAAACAAGTAGAACTGGCATTTTTTCTACTTCATTATTTTCACGTACTATTCAGCATAGTCTAGGGGAAAATAGAACATTACGTGAATAACATTATAAGATTTCTGGGGTTGTTTGTTTTGTTTTGACTTTGCATTTGAAGTTGGATAATTACATTAATTTAAGCTAAAATAACTAATTTCTAATTCTTTAGCAATCTCAGATCGTCTTCATACATTTTCACTCTCTTTCTAGACTCAAAAAAATATATGCTGCATGCAATTCTGATGGGTTGACTGGAGTTAAATTTCATTATTTTTTCAGGTTTACTTAGTGGGTTAAAACATTTCAACATTAATAATTTTTAGCTTCAGATAGTTTAGCTCTGAATTCTCCCAGCCAAACCACAAAGTTTCAAGTTGTGTTCAGTTCCCAGGTTCAGCTCCAATGGTGGTTAGAAAGGGAGAACATGCCAAACCAGAATAGTCTCAGTTAGTTGTTTCTTGGAAACTGTAGAGTGAATACAACATTTACACACAGAAAAAACCAGTAAAATACAATCAGCTTCATATAGTTTAGATTCCGGGCTTCAACCCTGTCTGAGAAATAAAAGAACTGAAAGAAAATAACCAGTGGTGAGGATCACTCAAATATCAACAGGAAAGCAAGTATTAATAATTAGTTTAAAGGAGAAAGAGAATTATTCCTAAGCAAAGAAAGTCTAGTTGTACTGAAGTAAAAATGAAGCCTAGTCATTTTAATCTTTAGAGAGACTGAATGGTTGAGATGAATCTGAAACCTGGACCTGATAGGACCTAAAACCAAGTTAACTCTCCTCTCACTGAAGACAGGGGCAACAGGATGGGCCATCTGCCAAACCAATACTTCACCCAAGAAAATTTAAGGACTGCCTGCTTCTGATCTGAGAAAAGAGCTTTGGAAACTTCATATCATTTTTTTTAATGATGCCCCTCACCCATCATTTGTCTCCATTTGCTCTACAATCATGTAGAAACATGATTAGGCCTTCAGACCTACAGAATGCATTTGAAAAATAACGAACTCCCAAAATCCTAAAACAAACAAACAAATAAAATCTCAATCTCAGAAAGGCCAGGTAGTACTTTGCCTTGTGAAAAAAACCTTGATCTTAAATTACTTTACATCAACATGTGGAAGATTTTATATCTTGGATTTTCTCCACTACTCCTTCTTATTTCATATTAACAACTGCTATCTTTCAAGTACATGGCAAGGGACAAAAAAGAAGGGAGGGGAACTGAGCAGAAAAACACAGGAGAACGTGGAAATGACAAGTACCCCAAGCTTCACAGTTAAAAAAAAAAAAAAAAATCAGGGGTGCCTGGGTGGCTCAGTGGGTTAAAGCCTCTGCCTTCAGCTCAGGTCATGATCTCAGGCTCTCTGCTCAGTGGGGAGCCTGCTTCCCCCACTCTCTCTGCCTGCCTCTCTGCCTACTTGTGATCTCTGTCTGTCAAATAAATAAATAAATCTTTAAAAAAAAAAAATCAAACAGTATCAAGGGACACCATCATCCATTTAACAATCATATAACATGTGCTATATAAAAGATTCTATGAAATCTTTATGGAGAAAGACATTTATTTCTAAACCAGGAAGTGAGCGAAGAATTAGGAGCAATGATCCAATCAGCCACACCTGCTAAGCTCCTGTATTAGGACAGGGGCCTGACTATCTTGCCTTTCAAAACACTGAGCAGGATACACAAACCACGGCAGCGGATTATGGTCAAGGAATGCGAATTAGAAGTTTCTCCTTTGTAATCCTACTGCTGTTGTCCCACATGGAGCACACCTTAACCTGGCTGTATTCTGATGGAGATGAGGCCCATCTTGGCCAATCTACACACCCATAAGCAAGAAAAATAAGTGTTTGCTGCTGTTATAAGCAGTGTAAGCAGCCAAAATTGACTAATCAAAAATTCACGTCTTGTACTTCACTGTTTATGCATTCCTATCACATGCCTGGTCCTGGAAGGCACTTAAGTTTATGATCCTGCCTTATTAGCTCCTGTGATCTTGCAGGCCACAGCTAACCTTGCCAATAAGAAAGAATAAGAACTGCATATTTAACTGTTCTGAGGAAAAATCAGGATGCCAAAATAGGGCTCTGGCAACCTGCTCCTACCTTTTTGGGATAGTAGAATAGTCACTTCCAAAGCAAAACTGACCCGCTCAAGGAAAACTGGTCTACTTAAATCATGAACAAAGCATAGAAATGCATCAGGAAATACAAATAATGTAAAAACATGCTACATCCTTTCTCAGTATTTAGAGCAAGGATCTGGGTATAATCGTCCCTCTCAAATGTTGTAAAGATTTGGCAGGCTTCATAGGTTTACACTTCCAGAGGTACTCTTGAACAAAGATATGCAGATCTTCTATACCTGTCTGTTGACATGAGTTTGGACCAGTTCTCTAGTCCAGTAACCTCAGGATTGCAGCATGAAAACACTTTTTTTGGCGATCCCTTTAAATACGACCTTAATTTTACCAAGTCATATTAGCATCTTTATTCTACATTCTTAGTAGGGGTGATCTTGACTCCAAGGATGAAACCTGCTTTTGGCGGGGGGGGGGGGGGGGGGGGATTAGATTTTACTCTTTTTTCTACCTAAAACACAGATATACAGACAGTACATAAACAGGTATATAGTGTATCTGTGGCATTAAAATCCCATGGGGAAGGAGGCTTCATTAGAAAAAAAAAATGTCTAAAAAGCTCATAAGGGGAGAAAATGAAAACAGGATTGAAAAACACTGATTTAATGTACATGATCCCCTATGAGGAGGCTAGCATGTGGTTTGACCTCCACATTACTTAAACTTTTAAACTTTAAATTTCAAGCATATCTTTACTACCCATCATTAGTAATAGCAGATGCTGAATTATCTGCTTAGATATTCCTCGAGTAAGGAATCTGATGTTCCCAGGGCATGGGACAAAGCCCCACAGTTCAGTTTCATCTGTGATTCCGCAAAGGCGGTTTCTCTTTGATTTTTCCTCTGCTGCTTCTGCTTTCGGCACGAGGAGTGCTTCTCTACTTCCACTTTTGATCTTGGTGCTGTAACTGCACCTACACAGATTCAGCAACGTCCACATCAATTGAAACTGGGCATCAGGAAGGAGCAGCTATAAAAAGGCTAGCAGAATGTTTCCAGACTTATTCTTACTCCCTCTGTCATCTCCAGGCCTCATCTAAGTTTATCCTACCAGTTGCCTTACCTCTCTCACCAGATATGACATCTACCTTGTATCTGGGACTCTAGGTTTGACCTATTAACCAGAAACAAAGATCATGCAAGGCAATTAATTAGACACCTCCAGTGATACCATATTAGTTCTCTATCACTCTGTAACAAATTACCACAAACTTAACAGCCTAAGACAACACCCGTGTCTTATCTCACACTTCTGTAGGTTCTCACGCTTCCGTAGGTT
Source organism: Martes martes (assembly GCF_963455335.1). NCBI lineage: Eukaryota > Metazoa > Chordata > Mammalia > Carnivora > Mustelidae > Martes > Martes martes. The sequence continues at coordinate 112,191,449 of NC_137894.1, read as the reverse complement.
AGCAGTCCGTCTGGATGGGCTTGACAGGGCTCTCCACTCAGTCTCACTGGGCCAAGATCAAGAAGCCAGCGCAGCAAAACCCCCTGCTCTGCAGCTGCGGACCTGAGCTGTTTCCTCTCTGGCCATCATCCGAGGGCTGCTCACTGCATCTAGAGGCCACCTACCTACGTTCCTTCTCACGATCTTTCTGGTTTCTCCCTCTTTAGCCAGAGAAAGCTCAGTTTTCAAGGGCCCATGGAAGCAGATCAGTAGATCTTCCTGTCTTAGAGTCAGCTGTGCCACAGAACATGCCGTAATAAGGGGAATGCTAGCTCATCACATCCACAGGTTCCAGGCATTGTGGCACAGCATCTCTGGGAGGCCATTTCAGAATTCTGTCTACCACAAAGTCTCTGGGAATGGAGAAGTAATAAAGTTTTTTAAGACTTACACACACACACATGCATGCATATGTGTATCAACACCCATATACCGTGATAGCCAGGCTCTAAGAAGGACCCAGTGATCTCGCTCTGGTACTCACACCCTTCTGTACTCCCCTCCCACACTGTAACGGGCGTGTCTGTGTAATAGACTACAGCAGAAGTAATGCTATGTAACTTCCAAAGCCAGGCCATAAAAGACAATGCCATTTCTGCCTTGTTCTCTAAGATCACTTACTCTAGGTGAAGTCAACTGCCATGTAAGGAAGACAGGCAAGCAGTCCTGTGGAGAGGTCCCGGTGGCCAATAACTGAAACTTCCTGCCGACAAGAGCCAGGACCAACTTCCCAGCCACATACGTGAGCCATCTTGGAAGCATCCCCACCACCCCAGATGACCGCAGCCTCACCAATACCTTGACTGTAATCTCATGAGAGACCTTAACCAGAAAACCAGCTAAGATGCTCCTGAATTCCTGACTCACAGAAACTGCGAGATAATAAATCTTTCTTGTTGTTTTTAGCCACTAAACTTTGGAATGATTTGTTAAACAGCAATATTTAACAGATCTATAAATATGCAGCTAAGATATACAGATATTAGACATATTTAAGAGAAAAACTAAAATGGAAGAATCACTGATGTTCGTTAATAAAAGATCAGTTAAGTAGAAAACTCATATTCCTTAAGTGTACTATTGTGATAATTTTTAATGGTATATAAATCAAAATATAGCATTAAAAATTACTAAAGTTTGGCTTATTTCGAGATCCAAGGAGAGAATATGAAAGACATAGCAATAACCAAAGCACTACAGTAAACAAGCACTACGTAAGTGTTTAAATACAAACTCATTCTTTCAACTAATACTTATTAAATAACTTCTACATATATTAATACTGTGAATCTAACAATAAAAATAAAGACATAATCCCTGCCCACTTGGAATTTATTCTCCAATGAGGAAGACATGCACTAATTAAGCATACGAACACTATAGTTGTAACAGTGACAAGTGCTATATAGAAGAACCAAGTACATGGTTCAGTTCTCTAAAAACATAGGACAATTCCAAGTGTGTTAAGTCAAAACACGATAAAATAGGCTCAAAATACATTAAGTAAAAAATAATAGAATTACAAGTAAATTTGTCAATTCAACAACATTTTAACAACCTTTCTAAATTATTATTAGGTCAGGCTGAGAAAAAAAAGTTGGTAAAGATAAAGAAGATTTGAACAACCCAAATAATAAGCTGAATTTAATGGTCATATATGCAGAGCATTTAAATATTAGAGAATAATCATTCTTCTCAATCGCACCTAGAGTATTTTTGTAAAAATTGATCACATATTACACCCTAAACAAGTTTCAGAAATTTTCAGAGAATCAGTATCACATAAAGTTCTCTGACCAATGAATTTAGGTTAACAATCTAATTTTTAAAAGATAAATTTTTTAATTAAATAATTTAGATTTTCAAAAATTCCAAATAACTCATGAATTGGAGAAGCAATTATAATGGAAAATTTTAAATACCATTAAAACTAAATAAAAATGAAAATGCTATATAATTTTCATTTTATATAAATAAATTTTATATAAAATAAATTTCATTTTATATTTTAAAAATTAAGCAATGGATATTCATAGCCTACAAGCTCAGAGTTAAAAAAAAAAAAAGAAAAACTGAAAATTAATAGATTAAATGTACATAAGTTTTTTGGGGGGGTAGAAATAATCTCAGAAAACATGCAATTACATAGAAGGAGATAATAAAATAAAAGAAATCATTGAAGAAGAAGAAGAGAGGACCAAAAAAGAATAATAAAAAGCACAGTCCTTTGAAAAGACTGTAAGAAGGTCACCTGGGTGGCTCAGTTGGTTGTCTGCCTTAGGCTCAGGTCATGATCCCAGGGTTCTGGGATGGAGTCCTGAATCCCACTTCACACCCCTTGTTCAGCAAGGAGCCTGCTTCTCCCTCTGCCTGTCCCTCCCCCTGCTTACACACTCCCTCTCTCTCTCTCTCTCTGACAAATAATAAAATCTTCAAAAAAAAAAAAAAAGGAAAGAATAATAATATTCTAAACTCTCATCAGACTTTTTAAAAAGGAAGAGAAAAAGAAGACTAAGTAATGTTAGGAATGAAAAGGGGAAAAACTGGATCGCCTGGCTGGCTCAGTGGGTTAAAGCCTCTGCCTTTGGCTCAGGTCATGATCCCAGGGTCCTGGGACCTAGCCCCACCTCAGGCTCTCTGCCCCGTGGGGCTCTCTGCTCCGCAGGGAGCCTGCTTCCTCCTCTCTCTCTGCCTGCCTCTCTGCCTACTTGTGATCTCTGTCAAATGAATGAAAAGGGGAATAAACGCACATATTAAACCAGATTTAAATTTTTTGATTTTTTAAAATCAGATTTAAAGATAAGGAGAATTCAGTGAATAACTTTATGACAATAAATATGAAAAATTAAAGACAATGGGCATATTCATAAAAATGTCATTCGCCAAAACTACTCAGTAAGACATAGAAAACCTGAATAGTCCTATAAGGCATTAAAGGAATTTATTTCATTTTTTTAAATCTTCCCATAAGGAAAATACCAAGATCAGACAATTTTTCAGACAATTTTTATCAAGTATTCAAGAAACAAATAACTCTAATTTATACAAACTGTTACAAAATATTAAGTCGTGATCCCAGGGTGCCGGGATCAAGCCCCACGTCGGGCTCTCTGCTCAGCAGGGAGCCTGCTTCCCTTCCTCTCCCTCTGCCTGCCTCTCTGCCTACTTGTGATCTCTGTCTGTCAAATAAATAAATAAATAATCTTAAAAAAAATAGATCATAAACAAAATGTAAAACCTAAAACTATGAAACTTTAAAAGAAAACATAGCAAAAATCACTGTGTCTTTGGCTGGACAAAGAATTTGTAGAGATGACCAAAAGCACCATCAATAAAAGAAAAAAACTGACAGACTGGACTCCAAAAGCTGCCATGAACAAACCAATGAACAGACAAGCCACAGATTGGAAGAAAACAATTGCAAATCCTATATCTGATGAAGGACTTGTATCCAGAATATATAAAGAATGCTTACAACTCAGTAACAAGAAAACAATCAATTAAAAAATAGGTGAAAGATCTGACTAAACACTTCACTTAAGAAAATACACAAAAAGGGACGCCTGGGTGGCTCAGTTGGTTAAGCCGCTGCCTTCGGCTCAGGTCATGATCCTGGGGTCCCAGGATCGAGTCCCACATCAGGCTCCTTGCTCGGCGGGGAGCCTGCTTCCTCCTCTCTCTCTCTCTGCCTGCCTCTCTGCCTGCTTGTGTGTACTCTCTCTCTCTGACAAATAAATAAAATCTTTAAAAAAAAAAAAAAAAAGAAAATACACAAAAGGGAGTGCCTGGGTGGTTCAGTCAGTTAAGCGTCTGACCCTTTATTTTGGCTCAGGTCATGAGGTCAGGGCTGTGGGATGAAGCCGTACCTGGGGCTCCACACTCAGCAGAGAGTCTGCTTGAGGATTTTCTCTCCCTGTCTCTCTTTCTAAAATAAATAAATAAATCTTTAAAAAAAGAGAGAGAGAGAAAATACACAAATGGCCAGTAAGCACATGAATAGGTGTTGGAAATCATTAGTCATTAGAGAAGTGTAATTAAAACTACAATGAAATTGGCAATTCCACAGCAAGCCTGGCTGTAAGAGTGTGGACGGGGTTGCCTGTGGTCCCCCAGTGGCGCAAGGGGGAGAAAAAAAAACCAACAATGAAATACCACTCACACCCACTGGAATAGCGAAAATCAAAAAGATAAACAATACTAAATGTTAGTGAGGATGTGGAGAAACAAACCGTCACACTTTGCCAGTGAGAATGGGAAATGGTACAGCCACTTTGGAAAGCAGTCTGGCAGTTTCTTAAAAATTTAACATATCCATTATCCACTCACTCTTAGTAATCTCCCAAGAGAAACAAAAACCTATGTCCATACAAAGACCTATCCATGAATGTTCATACCAGCATTATTCCTGCTGGATGAAAACTGGAAACAATCGAAGTGTCCATCAACTGAGGACTGGATTAACAAAATGTGCTGCAGCCATACAACGGGACACAAATCCACAATTAAAAGGAACAAACTACTAACACATGCTACAATATGGGTGAACCTCAAAAACATCGCACTATGTGAAAGAAACCAAACACAAAAGACTACATATTAGATGATCCCATTTATATGAAACGTTTAGAAAAGGCAAATATATAGATAGAAACAGAAAAACAGATGAGTGGGTACCCTAGGCTGAGGAAGGAAGCAAGGATTACCTATAAATATGCATGAGGGAAATTTTTAAGGTGATGGAACTGTTCTAAACCTGGACTATGGTGATGACTTACTAGAAAGTTACTTGAATTATCCAATTAATAATCGTTGAGTCTTTATAGCAGTTAAATTGTACCTTAATAAAATTGCTTTTGAAATAACCAAATGATTTGTGAAAAAAATTTTCAAGCTCGTTAGAAATCAGAAAAATGAAAACTAAGATCATAGATGCCAAAGATGGGCAGAAGTTAAGAAATCTGATTAATACCAAGGAATGAAGATATGGAGCAAGAAGAATCCCTGCACATCACTGGTAGAAATTCAAACAGGTACAACCGCTCTGGAAAACAATTTGTCCTGATTCTGCAAAGTTGCACTATGCACATATCCTATAACCAGGAAATCACTCCAAGGTAGATACCCTAGACAGGATCCAGATAGTAAATATTTCAGGCTCTACAGACCATGAGATCTTTACCACAACTAACTCAACTCTGCCTTCTATCATATAAACAGCAGCAGACAAGACATAAACAAATCAGCATAGTTGTGTTATAATAAAACTTTGTTTACAAAAACAGACACCAAGCTAGATTTGATCATTGGGCAGTAATTTGCCAATCCCTGTCCCAGCGAAATACTCGTACGTGTGATGCAGAGGACATGTACAACAATTTTCATAGGATTTGTTTATATTAGCAGCAAACTAGAAACAACCCAAATGTTCACTCACAGGAAAAAAGATAAATAAATTGTGTCATATTTTCAAAATGGAATATGATACAGCAGGAAAAGGGAATTATACTCCTGTCACCTGAAACAACATGGTTAAATCTCAGAAGACATTATTAAGTGGAAAAAAAAAATTCACAGAATAGATATGATATGAATTAATCACAGAAATGATTTAATAAATCTCAAAATAAAGCAAAACTAAATAAATGTCATAGCACCTATCTAGGTATATAGACAGTAAAAGAAAACCATACGGGAAAAAATTTTAGGAATGGTAAAAATTCAGGACAAAGATTACACCTCAATGAAGGGTAAAGATAGGATCAGGGAGAAATCCACGGTTAGTTTCAATGGTTGTGGTATTGTTCTGGTTCTTATTAAGTCATAAGGTCATAAGACTTCCTAACTTACACATGTAGGATATATTTAATCTTATATATATATGTATAATATACATTAAAATTTTGTTATTAAAGGTGAATAGAAATACTCCCTATACTCAGCTGAAAAAAAATCCCAAAACAACTGAAGAGGCTACCTGTAACTAAAACAGAAAGTACAGAATGGGCCACTAAAAAGCAGTCAGAGTATCTGTGCTCCAAGTCCACCAAGCAGATCATGACAAAACACCAACATGGCTGGTAACTAACACTTGGATTCAGAAAGAATTGACAAATGCCAAGTGAAAAAGTATCAAAACGTATTCTTTAAAAAAAAAACATTTTTTTAAATTAGTTGTTAGTTAATCTTAAATTCAGTTTTTGTTATTTAAGTAACTTTATAACTGTGGAACACTGCTGTTAACAAACTCACTTGAAGAGGTCCCGCTAGAGTGCAAAGATTACATATAGTAAGATTCTGGCACCATCTGGTGGCAGTACCCTGCAACAGCAGGGGGTTTTTGTTGCTTTTAAAGATTCGCTCACTCATTTATCAACTATCTAATAGGCATCCTCCCAGCATAGCACACACATATTTTTAAACCTTTCTTAGAAGACAGGACATAAAATAAGGTATAGTATCTAAAACAGAATGCCCATTTTCAAGAAAAAAAAAATCTACACTGGAATTCATGACTATGAGAATGTCAGAGTCTGCTCTTACTTAGAAGTTTGCTTAAAATATCTATGCCCTTAGAAGTCTCAGGCAAGAAGTTCTTCAGGAGTATCCTGGTAAGTGCGTGAGTTACCACACCGGACCAGTAAGCATGCCAATGTAGCATGCGGGAAAGAACTGTGGTAGTTTCTAAATATCTTCAATCTCACTATGGAAAACAATATAGAGGTTCCTCAAAAAAATTAAAAATAGATCTACATACAACTAAGAAATTCCACTTCCAGATATATACCCAAAGGAAGTAAAAACTATTTCATCAAGATACCTGCACTCCAATGATTATCATAGTAGTATTCTCAATAGCCAAGATATGTTAACAACCTAAATGTCCATCACAGGTGAATGGATTTAAAAATGCAGCATTAAAAAAAAAAAATGCAGCATTTAAGCAATGTACACAAGAGCCAAACTACAGAAAGAGCCTAGATGCCCATTGACAGATGAATGGATAAAGAAGATGTGGTATAGATACACAATGGAATACTACGCAGCCATCGAAAAATGAAATCTTGCCATTTGCAACAACATGGCTAGAACTAGAGGGTATTATGCTAAGCAAAATAAGTCAATCAGAGAAAGACAATTATCATATGATCTCACTGATATGAGGAATTTGAGAAACAAGACAGAGTATCATAGGTGAAGAAAGGGAAAAATGAAGATGAAACCAGAGAGAGAGACAAACCATAAGAGACTCTTAATCTCAGGAAAACAAACTGAGGGTTGCTGGAGGGGAGGGGGTTGGAGGGATGGGGGAGCTGGCTGATGGACATTGGGGAGGGTGTGTGCTATGGGAGCGCTCTGAATTGCATAAGACTGATGATTCACAGACCTGTACCCCTGAAACAAATAACATTATTTGTAACATTAATAACATTTATTAACGTTATGTTAATAAAAATAATAATAATAAATGTGGCATATATACACAATGGAAAATTACTCAGCCATGAGGAAGATAACCTCCCATGAGCAACAACATGAACGGACCCTAAGCACATTACACAATGCAATGTAAGTCAGACAGAGAAAGAAATATACTATACAGTATCAGTTACATGTGGAATCTAAAAAAGTTAAATCTGTAAAATGGTGGTTAAAAAGAGGTGGGGTGGGGAGATAAGAGTGATGTTGTTTGGGGCACCCAGGTGGCTCAGTTGGTTAAGTAACTGACTCTTGATTTCAGCTCAGGTCATGATCTCAGGGTCTTTGAGACTGAGCCGCGCATCGGGGTCCACCCTCAGCACAGCCTCTACTTGAGATTCTTTCCCTCTGCCCCTCATGCCCCTCCCGGCTCACCTGTGCCCTCCCTCCTGCCCTAAAATAAATAAATCTTTAAAAAAAAAAAGTGATGGTGTTTAACAGTACAAACTCGTAATGAAAAGTAAATAAGCCACAGTGCTCTAATGCAGTCTAATGAGTATAGACAGTAATACTGTACTATAATTATGTGGTAAATATTGCTACATCAGCAATCACATTATAATATACAAATGTATTAAAGTAACATCGGTTAAATGTCCAACTCGATTTTTGGCTCAGGCATGATCTCTGGGCTGTGAGATCACGCCCCACATGGATCCTGCTTGAGATTCTCTCTCCTCTTCTCCCTCTGCCGCTCCCCCCTTCCCCTCTCTAAAAAAAAAAGAAAGACATGTCCTTGAATTCTTGACATTTCTTTCAAAAAGTAGAGCCAATTTTCCCTTTCCTTGAATGTGAGCTGTACTTAATGATATGCTTCTTAAGAAGACAATGTGGCAGAAGTTAATGGTGTGTAACTTCCACAACTAAATCATCAAAGGCTTTACCACTTCCATCTTGCCTTCTTTTGGATTATTCACCCAGGGGGAAGTCAACCACCATGTCCTGAGGAACTTAAGCAGACTGTGGAGAGCCTACTTGGAGAGGAACTGTGACCGCCTACCAAGAACCAACATCAACTTCCCAGTTACGTGAGTGAGCCCTCTTGGAAATATCCTCCAGCCCCACCACGCCTTCAAGATAACTGCGTCCCTCACCGACATCTCTGAGCTAAGCCACTCCCAAAGAAACAGAAATCGTATCAATTGTCGTTAAGTCACTTCATTTTGAAGTAATTTGTTGTGCAACAACACATAACCAACACAGCCTATCACATCCTAGAACCAAATTTTACCTACAACAGAAACTAAAAATAGCTCACTTCAGTTTAATACCATGATTTGCCCACATGTTAATAAAATTTCAAATTTTCCTTCCTCATACACTAAGTACTGTTCCTTTAATTCCTCTAAATCGCTTCATGCTATTTCATAATATTCATCAGTTTCTAAGTTAATTTTAAGAAACAGCAACCGAAGCAGACTTCAGGTGGTCAGCGAGGACTGTTCTGAATATCTCTATTTTTTGAAAAGCAACTATACTAGGTCCTGAGTGGAGAACCATGCCCTTGAGGTATGAGATAATCTATGTTTCTCAACTAAACTTTTTCCCCTGGCTCTGAAGGTTACAGGCCAGTGGGAGATTTGGAAAGTTTCTCCTTTACCTCTGTGAGGGATCCACAAGCCACACCACCATGCAGGGCTTCATCCAACGCAGAAAGGGTTGTGGCTAAGAACGCTGGGGAGAGAGAAGCAGACATCTGCATCTTCATTCCATAAGCCTGAACAAGAAAAAGAAGACGTTCTTTTCAATGCCCATGTCTAGTCAAAACCAGAAACCCACTCCAAACCTCAGTTTCTAGCAGCTGGAACCCCAATCCATCTCTCTTTTCCTCAAACATTTAGTTGTTAAATGAATATTTAGTCCATGCCAGAGACTATGCCAGACTATGGGGATATGATAGAGGAGAAAGAGGCCCTGCCCTCACAGTACCTATGGTCACCCAGCAGTTGAAATTAGGACTAGAAAGCAGGCAATTACAATACAGATAACAGAGACACCATGACAGGGAACGTGGACTCACAGAGACAGTATATACTTCATCTATGAATTCTGTGATCCAGGAAGACTTCAGGAGGAGCTGGATGTCTGAGCTAAAATGTGAAATAGCTGTTAAGCAAATGGAAATACACATATTCCTGCCAGAGACAGAACACACAAAGAAAGGGAGAAAATGGAAACTAATAAAAACTACAAAAAATAAAAAGAGTTAGAATGGTTGAAAGAAGGAGTGTGGTCACAGTGGGGCCAGTGATGGGGCTGGAGAAATAAGCAGGGGCCAAATCACGAAAGAGACTTGTTGAAGTCTGGGGTCAATGTGGAGAGCAAGAAGGAATGGCATGCTCAAGTTATCTTTTCCAACCAAGGTTGGTCTGTGAAGAATAGCTTGAAGGTAGGTATGGTACCCTGAGAAACGGCCCCCCAAGAAATGTCTGCATCAAATCCTTGGAACCTGTGAATGTTACCTTCCTCTGAAAAAGGGCCTTTAAAATGTGATTAATGTGATTACATATCTAGCAATGTTTAAGAACACTTACCTCTACAATTTCTAACATTAAAAATTACTACTATTTTATTAAATTGCCCAAATAAACTGAGGTCAAGCCATAGAACAGTAATTATTCCTTCCTTCCTTCATTCATTCATTTTCAACAAATACTGAGTACTTACTACATGCCATATACTATGATAAACTATGGGAACAGAAACAGAAACAGTTTCTAACCACTTCCAGTTTACAACTTAATAAATCTATGTATCAAATCCAAGGCCCTTCTGCTTCTGTGAAGATGTAGGAAAACCAGCCTATTAATATTTGTAAGCCAGAAATGTGCCCACTTCTGTCCAATCTCACCTATTAAATTCTTAGATCATTTAAACCATGGATTATCACATTTTTCTAAGGCTATACTCAGGTACATTAAAAAGAAAGAAAAAGAAAAGAAAAACTACAGAAAAAATTCATGTGGTATGCATCTGATTTAGAAATACCTGAATATTGTCTACAATATATCATCGGGCTATATTGCCTGGTAGGTAGGCTTGGAGACATTTTACCAAACGTATAAAGGCTGCCCAATCTGTCAACATTAAAGTACTTCCTTTGCCTCTATAAGAACACTAATCACTAGAATAATAGAATTAGTGACACATACAAAAAAGACTAAAATGAAGGAACAGGATAAGATATGATAGTACGTATACAATATCAGAAATGATAGTATGTATATAAATGAAACAAAAAGGAAATTTTGATATGCCACTCCACCAGGTTTTCTTCTATGGTGGTGGCTGCTTCTTCTCAGACACATCATTATTTAATCTGATTTTAAAGTGTTGGCTTCGCTCAGGACTTGGTCTTAGATATGCGTATCTCATTGTCATATTTACACTGATGACTCCCAAACACATACTGCTACGACAGACTTCTCCTTCAGACTGCAGGTCTGAGTATTGAACTGCCTGCTTCGTATCTCCACTCAATGTTTCATAAGCCCCTTACATTCAACAAGTACTAAATTAAATTCATGATCTGCCTCCACCAAGTCTGATCCTTTTTCCAGCATTCCTTATCTCAGGAAGTGGTACTACCCAGTTTCCCAAAGCAAAAAATCAAGGACTCATCTGTCACTTTCCTGTATTTCACCACTACACACTGGTAAACAATCACCAATCCTACTCATTCTGCCTCCTAAATATCTCTCATAACAACTCACATAATGCCATCTGCACTGACACCACACGAAAAACACTCGTCACAACCACTTTCTATCTGGAATATAGGAGTAGATACCTAAGTGCTCTTCACGAATATTTTCCTGCTCCTTTCCAATTACTTACCTGTGTTCAAGACTGAGTTGTGGGGGTTTTTTCTCATTAAATTTTTGTTTTAATGAGTCTCAAAATTCTGTAACAGATTTTTGGTCTTGTTGTTCTCATTAAAAAGTACTGATTTTTAAAAATTAGTAACTTAAAACAGCCACACACCAAAAAACACAAATGGTCCACAAAACATTCTCCTTTCCTTCTTTTTTTTTTTTTTTTAATTTATTTGACAGAGAGAAATCAGAGCTAGGCAGAGAGGCAGACAGAGAGAGGGGGGGAAGCAGGCTCCCTGCTGAGCTCGATCCCAGGACCCCGAGATCATGACCTGAGCCGAAGGCAGAGGCTTAAACCACTGAGCCACCCAGGTGCCCCTCTCCTTTCCTTCTGAAGGTTTTATGATGCACTGTTACCAATAACTAGTCTTTTACTATTAATTGGCCAATTGACACAAACAGTTCCGAGACCGTTCTTCCACCACTGATTAAGACTGGACTGGCAGGTACTGGGGATAATACTCATTTAGCCTTCTGAGCTTTCTGGGCAGACTTGTGACCTTGCCAGCTCCAGCTGCCTTCTTGTCCACTGCTCTGATGACACCCACAGCAACCATCTGTCTTATGTCACCAACAGTAAAATGGTCCAGAGGAGGATAATGAAGTTCTTAACATGCACAGGCTTGCCAGGAACCATATCAACGAGGCAGCATCACCAGATTTCAATAACTTGGAACCATCTTCTAGCTTTTTTCCATAATGATGATCTATCTTCTCCTTCAGCTCAGTAAACTTGCAAGCAATGTGAGCTGTGTGACAATCCAGCACAGGTGCATATCCAGCACTGATTTGGCCTAGATGGTTCAGGATAATCACCTGAGCTGTGAAGCCAGCTGCTTCCACGGGTGGGTCATTTTTGCTGTCACCAGGCACACTGCCACGATGAACATCTTTGACAGATAAGTCATTCTTTTTTTTTTTTTGTATTTTTTTTTTTATTTGAGAGAGGGTGAGAGAGACAGAAATAGAGAGAGAGAACACAAGCAGGGGGGAGAGAGAGAAACAGACTCCCCTCTGAGCAGGGAACCTGACATGGAGTTTGATCCCAGAACCTTGGGATCATGACCTGAGCTAAAGGCAGACACTCAACCAACTGCGCCATGCAGGTGCCCCCAGATACGTTGTTCTTGACATTGAATCCCACACTGTTCCCAAGAAGAGCCTCATTCAGAGTTTCATGCTGCATTTCAAAAGACTTTACTTCAGTGGTAACACTGACCAGAGCAAAGGTGACCACCATGCCAGGTTTGAAAACACCAGTCTCCACTCAGCCCACAAGGACAGTACCAATACCAACAATTTTGTAGATATCCTGGAGAGGCAAACACAAGGGCTTGTGGTTCCAGAAATGCAATCCAGAGCTTCAGGCAATGTGGTTCCACTGGCATTCCCATCTTTAGGGTGAATTTCCGTCCTTTGAACCGAGGCATGTCGGCACTTGGCTCCAGCATGTTGTTACCACTCCAACAAGAATTGCCACAAATGCTACTATGTCGGGGTTGTAGCCAATTTTCTTAATGTAGGTGCTGACTTCCTCAATGATTTCCTCATATCTCTTCTGGCTGTAGGGTGGCTTACTGGAATCCATTTTGTTAACACCAACAATTAGTTGTTTTACACCCAGTGTGTAAGCCAGAAGGGCTTGCTCACGGATCTGCCCATTCTTGGAGACACCTGCTTCAAATTCACCAACAACGGGGCGCCTGGGTGGCTCAGTTGGTTGATCAACTGTCTTCAACTCAGGTCATGATTCTGGAGTCCTGGGATCGAGTCCTGCATCAGGCTCCCTGCTCAGTGGGGGGTCTGCTTCTCCCTCTGACCTTCCCCCTCTCACACTCACTCTCTCTCATTCTCTCTCTCAAATAAATAAATAAAATCTTCTAAAAAAAAAAAAAATTCACCAACAGCAGCAGCAACAATCAGGACAGCACAGTCAGCCTGAGATGTGCCAGGAATCTTGTTTTTTTATAAAGTCTCTGTGTAAGACTGAGCTTTTAAAAACACAGATCATACCCTTTTAGGACTTTTTATTGCTCTCAGAATAAAGTTCAAAATCCTTTACATGTCTGCAGGCCCCATGATCTGACTCCTGCTTGCTTCTCTGACTTCATCGCTGAGGTCAATCTGCTCCTCACTGCTTTGTTCCAGTCACATCAGCCTGATGTTACTGCCGGGAAGTGCCATCCTCCCTCTCTCACAGGGTCTTTACACATCCTGGTCCCCCTGCCGACAGACTCCTCCGTGCTCACCTCCTTCCTGACTTTGCCTATCTCTCCCCTATTCATCATCCTTCAGGTTTTAGCTAAAATGTCACTTCCTAGTGGGAGCCCTTCCTAACCCTGGAACTAAGTAGCGAACCCCGTTATTAAGTTTCAGAGTTTTTAATACTTTTCCTTGGTAGGACTTATCATTACTACAAATAACTGTTTATGTACTTATATGTGTAATGTCTGACTTCTCCCACTGGACTGTAAGCTGCATGAGGGCAGGATGTTACCACGTTCACTACAAGATCCCCAGGACCTGACAAGAGTACCTGCTACATAGCTGGCCCTCAATAAATACCAGTTAAAGGAATATATCAATGAACAAAAAAAATTCCCTGGAAAAATGTACTGAAGCTAAACCAATGTTTATAGCAAGACTCAAATCTAGAGAATGCTATGGAAGTGAACATACAACAAAGGAGAAAGACGGTCTCTAGAGCAGGCATCTGGAATGGTACTGATACCTTGGCTGAAATGGTAGCAGAAGTGGAGACGAAAGGTGAATTTCCTGCCTGTGCTCTCTTTAATTCTCTAACTAGAAATACGCCATACATATTGACCAAACAGAATGACACATGCTAAACTAAAAACACTTTCTTGGTGCTTTACGAGCTTCAAAATAGTAACAAGTTAATTGAACCTGGTCACAGCATCACCACTTACTATTTTAGCTCTCCTCCTTCTCCCATAAAACGAAGTGAGCTGTTCAAGGCTTGGAGGTCAATGACAAAGCTAGACAGTGCCAGTACCTAACTCCAATTCTAATTCTTCTGACTACTCTACCTATGGGGTATTTTCTTAGATCACAAGCTAAATCCGAACAAAAGAAAATACTTCATCTATTCGTTAATTTCAGAAATTTCAAATGACACTAACATCCCTTCCTTCGTACTTCATAGAATTGAACTCCACTTTTTTGCTCAGTGGTTAACAAATTTCAATATAAGATGTAAGGTAAGTAATCTATAATTCACCTAAATAAATACATTTATAAAGCACTAAACAGACTTCCAGGCACTCTTATTCTGGGAAAACAGGATCTTTTCTACCATGCACTAAATCTACACGTTGAAAAGCTAAAGTTAGGAGACAGAAAGTATAAAATAATTGTACCACTTGACAAGGATTTGTTATCAAGACTTTAACTACAAGGATTTGTTATCAAGACTTTAACTCTTCTCAAGGGTGAGCGAAGTTTTTGGGTGCCTAGGTGGCTCAGCTGGTTTAGCAGCTGCCTTCAACGCAGGTCACAATCTCAGAGTCCTGGGATCGAGCCCCACTCAAGCTCTGTACTCCACAATGAGTCTGCTTCTGCCTCTCCCTCTGCCCTTCTCCCCAGCTCACGCTTGCTCTCCCTCCCTCTGTCTCTTCTCTCTCTCTCAAATAAAGAAAATCTTAAAAAAAAAAAAAAAGAGTGAGCAAAGTTTTAAAGTATTATTTAATCAATAAGCAAGTGGAAACCCAATATGTGTACTTTATGATGTAGACTGATGATAATAAAAGTTAGAATTATAGAGACAGGAACATTCTAAACTTAGGAGTATATTATAATTTAACCATGAGGTCCACAAATTCTACCCAAACAAAAGACACAGATGTCCTTTTGAAATATCACTATTAGCTACAGGGGGAAAAAACTTCCTGCTGCTTCCTCGTTCCCATAATTAGGAACTGTCTCTCATGAGTTTATAAACTACATAAATTTTTCACATATATTCTTATTAAAGGACTAACTTGATGGTGTGAATCAATACTTTTGAGGTGTTCATCTCTATTTTTGCTTTTGCCTCATCCCAAAAAAGATTCTATTTTTTTAAAAGATTTATTTATTTGAGAGAGTGAGCACACAGAGGCAGATGGAGCAAGAGGCTCAAGCAGACTCCACACAGAGTAGAGCCCAACACAATGGCTCAATCTCATGACCTGAGCTCGTGACCTGAGCCAAAACCAAAAGTTGGTTGCTTCAACAACTGTGCCCCCCAGGCACTTCCCAAAAAAGATTTCCAATGAGATTAAGAATCATCTCAAAAATCATAACCAGGGGCACCTGGGTGGCTCAGTGGGTTAAAGCCTCTGCCTTCGGGGCTCAGGTCATGATCTCGAGGTCCTGGGATCAAGCCCCGCATTCAGCTCTCTGCTCACCAGAGAGCCTGCTTCCTCCTCTCTCTCTCTCTCTCTCTCTCTTTTTTCTCTCTGCCTGCCTCTCCACCTTGTGATCTCTATCTGTCAAATAAATAAATAAATAAAATCTTTTAAAAAAATCATAACCAAATCATAAAAAAATACATATATATACCGTTTGCATCTGTGGGGCACAGGCCCTACTGACCACACATAGAAGTTCATGGACACCTCTATAACTAAGGCCGGTCATCTTCATAAGTTCCAGTGGGGAAAGACATAAAAAGTCCTAAAAAGAGACATAAAACGACTATTTAAACATGTATGTGCAACAAAGATACTGGAATTAAAAAGAAACTTTTCATGGACATAATCCATGTGTAGATAAAGCATAATTTGTTGTAGATCACAGATGTATATGTTTCTTATAGTATTGCCCCCTATATACCTTAACTGAAAGATATGACACCATAAACTTACCTTCTAATCCTCCAATTTAGTTAGCATATATCAGAGGACACATCAAGTGACATCACATAGCAGCAGCCTCCAATCCAGGTATATACAAGCACTGCCCTGTGCTGGAGTTTGGGCACAGACACCAGAAAGTGCAGGTTGAAACGGGTTTCTTACTAAGCTATGAGATCCTTCAGAGGAAGTATTTAATCACTGAGATAATAAAACTGGCTATGGGATGAAATGTTAAGTCTCATACTTTTAAGAGTGTTTTCAAGTATGAACATGAGGATTATTAAATGTATAAGAGGAACCAAAAATACCATTAACACACAAAGCAATTTTTTAAAATTGTAGCATACTCTGAAAATTAGTCTTATTAAGGATTAAATCTTTTTTTTTTTTTTTTTTTAAAGATTTTATTTAATTTGACAGACAGAGATCACAGGTAGGCAGAGACGCAGGCAGAGAGAGAGGAAGGGAAGCAGGCTCGTTGCTGAGCAGAAAGCCCGATGCGGGACTCGATCCCAGGACCCTGGGATCATGACCCGAGCTGAAGGCAGAGGCTTTAACCCACTGAGCCACCCAGGCGCCCCAGGATTAAATCTTAACATAAAACCTTATTTAAACCAAGAAGGATCTGCTTCACTATTGTGCTTAAAAATGCAACATCTGGGGCGCCTGGGTTGCTCAGTGGGTTAAGTCTCTGCCTTTGGCTCCCGTCATGATCCTGGGGTCCTGGGATCGAGCCCCGCATCAGGCTATCTGCTCAGCAGACAGCCTGCTTCCCCCTCTCTCTCTGACTGCTGCTCTGCCTACTTGTGATCTCTCTCTCTCTGTCAAATAATAAATAAAATCTTTTTTTAAAAATGCAACTTCTGCTCTATCCATTTCTCTTATTCAGTGATAGGAAAATTATCCTATTAACTTCTCCTCCTTGCAAGAGACATTATCCATTTTTAAAGATTTTATTTATTTATTTGAGAGAGAATGAGTGAGAGAAAGCATGAGAGAGGAGAAGGTCAGAGGGAGAAGCAGACTCCCCAAGGAGCTGGGAGCCCAATGCGGGACTCAATCCTGGAAGTCCGGGATCATGACCTGAGCCGAAGGCAGTCGCTCAACCAACTGAGCCACCCAGGTGCCCGACATTATCCATTTTTAATACCATCTCCTCATCTAAGTCCTATTTCTTACGTAACTGCAAAGTTTCTCTCAAGTGGATGAAACTTCTCTAGAATCCCAAATAAATGGCATGAGTATACTTCACAGTATGCTATAAGCATTCTCCCCTGACCCAAAATGAAAACATAGTAGAATCTGGATAATGAAATCACATTTGGAAATATAACATTACTGCCCTTTTACTTTATATTATTATTTTTTAAAGATTTTCTTTATTTATTTGATAGAGAGAGACACAGCATGAGAGGGAACACAAGCAAGGGGAGTGTGAGAGGGAGAAGCAGGCTTCCTGCTGAGCAGGGAGCCCGATGTGGGCCTCAATCCCAGGACCCTGGGATCACGACCTGAGTCGAAGGCAGACGCCCAACATCTCAGCTACCCAGGCGTCCCGTGGCCTGTTATTTTAAATTAGCCTCTGGAGAAGCACTGTCATTTATCTTTTTTTTTCTTTTTTTAGAAAGTTAGATTTTCATATTTCAGGCTTATTTTGGAGTTATTAACATATACCTAAAATTAATTTGTACTTAAAGTTTCTCCAAGAGAAAAAGTACATAAATTTTACCTGACAGGTAACAATTTGATATCTGTTCAGACGGTCACACAGCTCTTGTGATAATCCCACTCGTCTGAGTTTCTTGCTACCCATGCCTAAGGACCTGATGCAGATGCAGCAGGAAAAGGACCCTGAAAAGAACTGGAAAAGGGCATAATCAATTGTAGAAGGCTATCCAAAACACACTACAAAATAAAAACTCTTCAAGCTTCTCCAGATGCAAAATGAAATGTATAGTACTTAAAATATTACTGATAAAATAAAGGATGGCTACAGAATCTTTCTAAATGTCTACCAAACATCCACACAGAGAAACAAAACAACATAAAAATGTGCATCTCACACAATTCTTTGGTATTTCTTACATTAATATAAGGACACCACTTCTCATTTGTATAGCATCTTAAGATTTTCAGTGTATTTATAAATTTTATTTGGATACATAATTAATCCTCAAGGAGTATTTCCAAGCACTCCTTAGAAAGCCTTTACTTTCACTGCACTGTAACAACAATAAATTTACTGTGCACCTACTAGGTACCAGATACTGTTCCAGAGCTTTACATAAATTATCACGTTTAATCTTCTCAACAGCCCTATAAGAAAGTCTGATTAATTATCCAATTTTTACATACGAGAACACCAAAGACTAGAAATGTTAGCTATTCCATTGTCATCAGAAAAAGTTAATGGTGGGTCCAAAATTTCAACTCAGGAAGTCTGACTCTAAGGCTTATCCTCTTAACCATTTCACCCTACTACAAGCCCATAATCATATTTAACTTCTTTTTCTACAAGGCAGAGCAAACCTCTGTATCAAATGAGATTTTATTATTTCAGGTCTTATTTACAAACTGAAATTGTCTTTATTGTATTAGCTGCTCACATTCTCACATGCAATTAAATTTCACTCTTGTTGTTGAACCTCACTGAGGCTAAATGAGACTCGTGAAATATTTGCCTTCAGAGAACTAGAACACAATCACTGTGATTCCTTTCATAATGCATGCAAAGGAGAGGTTGTGTTATCTCACTGAGATGGCAAGATGTCCTTTGAGTAGAGTAGAAAGAAAAACTCTTCATTGTTCCAGGCAATAAAGCAATATAGTTATCAGAAAAGAAGTAACAGTCTGGAACAAAATCACATAGTACTGATAATTTGGATACCAGTTTATTTCCAATACCATGGCCCAAATTTCTACATAACATCTAAATTCTCTGAATCAAATGAACTCTCCCCCTCCCTTTCTCTCCCTCTTCTTCCTCCCTCCCTCTCTCTCTCTCTCTCTCTCTCTCACACACACACACACACACACCCCTCCCAAACACAAAATACATTCTTCTCATTCTCCAGTGGGAGTTTGTCAGTATTGATTTGTTTCCCAAATAGTTTACCAAGTGATATCTGCTGTGTCATTTCCTAGTGTCTTTACAGATCAGATAGTTCTGGGCAATAACACCATTTAGACCGATAAATTCAATCAAAAAGAAGAACCCAAACTTCCTGGCCTTTTACAATAACCAACTCTGTTATCTCAGCCTCATTAGGGCCACTCCCATCATCATATCCATACTGCCTCCGGTTAGTCCTTGACTATCAAAAAAAAATCCATTCATTTGCTCCTTCCACAGATACTTCTTAATCACACACTCTGTAAGTCCTGGAGTACAAGAATCATCTAAGCATATTCCCTACCCTTTGGGAACACGTAGTAAAAGATGAAAAGAGATGTATACACAAATAATTACAGTCGTGCAGTAAGTATTGTCATTGATTTTTAAATGTGCTATGGAAGCTGACAGGAAGAAGCACCAAACTGGTCTGGAAGAGTCAGGTCAGTACCACAATCCTGCCAGAGGTAGCTTCCTGAAAATTTGCTCCAATCCTGTCACTGTCCACCTTTAAAAAAACTACCCATGAGACCATTAGACCCTGGGATAAATTCCACACTTCTTAAGATCGCATAAAGACCCTTCATCAACTTGTCTCTCACTTCCCTCTCATTCATGTATCTGATTGCAAGGCCCAGATCCCGCCTTCCTTGCAGCTACTTCATCTCCTGGTGTCCGTGCTTCCTCATCTGTAAAACAAAGGTAATTTGAATATCTACCTCATAAGAATGTAGTGAAAGGTTAAGGGATTTGGTGCCTGACACACAGAGCTATCAATCCAGGCAGCAAAACATCATTTGCCCTCTCACTTATCGGCTCTCCAGCCATGATAGATTAGTAGGTTGCACAAAAGTCAGTTAGTCCTGACTCCTTGTCTTTCCTCCACAAAGCCTGCCCCCAACTCACTCTCTTCCTCTCCAATGTTCTCATTATATTTTGTACATATTTGTTGGATAATCCTATTAACGTATTATTACAGCTTGCGTGTTTGTTTCTTCCACCGGAGACTTAAATTCCTGCTGTGTGTGCGCGCGTGCCCGCACCTGTGAACAGGAGTGAGGGAAGCAATTCCATCCTGAAGACTGAAACCCTCCCTCCCCAACAAAGTAAAAATCCTCACGTAAGATGTTCAATGAAAATTGTTACATAACGATAACAGCTCATGTTTATGGAGCCCTTATTACGTGCTAAGTACGGTTCCAAGAGCTTCGGTCCGATGTTTTCCCTCACTTTTCAGACTAAGGATACTGAGGTATCGAGTTGAAAAATTTGTGCAAAGTCTATCAGCGGGCAAATGGTTAAGTCCGCATTCCAATCCAGAGATCGAACTCCTCGCTTTAACTACGTCTTCTTCAACACCACCAGAAGGCGAGCAGACCCTAAACTTCGCTTAATGATGGGCTCCCCTGCCGAGATCCCAAACGGCATCAAGAGGCGAAAATGTCACCCGAATCCCCTAAAAATAACTTTTGCCAACAAGGAGCAGTTTCCCAGCATCTCCCACAAAAGAAAGCCAGAAGCCCCCAGATCAGCGGCGGGGTTCCTGTTAAAATACCTAAAGGCCTAGGGGGAGTGTACTGGACCAAAGAGAGATTCACGCCTACCCCGAAATCAGTAACACAGAGAGGGACCCGGAGAAGGAGCAGAAAATAATGAGCGCATCCCATTTCCCCACAAACGCCCCCAACATGAAACTTTCCAGTACCAGGTCTGCAGCATCCAACTTTCAAAGTTTCCCCCACCCCTCACAGTTCCCCGCGGAAAGCGCCGCAAAGCAACAACCCAAGTGCTGACTGGGTCATCGCTCTGGCGAAATATCCAATCAGAGGTAGGAAGAGAGCCCCAAGTTGTCTCCCCTGCTTGCTGGGAATTGTAGTTCACACTATATCCGTCGATGAGTTCCAATCAGTTTCTCGCTACAGTGATTATCAAAGTGCTGTAGAGGAACAGCAGCAAGAAGTGAATGAAGCCAGGAAAAACCTTGCTTGGAATTGTCTTTTTTCTCTGTTTTGTCACTACATTTAAAAAATGTGTAATGGATCAAAGAGACATGTTAGTTTTCAGGGAATAAGAATCCATCTATCCTACAAGAGGTTTTGAAAGAGAGCTTGGGTTTGTTTGGGTTTGCTTTTTTCTTTTCTTTTCTTTTTAAGATTTTATTTATTTGAGAGCGAGCATATAAGCCAGAGGAGGGGCAGAGGGAGAGAGAGAAGCAGACTCCCGGCTGAGTCTTCCTGGGGCTCCTAACCTGAGCAGAAAGCAGATGCTTAACTAGGGTAGCCACCCAGGTTCACCTCCTTTGGTATTTTCACCACACTTTGGTGGTGAATTAGTTTGGGAAATGCTGCGTGAAATTGCTTAAACTGAAAACACTTAATGGGGAAACATGAGTCTGTAGTTTAAGAAGACCATGAAGAAACCAAACAAGTTTCTGTGTAAAAGCAGCTGTGATAAAGAAGCTTAGTAAACTGTTGCTTTAATACTCGGTTTCAGATTGCAGTATTATATTTGCAAAAAAGCTTTTGCTCATTCTTTGTTCTCATGTCTCAGTGCACACTTTGTCTTATAATTTAACCTATTGTGTCCTAATTACTGGCATGCACTACTCACTGGACTCTGAGCTCCTTGAGGACGGGGTCCACAACTTAGCCTGTAAAATAGGTACTCGTACCCCGTTCAATTAACCGTTGTCACGCAAATGAACAAATAAATTAATGGAATTGGGCAGAAAATGGGTATTCAGGATATAGGGTTCTGGGATTATAACAGAGCCCAGTTGGATAGAATAACGATGGAGGAGGATCCAGGTTTCCCTGCTCTCGGTATTCCTAAGGCCTGGCAAAACACTGTCACAGGTTAGCACTTACTAAAAGCTGATTTCAGTGCACCTGGGTGACTCAGTGGGTTAAGCCTCTGCCTTCGGCTCAGGTCATGATCTCAGGGTCCTGGGATGGAGCCCGACATCAGGCTCTCTGCTCAGCAGGGAGCCTGCTTCCCCTCTCTCTGCCTGCCTCTCTGCCTACTTCTGACCTCTCTCTCTGTCAAATAAATAAAATCTTTATTTATTTTATTAATAAAATAAAAAATGAAAGCTGACTTGAAATGCTAGGAAGTAAAAGAAGAAAAAAATCAAGGGACACTGATATTCCTGCCATCTGCTCCGACGAACGCAAAACAGAAGGTGTTGAGCTGAGGAGTGGTAAAAACTGAGAAGAACGGTCCTTATTAGCTGGGTAGCTCATTTGCTCTTTCGTTGTCCTAGCTTTCTCTAGTCCGAAGAGGTGGCGACACGTGACCCAAACAAATATGGCGCCTTATTTGCATCGTCCCTCCACTGACCAATAGGAGTAGCCGCTCTCAGTCGTCCCACCCCACCCCGCGATCCGGCAACCTCCCGAGTGGGATCTATCACCTGACTCGGTTCAAACATGGCTGCGCTGGAAGCTCTATTGCTTTGGGCACCGGGAGCGGGTAAGTGTTAGGCACCTCAAAGAAGGCGGGGGCGCTCCCCACGACCCCTGTAGGGAGCATCCCTCAGCCCCAATCCCCAAGAGCCTTCAGCTCTGACACAGACTCTCCAAATCTTCCCTCATCTGCCTTAAGAGAGAGCTCCAAGGAGGGAGGTTCCTCCTGAATTTCTCATCCTTAAGAAGGCGACCACCTGGGGATTTGGAGTCGGAATGGGCGTAAAGTTAAGTGGGGAAAATGAAAGTACGGTTATGGGTCTGCACCCTGAGCTAATACGATCATTGAGATTAATTAAATATTGGATGCATGTAGAGAGATGGGATCCACCCCTGGGGGAAAGGTGGAACTTCTCAAAAAGAGTAACACGTCAAATCAAACTTAAAACAATAATTAGGGGAGTAAGTCCCGCTTTTCCCAGCCGGGCTAGCAGTTACTAGTTTGTCTAATTATAGTTCCTTCCGTTTCTTCTCACTGTGGTGTGTATTGTTTCTAGGAGGTGCTCCACGAATGAGAAAATTGAGTATGTGGTCTGCGTAATTTATTTCTTCTTATCTCCCTGCACTCTGTGCTGGGAAAATGCATCATCCATTTGGAAAAGAGGAAGCTGCTTCTCAGAAGCAACTTTTTGGGTTTTTCTGTGAGTGCCTTCGCAGAGGAGAATGGGAGCTAGCTCAGGCATGTGTACCTCAGCTACACGAGGCACAAGGGGATATCCCAAAAAAGGTGGAGGATATACTTCAGGCGCTGGTGGTGTGTCCAGATCAGCTGAGGTAAGGATCTCTCTTTATTCCAGGCAGTCAGAGGGCAGGAGACACAAGGTCACTATTTGGGCTCTGGTCAACGTGTGCCTCTCTCACCTATCCTTTGAGGAATTATCAGAGGCAGAGTGTATTTCGCTTGCTCTGAAAATTTACCTCTCTAGTACGTGTTTAGTACTAAATCAGTATTGGCTTTCAGTTATCCTCTTAAACAGCATGTAAGCCTGGCCAGCAAAGTATGCCTGAAACCACCATTTCTTGATTATTATCATTAAAGTAGATGGTGGAAGTGCATTGAAAAGCATTTTCTTTGCCTCCAGAAAGACTCTCTTCTTGCTTATGTAATTGAAGGTATTGTAGCTTTAACAAAGGACTGGAAGTCAATTCACTTAAAGTTTTTCTTTTGAAATAATTATATGAATATTATATTTAAAAAGTTATATAAATAAGTTTTACATTCACAAGAAGTGCAAAAAAAAAAAATGCAAAGAGTACCTTTTCCACAGCTTCCCCAATTGTGGTATCTCATATACCTATGATCCAATATCAAAATCCAGAAATTGACATTGATACATTTCTGTTAACTAGACTGCAGACCTTATTAAGTCTTCACCATTTTTTTAATGTGGATTTGTTTTTATGTATGTAGTTCTGTGCAGTTTTATTCAGGTACAGATTCATGTAACTACTACTAATATCAAGATACAGAATTCTTCCATCACCACGAAAGAATTCCCTCACTCCCTGGAAATAACCTCTTTGTATTTTGACCCCTCTTTGTACCCTGGCAACCACTGTTCCCTATCTAAATTTTTAGTGAGGCTCTTCCTGGCAGTGCTATTAACAGCTAGTAGTTTAACAATTAAATGTGCTGTCTAGTCTCTCCCCTCACTTTTCCTTTTGACAGCTGTGTTGTATTTTACTAACACATACAGAGTAAAGACTTAGGTGATTCTTTTTTCCCTTTTTTTTCATTTGGGTTCTAGCCAGTTTCTGTCTAAATTACTAACTTCAAAGAAAGCCTTATGAATTCCTATATCCCTGTTTTTAGCATAGAGTTAAAAATAAATTTTTATGAAGTTCCTTTTTTTCTTTAAGGCTACTTGATTCAGTTTCTATTTTCAAGAATATACTTTAGGGAGACTTACTTTTATGGTTTTCTATGAATGTTATTTTGTTTAAAAATAATAAAGACTAGATAGTGAGTTGGAGGTAGGGGTAAGAATTTTTTTCTTTTTTTTTTTTTAATGAAAGCTGCTGGGTCTGTTCTGGTTCTAGTTTTATTGATCTATCATAAAATTGAAAATTTCTCACTAGGACAATGTCTTCTTGCCTGTTTAGGTTTAAAATAGACTGAGCAGTGAAATCCAAATCTTTAGTCACAAAAGAGTAAAGGTCAGTAGAAACTCTTTGTTTAGAAATTCTTTCTTTTCACATTTTTCAGATGTGGACAGGACATGAACCCTCAAAGATTAGCGTGGGTCTGGTTTCTTGTACTGGAAAAATGGTTCTCCCAGGAAAAGGTAAGAAGGTTTATATTTCAGATTTTTTTCCTGAAGCCAAGACTGAGAACTTGGAAGTGGCTAAAGATTTCCTTTTCATCTCTTACTTCCTTTATTATGAGGTTTGTCATATTCCCTTCTCAGTGTTGACGGTGAAAATGGCTTAAATTTTTATTGCTTTCTCCCTACCTAAATATATTCATTCCCTTACTAACATATATTGGAATGTAATACCATTTAAGGTGATATCATTTTGTTAAATACCATTGTGAGTCCTGTGCCTGAATAGAGTTTTACAAAACCAAGTGAAAGTGACAAGATAGCAAATAAATTATGAATCTCATAATACACAAGTAATGGAGAATGGGCTGAGCTGAGACCTGGTTTTTCTTCCAAAAATCTCATTTTAATTAGTCAAGTGCAGTGAATACTTATACATTTCAACCTCATTGATTAATAATTTAGTAATCCACATGAATTAAACTAAAAGTTAGCAAGTATTAAAACAGGGTGAGCAAATTAATAGTGGAAGAAAACTTGTAACAAAGTGCTTTTTTTAAAAAGGTTGCCATTAAAAGGCTTTTATGTGATAATTATCAGAAGTTGATACCTATTAGAGGAATTTCTCTGACACAATTCTGTATTAAGTCTCAGACTTTAAGATTTAGGTGAGGAACCTCTGACCCAGAAGAGAAATGATGACTGGCCCAGGGACACACCGTAAAGTTAGTGGGAAGAACTAAGACTGGAACCAAGGTCTTCTCACTTTGAGTCCTTAGTTTACTAGGTTTTTCTACCTCAACATTATTAAAGAAACCATAAATTCTGTTCTGTAAATGTCTATAATTCAGCCTGATTTTCTTCTTTACTCCCCCTCTGTCATCAGAATTAATTTTGCCTCCAGTTCCAGTTTTGCCTGACACTTCTTCACATAGCTATTAAAAAATAACAGAAATTCCTAATCTAAATGTACCTTATATCCAGGTTTTTGGCAGTGTCTAAAAAAAAAAAAAAATTACAAGAAGTCTAGCAGGAGAAGGCAGGAAGAGAAGCCAAATTTAAAAATAATCAACCCCAGGATGATTGAGTTGGCTCTAGTTTCAGATCTAAAAGGGAAAACTTGAATTAAAATCTTCAAAGAGGAAAAGAAAAAATATCTATTGTTATTGACTAAAAATCTTTCTAGTCCAAGCATGGAATTTGTCAAACCAGATGAACTTTCCCCTCACTGAAGGATATTTGCCTACTTCATGGCTGCCTTTTTTTTTTCTTTTTTTAAAGATTTATTTACATATTTTAGAGACAGCAGTGTGGTTGCAGGGGTGGGCAGAGAGAGGGAGAAAGAATCCTAAGGAGGCCCCACGTGAAGGCCCTGAGGTCATGACCTATGCCGAAATCAAGAGTTGGATGCTTAATCGAGTGAGCCACCCAAGTGCCCCAGTAATGGCTGCTTTGTTGCTTATTTTCTGTACAGAGGCTCAACCAGACCAGATTTCACTTCCATGGCTCCTTCACACAAACCATGAGTTGTTCTTGTTTTTCCCAACATCAAAGACCACTTAATCTTAAGGCTTCAGTGCCTCAGTTATTTAAACAGTTGTGGGAATGTTTTTGAAACATTAAGCAAGGACCTCAGAGACTTAACTGTTAGAAGGACTAAGGTTGCAACTCTTACAAGGACTTAGAATAATAGTTCCACAAGGCCGGTTGCTAACCCAGAGTGGCCTTCATCTTTTAGGGGACTTGCTAGCTGCCTCTTTTTTTCCAGTCTCCCACCTTCTGCCAAAAACTTCCTTTCCAATTAATTGAAACAGTGATTCCAGTTTCCCTTTTCTTCATCCTCTTTCACCCTCTGCCTTTTTATCTTGCAGTGACTTACCTCTACATGTGGAAGCATGTGTGCAGAGATTTACCTGCAGAGATGTTCACTGCCATGTTGCTTCTAATAAAGGAAAACCGGAAACAGCTCCCATGTCCACAGTATAGGACTCGCTAATCTATTTCTAAAATACCATGCCACTATTAAAATTATGTGGTAAATGAACTTTCGGTGACATGGAGGGTTGTTCATACTCTGCTACATGAAAAAACACTTTAGAGAACTACGCATTTGGGATGCATGAATAGAAATGATCTGGATACCCTCAGACCACAGTGTTAATAGAAGCTCTCTTTTAGTAGCAAGATTTGGGGGTTGTATGTGTGTGTTTTCACCTGCCTATTTCTGTATTCTAATTTTTCTGCGTTGAACATTCCATGCTTTGATAGTAAGATCTGTGCTTAGAAACGGAACAAATTCTTCCCTGCTTTAGAAATGTTAGTAGTCATTTATGACCCTGCACATGCATAAAGCAGTTTCACCAGTAACATAATTACAAACTAAGGAGTCTTTAGCATTCTAGAGTAAAGTCCTAGTATCTTAACCAGAATTTGTTCTTTATCAGGGGCCTACTGTCTGGACATCTTATCTATTCCTTCCTCTTAGTCCTCAATTGAAGCACTTAACTTTTAGCTTTCCAGCATGAATTTTCTCCACCAACTTCTAATCACTAGCATTATATAAGCATTGAGAGATGGCATAGGTGCATTAGGGAAGGATGTGGTAAGAAGAAATAGGATTTTGCACTGAGAACGTACTAAATCGTCTTAGCCTCTGATACGGTAAGTGGCACATGAGTAGAGAAGGTGTGAACTTGTATTCTAACCCACCCCCCCCACACACCCAACACACACACAATCTTGCAGGTGCTTCTTGCTTGAGACAGGAAACCTTTCAATAAAATATGACTCCCAGAACCTTTAGTGAGCCATATGATTTGCAGGTGTCTTTAATTTAAAGCAGTGTTGGGGTGCCTGGATGCCTCAATCAGTTAAGCATTGGACTTTGATCTCAGCTTGGTCATGATCTCAGGGTCATGAGTTCAAGCCCTGCACTGAGCTCCATACTTAAAAAAATAAATAAAAAAAATAAAGCAGTGTTTGTTAGGATTAGTCCTAGATTTTACTCTTATTTGTATTTGTGTCTGGAGATGGGGAAACTATAATTTTAGTTTTAAAAACCCAGTAAAGGCAAGTTATTTTGAAACAAGCAGGTCCAAGAAGAGCCAGGGGCTCTCTCTTTCCTTTTTTCAGTCTTCTCTGATGGCATATCTCATTAAATATTTGATGAGGTCACTTTTTCTTTTTCATGCTTGAAATAATTCAGAAATACTTCCTGGGGTGCCTGGGTGGCTCAGTGAGTTAAGCTTCTGCCTTCGGCTCAGGTCATGGTCTCAAGGTCCTGAGATTGAGCCCCGCATCGGGCTCTCTGCTCAGCAGGGAGCCTGCTTCCCTCTCTCTCTCTCTCTGCCTGACTCTCTGCCTACTTGTGATCTCTCTCTCTGCCAAATAAATAGATAAAATATTTTTTTTATTTTTTTTAAAGATTTTATTTATTTATTTGACAGAGAGAGATCACAAGTAGGCAGAGAGGCAGGCAGAGAGATAGGAGGAAGCAGGCCTCCCACTGAGCAGAGAGCCCGATGTGGGGCTCGATCCCAGGACCCTGGGATCATGACCTGAGCTGAAGGCAGAGGCTTTAACCCACTGAGCCACCCAGGCGCCCCAGATAAAATATTTTTTAAAAATACTTCCTAACCGTTTCATCTTTAGGAAAATATATGCTCAAGTCACAGGTTTGTTTGATTTAGAAATAAATGAAAATTGTTTAAATGTGTGAAAATATGACATACAGTATCTAGCACATAATAACTATTAGATTCCTTCCTCTTTTGTTTTCCAACTTATAATGAATACCAAAAGCCAGGGTTTGGACCAAAAGAGGGTGAAGTGGGCCATACCCTCCCAAACTTACTCATAGCTGGGTGTTTGGACAATGCAGGGGAGATTCTTAGAAAAAGACGTCGTGTGACAGAAGAGTCACATGATGTGAGCAAACCTTGGAGTTCCAGGCTGCTCAGCGTGGGATTTAAAAATCAGTATTTAAGGGGTGCCTGGGTGGCTCAGTGGGTTAAGCCACTGCCTTCGGCTCAGGTCATTATCCCAGGGTCCTGGGATCGAGCCCCGCATCGGGCTCTCTGCTCTGCAGGGAGCCTGCTTCCACCTCTCTCTCTGACTGCTGCTCTGCCTGCTTGTGATCTCTGTCTGTCAAATAAATATTTAAAAAATAAATAAATAAATAAAAGTCAGTATTTAAGGGGCACCTGGGTGGTTCAGTGGGTTAAGCCTCTGCCTTCGGCTCAGGTCATGATCCCAGGGTCCTGGGATCAAGCCCCGCGTCGGGCTCTCTGCTCAGCGGGGAGCCTGCTTCCTCCTCTCTCTGCCTGCCTCTCTGCCCACTTGTGATCTCTCTCTCTGTCAAATAAATAAATAAAATCTTAAAAAAAATAAAAAATAAAAAAAATAAAAGTCAGTATTTAAGAGGGATATGCATCCAAGTTTAGCTGTTTTTAATTACATAGAAAAGTATCTCAGGGAGCCTGGGTGACACAGTCAGCTCAGCATCCGAGACTCTTGGTTTCAGCTCAGGTCATGATCTCATGGGTCATGAGATCGAGCCCCACATTAGGTTGTGAGCTCAGCAGGGAATCTGAAGATTCTCTCCCTCTGCCCCTCCTCCCCCTTGCATGCACTCTGTCTTTCGCAAATAAATAAATCCTTAAAAAAAAAAAGAAGAAAATATCTCAAACATATCCAGAAATTTAGTGGTTAAAAGTACTTTATTTTAGAGAAACAGCAGAAATGAAACTAACTGGAGAGAAATATTTTCTTACTATTTGTTAACTAAAGCATATGTCTAATCACTATGCTTCCTTCTTATGATCCTTCTAGAAATTACTCCCAAGTGTTTCCCGGAGAAAGCTTGAGTTTCTGTTATTATCAGAAAATCTCCAACGTGACATTCCAGAGAACATCCTCAAGGTGAGAGAGGGCTTGGAATCCATCTACCCCAGAGTTACAGTCACTCAACCAGCTCAACTTGTCCCCATGACGTTGGCTGTGTTCTCAGACAAGTCCAGGCTAGGTAGAGGTCCCTCTGAGGAGAGTTCAGAATTATAATGAACTTACCTGATTTTAGAATTCTTTAGAGTTGGATTGTCTAGAAATACTAAGTATAAGGGGATTAAAGTTTTTTTTTTTCATTCCACATAAAAGGAAGATCTAACTTAGATTTAAGCTTGGTATTTGAATTTTTCACCACTGTATCATAGAGAATATAAAGGGGGAAAGGAAATGCTATTTGTTGAATAACTCTTCTCTCTAACAGGTGCCTTAATAATCCTCGCAGCTGGGGGCACCTGGGTGGCTCAGTGGGTTTAGCCTCTGCCTTTGACTCAGGTCATGATCTCAGGGTCCTGGGATCAAGCCCCACATTGGGCTCTCTGCTCAGCAAGGAGCCTGCTTTCCCCTCTCTCTCTCTGCCTGCCTCTCTGCCTACTTCTGATCTCTCTCTCTCTCTCTAGGCCACCAGCTAATTAAAGACGCACTAACAATAGGATTTAAGATAGGGACTTTTCGTTTATTAGGCCGAGGACTCATGGCCCTGTGACCATCTTGGAGGCAGTTAATGAAGAAGCACCTGAGCGCTGTCCATAGGCATGATGCTAAAGCATGGAAAAGCACCTACTAACCCATCCTCTGTTCTCCCTCTGTCCCAGCTCTACAAACAAATTATAGGCTATAGAGGTTCTCACCTTCAGAGGTTTGCCATCTAGTCAGGGAGAAAAGACCAGTACACACAGGCCACAATTATGGATTAAACCAGATGGCACTAATTTTGAGTACTTTAAAAGCCCAGTAAAGAGGGAGAGTCCTGTGGGTTGGAGGTATTGGGAAGGTTTTAAAGGGTGAGGAATAGGCTATATCTCAAAGGATGGCTAGGATTTGGAGCAGAGGTTAAAAACTGGTGTGTAATATTCTCTTACAAGTTGAATTTAAATGCCATGGGAATGGGCATCATGTCTTATGTCCATTTGTTATCTGCTTGGTCTATGAATTAGCAGCCCCTGATTTAGATCCACAGTGTACATTTTGGAAGTGGTGAGGGGGGCCTAGCTTGAGAATGAAGCCCTTGGGCAGTTGAGTTCTCTCTTTGACTCCATCTCTCCATTTATAAAATGAAGATAATAGTAGTGTCTTCCTCTTAAGGTTAATTTGATTTTTCTGTGTAAAGGGTTTAGCACGAAGTAACTACTATAATGTGTTTGCTACTGCTGCTGTTAAAGACACACTCATATTTATACTGAAAAGAGGAAAACATCAAGCATATAAGTGATAACATCCTAGACATGCTCACCACGGACCCTTTGCTTTATCATCTACACAGGAATTCTACGAAGCCTTAGCACAAGATACAGGAGTCCCTGTGCTTGACGGAAATCAGAGGCGGGAGAGCTGGAGCCCTCAGCTCAGCTCAGAAGCTGTCTCTGTGCTCTGGGATCTTCTGAGGCAGGCTCCCCAGGCAGCCCAGGCCCTGCTGGAGCTCCTGCTTCGTGAGGACGACGGCACTGGCACTCTGCAGAAGGCACTGGTGGACCTCATTCGAAGGGCACTTGGAGCTGTGCAGGGCCCCACCACTGGGCCTGCTGGCATAGTAGATGCCATCTACGGAGCCCTGCGGAGTCTGCGTTGTCCCGCAGAGCCGTTCGGGGTTGAGCTGCGTCTCCTGTGTGAGGAACTACTAGAGGCCTGCAGGGCTAGGGGGAGTCCCCTGCGGGAGGAGCAGGTGCTCAACTGCCTGCTACACAAGGCTGGACGGAGCCTGGTCTCCCTGTACGGCCATATCTATGCGGAAAAGGCCACAGAAAAGCCAGTGAAGGCTGTACCCTTGGGAAAAGGTGTGTTCCCTTTGCTGCTTCTCCTTGCATGCTGGTAACTCCACTGTACCCAACCTCTGAAGTTCCTCTAGGCTGTTGCCTTCCAAGTTGCTCAGGAAATCTAGGGGAGAGGCTAAGCATAAATGGTAAGGTGTTCTTTCATGGAAGTACAGATTTTGTAGTCCAAGATGGAATGATGGAAAAAATAATTAATAGCAATAGCTGGAAAGAGCTTTTCAGAAGCTATTGAGAGAAGTAAAAGTGCCTTTAACATGGAAGTGTAGAAAACCTGGTTTAACTTTTTAAAAGAATGAACTCTCACATCTTTTGGTTTTTTGAATGGGCTTTAGCTTAGGAAATATCTTCGTCTTCCCCAGTAACCTTGTCTGGTTTGATTTTGTAGTCTCCCCCAATCATCTAGATCCTGAGCAGGCAATGCTAGCCCTGTTCTCCAATCCTGACCCAGCCCAGGCTTGGAAATCAGCGTATTTCTACTGCCTGAGCAACAGCAAGCATTTCCTCGAGCAGATCCTGGTAAATCAAACTTATTCTTTCCCCATCACAGAAGTACCCGGGGATTTTCCTGTAGGCTTTTTCATTTCTCATTTCTCTCTGGCTCATTTATCCAACACAAAGCAGTCTAATTAGCAGTGGATCATTTGGTGTGTCCATCCCACAGTCCTAGGGAAAAGAAGGCTGTGAGAACCAGTGTCATTCATAATTAGAACTGCAGTCATTTTATATACGCCCTTTGGCAAGATCTAAGATGTTAGATACGTATAAGCTTTCTGGACAGGGTGAGGAGGAAAAGACAGTGGCAGCAATATGTTGCTGAGCCACCGGGGGACTTTAGTAACTCTGATCTCCATCCAGACCACAACCGAGCCTTAGTTTAATTTGACAAATGTTTCTTAACCTCATCCTGTGTGCCATGTACTGTGCTCAGAGCTGGGGTTACAACAGAAGTCAGTCCCTGCCTTTGGAAAGCTTACAGTCTAGACTTTCTGTGGACATTTTATACTCACCTGGAGACTCCTGTCCTTGTCCGACATCTCCCCATTTTACTAAAAAGTTTCCTACCCTAACATGCAGCAATGCCACATAACTGTCTACAGCAGCCTCCATTGGCCTACAGGTGACGGCACTAGCACTGCTGAAAGAGGAAGATTTCCCAAGTCTTGGCCGCCTACTAGACAGAGAATTCAGGCCTCTCAGTCGACTGCTCGTGCTCCTGGGCTGGACGCACTGCCAGAGCCTAGCGTCAGCCAAGAGGCTACTCCAGACACTCCACAGGGCCCAGGTAACTCTCCCTCTGCAGCGCAAGCTGCTCCGGAAGTGAGGGCTATAGGGTCTCAAAGTGAGGCAGAATGCAGGGTCCTGAAGTCAGTCACTGTCTGACACCAGGTGCCTCAGTCTGCATCTCTTTCTTCTCCCATATCAACACAGGACCAGGGCTGTGACACGCTCCTCAGGGATGCCTGTGATGGGCTGTGGGCTCACCTGGAGGTCCTGGAGTGGTGTGTACAGCAGAGCAGGTACAGTCCTATGCAGCCAGCCGCCTTCCCACCACTGAGCACACTTGACCCCATGCCCCGCGCGTGTACCATTTCAGGCCTCCTTCCACATAGATGTTTGCATCAACAGCATTGACCTGGAACTAATAATCATCCCAGCTATTAAACCAGGAGAGGAACATAAATAATGATTATCTTTACCATAGCTATAAAGTTATAATTGGAGGATAATTTGAGGATGACAGTGATAAATGGAACAAAAGCTC
The DNA here is from genome assembly GCF_963455335.1 of Martes martes. Classification (NCBI taxonomy): domain Eukaryota; kingdom Metazoa; phylum Chordata; class Mammalia; order Carnivora; family Mustelidae; genus Martes; species Martes martes. The sequence continues at coordinate 112,157,765 of NC_137894.1, read as the reverse complement.
ACATTTCCTGAGCACTTTCTGTATGCCAGACATTGCTCTGAGCCCTTTCAGTGGGTAATTTCACTTTAGCCCCTCAGTGATTCTGTGAGATAGATGCCCATATTGTCCTCATTGTAAAGGTGGGAGAACTTAAGCCCAGAGGAGTCAAATCACATGCCTAAAGTGAACAGCTAATAAGTGTGGTCCCTGTTCTTAGGCATGTGTTATCCTCAATCATAGGTTTATGCAACACCTGCCTCTTGCCTGTATACAAGGCTGTGCTTCCCGATAACTTAGCCTGAGGTCTTCCCCAGATCCGGGTTCATGTTTTGTCCTTCACCCACTTCATCAGCACTTCCTGAAGTAGAGTGGGCAGAGGGGGAGTGGGGTGGGTTACTCAAAGCAATTGGAGAACCTTAAGCTGTTAGCCAGGAGGAGCATGGAAATTGGAAAGCCTAATCTGTGGGCCCTTTCTAGGTCCTTTCTAGATAAGTAGAGCTGACTTGATGTACTTTCCTAATGGTAAATGAATGCTCTGCTACATCCCAAACCAACTAGAAGTTAGTGTTGAGGGAAGTGAAACCTGTGGTGTCATGGGCCAGAGAGAAAGAACAAGAGGGAACTGAGAGATGGGTTTCTCAGAGTTAGATATAAACTGACTTTCGTCCAACCTCTCATTTTTGCCCTTCAGCAACCCCATACCAAAGAGAGATCTCTTGTGTCATTTACACGGTGGAGACAGCCACTCCGTGCTCTACTCTCTCCATCATCTTACCAACCTTCCAGCCCTCAGGGAGGAGGATGTTCTCAAGCTCTTACAGAAGGTGCCAGCCAAGGACCCCCAGCAAGAACATGGTGAGTTGGTGAGGAATGACTTGGGCAGGCTTCCCTCTTAGGACAATCCTGCACCAGCTTCTTTCAGCGCAGGATTTATGTAAATTTGATCTGTCAAGGTGCGTGGTCCAGCAGGTGCCCACTAGTTTGGCACTATTTGTCCCAATCAGATTATGGGTTGTAGGGATATTCCTCTCCTTTCTTGGTGAAGTATAGGGAATCCTATGAGAACAGGCCTATAGGAACCTTTGTCCTCCTGGAATTTCTTAGGAACCACTCATGTACCTTTATCCCAACGAAGTAGAATTAGGACCTGCCCTCTAAATTTGCACCATTGTGATGGGCAGTATTTATGAAAGTCCTTGGTGAGTCTTTCCATGCTTCATAAGCTTCTTCCTAGCAAATTCTGTGCTTCCTTTCCCTCCCATCTCTCCTTCATAATCTGTTAAACAGATAAAGAAGTTTAGAATACTTGCCTAAAACAATAACAAAGCGTTTTAACCTTGGAATCTGCTTAAAACTCAGCTCCTTGTTAACAAGCTCTTTTTGCTCTCAACCTAGATACTGTTTTGATTTATGTTTTAAAAGAACCTACTACTAATTGGAAAACCATTATTACTGTATTTTATATTTTTTCCTGGTGGAGTAGGCTATTTGTTTACCAGATCTCCTAAAGGAACTAGAACTCTCTGTTTTCTACATACAAGTACAAAAGGCTTCCAGAGAAGTATTTTAAATCAGATCCCTGGTGACTCACCAGGACACACATGGAACTTGAACTTGGGAAAGAGAAGAAGAGCAATAATAGTGCTGGGACTAAGGTAACGCAAGAGAGGCATCTGGGGTACAAAATTTAAGCAGTCACTCACTCTCAAGGTCATGCAAGTGCTTGCACGTCCTACTATGCAGAGGCCGAGGTGTAGGACAGTATTGGTCTAGTTTTTCATATTACCTTAACCTTGGTAAAGCTGAGGTTACTTTCTAAAATTAATCACGAGGAAGTTCATACATAAACGAGTTTATTGCAATTTCATAGTAGCAAAACATCCCTAACTACTGCATGCCCTGCCTGAAAGGAATCCCTAGGGAAGGGATTCATTCAGTAGAACTGTATGCAGCCATCAGAAATTTAGTCCATGAAGAAATATAATTAAGTGCTTATACTATAAAAAATACTTAAGAAATAGGAAAATTAAATAGTATATAAAATGTCATTACACTCAACTTACATGCCAAACTATCAAAGACATTAAACCAGAATGTAACAATGATTGTACTTAGCTGGCAGGATCATGGATAATATTTCTTTACTTCTTTTTTGCTTTGTTACATTTAGTGCTTTTTTCTTTTTTTAAGCAAGTTGTCCTTTTTTTTTTTTTTTTCAAGATTTTATTTATTTATTTGACGGAGAGAGGCACAGTGAGAGAGGGAACACAAGCAGGGGGAGTGGGAGAGGGAGAAGCAGGCTTCCCGCTGAGAAAGGAGCCCGATGAGGGGCTCAATGCCAGGACCCTGAAATCATATCCTGAGCCCAAGGCCAAAGGCAGACTCTTAACAACTGAGCCACCCAGGCGCCGCAGTTGTCCTTTTTTTTTTTAGCCCAACAGATTTCTGTATATTAATTTTGTATCATGCAACTTTACTGAATCATTTATCAGGTCTAGTAGTTTTTTGGTGGAATCTTTATGGTTTTCTATATATAGTATCATGTCATCTGCAGATAGTGAAAGTTTTACTTTTTCCTTACCAATTTGGATACCTTTTTTTTTTCCTTGTATGATTGCTGTGGCTAGGACTTCCAGTCCTATGTTGAATAAAAGTGGTGAGAGTGGACATCTTTGTCTTGTTTCTGATCTTAGAGTAACAGCTTTCAGGTTTCCACCATCAAGTATGATGTTAGTTGTGGGTTTTTCATATATGGACTTTATCATGTTGAGGTATGCTCTCTCTAAACTTTGCTGAGTTTTTATCATAAGTGGATGTTTTACTTTGTCAAATGCTTTTTTACATTTGTTGAGATGATAATATGGTTTTTATCCTTTCTCTTCTTAATGTGATGTATCACATTGTTTGATTTGTGAGTACTGAATCACCCTTGCATCCCTGGAATAAATCCCCCTTGATCATGCTGAATACATTTTTTAATGTGTTATTTTTTTCAGTTTGCTATTTTTTTTAAGATTTTATTTATTTATTTAAGACAGAAAGAGAGAGAGAGCACAGAGGGAGAGTGAGAGGCAGAAGCAGACTCCCCACTGAGCAGAGAGCCCAGTGTGGAGCTCTTTCCCAGGACCCTGAGATCTCGACCTGACCCGAAGGCAGACACTTAACAGACTGAGCCACTCAGGTGCCCCTCAGTTTGCTATTTTCTTGAGGATTTTTGCATCTGTGTTCAGCAGAGATACTGGCCTATAATTTTCTTTTTTGTGGTATCTTTATCTGGTTTTGGTACCAGGGTAATGCTGTCCTCATAGAATGAATTTTGAAGCTTTCCTTCATTTTCTGTTTTTTGGAATAGCTTGAGAAGAAATAGGTATTATTAACTCTTCTTTAAATGTTTGGCAGAATTCACCTAGGAAGCCCTCTGGTCCTGGACTTTTGTTTTATAATTACTGATTCAATTCTGTTGCTAGTAATGAGTCTGTTCAAATTTTCTGTTTCTCCCTGATTTAGTTTTGGAAAATTGTATGTTTCTAGGAATTTATCCATTTCTTCTAGGTCTTCCAGTTTGTTGGCATATAATTTTTCATATTATTCTCTCATAATTCTTTGTATTTCTGTGGTGTCAGTTATTCTCTTTCATTTCTGGTTTTATTATTCGAATTCTCTCTCTCTCTCTCTCTCTTTATGAGTCTGGCTAAAGTTTTATCAATTTTGTTGATCTTTTCAAAGCACCAGCTCCTGGTTTCATTGATCTGTTCTATTGTTTTTTGTAAGTCTTTGTTTCATTTATTTCTGCTTTAATCTTTATTATTTTCTTCCTTCTACTGGCTTTGGGCTTTGTTCTTTTTTTCTAACTCCTTTAAGTATAAGGTTATTTATTTGAGATCTTTCTTGTTTCTTGAGATAGGCCTGTATTAGTGTAATCTTCCCTCTTAAAACAGGTTTTTCTGCATCCCAAAGGTTTTGGACTATTGTGTTTTCATTTTCATTTATCTCCATGTATTATTTGTTCTTTAATTTCTTGGTTAACCCATTCATTGCTTAGTAGAATGTTACTTACCCTCCATGTATTTGTGTTTTTTCCAGACTTTCTCTTGTGATTGATTTCTAGTTTCATACAATTGTGGTCAGAAAAGAGGCATGATGTGATTTCAGTATTTTTGAATTTATTGAAACTTGTTTGGTGGCATAACAGGTAATTTGTTCTGGAGAATTTTCCATGTGTACTTGAAAAGAGTGTGTATTCTACTGCTTTGGGATGAATGTTCTGAATATATCTGTTAGATCCATCTGCTCCAGTGTGTCCATTCTGATCCACTGTTGCCTTGTTTGTGTCCGGTGATCTATCCATTGATAAAAGTGAGGTGTTAAAATCTGCTACTATTATTGTATTATTGTCAGTTTCTTCCTTTATGTCTGTTAATAGTTGCTTTATGTATTTAGGCCCTCCTGTTTTGGGTGCATAAATATTTACAATTATCATATTCTCTTGTTGGGTTGTTCCCAACATTCATTATGCAATGCTCTTCTTTGTCTCTTATTACAATCTTTGTTTTAAAGTCTATTTCATCTGATATAAATACTGCTACCCCAGCTTTCTTTTCACTTTTATTTGGAAGGTAAATGTTTTTCCATCTCTTCATTTTCAATCTACAGGTGTCTTTAGGTCTGAAGTGAGTCTCTTATAGGCAGCATATAGATGGCTTAAGCAGGTTATATTTTCCTATGGAAGGAATTAGGGTCAGATTAAAATCTTAGAGACCCTTTAAAAATTATGCTGCCTCCGTTTCTCCTGATAATCAAAAACAAATTTTTTAATGAAAAATTATTAAACAAGTACAAGGCATTTCAACTGAGTTTGTGTTTTTTCCCTTGATGTCTGCTTCAGTGCTTTCTTAAACATTAAATATTTGTTCCTAACAAATATTTCTAACAAAGGCAACTTTTTGTTGCCTTTGCTCTTCTTATTCAGTCTAAATGCATTTTAAACCTTGTCTCCTACATAATGTGGCACTAGGTAGACAATATTAACTTGACATTTTAATTTTCTTAAAAAAGGAAAACGGATATTTTAAGAAATATGAGGCAGAGACTTGTTAAATAGCCATGAGGGCCATAGTGAACAGCCATGTAGAATGGAGGCAGGTGGGAAAAAGAAACAGAGGCACTGCACGTTGATGTTGAGTGGAAGAAAGGGCCCAGACGGGGCGCGGGTCAAACTGACAGCAAGGAGAAAGGGTGAGAAATCTGAGCGAGAAGAGCAGTGTGTCTTTGCCTCAGCCGTCCTGCACCCCAGCCTGAGAAACCCGACTCTGAAGTTCTGCCCATGTCTCTACCATTCAGATTCAGCTGGAGCCCCAGTCCCTGAGCACCTGAGCCGGTGTCCGAACCTGACGCTCTACCAGAGCTTCTGTGCCATGAAGTATGCCATCTATGCCCTCTGTGTGAACTCACACCAGCACTCCCAGTGCCGGGAATGCAGAGACAGTCCTTCAGAGGACCCGGCCGTGGCTGCAGAGCCAGAAAATGATTCTCTCTCCTCCCCAGGTACAGACTTCTCCCTGCCATCCCATCCCTGACATAAGCCAGCAGCAGCCTTTCCCAGAGAGTTCTTCGTGGGATTGGGAGGTGGCCTTGATTTTTTTATGGCCAGGAATAATTCCATCCATTTGTCAGCCTCCATGAATCAGAAGGACATGGAGAAGACATTACCTAAGTTCTAATAGGAGTGTGATCAGGGGCACCTGGGTGGCTCAGTGGGTTAAGGCCTCTGCCTTCGGCTCAGGTCGTGATCCCAGGGTTCTGGGATCGAGCCCCATGTCGGGCTCTCTGCTCAGCGGGGAGCCTGCTTCTCCCTCTCTCTCTCTGCCTGCCTCTCTTCCTACTTGTGATCTCTGCCTGTTAAATAATTAAAAAAAAAAAAAAGGAGTGTGATCACTTAGTGCAGTATTTTCCAAATGCTTTTTTTTTTTTTACTACAACCCACAGTGAAAATAGCATTTCACATCACACTCCTGTTTACACTTAGGCATATAATTTGTGAGATATATATGTTTGTGTAAGAGATATACAAACTAAGTTTTAAGAAACAATACTTACCTTTCCAAATGGAGCACGCTCTCAGTTATTTTTCTGTTCTATTTTTTTTTAAGGTGGGTCTTTAAGTCAGTGTTCTGGGTTACAACCTCCATTATGAAAGAACCTCATGTTTTATCCTCTTTCTTTGTTCTTTTTTTTTTTTTAAGATTTTATTTATTTATTTGAGAGAGAGAAAGCGCACACAAGCAGGCAGAGTGTCAGGCAGAGTGAGAGAGAAGCAGGCTCTCCTCTGAGCAGAGAGCCAATGTGGGGCTTATCTCAGGACCCCAGTACTATGACCTGAGATGAAGGCAGACATTTAACTGACTGAGCCACCCAGGTGCCTTTTTTCTTAATAGTTTGTAATTCCTTAACTTACCATATGTGACCAGGGGTCAGTTATCTTCCGTGTGGCTTTGGAATAGACCTTCACCAGTGAGCATGGTCATTTCTGACTAGTGAGTATTTCTTGAAAGATCTAGGTAGCTCATGATCCCCTTTAGTGTAACAGTGAATGAAAATAGAATTGAGGAATAAGGCATCTCCGTGCTGCCTTCATTCCAGGAACTGAAATATGAAGTGCTTGTCAGAGATGAGGAATGATATTTTTTTTGCTGTTTTGTTTTTTAAACTTTAAAAAAATTTTTTTTCTTTTTTTCTAATTTAAATTCAGTTAATTGACATATAATGTATTGGTTTCAGAATGATTCATCAGTCTTATATAGCACCCAGTGCTCATTACCTCACATGCCCTCCGTAATGTCCATCACCCAGTTAGCCTGTCCCTCTCCAGCAACGCTGTTTGTTTACTAGAATTAAGAGCTGGGGGCACCTGGGTGGCTCAGTGGGTCATGGTCCCAGGGTCCTGGGATCGAGCCTCACATCGGGCTCTCTGCTCTGTGGGGAGCCTGCTTCCTCCTCTCTCTGCCTGCTGCTCTGCCTACGTGTGATCTCTGTCAATAAATAAAATCTTAAAAAAAAAAAAAAAAAGAGTCTCTTACAGTTTGTCTCCCTCTCTGATTTTTCTTGTTTTATTTTTTTTCCTCTTCTCCTATGATGATGAGGAATAACATTTAAAAGCCGAAACAGGGGCGCCTGGGTGGCTCAGTGGGTTAAGCCGCTGCCTTCGGCTCAGGTCATGATCTCAGGGTCCTGGGATCGAGTCCCATATCGGGCTCTCTGCTCAGCAGGAAGCCTGCTTCCCTCCCTCTCTCTTTTTGCCTGCCTCTCTGCTTACTTGTGATCTCTCTCTGTCAAATAAATAAATAAAAAAAAAAAAAAAAAGCCGAAACAAAATAATGAGTGTTCAGTAAGCTGTACTCTTGATTAAGGTAGCAAAATCTGCAAATCATGCAAAGATATGGCTGAATAGTCTCTTATTCTTCTCCCTATAACTGCTTCTCATAGTCATTAAAAAATAAATGACTTAAAAAGTTGTGAGAAAAAAAAAAAGTGAGAATGTTTGAGTCTGCCAAGTAGTATTTCTTTTCTTTTCTTTTTTTTTTTTAAGATTTTACTTATTTATTTGACAGAGAGAGATCACAAGTAGGCAGAGAGGCAGGCAGAGAGAGGTGGAAGCAGGCTCCCCGCCAAGCAGAGAGCCCAATGCAGGGCTCGATCCCAGGACCCTGGGATCATGACCCGAGCAGAAGGCAGAGGCTCTAACTCACTGAGCCACCCAGGCGCCCCTGCCAAGTAGTATTTCTAATGTTTACATTTTCTCTCTTCTCTTTCTCTGGCCTCTTCTTTTACACATGCTTCTCTAGGTGCTTCAGATCTCTTTTCAACATACCTAGCCAGATGTCAACAGTATCTGTGCAGTATTCCCGACTCCTTGTGCCTGGAACTTCTAGAAAACATCTTCTCATTGCTCCTCATCACCTCTGCCGAGCTTCACCCAGAGCCTCACCTACCCGAGGACTATGCTGAGGATGATGACATTGAGGGGAAGGGCCTGTTGGATTTGAGGTCACCATCAGAGAGCCCTCAGCACACAGCACAACCCGAGAGGAAGTCGGAACAGGGTTGCCAGGGAGTTCCCAGGAGCCTTGCTAATACAATCCCAAGCTGTCCGAAGACAGAGCCAAAAGACAGTTCCCCAGGGCCCCATGGGCACAGCTTTTTGGACCTAAAGCACTTTACTAGTGGTATCAGCGGGTTCTTGGCTGATGAATTTGCAATAGGGGCCTTCCTCAGGCTTCTTCAGGAGCAGTTGGATAAACTCAGCAGCCACAGTCCCCCTGAGAAGCAAAAGCTGCTAGAAGGCCAGAGCTGCTCGGGAAGCAGAGATGGCCTGCAGAGCCGCCTGCAGCGGTTTTCCAAGGTTCTCTCGGAGGCCCAGTGGAGATACAAGGTGGTAACAAGCAACCAGAGCTCAGGTGAGAGGAGACAAGAGAGTCAGTGGGTCCCAAAAGTGAGGAGGGGAAAAAAAATCCCAGGAATGTGGGAGAGACTGAGTTGTTACATGGGAGTCACACCTTAACTCAGGGCATTATCACCATAGCAACCAGTGTCAGAAACCCGTCTCTTGGAGCCAGTCCAGATCTCCCCATACCTCTCCTCCCAGGAGGTGGGTCAAATCAAAACTGAACACTCCCATATGACCCAGAGTTTGCCGTTTCAGAGGAGCAGCCTTCCCGAAGATACCGGCCCATGGCCGTGGGGCATCCAAGTCTCCGCCGGGGGCGTAGGACCAGAAGGAGCCGGCCAGGTAACCTTCTGAAGAGTTCTCCCCAGTCCTCATTCCAATGTGCCAGGCCAAGTGGTGTGCTGCCACTTGTCTAGGATTCTTTAAAATAAAACACACGGTCCAAGCAAAGAATAAGGGATCTAAGATTATCCCAGTTCCACTCCCCTAAGGTAACCTTGCTAATAGTTTCTTTCCAGAAATTTTTGTGACATATAACCGTTACGTCGGATTTTATGCATACAGATGCATCATACTGTATTTACTGTATGTATTGGGAACTGTGCTTTTCTTTCTTCACTTTTACATTCTTTTATATATACAACAGATGTGTCATGCTACATATTGGAAACTTATTTTTTTCTCCTTGTAATTTAAGGCCTGCTTAGCATTTCACTGCTATGTGTACCCTTTTGTGCACATTTAAATTGTTTCTGTTTTTTACTATTATTAACAAGGCTATAGTGAACAACCTTGTACATATATGTCTGTTATACATACATACATACATACATGTCTGTGTGAATATAGCTATAGAATAAGTCCCTCGCAGTAGAATAGCAAGGTCAAAGATACATGGGTATTACCAAATTGCCTTTAAAAAGAGGTGGACAGGATGCCTGGGTGGCTCAGTCAGTTAAGCATCTGACTTTTGGTTTCAGCTCAGGTCATGATCTCAGGGTCCTGAGGTTGAGCCCCAAGTCAAGCTCCGTGCTTGGCCTGGAGCCTGCTTCAGATTCTCTCTCTCCCTCTCCCTCTGCCACTATCCCTTCAGCACCACCACTACCTCTTCCCTCCCCAGCTCGTGCACCGTAAGGAGTTGAGGGTTGATTCTCTCTTTTCTTCCTAATACCTTTAGATGGCCGGGACAGAAGTTCCAATCCATCCCTGGAAAGTACAAGTAGTGAGCTGAGCACAAGTACTTCAGGTATGGGGGTCCCAACCGTTTGCCAACTTCAAGCAGCTTTGCCCTGATAGAGAGTTGCCCTACACCACAGTATAAAATCCTGGACTGAACAGTTTATGCCTGTGTTCAAGAAGGTTGGTTCTAAGAGATATAAACTTCCAGTTATAAATAAGTCACAACTCTATTGTATATTTGAAAGTGGCTAAGAGAATAGATCTTAAAAATTCTATCACAAGGGAGAAAAGTTTGTAACTAGGTGTGATGAATGATGGATGTTAACTAAACTTAATGGGTTGACCATTTCATAATATATACATAAATCATTTTGTTGTTCACCTAAAACTATTACAATGTTATATGTCAATTATATCTCAATTTGAAAAAAAAAAAAAAGGTTGGTTCTGTAGATGGCCAAGCAAATTTCAGCAAGGAAAGGGGGAAGGGCTGTCTCACCATCATGGAGTCACCCATCAGCAGAGAGAAATAGCTGACTAACCCAAAAATGGTACTTAAGTCTTGTATTCAAAGATACTAGCGTAGGTTTGCTCTTCAACTGAGGAAGAATTAAGCCCCACTTACAGAACTTTTAGAGAAGGACCTTAAAGATAAGAGTTTAGTGGGAGGTGCCAGAAGTCGAGTTTTTCCTCAGTTTCTGTTGCTTCCCTGGCCCCCACATTCTTGTGTGCCAACAGAGGGAAGTCTGAACGCTGTGTCTGGAAGGAATGAACTGGATGGCCGGTTGCAGCCCCAGTCTCAAAGCTCATTCATCCCCATGATGTTCTCCCCACCTGAGTCACTGCTGGCATCCTGCATCCTCCGGGGGAACTTTGCCGAAGCCCACCAGGTAAGGGGAGCACCTGTATAGCGGGTGTTAGCCGCCCAGGCCATACCTTGTCCTAGGAACAGCCCATGGCTGCCCATGGCTGTCCAGGCCCCGCTGGGCCTCAAGTAAAGCTAGGTGCATGTGCAACCAGAGCCTCAGGAGCACCTGACGGACCAAATCCAACAGGAGCAACAGGGGGCAGTTTCCATGTTCAAGGCCCAATCCTCAGCATTGTGGATTTCAAGATTCATCCTGGAGATTTAAGCTATTGAATTGTTTCTTAACAGAAACAAGTGTTTCAACAAGATAAAATATTTAGCCACAATTTCAGCACTTCACAATAGTGAAATATTTTTGTGTCTTTCCTTGTACTCCTTCTGTGTTTTTATATAGTTAAAAATCTTGATGCAGTTCTGTTTTTAAGATTTTATTTATTTATTTGAAGAGAAAGACACAGCAAGAGAGGGAACACCAGCAGGGGCAGAGGAAGAGAAAGAAGCAGGCTTCCCGCTGAGCAGGGAGGCTGATGCGGGACTGGATCCCAGGACCCTGGTATCATGACCTGAGCCAAAGGCAGACACTTAACAACTGAGCCACCCAGGCTTCCCAGATGCAGACAATTTTTAATAATAACGAAAATGCTTATTCTATACAAGTATAGGGGACGACCAAACTGGAATGTTCATCATGTTCTATAGGAAAAAGCACAAGGAATAGAAGTCAGAAAGACTTACACTCTCAGAAATTCCATATCGTTATTTGAAAATTGGAATTAAGTGTAATATCTGCTTGTCCTACCTCTTAAAATGTTGAGAGGTTTATGTACAAGCTGTAAGAAATACAAGAATCCTCTACTAAAAATTGCTTAAATTTAATGTCATAAAAACCTACTCTTCTGGTTTTTAAAACTCTCTTGATATTTTTATTACACTTGTGCTGATCCCTTAACAAATAGGTCAGAATTTTTCTTTCATTTGCGTTCAGTTGTTGAGAAATAAATTGAGAAATCTAGGTGGTGAAAGAATCTTTGTGCAACTTCCTCTAATCATTTTAGATCCCAGACCTAAATGATAATAATTCTGACCCTCTGTGGGAGAACAGGACCCTTGCCAATCTTTTTACACCCAAATTCAGAGAGGAATTCAGCTGGGACCCTCCTCCCCCACCCCCGACCCCTGCCAAGGCTCTATTCAGAAAAGTCCTCTCCTCCTCTTCCTTTCCTGGGACCTTGATCTTTTTTTTTTTTTTTAAATAAAAACCCCTGTTTTCTTAACCTGGTTATAGAATAAGTCATCCATATTACAAGAAAATACCAAAAAATGTTAACAAGTATTAACCCTATTATCCAGAACAACCGATATTAAAGGTAAAGTATATTTTTGCCAATACTTTTCTAAGTTATGAATGACTTTTATATAGCCAAAATTATGTTGAATCTAAAACTTTATTTAGGGCCTTTTTTGCATTTGCCTTGTCATTGGGTTTAGTGACCTCACGGTAGTCTGATAAAGTAGGTGCATTTGACCATTCCCCTCTACTCAACATTCAGTTCTTTTCAACCTTGTAGATTATCACCTTTGAGCATTAAGTCTTTTGAATTATTTCCTTAAGAGAGTTTCTCATAAAAATTACTAAGTCAAAGAATAAAAACATTTTTTAAGCTTTGTAGATTGTCAAATTGCTTTTCAAAAAAGATTGTGACAGTTCATCCTACCAGCACTCCATGATGGTTTATTTTAACTTTGTCATTGTGATAGATGCAAAATGGTATTAATGTTAACTTAAATTCCCTGGATTACTAGTAAGGGAAAACATTTTTTTCATCTATGTATTAGTCATATGTAATTAGTCATATGCATTTTTTCTTGGAAACTATTTACGTCTTTTGCCTGTTTTCTGTGGGGGCCATAGAGGCTTTCTTGCTAACTTTTATGAGTAATTTCTGTATTTGATCTATTCTTCTAATATTAGGCGCTCTCACAAGCTTCCAAAGCAGATGTCTCAGAGCCATACTCTAATGCTAGGCAAGATCTCCTATCTCTAGATTCCCTAACTCAGTGGACCCAGCCCAACCCCCACTCCTCCTCTTCCCGTGACAGGTGGTGTTCATGTTCAACCTGAAGTCCTCCCCCAGCTCAGGGGAGCTGATGTTCATGGAGCGCTACCAGGAAGTGATCCAGGAGCTGTCCCGGGTAGAGCACAAGATTGAAAACCAGAACTCAGATGGTGGTAGCAGCACCATTCGAAGAACAGGCAGTGGCCGCTCCACGCTACAGGCCATTGGCAACGCTGCAGCAGCAGGTGCGGGAGAGGTGGGGGGTGAGGGAACAGCCATGCAAATCATAGGTTCCTCATGCATAGCACCTGAAAAATAGCAATGCTGACACGTGCAGAGTCCGTTTCCAGCTGTGGCCCAACTTCCCTGACCCTGGTGGTCCCATCCCTGCCTCTCGAGCTGCTTCATTCAGCTTGTCCTATGGGGTTTAAACTGGAGGGTGTGAATGCTGTTTCCCCCATGTGTTCTGATGGCCACTGGCTTGGGCTTTAGGAAATGGTTGGGAGTTTATTTCCTTCCTATGTAGTTATTCCGGGATAAAACATATCACTTCACTTTTCTTTAAAGTGAAGTTGTGTGTAACACTGATGGCGTAGGATTCACAGGTGTTAGTGCCCAACGTGGCCAGCACGGCAAAAGCCCATCCTTTCATGATTTCTTGAAAGTGGAATCCTGCCCCACATTTCCACATCTCTTACTCATCCAGGCTCCGCACATCAACTACCATCACACATTGCTCCTTCTGCATTCTCCCAGAAATTCACCGTACCTGTTCAAAAGAATATCTGCATATCTTTTTTGTTTGTAATATAAATGCGTTCTTAACAATAAGTCCCGTTTTCTACCTGGTTTTTTTTAGCAATGTGTTTTAGAGATTGTTTCTGATTAGCACACACAAATAACACCTCATTCTTTCTTAGCCTACCTTTAGATCCCATTAGGAAGAAGCCCCCAATCATCTTGACCACTTTGAGTTTCTCTGGGTCTGCCTTTTCATAACATTGTTTTGAGGCCATAAGAACAGGCTGTAATGATGGTGCTAATACGTACAGAAGATAATCTTGTGCGGAAGGATCTCAGACTTTATTTTTTTTAGGTAACTTTTTCAGAATGAAAGTAGTGAGAATCATGTTAACCTCTTGCTTTTTATTACACCTCTGGGTATCCAGGGATGGTATTTTACTCCATCTCTGATGTGACTGACAAGTTACTCAGCACATCTGGAGAACCCATCCCCACGCTCCAGGAGGACTTCTGGATAAGCAATTCCCTGGTGGAGCCCACTGCTCCCCTGAGAGAGGTTCTGGAAGACCTCAGTCCCCCAGCCATGGCTGCATTTGACCTCGCTTGCTCTCAGTGCCAGCTCTGGAAAACCTGCAAGCAGCTCTTGGAAACAGCTGAACGACGTCTAAACATTAGCCTTGAGAGCCGGGGTAAGTGTGCTCCTTCAGCTTTATTCCTTATTCTCCAAGGCAGGGATGGGTTTCTGAGATGCTTGATAAACTGTATAAGAAGAAAATACTGACTGGGGAAGGAGGGGACAGGGAGAAAGGAGTATTAGTTCATTTTTCTCATGTCCAATCTAGTGGTTTAATCTGCCTCTCTGCCTGCTTGTGATCTCTGTCTGTCCAATAAATAAATAATTGTTAAAAAATAATAATAAATAAAGTCTGAGACACTTACCCTTTTTTTTTTTTAAAAGATTTATTTATTTATTTATTTGGCAGAGAGATCACAAATAGGCAGAGAGGCAGGCAGAGAGAGAGAGAGAGAGGGAAGCAGGCTCCCTGCCAAGCAGAGAGCCCGATGCAGGGCTCGATCCCAGGACCCCGGGATCATGACCTGAGCCGAAGACAGAGGCTTTAACCCACTGAGCCACCCAGGCGCCCCGAGACACTTACCTTTTTAATAGACTTGGCAATCTGCACTCATTTAGGGAAATTATAGATACGTTCAAGGACGAAATATATATTCAAAAATTGTATAAATGGAAATTGTGCCTTTAGACTGCATGCCCCTGCCAGTCAAGACCCAGAACAGTCTTGAATTTGTAAACGCAGCATAAGGGAATCGTTTACGGATCACAGCTAGAGGGAGGATTGTATCTTGAGGTTAATAATGTCCCAGAATGTGTATATGGAATTCTTGGAGGAATCCAGTATATGAAGGTAGAAGAATATGAAGAAAGGATTAGGCAAAGTTCCATTCCACATATCCTTGATACACACACCAAACATTGGAAACAGCACCCCTCTGTCAGTAATATGAAGAGAGGAATGGTGAATAGGTCATGACAGGATAGCCAGTCCTAGGCTCAGTGATTCGTTAGAAGTTACAGAACTCAGCATATAGTTATACTCATGGCTAAAATTTATTTCATCAAAAAGATATGCAGCAAAATCAGCAAAGGGAAAGGCTCATGGGATAAAGTCTGAAGGAAACCAGGCACAGCTTCCCAGAGTCTTCTCCCTGTGGAGTCACACAGGCTGTGCTTAATTCCTCCAGGAGTAGTTGTGACAAGTGTATATGAGGATGCTCATTAGAGACTCAACACCCAAGGCTTTTATGGGGCGCCATCTCTGCCCAGCAGGTACCACAATTCTAAACTCTCAAAAGGAAAGCAGGTGTTCTGTGGCTCATTTTATATCAATGTCAGAAACCATTTACCAGGGGTGCCTGGGTGGCTCAGTGGGTTAAAGCCTCTGCCTTCGGCTCAGGTCATGGTCCCAGGGTCCTGGGATCGAGCCCCGAATCGGGCTCTCTGCTCAGCGGGAGGCCTGCCTCCCCCTCTCTCTCTGCCTGCCTCTCTGCCTACTTGTGATCTCTGTCTGTCAAATAAATAAAACCTTTAAAAAAAAAGAAAGAAACCATTTACCAGTCACATTTGCAGCTGCCAACCAATGGCAACCTTGCAAGCAAGACTTTCAAAGGATACTGATCGTAGGCCTGCTGTGGTACCTCTTTTCTGCACACCCCTGCAGATCACTTCTGAGCTGTTGGTTAAAATGTCCTTTAATGTTCACATAGTCCTTCTAAGAAGGTTTACTGTAGCATGTGCAATGCTGGGGGTTTTGGGGGGTTTTTTTTGTTTTTTTTTAAGATTTTATTTATTTGACAGAGATCACAAGTAGGCAGAGAAGCAGGCAAAGAGAGAGGAGGAAGCAGGCTCCCCGCGGAGCAGAGAGCTGGATGTGGGGCTCGATCCCAGGACTCTGGGATCATGACCTGAGACGAAGGCAGAGGCTTTAACCCACTGAGCCACCCAGGCGCCCCTGCAATGCTGTTTTTATCACACAATTTCCTTCCCTCTCGCCTAGTACCCATACTTGAAAATGAAAGGAGGTATTACTCAGAATGCTGATAGCTGAGATGGTTTCATGTCAGTCGTTAGGAATTTAGTACCTACTATATTTCCAGATTATCTGAAGTGTAGGGAGTACAAGAGAGATATAAGGAATAATCTTTGTCCATAGAGTTGTTCATAGTCTAGTCAGAGTGTCAAGATGCCACTTTAAGCAAAGAGAGAAGACAGATATGATCCCAGCTCAGATTCTCAGCTGAGGACACGACCAAGGCAAATTCACAAGAAGTGATTGGCTTGGGACAGCAGTTCCAGCGGAGTGCCTGAGGTGCTGGGTCTGCTGCTGTTGACAGTGGAGGCATCATGCTGGAGGTCGCTCTGGAACCTCAGGCATGGAATAAGCTGGGTAAGCTGGTTGTCACCCAAGGGCACAGCATATATTTCCTCCCTAACACTGGAGAAGATAAAATTTTTGTAAGTAAATACAGGACTGAGTATCAGTCTTTGAAAGTGCCTGATTTTGTCCTGCATTCCCTCTTCCTTCGATCCGTTTCCAGGTCGCCGGCTAGACCACATGGTTCTCAATGCTGATGGCATTCGAGGTTTTCCAGTCGTTCTTCAGCAAATCAGTAAGATCCTCAATTACCCACTTACGTCAGCCGGACAAACTAAACCAGGTAAGCTGCATTTCTCCCTTTTTCTCTTGATTCCTAGGTGTGGAACATTAGGTTTGCATCAGAGTTCACTCTTCTCATTTGCTTCCCACAGAGAGTATAGAAGAAAAAGGAGCAGGCCCTCCCCGGTGCAGCGTGGCTGAGCTGCTTCAGCTGTGCTGGCCCAGCCTCACCGAGGACTGTGTGGCCAGTCGTGCCGCCCTCTCGCAGCAGCTGGATCAGGTCCTCCAGTCCCTGAGAGAGGCACTACAGCTGCCAGGTATGGGCCCGACTGCGTGGCAGCAGATGACGGCTGACCGAGGGAGAGGAAAGAGCCAGGAGTGAAGGAGCACTTTAGAGCAGAGGCTGAGCACTCTGGGACTGGACTCTTGCGGCCCCCTCGTTCGTCAGGGTGTACCTCACTGCTAACTCCACCTGTTTCTCCCCTACTCAAGTGAAGGGATGCTTCATGCTTCATTAGCTGATACATCTTCCTGACTTTTCATGAGAAATACACCCGGAAGGTACTTAGTAAATACTGATCAACCTTCGCTAAAACATTGCCATGCTCTCCACAGAGCCATTCCACCCCAAAGACACTGGGGTGAAAACAGGACTCTCCACCCTGATTTTTCCAGACTCAAAGCTCTTCCTGGCTGAGAATCACTCGTAGAGGCAACCAGTGTAGGATTTTATAGCTACCTTGTAAGTGTAGCACTTAAGCTAATGGAGGCCCCGTTGATCAGAGCCAGAAGCACAGACTAACACTTCCATCCCTTCTCCTGTCATAACTCCTTCCAGAGCCCAGGAGTACTCCACTGTCCTCGCTGGTGGAGCAGGCAGCCCAGAAAGCTCCAGAGGCCGAGGCCCACCCTGTGCACATCCAGACTCAGCTCCTCCAGAAGAACTTGGGCAAGCACACCCCAGCAGGCAGCAGGCAGACCGACTACATGGGCACCTTTTTCAGTTACTGCAGCACCATGGCTGCAGTTCTCCTTCGGAGCTTGAGCTCTGAGCCTGGTGAGTCACAAGAGAGAGGAGATGGAGTCATGACTGGCCCAGTGTTTAGAGCAGGGAAGAGGAAGGATGCACAGCAAAAGAGGTTCTGGGTACTGGGGTGCCTGTGTGACTCGGTTGGTTGAGCGTCCGGCTCTTGGTTTCGGCTCAGGTCACGATCTGAGCATTGTGAGTTCGAGCCCCACACTGGGCTTCACG
Source organism: Martes martes (assembly GCF_963455335.1). Taxonomy (NCBI): domain Eukaryota; kingdom Metazoa; phylum Chordata; class Mammalia; order Carnivora; family Mustelidae; genus Martes; species Martes martes. The sequence continues at coordinate 112,140,070 of NC_137894.1, read as the reverse complement.
CTGGGCTTCACATTGGGTGTGGATCCTGCTTGAGATTCTCTCTCCCTCTGCTCGCCCCTGCCCCTTCTCTTAAAAAAAAAGAGAGAGGGAGGTTGTGGGTACAGCAGTAGCCACGAACACTAGATTTATAGAGTCCTCTCTTACTTATCTCTGTGTTTTATTCATGCTTGTCTCCCCACTGCCCAGTACAACTGTATAGCACATGGGAGTACTCAGTAAATTCTGATTGCGTTACTGACAAAAATACCTCTCTCAGACTGTCATGGATTTGAGGACCCAGAGAGGATCAAGCTGTGATATGAGGGCCAGGTTCTTACCTGATTCCACAGAGCTAGTATTGCGTGCACTTTAGTCATGGTGAAGAGAGCAGGATGAGCTGTTCGTGGCTAGACCTAACCCCTGAAGTCTGTGCTGTGGTTGGAAGTCTTTAGAGCATAATAAGTTGTAAACTTGCTGTCAGGGTCCTGTCGAGAATACCCTTTACATAGAAAATATCATCAGAAGGGCTCTCAGTGTAGTCTTTTTTTTTCCCCTAAGGATTTTTTTATTAATTTGAGAAAAAAGTTTTTTTTTAATTTCAGAGTGAGAGAGAGAGAACGTGAGCAGGGACTGGGGGGAGAGGGAGAAGGAGGCTCCCTACCTAGACTCAGGGCTCCATTCCAGGACCCTGAGATCATGACCTGAGCCAAGGCACACACTTAACCAACTGAGCCACTCAGGTAACCCTCAATGTAGTCTTCATTTTGACATTACCCTTTTTTTTATTAACTCTGGGGAACAGGGCTCTGAGCTGTTCTGGTCAGTGGTGAAAACAAAAGTCACTTTATCTTTGCAGATCACGTGGAGGTCAAGGTGGGAAATCCATTTGTTCTCCTGCAACAGAGCTCTTCCCAACTTGTGTCACACCTCCTACTTGAGCGACAAGTTCCCCCAAACAGGTAGGAGCTACTCTGTGGGACTTAAGCACGGATGGGCCTTCTTAAAACTGTTTTTGTTTCGTTAAGGAATGCCAGGGCTCAGTGGGGTTGCGCTTGAGTTCAGTACAAAGAGTGGGGATTTCTTTCAGACTTTTCCCTTAATTTGCGTTTACTCTTACATTAAAATTCAATTTCAAGACTGAAATTCCTTTCTGTTTCACCACCTCTACCAACATTTATATTACAGGCATAAAATTAAGGGATGAATCTTCACTTATGAATAAGCAAAAATCCAAAAATTGGATAACTCGTTAGTTGGCACACTATAGGAAAACAAGCATTCTCAAAGACTGCTGGTGAGACATAAATTGGTACAGCCCCTGTGGGAAGACAGACTGTCCATATTTATTTAAAAAAACAAATTTGTATATCCTTTGACTTAGCAATCCACATGAGGGAATTTATCCTGTGGCTTTCCTGACCTGTGAAAAATTATATATATATAAAGTCATTTTGTTCTAGCCTTATATGTAATAGAAACAGGTAAGAAAAACCACTGTTCAGTAATAGAAGACTAGTTAAATTATGGCTCAACCCATAATGGAGTACTATGTAGATATAAACAGGAATGAGGGGGTCTCTCCATAGAGGGATGTGGACAGATCTCCCAGATAGAATATCAAGTGAGAAAGCGAGAGCAGATAGGCTGCCGTTCGTGTGGGGAGAAAAGAGAGAGAGTTAAGAGTAACAACTAAAGAGTCTACATTTACATTTGATTGTATAAACAGATGAATTCCTTGCTTGGGTAATATGCCTATGCACTCAGGTTTTGTGCCTCCTCTGCTTCTCTCCCTCCAGGCTGGCAGCCCTTCTGGCCCGAGAGGGGCTCAGCCTGAGTGTGCCGAAAGTCATCGTGAACTGCTGCTGTGAGCCTCTTGCCCTTTGCTCTTCCCGGCAAAGCCAGCAGACGTCATCCCTTCTGACCCACCTGGGCGTCCTGGTCCAGCTACATACCTACCACTGCCTGGAAGACCTCCCACTTTCTACACTGGGCTCACCAAAGCCAACTGGGAATTCCACAGTGGAGAGAAAGCCCCAATCCTCCCCAAGGGAGTCATCACTCCCAGCCCTTACATCCTCTGCCTTGGCCTTCCTTAAGTCCCGCTCAAAGCTACTGGCCACAGTGGCTTGTCTGGGAGCTTCCCAGGGACCAAAGCTCACCAAGCCCAGCTTGTCGTGGAAGGATTTTCGTGGCCGCAGGGAGGTGCCTCTGAGTGCAGAGCAGGTAGCTCAGGAGTGTGAGCGCCTCCTAGAACAGTTCCCTGTGCTCAAGGCCTCCCTCCTGGCTGCCTGGGAGCCACTACGACGGTCCACCGAGCAGGGGCAGAGCCTGGCAGCGAGTCTCTGTGGCCGGGCCAGTCTCTCTACCGTCCTTCTGGGCCTACACTCTCCCAGTGCCCTACAGGTGCTCACAGAGGCCTTAGAGGAAGCCCTGGTAGCCAGAGATTGGCCCCGAGCCCTTCAGCTCACAGAAGTGTATGGGCGAGACGTGGATGACTTGAGCAACATAAAAGATGCAGTCCTGAGCTGTGCTGCGGCATGTGGTGAGCAGAAGGCTGTGCCTCCCCCTCCCCTGGTGCTAATAACGTTGAGCATTCAGTGAGTGTGTCATTGCATTTGATCCCCACAATAACTCTAGAGAAAGCTGCCACCATAACCTCATCATGTTAAAAGGAAACTGAGGCTCAGAGAATAGGAAACTTGCCCAGGATAGTAAGTGCTGGAGCAGAGCTTAGAAGCCCACTCCATCTAACTTTATGTTATTTATTTATTTATTCATTCATTTATTAATTTGAGAGAGCACACACATGTGAGAGCGAGAGCAGGAGCAGCGGGGCGCGGGGCTGGGGGGCGCAGAGGGAGAGGGGGAAGCAGACTCCTGTCAAAGCGGGGAGCCCGATGTGGGACTCGATCCTGAGCTGAAGGCAGCTGTTTAACCGACTGAGCCATCCAGGCACCCTCCATCTAACTTCAGGACAGGCACTCATGACCAGTATCCTCAACACTGCATATCAGAATCATTGGAAAATTATATAAACTACAGATATCTGAGCCTAACACCCTGAAGCCCAAGCTGGAATTCAGGCAAATGTTGACTTTAAAAGAGGAGTCAACAAACTTTTTTTCTAAAGGGCTTTGGAGATGATACAATCTCGGTTGCAACTACTCAACTCTGCCATTAGAACATGAAAGCAGCCAGAGATAATACATAAACAAATGAGTGTGGATATATTCTAACACAACTTTATACATAAAAACAGACTAAGGGCTCCTGGTTGGCTCCCTCAGTGGAGCGTTTGACTCTTGACCTCGGGGTTGTGAGTTTAAACCCCATGCTGGGTGTAGAGATTACTTAAAAATAAAATCTTAAAAAAAAATCCAAAAGAGACTGTGGGCCTGTTCGACTACCCCTATTTTAAAAGCTCCCAATGAGGCAGCTCTTTCTGCTGCCAGGCCCTGTCCTCATGCTTTAATAAAACCACCTTTTTGCACTGAAAAAAATAAATAAATGAAAGCTCCCAAAGAGCTTTTAAGGGAGTTGAGAGCAATGACCTGTAACACTCCACTGAGCGGGGACAAGAGTTGGGCATGCCATAGGAAATGGCTTCTCAGGCAGGGGCTTGACTGCCCTACAGAAAGGAGAAAATCCCTCCAGGAGAGGGTGGAGAAATCCAGTGACTGGATGTGCAGTCTTAATTGTTTTGAGGCTATTTTCAGTTCTGTGAAATGGGTGTAGGAGAGAAAGATCTACTGAGTAATTATGACGGAGGGCATGGAGGGAGCCAGACTGGTTTACCTGAAATAACTTTGAGGAGTCCTGTATGACGCAGGGCAGAAACTGCAGGGAACACTCAAAGTTCCAGCAGACTCAGCCTGAGTCTGACCCAGTGCTATCACGAAACGTGGAGAGCTTCATCTGTTCTTCCGTCTCTTCTTCCTTCATTCCTTCCTTCTCCCTTTCTCCCTTTTTCTTCCTCTCCTGTCTCCTTTTCTCTCTCTTTTCAGAAAGTCTCATGACTGTGATTAAGTTTGCAAAAAGAGAAACATGAGGGCATATAGCATTTCTCCTTTTCATATGATGGTTCTAAGTATAAAAATTAATTAAGTTCAGGGGTGCCTGAGTGGCTCAGTGGGTTGATCCTCTGCCTTCAGCTCAGGTCATGATGCCAGGGTCATGGGATCGAGCCCCGCATCGGGCTCTCTGCTCAGCGGGGAGCCTGCTTCCCCCTCTCTCTCTGCCTGCCTCTCTGCCTACTTGTGATCTCCCTCTCTCTGTCAAATAAATTAAAAAAATAAAATAAAATCTTTTAAAAAAAAATTAATTAAGTTCAGAAGGATCTTAAGGATCCAAGCTCCTGTTTTATGAAATTGAACAGAGCCCTTCTCTTAAGGAGTAGCCTGGACTCTGGAGCTCTTCCAGTGCCAGGCTTGCTACCTCTGGACATCTTTTCGTCTTGTAGACAAAGAAGGTTGGCAGTTCCTGTTCCCCGTGAAGGATGCATCTCTGCGAAGTCGGCTAACCCTACGGCTTGTGGACAGGTGGCCCCTCGAGTGGTGCTTGGAGATCTTGGCGTACTGCATCTCGGACACAACTGTCCAAGACGGACTGAAGTGTGAACTACAGAGAAAGCTGGCAGAGCTGCGGGTGTATCAGAAGGTATGGTTCCCAGCATCAAGAAGAAGGAAATAGGCTTCCCACCATATTACCAACTCCAGCCTCTTCTCATGTGATGCTGGACTTTAAGAAACAGATGATCTGGGCCTGGCTTTTGTCCTGCATCTGGCTTCTGTTCTGGGGTGAACAACGAAGAGAGACCTTATCTCTATTTCCTGTTGTTTTCCTTTTGTAATTTTAAATATGTGTGCATCAAACAAGGATAGTAATAACAGTCCGCAAGGCCTCTTTCACATGTGTACTTGAGTTCTGTTATGTGTTCCTTGTTTTTCAAGAGTTCTTACAGATCTTAATCTCTATTGTGTCTTTTTTAAAGATTGTTTTAAATGTCAAGAGCCATTTTGAAAGGCTGCAGAGACATTGACAGTTTGAAAATGAAAGATTATTTCAGGATGTGTGTTATATTCAAGATCAAGAGGCCCAGGAAGATAGGTTTCGGTGGTATGGCTGCATAGCAAGTATAAGATTTATGCTGATTTTTCCATTTGCTTTAATTCTTCCTCTCTCCTGGCAAGTTTTGACAGCTTGACATTGGGACAGAAACCTAGGGGTGGCCCATCCCTGGAAACTCCGATGAGTTTGAATGTTCATAGAGGGGGAAGCTGAAGTGTGGTTTAATAGCTCTTCCTATCTTTCCTTAGATTCTAGGTTTGCAGGCTACCCCAGTGTGGTGTGACTGGCAGAGCCTGAGGAACTGTTGCATTGAGGACCCATTAACTGTCATGAACATGATTCTAGAAGCAAAGGTACTATTTTCCTGAGTGGTATTCCCCTTTTTCCCTTTCTCAGAATTGCAACTCCCTACCTGACTGTAGACCTCTTTCCATGTATCAGTGTCCACATTTTTTTGTAATTACATCACATTCTTTTTTCTTTTTGTGTGTGTAAAATTTACCAACAGAGAAGTGTAGAGAATAATGCAATGGATGCATTTGTACTATAACACTACGCTCCGTACGTTGAGTACAGAATGTAGATCTACTGGTGGAATTGTTGAATCACTGGACGTGAGCATCCTCACCTTTACTGAGACATTACAAATTGCTCTTAAGCTCAGTAGACCGCTTGCAGTTCCTCTTACCAAATGCCATAAGGATATGGTATTGTCCAACTTTGCCCTCTGTGCCAGTAGAATGGTATCTCATGCTTGAATTTACATTTCCATGATTACTAATGGCCTTGATTATGACATATGAAAATGTCTTTTCATATGTTTATTGAACATTTGAGTGCCAAATAGAATTTTATTTATTCTTTAACAAGCCCATATACCATAGTTCAAAATGTGGATGTACTCATTCAGATGTTCATGCATCGAAGAAACCTTTATTGACCATCTCTTATTTGCCGCTATAGTAGATGGTGGTGAAACAAAGATAACTAAACTTAGTCCTTGACCTTGTACAGCTCACATTTTGGGAAGAGGGGTGATGTGACACACATCACTAGATGATTGCAATATATCACCTGACAGGAGTAAACCCAGACTGTGGTGGGGGCACAGGCAGGGCACCTGATGTATCCTGAGAAACAAAGAAGCATCCTGAACAAGGTGGCCCCAGTCAGAGTTGTGGGGAGGGCATTCCAGGAGACACCATATTAAAATACTCGGGCAAAGCCTTGGGAATTCCATTCTCTGAAACTTTAATCCAAGGTTCACAGATTGGGGGTGGGGAGTAGCAAAAAGGGACATGGACAGAATCCAATGCCCAGCATGTTTGACCCATGCAGTATTGGTCTGCCACGTTTTTATTTTTTCACGTTAACTTCATTGCCAGCATTTTAAAATAGGGAAGTTTTTTAATTAAAAAAAATTTTTTATTGTTTTTTTTGACGTTTGGCAACACTGGGCTTGCACATTCTCGTGACAACAACCAGAGCTGAGTACGCACTCTCTCCTTTGTGTTTTGTTTTGTTCTTTATTTTAATTCTAGTATAATTGACATTTAGTGATACAGTAGTTTCATTGTACAATATACTGATTGAACAATTCTATCCATTACTCAGCACTTTCTCCTTTGGACAGTCTTAGTCCTCCCCACTTTCTTAATATCTCCCCAGGACTAACACAAGGTGTCAGTCACTTCATGCCATCTGTTTCTTTTTTATGATAGATCTCAGAGAAAAGTGATATCATTAATCAGCAACCTACTTTGATCATTTACATAACTCCGTTGCCACTCTAGTCCTTTGAGTTTACAAGCCCACTTTAATCCCAGAGCGAAGTTCCCATCAGCACTTAACCAAACTTTCCTGGGGCTTCAGCAGACTCAAGACTGCTAAGCGAAATCAGTCAAAAGCTGGATGTGACAAAGTCAGTGATTCAAAGGGATTGAAGCCGTGTGTATTTGCTTCCAGGAATATGGACTGTGTGAGGAGTGGGGCGGCCTCTACCCTATTCCAAGAGAGCATTTAATCAGCCTACATCAAAAGCATCTTCTCCACCTTCTAGAAGGAGGAGATCATGAAAAGGCTCTACAAGTAAGCTTCCATCTCTTGCCATTTTTCTTTTGGAATAAGACAAAAAGGTTAGTCAAATCAGAAGGCTTTGTTTATGTTAAATACCATGCAAAACATTTGCAATCTCTGATCTGCCACTTCATGTCCTTCGGGAGTCCTTCTTGGCCTCAAGAAGATCATAGTCATCTTCAGTGGAAGGTGCCCAGCCCTGTGTTTCATGCGAGATGGTCACCTGGGTCCAGGATTCTGCTAAACTCTGGTCATAGTCATCATTTGTGAAGCTGCAGGGGTGGTGAAAGAAAGAGTGCAGAGAAGGAATTAGTCCAAGATTAATAAACCTAAATGTTCCATTCCCAAATAAAATAAGGCTAGACTGAGTTCTTTATGAGCCTTACCTTTCTCCTCTACCCTTCTCGTTCAACAGCTCCTGCGAAGAATTCCTGATCCCACAATGTGCCTTGAGGTCACAGAGCAATCCCTCGACCAGCACCCTAGCTTGGCCGCTTCTCACTTCCTGGCCAACTACCTCACCACGCACTTCTACGGAGAACTGACTGCTGTCCGACACCGTGAAATCCAGGCACTGTACATGGGATCCAAGGTCAGGAAGGAAAGGGGGAGTTGGGAAGGCATGCCTTGGGGAGAGACTGCTGGCCCAGCTCCCGCTTCAGAACTTAACCTTTCAGTGGCTCTTCTCCTAGACACTTGCCATTCTTGGCCTATGCTATATAAAACCTTTATCCAGCAGCCCACTCCTGCGTCCCTTACGAGTTGTCATTCTCTTACCACCTTGTCTCCAAAGTGAGTTCTAAGTGGCCCTCTTAAGTTCCCTTCGTGGTTTCCCTGGTATCTGCTAGATCAGTGTTCTTAATGCAGACCACAGAGTAGAATCACCTGGACTTAAAAAAAAAAAACATTAACCTTTACCCTAGATCAATTAAAACTGGATCTCTTATGTCAGGAAACAAACTGAGGGTTGCTGGAGGGGAGGGAGGTGGGGGCGATGGGGTGGCTGGGTGATGGACATTGGGGAGGGTATGTGCTATGGTAAGTACTGTGAATTGTGTAAGATTGATGAATCGCAGACCTGTACCCCTGAAACAAATAATACAGTATATGTTAATTAAAAAAAAAAAAACAACTGAATCTCTTGGGACAGGGCCTGGCTATCTTCCAAAGAGATTCTGAGGAAGGATATCAAACTACTGCTTAATAACCTCATCTTGCTAAAGGAAAAAGAGTTAATTCTCTAGGTAATGAGGTCCTTACCTTTGATGTGTAACCTTGGAGACACTAACAGAAGAAATTACAAGCTAGAAGAAGTAATCTGGAGAAGAGGGGAGTTGGGGAGAATTAGGGCCCTCGGACACTGTTCTGATGATTCTGATTAGCAGTCATGTCTTTCACTCCATGAGTATGGAAGTTGCCCCATGAATAGAATGAGTGCTGGGAGAACCATCAATATGAGTACCGGCCCACTTGTTATGAGTTCTACTACATAAAATGTTCCTAAAGAAAATGCCCTTTTTTTGTTTTTTGATGCACTATAACTAAATAGGGGGAATCCTTGAAAATTGGCAATGAGCAGAACCAGTGAACATATTTCAAGCCTAGTGATAACAGTCTCTAGGAGTGTAGAGACATTATTTATCTGCAGGACACTGGAGGTGCTAGGTTTAGGCAGCCTACTAATACTACTTTATGTTGCTCATTCTAATTAGCCTCAGATGTTAAAATAGTGGCTTTAAGGATCAGGAAGAGTTCAGCTATACCTGGAGGTGCCACCTGTGGGCCAAATCCAGTCCCCAGCCTGCTTTTGTGAATCAGATTTTTTTTTAAAGATTTTATTTATTTATTTGATAGACAGAGATCACAAGTAGGCCAAGAAGCAGGCAGAGAGAGAGGAGGAAGCAGGCTCCCCGCTAAGCAGAGAGCCCAATGCAGGGCTCTATCCCAGGACCCTGGGATCACGACCTGAGCTGAAGGCAGAGGCTTTAACCCACTGAGCCACTCAGGCACCCCCAGATGTTTTTTTGTTTTTTTTTTTTAAGATTTTATTTATTTATTTTACAGACAGAGATCCGAAGTAGGCAGGAAGGCAGGCAGAGAGAGAGGAAGAAGCAGGCTCCCCGCCGAGGAGAGCGCCCGACTCGGGGCTCGATCCCAGGACCCTGAGACCATGACCTGAGCCGAAGGCAGAGGCTTTAACCCACTGAGCCACCCAGGCGCCACCCCAGATATTTTTTTAATATAAGTTTGTGCACTCATTTACTTACATATGGCCTATGGCTACTTTCACACCACACTGGCAGAGCTGAGTAGTTGCCACAGAGACTTCATGGCCCATAGAGCCTAAAATATGAATTATCTGATCCCTTACAGAGAAAGTTAGCCAACCTTTCATCTAGGTAAAAGGTACCTGAAGTACTTGTTGCTTGCCTCCTGGAAGATTGAAAGAGGACTTCAGCCTTGCTTCCTGAAAGACTACTCCCCAGCCCTGGTAGCTGGTCATCTACCTTTGGTCCCTGATCCCCTTCTCCCTCCCAGTAAGAACCTTGGATTTCTTCTGAAATGTGTATACTGTTTTCTTTAATCTATGGGTCTACCCTCCAAACAGGTTCTGCTGACCCTACCTGAGCCGCACCGGGCCAGCTACTCCCACTTGTCCTCTAACCCCCTCCTCATGCTGGAGCAGCTACTCATGAACATGAAAGTGGATTGGGCCACTGTGGCTGTGCAGACACTGCACCAGCTGCTGGCTGGGCAGGAGATTGGCTTCACCATGGATGACGTTGACTCACTGCTCTCCAGATATGCGGGAAAAGCCTTGGACTTCCCATACTCTCTGAGAGAGAAACGATCGGGTAACTGCCAACATCATAATGGGGCCTCCAGCTAGAGGAGAAAACACCATACTGTATCCTTAATTATAATTTGTCTTCTCTTACTATTTTGAGTTGATCAAGAGTGAGAGGAATACCCTTCCAGAGAGATAGCTCTTTGCTATGCAGGAGACCTCTTGGCCCTGGAGGAGGTGTCAGGGTAACCAAAATTAAAGTATGGTAGATTACCACTGTGCAAACATAAAGATTTGGGAAACCAAACATGCTGAGCATGGTCTCTGTCTGGCTTTGGCACAGTGGACTCTTACCTACCATCATTCTGTACTGAGGGAATGTGCTCTTCCAGGAGCACATCAGATCCCCCTACTATGTGAGCCAAGCCTCTTCCAGAATGAAGAAAATGAAATAAATGTAGGCTGATGTTCGCAGACAGCTTTTTGTTTTTCTTACTCTACCCTCCAGGGCCATCATTTCAATGTCTTTTATTTCCCTTTGGGCATTTTTAGATTTATTTTGTGAAATCCTAACAGCTACTTCATTATTTCATGCATCTAAACATAGTTTGCTTTTTGAGAAGTTGAAGAAGCATGCTTTCTGTTACCTTGGAAGTACCTCCGCCATGCTTTGTACACTTGGTACAATCATGGAATGACAATCAGCAGAGCAACAGGGCTTTAAGTTAAAGGCCTAGCAGAATGAGTAAAGATGCTTATGGTAGGATGATATTTTGTCAGCATTTTCCCTCTCTACAGATTCTGTGACTCACCTCCCGGAAGTCGGTCAGACTTCAGACCTCGAGACCTTGTCTAGATCTCCATCAGCAGAGTTCTCTGCCACTGCGGCTCCTGGTAAGAACAGGTTCTGAGAGTTAATCTGTGGTTTAATTCAAACTTGCCTGATTTTGACTTTCTTTTGCCTCTTTTTTCACTTCTAGTTATGATACTCTTACTGTTTTTCTTGGTTCATTCCAGCTTTTTATATCCAAGAAAATTTAACAAACGATTTTCATCATTTGCAGTCCTATTTCTGTAAAATCTCTGCAAACACTGTATTAGCAAATACTGAACCATTACTTATAGGGAAAATGTGTGCATGTCTTTCTGTCTGTCACTTAAATTGAAATTGAAAACGATTCATCCTAGTAGATTTTATTTTATTTTACCAAAGAGAAAAAGGGGTTTAGAAATGTTAAAGTGACTTGCCTGAGGCAAACCCATTAATGAGTGCCTCATGAGAGTTTGGGATTCAGCCCCTGTCCAACTCGCCGAGAGCCAGGGCTTCTTGCACCACCCCACGCTGTCCCCTACCATCTCCATCCTCTGCTCACCTCTGTATGAGAGCTGAAAGAAGAAAACAGAACATCACCTTGTTCATCCTCAGAGGTGAACCTGCATGTCAGGCGACTCAAATTATTCACTCTGCCCACGTCTACAAACTCCCTGCGGATACTGATTTTGAGGTTACAAGTAAATTTTGGTGGGCAAATGCACAAATACAGACTCTGCAACTAGGGAGGATAGAGTGTCCTCAGTGCTTATGTACATTCCGGCCCTCTGCTGTAAGTTCGTTATTTATGTCTGTCACCTGCACAGGGTACAGGCTCCTTAAAGGCCTCAGCCGTGTCTTGATCACCCCTTTCCACTACCACCCTTCTCCCCCAGTCCCTGGCCCCTTGCACAATGGCCTACAGTTCTCAGAGGAAGCTTCAGCAAGTGTTTCTTTTGCCAGCAGGAGGGGGAGTGGGATTCAGGGGGGCAGATCTATGAGTGCTGCAAAGAGTCAGTGTGTTTTTCAGTTCTCTTTTTCCATGACCTGCCAGTCTTGCTCTGCTAGATGACAAGAAACTTCCTTAGATACCATTAAGCAGAGACTGGTATTTCATGGCCGTACTTTGAAAATTAGCCATGCTTTACAGTACCCGGTGGACCTGAGGGAAGGGCTTAGACTTAGAGGTATATGAACACCTCATGCACCTGCATATGGCAGCCTGAGCACCTTTGGTTTACTTTTTTTTTTTTTTTTAAAGATTTTATTTATTTATTTGACAGGGAGAGAGAGATCGCAAGTAGGCAGAGAGGCAGGCGGCGGGGGGGGGGGGGGGGGGACCAGGCTCCCCGCTGAGCAGAGAGCCTGAACCAGGGCCAGATCCCAGGACCCTGAGATCATGACCTGAGTCAAAGGCAGAGGCTTAACCCACTGAGCCACCCACATGCCCCTTTTATAGCTTTTATTGTGGACATTTTCCAATATACAAAGGTAGAATAGTGTACTGAAGTCTTATATACCTACAGCCCAACTATAATAATTATCATCTCACAGTGGCCATTCTTGTTCCATTATACCCTTGTGCTGCTTCTGGGTTATTTTGAGGCAAATCCTGGGTGTCATATGATTTTGTTTATAAATATATCAGTATGGGGCACATGGGTGGCTCAGAGGGTTAAGCCTCTGCCTTCGGCTCAGGTCATAGTCTCAAGGTCCTGGAATCGAGCCCCACATCAGGCTCTCTGCTCAGCAGGGAGCCTGCTTCCCGCTCTCTCTCTGCCTACCTCTCTGCCAACTTGTGATTCTGTCAAATAAATAAAATCTTTTTTAAAAATGTATCAGTATATATCTCTAAAAGGTAAGGATATATACAAAACAAAACCATAACATCATCATCACACCTAAAAAGAAACGAATAAAGATTTCTTATTATTACCAGCTATCCAGTCAGTGTTCACATTTCCCCAGTTGTCTCGTTAATGTTTTTCTAGAATTGGTTTTTCTACAGTCAAAATCTAAATGATGTCCACATGTGGCATTTAGCTGAAATATCTCTCAGGTCTCTTTTAATCAATAGGTTCTCCTACCCCTTTTTCACCTATAGAGGAAACTAGCTCATTTGTCCTGTAGAACTTGCCACGTGCTAGATTCCACTGATGGCCACCAGCAGTCTGGGTCTCAGTCCTCTTTATATCCAGTACACTGGTTGATAGATCTAGAAGCTTGATATGATTCAGGCTTAATATTTTTGGTAACTGTATTTGATAAGTGCTTGTGTGCCTTCCATCAGGAGGCACACAGTGTCTAGGTGTCTCTCTCATGATGTAGTCAGCCATTAATGACCACTAGCTGGATATATTATTGCAGTAGGGGTTTTGAAACAGGGTGAAATTCTGATTTCCTCATTCCTTCCTCATTTATTAGCTGGACTATTGATCACCTTTTCCTCTCACTTTGGATCTGACTCCCAGGTGTCTCCACTATACATTCCCCCAGTCCAAGGGAGAGGAGCTTCCCAGAGAGTCTGCTCCCACCGGAGTTTGTCCCCCCAGCAGCACCCCCAGGCAGGCATCAGTGGGTGCCCGACGAGAGTGAGAGCATCTGCATGGTCTGCTGCAGGGAACGCTTCACCATGGTGAGTGACGTTGGTCTCCAGCTTTGCCTGCAGGGGAAGTAGAAGGAAACTGGCGGTCATGAGCCCGGAGTTCATAGTCACCTCCTGTCCCCAAGAGGATATGGGTATTTTCACAAGAACTACCAAATCCAAGACTTTGGGTTGAACTTTGGCCAAACCAGATGTATTTTCTGGGTTGAGAGAGATGGTAGACACGCTCAGGTAACCTTAAATTCGAAAATCTTTGCTATTCTCAAATGACTAAATAGAAGCAGAGTGGTATAGCAGGAGGAGTCACTGACACCTGGAGATCTTGTTTCTAGCTCCCCTCTCATTATAAGACAGGTGGCCTGGTAGCGGTTTTATGTACTGGCTCTGGAGACAGAGGACCTGGTTTCTAATCCCAGTTCCGCCTCTTATTAGCAGTGTGACTTTTTCGGTCTCAGATGCTCTAGGGATGATACATTTTTTTGGCCCGTGGAGCTGTAAGGCCCAACTATGGTTACAGATGTTACCATACTTACCACCCTACTGACTGGCATACTAGCTCAGGGCTGATGAGAACAACGATGATGTGATTGCTCTGTGTCTCATCTGCGAAAGAAGTATAATATGTCTATCAACCTCTTATAGTGAGATGAGGCAGTACTCATGAAAGCATTTTGAAAAAAAGGACACTTTCCCGTCATCATCGATGCCATGAAAATGTGATTTGCACCGTCTGAGAAAGTCACTTCTTCCCTACTATTTTTGCTGTGTCTTCACACATTGCCTCCACAGACAGGTAGAACTTGTCAGGAACTATTACAAAACTTGGATACCTTTGCCCGCCTTCTGAGATGTACTTCTAAATGTCAGCTTCTTAAAGGCAAGGACTAGGTGTTCTCAGTAGAAGCCCAAACAGCTGGTATTCTTAGTAAGTCACAGGTGGCTGATGCCAAAGATAGTGGGTTGACAGGTAGACTCACAGTTACTGGAGTCTCACCTGCTTTTCCTCCCTTTTCTTTCTTTTCCCAATGACACTCCTCAGTTCAATAGGCGTCATCATTGTCGCCGCTGTGGCCGGCTAGTGTGCAGTGCCTGCTCCACTAAGAAGATGGCTGTGGAAGGCTGCAGAGAGAGCCCTACCCGCGTGTGTGACCAGTGCTATAGTTACTACAACAAAGAGTGAGTGTCCTATAGTGGGCCCGCTACTTCCATGACCTCTGCACACCCACCCTCCCCCGAGGTCGGGGGTCTTGGAGTCTCATTGTGGAGAGCATCTCAAATCTGGAACAATGACAGCAAGTTTTAATTTAACATCCACACTAAAATGCCATTAACTCTACAGCAATACGTTTGACCTTGGTCACAGAAACTTCTAAGAGAGGAAAGAAGCAGAGCTCAAGGCTCTTACATAATGTTCTCCCTGAGGTCAGGACACTTGATTCCTGATGGAGGCCATTAATCTTAGTTTGCCAGCAACCTCATCAGTTGTTCAGCCAGTCCTGTTTCCATTGGTCTCAGCTGGATTCAAAGGGACACGTTCACACCTCCTGACTGCTCAAGGATCACTTGCCTCAGTTCTAATCTAGCTAGTCATCCTGGCTTGTTATCCACAACTAGAAGAGCCCCCACACCTTTCCACGCAGTTTACCTTGTAACAAATTTCAGAAACCACTTCTGCCTCTGGCAAGACAGATTAAGACTGTTTGCTGGCTTAATGTTGCTTAATTTTTCTCACTACATCTAGCAGCAAAGGAGGGTGAGACTAAGGCTCCTAGGCCATCTGGAAATATGAGCCAAAACAACTCCTCAAAAGTGAATTATTTTGAATTCTTCATGTTTTGTTTACAGACTTAAATTGATTTTATGTTCTGTCCAATGGCATTATTGAGTTTGTTTTATTATGAACATTTTTTGCCATCATTTACCATGATGATTACCAATCTCCGAGGAAGAAAGATATGCCATGCTTATATTGCCTCCTTGGGGTAAGGGGTAAGGGACAGAAGAAATGCCCATATGCCATATTACTGAGATTGAAAAGGAGCAGTTCGAATTGATGGGGATCCTTTCGTTCAACAATTACTCAGCAATAATCACTTCTTCCTTAAGGACCACCCATTTTAGTGGGGAGACCATTAACAAAGAGACCACAGAATCATTGGCTGAGTGCAGTGGTAGAGCCACACAGCTTAGTCTGATGGTCAGAAGGTTTCTTAGAGGTGTGGCATCTTGTCTGAGCATTAGGATATGAGAAGTTAGAAGGGGATGCCCAGAAGTGGGAGTGACAGCTGCAAAAGTCAGGGCAGGAGAATATGTGGGTCTTTTGAGGAAGTGTAAATATGTGGGTGATAGGCTGAGGTTCTGGGTGGCATGCCTTGGACTTAGAAACCTGACAGCTGAGCCAGGAGGACTTGGGCCCAAAGGCTTAGAGCTTGCTCTTTGGCCACATGGGCTGGGACTGACCAGCAGGCTTCTCATGTAGGTACTAGACTTGACCTCTGACTTGTAGCATCAGGACTTAATGCTTGGTGGTGCCAACTGAAGTTGACCAGAACCAGTGGCAGAGTGGGGAGGACCTTAATGAGTTGAGCACAGGTCATGGGTGGCGGGAGTTGCTCTCAAGAGATAAGCAGGCTATGTCATAAGGGCTTTGTCTACAGAAACTGCAAACTTGGAACACTTTTACCCTAAGAAGCTATGGAACAATTTTAAGCAGCAGCATAACATGACCAGATTTGGATTTTTAAAAGATTGCTCTAGCTGCAAAGTAGGGAGTAGGTTGACAGAGTCAAGGACACCAATTGGGAAGCCGTTACAGAGGCTTTAGCAATAAATGATGAGGGCCTTCTCTGAGGCAGGGATAGAGAGAGAGATGGGGACATTTAAAGAGGTATTGAAAAGATGGACAGAAAATGGTCAGTGACTGGCTGTGACAGGTGAGGGACAGAAAAGAGTTTGGTTGGTTCCCTGATTCTTCTTACTTGAGTAACAATGTAAATGGTGCTCTATACCAACTTCAAAACAAAGAGGAGGAGAAGGGATTTGGGCATTTCATTGTTCTTCCTCTGTTTCCAGTGTGCCAGAAGAGAATCCAGGAGAACCAGAAGGTAAGGCTGAATCATATTCCTCTGTCTCTTTGTTTATATGTTCAAGTTGGCTCTTTCATCACTGTTTTAGCTGCAGCTGATACCCTTAATAGCAACTCAGTCTGACTGAGGCCAAGGAAAAAAGAAAATTCTTGGCATTTCTATTAAGCTGTTTCCCTTTAAGTTTATTATCCTATTAACCTACCATACTGGCCCATTAGCTTCCAGCATTCAGAAGGCCAGCTACCAAAGAATTTGGTCCCTAATTTTGAGCAGGAAATTTCTTTTTTTTTTTTTCTCCTCGGTTCCCTTTCACCACCATCCTACCTCCAAATGCTCCTCCTTCCCCCTAGGCGATCACTATTAATAGTCTGGTTTATATCCTTCCACTGAGGTTAGTTTTTAGGATAACTGATGATTCAGCCCTCCATCTGAGAAGGGTGTACATTTCAGAGTTTCTTGTTTGAAGCAAAGGGGTTGCATGACACTGTAATCCCGGATCTTTCCTGCGGAAGAAAGTTTGAGGTACCTAATGAGATCTAAAAGAAATAAAGGAGACCAAGGGTAGATGACAGGCAGGTGTCTGCGTGCAGCTCACTCCAGTTTTCTGGCTGGGGCTACACTGGACTGCTGGTCAGTGACCCACACATGAATGACACTTCTCTTCTCAGCACCAGACAGCTCCAAGAGTGAAAGTCCTCCATACTCAGCCGTGGTGAGAGTCCCCAAAGCAGCTGAGGTAGAATGGATTTTGGATCTGAATGAGGAGGAAAACGAGCTGGTGCGGAGTGAATTTTACTATGAGCAGGTAATAGCAATAAAACTTGATGGTCATTTGAGTTATGATGTGTAGTTATGGTAAGAAACGCAGAGATAGGTGAACACAGCCTGGCCTTCACGAGCTTACAGTGTAATAATGTAGGAGCTAAGACAAATAAACCAAATGAGGCAGAAAAATAAAGAGCATCTTGGAAATGTGTGAGAGCAGGTCAGGAAAGGCTTCATGGGAGCACCTGGGTGGCTCAGTCAGTCAAGCATCCAACTCCTGGTTTTGGCTCAGGTGATAATCTCAGGGTTGTGAGATCCAGGCCCAGCGTGGAGCCTGCTTAAGATTTTCGCTCTCCCTTTCTCCCTGCCCCTCCCCTAAAATAAATAAATACATAAATAATAAAAATTTAAAAGGAAAGGAACGGCTTCACAGAAGAAGTGGCACTTAAGATGGTAGAAGAGTGGTAGGAGTGTGACAAGCAGAAATGGGACAGGGAGGGAGTGTAAGGAGAATGAGGGTAGGAGGATAAAAAGTACCAAACTGGAACATCTGAGCAAAGGCACAGTGTCAAAAATTGCAGGGCATGGTTAGGGGACTGGAAATGGTTTAGTTTGAAGGAATGTAGTGTTCATAGAGAGGTAGTAAAAGGTAAGATTGAAATGGGCGATTTATGGACAGGGCCTTGAATTCTGCAGTAGGGAAAGTTTACTTGTTTAGCATCAGGCACCATGGAAAGATTTGGAGTATTCTTTGGAATATTAATTCAGCAGTCTGTCCAGGCTTGAAGCACAGACTTCTCCAGCAAGGGAGCTGTCACAGTCCAAGCCAGCAAGGAGGAGGACCTGCACTAGTGGGAAAAAGGAGGGAACATGTGGACATTGCCAAGAAGTAGGTAACGCATGAACACAGCTGCCTTCTTCCCAGTGTGGTGACAGAAGCTAGCAGTGCCACTTAGAACATCTGAAATTTGTTTAATTTCATTCCTGCTTTGCCATGGAAGTTTCATTCCCACCTCTAGTGTATTTCAAGCCTGGTGAGCTGAGAAGAGTAACTCCTGCCATCCAGTGAAATTTGAAAAATGCTCTGGTCTCTGAGCTCACTGTGTGTGTCTCTCTTCTTCCACCCTGGCCAGTCCCCCAGTGCCTCCCTGTGCATCGCCATCCTGAACCTGCACCGGGACAGCATTGCCTGTGGCCACCAGCTGATCGAGCACTGCTGCAGGCTGTCCCAGGGCCTCACCAACCCCGAGGTGGACGCAGGGCTGCTCACAGACATCATGAAGCAGCTGCTCTTCAGTGCCAAGATGATGTTTGTCAAGGCTGGCCGGAGCCAGGACCTTGCTCTTTGTGACAGGTGAATGGGAGTGGCTCGCTCTTCTTATACTCAGTTATCATTTCTGTCTGGCTTCTCCTCCTGCCCCCACAATCAGTTCCCACATCACCATCCTCTCTCAGTAGATGCACTGAAAATGTTTGACATCTCAATTTGATGACAGTGAAATGCCACCAGATCACAAGTGGTCTACCTCACCCAGCCTTGACAGCCTGTGTCCTCTTTCCCTGGGTAGATCCTCAAAGCAGAGTATTCTCTAGCTCTACCCAGTCAGAAAGAAAGTCAAAACTTTGCTTAATTTGTAATTAAAATCAATTTAGGGGAGCACCTTTAGTCTCTATGGAGCTTTCTGGCTTTTGGAGAAAACTGTGTCCTCCCTAAATGTCCAGTGCTTAGCCTTGGCTGGAACTCTACCCCAGTCTTGACCAAATCCAGACTGTGGCCTCAGAAGTTCTGGGTAACAGATCTGTGAAGCACACTGGGGGCTGGTCTGTCCCAGTGTCACAGATAGGAATCTGAGTCATAAAGTACAAGTATCTGTGGAAAAGGTATGATTAGGCCCCCAAGCCCTGTATAACCTGCTCTGCCTCCATTCATTAACTTGGCAGTTGAAACTCCCAGTTCCCAGCTTATCCACCCAGATGCCTGACTCATGTTGTATGTTCTCAGTGCTCAGTCCTAGCCAGATTTAGAGCAGAGAGCATAATTTTCTTTGAAGTGTAAGTGCCTCAGGCACTTGTTCAGAGTGTTTGCCTACAGATTCTCCAGACAGCAGAGCAAGCACAGTGAATCTCATCTGTACCTCTTCCTAGCTCTGTAACCTTAGACAAGTCTGTGAACTGCCCTGGGCCTCAGTTTCCTTCTCTGTAAAATGGGGATGTTAGTAATACTTATCTCATAGGGCACTCAGGAGGATAAAATGAGATATCCCTATAAAGGGCTAAGAATTGAGTCTTTATACTCCAGAAATGCTAGTTAGTTTTATTATTTTCATTAACAAAACCAGAAGATTGAGAAAGGCAGGAGGAGGTGGAACAGGAAACGGAAGGAAGTATAAGGCAGTGAATTTCACTCTTTCATATGAAGAGACAATAGATTCTACATCATTTTTCAAGTTAATAATTGAAGAAATGGGTATATGTTAAAGTTTTTCACTTTTTAAAATTTTTTAAAAGATTTTATTTATTTACTTGAGGGCAAGAGAGAAATTGAGGGCACACAGAGGGAGAGGAAGAAGCAGTGCCAGTAAGCAGAGAGCCCAACCTGGGGCCACATCCCAGGACCCTGGGATCATGACCTAAGCCGAAGGCAGATACTTAACTGACTGAGCCACCTGGTACCCCAGATAAGGTTTTTTAAAATAACCAAAGAACCAAAAATCTACCAATTTACCAGAAATGGAGAAGAGGGGAAAAGAACAAAAACAACTCCATAAAGCAAAAAGTAGAATGTAAGACAAAAATTAAACTATATCTAAATATATCTCAAATACCAGTAATGTAAATGAGTTAAAATCTTATTAAAAGAAAAAAGTAGGGACACCTGGGTGGCTCAGTTGGTTAAGCAGCTGCCTTCAGCTCAGGTCATGATCCCAGCGTCCTGGGATCGAGTCCCACATCGGGCTCCTTGCTCCGCAGGGAGCCTGCTTCTCCCTCTGCCTCTGCCTACCACTCTGTCTGCCTGTGCTCGCTCGCTCTCTAACAAATAAATTTAAAAAAAAAATTTTTTAAAAAAAAAAAAAGAAGAAGAAAAAAGTATTCAGATAGGGGGATAAAACAAATTTAACATCAAGTCCTGTACTTCCTTCAAAATCAAATATAAGTGGACGAAATATCCACTCTAAGCTGTGGACAACAGAAATTCAGAAAGTGCTTACTTTGGTAGGATCCTCACCCCCAGACGCTGTGCACTTCTCTTGACAGTGTACAGCAGTGGTTTCGAATTACACATTCTTTTTCCCCAATTCTGGATTCACACACCCATTCTAGAGGATTACTTCCTTCATGCGGGTTTGCTAATGGTGGTGGATTCATCATTCATGTGATTTGCAGAGTATTTTTTCATTGTTTTTAACTCCTACTTCCTTCCAGTAGACATATAAATAAATAAATGTTTAAAAACAGAACTCACATTACCTATTAAAAATATACAATACATTGTGATACCAAATTTGTTTTTATAACATATACTCTCCCTTACCCCATACCCACTAAGTTGAAAATGTCTCATGTACTGAATTCCTTTCCAGGGAAATTGGTGGATAAGTCAGAATCCACAGATTCTTTGACTGGATTATAACATATGTTGCATAATATATTTACTGTGTAATATATATTGTATAATATATACAGTTATATTCATTGAGTGTAGGACTGTTTCAGGCAGCACTGGACAGAATGAACCAATTTTCTGGGTTCTCTGTTGCTTTAAGATTTTTGCAGTCACCAGGTGTCAGGAGTAAGATCAAAGGTGGCAGTGCTAGTGGGCTGTAGCAAGGACCCATTCTTAGCACAGGAAGACAGTGTCAAGTCCAGGAGACTAGAATCCAAGTGATTTCCCAGCAGCACCTCCAGGCAATAGTAGTGATATGACCTCTATACTGACTAGGTGTGTAGGCCATGGAGGTAGTCTCTGTGCTCTCTCCCAAGCAGACAGGATTCTAAAGAACCAAAAAGCCAGTGGGTAATTGTGAGCATCCCTACTTAGGGTATTAATATGTAATATTTAATGAGTACCTCCAAAATTCTATATTTAATCCTAAGCCCTTTTACTTGAGATGTTTCATTTCATCCTTAAAATTCTCTCTTATGGTATCCATTTTACAGATGAGTAAATTGAGGCAGAGAAGTTAACTAACCTGCCTAGGGTCATAGAGCTGCTGAGTGATGGAGTTGAACTCAGAGTCTGACTCCAAAGCTTTCTCTCACAGTGTTCATGTACCCCTCAATTCTCCTTTTCACATTGGAATTGAAGTAGAAAACTTGTAAGCATGGGTGTCTGGGTGGCTCAGCTTTGAAACGACTGCCTTCAGCTCAGGTCATGATCCCAGGGTCTTGGGATCGAGCCCTGCATCAGGCTCCTTGCTCAGTGGGAAACCTGCTTTTCCCTCTCCCTCTGCCTGCTGCTCTCCCTGCTTGTGCTCTTTCTCACGCTCTCTCTCTCTTTTTCTCTGTCAAATAAATAAATTTAAAAAAAAAAGAAAAACCTGTAAACAGCAACTATTTTTAGTAAGACTCTGTAGAACCTCATTGCCTCGCCTCTTCCCTCCCTGTAGCTACATCAGCAAGGTGGATGTGCTGAATATCTTAGTTGCTGCTTCCTATCGCCACGTGCCTCCTCTGGACCAGATCCTGCAGCCAGCTGCAGTAACCAGGCTAAGGAACCAGCTTTTGGAAGCTGAGTACTACCAACTGGGTGTTGAGGTGAGACAAAGCTTACTTCTACCCAACTGTAATGAGCTGCCTTTTCCTAGCCTTGCAAGTGGGTATCGTCATCATCTCCCAGTTGCCCTCGGCCATGGGGAAGTATCTAGGGCATTACAAGTTTGCCATTCGGCAGTAATGGCAAGTGGGGTGATGGGGAAGGAAGACAATTGGCAACAATGGGAAAGAATAGGTCTTTGGGACTTTCAGGTCTGGATTTAGGTACTTCTCACTAAAAGGAGCAGTTTTTCTTTCAGATATCCACAAAGACTGGCCTCGATCCCACTGGAGCGTGGCATGCTTGGGGCATGGCCTGCCTCAAAGCTGGGAACCTTACTGCTGCACGGGAGAAGTTCAGTCGCTGTCTGAAGCCTCCCTTTGACCTCAATCAGCTGAGTCATGGCTCAAGACTGGTACAGGATGTGGTTGAGTACCTGGAGTCCACAGTGAGGCCACTCCTATCCTTGGTAAGAACATAGCAGGGGAGGGTCAGTTCAGGGAGGAAGAAGGCCCAGGAGCAGTAATGACCTGGGAAAAGGATCAGCTTCCACTCAGCTTATAGTGGCAGTCCTGGCTCAGAGCTGCTAGGTTTAGATTTTGTTCTTTCCATTATGCATAATTAGGTAGTAACTATATATGGTTAGATAAGTAATACAAAGTCAATTTTTTTAAAAAGCGAACTACAGAAAAGTATTTTTAAAAATGACATTTAATTGCATACCCAGACTCAAATAATGTTTAGATTTTGGTGAATTCTCTATGTTTTTGAATGAAACATGGTATTATAATATGGAGAATTTTGTATCCTGCCTGTTTTTCTGCCCTTCAAACTGTATTATAAGGCTACTTCCATGTTCTAAATATTCTTTGAAAGCAATATTTTCAGAAGCTGCTGAGAATTTACTGAGTTGTATTTTTCTTTTGCACTCTCCTTTCCTGTCAGCAAGATGATGATTACTTTGCCACCTTGAAAGAACTAGAAGCTACCCTTCGGACCCAGACCCTCTCTCTGGAGGTGATTCCTGAAGGGAAGATCATGAACAACACCTACTACCAAGAATGCCTCTTCTACCTGCATAACTACAGCACCAACCTGGCCATCATCAGCTTCTACATGAGGCACAACTGCCTGCGGGAAGCCTTGCTCCACCTCCTCAACAAGGTGGGACACACAAACCTACCTCTCAAAGTGCAAGACCTACTTTGCCCATCTGGATTGGCCCACTCAGCTCTAAGGGCAGTGTTTGGGGAGGTGGGTCGATAAACCCCCTGAAGCGTAACACAGTGTTGAGCTATGAGACCATCTCTGGCAGAGTCAGGTCAAAATGGAAAATTCTGTCCACCCAAATTATGATTTGATATATGGGCAGTAAGTCTTAACCTGGATCCAGATTGCCCTTCTGATTGGCAATGACAGATTTTATCCCTTCTCCCAAAACATATAGTAGAATCAGATAGTAGTTGAGAGCATGGTCTCTGGAATGAGATGTTTGGTGTAAGTGTGTGACCTTGACCAAATTGCTTTCTTTACCTCTTTGTTTCTACACACTTCCCACCTGCCCTGGGACTGTGTCCCACTGCTGACTTAGCTGCTGATCCTCTCAGAGTTGTTACACCCATGATCCTCTATTTGGGCCCCAAATATCTAATGGAAGGAGAGTATGCTCTCCTTTTTTCTCTCTGACATCCTCTGCCCTCCTCCCACAGGAGACAAAGGCACCTCTGAAGTGCATTATTTCTTTGTAGCCGTTGTTAAGCAAAGTCAGGATTCTGTTTTCACCATCACATTTTGGCATTCATTTTTTTATCAGAATGTTCCATGAATACTTTCTGAGGAATTGGCTGATCTTTACCAAATTTCATAGGAAATTAAAAGAGTTCAATACTTTAATTTTAATCTGCTGCACTAATTCAAAATGGCAGCCAATGTAAGTTTGCAAATGGACATATCTTCTAGGATTGCTCCAAGTGAAGTCAACTGTTCACAGTCATGGTAACCATACTACTACAGAGTAACTACTAACCAAGTTTTAAGAGTAAAGTAAGAGTTACTTTACTTAGAGTTTAGCTGCTAATATTTTCCTTTTCCTCAATTTCTAATTGAGTTTTGGGGTAAAGCTGCTTCTCCCTAGCACAGACTGAGAGTGGAAATAACCAGTTCTGTTTCTTCAAACTGTCGAGTAGTCCAGAGAGTTAAGCGGCTTACTTACTTATCTTGGTAGAAGCTGACAACAGCGTTACCCTGCTTAACATTTGTCAGAGGAGAGGGAAAGAAGCCTTCTTTTTATCTATTATAATCACTGTTACCCTTGAACTGAAATATCTTATTCTCAAGCAGGTGGAGAACAACAGAAAAACACATTGTGAAAACTTACTGAATGGCTAGAGCCTGGAAGGTGTTCTTTTGCTAGCCTCAGTTCACCCCTTTCCCTGTCATGCCGCCCCAGAGTGAGCTTTCTGAACCATAACACGTGTTATTTACATTCTTCGTAGTTCGTGTTATTCTCTTCTCTGAAAGACCCTCAGGAGATCCCCATGGCCACAAGATGAAGTCCAAATTCCTTAGCATGTGTACAGGACCCACCAAGATCAGGCCCCCTTATTTCTCCTATTTATTTTCACCACAAGTCCTATATATGCCCTGCATTCCAGACTTACCAAATTACTTAAATTTTCCTGATTGTACCTTACCCTCTCTGACCTCCATGAACCTGCTTGTGCTGTACCCCCTAACCTAGAATACCCTGGCCCTCTTTGTTTCCTTGGAAAACTCCCGTTTATCCTTTCACACCCTCTCTGTTGAGCGTCCATAGACCGCACAAGCAACATTAGGTACCTCTTCCTCTATACCACCACTGTATTGAGTGTACAGATCTGTTACTGCATTTATTACGCATTGCAACTATTTGTTTACAACTGTGTCATCCTTTCTGTACCAAGAAAGCTTATATTTCACTTCTCTGTGTCTTCCAGTGCCAGAGCCAGAGCCAGTTAGGAATGAGTGAGTGAGTAGGTAAATAGATGAAATGGAAGTTTTTAACATATTGCTCTTCTGAGAAATTTCACCTTCTCTATGGAGCTGATTCACCTCCCTTTTAAAGTCTGTCCTAAAAGTTTTAGATTAGGTCTGGGTTTCTGAGTTAGGAGCAGCCAGAATCTGTGAAAACTCAGAATTCCTCCAGTTCTAAGCAGCTTGTACCCAGTGCTACAAGGCCACCCTGTTATAGTAACATGAGTTTATGGCCGTTCTTTACCTTCCATTTGTGATTCATAGTCTAAAGTCTGAATGCCCAGATGACTTTTTTTTTCTACAACTTTGGAATTCGGGTTTACAATACAGGGTCTCTGAACCACGGATGTGCTTCAGAAGGGAGGGGAATAGTATGCGTGCACCTTCCTGAGGAGTCGGTCTGTAATGTTTATCGCTTACTCGTTTATCCGAGAAATACTTAATAAAAGCCAAGGATTACTGTGGGCACTGTAAAAAAAAAAAAAAAAAGACAAAAATATTTGCTCT
The DNA here is from genome assembly GCF_963455335.1 of Martes martes. NCBI lineage: Eukaryota > Metazoa > Chordata > Mammalia > Carnivora > Mustelidae > Martes > Martes martes. Next base: position 112,114,621 of record NC_137894.1, on the reverse strand, counting down.
CATAAAACTTACATTATAGCAGGAATACAGACAATAAACAAGGTAAATAATATTTCTAGTATAAGTTCTAAGTAATAAAAAAATAAAGCAGGGGAGAGGGCAGAGATGGATTGGGCAGTTTAGAAAGGGGAAGGGAACACTCAGTAAAGGCCTAAAGGAGGTGGCATATAGGGCCTTGTGGACATTGTGAGGGCTTGGACTTTATGCTGAGTGAGGAAAACCACTGGAAATTTTTGAGGAGAGGAATAACTTGATGTGACTTGACATTTTACTAAAATCACACGGGTTGATCGGTTGGCATTAGACCAAAAAGAGGTAGGACAGAAGGTAGGAGACGGGATAGGAGGCTACTGCAATAATTCAGGCAAGTGGTAACGATGACTTGGCCAGGATGGTACGTTGAGGTGGTGAGAAGTGGCCAGATAGATGCAGATTCTGTGTGTATGTTGATGGTAGAGCCAGTAGAATTTGCTCATGAGTTCGATATTGGGTGCAGAGGCAGGGGGGGCAGATTTGACTTAAGTTTTTAACCTGAACAACTAGAAAAACAAAATTGCCATCTGAGAAAGGAAAGACTACAGAAAGAAGAGATGTGGAAGAAACAACCAAGAGTGTAGTTTTAAGTGTATTAAGTGTACTAGAGGACATTTTGAGTAGGCAGTTGGATATAAGTTGGATATCTACTTCTGGAATTCAGGAAGAATGAGCAGGGTGGAAATAGGGATCTAGGCATAATCAGCAAGTAGATTTAAAGCCACGAGATTATATTAAATCACCAAAAGAATGAGTATAGAAAGAAAAGAGAACAGGTTCCTCCTAAGCCCTGAAGAAATTAGGAGGAAACAGCAAAGAAGATTGAGAAGGAGTAGCTGGAGAAGCAGAAGGAAAACCTGGAAAGCGTGGTGTCCTAGAAGCCAAATAAAGAAAAATTTTCAAGGAGGAGGAAGCCATCAGCTGTAGCAAAAGCTCTTGATAGTTCTGGTGGAAAACAAAACAAATTTTAGATTTAACAATTTAGAAGTCATTGGGGATGTAAGGGGCAGTTTCAGTGGAATGGTGGGTGCAAAAGCTAGATAAGAATGGGTTTAAGAGACAATCACAGAAGAGAAATCAAAGACAGGGAGTGTAGATGACTTTGTCAAGGGGACTTTCTACTCAGCAAGGAAGAGAAGTAGAGCAGTCACTAGAGTGGGATTCTCAAAAGTGTCTCTGACACTTAAAAAGTTAAGAAGGACCACTATAGAAGGAAGCCTAAGGTGTGTGAGTGGAAGGAAATCCAGGGTAGGTCCCAGACTGTGCCAGAAGCAGGCTCAAGACTTGACTTTTTGCCTTGCCCTGTTCTAGGAGAGTCCTCCAGAAGTCTTTATAGAAGGCATTTTCCAGCCAAGCTATAAAAGTGGGAAGCTACACACTTTGGAGAACTTGCTAGAGTCCATTGATCCAACCTTAGAGAGCTGGGGAAAGTACTTGATAGCTGCCTGTCAACACTTACAGAAGAAGAACTACTACCACATTCTGTATGAGCTGCAGCAGTTTATGAAGGTAATAGCCCCTCCCTGCCCTCTACCTCTGTTGATGACATCCTGCCATGCAGGGAGACTGTGCAAGATGAAGGGTCAAGTCCCTAGTCCCTCAGTCTCCGGCCTCATTCTGTAACCAACCTAGAGCAAACCCATGTGGTTCTCTAGCATTGTTGAATAATATTGGGATTTCCATCCCCATCCCAAAGAGGCAAACCTTAACCTTGTCAGTAATAGCGCTCTTCAGAATTCAAGGAACGTGAAAGTGAAAAAGAGATCTGTGACAATTTTAAGATAAGCACAAGGCATGAATATAGAATTCATAAGGGATGATGGAGAGTGCTTTTAGAGAAGATGTATGAAGGGAGAGGGAACAAGTTTCTCCCAATCTGTCTGAGGGCTACAAATGCTAAATCATAGAGAAATTGAATCATTCAAAGCCAAAGTGAGAGCGAAACCAAGCTGAATGGGGAATCAGAAGTATCCTTTTGAAGATCTCTCCTGTGGTGGAATAAAGGCCTTCCCGGGAGCTCAGCCAGTCAGTTTGTTTTAGGACCCCTTGGGCTTAGGAGTAACTCTTACAAAATAGTTGTACAGCTGGTGATGAAAGTGGGTGCTGGCCTCCAGGTTTCATGAGTGGAAATCAGGTCAGAATTCTCCTCACATCCATACCGTCTAATATCCCTGATCTCATTTGACCTGAACGTTCATTTTCCTCTTCTAGGATCAAGTCCGGGCAGCCATGACCTGTATCCGGTTCTTTAGTCACAAAGCGAAGACTTACACAGAACTGGGAGAGAAGCTCTCATGGCTGCTTAAGGCCAAGGACCACCTGAAGATCTACCTCCAAGATACCTCCCGTAGCACCAGAAGGAAGAAGACCACCTTCTTCCAAAAGAAGATGACGGCAGCAGATGTGTCAAGGTAGCCCGAGGCTCAGGGAACAGTTGGAGTGGGCAGAAGGGTTGGGAAGAGTTTCTGCTGGTGATGAAGCTGCTCTCGTCCTTTCCTGAACCCTTGAAGAGAACCACACATCTAAAGGGAATCATTCCTGGGGCACCTGGGTGGCTCAGTCAGTTAAGCAACTCTGCCTTGAGCTTAGGTCATGATCTCAGGGTCCTGGGATTGAGCCCCGTATGGGTCTCCCTGCTTAGCAGGGAGTCTGCTTCGCCTTCTCCCTCTCCCTCTGTTTGCACACACTCTATCGCAAACAAGTAAGTAAAATCTTCAAAAATAAATAAATAAAGGGAATCATTCCTGAGTGACAGTGGCCAGTACAAGCCTGGAGAGGCTAGAGAGGAGCTCAAAGAAGAAGAGAAGGGGATAAGTATTAGGATCGGACCCCTTCCAGTAGGCAGGCGAAAGAGGTCCTGTGAGATGTTGGCCTGCCCCCATGTCCATCTTCCTCTCATGCTCCTCCCTTCTCTCTCGATGAGCAACATCACGCCGGCCTCCTGGGGGCTCCTCCACACACCAAGCCCTTCCTTCCTCTTGGTCTTGATGCTGGCGTATCCGTTCACTCCCTCTGCTTACACCACCACATCTAAAGTAAACACTGCGCCCCGCCTTTGTCGCCTTCGTAGGCCCAGTCGCTAAATATTTAATGTGTTCGTTCATTATTCATCTCTCCTCTAGCCATGAACTCTGTGAGGGCAGGGTTCATGTCCCTCTTGACCTCTGTTGTCTGCAGCTCGTAGGTGCTTCAGTAATACTTACTGATTCAGGGACCGGACTCTCTCCGGTTCCACGGAGCAGCCTGCCACTCTGAGGCACCTCTGTACAGGGCCCCTGACCACGCTTGTTGTCTTCTCCCTCCATCCCCTCTCTTCCGCCCTTTTCCAATGCCATCTTCTCATGATGTCTCAGCCACCCTGCCCTAGTCCCTCCTGAAGCCATTTATGCGGCTCGACTGTGCATCTTCTGTCACCGTAGGCACATGAACACACTCCAGCTGCAGATGGAAGTGACCAGGTTCTTACATCGCTGTGAAAGTGCTGGGACCTCTCAGATCACCACCTTGCCTCTGCCAACTCTCTTTGGAAATAACCACATGAAAATGGATGTTGCCTGCAAGGTACAGATGAATGTTTCAGACATCTGACAGACTGTTCTTATCTTTCAGAAGCTTATCACGGTTGTTATTGTCTAGTTAGTATTTCAGTTGTTCATTTGAAGGCAGCCTTCCCACTAGAATGTGAGCCACAGAAAGCTGGAGATCAAGTCCGTTTTGACTACTCTTGTATCCCTAGTGCCTGGCACTTAGTAGAGTCTCAGCAAATATTTGTTGTAAATGGGAGCCCTCTTTGTTGATAGAGGGGCTACTCTGTAATTATTGCCTCTTTAAGCACATTTCCCTCCTTTTCAGGTCATGCTAGGAGGGAAGAATGTGGAAGACGGTTTTGGAATTGCATTCCGTGTTCTGCAGGTATGACTTGAACCCCTCAAGATGGATGGAACTGGCCACAGCTCCATGAGAGCTTATTCTTCAGAAAACTTCTGTCCCAAAGGAAGCAGATACACATATACATCATGAATGAAGTCAAGGTGGTTCTTACAGAACCATGTCCGATTCAAGATTCTAGGGCACTTTGCCAGAAGCCAAATAGCCAGTGACAAATCCATCAAGAGCTATCAGATAAATACCTGAAACCGGGTCTAGGACAGTTCTGCACAGCCTCTGCTTGCCCTCTGAGGGGAGCATGACTGGAGGATGTGGCAAGGGGTTGGCGGGGGTCCTGTGCGGTAGAAAGGGCCATCAGCGTCAAGGACTGCCCGTCCATCCATCTGCTTAGGAGTTGGCTCAAGGAGTGCCTTTTCTGTGCCTGTGGTTAGAGGACACAGGTATGACTGTGGCGCTGGAGCTGAGTCTGGAGAGGGCACTGAAATCGCAAGGGCCAGATTTCTCCAGGCCACTCTCCCACCCCACCCCGCCCCCCGCCAGGCAGTTCCACAAAGATACCCTAAGGACCCTCACTCTCTGTGCAGGTGGGATCTGGAACACCTTGTGTTTCGAAGACCAGTGGCTTCATGAATGATCAGACTGATTCCTTTCTTTTCCACCTATTTCAGTGTTGGAGACAGCTCTCCACCGCCAGATAGCCCTGGTGGACAGGCCGAGCCACAGCTCCTCTCAGACCTTGTTGGGGATTATCGTAGATCGGGCTTAAAGTGTTTATCTGGTAGTTTCCAGAAAATCAGTCTTTTGGTGAATTGGTCTGTTTCCAGATACTAAGGCATCTCTTGGCAGACACCAAGTATCCACAGCAGCAAATACCAACCCCCAACGCCCCTTTCCTAAGACACAGGTGGCTCCTTAGAAGAAGAACGAACTGGCCTTGGGAATTTGATGAGAATATTTCAGAAAGTGGCACAGCAGTGAGTGACTTAGACCGTGTTAGATATCAGGGTGACAGTATTTATGGTCACTTCCTAAAGTGTCGGCCTCATTCCAAAGAGGAACTTTTTGCGTAGTTTTGTGTGTCATATGAGTATTTTCTATGGTGACTGTAGTCAATATGGCTTATCTACACCAAGCCGAGTTGGGGCTCCTACTGCTGGTGTCCCCTGCCCCCTCAGCCCCTCGTTCTATGTTCTCCTGTAGGACTTCCAGCTGGATGCCGCCGCCACCTACTGCAGAGCGGCCCGGCAGCTGGTGGAGAGGGAGAAATATGGCGAAATCCAGCAGTTGCTCAAGTGTGTCAGTGAGTCAGGCATGGCAGCCAGAAGTGACGGGGACACCATCCTCCTCAACTGCTTGGAAGCCTTCAAGAGAATTCCGCCCCAGGTACGCTCCCTCCTGTGCCTCTTGGCTCCTCCATCTATTTTGTTGTCTTCACATCCCCCTTTTGGTTTTTCTGTTCCCTACGATATACTCATAATGTACTGAAACTCTGCAAGATCCCTTTATCTTTCTGACTCCTGTGTAATAATGGTCTCACCCAAATCAGCCCTTCCCTGGAAAGAAAATTAGTGCTTATAACCTCTATACCCAGAAGGTGTCCCTCAATATAACATGGCACCTGTGGACAGACCAATTGGAGCTTCTCCCTGTGATTGGAGAGGAGGTCAGGGTGGGTCCACAGCTGGCCTTTGAGCATGTTGCCCACGAAACTGTCCCCCTGTGGCTTCTTCATGAGGTAAACAGAGCCACATCCACGTGTGAAGGCCAAGGACAGTCCTCTCGGGAGCTTTTCTTCTCGAATTCCCAAGCCTAGTGTTAATCATTAGATTTGCTTTGGTGCTCTTATAGCAGAAGTTGAGTTTAAAAAAGTAATGAGCGGTCTGAGGCCGGTGGAGCCTCAGCTCCCATGCTGGGAACTCTTCTTCCTCCTCTCATGACCACTGTTTCTGTTCTGTACAGGAGCTGGAGAGCCTGATCCAGGCAATACACAGCGATGACAACAAGGTGAGCAGAATCGTCTCCAAACCCTGGTCATGTCATGAGCAGCACCTTGGGCTTCCTTTTCACCTTTATCCCTTGCTCCCCACAACGTTCCATTCAACCTGTGTCTCCACTTCTTTGTTATCCAGAAGCGGAGCTGGGACCCAGACAGGGGTGCAGAGGGAGAAAATCAGTAGATCACACACAAACAGTGACTTTATGAGCCTTTCCTTCCCCACTTTTTCCTCTCCATTTTCATGCACAGCTTTCCTCAGAGACCCCTAGGAAATCCTTCATTTCCATCTTCAGGTTGACTGAATGAGGTTCTCAGAGTGGGTAGGCATTTCCTTATCTTGGAAGGAAAACGATACCCTGTACAGGAAGGGAAAAACTCCACCTGGCCCTTGAGCACCAGATACCCATTCGTGTCTCACTCTCCGAGCAGGCTACTTGCCTGGACTCAGTGAACTCTTCCCTGTTGAGTAGGAAATCAGTGCTTCTGCAAGGAGTGCCAGCCAGAAAAGAAGTACTCCCCACTGCTCCCACTTGTGCCTAGCTACAGGCTGACCCACCCACCATCCGGAGGAAGGCCCACAGGCCAGCAGAGGTATAGGAAAACCAAGCCAGACTGCCTGGCCCCTAGCAGCAGGAAGGTCTGGCAGCTGAGGCCCTCATGAAGAAAACTAATGTCAGGCACATGGCTTCTTAACACGGCCACAGAGCTGCTCCCTGAGGTAGTATCGCTAATCCCTGGTCTGAATTTGCCAGGCCTTCTTCAGTCGAGGGGTTAGGGAGAACATGTTCCGAGCATTTCTTCAGTTCTGCGTGCACCATCCAGATGACCCCATGTGGAAAGGATGGAATTCTGATGTTCTGAATTGTAGAGAAATACTTTTTCAGAATCGTAGTGAGAATCCAGCAACCAGGCCAGACACCCCCGTTCCCTGAGTCCCAAACTGCAGTCCTTTTCCAAACCTTCAGTGAGCCTCCCCCTCGATAGGACAGAGTCTGTGTCCCAGGGAAGGACATGCATTGAAATCTCAACAGTTCTTACTTTTTCAGGTCCTTTTCTCTCAACAGCTGTCCTCATGCTCTTAAGTGATCTCAGGCCATCTGGTCTTGCCAAAAACTAGCTTTACTCAGTTCCTATTCCAGACTTTCTGGCAAAACGCCCTCCTTCTTTAGGTAGGAATTTTGCCTGCCAACTTGTGATACTATGTTTAACACACATCGATGTTAAGTTGAGCTGAAGGGCTGGGTGAGAGCAAACATCCTGGGGCAGCAGGTAGATACCCAGGCGGCAGGACATGGTCACTTAATAAGCTTAGGGAACATCCAGCTTCTTCTAGCTTTAGCAGCATATCTGTAGTTGAACTTAGGGTAGAAAGACTTCAGCGACCAAGACAAAAAAGGTGGAAGGTTGAAACATGAGGAGTGAGGAGCCCCTTCCAACCACCAGCAGGGACTGTCACAGCAGAAAGGCAGCTGCTGGTGAAAGCTCTGAACCAGCTCATGAGGGCCTCTCTGTTGGCTGGCCTAGAACACTGGCAAACTATGACGTGCTGGTGAGATTGGGGCCGGGGAAGGCATGGACTCTGGTTTCCACTAAGCTGGGGGTTTATAAGTTGGAGGGCCTCCCGAGTACAAGAGAGACACCCCTCATACCAAAACTGAGACACCTCTGATTCAAACAGCAAAAGTCAAGTCAACATGGGATTAGGCCTTAATTAGACCTTTTCTAATTGTGTGTGTGCCTGTTCATACCTGAATTTCCAGTTACAAGATTTTAAATTCAGGTCAAAACAGAAAAATAGTGAAAGGGGAACCTGTGTGCTCATGGTAAGGGAGAGATACAATAGTTCGTTCATTTATTCATTCATTCATTCATTCAGAGCGTATTTATTTAATTCCTGCCACATGTCAGGCCAGGCACTAGGCACTGCAAGTACAAGAAGTAAAAAAAGCAGACACCATTCCTGTCCTCAAGGAGCTTAAGATCTAGTCAAGGAAACAGACATCAATCAAATCATCATCCAAACAACTATAAAATCTTAACTCATGGGCAGTGACAGTGCTGACTGAAGTGAGGAGGAGGCTGGAGAGCCCAGGATGGGCAGGAGAAGGGCCTCAGAAGCAGTAGACAGAGGCCAGACTCCAACCACCTGCCCACTTGCTTCTTTTTTAAATGCTTGGGTTATTTGTAATCATTATAAAATAACACAGTGTAGGGGCGCCTGGGTGGCTCAGTGGGTTAAAGCCTCTGCCTTCAGCTCAGGTCAGGATCCCAGGGTCCTGGGATCAAGCCCCGCATCGGGCTCTCTGCTCAGCAGGGAGCCTGCTTCCTCCTCTCTCTCTCTGCCTGCCTCTCTGCCTATTTATGATCTCTGTCTGTCAAATAAATAAATAAATAAATAAATCTTTAAAAAAAAAAATAACACAGTGTAATAGCTTAATGTCCAGAATATTTAAAGCATTGCTACAGTATACTGAAAGACAAGAACCCAATCATTAATTCAGTAGGTGAGAAGGGATCCTCTGTCTGCCAAGCACTGGGCCACCGCTCTGTTTGTTGCTTCGTCATCCGTGATGGTTTCTTTCTGGCTGTCTCTTCTGCCCTTTTGCCAGGTTCAGGCCTACCTGACATGTTGCAAACTGCGATCTGCCTACCTGATTGCCGTGAAGCAAGAACACCCACGCGCCACAGCCCTCGTCCAACAGGTGCAGCAGGCTGCCAAGAGCAGCGGGGACGCAGTCGTGCAAGACATCTGTGCCCAGTGGCTTCTAACGAGCCACACCCGGGCTGCCCACGGCTCAGGCTCCAGGAAGTGACCGTGGGCAGCGGGGCCTGAATACTGTGGAACAGGAGAGACAGAGGTGATCTCTGCCTCCTTCCTCCCATGCAGTGGGACTTCCCTGGCTCTGCCCCAGGTCGGAAAGAGCTGGACTGGACCCTACTTGCCATCTTGGGCAAGGATAGGACCTTTCACGCCACGCAAGTGCCATGTTTCTGTAAAATTGTGGAATCTGTATGTTTGTCTGGAGATGGCCAGTTCTTTCTACCTCAGAGTGAGTGAGTGTGCGTGCACGCTCTTGTGCACTCGTGTTTACGCTGAAGCATTTCTGAACAAACAAAACTCTCCCCCACCAAAAAGAGGCACTTTACTTTAGACTTTTGCCAGTCTGAAAACCTTCCTTGCGTTTTGGTTCTTAACCCGGGTCATCCTGTTTGTACACTGTTCCCTCCGTGTGGAGATGCTCAATAGCTCCTCATAACTAGAAGCATTTTACAGAGAATTCTAGAGCAACACCAAAAGGATTGCCTCTTATTTCTTCCTCCCCCTCCCTCCCCAAATTCAGAGACGGCCTTGGGGCAAGTGCTGCCTATGGATTAAAACTGGTCGACGGATGTCCTGTCACAAGCACAAGGAGTTACCGGGAGTCTTTGGAAGATAGTCTGAAAAGAGGGATCCTCAGGTGCGGGCGTCTGAAAGCCGTGGATGCACACAGTGAGGGGGTCGGAGCCCAACACACCGACAGGCAGAGCACCATCGTGTCCATCCCGCAGGGAAAGGTGAACCTCTCCAAACAAGATGGCAGAGAGGTTGCCGACAAGCACAGAGCTGGCTTCTGTGAACATCCCTGCCGCAAAGAGAGAACACGGCTCCTTCTTCGAGAGTGGAGAGAGAAATGGTAGCCAAGATCCTAGGACTAAAATGGCTAGACTGCCTATCTGAGTTACAGTCCTGTTTGTGCCCCCTTTAAAATGGTTAGGAAACCGCTTTCTCTTCTCCCCTGCTTTTCCACAGTCTCAGCAGGACCACAAGATGAAGATGCAGAGGCCCGAGGGTTGTTGAGAGGGCAGCACACTTTTTTGTCTTCACGGAGGGAGTCAAGGGTTGGGCCTGCAGATGAGTCAGAACGAGGGGATGATGAGTAGTCCCGTCCAGTTGATGGAAAACCAGGTGAAGTACTCCTTTCGTATGCGTTGGCTTGTGTTCCCACACCAGAACTGATTTAGAAAGGGTCTGTCATCCTCAGTGATGTGGATTTGCACATGAGAGCCCTAAGGAAAGCTCTGCAGCTCTGAGCCTCCCACCACCTGGAGCTCAGTCTGTTGATCTCACATTTGCTGCTGAGACAGACAGGAACTGGAAGCCACAGTCAGTATCTCTGGTGCTTAGACCCTATGGATTTCTCTCTGAACCAGGTTTTTTGATAGTAAAAAACGACGACTGTGGGCATCCGTCACATTCAGAGCTTTGGTTCTATAGAGGGGAGAAAGACTGCAAAGAAAATATTAGACCTCTTCTGTGGGAAGTTTAACAAGTAAAGTGGTTTTTCCTTCTTTGAGTCATAGAATCGTCTGTCTTCCAGGAAATGTCATTCCGTGGCATCTGCTTGCCCTTCTAAGTCTGCCTGCCCTCTGCACTGAACATAAGCACTTTATGTGAATGGGTTGCAAATCTCACAGCTCTTAACTTGGGATGTTAAGACCAGATTTTTCTGACTTCTTCCTCTAACCAGTTGAACTATAAATAAAATAGGTAACCACTGACTAGACTGATATAAGTTGAGGCTAAAGGCCTTTGAGCATCACGCTGTGGTCTCCAGGGGGAAAAAAGTACATGTTGAAGGTTTGAATGTTTTACTGCAAGCAAGTCACAATAAAATGTCTGTCCTACCAGTTTCTTGGGTTCATGACTGTTTTGTGATGTCTTGTTCTTACCCTTCCCTTCCTTTTTGCCTTATGTTCTGTGTGAAGAGAAACCATGGCTGGGGGAGCTCAGATGGTCTTCAGTTCTTGAACTTTCTTGAAATGATTCCCATCATAACTAATGGCTCTTTGGTTAGGATTTATCTCAAATTTCCTGTGTGTTCAAAACTATTAGTGTACTCCTTACCACCAGAAAACTTTTTTGCTTCAGTTGCGGTTGTAGGAGGAAGCATGTTACACATTCATCAGGTAAAAGAAAGTAAGTGAAAAAAGTCCCTCCCATCCCTGTCCCCTCAACCCAGTGCTCTCCAAGAGACCACCAGTGTTACCAATTTCTAGTGTATAGTTTCAGAGCTATTTTATTATGTGAACTAAACAGCAATGACTAAAATATTCCATGGTGAAAGATATGCCATAATTATTTAACCAGTCTCTTGGATATTTTAGGTCACTGCTATCTTTTACCACTACAAATTGTGCTGCAGTGAATTATCCTGTCCAGAATCCCCTGGGTCAGAAGTTACGTGCATCTGGCAGATGTTGCCAGTTGCCTTCCAAAGAGGTCATAGCCATGAACTCCACCAGCAGTATAGTACAGAGCCTGCTTTCTCACATCCTTGCCATTGAACTTGGTAGCTCTTTGCCAGTATAATCCATGAAAAATGGTACTCACATTTTTTTAAAGCTGCTCATCATTTTTATATTTTTAATAATCTATATGTCTTTTTAATATCAACCAAATTGTAAACTTCAAAACCAAGTGCGTGGTCTTCAGGAAAAATAGAACTCAAACTTGGCTTAAATTGTTTTCTTGCCACCCTCTTAGAGCATGTGTTTGCAGTATAATACTTGAGCCATTGACTGTAGCTGCCATTATCTCCTTTCCCCGGAAATAGGACCTCCTCTAATTTCTGGTTTAAAAAAAAAAACGGTTCAGAAACAAAACTTGTGATAAAAGTAGAACCGAAAATCACCTAGTATGGACATGGCACAAAGATGTGTCACAACACAGATATTTAGAACACCCAATCTAACTCTAGGATAGGGAACCATAGACTATATTTAGAAACCTGAGACCCTCCAAAGTTACCAGATATCCTTGGCTTGGAGCTTAAACGAAGTAGGTCAAATGCTCTTAGGCTTTCTTCATACCCAAGCAACCGAATATCAATAGTCACAACCCAAAGTTTATGGCCTTTTCTTGGTCATCATCTTCTCTTCCACAGTAATAATGTTGACTGACCCATCCTTAAAGCTTCCGATTCCTCTACAACAAATTCATTGCACATCGGGTTATTGAATGGCTTGCTTCGGTGGAGTGCTTTGCTGCTCTGTTTCTTCGTGTTGTTATTTCTGCTTGGAACCCTTCCTTTACACCCTCCCAGTCTCTACCCCACCCTCCAGTCTACCACTGTCAAAACCCTTTCTCCAGGCTCATTTTAAGTCCCATTTCCTCAGCAAAGTATTTGCTTCTCTGGCTATACTTCCTCTTCATCCCCCTTAAAGGCTGAAATTCTTCAAGGTTCTATCCATTCTCACTTGACCCTTATACTCTCCCATACAATGCCGTTATTTCAGCAATCATCTTGGTTTGCTGAGTTCTAAGCCAGAGTTGTCCCTTTTAATTCCTGTCCACATCTTTCGATTGTTTCCTGGAAGTCACCCACATGGCTAACCACATGGCTAATATTACAAAAGTATTAGCAAGTCCAAAATGGAATACATCCTATTCTACCCACAAACGCGATCTTCCTCCTTCAGTGATTCGTAATACTGTATTATCACTGTTACACATGCTGCCTGGGTTAGAAACCTCAAGGTTTCTCTACCTTGACTATTTCTTCCTCTTCCTTATTCAAACTTTCAGGTGCCTACCATGACTCAAGCATATATCCAGTTGGAAGTCAAATGCTATTATCATTCTATCCTTCCAGTCAGAAGAACCTCAATTTAATGGAGACAGGAACTCAAACAATGGAAATTTGGCTCCTGCTATCTTTTTAGAAGTAACTTGTTAAACTGATAAGTCACCTGCATGAGATAGCACCTACAAAGAACCATAGTTGTTTTTTTTCTAGAGATAGAAGTGACCATAGAATACATTACTGCATCTCTTACTTTTTTCATTCAATTATTAATTCAACAAATCTTGATTACAGTTATATAGTGAGCTGCATGCTAGAGATATAAAGATGATCAAAGTAGACAAAGTTCGGTGCTCCTGGCATTTACAGAGTCCTCGCAGATGCCCATTCACTTGCCGCACTCATGCGTAAAATGTTATTTGAGCAGAAGTCTTGGGTGTAAATGAGAGCTCACGGGAGGAGCACTGGATATAGGCTTGAGGGAGATCAGTGAAGCCTTCCCAGCAAATGTGATGCCCAGAATATAAGTGTAGGGTGGGGGGAGTTTCCCGGCACTGTTTGCGTTTCCTTAATTTACAGGTTTATGAAAACGTTTATTTATTTATTTATTTTTAAAGATTTTATTTATTTATTTATTTGATAGACAGAGACCACAAGTAGGCAGAGAGAGGAGGAAGCAGTCTCCCTGCAGAGCAGAGAGCCTGATGCGGGGCTCAATCCCAGGACCCTGAGATCATGACCCAAGCCTAAGGCAGAGGCTTTAACCCACTGAGCCACCCAGGCACCCCTATGACAACATTTAAATTGCATTTATTTTAAATATGATTATATCTTGTATTTTTTAAATTCTTTAGGTAATACTGCCACTAGAACACAAAATATTGGGTGATCTCAACAACATACTGATTTTCACTGAGATGAAAGCCATATGGTACACAGCTACCCTCCCACGTTCACCCCGCTGGACTACAAAATGAGCAAGAAATGAGATTTTATTGTATTAAGATTGTAAAATTTAGCATTGTTTGTTACAGCAGTTAATCTGCTTCTATCAGAATAAGTTGTACTTTGGGACGCCTGGGTGGCTCAGTTGGTTAAGCAGCTGCCTTCAGCTCAGGTCATGATCTCAGCGTCCTGGGATCGAGTCCCACATCGGGCTCCTTGCTCCGCGGGGAGCCTGCTTCTCCCTCTGCCTCTGCCTACCACTCTGTCTGCCTGTGCTCACTCACTCTCTCTAACAAATAAATAAATTTAAAAAAAAAAAAAACTTTAAAAAAAAAAAAAAAGAATAAGTTGTACTTCATGTTCTATGATCTCAGTTGATTGTTTTGTCTAAGAGATATCATATATCCATGTGTAGAAAAAAACAGATTATACACATAGATTAAAATTTGGATAAACACCTATGAAAGTATTATAACCAGGACTAGTAAGACTGCGTACTAGGATGTTAGATTAGTTATCCCTGTGGAGGTTGAAATTAATGGAAGATGACAGATATTTGGAGTGGAGAAAAATACAATCAAACCAGAGTCAAAATGTCATGTTGCAGATGAGGAAATTGGAGGTGATGAAAGCAGGTCAAGAAAGACATCTGCCTTAAATCAGGAGGAATAGGGGAATGTACATTAAAAAAAAAATGGTAGGTGGGGACCCTGAGTCAGTTAAGTGTCCAACTCTCGGTTTTGGCTTAGGTCATGATCTCAGGGTGCTGAGATTGGGCCCCATGTCAGGCTCTGCACTGAGCATGGAGCCTGCTTTAGAGTCTCTCTCTCTCCTTCTGTCCTTTTCCCCATACCCAAAATAGAAAGTAGATAAATTTTTAAAATGATAGAACATCAGCATTCAGTATATGGCTCAATATATTGGCTCAATATAATACTATTGTATTAGGACATAGCTTCAACAATAAAGACCATCTATTGTGTCATGTAACAATAAGTCTCAAGGGAGAATAGCTCCAGTCTTGGTTAATCCAGTGACTCACTCATTTATCATCAGCACCCCAGATCTTTCCATCTTCTCCTCTACCATCCTCAGCATATGAGCTTGGTCTTTTGGCTATCTCAGCTCCACTCATGACTCAAAATAATTGTGAAAGATTCAAATGTCATATTCAGCCATGACAACATCCAACAGAAGACAAAACATTTCTTGTGCCTCACTTTTTAGTCAACATGGAAGCCTCTCTCAGAAGTTACCAACAAGTATCCTTCCATATCGCATGGGCCATGATTGAGGCACATGCCTTTTCCATAACCAATCACTTGCAAGGAAGTGTGATCTCCATGATTACCTTGGACCAGCAGCTCACAGCCTTAGTTGCACGTTAGTGCAACTTAGTTGCACTCCAAAACCTTTGCCCAAGAATACAACAGTTAAGTATGAATCTCTGAGGTAAGACCTAGGCATTGGCATTTAATGTTTTAAAGTACACCTAGGTTTAAGAACCTACAGGGGCGCCTGGGTGGCTCAGTGGGTTAGGCCTCTGCCTCTGCCTTTGCTCAGGTCATGGTCTCAGGGTCCTGGGATCGAGCCCCGCATCGGGCTCTCTGCTAAGTGGAGAGCCTGCTTCCCCCTCTCTCTCTGTCTGCCTCTCTGCCTACTTGTGATCTCTGTCTGTTAAATAAATAAAAAATATTTTAAAAATTTAAAAAAAAAAAAACCTACAGTCAGTTAATCAGCCACAGACAGTGACATTGGCAGCCCACAGTGTCTACTGAAAGCATTAATTTTTATTTATTGAAGTATAGCTGACACACAATATATTAGTTTCAAGTGTTCAACATAGTGAATCAATAATTATATACATTAAGAAGTAGTCACCATAGGAGTGCCTGGGTGGCTCATTCAGTTAAGCATCTGACTCGATCTCAGCTCAGGTCTTGATCTCAGGGTCATGAGTTCAGCCCTTAAAAAAAAGGAAAACAAAAAGAATTTGAAGTGGTTACCATAATAAGCATAGCTACCATCTGTCACCATACAAAGTTGTTATGTATTAACTATATTCTCTATGCTGTGCATTAAATCCCCATTATTTATTTTATAACTGGAAGTTTGTATCTTTTTATCTCCTTGAACTATTTCACCCATCTCCCCCCCACCTCACCTCTGGTGCCTACTGGATCTCTGTATCTGGGTCTATTTCTGTTTGTTCATTTGTTTCTAAGTTCCACATATAAGTGAAATCACATGGTATTTATCTTTCTCTGTCTGACTTATTTTACTTAGCATAATATCTTTTAGGTCCACCATGTTGTTGCAAATGGCAGTATTTCATTCTTTCTTATGGCTGGGTAATATTTCATTGTGTGTGTATACATGTATACATGCATGTATATATATGTATATGTGTATACATATACTATATGTTTTTATACATCTTATGTGTATTTATACATATACATATATGTATATATAGATGAATGGCGAAAGAAGATGTGATATATATACATATAATTGTATGTTATATGCATGTATACTATTTATGTGTATATATGTATGTATATATAGATATACATATTATGTATACGTGGGTACACACTATATATACATGTATGTATATGTGTGTATGTATACTATATGTATATGTACATACTATATATACTATATATGTGTGCATGTGTGCATGTTATAGGTACATACTATAATACATATATGTATACATATACAGATACTATAGTATATATGTATATAATATATGCATGTGTATATATGTGTATGTGTATATATATGTTTTGTATGTGTGTATGTGTGTATATGTACAAATGTACACATGTATATATGTGTGTGTGTATATAGGTAGATGAATGGATAAAGATATGTATATATCACATCTTTTTTTTTGGTTAAGATTTTATTTATTTATTTGACAGACAGAGATCACAAGTAGGCAGAGAGGCAGGCAGAGAGGGGGGGGGGGGGAAGCATGCTCCCTGCTAAGCAGAGAGCCTGATGCGGGACTCAATCCCAGGACTCTGGGATCATGACCTGAGCCAAAGGCGGAGGCTTTAACCCACTGAGCCACCCAGGTGCCCCTATCACATCTTCTTGATCCATTCATCTATCAGTGGACACTTCTGTTGCTTCTATATCTTGGCTATTATAAATAATGCTGCAATGCACATAGGGGTTCATATATCTTTTCAAATGAGTATTTTTGTTTTCTTCAGGTAAATACTCAAGTAGAATTGCTGGATCATATAGCATTTCTTTTTTGAGAAGTAGTTCTATTTTTAACTTTTTGAGGAACTCTGTAGTGTTTTTCATAGTGATTGCACTAATTTGCATTCTCACCAGCAGGAAATCATTCATTTTAATTTCCAATGAAAATGTGAAAATAACTATTTTTTTTTAATGAAATGTATTTCCTATCAATCCCTCCTGGGGCAACCTCTTTTGTGTGTTCATTGTATATGATTTTAGACCTTTTTCTGTGGTTTTACAAACTTAGATATGTACCCACAGAAAATACATGGTATCATGTTATATGTGTGTAGTCTTTAAATATAAATCTCCTACACACAGTCATCATTCTGCATTTCATCAATTTCTCCAGTAATGTGTGTGTATCTTCATATATGTATGTACATACTTTTTAATATAATTATTATTGGAGTAACTACCTCCAAAGCAAGTATACTAGTACTCCATTGTATGATTATATCAAAGATTAGTTTTCCCCAATTGGACATTTAGGTTGTATCCATATTTTTGCTAGTACAAAAAGTGCCTCCTTGTGCATATATCCTAATGTTACTGCAAATATTAAACAGAATTGTGGAATTGAAGTGGCTTTACCATTTCTTCCACTCACACCAGTAGTATATAAAGTTGTCTACTTCCTAGACTTTTGTCAACATTTTTTAAAAGATTTTACTTATTTATTTGACAGAGAGAGCAAGCACAAATGGGGAGCGGAGGCAGAGAGAGAGAGAGAAACAGTCTCCCCATGGAGCTGGAAGCCTGCGCGGCGCTCAATCCCAGGACTCTGGGATCATAACCTGAGCTGAAGGCAGAGGCTTTAACTCACTGAGCCACCCAGACATCCATGTCTTATTCTTATTACAAACTAAAAGCTCTAGGGGCACCTGTGTTGTTCAGTCATTTAAGCATCAAACACTTGATTTCAGCTCAGGTCATGATCTCAGTGTTGTGAGATGAAGCCCTGTGTTGGGCTCATGCTAGGTATGGAGTCTGCTTGAGATTCTCTTTCTCCCTCTCTCTCTGCCCCTCCCCTCCTTCTCTTCCTCTTTAAAAAAACAAAAAACAAATAGGGGGCCTGGGTGGCTCAGTGGGTTAAAGCCTCTGCCTTCAGCTCAGGTCATGATCCCAAGGTCCTGGGATAGAGCCCCACATCGGGCTCTCTGCTCAACAGGGAGCCTGCTTCCTCCTCTCTCTCTGCCTGCCTCTCTGCCTACTTGTGATCTCTGTCTGTCAAATAAATAAATAAAATCTTTTAATAAAAAAAATAAAAATAAAAATAAAAAAACAAAAAATGAACAAAAAAACAGTAAAAGTTCTTTATATAATACATTATATATAGTTATATATAATATAAAGTTTCTCATATACTATAATACTACCTCTTTGTCTGACATACATCTCTCACTGCAACAGATGTCATGGCAAGCCAACCAGATTCCCCATTTGAGTAATGAATCACCTATACCCCAGATGCTGGGAGTGTTGGCAGCTGACAGCTCTCAGCTGAGTGTCTCTCTCTAGAACTTGTCCTCATCAAAAAGAGTCACCTTGCCCAGGTCATGCCCTTTCCCTGGCTCCCTGGAAGCTGCCCACATCCAGTGACTGGGCAATGTGGGTCTCCAGAGAGAGAGAGAGCAGGGGGAGAAGCAGAGGGTGAGGGACAAGCAGACTCCATACTGAGCACGGAGCCCAACGCGGGACTCGATTTCAGGACCCAAGATCATGACCTGAGCCAAAACCAAGCATCAAATGCTAGACTGAGGAACCAAATGAGTTACTCAGGTGCTCCCAGACAAGTTTTATTTTTAAGAAATTTAGGCCAGTCTCAGTTGAGTCAAAGGGAAAAATTTTCCTCACCTGGGCTAGTCTAGGGTTTCAGAGCATAACAGAAGCCAGGAATCATCAGACAGTGCGCCTGGGGCAGCCAGAGAGGCACCTAGGAGCAGAGAAGTCTGGGACCACTATGATCCCTGAATCCTTATCAGGAACTTGTCTCCTGTATCCTGAGGGGCACTCCGCCAGACGGGAAGCCACATCCATAGCATGAGTAGGCAGAAAGAAAAATGGCCTCTGTGTCATGGGAGAATCTAATGAGAAGCAGAGGTTGAATGGTAACTAGGTCATCAGCTTCCTAATGTTGCTTGTGCTGGGCCAAGGCTTTTCCTTTGCTTGGTTGTTAACTTGGGACAAGTCTCTTCTGGAAACATGACAAGAAGCCAGGGCTGGCATTTGTTCCTCACCCAGGCTGAGCAGACTAGACAATGCTTTTGGTGATGAAGCCCGAACACACAGCGGTTCCCGGGGGGGTGGTGCTGAGGGAGACTGCGTGTCATGGAAGTGCCTGAAGGCCACAGGAAATGATAGAGTCTGGATCCAAACAGGAGAACAACCATTGTTTTATATTATGAAAATACCAACAACATGTAAATCAATACCCACACCTAATTTTTTTCCTCATTTTTAATGTTCTTTGCTGCTTAGCTCTCATATATTTGGTGTCACTCCTGTCAGGCACAAACCTATCCAACAATTTAAAATAGGATAGGAAGGGGCGCCCGGGTGGCTCAGTGGGTTAAGCCTCTGCCTTCGACTCGGGTCATGATCCCAGGGTCCTGGGATCGAGCCCTGCATCGGGCTCTCTGCTCTGCAGGGAGCCTGCTTCCCCTTCTCTCTCTGCCTGCCTCTCTGCCTACTTGTGATCTCTGTCTGTCAAATAAATAAATAAAATCTTTAAAAAAAATAATAAAATAAAATAGGATAGGAAACTTCAGGTTTAAAATATATTCCCTGGCCATGGGCACCTGAGTAACTCAGTCCATTAAGCCTCTGCCTTCGGCTCATGTCGTGATCTCTGGGTCCTGGAATGGAGCCTCCCACGTCAAGTCTGCTTCTCCCTCTGTCCCTCCCCACCCCCAACCCCATGGTCTCTCTCTCACGTGCTCTTACTCTCAAAAATATACATAAATTTTTTAAAAATAATAAATATATATGAATGAATATATAATATATATGAATATATATAATATATATGAATGATATGAATAATATATATTCATATTAATGAATTTGTTGGATATATATTCATGAATATATATCTATATGTACACATATACAGATATATTCATTCCCAAATAACATTTCACAGACTTCTTTAAGTGAGAGGCAGTATAGTATCGTGGTGAGGAGCAACCACCCCAGCCCTGTGCCACTTTGAGCTGGCTGAGCTCTGCCACCTGCCAAGGATGGCAGGAAATAATGCACATTTCAAGTAGAGTCATTCTCTGGGAAGGAAGGGAGCTGCCGTACTCAAGTTTTGATTGGGGAAGTTGCCTTGGAGCAATTTCTATGTTCTCCAGAGACCACGGTTAGGTGATAACTCAAGAGGAAGGATTTCTCCACCAAACACCATGACCTTAAGGTTAGCCCTCAGCGCTCAAAGTTCCTAAGACATTAGACGGGGGAGAGCAAAGTCCTTCCCTCTGGGGTGCCAGATTCTCAGGCAAATTGCCTTCATCTGTCTCCCCAGCTCATCTAGGCCCCTACTAGCATTAGACCCGGAAACTCTTTTTTTTTAAAGATTTTATTTATTTATTTGAGAGAGAGACTGAGAGAGCATGAGACGGGAGAAGGCCAGAGGGAGAAGCAGACTCCCCATGGAGCTGGGAGCCCGATGCGGGACTCGATCCTGGGACTCCGGGATCATGACCTGAGCCGAAAGCAGTCGCCCAACCAAGTGAACCACCCAGGCACCCCTAGACCCGGAAGGTCTTAAAACCAAGCTGCCATCTTGGCCCTGAGGTCTAGGCTCTGCTCCCTCACTATCCCCAACCCCTATACTCCAGATTGGAGCTAAAAGCTCCTTGTTCCCAGCAACTGGCCCCATGGCCCCGTGAGTACCTCTGAAAATATACAAAGAGGTTTTTCGGATTTCAGAGATTTGACACAAATCAAGAATAGGATGACCTTCATTAAGCCAATCATGCTAGCAAGTAACCGGGCAAACATGAAAAGTTTATAAAGTGTAATAGCCCAAACAATTCTAAATGCACATAATGTATGTATTTCTGTATATTTTAAAGAGCAATCTTTTGAATGTGTTAGCATTGTGTTCTCTGTGAAAAGGGGTTCCACAGAAGACTCTTATTTATTTATTTATTTTTAGGGACATATAATGTATTATTTACTTCAGGGGTACAGGTCTGCGAATCATCAGTCTTAACACAATTCACAGCACTCGCCGTAGCACATACCCTCCCCAATGTCCATCACCCAGTCACCCTATCCTCTTCCCCCTCCTCCAGCAACCCTCAGCTTGTTTCCTGAGACTAAGAAGACTCCACTTTGATGGGGCGCCTGGGTGGCTCAGTGGGTTAAAGCCTCTGCCTTCGGCTCAGGTCATGATCCCAGAGTCCTGGGATTGAGCCCCGTATCAGGCTCTCTGCTCAGCAGAAAGCCTGCTTCCTCCTCTCTCTCTCTCTGCCTGCCTCTCTGTCTACTTGTAATCTCTGTCTGTCAAATAAATAAATAAATAAATCTTTAAAAAAAAGAAGACTCCAATTTGATAAAAACGACTATATTTGAATGTGTGACGGTGGAGGAACCCAGCCTTGGGAACGGGTTTACTGAAGAGCCAGACACCACCAATCCTAATAGCAGTGTTGCCTGCGTGCGGCGGCTGGACTCAGCTCCTTGCAGCCCGTGCACGGCTTTGTTTCTTCTGCCTACAGCCAGCCCCCTCTGACATGCATAAACATCCCCACCCAAGCCCACCCCTCTTGCCTCCCTGTGCCACTGCTTATTAGCGCTTAAACAAGCACACGGGTGTAAGTCCTGTTCTCACACCCATGGTCTGTTTGTTCTTGATGGACAGAGAGCTGCTCTGTGTGCTTGCCTTCCACAGCCCCCGCTCTTGGTGTTGGCTTTATGCTTGTTCCTCCAGCCCAGAGGACACATCCAGGATCGTCCGTGCCCTGCACGCTCTTCACCAGCCCTATCTCCCACCTTTGCATGGTCTTTGCCTGTTTTGTTTTGTTTTTTCCATCTCCTCTTTTTTTTCCCTTTATTCTTCACCAGGCTATTCATCAGACCCAACAGCCTGTGAGGCACAGATTGTGGGTCCCAGTAGTGAACATACATTGGTTGCCTCCCCAGTATTACCGCCTCCTCCCCTTTGCCCATTCATGGTCCTGAATTATTCCTTGAATGTGTTGCTCCCTCCACCCTGGGACGCAATAGAGCATAGCAATTAAGAGAGCAGATTAATTAAGAGACCAGGAGTCAGACTACCTGGGTCTATTCCGCCACTTACCAGCTATACAAACCTGAGCGAGCTGCTTCACTTCCCTGTGCCTCATCAGTAAAATGGAGATAAAAATAGTACCTACCCCAGAGAGTTCAGGTGAGGGTAGTTAATCCTAATTAACATAAGTGCTCTGAGTTAGCTACTGTTGTTCCCCCTTGGTGGGGTGGATGGGATGGCCCCCAGCTTAGGTGTGGATAATCATTGTCTTAAGCCAATTAACAGAGCCCATCTGTAGTATTCGTTCAGGCCAATGAGGCACAAAGAGATTTGCTGGGGCTTCAGGAAAGAAAAATTTCATCATTTTTCAGGACCATTTCTCTTTCCCTGATTTGCACGAACCAACAGTAAAGACATTTGTGAGACAAGAGAAACTTGAACTCCAAGAATTAACTTATATTCAAGAATTATTAATGTTCTTAGGAGTGACAACAGCACTGCGGTTGTGTAAAAAACAAAAGTTCTTATTTGGATACGCCCATTAAATTATGTATGGGTGGAGGTAAAATGTCTGGAATGTGCTTGAGAATATCCCACTACAGCCTACAGAGAAAAAATGTCATGGGGGAAACAGACAAGACTGACAAAACGTTAACCGTGTGGATGCTGAATGATGGGTAGGTCCCTGAGGATTCATGATACTACTTGTTAGGCTTTTATCTGTTGGAAAATCCCTGTGATAAAAAGGTGTTTTTTTAGAAAAGTCTCCTTGCTATGGAGGGAAAGGGTATTTTTGATCCTAGAGGCCCTTTGGATGCGTTAGGACTAGAACCACTAGCGTGACTTTCTATGTCAGTCAAAAGATCACGCAGGTAGGTCAGTGCCTGCCTCCTCTTGGTGAACTTGAGCACTTGAGGCAAGAAGCAGGCGGCAGAGACATAGCATAGAAAGCAAGGGAGGCCAGGAGAGAGAAGAACTGCGATTTTAGGTGGAGGGTTTATCAGGGCTGGTCTTTCTGCATCTATGTATCAAATTAAATGAAGTCCTATATTACCTCTGGCCTTAATCTGTACTGGAGATCAGCATCTGTGTGATTTAACTTCCTCCTGTTACATCTTTGACAATAAAATGGGAGAGCTGGAAGAAACTACAGAAAATACCCAACGGAACCATCTTATTTTGCACCCAGACGCAATATTCTAAGGTTATGGGTTGGGGGGTAGGGTGAGATACTACAGGAAGGCCGGCTTCCCGGCTTTGTCCCAGTTCTCCCTGGCTACCCTGACAAAATAAATAAGACAATAAGATGAACACACAGTCTTTATTTCCTCTAAAATTTCAGGTAAAGAGAACTTTGTGGAAAGAAAGCATCTATGCAGTTGAAAATGAGAAGGCCCCAAATTACCCAATATTATGTCAATTATATCTCAATAAAGCTATAAAAAATTTTTTCAATTTCTTAAAGAGAACCAGAAAGAGAAAATGGGAAGGGCCAGCTTCATGCAGTGGCTCCAGGATGCTCAGAGAAAGAAATCAAAGTCGGCCAAGGATAAGCCAAGATTTTCCCGAGTTGGTCTAGCCTCCAGAGTGGTGACTAGTATCTCAAAGAGGAAGGAGATCCGCCCAGAGTTTGGGTCTACAGTCCCTGGAAATAAAATATGTACCGTTGATGTTCCTGTCACATCAGCTGAGCGTGCTGGCTGGCGTTTCTGGTATTGGTGAGGAAACTAACCTAATTGCCCAGGCTCTTCTGCCATCCCTGTGCCCAGCCTGGCATCTGCCCAGTCCTCCTGCCCAGAGAGGGCAGCTGACTCTGCAAGTCTTGGAGAAGAATGCTCCATAGGTGTGAATATCTTGTGCCATGAACCAGACTCACAAGAGAGTTGGGTGTGCAAAGGTTTCCAGAAGAGTCGGGAGAATCAGAGCAGGGCAGGATTCTCAACAGCAGCCAGCAAGGAGGATGGTCCTTCCGAGAGGGACTTCTCCTTGGTCCCCTTTCAGCAAGGCAGGCACTAGGCCTGATAAAGCTATGGCTCTTCTACCAGCTCTACTCCCACTGGATTCCTAGAAGCTCACAGCTGACATTCCACAAGCGCTCGGCCGTTTTGTTATCTCGAGATTTTGGAAACACCCAGGCCTTCTTGCAGTCACTGGAGGGCAAAGAAAGAGTGTGAGCATCCCGGAGTGGAAAACGACAGTCTGGAAAAGTTGATGGCCTCTTTCTCAGAATGTATTTCTAAATGTGTAAGATATATCGGATGAAAAGGAACTAATGTATTGAAATGTGGTTTTAAAATATTTTAGGGGCGCCTGGGTGGCTCAGTGGGTTAAGCCTCTGCCTTCAGCTCAGGTCATGATCTCAGGGTCCTGGGATCGAGCC
Organism: Martes martes; assembly: GCF_963455335.1. NCBI lineage: Eukaryota > Metazoa > Chordata > Mammalia > Carnivora > Mustelidae > Martes > Martes martes. Next base: position 112,090,316 of record NC_137894.1, on the reverse strand, counting down.
CCGCATCAGGCTCTCTGCTCAGTGGGGAGCCTGCTTCCTCCTCTCTGTCTCTGCCTGTCTCTCTGCATACTTGTAATCTCTGTCAAATAAATAAATAAAAATCTTTAAAATATTTTAAAGACAGTTGCATGACGGAGTGATACAGAGGTTTCTTCGTTAATGTATTCTACAACAGGAGCTTGTGCTGGGTCTAACAAGAATACCGGCCTTTGCAGTATTGGTGAGCAGAAGTGACTCAGCGAGACATCTGCACCAATTGCCATGTGACATGAAAATGTTTCGTTTTATTGGTGACAAAGTCACAGGTGTCACTGCTGCTTCTGCAGTTTATGACCTACGTTTGTCATCAAAGGCAATGTCAAATTTCAGGTGGAGATTAGTGAAATTGAAGATGCAACAATCTTCCCAAACAACTTCATAGACCCCTTCAATTCTTTCTGCAGACCCACCTGTGCCCCATGAGCCCCATCCTCAGCACCCTGTTTTCTTCTGTTTGGGAGGGAGCAGGGATGGAGGAGGGGGCTAGATGCATGAGGAGGTGGGGGCAGAACACAGTGCTCACAGTGTTTTTCGTGTGTGTGTGTGTGTGTGTGTGTGTGTGTTTCTTTAAATAGTATTTTTTTTTAATTATAAAATTTCTGTATGACCCTTGGAAAATGCAGTGCTGATAAGGAAGAAAAGCCCATTTACTTTTTCTTACACTCTTGTTTGCTTTGTGTAAGAATATAGACTTTCTCTCTTCCTTTTACACAGACCTGGGATCATACTACATCAAGGGTAGGGGGAGGTTATCTTTCTCTTTCAACAAGAGAAGGTGTATTTTAATTATACAAGTGATAAGACATATATCATCTTTTAAAAATGTTTTAATAGGGCGCCTGGGTGGCTCAGTGGGTTAAGTCTCTGCCTTCGGCTCAGGTCATGATCTCAGGGTCCTGGGATCAAGTCCTGCATGGGGCTCTCTGCTCAGCAGGGAGCCTGCTTCCTCCTCTCTCTCTCTGCCTGCCTCTCTGCCTACTTGTGATCTCTCTCTGTCAAACAAACAAATAAATTCTTTTAAAAAAATGTTTTAATAAGCAAATGCCTGGACTAAAAGGTTAAAATCCTCCCTCACTCTCCTGACTCTTTCTCAAACTCCCCGGAAGTAACTACTACTTACGGTTTGCTGTGTATCCTTCCAGACTGTCTTCTATGTATTTACAATGAATACTTACATAGTTCTGTATTTCAGCTTTTTCCCCACAATATTCTAACACCAACGTTTTCCCATTAATCAAATATTTTTGGAAATATTTTACCAACTATGTAATATTTTATCACATACTTATGACAGTGATGTTAAACACCCAGATTTCAGGGTGGCATTGTCTAAGAGAAATATGATGTGACCCACAGGTGTAATTTTAAATTTTCTAGTAAAAATTTTAAAGTACATTTTAAGGAAGAAAAATAAATGGGTGGAATGAATTTGATTAATATATTTTATTTAACTCAATATAACCAGATAATTTCAGGGTGTAATCAATACAAAAATTATTAATGAAATATTTCAAGTTTCTTTTTTCATACTATGTCTTCAAAATCTGATGCACATTTCACACTTCCAGCATACCCCATTTTGAACAAGCCCTATTTCAGGAGGTTGGTAGCCACACATGGCTAGCGGCAGCCACCCTGAACAGCACAGCCTGGCAGCCAGACTGCCTAGGTTTAAATCCCAGGTCTACCACTTACAAGCTATATGACCTTAAGCAAGACTTAATTATTCTGTGCCTTAATTTCCTTGTCTGCGGAATGTGGATAATATTATTATTTACCTCCTAGAGTTGTGATGATTATATGAATTATTTCATGCAAAATATTTAGAAAGTACCAAACACTTTCAAGAGCTCAAGCAACATTGGCTATTATTATTTATCCATTCTTCTATTTTTTTAAAGATTTTATATATTTGAGAGACAGAGTGAGAGAGAGAAAGAGAACATGAGTGCAGTGAGGGGCAGAGGGAGAAGCAGGCTTTCCGCTGAGCAGGGAGCCCGTCACAGGCTCATGACCTGAGCCCAAGGCAGGCGCTTCACCAACTGAGCCACCCAAGAGCCCCCAGCCATTCTCTCTTAAATAAGTAAATGGTGCGCCAATGAACAGCCTTCGACAAATGGGACAGAATAGCAGATGGGGGCGGATCAAGTCATGGAATGGGAAGGAGATTTAATCTTGGGCTTCCTCTTATTCCCAACCTCTGATTCCCCATTGAGTCTGTGGCAAGATTCAACAGTGAGATGTCTATTTCTGCATTCCAACAGATGGTACAATCTTGGCACCACTGGGAGAGAGCTCACTGTGGAGAGAGGTGACCTTGCCCCCGTGCTTTGGGCTAAGTGGTATGAACAAATTCATAAAAGAAATCAGTTAAAAGCTTCAAGCAGGAGAGAAAGGATCCAGAAGGCCTGTTACTGTTCTTTCCAAGACATAACCAATAGGGACAGTCCTTTCTAACAGCTCTCAGAAAGGTACAAAGCTTACCTGAAAATGTGGCACACAAGATATAAAACGGAAACATAAAAGCAACTCTTGCCTCGTTCCTAATGTGAGTTCCCTTGGAAAAGTAACAGCACTTGATTTGCAGGCCCAACCCAAACCTGGATTCCACGATCAGGCACAAACTTGGCCACCAGAGTGGGATGCAGAGCTCAGGGAGCCCTGTGCCCACCTCACACCCCCCCGCCCCCGCCGGCGGAGCCAGGTGATGGAGCCAACCAGGACCACCTCCACGCACCTGAAGTACTTGCCACTCAGCGGCTCGAGGCCCTCAGCCAGGGCACAGTGCAAGCTGGTCTGCGCCCCCTCCCAAGGCGACTTGATGAAGGGGGAGAAGAGCCTCCAGAGTAGGCACAGCAGGAAGGAGTGTCGGACCAGCTCAGAGCTGACGATGCCTGGGTGCACAGCGTAAGTGGTGACCCCCGTGCCTAGGGCAAAGGAAGCACTGTTAGTTCAGGGGCTCATCTGAGCCCAAAGATTAGCTCATCTCCTGCAGCAAAATGTACAAATGAGAAGGAACTCAGAGAACAAAACCCCAGGTTCAGAAGGTGCCTCTCCTAGCCAGGTAGAAACTGATAGAAATTTATTGATCTCTCCCAGAAAGATCTATAGCCTTCTCAGCCTTCTGTGCTTCACAAGGAGTGCTTGATGGAAGGAGCTTCTATTTCAATGTCGACTTTACTCTGTGGCTTAAGTATTAATAATAGAAACAGCCACATGTAGTAGTAGTAGTAGTAGTAGTAGTAGTAGTAGACGGGGGAGGAGGAGCATCAATTATTAACAGTGGTGTCCTTGAAATTTCTGTAGAGGGGGCTTAGGCGAAGCAACTAGTTGGAAGGCAGGAGGCTAGAACTTTGCGTTGCAACTGCTGGGCAAGTGCATTTTATGGGGTATAGATTGAGGGGTGTTGATGGAGATAATGGAGGTTAACATGACCCCAAGGCACCCCTCTGTGCCTCTACTATCTTTAGTACTTATTATGAGCAAGGGCTATGCTACCTGCTTCACGGGCATTATCTCAATTATGATCATCATTATTATTTCTTCTAATAATTACCCTCTTCTTCTACCTTCTGCATTCTCATGGTGAATACCATTGTTCCCAGACTCTGACTTATTCCTGGTGGCAAATGGTCTCCAGATTTGCAGGTGTCAAAGCCAAGCAGCTCAGTGAAAACTTCCGGGGAGCACAGAATTGTAGGATTAAGAGAAGACTCCCTCATTTTACAGCTGAGAGGATGAAATCAGGGGAAATTAAAGGGACATGTCCATATACACATGTAGCTCTGTGTGGTATGGCAAGAGCTCAGACCCAGGGGCCTGACATCTAGCCAGAGCTCTCTGACTCCAGGCAGTGGCAGCTCTGTAGCTTAGCTCACCAAATAGAACTCGGCAGGTGGCACACACAGAAGGAGGCCCCCTGAATTTAAAGCAGAGTTCCCACATGCCTCTCCGGACTCCTTCCTTCATGTGGCATCTAACCTCAGGCTGGCCACTTCTTCGAACCTCAGTTTGGATCCATAAAATAGTAATAATAGTAACTGCTCGGCCTGTTACAAGAGTTTGTTGTGAAAAGTCAAATGAGATAGTAGAGAGGAGATAAGATGTGACATGAATGTAAGGTAATTTTGTGGATTCCCAAACCCTGTTCCATTTTAAGCTTCACAAGGACAAGAATTGTTTTTAGTCTGTTTACAATCTCATTCTCATTAGTGTATAAAGCTACCACAGAACGGTGCCTGTTTGACATCGTGACTTCAGAAGTTTCTGTGAACCTCTAATCTGAACAGAAGACATTACTTTTGCTACCTTAGTCCCAGCCCTTTCTGCAGACTTACCTTGGAGCCTCCTGGCCAGCTCCCGAGTAAAAAGCACATTGGCCAGCTTGCTGTGGCAATAAGCCAGACCTCGGCTGTAATGCTTCTCACTCTGGAGGTCATGGAAGTGAATCTTGCCGGCATGGTGAACCACAGATGACAGGTTCACCACCCGTGCAGGGGTGGACTCCTTCAGCCGCTCCAGGAGCAAGTGGGTGAGAAGAAAGTGGCCTGCAAGGACAGCCAGCAAGGGAGATTGGAGTGAGAAGAGTAGACTTCGTACCTGGGCTCAGAGGGTCAAAGCTGATGATAGGATTTCAGCAGTAGCTCACTGGGTATCAACAAATTTTGATGCTGTGATAACTCAGAGCAAATGATCAGTCAGTCTGACCTAGTGGGTTCCTCAAGGCAAGGCCCAGAGCTAGACAACAGGTAAGGCAATACAGACTTAACCTGTATTTATTTGTCCCTCTGTCCTTTCCCAATCCAGCCACCTGCACCGGCTGGCTTCCAACCACCCTTTGGTCATGGTTCCCCAACTGAGTTTCCAGGTACATTCATGTACAGAAGGAAGGATGGAATAATCAGGGAAAATAATTTGCCTAGGACCAGAGAACATGTTCTAAGATCTCCTCACTAGAGCCATCACCTTGAATTCTGAAGCCCACCCTCATTCATACCTCAGGTCCTTAAGGTCTGTCTCTTCCATGGTCTGACCCTTGACTTTGTGGCCCTCTGTTATAGATGTGTCCCTCTCCAGCCAAACACAAACTCCTGCACCCGCCATGCTTGACCCTGCTTGGCAAGCCTTGCACTACCATGGCCACATCTAAGAAAGACATTCTTCTTCCTGGCATCTCCCAAGTTTTGGGGTTTCTTAGTGGTATGGGTAGGAGGATCTCACTTCTCTGTACTGGTCAGTGGAAAAATAGTGAAAAACCAGTATGTCCAGTCAATTGGAATCCTGGGTCTTTGAGGACCACTAGAGATTCTCAGCACTCATATAGGGTCATCTCCATACAGAAAACAAGATGGGGTTTTCTTGCTTTTCAGTCACTAAAAAATACTTACCTGGGCACCTGGGTGGCTCATTCGGTTAAGCAGCCAACTCATGATTTTGGCTCAGGTCACAATCTTTCGGTCCTGAGATCAAGCTGTGTCAGGCTCTGCGCTCAGTGGGGAACCTACTGGAGGTTCTCTCTCTCCCTCTGATCCTTCCTCCCCTCTCGTACTCTCTACCTCTCTCTCTAAAATGAACAAATGAATCTTTAAAACAAAACAAAACTTACCAAGGTGGTTGACTCCCAAGTGGGTTTCAAAGCCATCGGCTGTCTTCGAATATGGACACATCATCACCCCTGCATTGTTGATCAGAATATGGAGCTGCTTTTCCTCTATAGAGCAAAACCAAGCAGACCCTGTCGTTAGCAAGGAATCCACTAGCTGCCTGTTGCAATCCTGAGTATTCTCTCCTTGCCCTTGGATCTATCTCAGTGATATTTAATAAACACTCATTGGGTTTCTAAATTTAGTTACTGATATCTTCCGGGACACCACTCATTCATTCATTCCTTCATTCAGCAAATATATACTGAGTACTGACTCTGGGCCAGGCCCCCTTAGCTACGCACTGGACATACAGCCATAAAACAAGACAGACCCTGTCCTTCATGAATTTCATAGGCCTTGGTGGAAGCTAGTCATCTTCCAAGACACAGAAGAATTCTGGCAACAGCACAACTTCATCTAGTGCCTGTGGCCACAGAAGGTTGATTCTCAGGATGAGAGAAGAGAGTGACATCAGGGCCACACCTTGATGCCAAGGTGCAAGCCCAGACAGAGGGCCCAACTTTCCCATTGCAGAGGAAAAGGATGATAAGGATCCTGCCCAGCTTGCCCACTGCCAATTCCTTGCCCTGCTGGTTCAAGTGGCAGAACCTGTCCGATGGGATCCATGGTGGCTCTGATGTAAGGGTCCCAGGTGGCACAGGGGGAGCAGCCACTCCCATACCCAGCTTCTTGCTTTTCTGTCTACTCACGGGGGTCTTACCTGCCAGAAAGCCCTCAGCAAAGGCTCGGATGGATTTGGTATCGGATAGGTCCAGTTTCCGCACCAGCACCTGGGAGTTCTTTGTATCAGCTCGGATTTCACTGGCTGCAGACTCCCCCTTCAGTACATCTCGGCAGGCAATGTACACTCGGGCTCCTGGGGCCAAAGCAAAGAGAGAGCAATGCATTCAAACCCTAAGCTGAAAAAGAGGACGTGAGCTTGCCACTGGGAGACAGAGCACTCTCCCAGCCCAGCCATCCTCTCCCAGCCCAGCCATCCCTAAACTGTGAGTGGCTCAATTCTGCCTTGGAATTCTCACTAGTAGAACTGCTCTGTCCCTTTGTTTTCAGCTTAACCCGAGGCTGGGAACCCTGGTCTTTACACACTGGCATTTAATGTTGCTTGGTACCTCCTCTTAGAATAACTTGATAATAATATTGGTCAAATAATATATATTGGTCAAATAATAATTTGACCAATATTATACATGGACATCATTATTTCCCTTCCCTAGGGAAGGAGAGGGGAGGAGAGTTTAGGGGTATGGAGTAAGTTGGTATCAGAGCTGGATTTGAATTCCAGGTTCCTTGAATTCCTGAAGGAAAGACAAGAAAATGTGGACAGACACCCCCCCCCCAGTGAGAAGGCAGGATGCACTTTCCTATGAACACGGAAGGGGGAGGACTTGCCTCTGCGAGCCAGCTCTTTGGCCGTCTCCTTGCCGATGCCCGTGTTGGCGCCGGTGATGACCACTACCTTCCCGGGAAGCTGCACGTTTGATCTACAAACCCCACCAGCAAAGAACTTCCTATAGACAAGGGAAACAAAAGCATTCATGCACCATCTTTCCCAATTTCAGACTGAGATCAAGATAAAATCCATTCAGCCTCCAAGAGAAATTTCTTTAAGTTGTCATCAGGCGACCCAAAGAAGCTAACCTTCAGGGGACACTGTTTTCCCACTGGGCACCCTGCTCATCGCCTCAGGTTGGAAGGTCATGTGCCCAGAAACTACAAATGATCATTTGGACGAACTGAATAAGAGCTCTTGAGCCAGGGCCAACAGAGAGCTTCCTTGTTAGATAACACAGATGCCTAGCTCTCATCCAGAGGTTCCCAGAGGTCAGCTTCCTCCTCTAACCTGCATTCAAAACATATGGGTGTTTTGGGGCATCAGTAGTCCTGAAGCTTAGGTCTTCAACCAGCATCAACGGTGAGTAATTGATTAACAGCATTCAAATATGACTCTTGGGCTGCTTCTCCAGTTTGAGAGAGCCAACGTCTTTGGAGGTTTTCTGCTGTCCTACTAGAGATTCTATTCTAGCCATCGGCACATAGAGAGAAACTTCCCTTTTTCAGATGTCTGCACAGGGAGCATCCTCTCACATAAAGTTTACTTGACAAGTTCCAAAAAAGAGGATGGGAACAGGGCAGAACTAACATTTCCTGAGCATCATCTGACTACTAGGCACCAGGGTAGGCGCTTTCTTTAGAGAAATTATTTTAATCCTCTTGACCACTCCATTATTAGTCCCATTTTATAGTAGAGAAGACTGAGGGTCAAAGAAGTTCAAGTCGTTTGCTAATGGTGGCAAAATTGGAACTTAAACCCAGGTTTCTATTCGAGAACCTAGAGCAACACTCTGTTCCTGGTATGTCCATTTAACCTTCTTCATTGTCAGCAATTTTCAAAATTTTCACTCAGAACACTATGACACCTCCAGATATCCCACAGCAGAAGACTCGTCCCAAGTCATTAGTTGGGGGTAGTCTCAAAGGTAAAAGAGTTTGTTTCCTTTGCAAAATGCCTGGTACTTAACAATGAGTCCCTCAGCAACGACCTCCCATAGTAGCCCAGCAGGGCCACCTTGATCGGGGGCAGTGAAGAAAGAACCTAGGGACCTTCAGAGAAACCTAAACACTCCCACCTCGGTTGTGTGTTCAGTGACCTCATAGGGTCAACCATCCACTAGCAACAGCATTCAGACAAGCCCCTCTCTCCCAGCCCCCAGGTGCTTTCTTCCCATTTTCCCGCAGGGTATTCCTAATGACCTCCTTCCTGCTTTTTCTGCCCTGACCTTCCCTCCCTCAGCCTCCATCCCTTTCTCTTCTTTCAGCAGCTGAGAACTCATCTACTTACAAGCTCCGTGTCTCCAATCCAGGGCTTTGCAAAATATTCCATGAGTTACTGAAATAAGACAAACCTGATGGATGGAGCTGTGAAGTACAGGAAAGAAAGGAAGGTGGTGAGCACTCCCAACATAGCCAGCATCTTTTCAACTTCTTCAGCCGCTGCCGCTTCAGCAAAAGCAACTTGGGCTCCAAGTCTGGTTCAAGCTCCTGGTCTGACTCCAGCTCCTGGCTGCTCGGCACTGCCTCTCCCTTCTCTAGCTCCTCTCGCTCCTGGGTGTTCAGCAGCAGCCTGACTCTATCTAAGCTTAGCCCAGAATCCTATTTAAATCCGAGAGCTGTCAGAGCACAGCCTGCTGGGAGATGTAGTCCTCAGGGAAGACGACGGTAGAAAGACAGAACCTCACACTTCCTGGCAAAGAGAATGAGGAGAAAATAGAGCGACTACCCACCAACTCTCCACCCTCAATTATTTCTCTTATCTAGGGAATGTGTTCTCCTAACACCCCCGACCCCTACTCCTGCAAGACAGAATACTTTTAACTTTAGTAGCCGACCCAATGACATTTGGAACACAAGTATGATTAAAATAGAAAAAAATAGAAGGTAGAAACCCCCAGAAGAATGGTAAGAGAAGTCAGGAGGATGGTCTCCCTTGGTGGGAAAGGAGTAGAGACTGGGAGGGGGCAAGCTGGGAACTTCTGGGGGGATAAGTGTTCTGTTCTTTCTGGTGGGTACTGGTTACAGAGATGTGCTCACTTTGTGAAAATTCTGTGATTCATACACTTCATTTGTGCACTTTCCTGTGTTTTATGTTATACTTCAGTGAAGTTACCATGTATGTATACATGCTAAGGAAAGAGTTTCAGTGCATGGGCTCTGGAGTGGGATTCCTAGTTTAGATCCCAGCCAATCTACTTACAAGCTCTGTGGCCCTGTATAAGTTACTCAGTTTCCTACTGTGCAACAGGTATGGTAAAAATATATACCTACCCGTTTTAAGTACTAAATTAATTAAATAGGTAGAAAATCTGAGACAGAAACTGGCATCTTAGGAAATACTGTGAAAGAGCTGGTTGTTTTGATTAATTGTGTTGATTCTTTTTTTTTTTTTTAATATTTTATTTATTTATTTATTTGGCAGACGGAGATCACAAGTAGGCAGAGAGGCAGGCAGAGAGAGAGGGGGAAGCATGCTCCCCGATGAGCAGAGAGCCCGACGCAGGGCTTGATCCCAGGACCCTGGGATCATGACCTGAGCCGAAAGCAGAGGCTTTAAACCACTGAGCCATCCAGGCGCCCCAATTGTGTTGATTCTTATCTCCTTTGCTATCCCACTTGCTTTACTCAAGGGTTTGGAGCAGAAAAGGAAGAAGTAATTAATGGGACTAACATTTCAGTTAGATGCTCTTATTTTTTTAAAGTGGGCTCCCAATACAGGGCTTGAACTCATGTCCCTGAGATCAAGACCTGAGCTGAGATCAAGAGTCAGGCGCACAATTGACTGAGCCACCCAGGTGCCCCTCAGTTGGATGTTATTAAAGATGAGCGAAAGCACAAGACAAAAAGCTATTAGATCCCTCCGAAAATATGTGAGAAGTTGGGAGGAGGGTTCAAAGCCCCTGCTCACTCAGCATCCCTCTCCTGGACAGGGTGACAAGCAAGAGTCAGAACAAGACCCCGAGTCGTGCCCTAGGTCTGCTCCTTCCTATGAAGCCGGAGGAGGTTCCCGGAAAATCCGTGTGATGAAGAAGACTCCCGTGGCAGGCAGGTGTTCACTCACTCATTCATCCTTTTAACATATATTTACTAGGCACCTGTTGTGTCAGGCATTGCACCAAGTACCCTGAAGACACAGTCCTGCCCCTTGGGAATCTCATGGGCCTGACGAACAGAACAAGGCATAATCAGATCATGCATTCCCAGGAGGAATCTGTCGTGACTTGCATGGTGCCTCTCTCCTCTCTTCCCACTTCTCCTGCTGTGGCTCCCATTCGCTGTGGCCATGCCAGGAGCAAAGCCCTCAAAGTTCCAGAAGCCCCTGAGGAGATCTTGCCACTGGTGCTCCCCCAGGCCCCCTCCTAGCAGTTGATGTCCACTGAGCCAGCATGGTCCAGCTGATTGGACAGAGTCCTCTTCCCCCATTCCTGGTAACCGTGGGTCTGCAACACCTCACAGATTTTATGTGAAAACAAGATCTGTTGGTGTTTAATGCTTAGAGTCCTTCTTTCTCTGAAATCAGGGCCAGGGTCAGCCAGAGAAACAGACACAATGCCATAGCACCCAAAGGAAAGTACATCTTGTAACCTCAAATCTGGATAACTTTGTACTAATGTCTCTGGCTCCCCAGTACTACTGTATCAAGTCCAAGGTGTCCCCCATTTGTGGAGATGATATTCAATTTATCTAGAATTATGGAAATACACAGTTGAAAAACACACATTAAATATTATAATCCAAAGACCACCTTCAAGCGATTGATTGGTCCTACCAAATGTTAAACTATGTTACAAAGCTGTAATAATGTGGGGCGCCTGGGTGGCTCAGTGGGTTAAAGCCTTTGCCTTCGGTTTGGGTCATGGTCTCAGGGTCCTGGGATCGAGCCCCACATCGGGCTCTCTGCTCAGCAAGGAGCCTGCTTCCCCCTCTCTCTCTGCCTGCCTCTTTGCCTACTTGTGATCTCTGTCGTCAAATAAATAAATAAAATCTTCAAAAAAAATTTAAAAATTAAGACAAAGCTGTAATAATGTAAATAGTGTGATACAGGCAGGTGAATAGTCAGATAAATCAACAGAACAAAATGAAAAGCCAAAAAAACAGACCCAAATACAGGTGGAAATTTAGAGATGATAGAAACACCGTTCAAATCAGTGTGTGGGTTGGGGGAGAGATGGATTATTTAATGAAGTGTTACTCTACCTAGGTAACCAGCAGGAAGAAAGGAAACTTGATCCTTACCTTTCTCTTTACACCAAAATTTCAAACAGATTAAAGATAAAAGTATAAGAAATGGAACCATGAAAGTACTAACAAGAACCACTGGACAGATCTGAAAATAAGGGAGTGGTAAGGCCCTTCTAATAAGATAAGAAACCCAGAAACCAAAAAAAGAAAAAATCTTCATGACAGAAACTACCACACACGAGGCAACATGAAAGAGAAACTGGTGGGAGGGGTGGAGTATCATTACAACACGTATTAGAGACAAGAGTCTAATTTATTTAGTATTTAAAGAACTCGTACACATTATTAAGAAAAAGAATAAACAACCCAATTGAAATAACAGTTTAAAGAAAAGTAAATACAAGTGGCTGTCCAACCTCACTCATAACAGGAGAAATACAAATTAAAATTACACTGGGAGGGGCAACTGGGTGGCTCAGTGGGTTGGGCCCCGGCCTTCAGCTCGGGTCATGATCTCAGGGTCCTGGGATCGAGCCCCGCATCGGGCTCTCTGCTCAGCGGGGAGCCTGCTTCCCCCTCTCTCTCTGCCTGCCTCTCTGTCTACTTGTGATCTGTCTCTCTCTGTCAAATAAATAAACAAAATCTTAAAAATAAATAAATAAATAAATAAACATCTTTAAAAAAAATAAAATAAAATTACACCAGGAGCTACTTCTCATTTAACAGACTGGCAAAGACCAAAAAAATAGTCCATTGGCAAAAGTGTGAAGAAGTAATGAAGGACTGATAGTGGGAGAGGTGATTGTTACAGCCTCCAGAGAGAAGTGTGATAACATCTAATAAAGCAAAGCATGCACCTGTTGACCTAGACATTCCCAGACCTCTTATTTGTAAGGCTGTCATTGCAGCAATAGGTGTAATAGCAAAAGCTGAGAAACCTAACTGTCCACAGTAATGCAGACAGCCACATACACAATGGATACTATACAGCTGTAAAAAAAGAACAAATAATTTTTTTTTAAGATTTTATTTATTTATTTGTCAGAGAGAGAGAGCACAAGCAGGGGGAGCTGCAAGCAGAGGGAGAAGCAGGCTCCCTGGTGAGCAAGGACCCCCGACATGGGGCTTGATCTCGGTACCCTGGGATCATGACCCGAGCTGAAGGCAGATGCTTAACCAACTGAGCCACCCAGGTGCCCCAGAACAAATAATTAAAAAACAACAACACACACACATATTGAGAGCACCTGGGTGGCTCAGTCGGTTAAGTGTCTGCCTTTGGTTTGGGTCATGATCCTGGAGTCCCAGGATCGAGTCCCACATCAGGCTCCCTGCTCAGCATGGGGGTGTGCTTCTCCCTCTGCCCTTCACCCAGCTTGTGCTCTCTCTAGATCTCTCTCTCAAGTAAACAAATCAATAAGTCTTTTAAAAAAAACATATTTATAACAATAATTCTTTGAGACATGTTAGGTGAAAAAGCTGGGAGAAGAACAGTGTTTATAATATGCTCTCACTTGCTTAAAAAATGGAGGGAATACTTGGGCAGTATCTGTTTGTATATGACTAGACTATCTCAGAAGAGATGACAAGAAATGGATAATGATGAGGGACAGGAGGAGAAAAGGAGGAGGGGAACAGGGGGACAAGAAGAGAAAACTTTTCACCGAATGTACCTTGTATATCCTTTTGTACATTGTGAACTTATAACCCATGGCTTATTAAAAATCAGAGTTTTGAGCCAGGAGATCCAGAACACTTTGAAACCTTTAAAACAAACATACCAGTTTAATTTTGCTCAACATTGCAATATCATAAAACAAAGCTATTTCTCAAACCAGTATGGAGACATTCTTAAACATGTGTTGCCACATTACCATGACCTATTTCATCCCTGTAATCAACACTGAAGGACCATGGAGCAGTACGTATTTTTATGGACATTCAATCTGAAAGAAACATAGATATAAATCATAGAGTGAACAGGATGAAAACACCAGGAGAACCAGTATGGGAACAGATCCGAAATTCAGGGATGAAAAAGTACTCAGCAGTTGCAACACCACTGAGAAGGGCCCTCTTCCTACAACTGATGAATCACAGGTCAGAAGGTAATGCCATCCTCCTAGGGAATGGTACGAAGCTCGAAAGTTGCTCCATGATTCGACCTTTGGTCTGAATTTAAGAGGGATCACACTGCACTAGCTGCCTGGTTATCCCTGTCCTAATTACTCTGGAAAGGAGCCTCTTATGAATTAGAGCAAGAGAAAGAACTGAAAACCTTTCTTTCTCTCTCTCCCCTACCCTAGTCTTAAAATCAGATTCTAGAAGCTAGACAAGTAAAAGTTTCCAAAGCCAATCTTCCTACTGCAAACCACCCCCCACTTTCCTGAAAGGGCTCAGGCAGTGCCGCACTGATATTTCCATTTCTAGCCATGAGGAACTTGCTCCGTCTTCCCATGTGTCTACCCCAAACTTCACCAAAATGGAAGCACATTTTTTTTAAAGATTTTATTTATTTATTTGACAGACAGAGATCACAAGCAGGCAGAGAGGCAGGCAGAGAGAGGGGGGAGGCAGGCTCCCTGCTGAGCAGAGAGACCAATGAGGGGGCTAGATCTCGGGACCCTGAGATCATGACCTGAGCTGAAGGCAGAAGCTTAACCCACTGAGCCACCCAGGTGCCCCTCTTTTTCTCGATTTTAAAAGCCAAAATAAACACACAATCTTTCAAAAGAAAAAAAAGAAAGGAAGGAAGGAAGATAAAAGAAAAGAAGATTAAAGGAAAAGAAAAGAAAAAAGTGAAAAGAAAGGAAAGGAGAAAAGAAAAGATAAGACAAGAAAAGAAAAAAGAAGGAAAGAAAGAAAAAAAGTTTGGTGCTAATATGTAACTTCTATTGATTTTTCCTCCTACAGGTCAACGGCCCCTCCCTGCAGTAGGCACTGTAGATGTTCTCGGCCAGATAATGCTTCCTTTCAGGGCCGCCCTGTATATTGGAGGATGTTTAGCAGCATCTGTGGCCTCTACCCAGTGACATGTGACTCTACCGCCCTGTGACAACTAAAATGTCTCTCGTTGCCAACTATCCCCCCGGGGGCGTAAAATCACCCCTTTGAAAACCGCTGCCTTCCAGGATGGGCCTTCAGGATAACAGAATAATAAAACATTAGTATGAGAATTATCAAATAGAATTCGAACACGGTAAGGTTTTGCTTAGTATCCCATGCCTTTGGCTCAGCTGGAGTCTAACCAGCTCAGCTGCTAATCTGATCAGTCAACAGTAACTAGGCCTAGGAGTGCTGCCTGTCTCTTAATCCTTTTGCCCTCCAACACTTTTTCTTTTCTCAGCTTCATTCCGTCTATCTCTGATCTCTCCATTTGTCTACCATGGTTGGAATCCATACACACATGTATTTCAAAAACACCCCTCCTGAAGGAGCTTTCCAGGCGTGATGGGAACGATCTATAAATTAATAGGGATTTAGGTTACACGATCTATGCATTTGTCAAAACTCATGGAATGTACACTTAAGATCTGTGTGTTTCATTGTATATGCTGTTTACATCAAAGGAAGAAACCATAGACAAATATTGAACTCTAGTTAATGATATACATCTGAAGTTTTTAAAGGGGAAGTGTCCTGATGTCTACAATTTACATGGCAGAGCATTAATAAAATAAGATAGACTGGCAGGTGGAAAGAATATTTATTATGCTTGTTTTATATATGTGATAAATATAGCATAATGTAGGATCTAGGTGTTAGATAAATGCATGATTGCTATAAAATTATTTAATCTTTTTTTTAAAGATTTTATTTATTTATTTGACAGAGAGAGATCACAAGTAGACAGACAGACAGGCAGAGAGAGAGGAAGGGAAGCAGGCTCTCCGCTGAGCAGGGAGCCCGATGTGGAACTTGATCCCAGGACCCTGAGATCATGACCCGAGCTGAAGGCGGAGGCTTAACCCACTGAGCCACCCAGGTGCCCCAGATTATTTAATCTTTCATGAATGTTCAACATTTTTTCACGTTAAAATGCTGGAAACAGGGTGCCTGGGTGGCTCAGTGGGTTAAAGCCTCTGCCTTCGGCTCAGGTCATGATCCCGGGGTCCTGGGATCGAGTCCCACATCGGGCTCTCTGCTCTGCGGGGAGCCTGCTTCCTCCTCTCTCTCTGCCTGCCTCTCTGTCTACTTGCGATCTCTGTCTCTGTCTCTGTCAAATAAATAAATAAAATCTTTAAAAAAAAATTTAAAAATGCTGGAAACACACACACACCATTCATCACAGAAAATCAAGAAACAACATTTCAGAATGCAAAGTTGGAATACATCGCCATATTTACTCTTTTGCTTTTTTTTTTTTTTAACTTTCTAACATCAAGGAAATTTTCTTCAGCTGAAGGAATCTTTGATCCTCTTTAAGGATACATATCATATCTTCTTTATGGCTTTCACTCACCCTATCCATCATTCCCTTCTCTGGCTCCCACACACACTGTATTAACCTCTCCCCTAAGGCAGCTGTAACTTGAAGATGGGTTACATAAATTCCTATTTCCCCCACTCAGAGACAGAAACAGGACCTACATCTTCATATTTTCCCAGAACCTAGAGCCAAGTTCTGCATGCAGCTTAATTTACAGTAAACTCTCTCTGCTTATAAAATCCTGGAATATTCTAATCTAATTCTTTGCAGCTTTGTGAATACTGTAGAGTTTGGTTCTAAAGAAAGCAAATTGTGAGTTACTCCTACAAAGGATACTTAGAAAAAGAACAAACTGGGGCGCCTGGGTATCTCCATCGGTTAAGCATCTGCCTTCGGCTCAGGTCATGATCCCAGATAACCGTCTGCCTTTGGCTCAGATCATGATCCCGGGGTCCTGGGATTGTATCTGGCTCCCTGCTCTGCAGGGAGTCTGCTTCTCCCTCTGCCTCTCCCCAACTTGCGCATGCTCTCTCTCAAGTAAATAAATAAAGTCTGGGGTTTTTTTTTTTTAAGTTTATTTTTGAGTGATAGTACAAAGTTCCTGAAGAGGGAGGGGTCATGATCTCAGGGCTGGGAGACTGATGGAGACTGCATGGGGCTCCACGCTCAGCAGGGAGCCTGCTTGAAGAAGCTTCCCCCTCCTCTCCACTCCCATACTCTCTCTTTCTTTCTCTCTCTCTCTAGGATGGGTAAATAAATCTGTAAAAAAAATAATATAAAGCATATTCACAGGATGCCTGGGTGGCTCAGTCGTTAAGTATCTGTCTTCAGCTCAGGTCATGATCCCAGCGTCCTGGGATTGAGCCCAGCATAGGACTGGCTGCTCAGTGCGGAGCCTGCTTCTCTCTCTCCCACTCCCCCTGCTTCTGTTCCCTCTCTCCTGTGTCTTTCTCTGTCATATAAATAAATAAATAAAATCTTTTTAAAAACAAGCTTTATTTTTAAATGTTACAGAAAAGTTTAAAAATAGTATGGAAAGATCCTGCATACCCGTCACTTAACTTCCCCTAATGTTAGAATCTTAAATAATCCTAGTAGTATCAAAATTGGGAACATATTGATAGAATGCCATTGACTAAATGGTAGACCTTATTCTAGTTTCACCAGTTTTCTCGCTAATACTCTATCTCTGGTCTGTGACCTGATTCGGGATCGCACACTGCATTCGGTTGTTATGTACAATGGCTCAGTTGAAGAGCTTCAGTCAGTTATTTTGTAGAATGTCTCTAAATTGGAGTTTTCAGATGTTTTCTCATGCTCAGATTAAGGCTCTATTGAAACGTGCTTTTAATTGTTGATAGTTGCATAAATTGTGTGATTTCATACACAGTCACATACACTTGTGGTTTGTAGCATTTTGCCCTAGAAACAGGAATTCTGATCATTTTTTCACGTATTCACATCAAAAGAGAAGAAATGGTATGTGTTAAAATTGCATAGGCTGTATTGTTGAACAATTTACATTTTGATGAGGCATGGATGAGAACCAAACATTCCACTTAAACTTTTACCTTTTTTTTTTTTTTTTTTTTTTAAGATTTTACTTATTTGGGCGCCTGGGTGGCTCAGTGGGTTAAAGCCTCTGCCTTCGGCTCAGGTCATGATCCCAGAGTCCTGGGATCGAGCCCCGCATCAGGCTCTCTGCTCGGCAGGGAGCCTGCTTCCTCCTCTCTCTCTGTCTGCCTCTCTGCCTACCTGTGATCTCTGTCAAATAAATAAATAAAATCTTTAAAAAAAAAAAGATTTTACTTATTTATTTGACTGAGAGAGAGCACAGAAGCAGGGCAAGTGGCAGGCAGAGGGAGAAGCGGGCTTCCCACTGAGTAGAGAGCCCGATGAGGGGCTCCGTCCCAGGATCCTGGGATCATGACCTGAGTTGAAGGCAGATGCTTAACCTAGTGAGCCACCCAGGCACCCGGCATTGTCAAATGATTGGAAGAATTTTCCATTGATTAGCTTCTAGCTCCATACATTTCTTTTTTATTTTAGGATTTTATTATTTATTTATTTATTTGAGAGAGATCAGGGCTGAGGAGAGAGAGAATCTCAAGCAGACTCCACATGCAGCGTGAACCCTGATGTGGGACTCAATCCCAGGACCCTGAGACCATGACGTGAGCCACAATCAAGAGTCAGATGCTTAACCGGCTGAGCCACCCAGATAGATGCCCCTGGTTACGTGCACTGCTAACCTTATTATTACTCATTTCCTACCCACATATCTGCAGTGCTAAGCACTATGAGTTGCATTCATACGGTGACACAGTCTCTGGCTTTCCTACACCCGCCCCTATAAATCAGAGGGAGATTTCTTTTCCGGAGCAGTGAAAAGCCAAACAAGTTGAAGGTTTCAGAAAGTTATTCTGCCACATTTATTTTAACAATCTTCGATCATTATGTTATATTTTAATGATAAAGATGTAACCTAATCACTCTATCTTTTGATTTTACCTAAAGTTGACCTAAACCCCTTTCCTATATCTATTGGCAAGACCAAGCATCTCCCTCAGGTTTCTGTGAGTTCCCGCAGGCTTCCATTTGTGTGCAACAGACATTCCAAAAAAGGTTTGGGAAGAAGGAGGGGGGTTACAATTTGGCAGCATAAACGATAATACAGAACTTTTTTTTAATTTAAATTCAATGAATTAATGTATTATTGGCTTCAGGTCTGTGATTCATCAGTCTTACATAATACCCAGTCCTCATTACAACTTATACCCTCCCCAATGTCCATCACCCAGTTACCCCATCCCTTCACCCCCTCCCCTCCAGCAATCCTCAGTTTATTTCCTATGATTAAGAGTCTCTTAGAGTTTGTCTGCCTCTCTAGTTTCGTCTTGTCTCATTTTTTTCTCTCTTCTCCTATGATCTTCTGCCCTGTTTCTTAAATTCCACATATGAGTGAAATCATATGATAATTGCCTTTCTCTGATTGACTGACTTCACTTAGCATAATACCCTCTATTTCCATCCATGGCATTGCAAATGGCAAGATTTCAATTTTTGATGACTGTGTAATACTTCATATATATATATTTGTGTATATACATACACCACATCTTTATCCATTCATCTGTCAATGGACATCCGGGATCGTTCCATAATTTGGCTATTGTGGGCATGATGGGGTGCAGGTGCCCCTTGGGATCACTACATTTGTATCTCTGGTGTAAATACCCAGTAGTGCAATTGCTGGGTTGTGAGGTAGCTCTATTTTCAGCATTTTGAGGAACCTCCATACTGTTTTCCAGAGTGGCTGCACCAGCTTGCATTCCCACCAACAGTGTAGGAGGGTTCCCCTTTCTCTGCATCCTTGCCAACATCTGTTGTTTCCAGACTTGTTAATTCTAGCCATTCTGACTGATGTGAGGAGGTATCTCATTGTAGTTTTGATTTGCATTTCCATAAGGCTTAGTGGTGTTAAGCACTTTTTCACCTGTCTGTTGGTATTTAGATCTCTTCTTTGGGGAAATGTCTGTTCCTGTCTTCTGCTCATTTCTTGATTGGATTATTTGTTCTTTGGGTGTTGAGTTTGGTAAGTTCTTTATAGATTTGGGATACTAGTCCTTTATCTGACAAGTCATTTGCAAATACCCTCTCCCATTCTGTCAGTAGTCTTTTGGTTTTGTCAACTGTTTACTTTGCTGTGCATAAGCTTTGTATCTTGATGAAGTCTCAACAGTTCATTTTTGCATTTGTTTCCATTGCCTTTGGAGACATATCTAGCAAGAAGTTGCTGCAGCTGAGCTCAAAGAGGTTGCTGCCTGTGTTTTCCTCTAGGTTCTTGATGGATTCTGGTCTCACATTTAGGTCTTTCAACCATTTTGAGTCTATTTTTGTGTATGGTATAAGGAAATGGCCCAGTTTCATTCTTCTGCAGGTGGCTGTGCAATTTTTCCAACACCATTTGTTGAAGAGATGTTCTTTTTTCCACTGGGTATTCTTTCCTGCTTTGTCTAAGATTAGTTGACTACGGAATTGACAGTCCATTTCTGGGTTCTCTATTCTGTTGCATTGATCTATGTGTCTGTTTGACAATAGAGAACTTTAAACAGCCCTGTTCTTTTTCTTTTTCTTTCTTTTTTTTTTTTTTAAACAGCCATGTTCTTAAAGTCCTTTGGCCACCCTGACACTGAACTTTTTTCACTCATCAATTTTATCTGTAAATTCTAGCTCATGACATTTTTCTTAACTCTTTCTATTTTTAAGCTTTACTGAGGTATAATTAAGAAGTCAAATGAGAAGATATTTAAAGTGTACAGTATAGTGGTTTGTTACCTCTCTTCTTTGGTGAGTCTTATCTTCTATCCTTTTTAACTTTTAGTCTGAAATCCCAAATTTCTGTATCTTCTCATATAAGACAGTTTAGCTATTTCTTTTTTCTTTTTTCTTTTTTTTTTTTTTTAGCTATTTCTTTATTAAACTGTCTCTTCAGGTCTCCTTCCTCTTCCTAAAGATTCTATTAAGATATTGTCCCAAAACAAGACAGTTATCACCTCTAAGAGAAACTGTTTTCCAGCTTTTAAATGCCTTTTTATTTGACTTCTTACATAGAGTAAATAGTAATAAAACAAAATTTGTACCACTTCGTAACCATGATGCATAGGAAGAAACAAGAGAATGTGAGAGTTAAGCCCTCATTCAGGGCCACACTTCCTGGATCCAAAATCCTGGCTTTTTTTTTTTTTTTTTTTAAGATTTTATTTATTTATTTATTTGTCAGAGAGAGAGAGAGATCACAAGTAGGCAGAGAGGTAGGCAGGGGAGAAGGGGAAGCAGGCTCCCCGCTGAGCAGAGAGCCCCATGTGGTACTCAATCCCAGGACCCTGAGACCATGACCCAAGCCAAAGGCAGAGGCTTAACCCACTGAGCTACTCAGGCGCCCCCCAAATCCTGGCTTTATTCAACAATAAAATAGTAAGTAACACAATTAAAACTGGGCGAAGGATTGGAATAGGCATAGCTCTCTGGAAATGTTTCCAAAAATAAAGTGGCCAATACATACATTAAAAGAGGCTTAGCGGGGCACCCAGTGGCTGCCTTCAGCTCAGGTCATGGTTTCAGGGTCCTGAGATAGAGCCCCACATGGGGCTCTCTGCTCAGCAGGGAGCCTGCTCCCCCCTCTCTCTGCCTCTCTGCCTACTTGTGATCTCTCTGCCAAATAAATAAATAAAATCTTGAAAAAAAAAAAAAAAGAGAGGGGCACCTGGGTGGCTCAGTGGGTTAAAACCTCTGCCTTCAACTCAGGTCATGATCCCAGGGTCCTGGGATGGAGCCCGCATCAGGCTCTCTGCTCAGCGGGGAGCCTGCTTCCTCCTCTCTCTCTGCCTGCCTCTCTACCTCCTTGTGATCTCTCTCTCTGTCAAATGAATAAATAAAATCTTAAAAAAAAAAAAGAGGCTTAGCATCGTTTAGTCCTCAGGGAAAGACAAATCAAAATGACAGTGAGACAATACTCACATCCATTAGGATGACTAAAACCAATAGACAATAACAAGTATTGACAAGGATGTAGAGGAATTGGAAACCCATATGGTGCTGGTAGGAATGTAAAATGAAATAGCATCTTTGGGAAATGGTCCCATAGTTCCTTAAACATTTAAACATAGTGTTAACATATTATCTAGCAATTCTATCTCCAGGTGTATCTCCAAAATAAATGAAAACGTGCAATTACACAGAGACTTGAACATGAATGTTATAGCTGACTTCATTACCTTCTGTTGAGCCAGCACTTCCCTGGATCTCAGTCTCTTCATCTCCTCATCTCCAAGAACCTCGTTCCCTATCTCATCCCTGCCCCTCAGTCTGTCAACACCTGGAACCATCCACCATGAACTTCCTATATTCATACCTGCCGCCATCTTGAGGGACCTCGAACTCACTTAGCTCTCTGGTGGGGTGAATCCCAAGACGTTAGTTCCTTAGCCCCAGGAGGACCTACAGACCATTATAGCCCCCCCACTGCCGTCACTTCCTCAAATTATCCTACCAGACTCCACGCTCATCACTTTAGTCATTCTCTTGACAATCCCCTCAGCCTCCTGGCTTGTCTCTCTGCCCCTAGAGTCTGAGAAAACCCCAACTCTCAATGAACTGTCCATCTGTCTGCTTTGTGAGGCTGACTGATGAGAGCTGCTACGGAAAAATCACAGTGCCTTCCCTGTTGATGCCGTTATAAGACACAGCCACTGGCATCACCCAAGGCCTCCCGTTAAACCATCCATCCTTTCTTTATTTCCTTAATCCCACTGACCTAGTCTCCACAACGATTATCTCACATGTTTGTTACTCTTCTTACTCTTCTTGCCTACACTCTCAGTTTCCGCATATGTCCTGGCCTCTTCACATGCACACACACATACAAATAGGGACCATGAGAAGGAAAATCCCTCAATATTCCGCTACCAAGCTCATAAATCTTTTTGAATTTGTGCTCAGCATATCTTTCTCTCCTTCTAAGATGAATTTGTCTCCATCTCATCCTCTTCTGCTTTCTTGGGGGAACATACTTTATCGTTTATCTTCCATCTCCTCATTCATCTTTTTTCTCTGTGCTCTTTAAAAGGGTTCCTACAGGGGCACCTGGGGACTCAGTTAAGCATCAGACTTTCGGTTTTGGCTCAGGTCATGATCTCAGGGTTGTGGGATCAAGCCCCAGGAGGGGCTCAGGGCTCAGCAGGGAGTCTGCTTGGGATTCTCTTTCTCTCCCTCCTCCTGCTCCTGCTCTCTCTCTCTCTCTCTCTCTCTAAAATAAATAAATAAATCTTTTTAGGGGCGCCTGGGTGGCTCAGTGGGTTAAGCCTCTGCCTTTGGCTCAGGTCATGATCTCAGGGTCCTGGGACCGAGCCCCGCATCGGGCTCTCTGCTTGGCAGGGAACCTGCTTCCTCCTCTCTCTCTGCCTGCCTCTCTGCCTATTTGTGATTTCTGTCAAATAAATAATAAATAAAATCTTTAAAATAAATCAATCAATAAATAAATCTTTTAAAAAAATGCTCCTACCATTCCACCTCCCCTTCTGATAGGAACCTCTTCTCTCCTTTCCACCTTGATAGAGTTGGCTACATTTTCCTGACTTTCCACTCACCCCTCAGCCTACTCCACTCCAATCAGGCTTCCACCCACCACATCTCTGAAACATCACCAGTCATTAATACTATGCTACATCGGTTGGACACATTTCAGTTCTTATGTTGCTTGACTTTTCAGTAGTGTAGCCTACTTGGATACCTCTTATTTTTAACAGCTTTATTAATGTGTAATTGATATTCAATAATCTGCACATGTTTAAAGTATACACTTTGGGGGTGCCTGGGTGGCTCAATGGGTTAAAGCCTCAGCCTTCGGCTCAGGTCATGATCTCAAGGTCCTGGGATTGAGCCCCACATCAGGCTCTCTGCTTGGCAGGGAGGTTGCTTCCTCCCTCTCTCTCTGCCTGCCTCTCTGCTTACTTGTGACCACTGTCTGTCAAATAAATAAATAAAATCTTTTTAAAAAATAAATAAAGTATACACTTTGATGAGTTTTGATCTTTGTATACACTCATGAAACTATCACCACAGTTAAGACAATGAACATGTCCATCACCCCCCAAAGCTTCCTCATTTTCCTTGGTAAAACCTTTCTATCCCTCTCCACTTCCTCCCATCCTCAGGAAGACATTGATCTGTTTTCTTTCTCTCTCTCTCTCTTTCTTGCCTTCTTTTTTTCTTTTTTATGATTTTGTTTATTTCTTCAGGAGAGAGACAGCGAGAGAGGAAGAGCGTGAATGGTGGGGGCAGAGGGAGAAGCAGATTCCCCGCTGAGCAGGGAGCCTGATGCAGGGTCCAGGACCCTGAGATCAAGACCTGAGCCAAAGGCAGATATTTAACCAACTGAGCCACCCAGGTTCCCCAGACAGTGATCTGCTTTCAATCACCACAATCTATAATCCCCATTATATATATATTGCATTTCCTAGAATTTTACATAAATATATATATATATATATAAAATCCCCATTTGACATATATATTGCATTTTCTAGAATTTTACATGAATGGAATCACATAATATGCACACTTTTTGTTTGGCTTCTGTCATTCAACATAATTACTTGGAGATTCATTCAGGCTTCACGTGTGCATATAGAACCACTCGTTTATCTGTTCAACTTGTTGCTGGACATTTGGATTGTTTCCTGTTTTTGATCATGGCAAATAAAGCCATCAGGATCATTCACACACCAGTCTTTGTATAAATAAACTTTAATTTCTCTTGGGAATTACCAAGGAATAATAAGATAGGTACATGTTTAACTGACATATAACTTTTTTTAAAAATGACAAACTATGTTCCAAAGTGGTTGCAGATTTTATATTCTCAAAAGTGATGTGTGAGAGTTGCAGTTGCTCCACATTCTCATCAGTTCTTGGTATGGTCAGCCTTTTTTATTTTAGCCACTACAGTAAATGCGTGGTGGCATTTTATTGTGGTTTTAATCTGTTTACCCTTAATAACTTATTATATTGAGCATCTTTTCCTGTGGCTAATTAGCCATCTGTGTATCTTTTGGGGGGATGTACTGTTCAAATCACTTGACAGTTTAAAAAATGGAGTTATTTTCTTAATCCGGAGTCAGGGATTAAAAAAAATCTGACTACAAATACTTTATCAGGTATGTGATTTGCAAATATTTTCTCCCCAGATTTAGTTTCTTTTCATTATCTTTCAAAGAGAGGAAATTCTTAATTTTGATGTAGTCCAACTTATCAATTTGTTCTTTGGATCATGCTTTTGGTGCCATAAGTGCTGCTTCTTGAAATGCCTTGTTAACGTGTTCTATTACACCAGTCCCCAGCTTCCCCCCCCATGCCAGTTATCCATTCATCGCCTGTCAGCAACAAATCATCCTTTTTGTCTGTGATAGTGGAAATGGACCCTTGAAATATGTTTTTCTTTGCCATCTGGCATGATGTTATACTTGGGGGAGAGATTGCAGGAGGAAAGGGGTTTGCTGGCTGAGCTCCCACAGGGCACACACTTTCCCTATCAGCACTCAGTGGCCAGCAGCTTCCTCATCAGTGTTTTGTAACAGAGCTCCTTCCGTGAGACACCTCCCCGTGGACAGTTTTCCCTGGCACATAATAGCAGGTGTCCAGCAACCTCTCTGCCCTTCAGTACACTCTACCTGTCCCTCTCCAGCAAGGTCTGGGAGCGAAGCCATCTCTTCCTCAGGGGCTCGCTCTCAGCCCTAAGTAGTGGCTATTTTATATTATGTTGTATTATTTCTATTACATCTGTGATTACATTTTTAATATATTATATTTTTATCTGCTCTTTTAATGTTCTTGAGAATTCTCTTTACTTCTTCCTATCACACAGGTTGACAAACCATGGGCTAAATCCAGCCCAATGCCTGTTTTGTAAATAAGTTTTACTGGAATATGCTCATTCAACTACATATTGTTTAAGGCTGCTTTTACACTGCAATAGCACAACTGAGTGGTTGCAGCAGAAACCAGATGGCCCTAAAGACTAAAATATTTTTTCTGTACAAAAAACATTTAGGGATGCCTGGGTGTCTCAGTCAGTTAAACATCTGCCTTCAGCTCAGGTCATGATCCCAGGGTCGTGGGATCAAGTCACGCTTCAGGTTTCCTGCTCAGAGGGGAGTCTGCTTCTTTTTCTGCCTGCCGCTCCCCCTGCTTGTGGTCTCTCTCTCTCTGACAAATACATAAAATCTTAAAAAGTAAAAGAAAAAATTTAATAACCTCTATACTAGCCAGTTCCTCATTTCTCCAATCCCGTTAGGTTTCGTAATTCTTGATATTAAACTCTCCCTGTTCAAATTACTGTGTGGCTTCTCTAATCCCATTGAACCCAGTCTAACCCCTCACCAACCTCTCTGTCCCTTTGACGCTGTCCATTTTCAGGCTCACCTTCCTCTACCTACCCCACAACGTTAGTGCTCCCCAAGACCCTCCTCTCTGCTTTTGTCATAGCTTCTCTAAGCCGGTCGTTTGCTTACTCATCTTTCGTTAGTGGGTTTAACCGATGGTTTTTAATCTAGATTCTCTGAATAAAATTGCATGCAAATTTTGTGTGGATGTGCAAAAGCACAGACATACGGGGAGGTGTCCAGCCTCCTCTTTGGGCAACATGGCCTTTATCCAGGGCACAGAGCCTGGATACATCCTTCTTTTTTTTTTATCTATTTGTTTGACAGACAGAGCACAAGTAGGCAGAGAGGCAGGCAGAGGCAGGGGGTGGAGGGGAGAGGGAAAGCAGGCTTCCCGCTGAGCAGAGAGCCTGATGCGGGGCTCGATCCCAGGACCCTGAGTGACCTGAACCGAAGGCAGAGGCCTAACCCGCTGAGCCATCCAGGTGCCCCTGGATACATCCTTCTTAAGTTTGAATCCCAGTTCTGCCACTACAGACTGGGATAATTTATTTAACCTCGCTGTTGGCTCAGTATCCTTGTCTGTAAAATAGAAAAAAAATTGTTATTATGGAAATTAAGGTAGTTAATAGCACTTGGACAGGGCCTGGCACATAATAAGCACCATTTAGGCATTGGCTATTGTCATTTCTAGCACTCCCTTTTGCCTCTGTGCCACAGCTAGACCAATGTTTTCTTTTTTAAAAAATTTTATTTACTTATTTGACAGACCGAGATCACAAGTAGGCAGAGAGGCAGGCAGAGAGAGAGCGGGAAGCAGGCTCAATCCCAGGACCCTGGGATCATGACCCGAGCTGAAGGCAGAGGCTTTAACCCACTGAGCCACCTAGGCACCCCTAGACCAATGTTTTCCACTGTCCTAGTGCTCCTGCTTTCTCTGACTCTGAGCTCTCCAGTGGGCTCTTCCCTCTGCTCAGAGCACTCTCGCCTGTACGCTGCCCACTAACTCCTGACCTTCCCTCAGGCCTCAGCTCAAATGCATTTCTTCAAAGAAGCTTTTCCTGATCTCCAGACCAGGAGGAGCTTCAGGCTATGACCTCCCAAACCTTTATTTTCCCTCATAACCCTCATCACAGTTTATTCAGGGTGATCACGTAAAGTTCCTCCCTGACAGGCCACAGGCTCTGGGAGGGCAGAGTTCATTTTTGCCTGGCTCCCTGCTGATCCTCAGTTCAGTGCCTCATACACTGTAGGAAGAGTATATTCGTTAAATGAATAAGTGAATGAATAAGGTACAAAACACATGAAAGTCTTTTAATAAAGGTGTAAAAGGTGTAAAAGCCTATACATATATTAGGTACCACAATGAGCATTTGACAAAATCTGATGATTATTAGATAATCTAACATTAAATCAGTAAAAATTTGTATTGTGTGAAGGAAACCTCTTCAATTTCTGTAAGATATATTCATTTAAATTGAGCTTGGAACATGTCTTTCCATCAAATGGAAATGAATTATCCAGTTATTGACTTGTTAAAACATCCTCTACCTCTACCGCTTGGAAGCCAGATATAAGCCTCTGATGGCAGAGCTGGAAGGAATAATTGAACAGGGAAACTGTTTGTTCTCAAAGAATTTTCATGGCCTTAATTCAAGACAGGATTACAGACTCACGAGTAAGCAAAACCAACTGTACTAATCTGAGAAATTCATGGCCACCCTGGGAATTAACATATCTAATCCAAGTCACCAGGAAAACTATGTTCTATTATCAATTAACACTCAAACAACAGGAAAACGATGATAGCATTATAATACAAAACAGACACAATAAAGCGATTCTCCTGGAAATTTCTTCAGGGATGGGCTGCTTACACTCCACTGGAATGAAGGAATCCTTAAGGAGGAAGGATTCCCACCTCCCCACTTCCTTCCCAACTGTCAGACTCCAACGGCTCCTCTCCTGCATAATCAGCCTCATAACACTCCCCAGACGCCAATCTTTGATCTCCAGGAGGAACAATGCGGTAACTGTTGCACTATGATAAGGGAAAACTTAACCAGGATCTGGAATTGGGCACCAAGAGCTAGAGGACTAGGGAGGTTTCACGACAACCGTGGTGGCCAGAGGGCTGTGGGAAAGCTGGACGAGCCTAGAAGGCCTAGAACCTAAATAGTTGGAGATTTGTTGCGTGTCCGTTTGCTCCAGCAGCTGGGAGCAGCGCCCTCCAGCCCAACCTGCGGACTACATTTCCCAGACGGCTTTGCTCCCTGGGCTGCCGTACTAAGATTAGGGCGTGTCTGGGAGGAGCCGCACGGTCCTCGAGCACTGCTGGGGCATCTCGCTCGGCTCCTACCTAGAGACACCGCAGCCGTTCGGCAAGATGATCGGGGTCCTGCTGCTCCTGCTCCTCCTTCTACCCCTTTTCCTGTACATCGCTGCACCCCAAATCAGGTCTGTGCAAATGTATTGCCTTCTCTTGAGAAGAATTCAGGAGGTCCTCACCGAACCTCTGCTTCCTGAAGAAGGAAAAGGAAAATCCCTGGGGGTTTTCCAAGTAGGTCGAGGCCGGATGTTCGGTTGGTTGGAGGAGGTCCAGCTGTCCTGGATACAGGGGAACGAGATCAGGAGACCCCAGGCGGTGGGAAGGGGCTGTAGTCCGGCTCACCTGACTCTGTTTCTCCCGATCCTTTTTTTCGTCTCAGAAACCCTTGCTTTCTGCTCGAGAGAACCCTGAGTGCAAGGCTACTCAAGACACTTAAGTTTCCAGCATTGGGAGATTTCAGACCCTAAAGTGGGGTGTGGACCTTAACATTCATTTTCCCTTTAGCTCCCACGCCTTGAACCAGCCCTATCGTCTTGCTTCCAGCCTTTCAAGTACGATGGAGCGATTCCACGTTTTGCTCTCTGAAACTGTCGGTGGGAATCGTGCGGTTTGCAGGCCCGTTGCTTGCTCTCTTGTTGCAGATAGATTCGCCTTTTTTCTGGGCGGGTGTTGTAGAGGAAAGAAATGGAAGGGTTTCATCATGAGCCGCATTGTGCCTTCAGAGCAGGAGTATCTGGGGGACCTGAATCATGCCCAGGGTTTGGGGGTGAGGCCGAGAGGAATAAGGATCGTGGTCCCCGGACCTGGTGACAAATCAGCCAATGGCTGGCTGAGTGCCGCAGAGAATCGGAGAAGAGGGGCACTAACGGCGCCTCCTGATTGGTTCTGAGTAAATCACCAGTAGTGACGGTGAACCAGAGACTGAAGAGACAGTCCTTCCTCGGAGGCGAGGGGCGGGGGGCGGGGGCGTGGTCACCAGCCACCCTCGTGCTCCTCTTTTACTTTTATTTTTCCTCCCTTCTGAACGCCTAGTGCTCCCACTCAGATGAGAATGCTTTGTATTTGTTTCCACCACAAGATCCTTTTACCCAAATAGAATCTCAGTGAAAAGTTAAGCCTGAACTGAAAGTAGTGCTCACACTGCTGCGAGATTTTTCTAAGGAAGATTTTACTGCAACCTTTATACTCCCCAGCCACTTGGCTAGGTCAGGGGAGCTAGCCCAGAGCTGGACTTTTCATAGTTGATTGTTTCTTTCATTCCTGTTGGTAAAGAGAAGAAAGAACTCAGTAGAGGTCCTGATACGTTGTCGCTCCTGGAGCGAACCCTGAAAGGATGTGAAAAACTGAGCAGGGAGGCTTGTTCTCTGAGGAGGAAGATATCTTTTGGTGAGCACCAGTTTGCTTCCTTACGGGCTTGTGTACCCCAAGCAGGTAGCTTTAGTGGCTAGGAGTGTGTGCCTTGCGACTCCCAGTTCAAAGAAGAAGGCTGAAATGCTCTTTAAAAGTGCATCTCCTGATTCTTTTAACTTGAGTCTTGAAATTTGCATAGAAGAAAAAAAGAACAATTTGAGACGTGCTGATCCCTGTTTGTGCATTCATTTCTTTGGAAAAGGAGGGGAGTGTAGTGCTTAGGAACAAGGACACTAAACCAGGACTCGAATCCCAGCTCCCGTTGGTACTGATTTATGTCTTTTCTTTGTCTTATTTTTGATTGTGTGTATGTGCGTGTTTCTGTTTGCTTTACCGCAGCAAACAAACTTCCATCATTTTAACTTTTTGTATTGGATTAGCTGCATATCAAGGCCAAAAAGTGCCAGTTGTGGACAGATTGTCATAAGTGGACCAGTTCTTGCTTCTTCTAGGCTGAGTCTTATGATTCCCTAAGCCTGTCAAAGGGCTCAAACTGAAGCCAGGTGCCTGGATAATCAAATACTTACCCAGTTCTTGTACTGCAGGGGGCAGCTCTAAGGTTTGCCCTTACAATAGAATCGTTTTTGTTCCCAAGCGAGAAGCAGAAAATTTTTTAGCAAAAGCCCTTGAGCAAGAGCAGAAGATTTTTCTTCAGTCTTCCTTAAATCTATAAAATGACAGCACTAGAAAGAACCAAAGCAAACTCTAGTCTTGGGATTGGAAGACATGGTAGTTACAGGAACCTCTGGCTAAGACAAGAAAGAAGAATTGATGAGCTCTCCTTCTCTACAGGAAAATGCTGTCTAGTGGGATGTGTACATCAACTGTCCAGCTTCCTGGGAAGGTAGCTGTGGTCACTGGAGCCAACACGGGCATTGGAAAGGAGACAGCCAAAGAACTGGCTCAAAGAGGCAAGCTCATCTGCTTCT
Source organism: Martes martes (assembly GCF_963455335.1). NCBI lineage: Eukaryota > Metazoa > Chordata > Mammalia > Carnivora > Mustelidae > Martes > Martes martes. Next base: position 112,059,840 of record NC_137894.1, on the reverse strand, counting down.
AATTCCCTCCTAGTCCTGCCATTTTATCCCTCACAAGGATGACCATGCTCATTATTCCCTCCCAGTCTTGGAATTCAAGAACTTTCCAAGTGTCCCACAGATTCACTGCTCTGAACCTAGTATAATGCTCTCTATATAATGGACACTTCATATTTTGGCTTATTTTTCTTTTTTGTTGTTGTTGTTGTTCATCAAATACCCCTGTCATGAAGTAGGCATAAAATTCCCATTAAAAAAAAAAAAGTAGGGGCACCTGGGTGGCTCAGTGGGTTAAGCCTCTGCCTTCAGCTCAGGTCATGATCTCAGCATCCTGGGATCGAGCTCTGCATTGGGCTCTCTGCGCAGCAGGGAGCCGGCTTCCCCTTCTCTTTCTCTGCCTGCCTCTCTGCCTACTTGTGATCTCTGTCAAATAAATCAATAAAACATTTTTTTTAAAAAAGTAGAAAATAACATTTATAAGTCTGTAGGTCTATAGCATCCACTCAAAAGCAGAGCTGACGGTGTGTCTCTTTTATGTATTTGTTGACAGGTGCCCGTGTGTATTTAGCATGCCGGGATGTGCTAAAGGGGGAATCAGTAGCCAGAGAGATCCAGCTCATAACGGGGAACCAACAGGTATTAGTGCGGAAACTGGACTTGGCTGATACAAAATCTATTCGAGCCTTTGCTAAAGACTTCTTAGCAGGTAAGTACAGAACTGGAGATTATGTTGTTGATCTTGCAATCAACATGGCAGACTTGGTTAAAGGAAAAGATCCTTCTCTTTAATACATAGAAATACTAGATACATTATAATAAAAAATTTCATTCATAGCTGAACTCCTTAGTAACAAGTGGGAATCCTCAAGAAGCAGCAACAAAAAAGGAGTTTAAAAAGTCATAGCAGTGCATAAGAACTAAAGCCAAAAACCTCACGGGAGTATCAGAACTCAACATGAGCTTTAGGATCTGGAGTCTAAAGACACATACAAGGAAAGGAGATGAGGCCTCAGGACCTGAGAGTGGGGAGCTGTATCTTGGGCTCCACATAAGGTTGAGACTCACAAAAACTCATCAGGTCCATGGTATGGGGGCTTAAAAAAAAAAAGTAGGCCACCAGATCCAAGACATGGCAAAGAAGCTTATCTTCTCTTTAGGACATAGTGGTTAGAGAGTCATCTGCAAGATATTAGAACCTCAAGTTGGCATCATCTGTGGGGGAGAATTTATTACATCATCAAACAGTGTAAGAATCTTGAGCTGAGGAGTTAACATAAAACCCTGTAGTATCACATCAAAATCAAACCCAAGAGTACTCTGTAGGCATAACCCCTCATAACACATGGATCTTGGCCTCCCTAGGTAAAAAATGTCTATAGATATGAGCTCATAGTTAGAAATTACAAATCACATGAGAAAATAAACCACAAAAAGAGTTGCCAGATGCAACAAAGAGTTGAAACCAATATTTCTTTTGGCACCTTTTGGAGTTCTCCAGTGGCAAGGGGTGAGTACAGAACAGCCTGTTGGTTCTTGCTTGGACTCTTCTGATTCAGCTTGGGAAGTCCTTCTATTAGGAGAGGTGAACAGAACATTTTCCCAAAAGCAGTGAGTGAGTAGCTCCTTAAATGGAAAGATCGGAAAGGCAACTTGGTTGTATAAGATGGAATTTTGCTCTGTAGTAGGTAAGTAGGATTCAACTAAAGTCTTAAACAATGAAAAATGATACAAACCACATATGAAGGAGAAATGGAGGAAAGATTAAAGTAAGTTATGCATCCCCATTTTCAAAGCCCGCGTGTAAGGCAGATTTCTCAGATGTAACTGCTGTGGCTGGCTGCTTCCCCATCACATCTCCTCTTCCCTGCAGAGGAGAAACATCTACACATTTTGATCAACAACGCAGGAGTGATGATGTGTCCCTACTCTAAGACAGCAGATGGCTTTGAGATGCACATGGGAGTCAACCACTTGGGTAAGAAATCTGGTCTCATTACAAAACTAGAAGAAGCTTAAAGTTCTTCTTGGAAAACCTAGGGATCAGACTGAGCTGCCTCTGGGCCTTAAGAGACCATAAGTGGATAGTGAATACTCTGGTCCTTCCATGATAGCTCAGAGATAAACTTAGGCCTCCTCGAGGTGCCACCCACTTTTTAATTTGCGATCCAGATTCAACTTACCTTGGGGCTTTTTTGAACAGCCTCATTGGACTGGGGGCTGTGTTGCTTTCTTTGTGGGGAGATCCTTATGACTAGCATCAGGCAGAGGCTGCCTGCTCTTAAAGAGTGATATTAATCCAAGTTGGAAGGAGACAAGAGTTCATATTCACATAATCCATAGACCCCCCCTCATGGAGGGATGGCTGTCCTATTTCCCCAAACCCTCCGTGAGCTTGTTCTGCAGTTTATAATGAATTAATAAGGCAGAAAGCCTTGTTCCTATATTCTCTCCAGGGCTCACTATGACTCCCTTCACCCTGGCATTGGCCCTGAACTCTGTTAATTCTAGTTTTTCCCATAGGTCACTTCCTCCTGACCCATCTGCTGCTAGAGAAGCTGAAGGAATCAGCCCCCTCGAGGATAGTGAATGTGTCTTCCCTAGCACATCACCTGGGAAGGATCCACTTCCATAACCTTCAGGGCGAGAAATTCTACCATGCGGGTCTGGCCTACTGTCACAGCAAGTTAGCTAACATTCTCTTCACCCAGGAGCTGGCTCGGAGGCTCAAAGGTAGGCTTAGAAGAAGTAAGTATAGAGATACCAGTCAATGGAAAGTAGCAAAAATACTGTTTTCTGGAGCCCATTCCCTGGACAAACCTGCTGCCATGACTATAACTGGGTATTATTTTAGTAAATAGCCCACAGCTGAATATTGGAGGTGGCTGGCAGGAGATGGGGACATTCTGACTTTGAGTCGTAAGGCTTGACTTTTAGTACTTACTGGCTGTGTGACCTGCAACAAGTTTCTTAACTTTTCCAGACTTATTTCCTCATAAGTAAAATAGGACTACTTTATAGGTTATTGTCCTCGTTAAGTCAGGCCTCACAATCAAGCAAGGTTTTTTACTCATAATGAGACTAGATAGAAGGGAAGGACCTGGGGGCGCCTGAGTGGCTCAGTGGGTTAAGCGTGTGGCTGTTGGTTTTGATTTAGGTCATGGTCTCAGGTTGTGAGGTCAAGCCCTGGGTCTGGCTCTGGGCTCAGTGCAGAGTCTGCCTGAGATTCTCTCCATCCCCCTCTCTGCCCCTCCTGCACATGTGCTCTCTTGCTCTCTAAAATAAATAAATAAAATCTGGAAAAAAAAAAATGGCAGAGGGAGGGACCTGAGCTGGCACTAGATACAACCATTAGGATAAAAAAGGTCCTGGGACTATGGGGGTGGTGGTGGGGGGGGAGTGTCTTCCTAACAGCAAAAGGTTAAATAAGAGAGAAATGTATGCTTGAAGAGGGGAGTCTCCAGTCACAAATATACAGAGGTCCTTAACACTGTCTACTCTGAATTTTCGATAAAGAAGGGTAATCCAGGGTGGACAATTAGAGTCACTTGGGAGTTGAGACAGGCAGAATTTTGGCTAGGAATCAGACACAGGAGCCCCATCGTTGGTACGGGATCATCAAGCTACATGGAAATTAGATGGGTTACAGAGTGGGTGGGATGAGGCATCTGGGGATATTGAGAAACATTCCAGGCAGACGGAAGAGAATGCACAAAGCTCTAGGTTCAGGGTCAGTAATTGAGAGGCTGCTGTGATTAAAATGTAGAAAGCAAAAGGAGCAGAGGTCTGAACTGAGACAGTGGACAGAGTCAAAACCCTTAGAGTCTATGGTAAGGACTTTAGTGGAAGAGCAGGAGAGAACCTTCAGAATGAAAGCTTTTTTAAAATGGGGACCAGAGTGTGTGCAGCAGGTGATTTCTGTAGTCTAGGTGAGAAGTGAGGGTGTCCTGGACTAAAGTGGTGGAGATGGAGGGTAGTGGACACTCCTAAGAGATGGTTACGATGGGAAACCCCCAGGGCTTGTTGATGGATATGTGTGGTAAGGTGGGGAATGGTCAAGAACTGCTCTGTGTGCCTGCCTGATTGTGAGTTACAGAACACTGCAAGATCCAGGTTTGGCCTTGAAAGTATGAAGTTAGTTTTGGACCTCTGTGTCAGCATTACTACGGGTCATCTAGAGAAGGTATCAAGGGACGCCTGGGTGGCTCAGTTGGTTAAGCCTCTGCCTTCGGCTCAGGTTATGATTCCAGGGTCCTGGGATCGAGCCCCGAATTGGGCTCCCTACTCAGTGGGGAGCCTGCTTCTCCCTCCGCCTGCTGCTTGTGCTCTCTTTCTCTCTGACAAATACATAAATAAACTCTTAAAAAAAAAATAGAGTAGATGTCAAGTTGGAAATAATATATGTCCATAGTCCTTTATCTGCAATCATGAAATCCACAAAGACCTGAGAATTCCATTTTTTTGGAAGCTTGACTCCAAAGCTCATTTGGCAGCAAAGCCTCCCTTGTACCAAGGAGATTAGGTAATAAGAAGTATATGTATCTGTGTCATATTATTTTTCTAAAATCAGTAAAAATTTGGAAACCTCTCTGGCCCCAAGGTTCTAGTAAAGAACTGGGGACCTGACCTAGCACATGCCTAAGTGTCATTTAGCACTTACCATGTACCAGAGACTATCGAGTCTCTTATAGATATGAAACCGTTTAATCCTCCAAACCACCTTGTGAGGTGCAGGTATTAGGATTATCCCCATTTCAAGAGGAAAGTGAATCACAACATAGGGAGCTTGCCCGGGGTACAGCTGGCATTCGAAACTGGACAGTCTGACCACAGAGCCCGTGCCCTTAGCCACTCAGAGTCAGCTAAGAGTTCAAAGGAGTACTATGTGCATAAAAATGTGCATGCCATATAGTTATAGAGAGGGAGTTTAGCAAGACATGGGAACTCCAGCATTTGCAGTTTGGGTAGAAGATGAGGCACTGGTCCAGGAAACTGAGAGGAAACAACAAGAAAGGTTTGGAAAAACAGAAGAAGTGTGGGATCACAGCAGCCAATAAAAGGGCAGCTTTGAAGAAAGAGTGATCCCTAGAGTCAAAGTGCGGGAGAGAGGTTTGACTCCGGGCTCTAGTGTTTCCTTTATTATTATTATTATTTTTTAAGATTTTATTTATCTGTCAGAGCACAAGCAGGGGGAGCAGCAGAGGGAGAGGGAGAGGCAGACTTCCCATCAAGCAGGGAGCCCGATGCGGGGCTCGATCCCAGGATCCTGAGATCATGAGCTGAGCCAAAGGCAGTTGCTTAGCCGACTGAGCCACCCAGGCGCCCCTCTGCTGTTTCCTAATAGTTAATAACCTCTTTGAGCTTTAATCCTAATCTGTGAAATAGGGAGGTGTAAGTTACTGTGAGGAGTGCTTATAATACCATTGTGGGAAGGGAGTCTTCCTGGGGTTAAATGTTTATTCATGGCCCCTGCTGTCCTCGGCTGTCCAGCAATATCAAGTCCTGCCTTCCTCTCTCTATGGGGCACCCCCATTAGGCTCTGGCATTACGGCGTATTCTGTCCACCCGGGCACAGTCAAGTCTGAACTGATTCGGCACTCGTCCTTCATGAAATGGATGTGGTGGCTTTTCTCCTTCTTCATCAAGACCCCTCAGCAGGGAGCACAGACCAGCCTGTATTGTGCTCTCACGGAAGGACTTGAGATTCTAAATGGGCATCATTTCAGGTATGAATGTGTCTGTTTTTGAAGATGGGGTTTTTGTGGCTCAAGGGAAATAATCTGGAATTGTCTGGTATACTGTACTCCTACATTGTGCGGCATAGCTTATGTCTTTTGACTAGTGTTTTTACCTTGTAGTAAGGGGGTTGACTCATTTGCATTTTTCATGGTACTGCTAGGTTTGGTTTTCTCCGTGGCTATCTTTTATGATGTTTTCTGGTTGTTTCTGTTCTTCCTACCTTTTGTTATGTCCATCGAGTTTTCTTTGTTCCTTTTTGGACTCCTTGTTCAATTTTTTTCCCCCTGTACGTTAGAAAGAATTTGAGGGGCACTTGGGTGGCTCAGTTGTTAACCGTCTACCTTCAGCTCAGGTCATGATACCAGGGTCCTGGGATCAAGCACTGCATCAGGCTCCCTGCTCAGTGGGAAGCCTGCTTCTCCCTCTCTCTCTGCCTGCTGCTCCCCTGCCTGTGCTTCCTCTCTCTGTGTCAAATAAATAAATAAAATCTATTAAAAAATTGAAATTTTAGCATGTTCTTACCTCCCCCTTCAAGATTTTATGGAAATAACTTGAAATTTTAGAGAAAGTGCTGTAAATAAATTAAAATTGGAAAGAAAGGTAGAGAGATCATGAAAGGCCCATAACGCCAGGCTTGGAGAGGAGGCACAGAAGTTGTTCCAGTAGAGAAAAAAATAATCTGCACAGAGAAACATCCCTGGTGACTTTGCTTGATGAATGAGTAAATAACCTAAGTGAGAGAGAATGAATTCCTGATTTAGGGTAATGACAGTTGGAATACAAAGAAGGGTTAAGTGGGAGAGGCCCTGAAAAGGCGGAATTTTTATGGCTTGATGACTAAATGAGTGAGGGGTCTGGGAAGAGTTAGTGACCTGGGATCAAGCCTGACTTACTAGGAGACTGATGATGACATCAACTGAGACAGCGGACTTGGAAAAACCATGTGTAGAGCTTAGAGTTCTTTGATTCCAGAGCAGGGGAAACAGACTCATGCTAACTTAAGCAAGAAGGGAATTTATTAAAATATGAGCGTTCTCCTAAGAACCAAAGAGAAAACTGAAGAGCCAGGCTTAGAACAGACAGAGTGGCCAGTCAGCTGGTGGGGGCACTGCTGCTGGAATGAGTATAAGACAGTTATCCTCAGTCTTTGTTGCTCACCATTTGCCCTCTAGCAAGGAAGCACTACATCTTCCATCCTCTCATCCTCACTCCCTTGGTTAGGCGGAGATAGGCACTCGATTAATGGGGTCTTCATACTATGGGAAAGAGGTCATTCCTCAGAAAGGGATCAGGTTGCTGTTGCCAAAAGAATGTGGATGGGGGTGCCTGGGTAAGCGTCTGAGTCTTGATCTCGGCTCAGATCTTAATCTCAGGGTTGCTGGGCGTGGGGGAGGCTCTCCTCCTTCCTCTGCCCCTCTCTCCCTCCCTCTGCCCTTTTCCCTCCTTAAAAAAAAAAAAAAAAGAATGTGGAAAGGATCAGTTGCCCACCACGTAGTAAACCAGGCTCTGTCGGTATTCAGTGTGTATCCATAAGATGCCATGTGAGTAGAAGTGTAGAGCAGATAGTTGGAAATGTGCAGCTAAAATCCAGAGAGATAAATTTATGACTGGTTTCTTCTTCCCTGGAGATTTTGAGGTTTTGACTGAATAGTTTAAAGCAAGTGAGCCTCAAATCCATGACATAGTAATTATTTAATTGACTTTTGAAGAGCCTTCCCAGTGCCATGGATTCTTAATTTTAAGCATTTTGAAGATCCAGAAGCAGCTGTGTTGACCAGTCAAGAAATTAACATAAGTCTGTCTTGACTGAAGCATCAGAAACTTTGCACTGGTTATTCTTCCTGACTGAGACAACAATTCTATTTTTTGTCTCTATGGATCTGTCTGTACTGGACATTTCCTATCAATGCAGTCATATAATAGTGGCCTTTTGTGACTGGCTTCTTGCTCACCTAGCAGAATGTGTTCAAGGTCCTCTATCCCAAAGCATGTATCAGTACATCATTCCTTTAGTTGCCACATTTTATTTTTCCATTCATCAATTGTGGGCATTTGGGTTATCACTTTTTGGTTAGTTGAATAATGATGCTATGATATTTGTGTTCAGATTTTTATATGGTGATTTCTCTTGGTTTATATACCTAGAAATGGAATCCCACTGAAATATGGATCATATGTCAACTCTGTGTTTAACTGTTAAGGAACTGTCAGATTGTTTTCCCAAGTGGCTGTACCATTTCATGTTGCCACTAGCAGTGGATGAGGGTCCCAATCTCTCCACACCTTTCCTTACACTTATTACCTGTCCTTTTGATTTTAAGCCATCCTGGTAAGCATGGAGTAATTTTTCTACTCAAGTTTTTCTATTTTTTCTCATTATGGTTTTCATTTGCATTTTCCTGCTAATGATATTTAGCATCTTTTCATGCGCTTATTGTCCATTTGTTTATCTTTGTTGGAGAAACATTTATTCAAATCCTTTGCCCATTTTTAAAATGGATCATTATCTTTTTATTATTTAATTGTAACAGTTCTTTATATAGTTATAAATATATATATATATATATACAGTTCTTTATATAGTCTATATGCAAGTCCCTTATCAGATGTGTGATTTATAAATATTTTCTCCCATTCTTTGGTTTGTCTTTTTACTTTCTTTATGGTGTCTTTTGAAGCAGAGAAGTTTTGATGGAGTCTAATTTACCGATTTTTTTCTTTGGTCACTTGTGCTTTTGGTTCCGTATCCAAGAAACCATTGCCTAACCGAAGGTCACAAAGATTTACTACTATGTTTTCTTCTAACACTTTTATAATTTAAGCATTACAGTTTGGTCTATGATTCATTTTGAATTAATTTTTACATATGGCATGAGGTAGGGGTCTGTCTTCATTTCATTTTTGCATGTGGATATCCAGTTGTCCCAGAACTGTTTGTTGAAAAGATTATTCTTTCCATTGAATTTTCTTGGTAGCTGTATTAAAATTCCTTGGGCTGGGGCACCTGGGTGGCTCAGTTGGTTGAGTGTCCAACTCTTGATCTTGATCTTGGCTGTGAGTTCAACCCCCCACATTGGGCTCCAAAAAAAAAAAAAAAAAAAATTCCTTAGGCTGCTATAACAGAATACCAGAAATTAATTTCTCACAGTTCTGGGAATGGGAGTTCAAGATCAAAGTGCTGGCAGGGTTGGTTTCTGGTGAGGCCTCTATGCCTGGCTTACAAAGGGCTGCCTTCTTGCTGTGTCCTCAGATGGCTTTCACTCTATATGTGCACACTCCTGGTGTCTCCTCTTCTTATAAGGACACTAGACCTGTGGAATTAGGGCCCTACCTGTATAACCTTACTTACCCTTAATTATCTCCTTAAAAGCCCAATCTCCGGCTATAGTCATGTTATAGATTAGGGATTCAACATATGGACTTGGGGGGACATGATTCAATCCATTATAGATTTATCAAAAATCAGTTGACCATAAATGTAAGGGTACTTCTACACTTAGAACAGTTCTGTTCTATTCATTTATATGTCTATCCTTATGCACAGTGTCTTGATTATTATGGCTTTGTAGTAAGTTTTGAAATTGGTCTTTTTATATATATTGATTGATACTTCTCAAAACCCTACTGGGGGGCGCCTGGGTGGCTCAGTGGGTTGGGCCTCTGCCTTCGGCTCAGGTCGTGATCTCGGGGTCCTGGGATCGAGCCCCGCGTCGGGCTCTCTGCTCGGCGGGGAGCCTGCTTCCTCCTCTCTGTCTCTGCCTGCCTCTCTGCATACTTGTGGTCTGTATCTGTCAAATGAATAAATAAAATCTTAAAAAAAAAAAACAAAAAAACCCTACTGGAAAAACCAGCACCATGACTGTGCTGCTGATGCCATAACCACACGTAGGTAGCTTTTACTCTGGTATTTGAATAAATTTTACAGCATGTCATAAATTATGACACAAGGCACCTTCCTGTCCATTGTGTCATTTGCTATTCATTGTAATCTTGCAAAGAACATAAGGCATCATGCAGTAGAGGCTATAGAGGCTTACAAAGGCCAGCTCATTTCTAGAGTCTTACAGAGCCTTTGGCTCTCTGTGATGGTCTTTCTGCTCAGCAGTGGCAGGTTGTGCTGGTCATGCTGGTAAGTTCCCTAAAACAGAAGTACTATACTTACAAGGCTTGTTTTGTAATTGTGAACGTATCTTTAAGTGGTGTTTCTCAAACTTTCATGTGCTTTAGAACCATCTGAGGGACGCCTGGGTGGCTCAGTCGGTTAAGCCACTGCTTTTGGCTCAGGCCATGATCCCAGGGTCCTGGGATCGAGTCCCGCATCGGGCTCCTTGCTCCACAGGGAGCCTTCTTCTCTCTCTGCCTCTGCCTGCCACTCTTCCTGTTTGTGCGTGCTCTCTCTCTCTGACAAATAAATAAATAAAATCTTTAAAAAAAAAAAAAAAAGAACCATCTGAGGAAATGGCTGAAGACAAATTCCTGGGCCTCTGCCCTCCAGATTCTGACTCAGCAGGTTCAGAGGGGGCCTGAGAATTGGCATTTCTAACAAACTCCCTGATGATGCTCCCGCTAGTCCATAACCTACTCTTTGATTAGCAGTGTCTTTATGGACATAGTGTTGAGAGTTTGCTTCATGTGCTTTTTTCAGACTTGTCAACTTTCCTTTCACCTTCAGAATTTGCTAAGGATGTCCTGGAAGCAGTTCTCTTGAAATAGTATATAACTTCTTACATTGCTTCTTATGTGACTTAAAAGATTACAGTCCATTTACTCAGTCACTTTTCAAAAAACCCTTTATTGAATACCCACTGTGTACTAGATGCAGCTAATGAAAAATGAGTAAAATGTTCTTTGAGAAAATTTTCTGGGCAGTGCAGAGTTTGAATACCCCTCCTGCATTTAATGGGGATTTTGAATTATGGAGATTACAGCAATGAAGAGAAGGTATATGAAACACACAGTACTTTATTGTTACATTTCTTTTATGCTATCATCTTTTCCTTCCTTCATTGTTTATGAGGCTGGCTTTACTTGTTATTTGAGTTTAAAAACACTTATAATTGGGGGTGCCTGGGTGGTACAGTTGGTTAAGTGTCCAGCTGTTGGTTTTGGCTCAGGTCATGATCTCAGGGTCATGAGTTTGAACCCTGCATCAGGTTTCACGTTCAGTGGGGAGTCTGCTTGGGATTCTCTCCCTTTCCGTCTGCCTTTCCCCTGGTATGCACTCTTTTTCTCTCAAAAATAAATAAATCTTTAAAAAGATTTTTAAAAAAGTTGGGGCGCCTGGGTGGCTCAGGAGGTTAAGCCTCTGCCCTCGGCTCAGGTCATGATCTCAGGGTCCTGGGATCGAGCCCCGCATCGGGCTCTCTGCTCAGCAGGGAGCCTGCTTCCCTCTCTCTCTGCTTGCCTCTCTCTCTGCTTCCCTCTTTCTCTCTGCTTGCCTACTTGTGATCTCTCTCTCTCTGTGTCAAATAAATAAAATCTTTAAAAAAATTTTTTTTAAAGTTATAATTGCAGTAGGCCAGAAATAGTAAGGTGTTTTTTTTTTTTTTAGGATTTTATTTACTTATTTGTCAGAGATAGATCACAAGTAGGCAGAGAGGCAGGCAGAGAGAGAGGGGGAAGCAGGCTTCTTGCTGAGCAGAGAGCCCAGTCGGGGCTTGATCCCAGGACCGTGAGATCATGAGCTGAAAGCAGAAGCTTAACCCACTGAGCCACCCAGGCAACCCCAGAAATAGTAAGTTTTGAGGGTGGTTTTGTTTATTTGTTTTTACCACTCTAGGCATCTGTAACCAGTGTAATCTCAGCAACAAGACACTGTACAAGGTCCTGTGTGAACAGCTAGACATACATAGGTGTCAGGTGGGCACTGATATTAATTAAATATATACATATAAAGGGGAATATAAAGACTAAATGTTATGCATTATATATCAGACATTCTAGTCAGAGGAAGTCTTGTGAGGAGATCTAAACAGTAATTACATTTTCTTTGGGGTAAGGATTAGAGAATGAAGAGAAGACAAAGACTGGCCCTATGAAGTGTATAGAGGACATGTGATCCCTATGTTGTTTTTCTGTCACATTCCTTGTTCCAGGCAGAGAACAGACTCCATTCATAAACCCTGTGTTTTTCTCTTTTCCTTCTAGTGACTGCAGTGTGGCTTGGGTCTCTGCCCAGGCTCGGAATGAGACGATAGCAAGGCGGCTATGGGACGTCAGCTGTGACCTGCTGGGCATACCTATGGAATGACAGGTGGTGGCAGGTGGACTCAAGAGAAACCTCCAGCAGACTACTCAGTACTCCCTGCCAAAATGATTCTCCTTCATGACGGCCAAAACCTTGAGCACAAAGAAAACAAACCTTCCAGGCTTGCCTGCTTGATGTCTGATAAAAGCCCAATGTACACTGCCAGATTGATCAAAATACCCTGCATTAGTCCAGATTGACTTTGCTCTTGTTACTGCCAGACTTACAGGAGGTATCCTAGGATAAAATCTTCATATGACCTGCAAACTCATATTTGCCTTCTGAAACCTACTACCTAGGAGAATCTTAGCTATGGCAGGGTCAATTTATGGCAGTTTTGATTAGTTTCTACCAACTTTGTTAACCATATAGTTCCTCCCAGCCACCAACCAGCTTTTTTTTCAGGAGGGCTGTACTGCAGCCCCAGTTGAACTCCCACAGTCAAGAGCAGGGCTCATCCCTCACCTGTTAAGAAAACCATCATAAGCCAACATCTGGATTCTTCCAGGAAACTCTTAACTGAATCTGGATTATGGCATGGGCTTTATCTCCGGCAACCTAAAGCCACTGCTGTTAAGACACCTTTACATGTCTGGACCACAGAAGAGCTTCCTTTTCTAAGAAGTTTGTGGGGTTGGGAGGATGGCAGAAATTGGGGGGGGAGGCAGAAATAAAAATCAAGTTTAAGCCATCATTTTCCTACTGTTTCTCAGGCCAGCAAGTGGGTAAAGAAAGGAGCAGTACTGGAAGGTAGACAACCTACCTGACTTCAGTTTACGGACCCCAGACCCATGGAGGCCTTCTTGTGCCTTAGTTTCTCTTAGAAAACCGGAAGAAGAAGAGAAAGGCTATTTGGTGATTGTCACTGAGTATATCTTTATATGTGTTCTTATATAGCATGCAATTGGGATTATTTTTACAAAATTCAAAATAGCTACAAAGGATCAGTATTAAACTGGACGCTGGGGCAGGTAAGTGTTCAAAGATGGAGTAAACAGTGTCATCCAGTCTTTAATACAAACCAGTGGTGCTACAAAGGGAAACAGATTGTATATATGTGGATAACTACTCACCAAAAAGCACATGGGTAGCAGGGAAGAATTCCAAAAAAGAGAAGAATCCTGGAGGATAATGCGAACAGTGAAGGGACTAGTTAAAGAATAAAACAAACAAACAAAAAAAACAGCTAAAGATGGCAATACGTAACTATGGAAGAATTAGCAAGACTGATCCTACACTGTCTTTAACAAGCACCAATCGACTAATGTGGTAGAAAAGACCCCAAACAAAAAACCCCAATTCTTTATTAGGCAAAATTGTCCTAAGAACTGATCTATAATTTACAGTCAATTTAATAATCTTCAGGGCACTTCCTTACATTATCTTGACAAGATTAAAATGTCTGTATGCTAAAAACCTACACTTAATTTGGAAAACTTTTATCAAAGGTAATGCTGCCATAGGAAATGGAGGAATTAGTAATGTTCCCATCACTTGTTTGGAGTATATTATTCTAATAGTTTGTGATTGTCTTGGACTGACAATTACATATTCACTTTGGTGGGGGAAAGAGTTATAGGACCACAGTCTTCTCATATTTGTAAATGAATATTCTTTTGTTGAACTTGCTTTGACTTTTAAGGTATATAATTTAGAAATGGTCATTTTATGGAAAAATTGGAAAATTTTAATAAGTTAAGTAGCATCATTGAACTAATATTTTACTTAATTTATGTTGAACTGTCAATGACAAATAAAAATTTTTTGATTATTATTTTTTTTAAAGATTTTTTATTTATTTATTTGACAGACAGAGATCACAAGTAGGCAGAGAGGCAGGCAGAGAGAGAGGGAGGAAGCAGGCTCCCTGCTGAGCAGAGAGCCCGATGCAGGGCTCGATCCCAGGACCCTGACATCATGACCTGAGCCGAAGGCAGAGGCTTTAACCCACTGAGCCACCCAGGTGCCCCCTGATTATTATGTTTTTATTCATCAAAATAACTAAGAATTAAATGAAAGTTTAGAGTCAACGGAAGAAAACAAAGTTTAATTATAAGAAGAGAACACTTTTCATTATTATAGTTATATAATCGTTTCTCATTTTTAAGGATAATTTGTCCCAGAATCTAGCCACAATACAGCCTCAATTCAGATGTTATAACTTAATGTGTGATAATGTGATTGTTGATTCACCCATTTGTCTACTTGTCTTTTATGGTACTGTTCAAAGATCCCTTTTTCCACATCTCCTTTTTGTACCTGCCCCTTCTCTTAACAGTGCTGTGGGACTTATGACAGTACAGTTCTACTAACTATCTCAGATTTTGCGGTCTCTATACTCAGTGAACATTAGGAGCTCAATGCGTGTGTTGAATCAGTGGTAAGTGAATCAGTTTAATAAAAAATACAGGTCCAGGAGTTATAAATCACCACATCATTTCCCCCTGAACAGTCATATATCTTTTAATATGTCTGGGCTGTTTTATATCTTGGGCTGCCAAGCAAATACTTCAGAAAGGGCTTCGAAAAGAAAATCATGAAATAAGTTGGAAAGAGGAATTTCCCGCCACTGAACCATGAAAACCCACGAAATGCAGAGAAGGACTCTGTGATTGTTAACACATTACATGGTGGGAAAGAGACCTGATGAAGCCGGGGCCGCCTTGCTCACCACATTATAAAATAACCGCGCGCGGAGTGGCTCTTTTATTCAGCAACGTAGGCCCATACCTGGTGTGATGACTACGCCTAACATTGACAGAGACCTGCTGAGTGAAGGAATGCACTAGGCGAGCCCAGACGCGAGAGGCTGAGCGTGTGTTTTGGGAGTCACACTGGAGACCATTTCTGCAAGCATATGACCCTGGTCAGTTGACTAGCCCAGTGAAAGTGCTTTACCGCTCGAGGGCAAGCTGGAACCTGGCCCGGCTGGCTTTCCGGGGCTGAAAGCTAACGTTTAGTCAGGACGCGAACTGAGGAAGTCAGAGCGGAAGTCAGAGCGGTCAAACAGTGAGATGACAGTGAGGATAATTTCCAGTCGCTTACTGATACCAAACTATAGCGTGTCCGCACAACCCACTGCGGCTGCGGCGCCGACAGAACCACCGCCCCCATCAACGCGTGACCACGGAGTCCGGGCGTCTTTCGTGCCGAACTACAGCTCCCAGCATGCACTGCAGCGTTCTCCCCCCCCCCCCAAGGCGGGAGCCGTGGGGACAGGTCGGCGCGCTGCCCGTCCCGCGGGTCCTCATAGTCCCTTCTGCTGTGGCGCTCTCTCCAATCCTGGACAGGGTATTTCCGGGGTTTCAGGACTGCCTCTCGCCCGGCCCGCTGCCACTCTCTCAGGAATTGTCCGGGCGGGCAGCCAACCCGACTTTCCGTCAGGCTTTCGCGCCCGGCGCTCCCTCAGTGACGGAATGTAGGGGGGGTGGGCATTCCGGCTCGGGAGGACCCCGCCGCGGCCCCGGAAGCGTCTTGTCCTCGGCAGTGGTGGAGGCGGTCGCCGTGATGTCTGCGGGGCTGGGCGGCTGACCGCCCGGATAGGAGCGGGCCCAGTGCCCCAAATCTCGGTGGCCATTGCTGGAGCGCGGCCTGCGCCATGGCCACCTCCGCCGCCTCCTCAGAGCATTTCGAGAAACTTCACGAGATCTTCCGCGGCCTCCATGAAGACCTGCGAGGGGTGCCGGAGCGGCTCCTGGGGATGGCAGGGACAGGTGAGGCGAGGGCTGGACGAGCCGTGGGGAACTCGGCCCCGCGCGGGTCTAGGGAATAAGAGGTCCCCCCCACACCCCCACTCTTCTCCTGAACTGGGTCTCTCTTCCCATAGGATGCATATTCTCAGACACGCCCCCTAGGGTTGGCTGGGTCTCGGCGCTCAGGATTTCCGTGCTACCACTTGAGGGTGCTTGGGGGTGAACCTCGGAGTGTTGTCTCCTAGGCATTCTTCCTCTTGATCCTGCTGTGCCGTCAAAATTTTGTCTCATTTTCACCCTGGCAAGAAGAGCATAGGAGACTGGTTTTTCATAACTGCCTGTACATTTTATTTTGTGCATTTAAAAGCGTTCTCAAGAGAAGTCTGTAGTTCTCACCCGACTGGCAAAGGATCCATAGCACCAAAAGGCTAAGAAGCCAAAGGAAGAATAACTTTGGGGTTGGTAAAGTATCAGGTTGGGGTGGCGGGGTGTTTAAAGTCAGGATTGTGGGTTTAGGTGTGGTCCTCCTAGGTACTTTTATGCTTAAAATGTTTCCTATTTCTTGATACCAAAATTCAGGTGGATGCAAGCTTTGCCTGGTGGAGTTAGTTTTCCAATTAAATCCCTAGGAAGACCCGCCAGGTTCTTTGCCACTCCAAACAAATAGATCTGATGTCAAGGCTGATAAGACTTGGTTTTGTTTTTACTTAAGGTTCAGGGCTTGAGAGTGTTTGCTCTGCGAGTTTCCTGAGGTCAGGTGAATTGAATGACTCTGGTGAGAATGCCAGAGAATGTTAAAGGTGTTTATTGAAAGAGACTGCTGTGTTCCAGGCATTCTGGTAAATGCTGGTAATATTGCAAATTATTGCGGTGAGGAGACTTACAAATTCTTGTTCTAGTGGGTTGATGATATATAAATATTAAGAGGAAAGTAATGCAGGTCAAAGGAATGGAAGGGAGGACTCTAATATTAAATAGGGTGGCTGTGAAAGGCTTTGAGAAGGTGGCATTTGAGCAAGGACTTGAATGAATTAAGAGAGTATGTGAAAATTTGGGAGAAGTGAGGAGGACAGAATAGCATTGCAAAGGTCCTTAAGCAGAAATGAGCTTGGTGGTTCTAGAAAGAGCAAGGAGGCCGGTGTGAAATGAGCAAAGGAGACAGTAGTAGCGGACAAGGCCAAAAAGAGGTAGGCAGGGCTGGATCACCTGTGGCCTTATAGACCCTAGTGAAAGATTCACACTTAATGTGATGGGATGCACTTACAGGGTATTGAGCAAGAGAGTGATGGGATCTGATTTACATGGTTGAAAAATAGACCATTTTTTCAGCTCAGTGCTGAATTAAATTTTGCAGTGTTCATTTATGGAGGTTAATAGCGCAAAAGGGTATTCCATTTTGAAAAACAGAAAACTGAGTTATGTTCACCTTTATCATCTACCTAACCTTCTCATTACTACAAAGAGGACAATTAAAAAGGTATGAATGGCTACCCAGGAACACAATACTCTTAATACAAGTTGCTGGAAACAGAATTGGTTGTTTAATGGGTAAATAAATACAGTGTACACCTATCCATAGGCTAAAAAAAGAATTTCAACAGCTTTCAATCTCTGCTCTCTACTTTGTTCACACTGTTCAATAAATGTTTGTTGAATAAGTTGAATTTAGCAGAGCAAACACACAGTACCTCATCTCTGAATCCTTTTTTCTAATTCTGAGATTACTTCATACGCTTTCCAGAGCTTTAATTTCCATCATGAATTATTAGGTTCTGAATAATGTACATAACACAGCTCTTGCGTTTGCCTATCCTCTATAAATGAACTCATCTGGTTCTTAATAAATACTTAAAAATAATTATGTATCGGTCCCTGTCCTGGGCCCTACGAAGTTTCAAGAGTTCTTGCCTTAAATGGGACTAGATTTACAACAGAGTTTGTGATTGGTCCTAAGATGGTTTTGAGACCATAAAGAAAAGGCTTACTTGGGTGTTGGGAGAGGGAAGCTTTGCAGAAAGGAGAACTGAATATAAGAGGTTGAATGGGAGTTTGCCAGACAGAGGGAAATGGGAAGAATCAACAACAGAATAGAAAGTTGAATACTGGGGCGCCTGGGTGGCTCAGTGGGTTAAGCCTCTGCCTTCGGCTCAGGTCATGATCCCAGGGTCCTGGGATCGAGCCCCGCATCAGGCTCTCTGCTCAGCAGGGAGCGTGCTTCCCTTCCTGTCTCTCTGGCTGCCTCTCTGCCTACCTGTGATCTCTGTCTGTCAAATAAATAAATAAAATCTTTAAAAAAAAAAAAAAAGAAAGTTGAATACTCACAACCAGACTGGAGCTTGGGGTATGTGTGGGAGAATAATAGTAGATGAGCAGGGTGAGACACAGCCAGATTGTGGAGGGACCTGTATATCTCATTAAGACATTTGGGCTTCGGGCACCTGGGTGGCTCAGTTGTTAAGCAGCTGCCTTCGGCTCAGGTCATGATCCCAGGGTCCTGACATCAAGGCCCACATCAGGCTCCCTGCTCGGTGGGAAGTCTGTTTCTCCCTCTCCTGCTCCCCGCTGCTTGTATTCCCTCTCTCTGTATCTCTCTCTCTGTCAAGTAAATAAAAATCTTAAAAAAAAAAAAAAAAGACATTTGGGCTTCTCAAAGAGTACTTGACATATAAGAAGTACTCAGGAGGGGTGCCTGGGTGGCTCGGTGGGTTAAAGCCTCTGCCTGCAGTTCAGGTCATGATCCCAGGCTCCTGGGATCGAGCCCTACATCGGGCTCTTTGCTCAGCAGGAAGCCTGCTTCCCTTCCTCTCTCTCTGCCTGCCTCTCTGCCTGCTTGTGATCTATCTCTCTGTCAAATAAATAAATAAAATCTTAAAAAAAAAAAAAAAGAAATATAAAAGAAACATGCTTATTTGGGTTGTAGATGAAAGCATCAGGGTGCTTATAGAATAGAGAGCATAATGTATATCCAGTCTAGCCCTTCAAAGCCTTCCAAGTAGTTCTCTTGACATTAAAAATAACATTTATGAAGAAGATACTATGTGAATTGAGAGGCAGTATACTATAATATTTAATAGCAAGGATTCTAGAAACAGACTGCCTGGGTTCACATCTCTTAGTAGCTGTGTGACCTTGGACAGCTTACTTCAACCTAACTACTTTCTCTCTTCAAAATGGGGGTAAATCATAGTATTTTTTTTAATAAGGGTTTTGTGAGGATTATTTAATATGTATAAAGCGCTTAGAAAACTGCCTGACAAGAGCCATTAGCCATTGTTACTGTTCTTGGGAATTTGGATATTTTATTTAGATAAAACCTAAGAATACCAGCTCTATATGCAGCTATTATATTGCTCTACTTTCTCTTTTTTCCTAGAGCACTTACCTTCTAACATACTAGATGCTTTGTGTATTTCTGAAGTTTATAGTGTAGTATTTGTCTTCCTTTCACTAGACCAGTGTTTTTTGAAGTGTGATCCCTGAACCACTAGCATCCATCACCATCATTTGGGAACTCTTTAGAAATGGAAATTATTGGGTCCCACCCAAGCTTTACTGAATTATTAACTGTTTGAACAGTTTGTTTTTGTTTTGTTTTGTTTTGTTTTTAAGATTTTATTCATTCATTTGACAGAGAGGGAGAAGACAGTGAGAGAGGGAATACAAGCAGGGGGAGTGGGAGAGGGAGAAGTAGGGTTCCTGATGAGCAGGGAGCCCAATGTGGAGCTTCATCCCAGGACCCTGGGATCATGACCTGAGCCAAAGGCAGACGCTTAACAACTGAGCCACCCAGGTGCCCCTTAACAGTCTGGTTTTTGTTTTTGGTTTTTTTTTTTTTTTTTAAATTTTGTTTTTATTTTTATTTTTTTTAACAGTCTGTTTTAAACATCCATCCAGAGGATTTCTGATTCATGTCAAGTTTGAAAGCAACTGAGCAAAAACCAAGCTCTCTGTTTTCTTCACATCTTTGTTAACACTTGTTATTTCTTATCTTTTGTTAATAGCCATCCTCTGGTGTCTATTTTGTTAATAGACATCCATAGGTGTGAGGTAGTATCTCATTGTAATTTGATTTGCATTTCCCTGATGATTGTGATGTTGAGTACCTTTTCTTATACTCTTGGCTATCTCTATGACTTTTTTGAAAAAATTCTATACAGATCTTCCACCCATTTTTTTTAGTCAGATTGTTTAGGTTTTTTTTTGTGTGTGTGTGCCCTTGAGTTGTATGAGTTATTTATATATTTTGGATATTAATCCATTATCAGATACATGATTTGCAAATCTTTTCTCCCATTTGGTAAATTGCCTTTTTTTGTTGGTGGTGGTTTCCTCTGCTGTGCAGAAGCTTTTTAGTTTGATGTAGTCCCACTTGTTTATTTTTGCTTTTGTTACCTTTTGGTTGTCAAATCCAAAAAAATCATCACCAAGACATGTTGAGGAACTCTTATGTTTTCTTTTAGTTGTTTTATGGCTTTAGGTCTTACATTCGAGTCTTTGGCCATTTTGAGTTAATTTTGTATATGGTATAAGATAGTGGTCCATTTCCATTCTTTTGTATTTTTCTGTAAAGTTTTCCCCAAACTGTATTGAAGAGTTTGTCTTTTCCTTGAGGTAACACAAATATATTTATAGATATATTGGTCTCTGTCCCTGGGTCCTGCACAGAGCTCCTGAAATCCTTGTCATTTCCTAAGTGATAAGAACACTAGGAGCATCTTTTGTTCTAAGGAGATGACTCTGGATGGCCTCCTGGATGGGGACTGGTCGCCAGAAAGACCAAAGAGTGATTAGAAGCTTGGATTTCAGCTCTACCCCTTGTCCTCCAGAGAGGGAAGAGGGGCTGAAATTGGAGTTACTAATTGACCATGCCTATGTGAGGAAGCCTCCATAAAATCCCAGAGAGGGTTCAGGGAGCTTCCAGGTGGGTGAACGTATCCAGACCCGGAGGGTGATGCACCCCAGCTCCACAGGAACAGAAGCTCCTGCACTCAGGACCCTCCCAGACCTCACCCTGTATATCTCTTTATCTGATTGTTCCTCTGTATTCTTTATCATAACCCTTAATAAGTTGGTAAATGTAAGTGGCCATCTCCCTGAAGCGGGTGAGCATATCTAACAAATTAATTGAACCTGAAGAGAGCGTCATAAGAACTGCCAATTTGTACCCAAATTGGACAGAAGTTGTGGGTTTACCTGGGGATCTGCTACTTGTCACTGACATTTAAAGTGTTTTTGGGGTGGGGGATAATCTCGTGAGACTGAGCCCTTAACCTGTGGAATCTGATGCTGTCTCCATGCAGATAGTGTCCGAATTGAGTTGAACTGTGGACATCTACTTGGTGTTGTAGAGAATTGTTTGATGTGGAGAAAAATCTCCATACATTTGGTGACCAGAAGTGAAGTGTTCTATATGAGTAGTAAAGGAGAAACACAAGAAGCATACACACAGGGTTTTTTCTCTATACAGAGAGAAAGACACAGGAGCGGGAAAGACTGGGTTTTCCCAGTATAGTTTCCCATTGTATATTCTTGACTCCTTTATTGTAAGTTAATTGATTGTGTATGTTTATTTCTGGGCTCTGTATTCTATTCCATTGATTTTTTTTTTCATCTGTTTTATTATAGTACCATACTGTTCTCATGACTATAGCTTTGTAATATCCGGAAGCTTGATACTTCCAGCTTTGTTCCAGTTGGGGTCTTTTGTGGTTCCGTGCAAATTTTTGGATTGATTATGCTATTTCTGTGAGAAATGCTTTTGGAATTTTGATAGGGATTGCAAAGTCTGTAGATTGCTTTGGGTAGTATGGATTAATTTTTCCAGTCCATTGGCATGGACTATCTTTACACTGATTTGTCTCTTCTGTTTCTTTCCTCAGTGTCTTGTAGTTTTCAGTATACATGTCTTTAACTTCCTTGGTTGAATTTAGTGTTATTTTTTTTAAGATTTTATTTGTTTATTTGAGAGAGTGAGAGAGAGAACAAGAGCGGGGGTAGAGGGAGAGGCAGACTCCCCACTAAGCAGTGAGTCTGATGCAGGGCTCGATCCCAGGACTCCAGGATTATTACCTGAGCCCAAGGCAAGATGCTTAACTGACTGAGAAAGAGTAAAAAGTGTTTTACTCTTTTTGTTGCAATTGTAAATGCACTGTTTTCTTAATTTCTCCTTCTGATAGCTTATTATTAGTGTATAGAAATGCAGTCGATTTTTATATATTGATTTTGTATCCTGCAGCTTTACTGAATTTGTTTATTAAGTCTGACTGCTTTTCTGGTGGAGTCTTTAGGGTTTTCTGTGTATAATATGTTATCTGCAAATAGTGACGGAATTTACGTCTTCCTTTCCAATTTGGATACCTTTCATTTTTTCTTGCTGTTTGCTCTGGCTAGGACTTCAATACTATGTCGAATAAAAATGGTGAGAGTGGGCATCCTTGTCTTGATCTTGATCATAGAGGAAAAGCTTTGAGCTTTATACTCACCAGTGAGTATAATGTTAGCTGTGGGCTTGTCACATATGGCCTTTATTTTGTTGAAGTATGTTCCTTTTGTATCCAGTTTGTTGAGATTTTGTATAACAAATGGATGTTGAATTTTGTCAAATGCTTTTTTTGCATCTTTTGAGCTGATCATATGATTTTTACCCTTCATTTTGTTAATGTGGTATATCATGTTGATTTGTGGATACTGAACCGTCCTTGTATCCCTTGAGTAAATCTCACTTGATCATGATGTATGATCCTTTAATGTTTCATTGAATTTGGTTCGATAATTTTGTTGAGGAATTTTGCGCCCGTGTTCATCACGGATAGTTTTTGTGGTGTCCTTGTTTTCTTTTGGTATTGCCATATGCTGACTTCATAAAAGTTTGTAAGTGTTCCCTTTCTTATCACAAGCTCTGTCTTTTGTCTGTTTTGTTTATTATGTATCCTAACCATGTAGAAGAGTGCCTCATACATATGAGGTGCTCCATAAATATTTGTTGAATGATTGTATAAGTACTGTGAATTGTTGGGGAGAGACTATTAATAATATATGATTGGGTGTTGAAACTGAGTGTAATTTTATTTTTATTCTACCATGTTTTCCACATTTTTATCACTTTTTAAATTTTTTTAAAAGATTTATTTATTTACTTTAGAGAGAAAATTCGCATGCTGGGGGAGGAGCAGAGAGTATTTTAGGCAGACTCCAAGCTGAGCGCAAAGCCCAAGGCAGGGCTCAGTCCCACAACCCTGAAGATCATGACCTGAGCTGAAACCAAGAGTCAGTTGCCCTGCCGAATGTGCCTCTGAGGAGCCCCATCATTACTTGTAAACTGGGTATCCACACCTTTTAAAACAAAGGATAGAATAATAGACAAAATATGTTCCTTTTTAGGAAGTTTGTATGGCAATGACAATCTGTTAATATATGTGATTAATTATTAATCCATTTAATATTATATTAAACACAGTCATAATTTCTAGTTTTAGTTTTATAGCATCTGAAGTTCTCTCCAAATACCTCAGAATGCTACAAATTATTATCCGGATAATACAATAAATGCCCCTCATCATGTTCTAGTTTTGATTTCGTAGTGCCTGAAAGCAGCTCCAAATGTATTAATGAGTGTTGTAAAATTATTGAAAGCTTGCCATTTTGATTCACTCATATTTTAGTATGTGTCCACAGGACCCCATTATTTTGGGAAACAGCAAAAATAATCACCCTGGATAATCATATGCAACTGGTTGGTGAACACCAGTTACTCATTGAATTAATTTTTCTTTCTTTTTTTTTTTTTTTAGATTTTATTTATTTATTTGACAGACGGAGATCACAAGTAGGCAGAGAAGCAGGCAGAGAGAGAGAGTAGGAAGCAGGCTCCCCACTGAGCAGAGATCCCAGGACCCCGGGATCATGACCTGAGCCAAAGGCAGAGGCTTTAACCCACTGAGCCACCCAGCCGCCCCTGAATTAATTTTTCTAACACTTCATATTCTTTGGTGAATTTTGTTTTTGCTCTTAGTTCCCTCCCATCTAAGGATTTACTTTTAAAAATAATGGTAGTTACTGTTTATGAAACTCTTAGTATGCCTAGCATTTCCTAAGTGCTTATTATGTGTGTTATCTTTTAAACCCTTCAGACAACCCTACGAGGTCAGTACCATTACATTTCTTTCCTACAGCTAAAGAAAAGAGTTAGAGGGCTCTAATATAGACATATCTTATTTTGTTGCCCTTCACTTTATTGTACTTCACTTCATTGTGCCTCTCAAATACTGCATTTTTTTACAAATTGAAGATTTGTAGCAACCCTATGTTGAGCAAATTTATTAGTACCAATATTCCAACAGCATTTGGTCCCTTTCTCTGTCTCACATTCTCACAATACTTCAGATTTAATTAGGCCAATTAATAACCCTACCTTGGCCTCTTAGTGTTCAAATGAAAGGAAGAGTTATACATCTCTTACTTTAAATCTAAAGCTCAAAATGATCAAGCTTAGTGAGGAAGGCATATTATAAGCTGAAATAGGCCAAGAACTTCAGCCTCTTCACCAAAGAATTAGCCAAGTTCTGAACGCAAAGGGAAAGTCTTTGAAGGAAATTAAAAGTGCTTCTCCATTGAACACACGAATGATAAGCAAGCAAAACAGCTTTATTGCTGATACGGAGAAAGTTTTAGTGGTCTGAATAAAAGATCAGACTAGCCACAACCTAATCCAGAGCAAGGCCCTAACTCTTCAATTCTGTGAAGGCTGAGACAGGTAAAGAAGCTGCAGAAGAAAAGTCTGAAACTAGCAGGGGTTGGTTCATGAGGTTTAAAGAAAGAAGCCGTCTCCATAACATCAAAGTGCATGGTGAAGCCCCAAGTGCTGATGTAAAAGCCACAGCAAGTTATCCAGAAGATCTAGCTAAGATAATTAATTAGTATCTTCAGGGTATGCCTGTGCTTTTAACTTCTATATATAGTATGAGATCAGGTAAACTATTGTGGTCTACAAATAGAAGATGTAGGTCCTAGAAATGCCACAGTGGGGCGCCAAAAGCAAATTAACAACATGATCCTGGTGAAACTGAAGTTTTCACCACCGCTCTAATGGGTCAAGGTTAGTCATTCTTGGGATAGTAAATGAACCCTCCCATGAGGAAGAGAAGCTGCCACCTTAGTTAAACATTAAGGTAGGCTTTCTCTAGCTGCTTTGGACCTGACCGTTTCATGATGCCCCCATCCACCCAGTTTACCAGTTAGTGAGTCTTAGAGTGAGTCACTTCCTTGTGACTGCTCTGGGAAGGCATGTGGGATGGGGGATAGTGTTTGAAATGGCTCACTCTTTTTTTTGGTGCCCATTCCACTCAGCATGCAGTCTTGCATTTTTGTAGTTAACTGTGGTGTTAACTCTAACTCTGTAAAAAAAGGTCTGAAAGTTTTCTGAAGGCTATTCCCTAAGCTGAAGGCAGACGCTTAAATGCACAAAAATGTTCCTCAGTGCTGTAATATACAGAAGCCTTGGATTGGGAGTCAGGAGACTTGCATTCCAGAACGAGTATCACTACACATTTGCTCTTCCTATGACCTTAAGAAAGGCAGTTTCTCCAGGCTTTAGTTTCCTCAGCTGTAAAATGAGAAGGTTAGATTAGATGATCTCAGAGATCCATTTCCACTCTAAAATTCGTGGGTTTCACAATTCTGAGACTTAACATATAAAGAAGCATCTACTGATAACCTCTCAGTTGGGTAGAGTTCAGCCTCTTTTGAACCTTTAAATAAATCTTCCTCCCTGGCTTCATCATCAGAAGGGAGAATTTCAGAG
This sequence comes from Martes martes, assembly GCF_963455335.1. Taxonomy (NCBI): domain Eukaryota; kingdom Metazoa; phylum Chordata; class Mammalia; order Carnivora; family Mustelidae; genus Martes; species Martes martes. The sequence goes on along the minus strand of NC_137894.1, from coordinate 112,034,387 downwards.
GCTTTTTTTTTTTTTTTTAACCTTAGGATACCATAAAGGATCTTATAATGTGGTAAAATTCTTAAAATTGTTTTCAAAGGGAGCATATTTCTTTTAAAAATATACAAGCTGTAGAGCGCTCCTAAGAGAAGGTATGCCTTATGAAATTAGGTAGAGAGTGGAGTACCCCAGTTCCAAAAAGACGGAGAAACGGAGTCAAGGAGAGAAGTTAGTGAAAGGATCGAGATTCTGTGAGCTGTTCTTTGCTCCCTATTCTTAATTATGTAACCACATTCTTTGAATCATTCTGGAGTTAGCCTCTTAAAAATGCAGATTTTCCTGTCTTTAGCAAAGGAAGAATAAAGAAGGAAACTTTATGACTAACAGTTGTAGAAAAATCAAAGCTAGGAAGGGAATGCACTTACATGTAGAGTATTTCTTGGGTCAGAAGTGAGTGGTTGAGTGTGGAGATGGGCCTATTCAGAGGCGTGGTGACACTCAGCGACAGCGTATTACGGAGTAATATGATGCCTCTCCATTGAAGTAGCCATTCTTTTTTTTTTTTTTTTTTTTTTTATTTATTTATTCGACAGAGAGAAATCACAAGTAGGCAGAGAGGCAGGCAGAGAGAGAGAGTAGGAAGCAGGCTCCCTGCTCCCTGCTCCCTGCTCCCTGCTCCCTGTGGGGCTCGATCCCAGGACCCTGAGATCATGACCTGAGCCGAAGGCAGAGGCTTTAACCCACTGAGCCACCCAGGCGCCCCTGAAGTAGCCATTCTTGATTGCAGATATTATTTCACTGCTGGTGTCTGAAAACACTACTCAGGGATAGTGACAGCTGCTTTTGTGCTTACATCAGTTACATCATGGATGGTCAAGATGCAGACCGTTTGCCGTGGCTGAACTTTCTCCTATTTAAAACAACAACAACAGGGGCGCCTGGGTGGCTCAGTCGTTAAGCGTCTGCCTTCAGCTCAGGTCATGATCCCACGGTCCTGGGATCGAGCCCCATATCTGGCTCCCTGCTCAGCGGGAAGCCTGCTTCTCCCTCTCCCACTCCTGCTTGTGTTCCCTCTCTCGCTGTGTCTCTCTCTGTCAAATAAATAAAAATCTTAAAAAAAAATAAATAACAACAACAAACCCTCAGTTTTGTGAGCAGTGTAGAGTGAGAAATAGTTCACTTGGAGTGTCTTACATGTATTACGGGTATGTTGCATAACAATGGAGGAGGCATAGGACAGGGTGCATTGTCATTCGCTCTTGCAGGCAGTAGTAACATCTAAGGAACCCTCTGCCAGGTTAACAGTTCTGGAAGCTATGAGATTTATAAAAGAAAAAGTAAATTTCTCTCTTCTAGAGGAGTTTGATCTCCACTTGTGAAGATAGAATGTCCATGTCCAGAGTGGTTCATGATCACTTAAAAAGCAGCTGACAATTGACAGGATAGATGCTGTTGTGATTAACAGAATGTAAATCCATATAAAGCATTACAGTGATATTATATCTTATATGGGATTGCGTTCAAATGCTTACAATGACAACTAGGATAAAGAAAATTAGCCAAGAAAATCTGAGGACAGCATGTTGAATACCCACATGCTATCCCTCCATAAGCCCAACTCAGCTGTTTTCTTTGGCAATGAATAAAATTGCTCTTTTTTCAGTTGAAGTGCTGGCTTATATTTAGGAGTCACAATGAATGAAAAATAACATAGCTTTGAAAGACCATGTCCGCATACACATGATGCAGCATGGATGAACCTTGAGGGCGTTATGCTAAGTAAAATAAGCCAGACTCAAAAGGACAAATATTTTATGATTTTATGATACCTAGACTCATCAGATTCATAGATATAGAGAGTAAAATGGTGGTTACCAGAGTTTGGGGGAATAGGAAGTGGAGAATTAGTGTTCATTGGGTATGGAGTTTCAGTTTGGGTGGTGAAAATGTTCTGGAGATGGAGTAGTGTTGATGGTTGCATAACAATGTGAATGTACTTATTGCCACTTGGCTGTATACTTTAAACTGGTCAAAATGGTAAATTTTATGTTATATAAATTTAACCAAAATAAAAAAAAGACCATATCCCCAGATTGTAAAGATAATTCCAAAAGATGAACTCAAAAAAACAATGTAAGCAGTGATAACTTTTTGGTAGTAAGTAGGTTGCTTATATGTAGATTTTCAGGGAGAATATTCATTCGGATGCACACATTTTTATAAATTAAACCGCTCATAAGTAGGGCTAATCTTTGCTTGTTACATATGAAGGGATGACCTGCCTCCTGTTTCATACCTAATGAAGCAGGTCAGGTCCCAAGGAGACGAAGAATTATTATCCAGGCTTACATGTCGAGTCAACCCCAAAGAAAGGTCCAAAATCTAACTCCGTTTTCACACCAGCGGTTCTCTCTTACACAAATGTTTACCAGGTGATATCATGCCAGTACTCCCTTCATCATTTTTGCCATGTCCAAGTACCATTTTTACTGTCACTTGATTGTTTTCTTTATATCAACTTCTAAAATAAATTTACTTAATATGTAGTTATTTTAAAAGGAAGTTTCACATTACCGCTTTAAATGGAAAATCTTTTTTTTAGTTTGAAGTATTTGAGTGTTTATGTAAATTTCAATTCTCCAAATATTGCTATTTAATTAAATTTTTTTAGAAAGATTTCAATTTTATTTGACATAGAGAGTGAAAGAGCGCAGGAGCACTAGCAGGGGGAGCTGCAGAGGGAGACGGAGAAACAGGCTCTCCATCGAGTAGGGAGCTGGATCCCAGGACCCTGGGATCATGACCTGTGCCAAAGGCAGACGCTTAATTGTCTGAGTCACCAAACCACCCCAGTTTTTTAAAATTTATTTTTATTTTGGCTTTTTTTCTTTTTTTTTTTTTTAAGATTTTATTTATTTGCCAGAGAGAGAGAGAGTACACACAAGCAGGCAGAGAGGCAGGCAGAGGCAGCGAGAGAAGCAGGCTTCCCGCCGAGCAAGGAACCCAATGCGGGACTCGATCCCAGGACCCTGGGACCATGACCCGCAGCGGCTTAACCAACTGAGTCACCCAGGCGTCCCTATTTTGGCTTTTTTTAAAAAAAAATTTTTATTTATCTATTTGACAGACAGAGATCACAAGCAGGCAGAGAGGCAGGCAGAGAGAGAGAGGGGGAAGCAGGCTCCCCGCTGAGCAGGGAGCCCAATGCGGGACTCCATCCCAGGACCCTGAGATCATGACCTGAGCCAAAGGCAGCAGCTTAACCCACTGAGCCACCCAGGCGCCCTATTTTGGCTTTTTTTTTTTTATGTATAATTAACATACAGTGTTGTATTAGTTTCAGGTATACAATTTAATGATTCAGTAATTCTATATATTACTCAGTGCTCATCAAGAGAAGTGTACTTAATTCCCTTTATCTATTTCACCCATCCCCCATCTGCTTCCCCTTTAGTAGCCATCAGTTTGTTCTCTGTATTTAAGAATCTGGTTTTTCCTTTGTCTCTTTTTTATTTTGTTCATTTGTTTCTTGAATTCCAAAATATGAGTGAAATCATGTTATTTGTCAGGGTGCCTGGGTAGCTCAGTCGGTTAAGCGTTTGCCTTTGGCTCAGGTGATGATCGCCTGGTACTGGGATTGAACCCCAAATTGGGCTTCCTGCTCAACAGGGAGTCTACTTCTCCTTTTCCCTCTGTCACTTCCTCCTACTCATGCAGGCACACACTCGTGCTCTCTCTTTCAAGCAAAATCTTAAAAGAAAATCATACAGTATTTGTCTTTCATTTTGACTTTCACTTAACATTATGCCCTCTAGATCTACCCATGTTGTCGCAAATGGTAAGATCTCATTCTTTTCCTTTTTTATGGGTGACTCATGTTCCATTTTGCATATTCATATACACATACACACACACCCCACATCTTAATCCATTTATCTATAGGTGGATACTTGGGTTGCTTCCATATCTTGGTTATTGTAAATAATATTAAACATACGGGTGCATATGTCTTTTCAAATTAGTGTTTTTGTTTTCTTGAGGTAGTTACCCAGTAGTGGAATTACTGGATCATATGGTGATTCTATTTTTAATTTTTGAGAAAACTCCGTACTGTTTTCCACAGGGGCTGCATCAGTTTGCATTCCCACGAACAGTGCATGAGCGTTCCTATTTCTTCACATCCTTGCCAACACTTACTGTTTCTTGTGTTTTTCATTTTGTTTTACTTTATTTATTTTTAAAGGTTTTACTTATTTATTTGACAGACTGAGAGAGAGAGACAGAGAGCAAGCAAAATCACAGAGAATGGCAGGCAGGGGAGAAGCAGGCTCCCTCTTGAGCAAGGAGCCTAAGGGTGCGGCTCAATCCCAGGGTCCTGGGATGGTGACCTGAGCCCGAGGGCAGTCCACTTAACTGACTGAGCCACCCAGGCTTCCCTTGTGTTTTTCATTTTAGCTATTCTGACAGGTGTAAGGTGATATCTCATTGTGGTTTTGATGCACATTTCCCTAATGATTAGTGATGTTGAGTATTTTTTCATATGTCTGTTGGCCATCTGTAGGTCTTCTTTGGAAGAATGTTTATTCAGATCCTTTGCCCATTTTTTAATTGAATTATCTGGGGGTTTTTTGGTGTTGAGTTTTCTAAGTTCTTTATATAGTTTGGATATTAACCCCTATTGGATATATCATTTGCAAATTCAGTAGATGGCCTTTTTGTTTTGTTGATGGTTTACTTTGCTGTGTAAAAGCTTTTTCTTTTGGTGTAGTCCCAATAATTTCATTTTGCTTTTGTTTCCCTTGCCTGAGGGAACATATTTAGAAAAAATGTTTCTGTGGCTGTTGTAAAAGAAATTACTGCTTATGTTTTCTTCTAGGAGTTTCATGTCTCATTTAGGTCCTTATCCATTGTATATGTGTATAGTGTAAGGAAGGGGTCCATTTTCATTCTTTTGCATATAGCTGTCTAGTTTTCCCAGCACCATTTGTTGAAGAGACATTTTCCTGTTATATATTCTTGCTCCTTTATTGTAAATTAATTGGTCATGTGAGCATGCGTTTACTTCTGGGCTCTCTCTTCTGTTCCACTGATCTATATGTCCATTTCTTTGCCAGTACCACACTGTTTGATCACTACAGCTTTGTAGTGTATCTTGAAATCTGGGATTATGGTACCTCCAGCTTTATTGTTCTTTCTTAAGATTACTTTGGCTATTCAGGATCTTTTGTGATTCTGTATAGATTTTAGTATTAATTTGTTTTAGTTTTTATGAAAAATGCTGTTGGTAGGGTGTCTGGGTGGCTCGGCTTGTTAAGCGACTGCCTTTGGCTTGGGTCATGATCCCGGAGTCCCAGGATCGAGTCCCGCATCGGGCTCCCAGCTCCACAGGGAGTCTGCTTCTCCCTCTGACCTTCTCCCCTCTCATGCTCTCTTTCATTATCTCTCTGAAATAAATAAATTAAATCTTTGGGGGGGGGAATGCTGTTGGTATTTTGATAGGGATTGCGTTAAATCTGTCAATTGCTTTAAGTAGTGTGGACATTTTAACAATATTTGTTCTTCCAGTCCATGAGCATGGAATATCTCTCTGTTTGTCAGGTTCAGTTTCTTTTATCAGTGTTTTATAGTTGTCAGAATACAGATCCTTCACATTGTTGGTTAAGTTTATTTCTAGGTATTTTGTTATTTTTGGTATGATTGTAAATGGGATTGTTTTCTTAATTTCTCTTTCCGCTACTTCATTATTAGTGTACAGAAATGCAACAGACTTTTGTACATTAAATTTGTTTTTTATGACTTCACTGAATTCATTTATTCTGGTAGTTTTTTGCTGGAGTCTTTAGAGTTTTCTGTATATAGAATCATGTCATCTGCAAATAGGGAATGTTTTATTTCTTCCCTACCAGTTTGTATGCCTTTTATTTCATTTTGTCTGATTCCTGCAACTAACACTTCTGGTACTTTGTTGAATAAAAGTGCTAAGGGTGGACATCTTTTTTTTTTTTTTGTTAAGATTTTATTTATTTTTTTGACAGATCACAAGTAGGCAGAGAGGCAGGCAGAGAGAGAGGAAGGGAAGCAGGCTCTCTGGCAAGCAGAGAGCCAGACACGGAGCTCGATCCCAGGACCCTGGGATCATGACCTGAGCCGAAGGCAGAGGCTTTAACCCACTGAGCCACCCAGGTGCCCCAAGATATCTTTGTATGTCTTTGTCTTGTTCCCCCTTCTTAGAGGAAAAGCTCTCAGTTTTTCCCCATTGAGTATGATGTTAGTTGTGGGTTTTTCATATATGGCCTTTATTATGGTGAGGTATGCTCTCTCTAAACCAACTTTGTTGAGAGTTTATCATGAACAGATGTTGTACTTTGTCAGATGCTTTTCCTACTAAGGTGATGATAATGTTTTTTTATTCTTTCTGTTATTGATATGATATATCACATTGATTCATTTACAAATACTGAACCATTCTTGAATCCCTGGAATAAAGCCCACTTGATTGTGGTGAATGACTTTTTTAAGGTGTTGGATTTGGATTGCTAATATTTTGATGAGGATTTTTACATCTATGTTCATCAGGGAAATTGGCCTATAGTTTTTGTTGTTGTTGTGTCTTACCTTTTAATATCAGGGTAATGCTGGATTAGAATGGATTTAGAAGTTTTCCTTCCTTTTCTATTTTTCTGGAATAGTTTGAGAAGAATAGGCATTAACTACTCTGTACATGTTAGGTAGAATTTGCCTGTGGAGCCCTCAGGTCCTGGACTTTTGTTTGTTGGCAGTTTGTTGATTACTGATTCATATATTTGCTGGTAATCAGTCTGTTCAGTTTTTATCTTCCTGTTTCAGTTTTAGTGATCTATATGTTTCTAGGAATTTAGCCATTTCTTCTAGGCTTTCCAGGTTTTTGGCATATAGTTTTTCATAATCCTATAATTGTATATCTTGGTGTTGGTTATTTTTCCTCTCTCATTTATGATTTTGAGTCCTTTCTGTTTTTTTCTTAAGTCTGGGTAGAGGTTTATCAGTTTTATTGATTCCCCCCCACCCCCAAAGAACCAGCTCCTGGTTTTATTGATCTCTTCTGTTGGTTTTTGTTTCTGTCATTTATTTATGCTCTAATCTTTATTATTTCCTTCCTTCTGCTGGTTTTAGGTTTTGTTTCTTGTTCTTTTTCTAGCTCCTTTAGGTGTAAGGCACTCCATTGTTTTTGAGGTTTTGTTTGGTTTGTTTTTATCTCTGTTCCATTTATTTCCGTGCTAATCTTTATTATATCCCTTCTTCTACTGGCTTTGGACTTTGTTCTTTCCCGTGGTCCTTTAGATGTAACGTTAGGTTATTTCTTTGAGAGTGTTCTTATTTCTTGAGGTAGGCCTGTATTGCTTTAAACTTCCCTCTTAGAACGGTTTTTGCTGCATCCCAACAATTTTGGGCCGTTGTGTTGGTCTCCATGTACTTTTTAAAAAAATTCCAGTACAGTTGACATACAGTGTTATATTAGTTTCAGGTATACAATATCGTGATTCAGCAATTCCCTACATTATTCAGTGCTTATCATGCTAATTGTCCTCTTAATACCCTTCACCTATTTTCCCCTTCCTCCCTCCTTCCTCACCTCTGAAAAAGACCAGTTTGTTCTCTGTATTTAAGCATCTGTTTTTTGTCTTTTTTTTTCTGTTTGTTTTTTGTTTTTAAATATTTTATTTATTTATTTGACAGACAGAGATCACTAGTAGGCAGAGAGGCAGGCAGAGAGAGAGGAGGGGAAGCAGGCTCCCTGCTGAGCAGAGAGCCTGATGCGGGGCTCGATCCCAGGATCCTGAGATCATGACCTGAGCCAAAGGCAGAGGCTTATCCCACTGAGCCACCCAGGCGCCCCCTTCCTGTTTTTGTTTCTTAAATTCCACATATGAGTGAAGTCATATAGTGTTAAGTCTTCCTCCAGCTGACTAATTTCACTTAGCATTACACCCTCTAGATCCATCTATGTTGTTGCAAATGGCAAGATTTTATTCTTTTTTATGGCTGAGTAATATTCATGGGGTGTGTGTGTGTGTGTGTGTGTGTATGTGTGTGACATATCTTATCCATTCATCGGGGATAGACATTTGGGCTGCATCCATGTTTCTTGGCTAGTGTAAATAATGCTGCAGTAAACATAGGGATGCGTATATCTTTGAGTCAGTGTTTCTGTTTTCTTTGGGCAAATAGTAGTTGATTTACTGGGTCATAAGGTAGCTCTATTTTTAATTTTTTGAGGAACCTCCATACTGGTTTGCACAGTGGCTGCACCAGTTTGCATTCCTACCAACAGTGCATCAGGGTTCCTTTTTCTCCACATCCTTGCCAACACTTGTGTCTTCATGTATTTTTTTGATGTCCTCTTTGTTTTCTTGGTTGACCCATACACTGTTCAGTAGCATGTTATTTAGCCTCCATATACGTGTTCTTTCCAATTTTTTCTATGATTGATTTCTAGTTTTGTACCATTATGTTCAGAAAAGATGCATGATAGAATTTCAGTCTTTTTAAATTTACTGAGACTTGTTTTGTGGCTAATATGTGATCTATCCTGGAGACTATTCCATGTACACTTGAAAGGAATGTGTATTGCACTGTTTTTGGATGGAATGATATATATATCTATTCAGTGGAAAATCTTTCAAACCTATCTAAGTGATCAGGAAAATACAGTGAGGGGCGCCTGCGTAGCTCAGTGGGTTAAAGCCTCTGCCTTCGGCTCAGGTCATGGTCCCGGCGTCCTGGATGGAGCCCCGCATCAGGCTCTCTGCTCAGTGGGAAGCCTGCTTCCCTTCCTCTCTCTCTGCCTGCCTCTCTGCCTACTTGTGATCTCTCTGTCAAATAAATAACTAAAATATTAAAAAAAAAAAAGGAAAATACAGTGAAGGCAGAACAGTGTTGTTTTAGTTAAGTGTTACTGCTTGGCAGCTGAAGCCTGTTTTTTTTTTGTTTAAAGAAGAAATTAGTAGTTTTAAAGACATGCTAGTCAATTAAGCGTATAAAGACAAAATGACAAGATAAAGGATTGAAACAGAGTTGAAAGGGGAATGACTTTCTCACTGTGTGCGTCAGTGTTATTTGCATCATTTTACATATTACCATCAGTGGGTATGGCCAAGAAATATGTACCATACCATGCACTCTCCCCAGCAAGCAGAGTAGGTGAGTTTTGAATTTGTTTTGCAGAAAAGCAGTTGATAAGGGTTAATATAGAGAAGTGTTTTATAGTGGAGGTAAAAGTGGGGACAAGGGGGCACCTGCGTGGCTCAGTCGTTGGGAGTCTGCCTTCAGCTCAGGTCATGATCCCAGGGTCCTGGGATTGAACCCCGCATCGGGCTCCCTGCTCAGTGGGAAGCCTGCTTCCCAATACTGATTTCAAAGAATCAGTATTGCTAAACATTCTTGTCGATGGAGGTGTGTGTGATCCTTCTAGGGGACAATTAATCGACAGTGATTAACTTAGACCTGTATTGTTTCTTAGTAGGATAATACTAACCTTTCGGGCCAGATAATTGTCATGCAGGAGTGTCCCAAGCCTGGATATTTTTGTTCCCTGAGTACTAAATTCCATTCATAATACCTACCCTTTCCCCTCCCCCATCATCATGATAACAAGTTCCAGTGCATTTCTAAATGCTTTTTACAGGTGGCCAGGTGGCTCAATCTTAAGGTTAAGCATTCAACTCTTGATTTTGGCTTAGGTCATGATCTCAGGATCATGAGATGCAGCCCCACTCCACGTCGTCCTTGTGCTAGATGTGGAATCTGCTTAAGATTCTAAAAAAAAAAAAAAAAAATTCTTTCTCTCCCTCTCCCCCTCCTCCTCCTTACCCCCATCAGCTCACATGTACTTGTGCTAAAAAATTGTAAAAAAAAAAAAAGTACTTTTTAGAGATGTTTAAGTACTACTAGCCCCATCAGGGGAGGGTTGGGCAGTTTGTTCTAAACAGAGGGAATGACCTCTAAATATATGAAAACAGGACTTAGCACTTAAAACTTGTCTCTCTTTTCTAGAAGAGAAGAAGAAGCTGATCAGAGATTTTGATGAAAAGCAACAAGAAGCAAATGAAACGGTAAGTACAGGGAACAAAGCCTTACTTCTTCTATCTGGAGTTAGTCTTTTCTAGAAGTAATGCTTATTACCTGATCACAGATTAACTGTTCCTGTCTGTTGATCTTGATTTTGATAATTTCTTACTGAATGAGGCCATTGGTGGGGTACATGATGAGGGAGTTCGACAAACACAAATGGAAGAAGCTTGGATGCTCTCTTAAAATGAGTCTTTGATATAATACATTCCTGATAGGAGTTAGTAAGGGCATTCTCAAACCTTTACCTGGGTGGTCTTTTAAAATTTCATTTAGGGGCACCTGGGTGGCTCAGTCTGTTAAGCGTGGTTTCATCTGGGGTCATGATCTCATGGGCATGGGATTGGGCTGTATCAGTCTCTGCACTCAGCAGGGAGTCTGCTTTAAAATTCTCTCCCTTGGGACGCCTGGGTGGCTTAGTGGGTTAAGCGGCTGCCTTCGGCTCAGGTCATGATCCCAGCATCCTGGGATCCAGTCCCACATCGGGCTCCTTGCTTGGTGGGGAGCCTGCTTCTCCCTCTGCCTCTGCCCACCACTCTGTCTGCCCTTGCTCGCTCGCTGTCTCTCTCTAACAAATAAATAAATTAAAAAAAAAAAATTTTTTTTTAAATTCTCTCCCTCTGCTCCCCCCACATGCACACTTTCTAGAATGAATAAATAAATCTTTAAAAAAAAATTGTGGGTCCCTGGGTGGCTCAGTCAGTTAAGCATCAGCCTTTGTCTCATGATATCAGGGTCCTGGGATCAAGCCCTGTGCAGGGCTCCCTGCTCAGCGGGGAGTCGTCTTCTCCCTCTGCACTTTCCCCATCTCTCTCTCAGATAAATACAATCTTTAAAAAAATAAAAAATAAAATTTCATTTTAAAAGCTGGCCATTGGGGCACCTGGGTAGCTTAGTTGGGTGTCCAACTCTTGATTTCAGCTCAATCATGATCTTAGAGTCATGGCATCAAGTTCCAATTGTCTCATGCTGGGCATGGAGCCTGCTTGGGATTCTCCCTTTCCCACTGCCCCTCTCCCACATTCCCCCCTGCCTTCTCTTTCTCTCTCAAAAATAAAAAGCTGGCCATTAAAATCAGTTATTCTTGGGGCGCCTGGGTGGCTCAGTGGGTTAAAGCCTCTGCCTTCAGCTCAGGTCATGATCTCAGGGTCCTGGGATCGACCCCCACGCCGGGCTCTCTGCTCAGCGGGGAGCCTGCTTCCCTTTCCCTATCTCTCTCTGCCTGCCTCTCTGCCTACTTGCAGTCTCTGTCTGTCAAATAAATAATAAAATAAAATCAGTTATTCTTCTTGTTAAACTTACTAAATCACCAAAAAAATGTACCTCAGAAGTGGTTGTAGCCACACTGCCTTTTGTTTTAAAAGACATCTGCAAAGACATCAGCAAAATTAACCATTCCAACTCTGGCCATCCCAAGTAGATGAAAATAATTTATGGCGTCTTGTGAACATGTGTGGGTGTTACATTTTATTTACCCAAGAAAATGGAAATCTGATTTGGACCCTTGGTTATCCACATGGAGACAAATGACTGATTTTCAGAAAGAAGAGGAAGAAAGAATGCCAGACCCCTATCATTTGTAGTATAGTAGACTTCAAAGTGCTTCATGATAGCACTTGAACCATAACAAACAAACAAATTGGTATACTGAAAAGGGAATTTGGAGATTTGTGGAATCTTGAGCAGATTTCTTCAATTCTTACATATGAAATAGAAGTAGCAAGTATCTCCTACCTTATTGAGGACAGGAAAGATTAAATGAGGATTAAATAAGATAATGTATATAAAAATGTTTAATAGGAAGTAAAATCCTTGTTTTTTCACTCATTCATCACATACTTTTTGAATGCCTGTTCTCTGCATGCTAGGCACTCTGCCAGGCACTCAGAGAAAAGAGGTCAACATGTCACATGTGATCCCTGCCTTCGTGGAACACATGGTTGAATACTTATTTGCGGTTGTCCGTGGTTTCGTTAGTCCAAACTAGGCATATAACCAGATGAGAGAGAAAAATACCCAGCCCATCTATTCACTACTTTCTGCCTTCCTAGCTGGCAGAGATGGAAGAAGAACTACGTTACGCACCCCTGTCTTTCCGTAACCCTATGATGTCTAAACTCCGAACCTACCGGAAGGACCTTGCCAAACTCCATCGGGAAGTGAGAAGCACCCCTTTGACAGCCACACCTGGGGGCCGAGGAGACATGAAATATGGCTCATATGCTGTAGAGAATGAGCACATGGTAAGCTTCAATTGTTTTTTTCCCCTTAAGGGCCTGTGGCACAGAGATTAGTCATGTTGTACAGTCTTATTCTTCCCACCTGTTTCCTGCATCCAACTCCCCTTCGTCTCTTGGGTAACCACCTCTACTCTATTTAATGCAGAGCTTTCCAATCCATGCTTATTTAGATTTCTTAGTATCTTTTATGTACTAGTACTTGGTGCTTAGTGGAAGAATACAAGTGTTTCCTATTCTTAGTATCCAGAGTTTGTATTCCGATCCATTGATCCACTTTTTCACTTACACTCAAAAAATTCAGTTAGGTTTTTAATTTATCCAGAGTAATGTTACTGATTAACCCTAACTGTCCTTTACATTATATCAAGATAGCCCAGGACCAGAGACCTAGTAGAGAAGGCAGGAAGCTTCTCAGGCGGGTGCTAATAGCTCATTTAGTTGTAATGGAAAGTAAGCCATAGTGCCTTTCTAGACTCCACTATTCTGATTTATAAAATTAGATGGACAGAATTGAAAATCTATATTTTGAAACTATCTAGAGAAGCTTGATAAAGGAATACAAGTTTACAAAGATTAAATGTGATGTGTTGCATTTGGAATTACACTCCACTGCACAAAATATAAATGGCCTGGCAAGTGGTTTGGCAAATAGTGTGGGAGAGAGGTGGATGGGGCCCCACAACTACAGACTGCACATATGTAGAAAGGCTAATAGTGCAGTGTTAAACAATCCTGTTTCATGATGTATCCTGATTGATTCAGAAGATATTCAGATGATACTGGTCTGACGTTGCTGATGTCAAAACTAGAAGGAATGGTAGAAACTTTTCAGAATTCAGTTGTGAAAAAAGACTGGGAAATGGCAGTCAGATGAAGCTTGTTAAAGTAAGATGAGAGGTATAAAGTGACTTTGGGTGTTTGTTACCAAAAATCAATAGTAACCCCAAAAAAGGGGAGATAAAGCCAAACAATAATTTGCTTTAAAATTACTAGTTTCAGAAATTATAAAGACAATTTAGATATACATACGACCCTCATGGCATTATTGTTCCAAACCTGGGGTTGATTTATATGATCTTACTGCTTTTTAGTCTAATTAGTTAAAAATCCCCATCTTTTACTTGAAAAAAAAAAAAAAGTCCTTATTCCTGCTTCTTTTAAGCTAAAGTTAACTGGGGTTTATTTCAGTGTCATGCAGTGGTTCTTATCGTCCACTGATGTGTATGCCAAATATGAAAAGACTAGTTACTTATCTGAAAACTCAGTATTTTGGTTTCTTGATGGTGGTATCTAGTGCGAGGAGTCAACCTGTTTAGTAATAGGCCCTGTGAACCAACCCCTTTCTGAATGTGTAAGTGCTTTGAATAGTGAAGAACTTACCCATTTGTCAGTGGTTAATTTTGACTGACAAGGGCTACTTCTGTCATCTTGCCTTCTGTGCTTGGGATTATAGGTGAAGTAAAACTTTGGCAGGGATTTAGAAAATTAGGGCACTTGGGAAATGAGGGCAGCTTATTTGGACCCAGACCCTCCTTCCCTGAGAGCAGTCACCATTGTGGCAACTTCAGAGTTTTGTTTTGTTTGGTCTGAGGTGAAATTCTTTTTGGGTTTCCAAGACTGTAATCGCTTAAGTGTCTTCCAAAATGCGATAGTGTTTCAGACTTCTAAGTGAATTCTGTATGTGCTGCAAATGAATAGCTTACTCATGGTCGCTCAATCCTCAGTACTGGTCAGGTGGAAATCTTCAGTGAATTAATCTAGTTCTAGGCTGTGGAGTTAAGTTGGTTGGTTGTTGCCCTGTCAGCAGTTATAGGCTGTATGCATATTCGGATAGCTCCTGCACCCCAAACTTGGGCCACTGCCTCTTAGTTTTTGTTAGTCCACAAGTCAGTTCAAATTCATCACCAGATCAGGGAAAGTGCTCTGATGTTTTTAATTCTTTTCTTCCCTCACATTTAAGTATAACAAGCAGTGGCATGGGAGGTATGTGATCTTGTATTGGATTCTAATAATCTTATAGTTAGCATCTTTAACGTCTTAAAAGTAATGAAAATCAGTACATGCACTGTATCCCTTCTTACATCAGAAGGGTCACAAGGAATGTGCTGGTAAATGAACTTAACATTTCTTGTCCTTTCCGGTTCCTGTCAGAACCGGTTACAGTCTCAAAGGGCATTGCTTCTACAAGGCACAGACAGCCTGAACCGGGCCACACAGAGCATTGAGCGTTCTCATCGGATTGCCACAGAAACTGACCAGATTGGCTCAGAAATCATAGAAGAGCTGGGGGAACAACGTGAGCAGTTGGAACGTACTAAGAATAGGGTAAGTCTGAGCAGATAGGGGAAAGTAGGTGGGCCCTTTATATCCTGATGCCTTGCCACTGTCAGAAGCTACAGCAGTTCAGAATTCAGGGTTAGGACCTCTGAGATGCTTACACTTTTCTCGGCTGAGAGATTTATCTTGAAAATAATTTTACCTCTTGGATTTAGAGGTCACTGGAGGCCAAAAAAAGACTGAAGAAACCCAGTTTCTGCATTTATGGAAGACTGTCAACTCTAAGATTGTTGCCACTCTGTCCTTCAATTCCTAGAGTACCAACCTGAGATTTTTCTCATATTAATCTATCTATAGTAGGATATTATGCTGTTCTTATGAAAGCACCATCCACTTAAACAAGCCTAGTTTTTTTGTCCTTTAGATCCAAGACTATTTTCCACATGTCATAAAATAGTACTCCTGACAGTTTAGAGGTTCAGTCCTGGACTATAACTCTGTTGTTACCCAAGGTAAGCTAGATCACTGTGGGAGGAAAACAGGAAATAACTATATCAAGGCCTCTGAAAAACATCTCCTTCCTCCCTTTCCATACACCTGCATAGGAATTTTAAAAATAGTACAACTTGCCAATAGAATGTTATATTCTTAACATTATGAGGCCATACAAATTGAAGAACAGATACTATTGGCAAGACTTGGATGACTTCCTCCATGTGGGGATTGGAGAAGATTTCCTCATATATCCTAAGAGTTGCAGTTCTCCATTCTTAAATCAGAATGATGCCTTTGCCTCCTCAGTAAAAATTCACAACCACTGAATTCCAAGTATACTGTAGAGAAGGCAACTTGTTTACCAACTAGGTGGTAAACATTTGATGGTAATCCATCAAATGGATTGGTTGAATTTAAAAGCCAAGGAACAAGCTGAGTGATCAGCTTACTTATGGCCACTGGGGAATGGAACAGATGGCAGATGGCATCTGTTGAAATATCCCCCAGCAATCTAGATATTAACAGGCAACCAAAAGGAAGTAATTTTTTAAAAAGCTTTTAAAAGAATGATCCCTTTCACAATTCAGTGTATCTGTAAAAGGGGTAAAGAAAAAAGAACCAGATCCCAAAAGTGGTAATCCACCAGCCTACAAAAACAAAACCTCAAGAAGCTCCCCTGGAGTTTGGCTGATGAAATTCAAATCTGAAGTTTCCTCACAGTTACCGACGGAGGTACACTTGAAGCCTTTTTCTGTTTTGAGTAGCCAAGGTGAAGAATCAGTTTGGTCCCAGGAGTTCCCCACAGTAACCTTGGGATATAATAATTCCTAAGCCTACTTACTGAGTATTCGAGTATCTTGTCCTTTCCAGTTTTTCTACATATATTCAGAGGCCATCATTCAAATTGGTTTGATGGAGTTTTTCAGCACACACACTTTAATGCCCATGGTCATTTTAGGAACCTTCAAGTTCTACAGTATATACTTTAGAAGGGGGAAATAATTGCTATTTTCTCTTCCCAGCTGGTAAACACAAGTGAAAACTTGAGCAAAAGTCGAAAGATTCTCCGTTCAATGTCCAGAAAGTAAGTTTGTTTTCTTTTTTTAAAGATTTTATTTGACAGAGAGGGAACATGACAGTGAGAGAGGAAACACACAATAGCGAGAGAGGGAACACAAGCAGGGGGAGTGGAAGAGGGAGAAGCAGACTCCCAGCTGAACAGGGAGCCTGATGCGAGGCTCAAACCCAGGACCCTGGGATCATGACCTGAGCTGAAGGCAGATGCTTAATGACTGAGCCAACCAGGCGCCCCCAGAAAGTAATTTTAAAAATAGAGTTAAGAGGGGTGCCTGGGTGGCTCAGTGGGTTAAAGCCTCTGCCTTCGGCTCAGGTCATGATCCCAGGGTCCTGGGATTAAGCCCCACATTGGGCTCTTGGCTCAGCAGGGAGCCTGCTTCCCCCCGCCCTGCCTGCCTCTCTGCCTACTCATGATCTCTGTCAAATAAATAAATAAAATCTTAAAAAAAAAAAAAAAAAGATTAAAAAAAATAGAGTTAAGAGAAATTTTGTGACTAAGACAAACAGTGACTTGCAAAGGTCCTGATAAAGTATTATCTTTTCTAATTAAATACCCCAGGGCAAAATTCTTTGTTAAAAGTATTTGCTGCTCTGGGGCGACTGGGTTGCTCAGTCAGTTAGGTTAAGCATCTGCCTTTGGCTTAGGTCATGATCCCAGGGTCCTGGAATGGAGCTGCTGAGCAGGGGGTCTGCTTCACCCTCTCCCTCTGCTCCTCCCCTACTTGTGCTCTCTCTCAAATAAAAAATCTTTAAAAAATAAAAAAGTATATGCTGCTCTGACTTGAGTAGTGAGAAATTTGTCCACTTTTAATCCCAGCTTATATTTTTCAGAGCACATGGGACTCATGGAGCTTTATATTCCTTGAAGTATATTTTTATAAACTTGGTGAGAAAAAAACTTTTTACTGCTACTGCTTAGTACTTGCTTTTGGCTCTGCTTGTCCTTCATAGTAGTCAGCCTCTTCCTTATGAGGGAGTTCTGCCCTGTTAGCAAAAAGTCAACTTTTAAAAAACAAAAACAAACCCTAAAGTGGGTAGTTATTATACACAAAACTATTAACTGAGCCATGGAATTAGTAAGAGTGAGATTTTCCTAAACAATGGTAAATGCCTTGTCAAACAAGAGGAAACCTTTAATTTAGAGTTAACATGAGAACCAGAGATGACATTCTTTGTTAACAAAAGAATAAATTTTTGAAGCTCTTATACTACCTTTATAAAGATGTCCATTTGGGTTGATGGAGGAAGAATAGTTAGCAGTATTATATTTCTCCTTTTTTGAAATATGATTCAGCCTGATTTCGGAAATATTTTTCAGGGCACGTCACTCACTCCATTGGTTGAGCATGCAACTCTTGATCTTGGGATTGTGAGTTCGGGCCCCATGTTGGGTGTGGAGCCTACTTTAAGTAATCTCTAGAGCCTGTGTGGGGTTTGAACTCACGACCCCAAGATCAAGAGTTGAATGCTCTTCCAACTGAGCCAGCCAGGTACCCCTAGAAAACCCGTTTTTAAAGTGAGGAATTAACTACTATTTGAACATATTTTAAAATGAAGAAACCATTTTTATGTGTTGGTATCTGTTATCATCTGTTATCCCAATCATCAGTATTTCCGTGAGGTAGCGTTATCGTTAAGTTACAACTGAAAAAAGCTTTCAAGTTGGCACTTACCAGCTAAAGAACTGCTGAGTGACTATGTGATTTAAAAAAAAAAATTCAGTGTGCCTCACAGTGTATCCAGCCTTGGCTACCGCATCAAACCCCTAAGTATTAAGAACAGAAAGAAATAAGGTCGTCCACACTTCTGACTGTTCCCTACTTTGCTTCTCTTTGTAGAGTGACAACCAACAAGCTGCTGCTTTCCATCGTCATCTTACTGGAGCTGGCCATCCTAGGGGGCCTGGTGTACTACAAATTCTTTCACAAGCACTGAACTTCCTAGAGGGAAGGGTTTGTGGACCAGAACTTTGACCCTGTGAATGAATGGTGTTAAAGTTGGGGAATAAGCATAGTGCTGCTGTGAGGTAATGGTTCGAGGATGCCCTGTGTAGCCAGACCGTGGGAGGTGGGAGGGAAGACAAAAAACCGCGTAACTGTGAAGGAACAGCAACAAGACCAGTATGATATACCAACGTAATAAATGCTGTTTATGACGTCTTTAAATTTACATAGTATTCCAACATATTAATACCCTGTGAACTGCAAAAAGAAAAAACAAACTTTCAGTAGTATTATTGGTCACCAAAATGGAGGGGGAAAGGAAACTTTACAGTTGTAAGAATGCGCAGATGTTCTCATTAAGGCAGTATTGACCCAGATGACCATTTAGTATGGTCTCCTCAAATGCCTCATAATTCTGGAATGTCTTTCGTGACAAACATGTCAGCACACAGAATTTCCTAAATTCTCACACGTTCTTCCCTTTCTGATTCATCTGGTGAACTGGGAGTAGGAAGTTGGTGATAGACAGTGTGCCCTCCCTCTCTTGTCTGACCAAAACTTGAAGCAATCACATCCACTGCCAGGCTAGCTGTAGCCTTGGCCTCTTCCTCTGAAGCCGCCAACTGAGGATTGACTTCAACAAGATCCAGTGCTGACAGCAACCCTGAAAGAACAAAATATGACAGAACCTCAGAAGCTACCCTAGCTGCTACTTTCAGGGTAGTAGAGGGTCATCCCACTAGACAACAAGCCAAGGTAAAAAGTCATTTTCTACTATTAAAATTACATACTGTCAGGAAGCCCCTTATACCTACCTCGTCTTGGGCAGGAAGTTCAAACACTATATACTAGAGTAAGATTACAATTTATCATCCCTGTTCAACCAACTTAATAGGCAGAGCTGTCACGCTGTCTGGATAAGGAAAGAGCTTGTGGGGAAGAGGTAGACAAGGATTTTCCCACCTACGTGGGAAAATGTGTGCCATGTCCAGTATTACTAGGAACCTTCCAGATGTCTGTCTATAGTTGTATGAAGAGATCATCTTCCCTCTTTTGAGCCGTCGCATTTTTGAACTCTGTTGCTCTCTTAAGGCACCCCACATGCCCTAAGTATAGTCATTAGTGCATCTATTAGTCTTATTCCTGCAGGTCTGAGCTGTCCCATCATAGTGACCCACCTAACTACTAGAGATTACTAACCTCTGCTCTAAGTAGGGTCATTGGGAACCAAAATGGAGGATTGAACACACAGGTTCAGTGGCACTAATGAAAGAACAACTGATAACATCTAAGACTGTGGGTCTGAAAAGGTAACTATCTTACCACTGTCAGACCTGATAAACCTAAGCATTCTTTTCCTTCCTTTAGTGTCTGAGGTGCCAGTAGGCTCCAGAGAGACAGTCCTCAATTTCCCTATGTATCCCAATCACTCAAGGGTTTCCTGTAGCACTAGACCTTTCATTGGGGGCTCTCTGCTGTTTAGACCCCAATTTCATGAAATGGTATTGAAGTATCATGTGGTAGTTGTTTAATTTTTGCAAGGTAAGGTCATTTAAAGTAACTTTCAGGGAACTAGAAGCTTTCTGACAGAAATGGAAACTGCAAACAAGGATGAATGTGGGGACAGTAACCTGTGTAGCCAACTCAGTAATCTTTGTCAACCATTCATCTTTAGTATCCCCATATTAAAACTCCTATCAAACATTAAAGCTCCTATCAAAGCTCTAGCATAAGGCATATCCTTTATGAAAGGACCCAAGATACTGTCCAGCTTTGAAATATCTTTAAGAGAAGGTTTAACTCCCCATTCTCAACTCCCAAGGGAACTAACTCATTTTAAGGTTAGGGTAAGCCTCTTGGCCTTGCCTTTTAATCTGAGTCTGCCTTTAGACAGTTCAGATGCGAAGAACGACATCGGTTTGGCAAGTTATTCTTGTATTTAATAAGTATTTAAGTAGACAATTTTTTGTTCAGTACTTCATATATTTTGATATGATCCAGGTCCATACATGCCTTCAAATGACTATCCTTTATTAGCCTGACCATGGGGTTTTTAAAGAAGTTTAAACAAAAACAGTATCTGTAATGATTTGAAATAGTAGAAGAAGCCCTCCAGAATGCAAAATGCATCAGTGTATTTACTTACACAGTTAGCAGGTTGATCCCTTCTTACCTGTATTGTGTATTTCCTCAGTAATGTACATGCCTTCTCGGTAGGTCAGTCCTCCAACAACAGGGGTTCCTGTGGCTGGAGCCAGGGTAGGGTCAAAGGCATCTATATCAAAACTCAGATGGATTGGCCTTTGTCTTCTTGAGGGGAAGATAAGAACAGTCATTTGGGTGTGCTTGGACATTGATCCTTTCTACAGTTGCAACTCCTTGATTTTGCTGCTGTTAGTCCTGGTACTTTGCTAATACACATTTCCAGGTTTTCTACTCTGGAAGTTACTATGTATTACCATATTTGCTTCCTACATACCACCTCATAATTTTGCCATTTGTTCTTTGTGCCTCAGACTGACTCCACTTTATATTTCTGACTTAACCTAGGCATTAGAGCCTTTCTCATTAACAGTTCTTCACTTCCCCATGAGACTGGGCTCTGACAGAGTCTGACTCACGTTAGACTGACCTAGGTTACAATTGCTCTTACTCTCTCCATGTAACAACAGCTGAACGGAATTGATTTGGTGTCTGCAATCTTATCTCCCAGTTTTAGCTTCAGTTTAGCACAGGTATCCTAAAGTAGAAACTAGCATCCGACACATATATTGTAGATAACTAAATTTCTTACAGCTTAAGAAATGACATACTACTAGGTAGCAATTACATTAATCACTTGAACATAAAGTCTCAGCACTGAGAACATGCCCTTAAAACTAGCCTTTGAGGGGCGCCTGGGTGGCTCAGTGGTTTAAGCCTCTGCCTTCGGCTCAGGTCATGATCTCAGGGTCCTGGGATCGAGCCCCACATCGGGCTCGCTGCTCGGTGGGGAGCCTGCTTCCCCCTCTCTCTCTGCCTGCCTCTCTGCCTACTTGTGATCTCTGTCAGATGAATAAATAAAATCTTTGAGAAAAAAAAAAAAAACTAGCCTTTGACAATTCATAGACCTATACCCCTGGGGCTAATAATACATTATATACTCATAAAAAGTTAAAAATTTAAAAAAAAACTAGGCTTTGGCATTTATTTGCCATCTTTCTATATTACCAAGATTTGCTCGATATAAAACTTTCAGATGAATCACCAAGTGAGCTCAGGAGGAAGGGGACAGTTGTGAATGCTTCCCATCTCAAAAGATGGGCATTAAAAATGGAGCTAAAGAGAAATTCATGAGACACAGAGGAGGTGGCCAGTGACTTCAAGGAAACCCCATCTCAACCCCAGAGGAAGAATAGGACCTATGTTTCATAATCTCCCTTTCCAAATTATTTGAGTGTTTTCTGTGTGTACATATTTTGCTTTTATTTTAAAAGAAAAGCTGCCATCCTTAAGAGATAGGCTAAAGTGTGCTGCTCACTGGGAGTCTGCCCTATTTCCTTTGGGACTTTTCCCTTTGTAAGTAGACATCCATTATAAGTTACTTACTTGCCAATTAGCAGATCAAATGTCTGTTCCATGACCTTCTGAATACCAAGTCGATCTATGTCTCTCATGGAAAAATACAGGATATCATAATTCTTTAAAATAAAACTGTGTGAGAGATAAAGGAAGGAGTCCTTAGTTTAGTATAATGTGCTGCCAAAGCAAGCACAGGAGTCCTTAGTTTAAAGAACATTTTTAATCAAGTATATTGGGGGGAGGGGTGTCTGTCCTGTTAGTGACCTAGAAGAGATTAAGGCAAGGAACACCCTGTCAAAAAGATAAATGGCTGGGATAGACCCAAAGCTTAACCCCAGTATATCAACTTACTGTTCAGGAGGGTCCACATCTCTTAGACCAATATACACAATACTTGGGGAAGAGATACAAGGTTTGATCCAAGAAAATCCTGGGAGTTGTGGTACCTGTCAAAAGAGGAATGGACAGGACTCATCAAGGATTCTTGGTCTCACCAAGATAATCACTGTGTGTTTCCCAATATATGCCATCTGCTTTCTCCTCCTACCTACAGGACATGCTTAAAGCAACACAAGACACACCTGATCTGGAAAAGAGAACTTACAAAAGTGGAAATGATTCAGAAGGCAGCTGAAGAACAGATTTCTCAGAATAAAAAAAAAAAATTTCTCCTAAGGTGGCCACGGTTTCTCATTAACTTACCTAAATAGCAGGAATACTGCTGATTAGCCTTTTTCCACCCCTTTGTACATTACTGAATTGTTTACAGATTGGTTCTTGAAACACAATCTGGTTGCCATCTTAATTTGTCTACAGCCAAAACACAAATTCTGCCTAATGAATAACTTTTGTACTGTCCTGGTTAAACTTGGTCCCTCACTGAGGGGAAGAATATACAGATTCTAGTCTATGCTTAACATGGACTCCCATGTCTTCTCACCAACCTAGGAAAATATTACCTAGAGATAATCATGGTTTTTGCTTTCCTCTAGACCAGTGGGTCTGAGAGTGAGGCAGGCCTGGGAACCTCTAACCAAGAAGTCCTCCTGCAGTGGGTATATCAATCACTAGAGTTAATACCCACTGCTACTTTCCTTTCTTGCAAATTATGACTGACACACACGCGCATGCACATACACACACACCCTCCCCCCAGAGCAGGGGACCTTGTCCTAGTAGTCTTTATATCCCTAGCATCGACTAGACTGCTTAGCCCATAATAATGTTTGATGAACAAATGAAGGTATACTAAACATTTCTACCACCACCCTCAGCCCATCCTTCACAGAAGTCTTACCAAACTAGTTCTCAAAGCCCCAGCATAACCCCTGCAAAGCCATTTAGCCTTTTCATTTCAGCCCACTGACCTTGTCCTGTAGTTCTCTGAGAAGAAATGAAACTGGCTGTCCATGGAGATTTCCAGATGAAGTGGTGAGGGGTGTATTGATATCAGCATGGGCATCAACCCAGATCACACAAAGATCTGGGCAGTGCCGGGCGTGGCCACTAATGGTACCGATTGCCAGGCTACAAGGAACAAACATAGTAATTGAGGCCCTCTGTTTGGCAAACATCACTAATAACAAATATCCTCAGTCAGTGCAGCTCACACTTTGTCCTCAGGGCAAAGTCAGGGCCCCAGACTAAGGCTGGATTTGGATGACCAAAAAGTCTCCAGGCCTGTAGTTCCCAAAGATTAACCTTGAATGAGGGAGAAAGAGAAGGTTCCAAAGATTCAAAGCTTGTTGACTGGTTACCCTTCTAGTTTGACAGATGTCAGTATTCCACAACCCCACCCCCATCCCTAAAATTTGATTCATTAGCCCTGGGCCCAGAAAAGGACCTCAATATTGTTCAGTGAATGAAATCCAGTTAAATGAAAGAAAAAATACATACATATACATCCACACATGTGTATATGTATATAATTAGAAGAAAAAATTTTCTGAATATATTAGTTAGCATGTAAAACCCCCATTTTACCTGTGAATTCTGTTATTCTTTTATTAGCAAAATAACTAATACAATAAGCCATGAACAAAATGCCTGTAAGATCAAATATTTTTTCCCCTCTTTCCTCTAAATTATTCTATCTCAAAAACTGTTTTTTTTAATGGCTCCTCGATCACAGAGGAATTTTTTACTATTTGTGCCTTACCTTAAGAAAGAAAATTTATGTTACACAGTCCTGAACTCAGATAAATTTCTATATTGCTATAATAAGGCAGTATCCTATGAACTTTATATATAATATATAAATGTCTATTATATATTTTATATATTATATTTAGTTCATATTCAAAATATATAACATAAAATAAATGTATAATATTTTTAAAAAAGAAATCCAGTTAAATGATGTGTTCACATGTAAGAACTCACAAATACTTAATACTTCTTAAGGAAGACCAGGGAGATCTAATTATTTTTAGTCATTCACTTTTTAAGGATAAAAATTTGCATTATAGTTTTTTAGCAAGTAACAATTTTGACATTTCCTTTTAGGAAGTATCACATAAAGACCTTAAAGTAATGGGAACCCAATTAAAGACCTCATTTAGATGACTGAATAAATGTTTATTTGCATGTTATCTTCTATATATTAGCATGGCATTCAAATATTCATGTTTATTTTTTTGCCTCTCCTTGTCCTTGGACTCTGTGTGCATTGGCCAACTGTCCTGTCCCAGTTGTAGGAATATAGCTGATGAAATCCTGTTTGGAAAGGTGCCCAGCTTCACAGTAACTGAAGAATTTGACATAGATGGGAGATGCAACTTAAGCATCTAAGGAACTAACTACAGCTCTCCTTAGTATGGCATGAGACAGCATTTTAAGCTCCATGCTCCATGTAGGGCCTTTTTGAAGGATAGCACAGTCTAGTGTGAAAAGTAGTGGATTACGTCAGAATCAGGTTTTTCCCAGAAAGGGAAATTTCTGGGAAATTTAGGTGATTTAGGACATATCCTCTAGTTTTACTAGACAGTTTCCTTTTTCTAGAAGAAAGCGATAATTTGTCTTATTTAACTCAGTTAGTCTGATGTCTAAGGGAATGCTTTATACTGTGTAAAAGGAGCAGGGTGACCTAATGATGCCACCTTCCTTTAAAATGTTCAGTAGCTGTTCAGTTTATATACTCATCCTTTCCTGCTAGAATCTTCAGATGACCTAGGTTCGAGCACTGAATAGGGAATAAGGAATAGTGACAGGGCTGCAGTAGATAGCTATAGACAAAAGAAAAGCCGAAGACTATGATAATTAGACAATCATTAGAAGGTCAATACAAATGAGAGCGAACACTGAGCTAAGAGGAATATCCACCCTCTAGTTGATTTAATTTGATAGCTATAGAGAACCTGGACTGCTCTTAACTCTACCTAAAATTTTATTCCTATTGAGGAAATCTACCTGCACTTAAAATTGTAACAAAGATTTCAACCTCTGTTAAGGGGAAAAAAAAGCTCTCTGTGCACCACAGGGGAAGTTACTGGATTGGCTCTCAAAAGAAAAGTTAATTGCCTTCAGAGGTCACACTGAATTTGAATCCCACCCTGCTACTTACTGGTTCTAGAAGTTGAGTTATCTGACCTCTGTCCCTCAGTGTTCCTAGCAGTAAATCAGGTAAAACTGTATCTGCCTCATGGCATTATGAGGGGTAAAAGAGAATATATATGAAGTGCCCAGTCAGCAATCCTAGTATTTGAATGCTGTTTTTCTTTCTACCAAAAACCTTTATTACTTAGTTCAAATAGGACTCCTCTGGCCCAGAATGATCTCTCCCTTCTCTAAAATTCTGTAGAATTCAGTATATTTTTTCATCCCATGTGTATTTATTTCATCTAGTCCTACTAGGTCACAGTTTCCACAATCCCTAGCATTGCTTGAGAACACACCAAGCAGTGTTCAATAAAGTACATGCTGACTCACTAAGAGAAGGACCTATTAGTCACCTACGGGTCCACACAGTGAAGGTAGAGAACATAGTCACATGGCAAGTGGGAAATCTATAACAGGTTAGCAGAAATGCTTTAACACACACACACAAATACCTCACAAATTCAGACTACTGATGGATCCTTCTAATTCTCCCAAATGGCCAAGTGAAGGTCATAAGACCTTTCTTCCTAGGAAAACTTTACAAGAGATAAGCACAAAATGAAATAGGAACATACCGTGTCTAAAAACTTTCCTTAGTCTACCTCTGAGCTTGTCATCATACTATCCAGTGTGCCTTAACTGAAAACCACAGGTGCCTCCAGCAGCTCAGGATCTTAGCTATTAAAATGCTATTAAGCACATCATGTCATAAAAGTTCTGAAGGGTACTGTCCTCTTAAGTGGGGAAATAAGACAAGCTAACTGATTAGCCCAAAGCACCATACAATCCAGCGCCCCCACCTCCACCCCTGCATCCCAGCTTACCTGTGGTCTCCTCCCACAGTGACACAGCTGTAGCCACTTGACACGGCTCTACTAACCACCTCAGCCAGTTCCTGGTTGGCAAGGCCCACTGAGCGAGGATTCACTATCAGGTTATTGTAGAGATCATCTTTAGGGACTGGAGTAAAACTCAAATCTCCAAAATCTTTTAGGCGGCAGCCTGGAAACACATGGGGGAATGACAAGATTAATTATATGTTTTTCCAACTCTTACTGGCCTGGGCCACAAATCAGAACTTGTGACAAAGTACATGTCATACTCATTTTGCCACAGTAAAATTCAAAATGTCATGTGACTGGCAGGATGGTCTCGTTCTCCCAGCAATCCTTTGGGGGTAGATTCCATTAGGAATGCCATTTTACAGACAAAGAAGCTTGGATTTGGAATGTGAAGTCCAGAAACATCCACTGGTTTAACCCAATAGTCACAAAATTGGTAGCAATTAGACCTTAGATATCCCAGAGTTATAGAGTATAAGTAAAATACCAAAAGGAACCATAGGATTTAAAGTAAATTAAGTACTATTAATTTAGATAAAAAATACATAGACATTTTCATGTTATAATTTTTTTTTTTTAAGATTGATTTATTTGAGAGAGCATGAGAGGGGAGAGGGTCAGAGGAAGAAACAGACTCCCCACGAAACAGGGAGCCCAGTGTGGGACTCAGTCCCAGTACTCTGGGATCACGACCCAAGCTGAAGGCAGTCATCCAACCAACTGAGCCACCCAGGCACCCATAAACTTTTTTTTTTTTTTTTTAATGAAAGGCCAATCTGAGGATCTAAAGCATCCTAAAAGAAATGCCAAACATTTGTTACGTACAAAGATCCTAGGCAGTGTTTTAACTGCTTGATGTAAATGCTTTCTTTTTTTTTTGATTGATTTTTTAAATGATTTATTTATTTACTTACTTACGTTAGAAAACGGAGGAGAAAGGGAAACAATCTCAAGCAGACTCTGCACTAAGCGTGCAGAGCTGGACTTGGGGCCAGATCTCACAATCCTGAGATCATGACCTCAGCCAAAACCAAGAGTTGGGCGCCGAAGGCGCCCCATTTGACATAAATTACTTAAACTCACAACAGTCCTATTGGCAATTAAAACATGCCATTCTATAGATAAGGAAATAAAGTCCCCAAATCACATAGCTGCTAAGTGGCAGAAGCAGGACCCAAATTATCTGCCCCTAAAATGTGTATTGACTACAGTTTGTTTCCCAAAGAATCCCTCTTGATTCCTCCTTGTATAGAACAAGTGAGACCTTTTTAGAAAAGCTGACAAGATACCAGAATGCCGAAGCAGCAGCGAACCTCCCGCAGGTTCACCTGCTGTGGCATACACATAGACCACCTGCTGGCCACATCCTCCAAGTAGCTGACACGGCAGCAGTGGCAGCAGCACTCGCTCCTAAGGCACCTGTGCAGAGCCAGTTAGGAGGCAATGCCCACAGAGAAGCCAGAGATGGTGAATACACACACGCAGGACAGCAACGTCCTGCCCAAGACGGTGGGCAGCATGGTGGGCCTCGACAACAGCAAGACCTTCACCCAGGTGGCCTTCAAGCCCAAGATGATCAGCCACTACCTGGGCGAGTCCTCCCCCATGTACAAGCCCATGACTATGGCTGGCCCACTATCTGGGTCACCCACTCCTCCACCTCAATCCCCCTCAAGTAGCCCATTAGGTCAATAAAAGTATAGACTTCTCTTTTAAAAAAAAACTAGGATACTTCACTCAGATTTCACATATTCCGAAGAACTATGCCACCTTCACTGCACATTCATTTTTTACCTAAGTACCATTCTTGCCATGTAACCATATATCAATAAATTGGTGCCAATAAATTGGTTTATCAATAAATTTAGGGTTAGGCCTAAGTAATCCAACTCTCTCATGAACAGATCTGAACTGTCAGGGAATATAACGTCACCATAGATTGTATCCTTAAGGCCCTGCTTCTCAAGCTGGAGTCCAGGTAGTTTTGGGGGACAGGCGTGGGAAGAGGAGTGGTCACTGGAGAGTAATACAGGCAGAGTTTTTTTTTAAAGAATTTTTATTTATTTATTTATTTATTT
Organism: Martes martes; assembly: GCF_963455335.1. Lineage (NCBI taxonomy): Eukaryota > Metazoa > Chordata > Mammalia > Carnivora > Mustelidae > Martes > Martes martes. The sequence continues at coordinate 112,006,191 of NC_137894.1, read as the reverse complement.
ATTTGACAGGGAGAGAGAGAGAGATCACAAGTAGGCAGAGAGAGAAGGGAAGCAGACTCTCCACTGAGCAGAGAGCCTGGTCCTTGGACCCTGAGATCATGACCTGAGCCGAAGGCAGAGGCTTAACTCACTGAGCCACCCAGGCACCCCACAGGCAGAGATTTAATACTAGATTAAGATCATAGGTGCCTGGGTGGCTTAGTAGGTAAGTGTCTGCCTTTGGCTCAGGTCATGATCTCAGGGTCCTGGGATCAAGCCCTCCATCGGGCTCCCTGCTCAGTAGGAAGTCTGCTTCTCCCTCTCCTACCGTTCCCCCAACTTGCACTCGCACATGTTCTCTCTCTGAAATAAAATCTTAAAAAAAAAATTTTGGATTAAGATGAGCCTGGACCCACCTTGAATTTAAACTACACATTTGAGCTTTATACCTTTTTTTTCCCCCCTAAAGTACTTAATTTGAGAGAGAAAACACTCACACACAGGGTCGGAGAGGCAGGGAGTCCCAAGCACGCTCTGCACTGCACGTGGAGCCAGACACAGGGCACCATCCCACAACTAGGAGATCCCGACCTGAGCTGAAGCCAAGAGTCAGACAACTGAACTAACTGTGCCACCCAGGTACCCCTTGAGCTTTACCTCTTGAATCCATACTCAATTCAAAGCTAAACAACCAAGAGAATGTAAACATTTGAGAAGCAGTGACTTGTAACAAAAGGCCATCCAATGAATCACCACTAAAAGGAATATCAGAAGCAAAATGGAAAACCTTATTCTATTCCCCAAATTAAGAAGCAGCTACAGCTGCAGAACTCTGTGTATCTTTTGGTCATTGCATTTTTTTTTAATGGTTTAGGATCTCTGATAAATAAATAAAAATCTTTAAAAAAAATTATTTGACAGATCACAAGTAGGCAGAGCGGCAGGCTGGTGGGGGCGGAAGCAGGCTCCCCACTGAGCAGAAAGCCCGATGCGGGGCTCGATCCCAGGACCCTGAGATCATGACCTGAGCTGAAGGCAGAGGCTTAACCCACTGAGCCACCCAGGCGCCCCTGCATTTTTTTTTCTTAAAGATTTTATTTATTAGGGTGCCTGGGGGGCTCAGTCCCTTGCTAAGTATCTGCCTTTGGCTCAGGTCATGATTCCAGGGTCCTGGGATCGAGCCCCGCATCAGGTTCCCTGCTCAGCAGGAAGCCTGCTTTTCCCTCTCCCACTCCCTCTGTGTATATTCCCTCTCTGCCTCTTGCTTATATTTCCTCTCTCACTGTCTCTCTCTCTGTGTCAAATAAATAAGTAAAAATCTTTAAAAATTAAAAAAAAAAAAGATTTTATTTGTCAGATAGAGTGCACACAAGGGAAATGGCAGTTAGAGGGAGAAGCAGCCTTCCTACTGAGCAAGGAGCCCAAGGCAGGACTTGATCCCAGAATCCTGGAGTCGTGACCTGAGCCAAAGGGACTTGCTTAACCAACTGAGCCACCCTGGCACCCCAGTTATTGCATTTTAAAATATAATCCTAAAAATGCCTAGAGATCTGGAAAACTGAAAGAGAAAATATTGAAGATAGGAGAATACGATAACAGTCCAAAGTCACTGGGATCCAAGAGAAAAAAGTATGACCAAATAAAATATCTATAAAAATCCTTTAAAACGATAAAAAACCATAAGGGATATGCACTTTATAAGATCTCAGTACAGGGGCGCCTGTGTGGCTCAGTGGGTTAAGCCTCTGTCTTCGGCTCAGGTCATGATCTCAGGGTCCTGGGATCAAGCCCCGTGTCGGGCTCTCTGTTCAGCAGTGAGCCTGCTTCCCCCTCCTCCTCTGCCTGCCTCTCTGCTTACTTGTGATCTCTCTCTGTCAAATAAATAAATAAAATCTTAAAAAAAAAAAGATCTCAGTACGGAGGCACCTGGGTGGTTCAGTCAGTGAAGGCTCTGCCTTCAGCTCAGGTCATGATCCCAGGGTCCTGAGATCAAGCCCCCACATCAGGCTCCCTGCTCTGCGGAGAACCTGCTCTTCCTCTCCTGCTCCCGCTGCTTGTGCTGTCAAATAATCTTTATCAGGTCTTGCTGTTGGCAATAATCTTGGGCTGGACAGATTCTGACTGTCAGTTTCTCCTTCCCTATCCATGTTTATCTGTGTACCTCCTTGAGCCACATCAAGCATTTAGGTTCTTAGTAGGTATAAGACATCAGGGCATGCCTGGTGTTTTATAATATTAAGCGTATAAATAGAAAAGCTTTATTATCCAATTAATGTTAATATTAACTAATTGTTGGTGATTAACTCATTTAATCTTCACATGATCAATAAGAAATACCTAGGAATCAACCCAGTGGATAAATGACAGAACTTGGGGGAACACACAAGTCCGGTCATGGAATCTAGGATGTAGACTCCAGTAACTGAGAGAATATAGTACTCAGCTCACTATTAAAGAAGAAAGCTGCAAAAAGCCTATAAAAGACCCTAAAGAGAATTTGGCAGTTTAAGATAATGCTCTCCAAGGAAGAGAGACCAAATTTCATAAAAGGATTTGGGTCATTAATCGTGTAACTCTGTGAAGTAGATCAGCAGATTACTTCACAGTCTAGATAATGGGTTCTTCTAAGATTATCCAACTCCATTTGCTCTCATTCCTTACTCCAAACAACCTCCCTGATTATTCACTTAGACTCCCTGTTGCCCTCATACCAGCAAGAGGGCCTCCTAACAGTGGATGTCGGAAGGGCTGTTGCTCACTGTAATTATGAATGGGCATTTTGGTATACACATCACAGTTAGCGTGATTCTCTGGGTTGGAAATCCTGATTAAGCTCTGCATGTAAAGATTTCTGTTCCAGGGACGCCTGGGTGGCTCAGTTGGTTAAGCGGCTGCCTTCGGCTCGGGTCATGATCCCAGCGTCCTGGGATCAAGTCCCGCATCGGGCTCCTTGCTCCGCGGGGAGCCTGCTTCTCCCTCTGCCACTGTGTCTGCCTGTGCTCGCTCTCTCTCTCTCTCTGACAAATAAATAAATAAAATCTTTAAAAAAAAAAAAAAAAAGATTTCTGTTCCTAACTAATTCAAAGAGGTAAATGCACTCCTCTGTTCATTGCAGCATTTTTACAATTACATATGTTTTATATATATATATATGTGTATATATATATAAATAAAATACTCAGCCGGGGCATCTGGGTGGCTCAGTGGGTTAAAGCCTCTGCCTTTGGCTCAGGTCATGATCTCAGGGTCCTGGGATCGAGCCCCGCATCGGGCTGTTTGCTCAGCAGGGAGCCTGCTTCCTCCTCTCTCTCTGCCTGCTTATGATCTCTGTCTGTCAAATAAATAAATAAAAATCTTTAAAATACTCAGCTGCAAAAAGAATGAAATCTTGCCATTTGCAACAACATGGATGGACCTGAAGGGCATTACGCTAAATGAAATAAGTCAGACAGAAAGATACCATATGATTTCACTTATATGTGAAATCTAAAAAACAAAACCAGAAACAGACTCAAATACTGTTGCCAGAGGGAGGAGTGTAGAGGGATGGGGCAATGTAGGTGAAGGGGATTAAGAGGTACAAACTTTTAGTTATAAAATAAGTCCTGTATACTCAGTAATATTGTAGTAACATTGTTTGGGGACAGGTGGTGACCCCTTATGGTGAGCACTGTGGATCTACAGACTTGTCCAGTCACTATGTTGTGTACTTGAAATTACTATTGTATGTCAACTATACTTCAATAATAAAATCTAAACAAAAACCCTTTTCTTCCTGGGTCTACAAAACTGAGGACCAGACCCCCTGAAAGGATTAATATCTTAAGAAACCCTGCCTGAGTTGTCCACCCTATTGGACTCCCAATTCTGCTCTTTATTTTCCAAAAAAAAAAAAAAAAAGGTGCCAGGTAAGGACTAAGGACAATGAGTGTTAAATGACTTAAAGGAAATTCAGAGAGGATTGGGGGGTCGGGTGGGGGGGTCAAAGAATGACTCCCCCAGGGGCGCCTGGGTGGCTCCGTGGGTTAAAGCCTCTGCCTTCGGCTCGGGTCGTGATCCCAGAGTCCTGGGATCGAGCCCCACATCGGGCTCTCTGCTTGGCCGGGAGCCTGCTTCCCTTCCTCTCTCTCTGCCTGTCTCTCTGCCTAATTGTGATCTCTGTCTGTCAAATAAATAAATAAAATAAAATAAAATAAAAAAGAATGACTCCCCCATCAAGTAAAGTTTATACTAGCATTGTTTTGCTATTTTTGTTGTTCTCTTTCCTTACTGGTAGAAAATTTTTATAAAATCAATAAGGAAGTATCTAATCATGAAAGTCCCTACCCCACTTCCCAGGCTTGACTATTCCAGCTTTACAGACCTTTGTACATAAACACAGTTCATACTATTTTTAAATAAGGTGTTGGAGTATGCTTAGCTGCTGTAACTAATCTTCCCCCACAACAATGGCTCAGACCCAGTAAACTGGTTTCTTGTTCATTTAACATCGGGGAGGTGGGGGGGGTGGCATTCTAGGTCAGCAGGAGGCTTTCCTCTGTTCAGTGATTCAGAGATCAAGCTCCTTCTGGCTTGTGGCTCTGCCATCATGAGAGCTTTGCCATCTGTGTGGCTAAGGTTGGGTCTCCCTGGGGTCAAGGCAGCAGGAGAGGAAGAAAGAAGGCTTGTCTGCTTTTTAAAGGCTCTGGCCTAAAAGTGGCTCATCATACCTGCTCACATGGCACCAGTCAACAAAGGCAGGTCTAACTTCTGTCCAGAAGAGAATGGGTTTTGGCTGACAGCTAGCTATCTCTGCCACAATCTCTACTTTTAATTTCTACTGCCATAACCTTTAAGTGATTAAGAACTCACAGTACTAAAGCCTATGTTGCTGATTCTAACTCTTGGCAATCCTAACTATTCTAGTTCATTACAGAGCTGAGTTGGTGAACATACTAGGCCATCCCGATACAGCCTCTTAGGACCTTTCTCCTCCAATGCCTGCTTTACCAAAACCGTCGTAGCACCAAAGGACCAGTGGAGAAGAGCCCAGGATTGGTTTCTAAAGAATTAACAAGGTTCTGAAAGAAGTCACTCAACTCTCCATATTTGGAAAGAGTTGAGTGACTTAATAGAAATGAGAAGTTTGCCTATGGGAGTAATGCAAATGAGGCTGAAGAGAACAGGCATTGTAACCCATAGGGCAGCATTTTTGAGGAATGGGGAGGCTGACAGGATTTTCATGTTTTGTAAGAACAGGATGAACAGTAATAATGAAGCTATTACTTTATCAGAGTGCTGTGGCGATTTCTTTCAGTTAGGAAGGCCCAAGAAATGGTCTCACTGATTTCTAAAGAATCTTAGAGTCCTAGTGAAAAGAGCAAATATTACAATATGGGAAGAGTGTCTGTCTGTCATGCTTGAAGGAGCTGTCCCCTTGTTGGACTTTGTGGCTCAGGTCAATTCATCAGCAAGTCTAGATCGGATGAGACGATGTTGCCCTGCTGCTCTTTCTTCCCAGAAGGCATTGTAGGACAATGGTAGGACAACTTAAGACTTCAAAGAAGCTCTCCTGACAAACTGATTTGAACCAACCTGAGAGGGCTCCCGTGTTTACTTGCAATGGGGAAAGGACAGCTCTGCAGACACTGGCACAGCCTCGCTGCTTCTCCCTGCAGTGAGGGTAATAAAAATCCACGGAATACTACTGACCTTTTAAGCCGAAATGTCACCTTTGGCCTTGATAAACCCCTCCAGACTCCATCAGAGAGGAGTGAGGACACACGTACATCAACAGAATGATGCAACCCACTGGTGGGGAAGAAATCAAAACAGCCCTCCCTGACCTTAGCAGTATCTGGGGACAGCACTTCTGTTCCAGGGCCCCAATCTCGGGGGAATCCCTGAAGGAAGCCAGTGATAGGGAAAGGAACAAAATGGTCTCCATCCACTACGCCGTTCTAGATGTTTCACAGAGAGCAGCCAATCCTCACAGCCTCAGCTGCTATCAGCATCCACCCAGTGGAGAGGAGGAAATTCAGCCAAGTGAATAGCTCCAACTGTGTAGGACAAGCCTGAATCACTCTCTCACTAGAGACTCGCATGAGACAGTGTTCTGAGTCAGCAGCCCCTAAAGGGGCCCCATTTTGTCTCTTGCTCTGACTTCCACTCACAGGGAGCTCTAACTGCTTCCAAGGCTCCCAGCAAGGTAAGAGAAATGGCCTCAGGAGGAGGCTGACACACAGAAGAGTCTGCCACACCACAGGGAGCCCACTAGCAGAATAACAGATTTCAAGAAAAGCTAGGAACGGAGTAGTGTGCAGTTTTTTTTTAAACTGTCCCCAAAGGGTAGCACCTGGGTGGCTCAGTGAGTTAAAGCCTCTGCCTTCGGCTCAGGTCATGATCCCAGGGTCCTGGGATCGAGTCCCGCATCAGACTCTCTGCTCAGCGGGGAGCCTGCTTCCCCCCCACCACCTCTGCCTGCCTCTCTGCCTACTTGTGATCTCTGTCAAATAAATAAATAAAATCTTTAAAGAAAAATAAAATAAAATAAACTGTCACTGAATAGGATGGCATGTTTATTATGAATTGTCAGGAAGAATAAGTCAGTGAAACTTGGGAGAAAGAAAAAGACGCAGATCTCACTTGGAGCTGGGAGGATACAAACGTTAATGGCTTTTGAAAAGTTACAGAATCAAATATCATACAGGACAGACTTAGCCCCAAAGGGAATTCCTGGTATTATAATGTAACTGCTAATCCTTAGAACCTCAAAACTGTACCTAGAAAACCAGCTTATTGAACACAAAGTTGCGAGGTTTCCAGGAGTCTAAAAGTTAGGGGAAAAGGCCAGAGTTACTTCAGGCCATTTGAAATAAGAATTTCTCGCTTATCTCTAAAATGTGATTTGGGTAATAACCTTTGAAGAGGCTATTACTTAAGGCAAAGTCATTTGATTACCACTAAGAAAATGCAGATGTCTGCATTTTAGTAAGTGCATCTGACTGCAGGGGCTGTACAACCCCCAGAATCAGGAGTCCCAGAAGCCTCTCAAAATCCGCTCTTTACTTCTCAGTCTCTGGCTCCAAAATAAGCTGAGTGTATCGGGGAAAGAAATCCCATCACAAAGATAACACCTATTTTTTCTGGTTCACTTCTGGGTCTCTGAGAGGACTGCTTTAACTAGGGCTCTCAACATCTCCTTCTTCCTCCCCCAGTTCTCTGAGGCAGTGAGGAGCCGGCTGAGGAAGACCAGGGCAGGGAGAGTGGCTTGAGGAGGAAGGGTGACCCCGTGCTTCTAGGCTTCATGTCAGACACATCCATCTGACATGCACCAGAGTTTACCTCAAAAATCAAATGATAACAAACATGGTGTCCATAGATGCCTTTGCAGGAATGGGATCCTTGAGTAAAAAATTCTAAATATAGGACTTGAAAATTCAGTTCAAGACATGTAACGGAGATGACTTGCAACACCATTTATAGTTTTCTTGCTACTTGGTTCTCTGGCTACATTGGTCCTTCTTTCCTAAGAAGAGAGTGTCACTGTCTGAAGATAAGCTGAGTAACGAATGCCCTCTGGACCAAACTCACGTCAACCCTCGAAGCTCCTCTAGACCGTGGCGAACGAGCTCAGGCTTTTGCAAATGGACCGTTAGCTGGTGGCGCCCCAGCAGCCTGGTTCCAGTGCAGGCAGGGGTGGAAGGAGAGAAGGGTGCCTCTGGCTTCCCAAGTCACAGCAACATAACCATCTCCTCCATTCAGAACAAGATATTTGAGCTTCTCTGGAAGAGAGATCTGCTAGTGGTAACAGGCCAACAAAACTTCAACCTGCTCCAACCACAGGAAGAGATAATGACAATCCTGGGGATAAAGAACCACTCTCCAGAAAATGTGATCTTTTCTAAGTTCTTCATATTTGACCTTGTTCCAGAAAAGATTTGAAGGGAAACATATCAGACTAGTGACTGACTATAGCTTCATGAGCTAACAGTTCTGATGTATTGCTCCCTCCCCCAGAGCCTGGGCTGGCATCCTAGGGAGTGTTCCCCAGGAACCTGGAACCAGACAGACCACATTCCAGACCCCTCTGGGCGGAAAGCAGAGTGCATACAAGATAGCCACAGGAGGTCAAGTGCCACAACAGACGCAAAAGAAAGAATTCTTGCCCTCTGGCCCCTAACTTCCTGGACGAGTCAAGATCTCCAACCAAGTTCAGTTTCTGAGCTTGTCCTATCTCACATGCTCTTAGGAGTATGATCTGAGATAACAAGGGAAAGCCTCCACACGCTAAGGTTTATATCTTAGTTTAACTGGTTGAAGCATCTTTGTGGTTTTGTGCCCCACCCTACCGTTTCTCTTTTCCTTGAAACTGATGGCGTAACCTAAGACTTCCCAAAACCTGTTTGTAATAGACTGTCATTTTGATAAAATCAGGTTTTGGTGAGAAGTTGCAAACACACACAGGCCCACAGATCGCACACTGAAACGGCTCCTAGAGTCTCCAGCTCTCACACACAGCTTGAATCTTCCAAATCTGTGAAATACTACTAAGGCAAAGCCAATTAATCTTGGAACACCGACTCTCTGAAGCCCTAAGCACGATGCCATCCCCTCTGTGACTCAATTCTTGGGTCACACAGGAAGGAGTTTTTTACTTGTTTTCCTCTTCAGTGGTTTCTGACCTTGTGGCCTGGGGGAAGGAGCCAGGAAGATTTGGTCTTTCTTCTCCCAATCTGAGCATTACCACACCTGTTATATTAATACACCCTCATATCTGAATCTTGAAGGTATTAGCCAGCAATAAAAGTGGAAGAGGGAAAGGCTTACAAGCAGAAGAGGCACAGAATACCTTCAGCCCTATAGAACAATTCACAATTTCCCGGAGCCCAGGGTTCCTGGGAGGACTGTGGAGAAGAGGGGGGTGGGCAGGGGGTAGGCAGGGATGGGGGTAGAGGTGTTGCAAAAGGAGAGTGACAGTGGGGAAGGGGCAGGACGTAGATCCTAAGCAGGGAGCTACTAAGGTTTCCACGTCAAGATGTGACCAATCAAATCTGTGCGGCAGATTTAGTGCCCTGGTGGCCTGAGGGAAATGGATTGGCCCAGAGAAGAGCAGCTCCACAAGGGAGGAAAAAAAAAAGACAAGGCCATAGGAGAGAAGCAACAGATGCTGGTAATACTTACAGTGGGAATGGAGATTAAGGGCCCTCACACCAGCTCTCTGGCTTACTACCAGAGTTTAGGAGGACACAGGAGAAGGGAGTGAAGAAGATGAGAAGTTCGGTACTGGATAGATGGCCTTGAGGTGTTAGAGACTATCTTGTTGAAACTACATGGAGTGGCACCTGGGTGGCTCAGTTGAGCATCTGCCTTTGGCTCAGGTCATGATCACACAGTCCTGGGATGGAGCCCTCTTCATTGGGGCTCCAAGCTCAGGGAGGAGTCTGCTTCTCCTCTCCCTCTGCCCCTCCCTGCATTCGTGCTCTCAATCTCTAATAAATAAAATCTTTTAAAGAAACACATGGAAACCAGTAAATGGATCCATTCTAGGCCATGTTCAATGACAAATAACATCACTTCTGATGGAAGTATACTGCCACCACCTTTGCTGCTGAACAAGAAGAGAGCCTGAATCTGACCAAGGATCTAGATCCAATCATCAGTTTACAGGAAATACAGAAGACAAAACATAGGGCATCTAGGTGGCTGAGTTGGTTAAGCATCTGTCTTCAGCTCAGGTCATAATCAGGAATCCTGGGATAGAGCCCTCAATTAGGGCTCCAAGCTCATCAGGAAGTCTGATTTCCTCCCTCTCCCCCTTCTACCTCCCCCACCCCCCATGTTAGAAAGCATGTGTGCGTGTGCTCTCTCTCAAAAAAATAAAATTAAAAAAAAAAAAAAAAGGAAAAAGAAAAGAACACATCGTAGGACACCACAGAGATGCATCCTGCAAAATTCAAACAGAGATTATACAAATGACCTACTTTCCTCCACAAATACACAGCAAGAAAGAAAAAACAAAAACAGAATGAGGAACCTATCAAGGATGTAAGAGATATCAATCAATATAGAGCTTATTTGGATCCTGAGTCAAACAAACTAAAAAATTAGCACACAAAGACTAATTCGAACAACATCAACTTTAACTGGTGTTAAGGACAGAGATAAAATAAAAGTTGACTGAATATTCCCTATTTAAAAGAGAAAATACTTCTTGCTCCCTTCTGAGAATTTCCTTCTCTGCTCTTTTCAAATGCATGTAAATATAACAATTAGATAAGCCTCTGGCCAGTCTCCCAACCCAGGAAATGTTTCCTGAGGACTGGAGATTAAGAGACTAACTTCTGTCCACACAGGGGATGGGCAGCCTGCTCCAATTTGCAAAACTACCTCCTGCCTTAGAATATGAGAGGTTTGTTTCCCCCCTGGTGGTTGTTCAAATTTCTATGAGAAAGTTAGGATGAGCTCTGACAAATGGTACTGTTCAAGTCCTCTAACTGGTGGACCAGTTACTGTTTATCTTGAAAACACATAATGGGCTGCACCTGCATGGCTTTATAAAATGGCCAGACTTCTTCATCTTTGAAATCTCTTAGACTGCCTGATTTAATGCTTATTCAATAAACTGTTTTCTTTCTCTACTACCTTTGTGGAAAGATTCTCTCGGTTGGAAGATTTTTTTTTTAATTATTTTATCAACCCTGGGCATTTGATATTAACTTCTTTTGGTGTGATAACAGTATTATTGTCATATATATATATAGTATATATATATACATATATAGACATATATATGTCTATGTATATATATGTCATATATATAGTATATATATATATATATATATATGTATGTATATGTATATCTTTAAGATTTAAGTAGGCTCCATGCCCAACACAGGGCTTGAACCCATGACCCTGAGATCAAGACCTGAGCTAGGACCAAGAGTCAGACACCCAACCAACTGAGCCACCCAGACACCAAATTTTATTTTTTTTTTTAATTTTTTTTTCTTTTTTTAAAAGATTTTATTTATTCATTTGACAGAGATCACAAGCAGGCAGAGAAGCAGGCAGAGAGAGAGAGAGGGAAGCAGGCTCCCCACTGAGCAGAGAGCCCGATGCGCGGCTCGATCCCAGGACCCTGAGATCATGACCCGAGCTGAAGGCAAGGCTTTAACCCACTGAGCCACCCAGGCGCCCCAAGACACCAAATTTTAAAGAATTCTTATAATTGGAAGATATCTATTAAAGGTTTTTTTTTTTGAGGGGCAAATAACCTTTTATTAAAGCTTTTTTTTTTTAGGATAATTGGAAGATATATAATAAAATATTTGCAGATGAAACAATATGATGTCTGTGATTTGCTTCAAAAGGCATGGAGTAGGGGTGCCTGGGTGGCTTAGTCAGGAAGCCTCTAACTCTCCATTTCAACTCAGGTCATGATCTCAGGGTCAGGAGATGGAGCTGTGTGTGTCAGGCTCTGCACCCAGTGGGGAGTCTGCTTCTCTTCCTCTCCCTCTGCCCCTCCCTCTGCTTGCCAGCTTGGCTCTCTAAAATAAATAAATCTTAAAAAAAAAAAAAAAAGGCACTGCCACATATTGATGATTGACACTGGGTAACAGATACAACAAATTCACTAGGTCACCATCTCTACTTGGTTATGTTTGAACATTTCCATAAAGTCAAAAAGATACACAGAAGCCAACTGGGCTACAGGTTTGGAGCTGAGCAAAGAAACAAGTGTTGGAGATAAAGCTTTGGAGGCATCAGCATACAGGTGACAGAAAAGCCATGGGGAATAGACAAAATGCCAACTGAGAGAATATTAAAGCAAGAGGATCGAGGGCAGAACCCTGAGGAACACCAGCAGGTAAAGGGCAGATAGCTGAAAATCTAGTCAAGGAACCTGAAGAGCTAAAACCAGAAGAACATGGGGTCTGTTTCAATAAGGAAGGAGTGGAGGGGCGCTTTGGTGGCTCAGTCGTTAAGCATCTGCCTTGGGCTCAGGTCATGGTCCCAGGGTCCTGGGATTGAGCCACACATCGGGCTCCCTGCTCAGTGGAAAGCCTGCTTCTCTCTCCCATTCCCCCTGCTTGTGTTCTCCCTCTTGCTGTGTCTCTCTCTGTCAAATAAATAAAATATTAAAAAAAAAAAAAAAGGAAGGAGTGGCCAACAGTGATAAATAAGGTGAATGCTGCAGTGTCTCCCCTGTTAGAACATAGAAGGTCCGAGACAAGACCGCAGCAAAACCAGTTTCGTTGCAATGATGGCCCAGGACGTCAGACTATAGCAAGTCAAAGTGTGCAAGGGCAGTGGAGAAACCAGGACAGTAAGATCTGCAGCTAATTACTGAAGGGATGGGTTAGAAGTTGAGGAATGAGGAGAAGGAAAGGGTAATTGCTAGAACAAGAACACTCTGAAGGCAGGAGACATAGGATCTGGAGCATAGGAAGGTGGTGTGACCATTTGTTCCTTTGTCCAAGATCTGTTCTTCACTTCTTCGGTGAGACAGCGGACCTCTAGCTGGGAGCATGACCTCTTAGAATTAAGACTAAACTCACCATCTTCCCCTGTAACTGGGTGTGGCCATATGACCCATCGGGGCCAACAGGATAAGCAGGAGTGCCCTGCAGCTTCTCGGAAACTTTCCTTCAGGGAAAGCACAAGTTCTCCCTTCACCTACTTCTGTCCATTCTTGCCCCCTGCTGCCAGATAGGACGCCACACCATCTGGGACCATTAGATAGAGGCCTTGCTGGTGGAACAGCAAGATAAGAATCTAGGTCCAAACTATAAAAACAGAAGGTCCAAACCTGCTCTGGACTTCTCTCCAGACCTGTTTACTGGAGAGTGATTTTTTTTCCCCCCAAGATTTATTTATTTGAGAGAGGGGGTCAGGGAGAGTAAGGGAGGGTGTGGGCAAACAAGCCGAGGGAGGAGGGAGAGGGAGAAGCAGGCTCCCCACTGAGCAGGAACCCCGATATGGGGCTTGATCCCAGGACTGCAGGATTATGACCTGAGCCAAATGAGCTGAGCCACCCAGGTGCCCTTGACATGATTTTTCTAAAACCGCTGTTATTTTGTGCTTTATCACATGCAATTGTATCCACCTGATACAGGGAGGCGGGGTCCCTCATCCTCTGAGGGTGTAAAAGAATCTTGGTCCATACAACTAACTGGGGGGAGTCACGGGGAAAAGGGCTGTTAAGGGAGTTTGTGCCTGAGTAGGAAAGACAAGACCCTGAGGATTGTGGGTAAAGATTTGAAACAGCCGTCATGGGAATCATGGGATATGTGAGAGGGAGTACACCAGGAACACACAGGACTTTAAGAAGTAGGAGGCCATACACTTATGATGGAGCCACTCTGAGTTTCTTCCACCTCCACAGGAGCTGAGAAGGCAGCTGACTGCCCCAAGTCCAGGGATCCGGTTGTACAGGGCAAGAAATGAGTCTCTCTTACTCTACTACTGACTGTATGACCTAGAGAAAGTTTCTCACGGTTTTCAGGACAGACTTTTTTGGTTTGTTCATTCTCAGATTTATAGAGCAAAACAATGTGCTAAAAAGCTGAGAAAAAAAATCATTTTAAGCACATGGCATGGTTATGTCCTAAGAAAAGCTACAACCTCAAGCTATGGCCTCATTCTTAATTCACATTATATTCTAACTTACTTTAATTCTCCTTTAAATTGTGGTAAAATACACATAAAAATAATCACTTTTAAGTGGTATTAAGTACATTCACATTATTATATAACCATCACCACCATCCTCCTCCAGAATTCTTTTCTTCTGTACCCATTAAACAATATTTCTTCATTCTCCCTTCCCCCAGGGTGCTGGGCAACCACCACTCTGCTTTCTGTCCCTATACATTTGTGATTACTCTAGGTACCTCGTAAGTGGAATACAGTATTTGTCTTTTTGTGACTGGTTTATATCACTTAGCATAATGTTCTCAAGGTTCACCCATGTTACAGCATATGTCAGAACTTCTTTCCTTTTTAAGACTAATATTCCATTGTACATTGGTATCACATTTTACCCATCCATTCATCCATCAATGGGCTCTTGGGTTCCTTCCATTTTTTGGTTATTGTGTGCAATGCTATGAACATGGGTGTATAAATATCTCCTCTAGACCCTATTTTCAATTCTTTGGGGTATATTCCTGAGGTGAAATAGCTGATATGTTAACCATTTTTCATTTTTTGAGAAGCTGCCATATTGGTGTTTTTCTTTTTAAGATTTTATTTATTTGACAGAGATCACAAGTAGGCAGAGAGGCAGGCAGAGAGAGAGGGGGAAGCAGGCTCCCTGCTGAGCAGACAGCCCAATGTAGGGCTGGATCCCAGGACCCTGGGATCATGACCTGAGCCAAAGGCAGAGGCTTAACCCACTGAGCCACCCAGGCGCCCCTGCCATATTGGTTTTGACAGCAGCTATATCATTTTGCATTCCCACTATAGTGCACAAGAGTCCTAATATCACCACATCCTCACCAAATCTTGTTATTTTCTGGGTTTTTATTTGTTTTTGTTGTTGTTTTTGACACTGGCCACCCTGATGGGTATCATTTGTTTTTAACAAATTAAGAATGACATAGTAGCAAGAGCCTAGCACAACGTCCAGAACATGGTAAATGGATAACAACTTTGAAATGAAAGGTGTAATTTAAATTCTTTGCTGCCTGCTCCCTTTCTAAGAAGGAAAGATTTGGTTATTTGCTAAATCCCAATAGTGCCCTTTAAGAGATTTACCTACATCTTCGATGTAGGCTTTTGCTACAGCATATTACTCAGCAAATTACTTATTGTAGAACGGCTTCATCACCTTCCAGAAAGAAATCAGCACCCATTGCCAGCCACTCCCCGTTGCCTTCTCCCCGCCAGTCCCCAAATTAATCCACTTTGTCTCTATGGATTTGCCTATTATGGACAGTTCATATAAATGGAATCATAGAATATGTAGCCTTTTGTGTCTTTCTTTCACTTACTATAATGCTTTCAAGTTTCATCCCTGCTGTAGCATGAATTAGAAATTCATTCTTTATGATTCAGTAATATTCCACTGTATGGATATAGCCTTTTTTATTTATTTTTTTTATTAAAACAACTTAGATATCCCATAAAAATCCAGATTTCTGGTTTTTCTTGAAAAATTGAAGAGTAAAAGGCCTTCCCCTTCCCACAGAGCAATCACTGGCTAGAGCTTGATAATAGCAGCTTGTTCCCTAAACATTCCCAGGCACCTTTCTGTCTCTGGGTCTTACTGTTCCTTCTGCCTAAAATGCTCCCAGTTACATACCTTGCGCCTTTCTTCATCTGCCAAAGGTCTGCTCACATGACTCCTTGCTGAGGCCTCCCCAACTACATATGCAATGCCTGCTCTATCCCCAATACTTGCTATCCCCCACCACTTGCTTTCATTTTTTATCATCTGGCATACTATATGTTTTACTTAAGTCTGTTTCCAACCACCCTTCATTAGAATGGGTGCTCCAAGATAACAAGGCTTTCTTTTGTCCACTATTATATTCCCAGTATCTAAACCTTAGCAGTGCTCAAATTTTTGGAATATAGAAATTAGTGAAAGAACTTGTTATAGTTTTTAAGTGACTAAAAGCTGCTCCTAGAAAAGTAAACCTGAAAATGATGTTTAAAATGCCTTGATACATACTTTATATTACTTACATTTTAAGTTCAACCATTTTAACAGATGTCTACAGTCTTATAACTCTATTAAGATATAGGCTTAAGATCGAGAACACTGAAAATGATTTAAGTCATGGTAATACATTAAAGTTGGTCTGTTTACTACAGTCAGGCATGCCTAGAACTTAAAAATGTCTTTAGTTAAAACTTGAGGTGGTTTTCAGGAGTCACATTAAGGAACGTGATGGTTCAAAAATCAAAGGACCAAGAGAACAGGGAGCTGCTAAAACCCAGAGAGACTAAGATCTAGTCCTAAATTAACTAAAGGCCAAAGAAACTGTAACCTAATGAGTTATATTAACTTACAAGAAGACTGTGTCAAGTACTAGGGAAAAAGGCAAACAAAAGAACAAGAATTTATTATCAAGAGGCTAGAGAGAGACTTAAAGTATCCCAGTCCACATGACAATTTTTCTCACTAGAATTTGTAAACTGCATATCAATCAGGATCTCTAAACTGCAAGCAACAGAAACCTGTTCTAGCTAATTACAGCAGAAAAGCAATTTATTCAATTTGGGTAACTCCTGGAATCTTTAAGAGGGCTGATATCTGGGTTAAAGGCCACAGTACCAGCAATTATGGCTCCCGACGTCCCACAGCAGGACGGTCTGGTAAAGATCTAGAGCTCCACTACTCGGGAAAGGCACTGCATGCAGCTGGCACGGCTGACCCCAGGACGCTGGACAGAAGCCACTGCTGGCACTGTTACCACCCTGCCCATCACAGAATGAATTCTTTGCTGCCCCTTCTTGAATTTCAAGTCAAAGTTTAGAATGTGTGCTTCTATATGTGGAGCCTAGGTCAAGGGCCCACAACTCTAGCTGCAATGAGAATAAGGCAGAATGTGGGTAGAGAGAAGTCTAAAGACGTAGATGAAGGTCAAATTGCGGTGCTATGTGTTCTACACTTCAACCTAGGGGTCGAAGGACAAATAGCAAAATGTAAAACTATTAAATGAAACTGGATTAGAAAAATGTATCTAGTACAAGCCTGAGATTTCATTGCTTATTATAGATTCAGGCTACGTTTAAAAATTATGAACCTTTAAAGCCAATTTTAAGAAATACAAAGTGAATAATACGGCAAATTAGAAAAGATGGTATATGAATGACAAGACTGAAAAGCATGGATGCATGTAAAAGAAAGCCATGGAAAGACTAAGCAAAGGATAAATGGTCTTAGAAAGCTTACTCTGGTGGCAGCGAAGAATGTGAACCAAGGAAGGTAAAAAAGGGACAAAAGAAACCAATGGAAAATTACAGTCAAGTGTGAAGAGAGAGAACTACATCAGCACCATTACGGCGAAGAACTCTTATCTTCTAGGAGGGGGAAAAAAATCAACAAGACTTTGTGACCAACAGATGTAAAGCACAAAACAGAAGGAGCAAAGAATTGTGATGGTCTTTTAGTTTGACTTGAGTGACTGAATAATGGGTGACAGCATGAAACAGACAATGGGAAGACAGCAGGAGAAACAGATCTGAGGAAGAAGATAAGGAATTTTGTTTTGAACAAGTGCAGTTTGAGACACCTGTGAGAGTGAGATGAGGGTCCTTAGAACCAAGCTGGAGAAATACTGGGGTCAACATTTAAGGGTTGGGAGGAAGAGGAGGATCCCACAAAGGAGTCCAGGAAGGACTAGTCAATGGAGACAAGAGACTCAAAAGAGAGGGGTGTCATTGCTCACAGTATTTCCAGAATAAAGCGATCAGTTGTACAGTAGAGAGGCCCAGCAAAATAAAGGCTGACAGATCAGGAATTACAGCTCGAGGTAATTTCAGTGGAATAGCAAGGTGGAGGCCAGGCCAAGTATCACGATCACACAACTAATGAATGTTAACATCCCACTGCAAGCAAATACATATCCCGGACCTCACACACCAATCTGTACCGAATAGTTCTCAGATCTTCCTGTTAAACTACCTCAGGCCCTCTATCAGCTCTTCCTGAAGCAGACCAGATTCTGGTCCCAACCAAAGAGATTCCTGGTCTGTTATCTGATGGAGCACCAAATGGAACAGGAAGGACAAATGTCTCTAGCTTGTTGAGAGGAACCAGAGGGGCTCCCACATGGCTTCCAGAACTCCAGCCTAAGTTAATTTAAAGAGTTGTTTCAGTGGCTGGCATCTCTTTTCAGTACCTCAGCTGAGTCAAATTACCTAATTACAATGCTAAAGCCCTCAAACTGTTCATCTCCGTTGACAGCTAACCTCCCCACCCCCACCCCCGCCCTCCCCCCCTCCCCCCCCCAACACTCCTTCAACTTCCAAAGAAAAAACGGGGCCAATGATCAATGACCGTGGCTTTCAGGGCTCACCAGAATCAGGAGCAGAGGCACCGAATCTGAGCCCTTGGGAGGCCAACTGCCTCTTCATTTCTCCCAGGCTCTCTGCATACACTCAGATAAGGGGTCACCTGAGAGAGGAGCCAAGTGTCCTTACTAAACCCAGGGTTAAAAAAAAGGGAAAACCAAACCCAGACACTAAGTCAAATCCATTCATTCCAGAAAACAGGAAGTTTGACCAATGCCATGGCAACACCAGCAGCCTGTGACATCAGAGCTGAGGGCAAGGAACAAAGGAATTTGTGAAAGTTACCTTTCCGTGGGTCCTCTCCGCCTTGAAATCTGACCCATGCTGCCTGTTCAAAAGTGCACTGGTACCTTAGTACTGCTTTACAATAGAGCAACTGAACTTCTCTTGGTACTTTTCTCCAACCTATTTTTGGAGATTAGCCAAAACCACACGCTGCAAATGTGCTGAGTGCCACACTCTTATTAATATGCAATGAGATTCTATTCTGGGCTGCTGGTCATACTGGGCTGCTGGTCATCCTGGCCTACCAGTCAGCTACAGGGCAAGGATATAAATTGTAAGGCTAAAAAAAACTTAAAGGGAAGACCAAAATAAACTGCAGCTTCCCCATCACTTTAGGTTGAGAGTAGACAGAGGAGGTATTTGAGGGAGTAGTGTTTAAGGGAGAATGGCTATTCCAGGTTGAAGCGGAAAAGTATCATGAGCTAGGACAGGAAAAGTCCACAAAGCATGAGCCACAGATGTGCCCCTCCCCCTCATTCGGCAGCCTCAACTGAATATTATAAATGTGTCCTGTGTAAGGCTGAAACTGATTCTTGTCGCTAAAGGTAGAATGGAGGACTGAGCAGGCAATTCAAGCAAGGCCAGGCCCAGTTCATCAGATGGGCTGCAGGGGTTTATCCAGTATTTAAAAAAAAAAAAAAAAAATAGTGATTCCCAGAGATTGTGGTCTTCAGTGTAAAACGCTGCCTTTTAAAAAGGCTGAGGGGCCCCTGAGTGGCTCAGTTGGTTAAGCAACTGCCTTCAGCTCAGGTCATGATCCTGGAGT
The DNA here is from genome assembly GCF_963455335.1 of Martes martes. NCBI lineage: Eukaryota > Metazoa > Chordata > Mammalia > Carnivora > Mustelidae > Martes > Martes martes. Next base: position 111,987,155 of record NC_137894.1, on the reverse strand, counting down.
CCTGGGATCTAGTCCTGCATCCGGCTGCCTGCTCAGCGGGAAGTCTGCTTCTCCCTCTGACCCTCTCAGCCTCTCGTGCTCTCTCTCACTCTCATTCTCTCTCAAACAAGTAAATAAAATCTTTAAAAAAAATTAAAAAGGCTGAATGTGTACCGCTGATTTAAAGGGACAGGATCCTCATTTATAAGCAGGAATAGAAACTTCTTCCTGTTAGGTAACTGATGACACATTAAAACTGAATCTTCATTTCTCTTTCATCTTTGGTGGTGAGCTTAGAGAGTCATTAAAAGAATTAAGAGATTCTACTGAAGAAGGATCTGTAATTATTTAACAGAGAAAAGTTTTGAGTAGTGAACCAAAGACACCACATCTAGATCTAGCCAGAGGCACAGGAAGTAACCTCAGCTCAAGGTGGTTTTGGTGACTTCACTCGTCCTGTGTTTTAGAAGGAAATGGTCCACCCCCGGAATGGACTCAGTTTTCAAAGCAAGAGTGGGGAAGAGATTTATAGTTAACCTAGATTCCCCATTGCTATCTGCAGCACCCACAGCTCGCTGCTGCCACGCCTTCTGCACTTACAGCTTCAGAAAAGATCTGGGAATTGTCCTCATATAAATGGAGGAAATGGCTTTAAACAGCAGCTAGGAACATTCAGGTTAGGTAAAGGAGCCTTCCTATCATAACAGTTGGAGTTTGGTGCCCTCTTACCAAAAGAAGGGTTCTCTATTACCATATAAATGGCATTTATCTTTGGGTCAGGTTCTGTAACTTTACAGTACTATCCTCATTACATGACTGCAACTGTCCTGCAGATTATTTGGGAGCTTGTGAAAATGTACATGTCTGGGTCCCACCCAGAGCCAATAAATCAGACTATTCCATGGAGAAGCCTAGGAACCTGTATTTTTAACAAGTAATCCAAGTGATTTTCATCATCAGGGAAGTTTGAGAAACACTGATCTAAAGCTCTGCTTATAGTAATAAAAAGCTATTCATCCTGGGGAGGAGATGAAGGATAGGAAGAGAGGAAACTGGCTAGACTGACAAATCAGAAGCACACGCTGATGGAGTTCCGAGAGCTGGAATTTGAGAGGGAAAAGCTGACTGAGCAGTTAGAGCTGAACCTAGCCAGTATTCTTCCCACTGCTTGCTCCAGACCCCACTTCACTCCACCTCCTTGCCTTCTACACAGTTACTCTCCTTATTGCCGACAAGACTTTGCCTGAAGACTCCCAGATCTTAAACTGCAGATGGAATCAAAGGGAGGATGAGAGACTTCCTAAGTACAAGCAGACACTGTGCAGTCCCTGGGCAGGAGAGGAGACTGAGCTGGCCTGCTACCAGCCATCACAGGATCTAAACTCCAGCCACTTACCCAAATTGGACAGTCTTTTCATCAAGCCAGCCTCTCTCACGGCAGCAGGACCATATTCCACTCCTTTTCTTTTCTGTCACATAAATTACACAGTTAGATGTGAAAGAAGTGGGTTAGAAATAAGACCACTTTATTTCGCAAAAATACAGAAATCTGCTATTCTATACTTAGTTCCCAACATATCCCTCTGAAAACCTGTGACACCATCAGCCCTTCCTTGTATTATTTTCGCCTGAGGTCTGCTCTTTTCAAACACTTGCAGGGGAGGAGCAAAAAAAAAAAAAAAAATTACTGGAATCAAATCAATCTCCAAGCCCCTGACTGTGGGAAGAGCAAGCGGAGGCCAAGACAGGGAAGGGCCTTAGCCTGGTCTGGATCCGGTGCTTGGCGGGGGGGTGGGTTGTGTGTGTGGCTGGCGGAGGCCTGAGCCTGGGCTTCTCGAGCACTGAGCTCTCCACGACTGCTGGTTTCTTCCATTGAAGAGAACAAAACAGCCCCTCCCGTGCCCTCGCCGCTGAAGACGGCAGCTCCAATTTCCCCGCCAATGAATGGTTTCTGAGAAAGGATCCTGAAGCCTTAAATCCCCGGTCGCTCTCTTCAACCTCTTCTCTCTGGACGTTCCACCGGGTATTCTGGCCGATTTGTCCCCCTCCAGCCCCTCCCTGAAATCCTGCCCCAACTCCCCAAGCGGGACCCATCACTTTCCCTCTTCTCGGGAGGAAGGCCGCGGAGACCCGCCAGCCCGCGGCCCCTGCCCGCAGCGCAAGCAGGATGCCCTCCATCTCCTTTCTCCTTCCCCATCTTCTACCAGAGGAAACCCCACGTGCTCTCCCGGTGCCCAATCGTGGGACCCCACCACCTCGTCCCCCTCTCTGTTCCTCCCCATCTTCTCCTCGTCTCCCCGCTCCTCACCCCACCCCCGCTTTCTCCTGGTTCTGCCCCTCGGTGTCAGGTCCCGGTTCTCACCTGTCCCTGTGAAAACGGGGCTCCGATCACAGCCACCGAGTGAACGGACTTCTTCAGGATGGAATGCACTCGCGTCCGGAGGAGACGCGACAGGCTGCTTCTCAGGGACATGACTGGCAGCGCGGGAGGGAAGCTGAGAGAGAGAAACGCTACTCCGTGCGGCTCGCCGCCTTAAGTGAGCGCTGCAGTCCGGCGCTGCGCTTCACCTACCCGGGCGCCCCTTGCACCGCCCCGCCCTGTGACGTCACCGCTGCCCGGCCCCGCCCCCCACCAGCCCCCGACACACCTTCCCGCAGACCCCGCCCCCTGCTCCTGGCCTGGACACGCCTTCGCTGACGTCACCCCGCCCCAGCCGGGGCTCTCCCTCCCGGGAGGAGCCCCTGCCGCTGACGCCACAAGGCTAGTGTCAGTGTCGGGCCAATAAGAGCGCGGTCACGGACAGGTATGTCCCGCCTCGCGAAGAGGCCGGCCCCTGCGAAGTTAGCGAATTCCGCGGAACAGGGGAACCAACTCGCAACCACGCAGATCGCGACTCTTCACACAAATGCATGCCCGGCAGGTGCCAACTCTAGGGAAGGGCTGCCCGGGCTGGATCTGGGCTAGTCTGACCTCGCTTGAGTGCTCTGCCAAGATGAAGCCAGCATCCATCTGCTCTGTTCCATCTCAGCTCTGGGTCCAAAAAAACACACTTACCCATCTTTGGGCTTTGAAGGCTAGGAGATCAAATACAGATAGAGCTCTCTGGGCCGGGAATGTTAATAAAAACTCACATATCCTAGGTATTTTGGTTGGGGAGATTAGGATTTTACAAACAATCACTTTCCAGGTGTTTCCAATTCTTTACCTGAATAACGGGAGCACTGTTACTAAAAAACAAACTAAGCAACGTATCTGGACTGTTCCTAAAATTTGGGGAGGCTATAGAACTGAAAACAACTAGAGTCGTAATAATATTTTAATAATCATAGCCAACTTAAGTTCCAAGAACGTTTAGCCCTCTAACAATTCCATAAATCGGGACTATTTTAAAGAGGAGGAAACAAGATCAGAGAAGATAACTTCCCCCAAGTCATATAGCTTGTAAGTGACAGAGTTGTGTGACTCCAGATTCCAACCAAGTTCTTACCAAGGGCGGGCTTGCAGAAATTTGGACATTAGTCCTACCAAAATACATTTTTACCTAAACAACAGAAAATTATCTCACCTGATGCCAACTTACATGCTGCTCTCCAAAACAGTTCAGAAATCTCCATGGCAACAGCATAACTCCAAGGAGCTTTAGTATTATAAGGTAGTTTATTTCTAGAGGATAAATTTTATACCTGTCTCCCCCTGCTGGTTTAACAAAGACATGCCTGAAGCTTTAGCAAAAGAAGCGGACCATTACTGTAAGGCAGTAGTTCTAATCTAAAAGTGTGATCCTCGCATCAGCAGCATCAGACTTTACATACTTGTCAAATGGAATTTGTTGGGCTCTTCCCCCAAATTTACTGACTCTCAGTAACTCTGCGGTGGAGTACCAGCAACCTAAATTTTAACAATCTCTCCAGGGTCAGAAGTTGTGGGGAGCCATAGGGGTGTGGTCAGGGATTCAGTCACACTTGTTTCAGATCCTTGGAATTATCTTGGTACCTTTTTCCTATCCATCACCACATCTAATTTTTTCCCCCTTGACTGTATTTTCTCAAATTGATTTGGGCTCTCCTGGACTCCAGCAAAACTGGTTTCTGGAGTACCTACTTTGGGTCACCAGATTGAGCTTTCTAATGTACTACATTAATCCTGCACATCATTTCAGTGGTTTTCCATTATCTATAGTTTAGTCAGAGGTGAATGATCAGTTCCACATTATTATGGTCCCGGGGGGGGGGGCGGGCAGTAGATTGTTATATTACTATTGTCCTTTAAAATTCTAATTATTGGGGCGCCTGGGTGGCTCAGTGGGTTAAAGCCTCTGCCTTCGGCTCAGGTCATGATCCCAGGGTCCTGGGATCGAGCCCCGAATCGGGCTCTCTGCTCAGCGGGGAGCCTGCTTCCCCCTCTCTCTCTGCCTGCCTCTGATCTCTGTCTGTCAAATAAATAAATAAATAATCATTTAAAAAAAATAAAATAAAATTCTAATTATTGCTTCCATACGTCCGAAATATTTTTGTTTTTGTTTTTTTTTGTTTTTTTTGTTTTCAAAATAGGCATTTATTTTCAAAATAAGTTATTAAAGAGAATATTCTAAAGTTATAAAAGTCATAGAAGAATAAGTTGTTTTAGAAATTTACAACTTGGGGCGCCTGGGTGGCTCAGTGGGTTAAGCCTCTGCCTTTGGCTTAGGTCATGATCTCAGGGTCCTGGGATCAAGTCCCGCATTGGGCTCTCTGCTCAGCAGGGAGCCTGCTGCCTCCTCTCTCTCTCTGTGCCTGCCTCTCTGCCTACTTGTGATCTCTCTCTGCCAAATAAATAAATAAATTTTTTTAAGATTTTATCTGTTTATTTGACACAGAGAGAGAGATCACAAGCAGGCAAAGAGGCAGGCAGAGAGAAAGGGGGGAAGCAGGTCCCCTGCTGAGCAGAGAGCCCGATGCGGGGCCTGATCCCAGGACCCTGAGATCATGACCTGAGCCGAAGGCAGAGGCCTAACCCACTGAGCCACCCAGGTGCCCCTAAATAAATAAAATCTTTTTAAAAAATTTACAACTTGTACTTTGTTATAGCATAAGTGGAGGACCCTTCCTCAGATCCAAATAAGTTGCTCTGCTTTTCTTCTTCCTTTATTGGAGGACCTAAATATTTTCTCTAATTCAGTGGCTGCCAACACACACTCTATCCTTGACAGGTTGCTGGCAGTGTGTATGTGTGTGGGGAGTGGGGCGGGGGAGCCCAGTGAATAGGGAAGCCCTGATCATGGTGTTTGCCAATTTCCAGGTTTATATACTCCCAAGCTACCATTGTGATGTCACTGATCATGGAGTTGGGGAAAGGTGCTCCTCATATAGTATTTCCACTGTACAGATATGATCAACATAAATAACCTCAAGAGCACAAATAATAACACTAGATTTATAAAATAATTAGGCAATGACAAGTTTTGAATGTATATTATCTTTGTTTTTAATACAATTTACTTGTAAGTCTATATTATTTGATTTTTAACAACGATTTTTAACAACTGGCTTGAAATAGTCTTGAAAATTTAACAATAGGGTTTTGCAGGTGGCAAGCATACCTTCAGTATGTCTCCAGCAGGATCCAGCATATCGCTGTTTACTGAAAATCCAAGGGAACACAGAAAAGACTAAACTGGAAATTCCCAAGGGCTGGGACCATAACTCTTTCTGCTCATCATTTTAGCCCACCGAATATAGTGTTTGGCACATAGCAGGAGCGTGGCAAATAATAGACCTTCCAGATTTTTATGAAATCCTTACTCATGTGCTTTGGTCTCTGGTTCTGATATGGAAGTCCCCAAAGATTTCTTTCTGGTTTCTACTTTAACATTCTAAAGAACTGAGCTCACCAACCACACCTTTAGACTCTAAAATTTAGAACCTCTCTTCCGTTTAAAAAAAATATATATATTTGTTCAGTCATTTATTGCCAATACTTACTGAGCACTCAGTGTGCGCAAAGCATTGTTCTATGTGCTGTTCAGAGAGATGAAGACATAATAGCTCAACACTCCCACTGCTTACATTCTAGTGGGGAAAAGAATCAAGTAGTCAAATAATTTCAGATAGTAGTAAGTGCTATAGGGAAAATAAAGCAGGGAAATGGGGCACAACGTGCTGTTTTAGAAAGGGATATCAAGGAAGATCTCTCCAAACTAAACTTTGAGCCAGACACGTGAATGATGAAAAGGAGCTGGTCATAACAAGTTCTGAGAATAGAGCCTTCTAGGTTTACAGGAACAGCAAGATCCAAAACCATAAAGCTAAAACATGCTTACGGATCAGAAGAAGAACAAGAATGCCTGTGTAGCCCAAATGTGCAGAACAAAGGGTGTATAGTCAATTGAATCTGATTCATAGGCAGGAAACAGATCTCAGAGGCAGCACTGAAGAGCATGAATTTCAGAGGAAGAATTTTTTTTTTTAATTTATTTATTTGACAGACAGAGATCACAAGTAGGCAGAGAGGCAGGCAGAGAGAGAGAGCAGAGAGAAGCAGGCTCCCCGCCAAGCAGAGAGCCCGATGTGGGACTCGATCCCAGGACCTTGGGATCATGACCTGAGCCAAAGGCAGAGGCTCTAACCCATTGAGCCACCCAGGAGCTCCCAGAAGAAGAATTTTTACACAAAGGCAGAGGGTTAAAATTTCTGAATCTACGTTAGGGAGTTGGGAATATTTGGTCCCTTCTTTGTTTTGCTCTTCTATCCCAGGTGTGGTAGAATTAACATAACAACCCTAGGATACAGTTAAGGTAAGGAAACAGAGGATGAGTTCCATAGAGGGTAAAATAGACTGTTTACCATGCAGCGGGAACTCCTGGGCTCAGTAGAAAGGCTGGATAGAGGGGAATAAGGAAGGGGAATAACTCTAAGTGATGGTTTCATCCTCTACCCAACCCACAGCCTGGTCTGGAGGCAGCCACCTGAGCCCCTTTCATACTCCTCACTGCCCCCACACCACCACAAGCAGAGGGGTTTTCATCACTTGATCAATGATAGGGGTGTGAAAGCAGAAACATGGCTGCCATCAACGTATAAATGAAACTAAGGTGTGAAATCTGTTTTAGCACCAGTGGAGGCCAGGCTTCAAAGGATACCTGAATGCTTTTTCCTTTGTTCAGGTTCCAAACTGAAAACAAGTCTTAAGCCCTCTGCACCTGGAAGTTCTATTTGGAACATTCTGTAGCCAAACTAATGAAAATTCTCTCCTTGGTGAGTTACAGACAGAGACTGCATTAGGTGGAGTTGTCACACAAAGGAAACTTTATTTGCAGCAAATCAGGAGACCATGGAGAATAACTTCCAAAGCTAGCTTGGGGGGTTAGTGGGTTTCTTTGAACAGGAGGATGAATATTCAGAAAGGGGAGCTTTGTCATTGCATGTAAAGACGGGCATAAGTTTGCACAGGTGCATTCAGAAGACATGCCTACACAGGTATCCCGTGTTATGCTAATGAAGCTCGTGCTCCTCCTTGGGCAGAGATTTTAAGGGTATGATGAGGTCCAGGTAACTGTCAGACATTCCATGGTCCCTCTGCTCCGGTGTGAATCAGCGGTCAATCTTACAGTGCTCTAGGCTGAGGAGTTTTCCCTGTTGTTTGCCTCAAAAAGATAAGGTTAACATTCCCATGAGGAAGAACGGTGTCCATAGGGGTCTTGCTGGTGACAGTTTTAACCTCATAAGCGTGGGGCACAGTTTCTTCCTACCCCCCGCCCTCCTTTCCTTCACTTAATTTCTTCTCTTTCCGTGTCAAAGTCCCTTCTCTGAAGAAGCCTTTCCAGACCTCCCAAGTTGAATTAGACATAATCACAGAATTTGCTAAGATTACTGAATGGTTCCATATGCTAGATCCCTGCCCACCACTTCCCAGTTGTTATTTAATCCCCATCACAAGGCGTGCGATAGGCACTATTATCATCTCCATTTCAGATATGGTAACCAACGCTTGCAAAGGCTAACAAATTTGCCAGAGCTCATGCAGGAAGTGGCCAAAAAGCAGAATCTCAAACTCGAGATAGATCAAGGGTTTTTTTTTTTTTTAATTTTATTTATTTATTTGACAGACAGAGATCACAAGTAGGCAGAGAGGCAGGCAGAGAGAGAGGGGGAAGCAGGCTCCCTGCTAAGCAGAGAGCCTGATGCGGGGCTCGATCCCAGGACACTGGGATCATGACCCAAGCCGAAGGCAGAGGCTTTAACCCAATGAGCCACCCAGGCGCCCCAGATCAAGGGTTTTAAATACTCCTGGCATGGTTCATTTAATCCTCTGAATTATAATTGTCTATTTATTTATTTGTTAAGATTTTATTTATTTATTTGACAGAGATCACAAGTAGACAGAGAGGTAGGCAGAGAGAGGGAAGCAAGCTCCCTGCTAAGCAGAGAGCCCAACACGGGGCTTGATTCCAAGACCCTGGGATCACGACTGGAGCCGAAGGCAGAGGCTCCAACCCACTGAGCCACCCAGGTGCCCCTATAATTGTCTATTTATTTTTTAAAAGATTTTATTTATTTATTTGACAGACAGAGATGGCAAGTAGGCATAGAGGCAGGCAGAGAGAGAGAGAGGTGGAAGCAGGCTCCCCGCTGATTAGAGAGCCCAATGTGGGGCTTGATCCCAGGACCCTGAGATCATGACCTGAGCCAAAGGCAGAGGCTTTAACCCACTGGGCCACCCAGGTGCCCCTAATTGTCTATTTTATTTTATTTTTATTTATTTATTTTTTTAAATTTATTTACTTGACAGAGATCACAAGTAGGCAGAGAGGCAGGCAGAGAGAGAGGAGGAAGCAGGCTCCCTGCTGAGCAGAGAGCCTGATGCGATGCGGGGCTTGATCTCAGGACCCTGAGATCATGACCTGAGCCGAAGGCAGAGGCTTAACCCACTGAGCCACCCAGGTGCCCCCTGATTGTCTATTTAAAGGACTATCTCCTTCTCCTTAAGAGCAGCTTCTTTGAGAGCAGGAATGGTGCCTTACTGTCATTTAATACCGTGCCTAACACGAGAGGTATTCCATAAATTTTTATTGGATGGTTAGATATTAAATGGCATATGAAAATGTCTTTTTTATTGTATGGAGCACTGGGGTGGTGCAAAAACAATGAATACTGTTACGCTGAAAAGAAATTTAAAAAAAGAACTTAAAAAAAAAAGAAAGTGTCTTTTTTAAAAAAAGATTTATTTCTTTGAGAGAAAGTGCTCACAAATGGGGGGGAGGGCAGAGGGAGAGAATCTTCAAGCAGACTCCCTGCTGAGCACAGAGCAGGACTCAATCTCATGACCCATGAGATCATGATCTGAGCTGAAACCAAGAGTCTGACCCTTGACTAAGCCACCCAGGTGCCCCTGAAAGCGTCTTTTAAAATAAGTCACATCTCTTTATGTTATGAAAGTTCTGATGATGGAATTACCATTCTTATATGGGACACAGAAGATTTTATGGAATTAGCATTCAAGCTGAGCCTTAAGGATTTTCTAGGAGGAATCTGCAGAGCGTTTGGGGAATGGTGAGAATACTGATGTCAGCTAACAGGCATGAATTTGATTGATAGAAGACGGGGAGAGTCAGTAAGTATTTGAGAGCCCACTAGTCAGACAATGTTCTAGGGATACTGTGATAAACAGAGTCCAACCTCTCCTGAAGATAGAGATTACGGGTACTAATAGGTATGAAAATAAAACAAGGTAATTTTTTTTTAAAGATTTTATTTATTTATTTGACAGACAGAGATCACAAGCAGGCAGAGAGGCCGGGAGAGAAGCAGGTTCCCCGCTGAGCAGAGAGCCCAACACGGGGCTCGATCCCAGGACCCTGGGATCATGACCTAAGCTGAAGGCAGAGGCTCCAACCCACTGAGCCACCCAGGCGCCCCTCAAGGTAATGTTCTATAAAAGAGTTTTGGGAACCCAGCATGGGCCATAAAAATAGAGTTATCTGAATTGTTTGATCAGATTCTTTCCTTTTTTTTTTTTAAGATTTGTTTTATTTTTTAAAAAGATTATTTATTTGAGAGAGAGAGAGCATGAGCAGGAGGGGCAGAGGGACAGGGAAAGAGAATCTGAAGCAGACTCCCCACTTAGCGTGGAGCCCAATGCAAGGCTGGATCCCAGGACCGTGAGTTCATGCAAAGTTGAAATCAAGAGTTGGCCACTTAACCCACTGAGCTGCCCAGGCACTTCGATAATTTTTTTTTTTTCTTACTATTCATGTTCATAGATACTCAATCCAAGAGTAACTTCACTAGTAGAAATAACTACCCATCTTACTAAAAGTAAGTCAGATTAGTTCTGTGTACTGTGACCATAATGCTCAATTCTCTCAAATATATTTTCTGTTTCTTGTAGCCAGTATTCTTTGGAAAATGTAGCAAAGGCGGGTTTGTAGTTGTTCTTACCAAATCATTTCTCTCTCCCCTCTAGGCATACCGATAAACCATGTTTCCCAGCCTCCTCTGAAGTTCTGTATAAGCAAGTCAATAAATTCTGGCCAGTGGAATGTGGGTGGAAGGCTTGGCCATAAAACCCTCCCATGCATGATCCCCCATTCTTGCCCTTCATCTGTTGGCAGATACAGAGGATCCAATGGAGAGGAGCATGATAAGGTCCCAAGGGATCATGAAGCCACCATCTGGAAGAAGCCTGGATTTCCAAATAACCTGTTGGCAGAAATTCTAAGTCATCTGACTATAAGCATCCAAGTGGAACAGAGAGGTAATAACTAAACACTTGTGCTCAGCCTCTGAAATTGTTTTTGTTGTTTTTAAAATAACAGCCTATCTTGATAAATACAGAGTACACATGTTTCTCGAGCTTCCTTTCCCTGCTTCTCCACAATGGAATTCACTAGGGTATTGGTTGTGACCCTGCAAAAAGATAATAAACTTTCTTGGAGAAACTTGCTAATTGGTAAGTCTAAGTTCTTTTCATCAGCTGCCCCTCTTTGCTGATATATTCTACTGAACTTCTGAGGCTTATCAATACTTTGAAAGCCAACATTTAGAGCTAAAACAACCACTCCGTGCTGTTTTTATTTTAAAGCTTATTTATTTTCTTTTAGTAATTTCTACAACCAATATGGGGCTTGAACTCACAAACCCGAGATCAAGAGTCACATATTCTTCCAACTGAGCCAGCCAGGGACCCCTCCCTCCTTGCCCTTTTTATTTGGTCATGGTTATGAGAAATTATCACTTCATGTCCCAGATGGCATCTAGCTAAATGGCAAATACATAGAAATTCAATTTCTACTGAGGTCTCAAACTGCAGAACAGAGTTAAGATGACACTGTGATCTGAAAGAACAAAGGAGCTATAAAGATTTTGGAATTATATTACCACACTATGTATCCTGAATCATTTAATATTCAAAAAAATTAAGTACATTAAATGCCTTTTTCTCTTTCTATGATCTATAGTTGTGAACCTTCTGAACCTGCACAGGTTCTTAACCTTTTTTGTGCCACAGACCCTCTGTAAATCTGGTAACCTTTATCACCATAATGTCTTAAAATGAATACAATACATAGGATTTTAAAAACATCTGAATTAAAATACAATTATCAAAATATTTTTAGTATGTGTTGCATGTGTCTCTATTGACAGATTACTAAGATAAAAAAGTGGGTCTAATAATTACTGCAATTTTGAAGTAGTGATGAGTGGAAATGACATTTGGAGATAATTATTGTGAAATGAAAATATTTGCGTTTTCTATCAGAGTAACAAGTATTGCTAATACTAATTGGTTTGTTGCCTGCATTCATAACAAAAAAAAAAAGGTTAAATTTTAATTAAGAGGTAATGAAACTAAAGATAAATTTCTGATTTTATCCATGGAGTTCAAGTTAGGAGCTCCAGGACTGGAGATTTCTTCAAAACATCAACAGTGTTTCTGAGTGGTGGAAATATGGGTGGCTTTTTCTTCTTTTCTGTATTTTTCAAATTTTCCACAATAAGCAAACATCACTTTTATAATTTTAAAAGACATCACAAGTTATTTACACTATTTCTTGGTAAGATTAAGGGTATAGAAATAAAATTGGAAAAACAAAGTAACACTTGAAGAATATCCTTTGGGGGGAGAAAAGGAAACAAAATCCGGCATGAAGATGGAAAAACGGAACCTGACTCATCAGAGAGACTTAAAGCTGCTAAGACTGTTATTTATCTTTATAAACAGAGGGAGCAATTCTTTCATACATGATGCTGCCTTGGGGCTGAAGCGCTGTAACTTTAACGGGCCACAAGCCACTTTTAAGCCACATCCAAAGAAAAAGAAAGAAAGAAGAACCCACAGGCCGCTATTACTCACGAGCTTAGTAATTTTATTATCCACACCCTGTGCATCTTCCTCTCTTGCTAACCTCCTGACCAGGGCTCATCTACCTACTTAATGCTCCAAGCAGCGGTTGGGAAGAGAGAACTCCCAGCCACTGAAATCCAAACTTCTTACCAGGCCCTACAAGACCCTCTAGGATCTGAGCCCTGCAACTACCTTCCCAGCTTCCCCATTCAGTTTTCGTCAGCCTCTTGATTCCTCCAGTAAGTCGACCTTGTTCCAGCCTCGGGGGCTTTGCCTTTCCTGGTCCTCCAACCCGGCAAATTCCTCCTGCAGAGCTCTCCCAGACCAGTCCAGCTCCTCGTCCGTGCAGCTCCAGTGTCCTCAGACTTCCCTGACTGCCCTACTGCAAGTCCCCAAGCCACCCCTGCCCGTCCTACTATTGCCAGCAGCACTCTCTGAAATTATTTCCATATTGTTTCTTTTACTGGGAGGGACGCTGCTTGAAGGCAGAGACCTTCAGCATTGGTCAGCGCTCTATCCTCAGCACCTAAAACCGCCTGGCTCAGGAATGAATACATGCATGCGTGAGTGAGCGCGAGACTGGAATAAGTCTATACCGGCGGACTGTCTCCTTGGGGCGTACTCTGGCTTAGAAATAGAAAACGGTTTGCCGAGCGAAAGCGCGTTAACAGCGGTTTTGATCAGCCGGTTGGGTCAGCCCCCCGCGAGTCTCCGGAGTAGTCAGTCGCAGAAACACAGCCCAGCCGCGGAAGACGAAACACCCGCCAGCGGACCCGCGCCTCGTGTGTCGGCGCGGAACTGCGGCTGCGCGGAGCGTGGGGCGGGAAGGGGTGGGTCTGACGTCGCTCCCCGGAAGTGGGTCCAGAGCCGGCTAGAGGGCGCTGGCGGGTGAACTAGAGCGGCGCGGCCGGGTGGGGAGGGGGCGATCGGGCCATGGAGGACGAACAGACCTTCTCGGATATTTGCGGCGGTCGCTTGGCCCTGCAGCGCCGCTACTACTCCCCGTCCTGCCGGGAGTTCTGCCTCAGCTGCCCTCGGCTGTCGTTGCGCTCGCTCACCGCTGTCACCTGCACCGTATGGCTAGCGGCCTACGGACTCTTCACCCTCTGCGAGGTAATGGCCGGTCGGCCCCTTTCCGCGGTCGGAGTCGGGCGCTGGGGTTTGGAAAGGTCTTTGGGGTCATCGGGTCGAGCCCGGACCTCCTGTTATTGGGTCGGAGGGGGGGAACTAGCTGGTTCCGCCGCTGGACAGTTGTTTTCTTCACGTTTAGTGAAGTTTTTACACCTGTACTCTCTCCCTCTTGTGGGTCTTGTGGGTGGTGCGCTGCGGTTCCACCCAGCGTACATTTATTTAGTCCTTGCACAACAACCTAAGGCTTTAACGTGCATGTGCGCCACATAGTACACGCCCACAGTAATTCAGTTCCAGGAGTTCCGAGAACTATTAAGTGGATCGTCCTCATCCATCACTTCCACTCCTCAGAGGAGTCACTGCTAGCAGCACCGTATGTAGTCTCTCTCTTTTTTTTTTTAAGATTTTATTTATTTATTCGACAGACAGAGATCACAAGTAGGCTGAGAGGCAGACAGAGAGGGAGAGAAAGAGAGAGAAGCAGGCTCCCTTCTGAGCAGAGAGCCGGATTCGGGGCTCGATCCCAACACCCTGAGATCATGACCTGAGCCGAAGGCAGAGGCGTTAACCCACTGAGCCACCCAGGCGCCCCTGTAGTCTTAAAGAACTGCCTTTGCCTCCACAATATGAGCTTGATAGTCCTTCCTAATCCGTTTTTCAAGGCAATCTACTCCCCCCACCCCTTCCCCAACTTTAAGTACTTTCTAAAGAATTGTGAAGTTTTGGAGATGAGTTGTTTCTGTGCTCTTTCTAGACTCATTCCTACTTTTTAAAAAGAGTTGATTTATTTTTTTGACAGATCACAAGTAGGCAGAGCAGCAGGCAAAGAGAGAGAGGGGGAAGCAGGCTCCCCACCAGGCAGAGAGCCTGATGTGATGAGGGGCTGATCCCAGGACCCTGAGATCACAACCTGAGCGGAAGGCTGAAGCTTAACCCACTGAGCCACCCAGCGCCCCCCCTTCCTATTTTCTGAGCTTCGGTTTTCACATGTCTAAAATGGAATTGCTCTCTGCCATGCCAGCTTCACAGTGTTGTGAAGTAGTATGTGCAGTAGCTTTGTGACAGCCCTCAAATAAAAGGAGTCATCCTAATTGTCCTTTTCAGGATGAGTTTAGTTTCATATGTAGTGCCCTGAATTGAGCATATTATCCCAGGAGTCATCTGACCAGAGCTACGGCTATTTATAATTTGGATCTTGTTTTCATTGGCTTTTTTAACGATCAGAGCATGGTAATTTGGTGTAGATAATGTGCAGAATTAAGACTGCTCTAATTTGTACCAATCCATATCTAAAGGTTTGTTCAAAAGTCAGTTGAAGTGGTTAAGTTGCCAAGACAGTCCTTCTCCCTCCCCCTAAAAAGATTTAATTTATAATATAGTTGAATTTTAATACTAGCCTGTGTTCTGGTCACGTGGTCATGTGAGGAGGAGGGAACATATAACTACTTAAATGCCCCCTGACTGCCAGCTGCTTTCCTGAATGTCTCATTTCTTAGAAGAAAAGCCAAAGTCACAAAGCTAGTAAATAGCATACGTGGACTTCAAATCAAACTGGTTTTTAAATTCACAGTTCTATTAAAATTGCAGGTTATGGGACGCCTGGGTGGCTCAGTTGGTTGAGCAGCTGCCTTTGGCTCAAGTCATGATCCCAGCATCCTGGGATAGAGTCCCACATCGGGCTCCTTGCTCAGTGGGGAGCCTGCTTCTCCCTCTGCCCCTGCCTGCCACTCTGTCTGCCTGTGCTCACTCTGAGAAATAAATAAATAAAATCTTTAAAATAAAATAAAATTGCAGGTTATTACCTTATTTATTCCAATCTGGAATGTTTTTCCCTCTTCCTTTTCTCAGTTAAGTATATCTGCCAATAACCACCACCTCTTCTGTACTGGTGAAAATCCTTCTTCCTTGGAAGTCTTCATGGGATATCCTGTGTGCTTTGATGTCTTTCTTGCTCTCTCTCTCTTTTAATCCTTTCTTAGGCAGTTATACCCAGTTTCGTAGTATTCTCCAAAAATATCTTATGTGTATTAATTTGGTCTCTTACACATCTGTAAGGGCCAGGACTGAATTTTATTTCTCTCTATTCTTCCATAATGCTTATTGAGTTCAGACCATGAACCAGACACTGTACTAGATACTAGGCATTTAATTAACTCAAAGTAGATATTTGTGGATCATCAGAGACCCAGCACATAGATTTTTCCATTCTCCATTCATTAATCAACAAGTAATTACCTAGCACAGAGGTCAGCAAACTTTATCTTTAAAAGGCCAATATTTGAGGCTTTTCAGGTCTCTCTCTCAGTCTTCTGCTTCTTTTCCTTTTTTAAACCATTTAAAAATTGGTGAAACCATTCCAAACTCAGGGTGGACCAGACAAAAATAGATCAGGCCCAAACAGACTCTTGATGGAACACTTACTGTGTTTTAGGTGGAATGAAGTAGAAAAGTATTTTCAAGGAAAACCAGAGGCAGTCAGTAGTTAAAGCAGTACAAACAGATTTTATTCAGAAACTATTGCAGTAGGAGAAAAGAGTGACCTCAGTGCAGAATTGGGCTCAATTCTGAATACAGAAAGGACAAGTGGGAATTTATAGCCAAGGAGCACAGTGGGGGGTCGGTGGATGGAAAATGACTGAAAGGAAACCTCAGGAATAAAGGGGGATTCTGGCTAACTTGACTTGACATGATTCTTGCTAAAGGCAGGCCAGAGTGATCAGAGGCCAAAGATTCTCTCTAAACCGACTTAGCAAGATTCTTGGTACAGCTTGCTGAGCAATGCAGGCCTAACAAGGATGGACACCCAAGGATGAG
This sequence comes from Martes martes, assembly GCF_963455335.1. Classification (NCBI taxonomy): domain Eukaryota; kingdom Metazoa; phylum Chordata; class Mammalia; order Carnivora; family Mustelidae; genus Martes; species Martes martes. The sequence continues at coordinate 111,970,909 of NC_137894.1, read as the reverse complement.
GGTTTAGAAGTGTGTGATTAGGGTTAGGTCAGAGAGAGCATCTTATCAGTAATAAAGTATAGATACTTCTGCCATCAAGGAATGATATTCATAAAGTACTGAATCTGTTTTGTTTCTAGGTCATCTGTGATTTTTTTTTCTTTGTGCCATCCTTCTAAATAATAGCTTTTTTGGAAAAAAATAAAAGAAAATAATGGCACATAAAAAATGTACATCAATAGAAAAACACATTCAACTTCAGAAATGTTAAAAGATTGTAAATGTGTCTTAGAATCAAAGGAATAAATACCCTTTTTTGAGCCTTTAACACATAAGTTAGTCATTTCAGCTACTCAGTCAGGCTTAACACATCAGTTAGTCACTACCCAAAAGAACTAGAAGAGCTCCAAATAGTGTGATCTTTATTATTAAACAAAGGAATCAGGAGGGAGGAGGGCTCTTGAGGGCATAAGAGGCTCTTAAAGGCCTTTTGATTATTTTCATGTTACTGCTCTTCCACTGTTGTTCTCGTCCTCATTCTGGCTTTCTACATGGCCTGGCAGAGTAGTAGTAGTTTCATAGTGGTTCCAGGCATCAAACCTCAAGAGGAAGTGACCTTTTCTTCCTTAGATCTCTTTTTAAGATGGGCTTCATTTTCCAGAGGCCCCTTCAGCAGACCTCCCCTTGTATTGGCCAGAGTTGTGTCATTTATCCATTTCTAAACCAGTCATTGGCAGGAGTGGGAACCAATCATGATTCCAAGTTCTTTTAGGAAGGAGGAGTGGCTGCTAAGTACTGTGTGCTACACTGTGCTAAAGCATTTTATTATTGTATTGTTTGATTTTTGCACTGTATATTCCACTGATGGAGCATGAGAGGAAAAGGTCTGAATCCTTAATTTTTGGTTTTGAAAGAAGAACCTCTGAGAGTGGTGTGATGGTGGGTACTATTTTGGTGATCGAGGTTCTCCTCCTACACCTATCCATTTGTTGTCTGGATGTACTTCATCATATGCTTTCATAGCACTACAGAGCTAAAATAAAAGTGATTTTCTCTTCCTCCATGCATGTTCCTCCCATCTTTTCAACTCACCATAGAACACAGGCTTTTTTACATATTGCGTGGAGTGGACCTGTTAAACAGCAGAGATCTGTGTGGAGGACCATTTGGTAATCTTACCGCCTGTGTCTGGCTCTCTCTTCAGAACAGCATGATCCTCTCTGCTGCCATCTTCATCATCCTCCTAGGGCTGCTTGGTTACCTCCATTTTGTCAAGATTGATCAGGAGACTCTGTTAATCATTGACTCCCTTGGCATCCAGATGACTTCATCCTATGCTTCTGGCAAAGAAAGCACTACCTTCATAGAAATGGGCAAGGTGAAGGATGTGGTCATCAATGAGGCTATTTACATGGTAAGTAGTTAAGTCCTAAGTATTACAGATTTCTCTGGAGGAGGTAGTTCATGGCCGTTGCCGGGGTCTAAAATGAGTCTTAATACCTTGATGTCAAAGAATTAAACTTGAAGACTCTGTTCTGGGATTGTAGTGTTTCCTTTTTGGTTGGCATGTCCATGAACCATGAAAGTGAAACTTACATTGGAAAGGTACATTCCTTTATTGTTACAGAGATATAGCAGGTTTTCGTAGAAAGTAAGTCAGCATTTCAACTTTTTTAGCCCAGCTTCAAAATCACCTCTTATTGTTGTTGCTGCTGACGTTAGAGAATGAGAATATACTTTTTCTTCACTTCAAAATCAATCAAGTGTTCTAATAGAGATAACTGCTTATAAAAAGCTTTTAGCCTTCCCTTGAAGAAAAAGAGAGTGAATTTCACTTAGATCTCTGCTGTTTGGTTTATTGTCTTACAGCAGAAGGTGATTTACTACCTCTGCATTTTATTGAAGGATCCAGTGGAACCAAATGGGATATCCCAAGTAGTACCTGTCTTCCAGGTGAGCACAGAACAGTTGTCTAAAGTTTCTTTAGAAAAATTCGTTACCTTTCCCCATTCTCTGCATATCCATGGCTACTTATACTCAGTAGGAGTGTAAACTCTAGTTGCCAAGAGTATTTGAGGACATCTGACAGCTATTTTTAATCAAAGTTAGGATTTTAGTTATTTCAAAAGTTTCTTTCTGAAGCAAATACAGGCTTTCAGAAATATTACAAATTTATCCAAATTTTAAAGAAAAAAATAGCAATTTCTGCCTGTAAATCACCATTCATCTATTTTGTTAGTCTGCCAGTATATGATTTTACATCGATGTCCATTGATCCGCACATACTGTTACACCTAATTTATGTCTTGCTTTTTAAATCTAATGTACATATTTTCATGCATCGACAGAATCCATTATAATTAATATTTTAAATAGTTATATTATCATGTTGAGTATCAGTTTATTTAGCCACTCTACTGCTAGCTTTTGAAATCATCTCCAGGTTATTTTTTGCCTTGCTTTTACACAAAATACACAAACAGGATTATAGGTATGTAGACTGTTTATGTATATAGTTAACTTTGCCTTATTGCCCTTCCTTTTCTCACTTTGGATTTAAGACCACTAAGCTAAAATTCTTTTGCATTACAGTTCAAAATTATTTTATTTTATTATTACTATTTTTTAAAGATTTTATTTATTTATTTGAGAGAGAATGAGTGAGAGCGAGCATGAGAGAGGAGAAGGTCAGAGGGAGAAGCAGACTCCCCAAGGAGCTGGGAGCCCAATGCGGGACTCGATCCTGGAAGTCCGGGATCATGACCCGAGCCGAAGGCAGTCACTCAACCAACTGAGCCACCCAGATGCCCTCAAAATTATTTTATTAAAGCTTATGAACAGTTTCATAGATTTTTACAGTTTGAGATTTGGCTCCAGAGATTGGACGACTTTACCATACTTTTGGGAATCTGTACTTGTTTCTCTACAGTCTTGGCTAACAGCGGGTTTATTTGTTTCCTTTAGTATGTAGGTAAGGGAATTTAAAGTTTCTAAATCGCTTCTTAAATGACAAAGAGATTTTTCATCTTTCCTTGAATTACCAGTTTTTCCTCTTGTTTTAAACTATCCATCTCCTCTATTAGTCAAGTAAAGTTTAGATATTGATTATGCATTTGTAACAACTTACATATTTTAGATAATGAACTTTTATTAAATATGCTTTCCACATATATTTTTCCCATTCTGTAACTTTTAATTTTGGTTGTATCACATTTCATTGTACAAAATACTTTTTAATATTTATATATTAAATTGCCCTTCTTGTCCTTGAAGGCTCTCACAGCTTGTGACATTTCCGAGAGGGTCTGTCTTTTGTTATCCTCTTGCTTCCTTAGCCAGTTAGATGCTGTGTGGCCCGAACTCCTGCCTCTCTGAGCTCACACCTGAGCTGTTTAGACCCCTGCTGTGGGGAGAGCTTGTGGTTGCACCTGGATGCTGCACTGCTAAGCTCTCTCTTATGTTCATCTTGACTCTGCCTTTCTTCCCTTTGGAATTCAGAGTGCCAAGCCCCGCCTGGACTGCTTGATTGAAGTGTACAGGAGTTGCCAGGAGATCCTGGCACACCAGAAAGCTGCATCAGCAAGTCCATGAGTCCCAGCATTTCAGAAGGCCAGTATTGTCTTCCATGGGAGAGGACTCCTAAGCCATAGTGGCTGGTTTATTTTCTGTATTCTAAACCATCTGGTGGACAAAGCTCTAAGAACCAGGATGGATGCAGTGGATCTCAGAGCCACAGAGCAGGTGACTGGAAACCTAACTCATTGTGTGATGTGGAGCAAAGTATTTGTCTGTTTTAGTGATCCCCTTGTAAGGTTCTGCCTACTTTATCGTTTGAGGGGAGACCTTAAGCAGTGGTATGTCAAAAGTAACATTGACAAAGAGCACTTTGTGAAATTCCTAAGCACATGCAGGTTTACATTTTGTAGAGGTTGTGGTGCAGACATGGGACACTGACAGCAGATCTCTTAAGAAACATAGTTTCCTACTACACAGTACCTCTGTACAAAAGTCAAGCCCTTCAGGTACTGGTGACTAGGAAGAAATGTCCTACGAAAGACCAGTCTCTGTGCACCTAGCTCCCGTGTTCTGTACAGGGTTAATTTATGATGACTGTCTTAATAAATCGATCCCCTTCCAAAACATACACAGTAATTGCCTGGTTCACAGCTGCTTTTTATTGACAACATGAACACAGCATTGCAGTCAGGGATGTCAAGCATATTAATACTCTGCTGTTAGTCAGCATTGTCTAGGGTTTCGGAAACGTCTTTTGCCAAGAGGGGTGACACCAAAGGCTGGACAGAAGTTCGACTTTGGTTTCCACACATGTTAAAAAAGGATAAACACACCAACTGTAGAAGCCTTTGATTATAAGGCAGTTTCTTCTGTGTAGAATTAATAAACTATGGGAGGATTCCTGAAGGGCTGGGAAGGAGATACAGTGGGGGAAATTGTTTGACCCCCAAGTTCAGTGTGGACACAGCTCCATCCTTGCTTGCTTTTTCCTTAGAATCCTAATTTTTTTTTTTCTTTTAAACTCCCAAGTGGATAACATTATCCTCATGGGCCTGGAGACACTCAGGGTATTATAAACCAGAGCTGTAATTTTACACCAGTACAGGAGGGGTTGTTTGGAGCCTGTGGTACATATGACGTGTGACTTGTTTGAGGTAGAAATGTCTCATCTAGTTCCTAAATCCTGGGGGAAAGGCAGCAATAGAAATGAGAGATGGCTATAAAATTTCCAGTCTTGCAAAGTCAAGTTCACTTAAAAGAGGCAGACACAATCATGTGCTGCCTTATTTTTTTTTTCATGCTTGTCCGTTTAAAGGGTGAGAGAGGGGAAGCCTACAGCAGCTGAGGTGTTCAGATAACCAGTTCCAGCCTTGAAATTCTTACAGTGTGCAACACACACACACACACACACACACACACACACTTTGCTGAAGTCAAAGGCTTGGTTCTTAGATGCTACTGCTAAACCCATACAGTTTTCAGCACTTTATTGACAAATGCTCAGACTGCTTTAGAGCTATGAAATAAAACTCAAGTTTCTCCAATGCTGGAAAATCAGAGTATGAATGAACTCTTTCGTCTTTTTGTTTTCTGTCAGGGGAGGGTGGAGACGAGGATCATCTCTGCACTCAACATAAGGTCTCCGTTGGGGTTAGGGGGTATTTGTATCATCAGGATGCTCTTAGCCTATGTGCCTTCTGGCCTCGAACTAATTCCCAGCGGAAGTTCGCCAGAAGTCTTGAGTAAATCCAGGCCCACAAGCCTGAATTCTGTTTCTGACTCATCTTTGGTGGCCTCACAAAGCAGCAAAAACCGGTGCATTTGCTTGGTCTTTCAAAGAACAAGGAAACAAGTGACGACCACCCCATCCTACAGTAGGAAGCACGGCCTTCACTGAGCCCTATCTAGTGGTTAAAATGAGACAGGGAGAGGTCACGTTGGACTTACCCCCTGCCCTTGCTTGTACCCAGTTGGGCTGACAGTCCAGTGTGAGGGAGAATAATAGCTTCAATCTCAGCAGGGATAGTGCCTTTCCTTGTCCTGCAAAGACAGGAGCTGCTGCCCCAGAGGGCACTGCAAATGCCTGCTCTCTTACAGTGGGGAAGGGAAAAGGTGAGTCTCTTCCTTTTACTTCACCCTGCCAATACCTTTCCCATCTGGGAATGGCAGTCCAGTTTTAATGAGTCCTAGGCTTTTGTCACAGTTCAGGTGAATTGGAAATTTTAGTCCTATCTTGTTCGGGGATGTTGGGAAAACTTCAAGTATAAATCCCCACATAAGGACCATGTACAGTATAAAAGATACTGGCCTTCCCAAGAGTATCTGTGCAGAAAGCCTTGATTTACAGCACTGATGCCCTCAGTAACTAGTAACAGTGGACCGTCCCAGTCTGTGTCTAGAATCGGGCAGCATCCAGAGCTCAGTATTCTGGTGAAAAAAAGTGGTTTCTATACTGGGTCTGGATTTTTAGAAGTTGGGCCCTGAAACATAAGGCACCTAGAGAGTAAAGACTTCAGGGACACTGAACTAGACATTTCCTAGAACAAACAGGGCGGGGTTGGGGGAGGGCTGTCCAGCCCATCACAGTAGTATCATACCCCAGGATACAGATCTCTAATCCCAGAGGGACCAGGTAGTTGTGGGGGGCAGGGGTAGGAGAAGCATTCACAGCAACGTTGGCCCTCTGGAAGCACACGGAACAGAAGCAAAGAACTGCTGCCCGTCCAGTTCCCATAGCTGGTGGGCAGCGGGCGGGTTGGTGGGGGGGTTCACAGTCGTGGAGCAATGGTTCATGTAGCTGGCCATGATGAACGTAGCCTCTGCAATCTTGAGACAACAGAAACAAAGGAATTCAACCTGCCTTGGCTCGAATGCCGGCTTTCTCACATACTAGCTGCTACACTGGGTGCATAACCTTCCTGGGCTTCAGTTTCTTATCTCTTAAAAATACCTGGGAGAAAATGTTGAAAGGGGATCATTTCTTGGAGGTTCAGAGGCCCAGTGAAGTGGGTGCCCATTGGTCTGAAGGGCCACTGACGCTGAGTACCCTCCTGAGAACAGGAGAGGTGATACTCTGCTCTGCTCACCACCAAGCCAGGGAAGCGGGCCTCCCTGGAGGAAGTGTCTGTATATCTTCTCCTTCAGCAGGGGCAGCATTAAAAGGAGGAGGTTGGGGAAACTCCAATTTTAGGATTAAAACAACAGGGTTTCCACTTACCCTCCGAAGGGAGTCAGAAACTATAAATCAGAATTTGGGTTTTGGAGTCTTTGTTATTTTTGCTAGTCTGTATCTCCTGCACCAAGCAGGATAGAAAGCCCTTAAAGCAGAAGCAGTCTCTGGGATGGACTTTAAGACCATAAGGAAGGGGGAGCACATGCAGACTTTCCCACGTGGGGACAAGTGTTGGCAGAAGCCAGGAGAAGAGCACACGGGAGGCAGCTGGCTGCCCTGGTCCCTGGTCTGCTGCAAGAGCAGTGAGTAGACACCCGCCTACAGCCTGTGCGGTGCTGGGCTGTGGGGGCTGAAAGTACCACATGGAGGGTAGGGGAGCAGCTGGACCAGAGTGCGTGCCCTCTCAGCCAGCCCCTCACCCCACGAGCTCGGCAGGGACTCAGAGCTGCAGCCCTACCTGAACCCTTCGGAGGACTGATTACAGCCAAGACCAGAGTTTTACCTGGGGCAAGGCCCTTGTAGAGGACGTCATAACCCAGCTTCCTTAACTTCAAGCCAACCTCCTCATTCTAGAGAGATCCAAGTATCATGTTTTAACAGCTGTCAGACCCACCTTGGGAGCGGCCATCCGGAAGAGCAACTTCTCAATGTGGCCTTTTCCAGAGCTCTGGTCTGGAATGGATCTAATCACAAGCATGAAGTCATCCCGGCAGCCACCGAAGGTCATTACTGAAGAGTAGGGGTAAGTGACGTGCACTTGCTGTGAGAAGAAGCCAGTCAGTTCTGGGGAAATTTCCCACCTGCCTCCGGAGATGAACCAGCACCCCCTGTCTATTCCAAGCATAAGTAGCCTTAACCAGAAAGGGAGAACTTGGAAGTGGTCCTAACTTGGAGATCTACATCTTGAATGTCTACAAGCTGTGTCTAGCCTAGAGGAAAGCAAGGCTTGGGTGGGGTGGGGTGGGAAACCATGGTCACTTAGCTCAGCTCTTTGAGTCCACAGAGGAGAAGAAAAGGTGCTGTTCAGGAGAAGGAAGGGTCAGAGAGCCAACCCTTATTCTTTCCTACCATAGTGCTGTGGTCCAGGATGCTGACACCGTCTTCATTCACAGCAATCCACACCAGAGAGCTGTCCTTGGAAGACATCTGTGCAGGCTGGGGAAATAGGAAAATCCCATCAGACATATCCACAGCTAGGAATGCTAAACTCTAAGAGCTTTTGGAGGAAGAAGGCACATCCAGGAATCTGCTAGGCAGTGATGTCCAACCTTTGTCTTGGAAAACATGAAGGATGGTATTTGTACAGCATGCTGAAGTAAACAGAAGACATGTGTTCTTGGGGCTCCGGCCACCCAGTTACCATCTCGAGAGGGGAGGGGTACCCACAGTACACTGGTTGAGAGGCTCTGTGCTGCAGAACAAGGCCAGCCCTGGCTGCTCGGTCATGGGCACAGAGAACGGGCTGTGTTCTCCTAGTGCTCACAAACTGATGGCATTCCACCCATAGTCTCTCCCAGCTGAAGTGCATCTTGGTTCAGCCAATTTCCTAGGGGCCGTGAAAGAAACAGGAAAGCAAGAATGCAATCTTATGGACTTTTGGCTCTACTAGTGAGAAAAGTGGCTATTTGGTGGACAATTCCTGGAATGATTCATTTTCACTGCCCAGCTGCAGTAGGGCAATCCAGATCTCCTAGCTCTCCTACCCAAAAGGCTGGGGAGAGGGAAGGACATGTCCTCATTTTCAGAAGCTTTTCCCAACCTCCCAGACTGAGAGGGCCCCAGGGTCCCCTGTTCTATGCCTTTATAACCCCGATACTTCTCCTTTCTTAAGCACTTATGACAGCTTGTAAAATGTGTATTTAGAGAGAGAGATTGTGTATTTAGAGGGAGAATATATATGATTATCTGATTAACATGTATCTCCCCTACTAGATGGGAAGCTCCACGAAGGTGAGGACAGTATTTGATTCGCTCATCCCTTGCCTTCTCGAACAGTGCCTGAGACCTAGTAGCTCAACAATTCTTTCTTGAATGAATGAGTGAATGTCCACTGTCGAATCTGTACCATCAGTGAATAGGATCGTGACCCAGCTTTGAGGACATGGTACTCTGGGTACAAATACAGTTTATGCACACCAGACAGCTAGCCAAGAAAAGTTCCAGCTGAGATTACTACTGGCCCCCTGGGCTTTGTGCAGGTGAAATAAACTCTTGCCTGAGTGGTTAAGGAGTCCCCATGGCCCTCCTAAGTCTGCAGAGACATATTTGTTTAGATTATATATTATTCTTTTACACTTCTTTAAAAATGGAGGTATTCTTGAGATGGTTGTCATGTCACGTTTGAACCCTTGTGTGTCAATTAGTTGGTCCTCTATTTTTTCTTCAGGGGTAGCACTGAGAGAGAAGTCTAAAAGGAAGGATGAAGGGACACCTGGGTGGCTCAGTTGGTTAAGTGTGTGTCTTCAGTTCAGGTCATGATCCTAGGGTTCTGGGATGGGGCGTCATACTGGGTTCCTTGCTCAGAGGGGAAGCCTGCTTCTCCCTCTGCCTGCAGCTCCCCCTGCTTGTGCGTGCTTGCTCTCTCTCTCTCAGAAATAAATAAGATTTAAAAAAAAAAAAAAAGAAGAAGAAGAAGAAGGAAAGATGAAGGTCACCCAGAAATCATCTGGGCCCAAAAGCAATGACCACAATTCTGCTCTGGACCATGGAAAGCAGAGAGGCCAGAAATGGGTGGGAAAATAGCGCCCTCTGCTGGTTGCTATAGTGCAGGCAGGCCCTGCAGACCGGACTGGCTCAAAGAGGACCAGATATGGACAGTAGCAGGAGGAGAAGGGTGGAGCACATTGCTGAGGGTGTGGTAATCACTCCTTCCCCTGAAAACCACTGGCACTTACCTGAGCAGCAAAGAGCTTAGCACCAAAGAAAGGCCATTTCCGGGCCACCGTCAGGTAGATGCGGATGCACTCAGGAGGGGAGCAGCCCTGCAGGGCTGCCCACTTTGTGGTCAGCAGATCTGCCAGGTGCCTGGTTTGGATGGATGGAGAGAAATGGGCCAGTGAAGGGCCAACAGGTTTTCACTGCAGCTCTGAGGCCTTCCCCCGCCCTACAGCCCCTGCCTCCCCACAGCAGCTCCCTCCGAGATCTGGCCAGCCTACCTCAGCTGTTCAGGGGGTGCCCCGTGTCTGTAGCGCCTCGGGTAGAACCTGTCTAGGACCTGCTGGAGATGATGCTGAACCTTGGCAGGAGGAGGGCTCCCGGGGCCTGGTGGGCTGGGCCTCTCTAAGTCCCCATATTCTACCTGTGTTGGAAGCACACAGAGGGAGCAGTCAAGAATCTGGAAGTGGATGGGGTGGGGCCGGGGCTGCTGGGGAGGTGAAATCAACCATCACTTCGTTACTTCATTGATGGGGTATGGACGGATGCGAAAACACTTCTCATGAACAGACCCTTCATCTCACGGTTCACGGACCCTAGAGAAACCACCTTATGGCCCTTGATGATTATTTATATTCACTTTCCTTCTGCAGTGGAGGTTAAGTGCCTTATCCAAAGACTCAGTTAATTAGTGGCAGACAAGGGAGAACTATGGATCTTCTGGCTTCTAATCCAAACATCTGAGATCCATGACTGAAGAGGCTACAGATCCTAGCGTATTGCAGTGTTCCAAATGTGGCCTTCGGAATCACAGACCCGGCTCAGGTACCCGTTCTGCCATCTGCTGGCCTTGTAAACCTGAGCAAGTACTTAAATTTCCCCATCTGTTACACGGGGATAAGAACTGAGATAATACACATGACATACTCAGCAGTGAACCCTCTACAGAGCATTCAGTAAATGTTTATTATTTCCCCTTCCTCTCCAGCATGCAGAGTCAGAAGCTTTCTCATGCGAACCATGAGGGCATCCCAGATACCTTTGGCAAGACAGCCTCTTAAAGGTAACAGAGAGAAGAGTCGAAGTCTGAATGCACCTTCCCCTTCCTGATTCTATTTACAACGTTTTACAGTTATAAATACAAATCTCAGCACATCCATTATGTGACATACATAATTTCAGTAGCATACTAGTACAACCTTGTGGGGGGGAGGGAGGCATTTTTGTTTCCACTATACAGAGAAGGAAACTAAAGCATAGACAACCACAGTGACTTGGCCAAGATCTCATGGCGGGAAGGTGGTTAGCTTTCAAAGGCAGGGCTCTGGGTTCCATGTCCAGAATTCTGCATGTAATGTGTATTTGCAGTAAAGGGCTCTGATGACTCTAAGGAGTCAGCTTCCCTCCATTGCCAGAGACAGCAGGGTCCGCAGTCTCCTGTTTCAGGCTGTGTGCTATGTGCCCCCTGTGAGTCCAAAGATGGTTCCCTGATCCTCCCAATTCCTGCACAGAACCTTACCTGGGCCATTAGGGCAGCCATCTCAAGCGCCAGCTCCTTGTTGACAGGAAACCTCCCTGCCACGATCTCCCCACTGGTCTGGGAGGCGAGCAGCAGCCGCTCCCGCTCTGTCTCCCCTTTGACTTGACTCCGAAAGTACAGCCTACAGGGAAGACAGTGAGAAGCAGCCAAGACTCAGCTGGGACCCCGAATGGATGAGGTCATCTTGGCATCTGTTTATCTTGATTTCCAAAGAAAGAAACTACTTTTTTTATACCATCTGTGAGACTCTTTTTCTATTGCCTCCAGAAAAATTTAAGCACAACACAGGGCAGATAACAGGGCCATGAGATCTCATGCCAACAGTGGCCCAGGCTATACCTGACTACACCCCTCCCCTACTGGATTTGCTCAGCGGAATCTGCTCCCCAGAATCACAGCTTCTCGGGGAACTGGAGGAGTTGAAGGTTCCAAGAGAATAATGGAAATCATGTGCCTGCAGACAGATCTGGGATGGGATTTTCTTATCCAAATGGACAAAAAATCATGGTATCTACTTCTATATTTGCCGGAATTGTTAGAGGAGCTATTTATTCTTGAGCCGTAAATATCTAGTGCTCATACAAAATTTCACTCTTCTAATGGAACCCCTGCCGCCATCCCACAAGGTTGGTCTATTTTCTTGGTGGGGTGTGTATGTGTGTGTGTGGTGTGGCATGGTGTGGGTGGGTGTGTGGGTGCGTGCACATGCGCAAATACATACAGGACAGGGACCGAGAGCCTGAGCTGCCCAGAGTCTCACCGAGGATCACCAGAGCCGGCCTGGGCCACCAACTAGTGTCCACAATACAGTGCTGTCTGTGGGTGCGCTGTCTGTCCAGCACAGGCCAGCCGATGGCAGTGATGAGTGCCCCCCTCCTCCACCCCCGGGCAGCACTCGAGACCTGTTCTTGTACATCAGCTTCACAACACGTGTGCCACCCTCAGCCTTGCCAGAGTGCAGCTCCTTCACGGCCTGCTCCCACTTGGAGATGGCATCACAGATCTAAAACAGGCAGGAAAGGACAGTCAGAAGAGGCCCTGACGAGGGGAGCAGGTCCCATCGGCGGCAGGCCTCAGGCACCTGGGACCAGAGGTGTCTTACAACCTCCCCCCAGACAGAGCGGTAGAGCCCAGGGCATGGCGTGAGCAGCAGAGTGTGGGATGGTGCCCCCCACTGGCCTGACACCTAAGGGGGCCTCCCCAGAGGCCAGGCAGCCCTCTGTCAAAAACCATGGCCTCCTATTACCAGCTCCATTTCCCTTCCCCCAACCACTGTTGTCTTCAACAAGTACCCTCAGAGGCCTACTGTGTAACCGAGCCTGACAGACACTCAGACATTTACAAAGGGGACATGTGCGCAGGATTTCCAGGCAACAGGAAAGGACTATAGGAGCCTTTGTCCTGTTGCCATAAAAAAAGTGGACTTGGAACCAAAACACTCAAACTCATCAATGCTACAACACATTCCCACAAACACTTAACATCCCCCATGGCGCTACTCCCAGACCACAAGACAAGATAGGTGGAAATCCCATTCAAGGGCCTTTTACTTATAGACATGCCACATAGATCTACCTGCTTCAAATGTGGTTGAGCCTGTAAGTGTAGCAGAGGCCCTGACAGGGCGAGAATGAGCTGCAGTGCACAACACACAACTGGGGACCCAGGGGGATGGTCATCTACCTCTGCGTGTGCATAGGGACAAGTGCCTCCCTGTCCTTCCTATACCAAGCTGAGAAGCAGCTTTTCCCCAGGATATAGCACAGCCCCTCAAGGGCGGGGGGAGAGAACATATGGAGATGTTCTCTCCAGGGACAAGGGCAAAAACAACTTTTCTCTGCCTGTACAGGTAGGTTTTAGCATGCCACAGAATGCCGGCCAGAGGGAGCACCTTGGGCTCCCAACCGAACAGACTGTGCAGCAGGAAGGCACCTGCCAGAGGTGCTCTTTCCCCACTGTCCAAACCCTAAGGCCCAGAGGGATCCCAGGAGGGGATCAGCTGGCTCAGTGGGGAGCCTTGATCACCTTGATGCTCCCATGCAGGCAGTGTTCCAGGTCCCTGCCGGAAGGATCGTCTGTGAAGAGGGCAAAGCCAGAGTGGGAGGACTTCCTCATGCCAGTCTCTTGGTTCAGACGCTGGAGGAACTCATCAACCGTGGAGGAGCCGTCAAAACCGACCACCTGCGTGGGAGAGGGGTCAGTCCCAGGGGAAACTTCCCGAGAGGAGCTCGTGAGGGCTAGTGGAGGGCTGTGAGTCTGGAAGGTGGAAAGTCTTGGCTGCAAGGAGCATGGGCAAATGCAAAAGCCAAAGGAAGCTGGTTTCCGTGGTCCCATGCAGAGGGGCGCGTGTTTTGGGGACAAGCCCGCCCAAGGTAAGCTGGAGTCAGCCGCTCTGCTGGCCCTCTGCCTCCACACTTTTTTTTTTTTTTTTTTTCTTAGAGGAGGAAGCAGGCTCCCTGCTGAGCAGAGAGCCTGATGTGGGACTCGATCCCAGGACCCTGAGATCATGACCTGAGCCGAAGGTAGAGGCTTCAACCCACCAAGCCACCCAGGCGCCCTGCCTCCACACTTTTGAGGGCGTTTTATCATGCCATCCTCTCGGTCAGTTTCTCAGCTTCCTGTCCTTGCAGTGGCTTCGAAAGATCCACTTTCCAAGGGCCAAACAGTGAAGTAGTTTCACAATGCAAGCTCCTCTCTCCCTGCACTCTGGCGCTCACGGTCCCACCCACCTCCAAATCCCAAGGCCGCCCTCTGCTGGTCTGCCTGTTCAGAATCGGCCAAGGGCGCCTGGGTGGCTCAGTAGTGGTCATGATCCTAGGGTCCTGGGATAAGAGTCCCACAGTGGGCTCCCTGCTTCTCCCTCTCACTCTCCTTCTGTACTCCCCCCAAATAAATAAATAAAATCTTAAAAAAAAAAAAAAAAGAAAGAATCTGCCAAGCCTAAGGAGGTTTAGCAGCCCCCTGGCCTGAAGGTGTTCCTGGGCGAGGGATAGGAGAGGACAGAGGAGAGGGAGCCCTCACAGCCTCCTCACCTGGTAAGTCCCATTGGCGAAATGCACGGGGATGCTGAAGGGTGAGGAGTGGTGGAAGGGGTTGCGTAGCAAGATGGACACGACTTCCATGCGGGACGGCCGGGCCTCCCGCTCCCCAGTCTGCAGGGTCCGCTCCACGGCCCGCTGGCAGTAGGTGGCATACTGGCCAGTTTCATTTCTAAAGAGACGGGAAGAAAGACAATCCCAGGGAATCCACTCATCTCTGCTACCTTGATTCCCTGGCTGCCGACTATGACCCAGCCAAGACCCCATCTGCAGCAGGGCTGGCGGTGAGAAAAGCCCAGAACGCTCTGGTCTGCAGTGTTCATCCGTCATTCAGGGTCTATCTGCTACAGGTGGCTCGCACAGATACTGTCTCCAGAAGTCAGAAGAACGGGGACACAGACCATGCAAATGTGGGGATGATGTGGGGACACCCAAAAAGCATGCACGCATACAGAGATTGGGGTGCAGAGCAGCCCAGGCCTGCGCAGACCTCCGTGTGCCCACTTGTGTACACAGCGCCAAGTGAAGTCTCCGTGATCACCATGCAAACCTCAGGGGCAGGGAAGTCTGGTCCCTCCCGGGCCCCCACGGCCCGCTTCCCCAGCTTCCCCACACGTGGTCAGCGGGGCTGGAGCTGTGCGGGAAAGGACGCTCACTCACCGGGGGTCCGCATGGCGCTGGAGCTGCTGTTTGATGTACCAGAGGAAGTGGTGCTGAGGCAGGAAGAGTGGGGCGCACAGAGCCAGGAGCTGCCAGCACTGCAGGGCACAGGCAGCATGGGACGGGGCCCACGCGGCCCTGAGCTACTGAGCCCTCAGCACTCTCCAAACCAGGGCTCCCCCAACCCGGTGTGGCCGCCAGCATGGCCAACCTGGTCAGGCCCTGTCCAGAGCAGCCATCACAAGATCTGACCAGCCCAGCCGTACGGAGGCAGCCCACAGGCTACCGGCACCCTCCTCCCACCTTCCTGTTCCCTGGGCATCAGCCCCCCAAGGGCTCCCGGCCCGGGGCCCCGCTCACCTGTATGAGGGAGCACTTCTGAGGTGGGCGGCCACTGGTCTGCTTCATGAGCTGGCAGTAGATCTCGCTCTGCAGCTCGGGGTGAGCCAGGCAGACCTGCAGGGCCGTCTGCGCCAGCGACACGTGGTAGTCCACCGAGGCTGCCTCCACGGGCACGTTGATGAAGAGCTGGCAGGACTAGTGGGAAGAGGACGGTGGGCACGGGCAGCCCCACAACCCCTGGGTTAGTATCCTTAGTGACAGTGGGCACACGGGGCCATCCCCACCGAGGGCAGCCCTTCTGAAGAGGGAGCACTGCCCCTGCCTGAGGGCGGCTCTGTGTGTTTCTTGGCTACTCTGGGATAGCAGCATTCCTTCTTTGAATATGTCTATTACATAAGCAAGACATCCATTATTTTAAGAGAATATTCAGACAGACACAAAGAACATTCTAAAATGGGTCAGGATCTCTCAGGTTCGGAAGCAACCTAAACCTGGCCTTTCTTGCCGTTCACTCCAGGAGGAGGAGAGTTCCTCAAGGGGGAGTCTCACTGACTGGTCCCCAGGAAGCTGTGAATGCTTCCGTGCCCTAAGCCTGTGGTGAGGACCCTCATCAGAGCCCTCTGTGAGCTCCCCCTAACTCCATGGCTTCCACCCCAGGATCCCCACGGTGGACAAACTGCTCTGGGGAGAGCCTGGGCCCGCAGCGAGGGCGCCCCTTGTTGGTGGGCCTGCACTCCATTCCCAGTTTACCTTGAAGAGCTTGAGCGCCTCCGTCTGCAGGGCCTCCGAGGGCAGGGTGGTGAGGGAGGTGTACAGCCCGTCCTTGCTGTAACACAGCATGGGGTGCCTCCAGAGAGGGGAGTCTGCCCAAAGCACAGCACCAAGAGCAGCAGCAGTTACAGTTGGGGCGGAAACTGGACCTGCACCACCCCCGCCCCCCGCCCCTGGATCTGCGAGGAAGACCAGGACAGACTGTACGGATGCATGTGTTGTGCTGGGGTTAGAACCCCAGGGTCTGGGCCACGCAGCTGGGCACTGCGTCCAGCATGAGCACAGCTCCCAGGAAAGTGGCTACTGCTTCGCTCCCAGGGCGGTGACAGGGCTGGGTACAGGACTGCAAGCATGTGTGTGCAGGGGAGGCCCCTCCCTGCAGGGCTGGGTCAGGATGGAGAGCGCACCTCAGCCTGAGGGCAACAGGCTTCCTAGGAGCAGGGAAGGGGTGTGTGGTGGGTGCCATTAGTTCCTCAGGGTCCTGAAAACCAGGAGTGAAACAAAGACCTCGGAACACCCAGGCTTGGGTTCCTCCAATCCCAGTGCAGGCTTCATTCATGGATTAACAAACTGTATTGATTCACCACCAGCTACCTTCTTTCCTCCACCCTCGGTCCAGCCGGCAAAGCCGCGGTGAGGAAAGTAAAACACTGACCCAGGTCACTGGGAAGTCTGCCCCCAAATCAACTCCCCCGGACACAGTGGGGTCACCTCAGTATCTTCACCAGAAACAGGGGCTCTGGAGCTTGGATGGGAATGTCCTTCTGTGGCTTAGATGTTTTAAAACAGCTTTGGGGTACAGAAATGCTTTCTGTGGGTTCTGACCAATCATTACCCAGCCACTACCCTCCAGCCCACGCAGGATGGCCACCCTGCCTTACCTGGGTCTCCCTCCCCGTCCATCAGTTTTCCAATGAGTTGCTCATAGGCAGTGCCAACCGTGGCGCTGCTGCCCCCTGCAGCCACTGTGAGGTGGTACAGCCACGTGTCCTAGAAGGGGAGTGGAAGAATGGAGGCAAGGGTCCGCAGTTCTCTTGAAGGGGCCAAGCCCAGGGTGAGGTTGGGCTAGTCTGGCTGGCACAAGTCAAGGCCACTAGTCTCTGAGAGGAAAGACTTGGGATCAGGTGAACATGAACCCAAGTTTCGAAGCTTAAGGTGCTATTTCATGGTTCCAGTGGAGAGATGGTGGTCACTGGGAGGGAATTCGCTATAAGGAAGGGTCCCAATCAGGGAATGCTAGTTGCCAAAATGTCCAGGAAGGAAAGAAACTTGAATCTGAGGAGGCTGGGAAAGAAAGAAGGGAAGATGAGACTCACGGGCTGGAGCTTGGCGGTGGAGGCTCAACCCCCTCCCTTACCTTTTCATGCTTGGTGCCAATGAGGAGGTAGGTGGGGCTGTGCTCTGGCGGGTGGATCACCAGGGTGCAGTGGGAGGAGAGTAACCGCCTGCTTCCTCCAGCCTCATAGTCCTCATCGGAGTCACAGGATCGATCGACTTCCTCGATGCGCGCGTCCCGCATAGGCAAATGGCCCAGGGGTCGCTGTGGACAGGAGCCTTCCATGAATGGGAGAGCCAGCAGGGAGCCGGGCAGTCTCCTCTCTCTGAACCCTCAGGCTCCGCTGGGCTGGGAGTCATGGATGTGGCTGGGTCCCAGAACGAAGGGGGTTAACTACAGCTCCCTGGCTGAGGCTTGCCAGGAGAAGCACAGACAGACCCCACGGGTAGAATCTGTGGGCCGTGCACACTGGCCACAGGCGAGAGGGATCCAGCCAGCTTTGTACTTGTGTGGTGTGACAGAAAAGCTGGGGTCTTTCCATCAGGACATGGAGCCACAGGAATGTGGTCTGGGGAAAGCAGAGAGTGGGTGCTGTCAGGAAGCCAGGAAGTACCTTGTCCTCATGACTTCGATAGTAGTAGAAGGTTCTCCCAACAAGAGCACACCAGACCAGCTTGGAGTGCCCATGTTTTACCTATAAGAAGAAATTAAGACTGTGTGATTAGAACCAGGTAATCCCAGAAGTAAATCCAGGTCTGCCAAAGAGAAGCCAGAGGAAGGAAGATCTCAAAACCTCTGGTCTAACTGGTCCTTAGTGGAGATGCCACCCAGAATCCCTACTAACAGGACTGGCCCTTTCACATGGAGAGGGCCATGGTTTGTACCCTGTGACAGCCCATCCATCCTGGCACACATGCCATTAAAAGACTAACCAGGCCAATCCGATGTCCTGTCCCAGGAATACGGACACAGCCGTAAGGATGCTGAGAGGGAAGGCAGGGCCATGGCTGGCAGGCTAAAGCCCCCGGCAAACGTAAATCACGAGGGCACAGCAGGTGTACGACAGGTGGAGGAGACTGACCCGAGCACAGACGGAAGGCCAAGGCAGAAAGCGAGCCAAGAGCACCGAGCTCACTCACACGTGGTTTTGCCTTCTCGCGGCGTTCTGGCCTAGTTCACGTTCTTCCTTGTTAACTTCCATTTTCTTGAGGTTAACAAGTACTTCTCTGCTCTTTCTAGCCAGAAGAGTCCTAACTCAAATACATTTAGGGCAGGCCTGGGATCGGACCTTGCTGGGTACGCACACCTACCTCGCCTGCCTCACTGCTTCCACTATTCATACCGAGGCATGGCAGGCGCAGGTGGGGGTGGGCAGCAACCCTAATGAATTCAAACTAGGTCCTCCCATCTTGACAACAGCTGTGGGGCTCACAGCCCTGATCTCAGTGTTCACTCACAGACACTGAGCGGTCAGACCGTGTCTGGGGCCCACCCGCTAATCCCAGTGAGCCAAGTCCTGTAGAGGGGCGGCAAGGAGGGCTGCACTTGGGCGCCTGGCTCCCCTGCCTCTCCACCCCACCAGCTCCGCCCCTACCTTGGTCAGCCAGCCCTTCACAGCGGGCTTGGAGCCACCCCGAGGCAAGGCTGGAGGCCCCACGGCCTGCACCTTCAGCAGGCTCTGCAGCGCGCGGATCCATTCCTCCAGCAGGCCTGGTGAGTCCGCCGTCAGGTAATAGGTCTTCTTCTCAGAGATAAGCTGGGGAGGAGGGATTGGGGGGAGGGGCAGGGAGATGGCGGGATGGCATGCCAGGGACCAGGCTCTGAGGTGGCACAGATCCCTGAACCCACTGGGCCTTCCTTCTTCCCACTCTGGACCCCCTCCCTTCTTTCCCTTGTTCTCTTCGCCTCGCCTCTGCTACCTTAACTCTGTCTCGCACATTTGGTCTCGTCTTCCCTCCCAGTACTCACAAACAAGGGTCACATCCAAATGTGGATGTGATGTCTCTCACACATGCTCATTTTGCCCCAGCTTTGTTTCCACCCTAGTCCTATCCAAACCCACACCCCTTCGTCTAAGCTGCCCGCCCACCTGGAATGTCTGTGCACCCTCCCCTCGAACAATCTGGCAACGGGAATTCAGTTCCACTTGACCCTGCGGTTTTCGGATGACATCACTCTGTAAAGACAGGAATGGGGAGGAACACGGTTAGGAGCCTTCCCAGAGCACATCCTTCTCCCTCAGGTCTTACTCGAGGTCAAAGGCAATGGAGAAAGTGATTCCCAAGCCTTCCCAGACTGTGGTAACTTGTTCTGGATCCCGGTTCTAGCTAAATGGAGCAATGATTAGAGACACAGGGGCCCATCTGACCCAGGCCTCAAAGGATAGACTTGAGCCTTTAAAATTGGGTCAGAAGCCACCATGTTATTACTGAGCTATAAAGCCTTTAAATTCTTTCTACTACACTCTCTGTACCAAGTGTGGCAAATAAGTGGTAGACACATCACCACTCCCCTTCCCCATGCGCCCGCACACCTCACTGCTCAGAGTGTGCCTGCTCGCTGAGGGACACGGGCCCAGGATCCTCAACAGCCATGGACATTGGCTGGAGTTGCACAAGAGATGTGGCCCTTTTGCTTTCTATAAAACATTCATGTTGGTTCCCCAAAGAGATCCTGTCAAATTAGATCTCAACATCAAAGGCTCCCTCGTTCCAAACTGTACAGGAAGGAGGTGGAGGAGGTGATGGGCTATTAGAACAACCCAGATGACGTTAGGGCAGCTTGGGAACAATTCTCTTACGGGACCAGGCATTAAAAGAAATCAGCTTCTGAAGTAAGGAGTCACCGAGCCAGGTCATCTAGAACCACCTTGACTGCTCTGTGCCTGACTTCACTCCAAGAACCAGGGACCAGCCTCACGGTCCCACGTGAGGTTCAAAGCCCCAGGTGCCCACCTGCCAGACCTCTGCCCTCTGGCCATGGGCCCCACCAACCCTTCTTCTAGTCCCCAACACACAGTCCCGAGTTTGGCCCAGGCTCCTTCTGACCACTGTCCTGGGGGAGGAGGGTCTCACCGGGGACTTGTAGTACATAATCTGTCCCTGTCTCAGGACAAACCAGCGCCTCTTCCAAGTCTTCACTCGGCTTCCCATTTTTAACAGGTAGCCCGACTTCTCCAGGGACTCCTGTAGGGGTGAGAGGGCATGGTGGGGGGGTGGTGAGGACAGAGCAGAAAGGGGGAATCAGTTGGGGTTTGTAGATGTCACACAAACCAGAATGGCCCAGTTGTCAATTAAAGACAACTTCTTACATACATACTAGATGTATTTTCAGGGCACCATACCCTGCTAAGGGTTCAGAGAGAACTAGAATAAACTCAGGTGGCCCCCTCAGGGACTATACAAGGGAGAGGCTGGCCAGGGAGGGCTTCCCGAAGAGCCAGATCCAAACTGGCCTCGGAAGGAAAAGTCAGCTTCCCTTCAAAGCCATGACAAGGAGAGGAGAAGACCATTGTAGGCAGCAGGAAGGGAGAGTGAGGCTTGGGCAACAAGGGGCACGTCAGCCAGGCCGGGGCGGAGGGCTGGGGAATGAGGGATGTGGGTCTGCAGCATGGCTCTGAGCCTCAGGCTTCTTATCTGGGAAATGGGGTCCTTGTCCTGAGAGGACGGTGAGGACACGTGAGGCAAGGCACAAAAAGCACTGAGCACGGTGCATGGCACTCAGTTAAAAACCCCTACATGTCCTCTTTTGGCATTCCAGGGTTGGAACACATGGAAATGCCTGGGGCCTGGTGGGCCACTGTGGGAAAGCCCGCTGGCTGCCCCTGGTTCAACGAGGAGCTCGCTGGGTGCCCTCTCCTTCCTCACAGGGTCTATGACGCCAAGCCTACACGCCCAGCGCCTCACCCTTGTTGCAGCCCCCTGCCCCTGCCTTTTCCCTTCCCCAGGACCCCTCGTCTTGGGCCGAGGGCTCCAGACAGGCAGCCCCTGCTGGAGGCCTGCTTCCGCCCCTGCCCTGCGTCAGCCCGGGGAAGCCCGTGCCCCCTGCGTACCCCGGCCAGGCCCGGCCCCTCGACAGAGTAGGAGGAGGTCCGCTGCAGTTTGTGTTCTGGCTCGGAGTAGTCGCTGTCCAGTGAGTAGGCATCTGGGGGGATGGCGTAATCCCCCTCAGAGCTCAGCGAGGACATGGAGACACCTGCCGAGGAAGGACAAGTCAAGGCCTGGGCCCCCGACCTCCCCAGCTCATGCAACCCGGGAGCTGCAGGAGCCTTCTCCCTCCCTGACCCAGGTTCTCTGAGTCTACAGCAGAGGCTCATGGGTGGGGATCGAGCCGGGGGTCCCGGATGAGCCCGCCCATGGAAGGAGGTGAGGGGCTGCTTGCGCCCACACCCTCCTGCTCCCTCCTCTGTACCTCTCTTGATGGCCCGGGGGCTGCCCAGTCCGCTGGTCTTCCTGGACTCAGAGCAGGGGACCGAAGTTCGGAAACTGGCCTGAGAGCAGCAATCATCATCGGACCCAGAGGATTCGTCCATAAAAGGCACGGTGCTGATCTGCATGGCTCTCTGCAAGACAGGTGCCCTCCCCCGCTGCAACTCACCAAGATGCAGCCCTTACTGTCAGCGCTGGTACCCCTAGCCCCAGCACCCAGGGTGTGGCCAACATGGCCTGTCTGGGGCACTCGACAGACAACTGTCCCGTCTCCACCTTACTCTCACATCCTCACCTCCACGCTTCTCCTTAGGCCTCCTGCTCCCACACACTGTCATCCTCCGTGGTCCCCAAAGGACCTGCCCCATCTAGGTTTGAGCACCGGCAGCTGTAACCCTTCCTCCTGCCACTAGGAGGCCAGAATGCCACACGGGCCAGGCACACGGTAGGAGCTTTAAACATGTGTGCGGATAAGGAAACAAGAAGCCACCGACTATCTCCACGTTGTTGAAATTATGGGGAAAAGATACTCTGAGGCATGATAAAGGCTTTAAAAAGGTAATTTGGTGCTACCTGCCACAATTTAAAATACGCCTATCATTCGCCCATAAATTTCCCCTCCGGAACTCTGTCCTCTGGAAATACATATGCCTAATACTCAAGTGCACAGAGATGTGTCTGCACAATGACGTTCATCACTACACTGCAGAGAAAAGCAGAGATGTGACCGAAACTGTCCATCAGCGGAGGGCAGGTTAAGGTAGTCATGGGGCATCCACACCGAGGGGCCCTGAAAGAGGAAGTGGAGCTGTGCATGGAGGTGCACCTGGGAGATCTGACTCATGGTGGTGTAACAAGCAAGGGGCAGAAGGGCAAGTATGATATGATTCCCGCCGTGTGCACGCGCATGGGTGTGAGCGTGCGTGTGTGTGTGTGCACAAGAGAGAGATAGGGACACAGACAGTATCTGTCAGTGCACTGGTAAATGCAACAGAGAGCCTCACAGAATAAACACAAACCGTGAATGACAGTTGCCCCCGGGGCTAGAAATTAGGGAAAAGCAATGTGAAAGAAAATGTGACTTCTGGCTTTTCGATTATTCTAAAAAACTTTTTACAAAGTTAACTGTTTTGACCTCAAAAACCAATAACAAAAGGAAACAAAAATACGTGTGAAAACATGTTGCAGTTATATCTAAAAAAATATAGATACGGAACTAACGTAATATTGTGTGCCAACTACATTCAAAGAAAAATACACAGAGATATTATGAGAGTATACATGGGAATACGAACATATATGAAATATTCTGGACAGAGTCCTTCTGGGACAGACATGGGAAAAGATGGGGAGGACAGGTGAAGCAGGGGTAGGTCTAACATTTAACTTTTCACTTTGCCCATGATCGTATGGATTCAAATTTTTCAATTTGAAAATTCAAATTTAGACTTTTTATAATAAAAGGCTAGTAAATACTAAAAATAAAATGACATTATATGGTAGCTAAGCTCCGTGCCTGGAGTCCTGTGTGTGCAGAAGCCTGACCCTAGAGCCCCACTCGAGCCACTACGTGGACAAGGGGCCTCCTGCAGGGAACACCCTCACCTCAGACAGCAACTTCTTACCCCTTTCACGGCAGTGTAGACAGGCACGGTGACATTCTTGTAGACAAGGCCAGAGAAAGGCCCAGGGAACACAAGGGCAGGAGGGCTTGAAGCTGGAGGGGATGGGAAGAGGGAGATTAACTCAGGTGCCATAACAGACAGAGACCTGGGCAGATCCACACAGAGTTCCCTGAAAGAGCACCCCATGAAACAGGTGGGCTGGCTATCCTTAGGATAGGGCCAGGACTCCTTCAGTCCTACTCTTGCGAAGGTTCATTACCAACTGTGAGACCACGGAGCTCACATCTCGGGGGAATTCAGTAGCTGGCCGGCTGACTAAGGAGCCAGAGGGTAGGGATGCGGTTCCTTCAGGAGGTTCATCTAAATCAAGGCACTAGGGAGCTCCCCCGACCCCCGTACTACAGAAGGGAAGCCCATGCAGGTGGGAGGCTGAGCTGGAGGACCCCGCCTCTAAGGTCCCTTCCAGCTCTGTAATTGGCTACAGTCCTGTTCAAGGCCACGCCCACTCTGCAAGCCCAGAGCTAAACCTGTACAGCTTCCTTTTGCCTCAGAGGTAGTCGGGCTGCGATTTCACTGAACCTCACCTGTTGGGGGAGGGGGAGGGGGTGCTGGGAGACCCTGGCCCTGGGTGTTGCTGAGAGTCTCCCCCCTGCATGCCCACCCTGTCCAGCACGTGCGGTGCACTTGGGACTCACCGCAGCAGGTGGCATTCGTTCTGGGAGATGCATCCGAGAGCCGCATGCCAGCCATGGCCACCGCGTAGATCCGGCTCTCCTGGAACAGAATGCCCCAGAGGGTCAGGGCCCAGCACGGACACCAGCCCAGGCCCTCCTGAGTGTGGAGGAAAAAGGATGGCTGTGGACACAGGTCCGCATCTGGCCTGGGCCAGTTACTGGTGGGGTGAGGTTACACCTGAGCCTCCTTCTCTTCTGCCCTAAAGTGGGGCTAATACTTAACTGTCAGTGAACATCTGACACCTGGAATATACTTGGCATCCAACAGATATTCATTCCTTCTCTTGCCTCCACCTTTCCCTTGGCACAAGGAAGTTCAAGAGGAGGGGGTCACTGACCTATTTCTCTGAATCATACCCATTTTAGAGGCCCTGGGTCTCAGACTCTCATCCCCTGAAGCTGGGGTGTTGATAATGAGGAAAAGGGAGCCCCATGGCAAGGGACCCTTTGGTAAGCCCGTGTTTGGAAACTGGGACACGGTTTTTTCCTACAGTAACAATGTGATGTGCACGGTTAGGCCCCACCTGCAAAGCCACCTAAGCTCACCCAGGACCCTGAACCCTGCTGTAGAAGACATGTGGACGTGTCTTCTCCCTTACCCTTCCTCCCTCTTATCCCTCAGGATTCCTGGGTCTGAAGCAGGCCCACAAGCCTAGGGAGCTTTTCTAATGGTTTTGATCAAACAACCCAGAGACCCTGCCTGTGCTTTCCCCATCTCTTTCTTCACTCAAGGTAAAGGGAAACAAAGACCCCCTCAGGGGACAGGAGAGTCAGAAGGACTAGGAAAAGTAGGCCTGGCTGGCTCGGGGAGGCAGCAGGGCTGGGGGCTGGGGCTAGAAGGGCTGCGGGGTGTTCCTGGGGTGTCCCCCAGAGGGGAGCAGCAGCTCTGGGTACTTAGGGGAGGGAGGGCTGGGTGGGACCTCCCCTGAGCTGAGCGGAGGGGTAGGAGATAAGAGATAGAAGGGCAGTGAGGGAGGGGGTCCCAGGAGGGGATTATTCCTGCTAGTGTTGATCATGGAATTCAACCAGGGACAGGCCTCTAACCCCCCAGAGGACATGCAAGCGAAGCCCGAGGGATTTAGGTAAAACAGACATGGGAGTGTTTCACAAGAATCATCCACGGCCCAACTCATGAGGATGATTTCATCAACCAAAAAAGGGCTCCGGAGGCTCTGAATCGGCAGATCAGTGTATCTGCCCCCCTCCTCTCCATTCCCAGTCTTGATTCCCTCTCAGACACTGTGCAGCGGATCCCACCAGGGAAGAGAGGGTGGGCACCCACTGGGGATTTTTTAGGGGCCAGTTGCAACGAGGACTGTGAACAGGAGACAACTCCTTAGCTGGCATGGCCGGCTGCAGGGTCCCGCGGCCCTGCTGAGAGCAGGGAGGGCCCGTGGAAAAACCCAACGCCCCTTAAAACCTGCACCCCCGAGGCTCAGCTGATGTCCCCTGGGGAGAGTGTCATCAGAAGCATCTTCTCTATTTATTCATTCCCTTTCCCCTGGGTCTCTCTCCCCCGTCCCTCAGTCCGCACTCAGCAGAACACAAGAACCCCTCGGAGCCATCACGGTGGACAGACGGCTCCGTTCTGGCCCAATGGCAGAAGCGAGCAGCTTCTCTCTGGTACCACCTGCTAAGGCCTTCCGTCACATCCCTCACCCAAAAGCTCCCTCACTGCTCGCCTCTGCTTTAGGATTCTAGAGCATTTGTAGTTACAAGACAACAATGAAAGAGAAGAGGGACGGCTCTGACGGTGGTCTGGCCTGGCCTGGCCCTTCCCTCCTTCCTAGCATCCTCTCCATCCCTGCCTGCCCCTCTTCTCCTTCTCTGCCCGTTGACCCCCACCTCACCCTCGCTCTCCAGAAGGCTGTGCCTCGTGTGGCTCCTGTGACCCCTGAGCTTCAGGGACAGGGCAGCAGCCTAAGGCCTAAAGACTGGCCAGGAAGACCTGCTAGCCCCCCACCCAGACCCCGCTCCCAGGCATGGCCATGTCTCCGGCCATCGGGCCCCCTTATGGCCAGCACCTGCAAGATGCTGCTGGAAAGACAGGTCTTCCGGGCAGCAGTGAAAATGAAAGGCAGTGTCGCCCTGAAGGAGTCCCCAGGATCCCCACTCCTTATGCTGCCAGGAGCCAGACACTCGTTTAGACATCTCCCACCACAGCAGCATCAGGGGGTCTGAGCACGAGGAAGAAGGGACATCTGCTCTGGGATGTCCCCCAAGAGGCAGTGCAGATGGAAGGTTAGAGCCGGGTCTTGAGGCAGTGGAGCCCACCTTTAAAGCCCGGCTCCTCACTAGGGACTCCATGACTACGGGCAAGGGAGCAAGTCTGTGGGGTAACGGGACAGCACCTCATGCCCGCGCAGACACGGGGTACTGCACGCGTGCCAGGCCCTGAGCTACACGCTCCACACCCCGAATCTCATCTCACCCTCCACACTGACCTCGGCAGCCTTATCCACGTCCACCCACCCCCCATTTTTATTTCAACTGTTTATCACGGAAAATGCCAAACAGAAACAAAAGTGGAATGAAGAGGATAAAGAATGATCTCATGTAGCCATCACCCGGCTCTGCAAAGACTGAGGCATGGCTGGTCTTGCTTCCTCGGTGTCCCCAATCCCGTATCACTGAGCCCGTGCTTTCTGGGAACCACGACCGTAGGTGCCCCCTGCCTGTGCACACACTCGTCCCCACAGCAACCCGATAAAGTACTGTTATCCCCATGTCACAGATGGGGAACTGAAGCTCACAGGGTTAGTAACATCTCAGGGTCACAGGGTCAACGGTTCAACCCTAGTGGTTTGATTCGGGACCTGGGTTCCTCACCAGTGCACTGCAACACCGCAGAGAGTCCAGGAGATTCGATGAGAACATGTGCACCAAGCACCCAGCTGGGTAGGGGCAGGTGCTCATGAAAGGAGAGCCGGCCGGCGTGCAACCACTCCGAGTCCGGGCTCTGCCCCTGCTGGTCACCACGAGGCTGGGAGCCTCCTCTCACACTTTGCCCCCTGCCCCCCGCCCCGCAAACAAACTGCCTCTTACCCAGGATGGAAACCGGTGCAGGGGGGGCGTGGGGGGTGTGTTGCCCAAATCCACTTCCTCCAGCTCAGCTCCACGGGCCCGTGGGCTCTCTCTTTCCTCCTTCTTCCCTCCTGGGGGTGGCTCCCCCATCTCCATATTCTCTGGTTCCTCCCGGAGCTCAGCTCGGGCCTCTGCCTCAGGAAGCCTGGAGGGGTGGAGGGCTGACAGGGTCCCAATCTCGATGCTCACCACGTGGTTGAAGCACTCGGGGCCCACCTGGGGCTGGCTGTGGTGCCGCTTGGCCAGCTGGATGCTGTCCCGGGGGGTGCTGGGGACCCGCGCCTTTGGTAGGGTCAAGCTGCAGCCCGGGCTTCCTTCCCTGGCAGAGTTCTTTGTCCCAGGGAGCGTCCCTCCCTGAGCAGTGACCAGGCCCTCCCCCCAGGAGGCCGAACCATGTCTGTGGGTGCGAGGCTTCATGCACAGCCGGTGGGGAGAGCCCTCTCTTCCCAGATGAGGTGGAAGGGTCTTGGCCTCGGCTATTTCCCCAGGATGGACCACGATGGAACTAGAATCCTCCAGGGAAATTCCTGCTTTAGGACCAGAGTCCCTTCTAGGCAGAGCACCTGGGGAAGATGCAGGCAGAGCTGCCTTCAGGGCACCCTGGGCCTGGGGACCATTGTCCTGCCCTATCGGCTGTGTCCCTGGCCCCGACGCATCAGAATCCTGCTCTGGGGTTTTCTGGAGAGCCACCAGCAGCTTCCCCGAAGGTGCCATCTGAAGAGCTGTGGTTGGGGGGAAACAGGCATAGTGAGAGCTCCCTCCATTCAGTGCGCGTGCGCGTGCACACACACACACACACACACACACACACACACACACACACACACACAGCCTGTCCCTCGTACCTTCTAGAGCATCCTGGAGGGCGCCCACCTGCTCTGCCAGGTGCTGATTACTGCTCTTCAGGTGCTGATTCTCCATCTCAAGCTGGGCAAAAAGAAAAATAAAGATTTAAGAAGACTTAGCCGACAGGTTCAGGCATATAATTCAAAATGAGATTAAAATCCTTTTCAAAGATCAAATCTTTGAAAAAGAGCACTTGGTGCCCCAGCAATCCAGGGCTGACCCTCCCAGGGAGCCCTGACCTACCCCCTTTCCTTTGTGCTAACCAGTTTCGGTTGGGATAGAATTCCATTTGGCAGCCCCTGAACCTTCTGTTCTAAAATACCATTTAAAAAAAAAAAAGAATTGTGAAGTGGAATACGTGCCCAGAAATCTGCAGACCACATCAAGGAAGAGCTTAGCAAATGACTCTGAAGTAAACACTCACGTGACCACCGCCCAGGTCAAGAAAGAGGAATTGGCCAGCACAGTCTACAACCCCAGACTCGCCCCTTCCCAGGCACATGCTTCTCCCTCCCCTGGAAGGCAACCACTAAGTGTACCAGACTCACTTCCTTGCTTTCTGGGCTTTATCATCCAGGCCCGCACCCCTGCACACACGGGCTCAGTTGTGCCCCTTTTGGTATAACTGGGCTTATACAGTAATATACTTCTGGGTCGAGCTTCCTTTACTTAACACACTGTCTACGAGACCCTTGTGCACGTTTGCTGCATTGTCTTCTGACTGAAATCCAACCCAGTTTTTTGAGCACCTTTCAGCAAATATGGAGGCAAACCAGGTTATCAGCTCTGCACCCCAAGAGTTCATAGTCTAGCAGGTGACAGGAAATGGGGAGGCAAAACCGTCAACACCCGCTGCAGGCATGACCACTTTGTTGGGACAGAGGAAGAGAAGCTGATGTTTGTCCTTTCCCAAACTTCAATTCCTTGCCCTCTGGTTTGGAAAGAGGTTGCTTTTTGTTTCTTTTTGCTGGGAGCACAGCAGCTTCTAGCCCCAGGCTTCCCTAAGTGAGCGGCAGTAAGCCTCGAACTAGAGGTGGAGACAGGACAGAGCTGTCAGGGGATGAGAAATCGGGGACTTAGTGACTCCTGGGCACAGAGCTGCTGTCTGGAGTGATGAAAGTTTTGGAAACAGATGGTGGCAATAGCTGCATGACAGTGTGAATGTACTTAATGCCACTGAATTGTACATTGAAAATGGGGAAAACGGGCAATGACATGTGTATTTGGCCAACAGCACAGAGACCAGCTGAGAAGAACGGAGAGGGCAGAGGTGCAGCGGAGAGGGTAGGTGCAGGGTGTGTGTCCTCTGTGGGGCAAACAAAGCTGATCAGGAGCTCTGGGGAAACCCAACGGTGACAGGAGGAATGGAAAAGTGAAGCGAGTCTCAGTGTTTAAGCCGAGTGAAGGACAGATAGTAATACAAGGAAGGTCAGTCAAGGCCCCGCAGACAGGAGGCAGAAAAATGCTGGGGCACGGAGGGGACCTCCCATTCCCCCTGCATGTCCACTCCAGGCTTCCTGAGATGAGTTTTCCACTCACCTCTCCTAACCTCAGAGTCACCCATTCTTTGATCTTCGCAGCTTTTTCCTGGACAACTTTTGCTTCTTCAGCTCTCATCTGCTTCTGCAAGAAAGGGAGGGGCTTCAGTGCATCAGAGCGGTCACCAGTGGAGTGAATGACTGGAGGCAGGAAACCCTGAGAAGGAATATCAAGCAGGTGGGGGGGGGGAGGGGCAGCGGAAAAAAAGAAATTCACTTATGAATTTAAAAAATAGTCTGAAAGTGGGAAAAGGCTTCCTCAGCGTGATCCACACCCTGAAGCCATGAAGAAAAAGACAATCAAATCTATACTGTCACCATAAATTACTATATGACAAACAAAAGTTCCCCTAAAATCAAAAGACCAACTGGGGGATGATTTATAACACAAATGGCTTACACAAAGAGGGCGAATCTGAAATGAACAAACCAATAAATACACGTGAAAAGAATACGAACAAGAAGTCAACAGAGAAATAAAGGGAAAGAGAAACCCATGAAAAGCGGTTCAACCCAACTGTAATTTTAAAAATGCACAAAAAATCAGACATTGTTTCTTCTATCAGACTAACACAATTTAGAAGTTTGATATTATCCCAAATTGCCAGGGCTGTTGGAAAAAACCCCTGTTCTAGAAATTGGCAAAGCCTTTTTGGGCAGCAATTTGATAATATCTGTCAATGTTTTAAATGTATAGACCGCTGGGGGCGCCTGGGTGGCTCAGTGGGTTAAAGCCGCTGCCATCGGCTCAGGTCATGATTCCAGCGTCCTGGGATCGAGCCCTGCATCGGGCTCTCTGCTCAGCAGGGAGCCTGCTTCCTCCCTTCTCTCTCTGCCTGCCTCTCTGCCTACTTGTGATCTGTCAAATAAATAAATAAAATCTTTAAAAAAAAAAATTCTCATAAATGTATAGACCGCTGACCCGACAAACCCACGGCTTGGGCATCGTTAGTTGCAGTATTATTTGATCAAGCAAAAAACCTCACAACTGGACATAACCTAGGAGCCCACAAATCCAGGCTTGGCTAAATAAACAAAACAAAAATGGAATGCTATCCTTTGATACACAAGAAATGTTCACAGGGAATACTGGAAGGACCTTAAGGTTAACCAGCTGAAGGGCTCTGCAAACTGGCCACCATCCAGCCTTCCACCTGGTTCCTCTCCCCCTGCCCCGCCTGTTTTTATAAATAAAGTTGTACAGGAACAGAGCCACAGGCATGCCTATTACTTAAGTATTGTCTAGGGCTACCTTCCTGGTACAACCAGAGAACTGAAGAGTTTCAACAGAGGCCACATAGCCTGCAAAGCCCAAAGTATGTACTCCTTGGCCCTTTATAGAACAGGTCTGCCAACCCCTGCCCTTGTCTGATACCCTCTATATAATGGAGGCCCAGAGGGTGACGTGGCTTGCCTCCATCAGCATAGGGAGCACAGCTGGGACTAAGGCTAGGTCTACTGACTTGTAGAACAGCATTCTTTCTATTCTGACCTTTTATTATTGGAAAACAATTTTTTTCTGATCCAGGCTTCAGCGGGAATCATTTGGCCCAGACGTGGCCACTTCTATGAAGCACTCGAAAAAGGAGGTACCGGGGCACCTGGGTGGCTCAGTGGGTTGAAGCCTCTGCCTTCGGCTCGGGTCATGATCCCAGGGTCCTGGGATCAAGCCCCACATCGGGCTCTCTGCTCAGCGGGGAGCCTGCTTCTCCCTCTCTCTCTGCCTACTTGTGATCTCTGTCTGTCAAATAAATAAATAAAAAATTTAAAAAAAAAAAGAAAAAGAAAAAGGAGGTACCTCCAAAGTCAATGAATAACTGATTAGAGATTTCACGGGTCGACGTCGTATTTCCCCACGACTTCTCAGGAACACACGCTGGGTGCCCCAGAGTATACAAAGGCCCAATTGCACCATGGACACGTCCAGTGACTGGTGATGAATGATTACAAGTTTGCCCATGATGGTGGGGAGATACTCCCAGGACCAGCTGGCACCTCATGGAGAATTCACACAGAAAATTAACAGTCATCTGGCCACACTGAGGTGGTTTATGGGAAATGATAGTGCTCTGGTGCCAAGTGGGAAGGTGAGGCTGAGGACAGAGGGAAGGGACAGCAGTGGGGAGAAGTTAATAGGATTGTAAAGGGGAGGAGGCTGGGCACAGGGAACTGGCAGAGTGATGTTTCAGAAACCCTTTCCGGAGCAAAGGGGCTAATGAAGCTGGAATGCTAGGCATGGCCTCTCCTGGGCACCCATGTCTGGGAATCCGAGTATGCCTACTCAGGTTCACTGAGAAACTGTGACCAATCAGCTGACCGAGGCTCACGGTCCAGCTCTGTGCCGCTCTGATACTACACAGGCAGGGCCCAAGGCCAGGGTGGAGAAGGACGGGCTCTCCTTACCAAACCCAACCTCATGTCTGATACCATACATAGATTACCTGAGTTCACTCTCTGGACAGCCCCAGGGTGTATGATGACCCTTAGCTTACAGCTGTGTAAATGAGAATCCGTGACCTACTTGCCCACAGCCAGAGAGCAGCAGGTACTTGTGGGCAGGGTGGGGGTGGGTGGGAGGTGTCAAACCCAGATCAGTCTGCCTCCATGGTCCTCTCCCCACTCTATCCCCTGCCTGGCTTCTAACAGTTCAATCTCCATGTGAAAGAAGAGTCACATGACGGAGGGGCCCCCACCAGCAGAGGGGCCCTGTTCCGTTGCAGGAGGCAATGGTGCTGAGTGGGGTGTCGGCCCTTACCTGCTTCTCCAGCTGCGCCTCCAGCTGGCCGATGAGCTCATCTTTGCCCCGCATGGCTTTCAGCAGGTCCTGGTACTTCCGGTGCAGGCTGCCCGCTGCGTCCACGTTCTTCAGATTGGACAGTTTCACCTTCTCCTCCATCACACCCACCTTCAAAGTACCATCGTCACGCAGGGTTAGCATGTGTGTGTGAAATGGCCACTAACCTGCCCTGGGACCTTCCCTAATGCCCCAGTCCCTGAGTCCCAGGCAGAGACCTCGTGACAACAGGGGGACCAGTTAACTCTGGGACCATTTAGTAAGCCTCACGTGGGCAAACTAAGGATGTGAGGAAGAAACCATTGACCATGTCACTCTGGGGGCCTCAACAGGGACAAGCTGGGCAGGACAAACTGCTTCGAGCTCACCGTGACCGAGATGGCTGCTGCTCACTGAAAGTCCCTGTGCTTCTCACCCTGCCCAGCCCCCTCGTGGCTAGATGGCCATGGAATTCCCTCCAGCCCATGGGTCCGAGTGGAGTGACTCATCATTTCTGGACTGAGGTATTTAAGAGCTCTCTCCCTGCCACGCAACCAAGGAGGCGGCCTGTTCCAGAGGGTCCAGGCGGAAGACGGAGAGCTCCGTCAGCCTCAATCCCCAAGTCCCTGTGGGAAGCAGAATCCCCAGCTAACTCTGGATGGAGATGCACCACGACAGAGAACTGGATGGGATAAACTGCTGAGACCCATTACCTTAGCATAACTTGGCCCATCTGGACTAACCCAGCCACCTGCTCTCGCGCTAACCCTTAACCAAAGACTCCATGCCCAAAGAGCGCTCCATGCACCTGAATTATCTGTTCAGAAGAATGGACACATGACGGCTGGTTTTCCTTGTCTCTGTGAGGAGCTGGTGAGGGTGACGAGTATGTATGTGTGTGTGTGTCCCTGGGAAGGATCCAGGAAGGCCAAGAGCCATTTCTGCGGCACAGTCCTGCCCGTCCCCCACCCCGGTTACCTGGGTCTCGGCGTTCTCTGCCCTCTGCTCTGCCTCCAGCAGCCTCTGCTCCAGCTCCTGCATCTGCTCGACCAGAGAAGAAGGACAAATATCGGTGCGGTAATCCCACCACGACCGTGGCTTCAGGGCAAAGTGAGCCAATTGTGTAGACACTCCACACGGGCCAGGTTTAAACTGCTCAGCTCAAGGGCAGCACAAGGGTCTTAGGGCAAAGATCTTCATGGCAATCCTCTGCTCCCATATCCCGAATTTAGGGGGCTGGTGAAGAGCCTAGAGCTGCTGTCCTCTCTACTAAGTGAGCAGAAGCCTAGTTCTGTCTCCCATGCATGGGGTACCCAGGTGGGTAGCAGGAACGTTCTTCATGTGGCAACGCTACTCTCAGCCCTCAGTCTTGTCAGCACCGGGTCCCAGGCAGGGCCCTGCCACTGCTCACCACGTGCCTAGCACGAAACATGCTCCCATGTGAGCCGCCACGCCTGCAGTAAGAGAATGTTCCTTCCCACCCAAGGACAGCTCACTAGCTGGGGACAAATATTAATCCCTTATCAAGGACCTCTCTGACTATAAATGGCATCAACAGGCATCACCTTATTTGATTTCTTTCATCTTAAACAGAGACGCTTGGGACACGTTTTTAAAAATTCTATCTTGCTACCAGTAGAGATGTGCCATTGAGGTCTGAGGAGCTCGGCAATTCTGGAATTTTACACCAACTGGCCAAGCTAAGGGACGAGTGTTCTTACCCACGGAGGCTCCTGAGGGACCAGCTCTAAGCTAAAAGCTAAGGCGATGCTCACGAGCCCACATGACACACCCGCAGCTTCACAAGTTCCCGGTGAAGAGTGTGGGCTGGACTGCAGCTCCCATCCTCCCAGGGTCTGGGCCGGGCCGGCCACACACTGCCCCGTGGACATCACCACACCGAGGCAGTCACATGTCCAACTCTCCTGTCAAGAGCCACCTGCTTCCTTGAGCCACAGCCCGGTCAGTCACCTGCTCCCAGCCCTACCCTGCCTTGCCCCAGGGGGGCATTATACACACACTAGGGGCAGAATGGCTCAGCCTTGTCCTCCATGAGACTGGACGGGTCTCCCGTTCCCAGCTCCAGTCCAGCCTCGCCCACCTCATCTCTGCACATCTGGCCTTTTCTGTCGCTACTCAACCTTCTCTTTTTGGCCTGGACCCTGGTTTGAAACTTACCAGCGAACTGAATCCCTTCTTTCTTTCCCAATCTCTCATCTACTCAACTGCAATTCTGCCCTTCCCTTCTTGATTCAAGGACGCAGGAGAAGGAGCCCCCCAGCCTGGTGCTGGGCAGTGAAAGGAGAGTTCCCTGGGAGGAGGGCACGCCAGCCTTTCCTCACCCACTTTTTTCCTCCCTCTGGGGGCTGGGGAAATACAGATGCTTTCAGCACATATTCCCTATGAAAGGATCTGAGGATCCCAGGGAAAACCATGGGGCAAAATGCCCCTTGGGCTCCCAGCAGACAGGACCACCGCTGAGGGGCATTCATGTGCTCAGGCCAAGGCTGCCTGCAGCTCTTCTCTCCATCCTCTCCCAGGTTTCATCATCACGATCAAGCCTCTCGACTCAAGCCTGAGAGGGTGGGGTGGTGCCAGCCAGACACAGGCATCAGTTAGAGCCAGATGGCCTTCCCCAAGTCAAACAGCCGTGGAGCCTGTGCTACAGAATTCCCTGACCTTCAAACAGCTACAGGGAATATAAGAGCTTAGCATCAGCTGGTATTATGGGGATAGGGCTGGCTTCCCAGAGCAACAAGAATTCTGTGTAGCTGGAGGGGGGGTGTAGGCTGACACATGGTGGTGGCCCCCGGTGACCAGGTTAGTACTATGTAACGTGTCCCCCTTAGGCACCAGGCCTGACTGGGCCAACCAGGTTCTCTGTCCCCAGGAATCTGACATCTGGGATTGAGAGACCAGAGACAAGAACCATGGGAGATCGTGCACAAATTTCACCAAGTCACGACTATTAGCTCATTCCTCCTGCTCCATGAGCTGCCCCAGGATCCTCCAAATGAATTCCATTTGCTTAAGCGAGTCAGAGTTGGAGTTTGGGCCCACCTCAGAACCATCTCTAATACAGCTGCTGGGAGTGTTTACATTTCTTAAATAAGACTTACTTATTTGAGAGAGAGAGAGAGAGAGAGGGAGCACGTGCACAAGCAGGAGGGGCAGAATGAGAGGGAGAGAGAGAAGCTCAAACAGACTCGGTGCTCAGGACAGACCCTGATGTGGGGCTGCATCTCCTGACCCTGAGATCATGACCTGAGCCGAAACCAAGAGTTAGATGCTTAACCAACTGTACTGCCCAGGCACCGAAGAAGCATTTGATTTTTTAAGAATACAGTGGGGGGAGGGGGGGCTGGGTGGCTCAGTGGGTTAAAGCCTCTGCTTTCGGCTCAGGTCATGATTCCAGTGTCCTGGGATCAAGCCCGGCATCGGACTCTCTGTTCGGCAGGGAGCCTGCTTCCCTTCCTCTCTCTCTGCCTGCCTCTCTGCCTACTTGTGATCCCTGTCTGTCAAATAAATACATAAAATCTTTAAAAAAAAAAAAAAAAAAAAGAATTCAGTGAGGGGGACCTGGCTGGCTCAGCTGGGATAGCATCTCTCTCACTCTTTTTTTTTTTTTTTTAAGATTTTATTTATTTATTTATTTGACAGACAGAGATCACAAGTAGGCAGAGAGGCAGGCAGAGAGAGAGAGAGGGAAGCAGGCTCCCCGCTAAGCAGAGAGCCCGATGCGGGGCTCGATCCCAGGACCCTGGGATCATGACCCGAGCCAAAGGCAGCGGCTTAACCCACTGAGCCACCCAGGTGCCCCTCTCTCTCACTCTTGATCTTCGAGTCATGAGTTTGAGCCCCACGCTGGGTATAAAAGTTACTTAAGTAATAAAATAAATACAAATACAATGAAATACTGAATAGGAAGGCTTTGGATTCCTGACAAGTTTCTCTAGATTAACCTTCAGCTGGACCATTCAGATGTAACATCTCCTCTGTAGCTCAGAAGACATAAGATTCCCACAGGAAATGATCACTCATATTCATAACCTTCTTGAATATCAGA
The DNA here is from genome assembly GCF_963455335.1 of Martes martes. Lineage (NCBI taxonomy): Eukaryota > Metazoa > Chordata > Mammalia > Carnivora > Mustelidae > Martes > Martes martes. The sequence goes on along the minus strand of NC_137894.1, from coordinate 111,934,648 downwards.
CAACTGTCTGATATTTTCAAACTCCTTTCATAGAAAAACTTGTCTTTACATTCTATGGATGGAGAAACCAAGGTAGAGTGAAGAACAGAACTGTATTTGAATTCTACTGCCCAGCTGGGCATTTCCACTTGGACCAAGAGCAGTCAATGACACTGGTGAGGGCTGGAAATCCCTCTGGTATTGACAACACAGTGAGCGTTTTTTTTCCCACTGAGATTATACTATTAGACATCCCTTTAAAGTACACTATCCAGCAGTGTCCACAATAGCCAAACTATGGAAAGAGCCCAGATGTCCATCAACAGATGAATGGATAAAGGTTACACACACACATACACAGGAATATTACACAGCTATCAAAAAATAAAATCTTGCCATTTGCAATAACGTGGATGGAACTAGAGGGTATTATGCTATGTGAAGTCAGTCAATCAGAAAAAGATAATTATCATATGATCTCACACCTATGTGGGATTTAAGAAACAAGGCAGAGGATCATAGGGGAAGAGAAGAAAAAATAAAACAAGATGAAATCAAAGAGGGAAACAAATCATAAGAGACTCTTAATCATGGGAAACAAACTGAGGGTTGCTAGAGGGGAGCAGGGGTAGAGAGATAGGCTAACTGAGGGATGGACACTGGGGAGGGTATGTGTTATAATTATATAATACAAGGTATTATGTAAGACTGATGAATCACAGACCTATACCTCTGGAACAAATAGTACGTCATATGTTAATTAAAAAAATAACAAAGTACGCTATCACTGAAGCAAATGTAACGGAAGGCACCTTCCACAGAGTCTGGGTTCTTTTCCCAGCCTGGGCAGGCAGCCGCAGGGTCCCCATATTCCTACCAATCCTACAGCTGTTCTTATCTTCCCGGCAGGGACACTCAAAACTCAAAGCATTTTGTATTTGCCTTTATGCTGGAGTATTTTTTTTTCCCTCTAAAACTAATTTCTGAACACTGAAAACATTTTGAACATCTGGAACGTTTTTAAGAGAAGAGTGTAACGGTCATCCATGTATCCCTCACTACTGTCCAACGATTACCAACATCCTGCCATCCTTGTTTGAAGAGTATTTTTAACACCAATCTCTCCCTGTGTCGTGACGAATGCGCATTTCCTCCACGGCCTGGGAGTACTCCAGGTGTGTTTGTGCCCCAACAGCATTTCTAGAGTTTTCGAACTTCATTTAACACCAGCATCAATAGTTCTCACGAGGGCAGACTGCTCCTTACCCTGCATCCAGGGCCACCCCTGATCTGGGTTGTTTCTCCTCTCAGCGGGTTCCCTAGAGCCGTGTCCTCAGCTGTCCTCAGCTGTCTGTGGGCCTGGGGTGACGCGCTGGCCCAGGAGGTGTCAGGTTCAGGCAGGTGACTCTGAGGCGGCTCTGCTCTCACCAGCTGTGACCGGCACACGAGGCTCATAAATCAGTGGCCCCAGCACTGGCCTCGGTGACCTGACAACATGCACTGGGCGCCAACCTGGTGCTTGATCCCTGTGTCTGCAGCTCGTACACTTGTACACTCATGATGCCGTCACACGGCAGCACCCGGGCAGCGGCAGCAGTGGGCCCTCTCGGGCGCTCCCAGCACGGCCCTGTGAGCTGAACGGTGGTCTGAGCCGAGCACTGCACCTGCTGGGGCTCAGCCGCTCTGTGAAATGGGGGCTCAGCATTCTTACTGCCACGCTGCCCCCACTGGAGAGATGGGCACAGGGAAGCACTCAGGCTTGAACCTGACTGGCTCTGCCACGGTGTGGCTTTACGTAAGTTCCTGAACTGCTCTGTGCCTCAGTTTCCTTGCCAGGGAATAAAGGGTAATGAGTCTCCACCGCCTAGAGTTGCCGGAAAGATGACCACGAGGTGCCTCGCATAGAGCTCAGGTGCACAACGTGGCCCTTATGGTGAAGTTGACAGTCAGTTACTTGCTGGTTTTTCAGAGACAGAGATGACACGGAGGACTCGGGAGACCCGTTTGCCTGGCACGGTCTGGAGTTCCCCTGTTGTCCCATGATAATTACTAATAGGGCCTTCTTTTCTCTTTCCAGAGCGTCCTGGGTTAGATGATAAATTATACGGTCATCCCACGAATCAACCACCTACAGCAAGAATGGCTTCAAGCCTGAGGCTGCCAACTCTAGCCTCTGGGGCATCTTGCAAGACCTCGCGTGTTAGGGGCATGTAGCTGACACACAGAGAACTCCACAGGGCCACTGGCTGTGTGTCTGGCACCGGCTTAAGCACTCCACACGTGTCGACTCACTGAATGTTCATCCCACTAGGAAGGAGCACGTACTACTATTAGCCCGCTGTACAGATCAGAAACGGACGCCGGCGGGCTGGGGAACCTCGCTAACAGGCCACGTGGCAGAGAGGCAGAGCCAGGGTTCAAACTCGGGAGGACTGGTTCTAGAGTATGTGGTGCCGTTAGCTGCAAGGTCTCTCACATCCAGATCTCGTATGTCACATAAAAACAGAGATTCCACATATAATCCCTGGCTTCCAGCTTCCCTCGAAAACTCAGAAGATCTGGCCAAGCTAGGGTTCCACTTTCTTTTTTTCTTTTCTTTTTTTTTAAAGAGTTTATTTATTTATTTGACAGAGAGATCACAAGTAGGCAGAGAGGCAGGTAGAGAGAGAGAAGGGGAAGCAGACTCCCCGCCGAGCAGAGAGCCTGACGCGGGGCTCGATCCCAGCACCCTGAGAACATGACCTGAGCCGAAGGCAGAGGCTTAACCCACTGAGCCACCCAGGCGCCCCGGGTTCCACTTTCTCATGGCGATAACTGGCTTCCTCCTCTAGCTCCAGCCCGTTCCACTGATTCTTCCCAGGACCACCTGTCTCACTTGTGTAAGTGACCTGCCCATGTGTGAGCAGCAGCCCCCAGTCTGGGCTATTAAATTGTTCTAACTCGGGGCGCTGGGTGGCTCAGTGGGTTAAAGCCTCTGCCTTCGGCTCAGGTCATGATCCCAGGGTCCTGGGATTGAGCCCCAAGTTGGGTTCTTTGCTCTGCGGGGAGCCTGTTTCCCCCTCTGTCTCTGCCTGCCTCTCTGCCTACTTGTGATCTTTGTCTGTCAAATAAATAAAATCTTAAAAAAAAAATGGTTCTAATTCTGTTATCAAAGCCCATGCCATTCAACTTTTTTTTTTTTTTTTACTAGATCTTTTGTTTAAGTCAAATCCTATGTTTAGTCCTAAATATTTAAAATACGGCACCATGGGGCTGCCCTGGTCTGGCTACAGAAAAGGAAGGAGTGAAGGGGCTCTGAGTCTTCTCTGTGGGTCCCCTGCTCCTCTGGGGCATGTGGGGCTCAAGATGCTGAGAGGCCGTAGAGGGAGTTCGTGCTCAGAGCTCTCACTGTCAGGGGTGTAAGGACCCACACAGAGCGTCCTGGAGCCAGATTCCGGGGCCTTGCCCACAGACGGTTTTATTCAGCAAGCCTGAGGCACGGACCTGGGAATGCGCTTGGGAAGAAAATCTCAGGTGATCCTGATGTAGGAGGCCCACAGACCACACTCTGGAAAACACTAGACTGGCCACAGGATGCAAAGCATAGCAAAGCTTCTGGGCTACATCGTGGGGCCAGGCCCATATTGGCACAGAGCTTCTCGAATGGCTTCATAGGGGTACAGAACGCTATCAGTACTGAGGTTCCAGAAAAATACTGCAGCGGACCCTATTAAAAATAGGTAGTTGGGAGGGGCACCTGGGTGGATCAGTGGTTAAAGCCTCTGCCTTCGGCTCAGGTCATGATCCCGGGGTCCTGGGATCGAGCCCCGCATCGGGCTCTCTGCTCAGCAGGGAGCCTGCCTCCGCCTCTCTCTCTGCCTGCCTCTCTGCCTGCTTGTGATCTCTGTCAAATAAATGATAAAAATCTTAAAAAAAAAAAAAAAAGGTAGTTGGGAGAATGAAAAGCCTCTTCCTCTCCCTTCTCTCAATGTGCCTGCGCCTGCGCGCACGCACATGTACACACGAGCTCATCCACAGTGAATGAAAGTTCTAGAAGGCATCTGCTCCCAAAGCAAACTGGATCTGTCAGCTAAGGCCAATTCTGTGATGACTTTATGCAGACTTCAACATACTTCCAACTAGTCCTGACAGCCCTAGTACTCTCCTTTCGCAGTTCTTGACCTTTTCGTAAATTCTGAGGTACGTAAGGAAGTGTTTTTCTGGCCTCTGCGTTCCAGCCATACGTTGAGAAGCTGATGGCTCCAGAGAATCACCACCTCCGAACAGTCCCTGGTCTGAGGGGGGGAGGAGCAACAGCCATTGTTCTTTTGTTCAAGGGGACTGAACTGAACCACTTCTGTGTTTAAGGAAACAAAAAAAGTCTTAACCTACACATTTTTGGTATATAAATGTAAACTGGGTTACTGCATTTCAAAACCTTGGTTGGTGGAACTAGTAAGAAATTCCAGAAAAGAGGGAGTGCACACAATCCTACTGGAAGGGGTCTTGGGAAAAAGCCGCTTCAGTGAAAAATATTCAAGCTAAAACATGAGGGATGTTGGGGCACCTGGGTGGCTCAGTCGTTAAGCGTCAGCCTTCGGCTTGGGTCATGGTCCCAGGGTCCTGGGATTGAGCCCCTCACTGGGCTTCCTGCTCTGCGGGGAGCCTGCTTCTCCCTCTCCCACTCCCCCTGCTTGTTCCCTCTCTTGCAGTGTCTCTCTCTGTCAAATAAATATAAAGTCTTAAAAAAATAATAATAAAAACTAAACACGAGGGATGTTTCATTACATTACTTCTTTTCAATAAATCCACTCAAACCCCTTTTGGAAGCAGAGAGAGATAAATACATCAAAAGCTTAAAACATGCGTTAATTCTAATACTGATGCCGTGTGTTCATCATGGTCATTCCTACTGTGGATGGCTCCTCTGCGCAGTTACTACACTCCCACTTTTCTGATGGGATGACTGAAGCACAAGTTTAGCAAGAACAAGAAAAAAAATCCCAGGGGCTTTCATACCACCTATAGATCCTCCTAGAACAGTATCAAGTTTTAAATTGATCTGATAGCCTTTGTGACTTCTTCAGCAGAGCAAGGAAGAGAACAGAGCAGGAAGGGGGGGGGGGGGCGGATCGACCGGACACGGTGGGGGAGGCTCCCAGGGAGCAGAGCTAGATGTGAACTCCCCGGCATCAGCCACCCCCTCGACTCCTGTCCTGGACAAAAAGTGCACCCTCAGTTCATCTGGCTCCACAGTGCGTCGTCCTGGCAGCCTGGGTGTCCATGGCAACGGCACACCAGGCCTGGTGTGGTGCACCAGCAGAGAAAAGTCTAACACTGTTTCCCCTCCCCTGCCCTTCCTCGCCCTTAGGTGAGGGATTATGCAGTAACCTCGACGTCTTTTCTTTCAGAAAAATTTGCTTTTTAGCACAGATCATTCCACATCCCGAACAGCAATTCTGCAAGAGGGAGGCTGTAGGGTGGGGAAGGAGGAAGGGCACGTTTCCAAACCTTCATAGCCCATGGGCAGGATCTGATCCCAGGAAGGGCCGCTCCCCTGGGAAGCACCCAGGCTTGGCCTGCTCTGCACCACAGCCAGCCATGAGCGAGCGGCCATCAGCCAGCCAGGTGGTGCAATCCCCACGGGCTGTGGCCGAGTGAAAGGGCTGGCCAGAGGGACCCAGAGAGCTGACCTGGCTTAGCCGGTATAGGTGGGTACTGGTGATGATTAACTAGTAAGTTCTAGGAGCAGCGACAGAGACCCGACCTGGGCTTGGCCCCAGCACCAGCTCTCCTGAGAAACCTGAGTCATCTCCCGTGATCTGAAACTTACCTTGACGCACGGGGGAAAATCTTTAAGTGAACTGTTGAACCTGTCCTGTGGGTTTGGGATGATTGCAGGTGACAGGCCCAGCCCTGACATTGAGCAACGTGGTGTTTATGGCTTTTAAGGTTTCCTGCCAAGAGGTCTGATGTTGGGCTACTGTCCTGGTACTCTTCCTCAATTCTTCCAGCCTATGATCCCTAGTCAAGATGTCTTTCTCTATCTTCTTCCCCCTGAACCCCAACCTCTTCTGCCCTGTGTCTACATGCTTCCCCTTTCTTTACCCAAGTCATATCTGAGCCCCCAACCTTTTCATGGGAGGGCATTCCAGCTACATGACAATCAAAGGCAGCCTGGAAGAAGAGACGGGGCCAATCTTACAAAGTTCAACCTACTTACACCCAAGTGTGTTTACTGATGTGTTTAAGGACCCTGGGGAACAGGGGAGAAAGGAGCTGTAAGACATTTTTTTATTATGAAATATTTCAGGAAACACATGGAGAATAGTATTTTAAACACGTATCCACCATTCAGCTTTATCAGATCTTAATTTCTGTTGTCTCTGCTTCTGACATAAGAAATGGGCCACTACAGAGAGGCGAAGGCCCCAGTCTACTCTTGGATTTCACTTCTAGCATCAACCCCACGCTTGGTTGTGTTTACATTTTATCTCATTTGCATACACCCCTAATCAATAGATAGACCGTCTTGTAGGTTTTAAAACTTCATATAAGCCACATTGTTCTCTACACGTCCTCCGGATCTTTTTTGTTCAGTGCTGGTGTTTGAGATTTAAGCACGTAGCTCATCCGATTCATTTTTACCTGCGATGTAGTATTCCACCGTACAAATACCCTCGGTATGTTTATCCACTTTCCTGTTGATAGACGTTTAGGATATTTCCAGTTTTTCATACAGCAATGCTACATTCTTGTATGTGACAAGACATTCTTATATATGTCTCCTATGACTGATACATTTGGATTTATTTCTCTGTTGCATTTTCTGCCTTCTATTTACTCCTTTTTTTTTTTTTTAATACTCTTGTTTTTCCTTCCTGGTCTAGATTTAATAGACTTTATTCTATTTCCCTACTCTACTGATTTGAAAGTTATAGACTCTACTTCTACTTATTATCATCATTCTAGACTTAAATTCCAGGCTAATAACTGCTACTTGATCCCCAGGATCTGTTTTCCTCTTCTTTCTCACACAAAATAAAGCCTCCAACTTTTTTTTTTTTTTTTTTTTTTTTTTTAAAGATTTTTTTTTTAATTTATTTATTTGACAGACAGATCACAAGTAGGCAGAGAGGCAGGCAGAGAGAGAAGGGAGGAAGCAGGCTCCCTGTTGAACAGAGAGCCCGATGCGGGGCTCGATCCCAGGACGCTGGGATCATGACCTGAGCCGAAGGCAGCGGCTTTAACCCACTGAGCCACCCAGGCGCCCCAAGCCTCCAACTTTTAACAGAGCACATCGTTATGCAGAATAATGACTGCACTTTCCAATCTTCCCTGCACCTGGGAACGACCACGAGAATAAATTTTGGCCAACGGGATATAAGCAGAAGCGATGAATGGAAGCTCCGGGTCATACCCATAAAGGGAAGAGGCTGGGATGTGGCCATCACAGGAACCCTCTTCGACCATGCAGCAGACATCACCCCAGGACTGTACTGCTCACATCGGCAAGGTTACATGAGAAGGAAATAAACAGCTGCTGGTTTTAAGCCGTCATGTTTTTGGGTACTTTCTTACGGCAGCCACCCTACAATCTAGCTAATACGGTCTGCACAGATTTTTAAGAAATGCATACTGCCCAGATTCGTTCTGCTGCACAAGTCTGAGGCTGCACAACCTTCATCAAGTTGGGGAATTTTTACATCATTATCTCTCCAAGTAATGTCTCTCCTTCATCCTGTTCTCCACTTCTGGGACCTTATGTGATCTTGTCATCCTAGCGTCCAGGTCTCAGCCTCTGGGCCTTTCTCTCTCTGGGCTGCATTCTGGACGGTTTCTTGCATTCGGCCTATCTTCCCACTCTATAAGCTCATCTCCATGGTGCCTCATTGGATGTTTAATTCAACTGTTGAACATTTAATTGCAGTGAAGACATCTTTTGTTTCCAGCAGTTCTATTTGGTTCTTTTTCCAGTCTACCTGATCTTTTTGGATACTGTCTTGTTCTTACCTCACATGCTCAATCTCTTCATTACCTCTTCAATAATTTTGAACTCATATATTTTATGGTATCTTGCCAACAGTTCCTTATTCCAAGTTCTTGTGGGATCTAGTTGTGTCTGAAGACTCTAACTCAGGACAGATTATTCTCTCAAGCATTTAGTCGTTTGGGATCATATATGCATCTTTACTATGGGTTTACTATGGGATAACGTGAGGATCCCGTGTGATTTGGGTTGAGGTCTTGTTTCTCCAGAGAGGTTCTGTGTCTGTTCCTACAAGGTCTCCAACGGGTATCACTGGCCCAGAACTTAGGGTTCTTAATCCACACAAAGAGTATAAATTCTAATGCTAAACCAGTACCATCATCACACTCTCCAAGAATACTTTTCTTTGGCTTTCTTTTGTTTTTTCTGCCCCGAGCCTTGGCTAAGAAGCTTTTCGGTCATCTCCCAGTGTTGGCAGATGATTTTCTTTTCCTTGTCTACCTTTTAACTTACAACAAAGAACTTTGATAGTCCTCACTTTACGGTAAAAGTTTCAGTTTAAGCTCCAGCTTCCAAAGGGCCAGACCTCATCTCTATCTCCACAGATTAAACCCCAAACCTCTCATCACTACAGGGAGGCCAGTCACACAGCCCGTCCTACTGAGCTGCCCAAGCTGAGTACCACTTGGGTTTTCACTCTTTGTATTTCATAGTGGTCTTTTTTTTTAAGGTTATTTTGTGGTCCCTATCACTAGAAACAGAAGTTTTTTTCCTCTGAGATGTGTTTTAAACCAGCTGGGAGACCCTTACTTACCCTCTCCTTCCCTCCCACACCTTCCCCAATAACCTATCCTAAGGCAAGGTTCTCAAACCATGAAACTAATTTCTGGGAGCTTGTTAAACATGCACATTATGAGAGGCACCCCCAGGAGATCTGGACCAGGAGGACTGGGCGAGGGGGCATCCAGGAATGTACAAGCTTAATAAGCACTCCAGGTTTCTGGCATGGGTGGCCCCAGGACCACCCTTTGAGAACCACTATTTAAGGCTGGCTTCCCTTTTCCTGTGGCGGAATTCTACCCTTTCTCTTAGTACCTGAACCACGGTCACAGGAACACAGCCGGTCTCTGTTTTGCAAAGCCTGAACTTGGAGACAGCAGTGCCAACAGACCCAAAGTTCACAAGTTCTAGTTCAGGCTGAACCAGTGCTACTACCCTTGGCAGTGGAAATGCAGAGGTAATGCCAATAACTTGTCTTCCCAAACGCCAACGTGTGGAGCTATCAGTAAAACTGGCCATTTCCTCAGGCTTTACTAATCAGACTTGGAAATTCCTTGGAGAGGGGTGGACTGAGTTTTACTTTTGTCGTATGAAAGAAAGGGTTGGCTACACAGATGGATGATGCAAACAAAACTAGAAAGAAGAGAGCTGATTCAATTAATATATAATTAATTTATTATATCATGATATAATTAATATATCACGATATATAATTATATTAATATATAATTATATATTATATATCATAATATATTAATTATAATTATATATTATATATAATATAATATATAATTATATATTAATATATAATTTTTTTCCCTTTAGTACAGGTCTCTACTCTCCAGATAGGTTATACTCCAAAGTGTTTCTGAAAGTCAGCTGTTTAGAATGCATCTTCCCAGAGAAATATTACAAATGATGGTCAGTTTCCCAGACCAGACCACCCAAGCCTATAAAGATAATAATCATTCCCGTTTAAGACTTATTCCATGCCAGAACCTTTATATATGTGACCTGACACAATTCTCAAAATAACTGCAAGGCAGACATTTGTGTACCTGCCTTAGGGGTGAAGGGACTCGCCAGGGTTACACAGCCAGTAAGTGGCAGGTGGCTCTGGCTCGAAAACCTGTGTCCTCACCACCAGGAAACCAGGCTGCCTTCCACAGCTCCTATGCTTAATAGAGGGTGACAGCAGGGTGTGGCTTCCCCTCTTCTCCCCTAAGAAGATTAAAAAAAAATCTCCTCCCTCTTCCTTCCCCACACTGAAGAAGAAATATTAAGGGAATAATAGAACCTCCGCTATAGCCACAGTTGTCGCAAGAGGTTATGGAGGGCCGAGAAGATTTCTATCACTTCTCTGGAGCAGGAAAGAATGCAAGAGGACAGTTTAGTCAGCTGCTCTGATTTTGGACTTAAAAAAAAAATACGCCAGGTTTCATTTTGCATGTGTGCAAAGTATCTCACTAAAAGTTCACCTTTCTGCAATGAGTAGTAAATAAGCCCTAGGGATATAATACACAGCATGGTGAATATACACAATAATGTTGCATTATAATCATCAAATTTGCTAGGAAACTGGAACTTCATTATTCCAACCACTAAAAAGAAATGACAATTACATAACAGGATAGAAATACTAATTACCACTACAAAGGCAACCATATTATAATATACAAATGTATCAGATTAATATGTGGTATACCTTAAATTATATAATGTTACATGTCAAATATACTTCAATTAAAAATTAATTGATACTTCATTAATAATTAATAATTAATTATAATTAATTAATAATTAATACTTCAAAAAAAGAAGCAGCAGCAGAAAGTTCACCTTCCCCAACTCTCCTTCTCTAACTCTGGCCCTGTCTGACATTGACCTCTGCAGGGAGGTTGGTTAGCTCTCCAGGACTCACCTTGTCAGCAAGCAGCTCCCTGATCTTGCTGGCCTGCAGGCGGAACCGGAAGAGCTGGGTTTCCAGGGCCAGGCAGCGCTTCTGCCAGTCCACGCTGGCACGGGTCTCCACCTTGAGTTCCGCCATGATGGAGTCAACTTCTGGCTATTCCAGGGATGCCTGGGAACCAGTACAGCAAGAGGAGAAGATAAGGAAGTGTGTGAGGAGGAGGGCAGAGAAAACAGAGCTGGGGAGGTGATTGAGTCATCGCCACAGCCACTTTTCTTGGCTCAGTGTGTCCCATTCCATCGTAAGCTAGCTAAGCAAACTCAGAGAATCACAAGGTCTGAGAAACTGTAAGGCGAACCTCGTCTCATTTTTATTTAAAGATTTTATTTATTTATTTGTCAGAGAGAGAGACCAGAGCACAAACAGGGGGAGCAGCAGGCGAGGGAGAAACAGGACCCTGGGATCACGACCTGAGTCTAAGGCAGACACTTAACCAAATGAGCCACCCAGGCATCCCCCTGGTCAGTAGAAAGTAGGGCCTCATTTGTTTTTCATTCAATTTTCCATTTAACAAAAATGTATCCATTCAACAAATATTTATTTTTAAAAATATTTTATTTATTTGACAGAGAAAAAGTGAGAGCAAGAGAGTGCACAAGCAAGGGGAGCTGAAGGCAGAGGGAAAGGGAAGCAGGCTCTCCCCGCTGAGCAGGGAGCCTGCTATGGGGCTGGATCCCAGGACCTTGAGATCATATACATATAAATGACTTAAATGTGAAATGATATAACGTCTGGGATATATGCTTTAAAACACTTCATGGTAGGGGGCTAGCAGTGGTTTGGGGAGGAGATACATGAAATAAGATTTATCAAATTGCTGGTAAGTTTTGAAGTTAGGTGATGGGCATCTGGAGTTCTTTATACTGGTTTCTCTATTTGAATGAATGCCTAGACTTTTCCGTAATAAAAATTTAGGTTTTTTTGGTTTTTGTTTTTAATTCCTTTTCCCTTCTTCAGGAGCCCCATGACCTCGGAAAACCCAGTCACCTCCTGAACTGCTGCTGAATGCTACCCTGGTGACCAGTGAGCCTGTCCTCCATAGGTTAACGGCCTCACATTTGACTTTTTTTTTTAATCTTCTTTCTTAGCCCTTCCTCCCTCCCTTCCCCCTCCATCCAGCCTTCCTTCCAACTATCCCATTTGACTTTTGTAAGTATCTTTCTACCATACTACAAATAGCTATCACTTATTTATCATGTGTGGCCTCTTTAATCCACATGACAATACATAAGACAAGGTACAGGCACTGTCCACACTCGCGCATGAAGTCACCGAGGAACTGAGAGGCTACACAGAGAGTTCTAGAGCTAGTAAGTAGTGGGGCTGGGATTCTTGTTCCAAAGCCCCTACTCTGAGCAACTGTGCTTTTTACCCATCTAAAAACTGGAAAGAATTCTGATTTTATAGAGTGAACTAGATTGTGAAGAATGAGAACAATATTTTATGGGATCTTTCACCTTGGCAGTAAGGTGAACCTATATTCAAAGTTTTCCAGGGCATCCTGGTCTCAAACATTCTGACACCACAACCTCCATAAGCACAGACATGTATCATGTGTCCTCACTTCATGTAAAATACTGCCAGTGGACCTGTAGAGAAGCCCCACAATTAAACACTGACGGGTCTGGGGTCTAAGTCTTCGGGTTCTGGGCAGCTCAGAACGCTAGACATGTGACCTCAGTCCTGCTCTCCCGGGACTGTCATGCTGAACAATCCCGACATTGTGACCTCCCAGCAATCCCCACCTCAAAAGACTGGGACCGACTGGAACGGCCAGGAAGACAAAAGACAAAAACAAAACATGACCTTCTCTGAGCTAAGATCGCAGCTGAAAAGACAAAACAGAACCTTGTGGGGCCTCCAGAGAAGGCCGGGAGGCCTCATCGTGTTTGATTTGCTTTGTCCTTCAAAGGGATTTTGCTTTTCCTCATATTTAAAAAAAAAAGTGTGGCAGATCTGAAAGTAGGACCTGGAAGTCTTGCAGCCTAGCTCAGGGCTAAGAATCAGCGGTAACAACACCCAGGTAAAACCAAGGGGCAGGGGAAATGTAATCCTTGCGTGCCACTGAAAGGGTTTGGTGAATTTTCATTCCCTCTTAACTGGCTGTCAAAGCTGCAGCTCTGATTCCATGGGGACAGTGGACAAAATCTCCAGGAGCTCTGGAAATAAAACACATCACTGACCTCTGCCTAGCCCTGAGAGTTGAAATTATACCCAGCCTGCAGGGAGTCCTGTCCCAATCAAGCAGCTTATGACATCACACTTCTGAACAGATCAAGTGCTCTGCTGAAGCCTCTCCCTTGCCCTGGGAATGCGGTAAGGGGGCTGGACCTGTGCTAGGCTTGCCTCAGCATGTGAGAAGAGCTACAAGTTTTCAAAAGGGAACTGGAGCAAGGGGCCTGCTGCCAAACACGTGGTCCAGAGGCTCTTCCAACAGAAGCAGGTGGTTGCCGCAGCAGCTATAAAACATTAGAGGTTAAGGCAAAATACCAGTACGTTGAACTTCACCTGCTAAGTCACCTCGCACTTGTACCTCCCGTAAAGATGTGCAAAGATGAGCAGAAAATAATTTACAGAATGGTTAACTTTTCAAAGCACCGTGAAGGTGTGATTTCTCTCCTTATCCTCTCAGTATCCCTGAAATGTAGGACAGGGATATTATTCACAAAGAACAGATGAGAAACCCTATCACATCTGTGACTTGAGATACGCAGCTAAGGAGAATCAGAGTGGGGCCAAGAATCCCGATCTCCCAACACACAGAACATCCTCTTTCCATGCACATGCTTCAGTGGCGGTGGTGGAGTCTCACGGCTAGCCTAACACAACACTAATGGCAAAACAGATGGGACAGAAATGACAGAAGGGACAAAACCCAGTACAACTGTTCATTTTTTATTCTGAAAAGCTTCATATATATACAAGAACTAGGGAGAACAGTACAGTGAGTCCCCATGGGCCCTCCTCCCCAGCTACAAGGATCAGCTCCTGGTCACTCTTGTGAAACCCACTTCTCTTGGGGCGCCTGGGTGGCTCAGTGGGTTAAAGCCTCTGCCTTCGGCTCAGGTCGTGGTCCCGGGGTCCTGGGATCGAGCCCCACGTCGGGCTCTCTGGGCAGCGGGGAGCCTGCTTCCTCCTCTCTCTCTCTGCCTGCCTCTCTGCCTATTTGTGATCTCTATCTGTCAAATAAAGTAAATAAAACCTTAAAAAAAAAAAAAGAAACCCACTTCTCTTGATTTCTTCTAGTGCCCAGAGCGCTAAACTGTTTAGCAGGTGACAAATGACCACACAGCCTGAGGCCCTGCTGTAGAACTCCCTAAGTCCTCTGGCATCCTGGAATGGAATGACGTAGCCAGGGAGGGTGGTGGAGAATGCCTCAGAGGCAGGAGCTGTGTGCAGGACAGGTGATGAAAAGAGGCCACAGGGAGTCGTTAGGTGACCTCAGACTCTGGGCCAGTATCAGAGAAAACACAGACTTGACCTGGGATGACTTTGGCAAGCGTAGGGATTTGACCAGAAATTGACAAGATGCAGAGAGTAAATGTAATTCAACCAACTTTTTGTGAAGTGATTCCTACGTGCAAAGTCAGGAACATAAAGATGAATAAAGATCTCATGGTTTGCAAGGCTCAGGTCAACAGTGTATATCCTGGAACTTTCCTACAAAGAGGACGAGCCAATACAAGACCTTAAACGGAAGAGGTCAGAGGTCACTGCAGGAGGCTTCCCAAGGGAACACGGACTCTGTTCTGGGTACAGTTTCCACTGGGCTCTCCCGTGTCCCCTCACTACGGTTCACTACCTGAGTGTGAGCACCTTTTGTGATTTCCACTCACTAGTGATGGGCCACCACCATCTTCTAACACTGCTACACTAGGCTGGCCACCTGCCCAACTGTGGGAAGAGAAGAGCTTTGTGCTCCCTTTCTGAGGATGGAGCCGGGGGTGGGTGAGTGGACACAGGGCGCATCTGCCCGCACCTTGTCATCTGATCAAGCCAACAATACGCATTTTACTCTTGGGGGCTGAGTGGCACATTTCACAATGTTGGAAGAGACAGGAAAAGGTTAGCAAGTTCCAGCCTTCGGGGATCTAAATACCAGAGGGGACTAGGACAAACAGGAATAGCATCCTTTAAGAACAAAACCAGGGACGCCTGGGTGGCTCAGTTGGTTAAACAGCTGCCTTCGGCTCAGGTCATGATCCCAGCGTCCAGGGATCGAGTCCCACATCGGGCTCCTTGCTCAGCGGGGAGCCTGCTTCTCCCTCAGCCTCTGCCTGCCACTCCGACTGCCTGCGCTCCATGCTCTCTCTCTCTCTCTCTCTCTGACAAATAAATAAAAAATCTTTTTTTTTTTTTTTATTTATTTATTTGACAGACAGAGATTACAAGTAGACAGAGAGGCAGGCAGAGAGAGAGGGAAGCAGGCTCCCTGCTGAGCAGAGAGCCCGATGCGGGACTCGATCCCAGGACCCTGAGATCATGACCTGAGCCGAAGGCAGCGGCTTAACCCACTGAGCCACCCAGGCGCCCCCAAATAAATAAAAAATCTTAAAAAAAAATTTAAAAAAAAAAAAAAAAAGAACAAAACCAGTAAAGAGGAACAGCAGAGTGTAGTAGTTAAGATTCCCCCTTCTGGCGCCAAGCAAGCCTGGGTTTGAGTACTGGCTCTGGCCCTTAATCCTGTGACCTTAAACCATCTGCTTAACCTCTCTGAGCCTCAGCGCCATTTTGAAATTGAGAGCAATGATATTTGAAAAGGAGGGCAATAATATTAGGTTGAATCACATGAAGTTATCAACATTTAACCCTTCTTTTGACCTTCAAGAATGGCAATTGACCTTCAAGAATGGCACTTGGGTAATTTAGTCGGTTAAGCATTTGACTCTTGGATTCCACTCAGGTCATGATCTCATGGGTTGTGAGACTGAGCCCCACAACCATCTGGGCTCTGCTCTCATCTGAGAGTCAGTGTGAAGATTCTCGCCCTCTGCCCCTCCCCCCACATGCACAGGCTCCCTCTCTCTCAAATGAATAAACAAACAAATAAATCTTTTTTTTAATGGCAATTTAAAAATTTTTAAATTTTTAAATAAATACTAGGTTTGTTTATTTATTTATTTATTTATTGAGAATTACAGGAGATATTACAGAAGCTTGGCACTCAATGATAGCTACATTCACAATGAAAAGGCAAACCACCAGTGTGGGCATACTAGGGAGATGTGACCCACAGATGTGTTCACTACCAGATCTGCCTCAGAAAGATCAAGAGATCTTTAAAAGTTATTTTCTTTCTTTCTTTTTCTTTTTCTTTTTTTTAAGATTTAATTTATTTATTTGACACAGAGAGAGAGACAGAGAGACTGGGAACACAAGTAGGGGGAGTGGGAGAGGGAGAAGCAGGCTTCCCACTGAGCAGGAGCCTGATGCTGGGCTTGATCCCAGGACCCTGGTATCATGACCTGAGCCAAAAGCAGGCGCTTAAGGACTGAGCCACCCAGGCACGCCATTATCTCTTTATTTTTGAATACTGAAAAAAAGAGTATAAGGTACAAAGGCTTCCTCCCACCCCTGTACCTCAGCCACAGTTTTCCCCAGAGGCAACTGTGTACGGGGTTTTACGTCTTTCAGAGATATCCAGTGTAGACATAAGCATTCATACATATGTTGCAAGGACATACACAAACACAAATGGTGTTTACACATACACACTGTACTTCACCTATAACTGAATTCCTGTATCCACATACACACCTGGCCTGTCTCCCCTCCATGCTTTTTAAAAATAATTAATTAATTAATTAATTTGACAGAGAGCGAGATCACAAGTAGGCAGAGAGGCAGGCAGAGAGAGAGGGGGAAGCAGGCCCCCCGCTGAGCAGGGAGTCCAATGCAGGGCTCGATCCCAGGACCCTGAGATCATGACCTGAGCCGAAGGCAGAGGCTTAACCCACTGAGCCGCCCAGGCACCCCTCCCCTCCATGCTTTTTAACAGCTGTGTCGTATTCCGTGGTGTAGGTATTAGATGATTTTAAGAGTCCTTTACTGACAGACATTTGGGTTGTTTGAAACCTTCTGCTAAAACAAACAATGCTGCAACAAATATATGTCATTTCACATGCCTCAGAGTGTATCTGAAGGATAAAGTCCCAGAAATGGAATTGGAGGGTTAAGCGATACACATTTTTAAATGACCAAATAGTCCAAATCGCCTTCCCCAAGACTACTGGAATTCCTACTCTAGCAAGCAATCAGAGCCTGTTTCCCCATGGAGGAGGTCAGTTTTGAATTTGCCAGAAGGGAGAGAGAGCTTAGCAGGGTTATCACAGAATGCAGGATGGTGACTCAACCGCCAGCCTGCTGGGACCTCTCCCCAATCCGGAGTGAGGGAACCCTCACACCTTAACACCAGCACCTATAAAGCACTCTTCAAACCACAAGGAGCCCAGAGTTCCCCACATGGATACACAGCCTGGCAGAGAGAAGGGAATAGGAATGAGGAGTGCACCCTGGGGAGCCGAGTAGGGGGTACAAGTTTCTTCCCCCTAGCTGCTGACTTCTGAAGAGGGGAGGGGCACCACGTTTTCTCAACTCAGCTGTCAGTCTTGATGAGTTTGAGACCACACCGCGGCCACCGCGGTCACCCAGCTCTAAGCAGGTCCCCTCAGGAGCCTATGGAGGGAAGCTGACTGTGGACCCCACATTGGAATTTAGGAGGCTTGGGTTTGAGTTTTGCCTCTTCCACTTTTTATCTATGTGACCTTGGGTAAATTAACGATTTTTTTTCCCGAGTCTGTTTCCTCCTTTGTAAAATGGGGATAATAACGTGCAGAAACACTAGAACCGAAGTTCTATAAAGTGTCAGTGACATTACCACACACAGAGTCGGGCAGAGAAGACAGTCCAAAAAGCCTGAGGAAGGAACCCACGACTTTAACAATGAAATTGTTATTAAAGCGATCTTCCAAGTAGAAGTTTTACCTGGAACGAAGGCTCTGTCCAAAAGGTTTTATGAGATGGACTCACAGTAGAAGCTTATAGAGACGTCCCGGCAGGGAGAAACCCAACAGGGAGCGGATTCTACTCCCAAGTGCGGGTCTTCACTGCCTCTGCCACCCCCATGAAGGCTCCCTGGTGACAGAGTCCTCTCTAAGGCTCCTAGGACACAAAGCCCCTGCCCGTCACTCAGTGCCCAACTTGTTTTCTTTTCTGCTTGGCTGACCTGCCTCTAGGAGCCGAGTCTGACCCAGCAGAATCCGTAAAAGAACCGCCGAGAAATCACAGAAGAGATTACCTGAGCCAGGCGGGGAGGCGAGCGGGAGCGGAGACAGCCAGCGAGAGTCCGGGCAAGGCGGCGGAAAGCGAGCAAGTGCGCCCAAGGGCCCTTCCCGGGGGCAACTGGCTCCAGACGGTCCCAAACTCCCGCTCCTCCGGGGGAAGGCGACTCCTCGCCGCGCGCTGCCGGTCCCCGGTGCCCGACCGTGGCGGCCAGCGCCCCCGGCGCCAGGTGGGGAGGCACCTGCTCCGGATTCGCCCCGCGGCCGGAGAGACCGCGTCCTCTCCGCCCCGCCAAAGCCCTCCGGGCCGCCGCACAGCCCCCGAGCCCGTCCCTGCCCGCGGGGCGCGCGCGGCAGCTCACCTCCCGCCCGCCCGCTCCCACCGCCCACCCGGGCCCCGGGCGCCCTCCGCGCGCGGCCGCCGCTGACCTTGCGTCCTTCTAGCCCGACTCAGCGGCAGCCGCCGGGTCTCCGCTCCGCGGCTGCAGGGGTCGCGGGGGGCGGGGCGGGGAGAGGTGAGGCGGGGCAGGGGCCGGGCGGGGTGCCCGCGAGCTGGCCGCACAAAGCCGAGACGGGCCTCGCGGCACCCCATTCAACGCCGCGCCGCGCTCCCTCCTCCCCGCTGGCTCCTTAAAGGCCGAGCGCCGGCGCGGCTCCTCGGGCGGCTCGGGGAGAGGCACAGGAAATGACCTCAGCAGGCTCCAGCCTCCCACCTCTCCGCACCGCTGGGCTCGTCCCTGGGGCCGGCGGGGAAGGCGGCGGGGGTCTCCCAGCTCCGGCCTCGAGCTCTCCGCGGGGCACCGCACCGGCTGCCGCAAAGGGCGGCCGGGTGCCGCGAGACCTGCTCAACCCCCGGCCAGCGTGGGACCCTCGCAGAATGGGGCGCAAGACCAGACCTTCCCCCCGCATCCCCAAGGAGGTTCCAGCATTTGCTGGCAACCTCTGAGAACCGTAACGGAAGGATATTTGGAGAAGTCCCTATTTCCAACAGTCTATCCCAATGCCAGACCAATGCACTGATTTGTAATTTGGGGGGGGGGGGTAGAAAAAGTCACCACAAGCGACAGGGTAACTTGCTTGCTTATGTATGTATGTATGTGCATTATTTATGTTAAAGAAGCCGGCCAAGGAGCCAGAAGGCCAGCGGGACAGCTTGGGCAGCTGCAAAGAGGTCTTCTTACCCTTGTTCTTCAGCGACTTGCAGTCCCTCAGCTCACCAGTACAATCCTACACCCAGAGGGGACTGGAACACTCAATTTTATTTTTTTAGATTTTATTTATTTATTTGATAGGGAGAAAGAGAGCATGAGCAGAGGGAGGGGGCAAAGGGCGAGCCAGAAGCAGACACCCTGCTGCTGAGCGGGGAGCCTGATTCAGGGCTCCAAACCAGGACGCCTGAGCCGAAGGCGGGCGCTTAATGGACTGAGCCACCCAGGCGCCCCTGGAACACTCAACTTTTCGTAAAGAAGATGAATACAGAGAATATTGCAGGGAAGGACTGCTTTCTTCCTGAATCCTACAGGCTCTCTGTCCAGGCCTGAACAGAGGCCAACACCAGCAGGACTCATTTCTCCCAAAGGGTTTTGGAAGACTCACTCCAGGTCTTGATGAAGGATCCCCTGGCTCCACCCCAAGTCTGAATTTGAATCGCTGGAGGTGAGGCTGCTAGATCACCCAGCTAACAAGCTCCCCAGGCAATTCTCATGCAGAAGTTTGAGACCCAAGTACTTTAGAAAGCTGGTCTCAATAGGTCAGGAGGCCAAGGGCCAAAGCTCAACTGGGCCAATGGGACTGGGGGTGGGGGTGGGGGTTGCTGAACTTGCAAATGGATTCATAGCTCCTGGGGACTGAGGTAGATCAACCCCAGATTATGGGACACAGGCCGTGGCTATCCCTTCAACACTCAGGAAGATGCCTTAGGGAGCGCAAAAGCAGTCGGTTAAGGGTGACTCAATCCTTTATTCGTGCCTTCATCTACCTTGAATAGCTAATCATGTACACACATTTCAAATAATATGGAGGGGCTAATGATGAAAAATGTCTACCTTCATCCTGCCCTTGTCCCCCAGATCACTCCTCCCCAAACACAAAATTTCCTTTCAAGATATTTTATTCATAAACTATACATAAGTACATACACAACTGACCCTTGAATAGCATGGATTTGAACTGTGCAGTCCAACTTATACAGAGGTCTTTTTCTGTCTTTTTAAAAAAGATTTATTTATTTATTTTAAGTGGGGGAGGGGTAGAGGGAGGGGTAGAGAGAGAGGGAGAGTGAGAATCTCAAGCAGACACCCCAGTGAGCACAGGGCCGAAGGCAGGACTGGATTTTATGCCCCTGAGATCATAACCTGAGCCAAAATCAAGAGGCGGATCTTAACCAACTGAGCTCCTACACGGATCTTTTAAAATAAATATATATGAATTATTTTTTGAAAAATTTTTGGAGATTTGTGATAATTTCAAAAAACCACATACCTAGAAATACCAAAAAATAATCAAGAAAAATTCAGTATTATTGTAAGAATACAGTATTTAATATATATACAAACTATGTGCCAATCAACTGTGTTATTGGCAAAGTTTCTGGTCAACAGTAGGCTACTAGTTAAGTTTTTGGCTAGTCAATTATACTCAGATTTTTGACTACATGGAAGTTGGTGCCCCTCACCCTGGCATTGTTCAAGGGTCAACTTTAAATATATTCATACATATCTATTTATATCCCCTTTTCAACACTAAGGAAGCATCCCCTGCTTTTTTCTTTTTTTTTTTTTAAGATTTTATTTATTTATTTGACAGACTGAGATCACAAGTAGGCAGAGCAGCAGGCAGAGAGGAGGAAGCAGGCTCCCTGCTGAGCAGAGAGCCCAATGCGGGGCTTGATCCCAGGACCCTGGGATCATGACCTGAGCTGAAGGCAGAGCCTTTAAACCACTGAGCCACCCAGGTGCCCCTCCTCTTTTTTTTGAATATTTTATTTATTTATTTGACAGACAGAGATCACAAGTAGGCAGAGAGGGAGGCAGAGAGAGAGGAGGAAGCAGGCTCCCTGCTGAGCAGAGAGCCAGATGCAAGGGAGCCCGATGCAGGGGACAGTCTGGATGCAGGGGGACTCCATGTGGGACTCAATTTGGGGGTCGATGCGGGGGGACTCAATGCAGGGGGACTCAATGCGGGACTCGATGCAGGGGGACTCGATGCGGGGCTCGATGCAGGGCTCAATCCCAGGACCCTGGGATCATGACCCAAGCCTAAGGCAGAGGCTTTAACCCCCTGAGCCACCCAGGCGCCCCAGCTTTTCTCCTCCTGACATTACCATGTGTTGATTCTGTGTGGCATATCAGCACACTTGGAGATGCCTTACTGTTTTTAGGGGTTCCCTAGTGTTCCTCGTGATGGATCTTTAGGATGTTTCCAATCTTTGGCTATTACATACCTTGCTACAGTGACTATCTAGGCACATACTTCTTGGTCCACGTCTATGACTATCTTTAAGGTTTAATAGTTTAGGAGTAGAATTCCTGGCTCTGAACACAGTATGAATTTTAAATTTCAATAGATGCAACCAAATCACCCTCAGAGGAGGCTGCACCCACCTACATTTCCATTAGTGTGTTTTGAGGGCCTCCCACCACACCAATTAAATGATTTATCATCACAAAGTACAAAGCTTTTAGGAAGGGAGGATTAAATGAGTTCATGGGCACAGATGAGTTGAAAACCGTGCTAGCTCACAGAAAGGCTCGAGGAAGTGTTAGCCTCTCTCCCCACAGCAGGCACACCTCCCTGTGACCTCCCCCTTCCTTTGGGCTCGGTCTCAATCCCAGCTCTGTAAACTGGAGCAAGTTCCTTAGCCCCAGGCTCTGTTTCCTTTTCTCTAATACAGGAATCACAATGTCTTTCTCTGGAATTGGTTTGAGGATTAAATCGGATAATAGAGTTACATAAATTTGGGGATCCAGGCATTGTTCAGGAAGTGATAGCTATTCTTCTTCCCTCAAACTTCCTCCTACCCAGCTTTTATTTTGAAAATTCCAAACTGACAGAAGTTGCAAAAAATAGTGCATTCAACACCCATATACTCTCTGCCTGGGTTTACCAGTTGTTAACATGTTGTTACATTTGCTCTCTCTCTTTACACCTATATGGTATCTATTATATTACATTATGTTATATATTCATGTTAACTATTTATATTGTGTATTGTGTATGTTTTTATACATTTACATCTATTTTAATATATTATATATAATATGTGATAATATATCATTCTTTTCCTCAACGGTTTGAGAGTTGGTTGTACACTTCATGACCTTTGACCCCTGAATTCTTCAGCATGTACCTTCCTAAGAACAAGGGTATTCTCTTAATACCATCATACTTGGGAAACCTATCATTGATACAATATTATCATCTACCATACAGACCATATTAAAATTTCCCTAATTGTCCCAGTAATGTCCCTTATTGCTGAGGTTTATAGATCTTCAACTTTTATTATTAGTCTCTACCTAATACTCACCAGAGTGAATGGATACCTAGAGGAGAATGGGCTCATCTCCTCCTCTGTTCCAAGGAGAGAGTGTCTCCTATAACTCTAGAACCTAGTAGACCTCAGGGGCTGTAGGTCATCTACAACCATGCTAGCAGGGAAAGTCACAGGCTGGGCCGAGTTTTCCATCTAAAGCTAGGGACTTTCCCATCAGCCTTCTTGGCTGACATCGCCTCCTCTGCCTGACCCCAGCTACCCCATGCTAGTAGCCCAGGGAGGTTCTGCCCACCTCCCCACCAACTCTGGTTGGATTTCTGGTGTCTCCTCCACTCCCCCCCCCCTTGGTCCCAGTCAGTAGAGGCAGCTGTGTGGCCTTCAGTGAGGGAAGCCTGGTTCTTCCATCACCTCAACCGCAGCCCTCCCCATGCCATCCATCCCAGGGATGAATCGCTATGGACCTCCATCCAGGCTGGCCTACCCCTAACTTAACCCTGGAATTAAGGGTTGAGATGATGAGACACTATCTGTTCCCCACAATCTTTCTGTCTGAAGTCACCTTCTCTGTAGCCTTCCTTAGTTCTGAGACTGAGAAAAACTGGCCACTGACCACGTCCAGTCAGTAACATCAGCTGATGCTGATATCCTTCTCTTTTTCCTTCCTTCTCTTCTTCCTTTTCACTCATTCATTTGTTCATTCATTCATTTATGATCGCTGACTTTTAAGTTGTTCCAGGTACTCTGTTAGACACCCAGCTGTAAGCTTGGAAAAACCATCTCCTTGCTTCTGGCCTCAGTTTGCCCTGTGGTAAAGTGTGGAAATGATTTTCTTGGCACAGCTCCCTTTCAAGTAAGAATATTTGAGAATTTGAGGAAAAGGCAGGATTATGAGAGAGTCACCACAGCAGAGGGGAACTTTGTGAAACTGAAGTAAGAAAAACCATCTTGGGCACCATCTTTGACCGGTGCTGTTGTGGGAGAGAGGAGAAAGCAGGAAAGCTGGTGGGAGTCTGCTGGAAAGGCTCTGAGCCCCCAGACTCCTCTATGGGCCCGTGCAGAAATGGTTCTCACCACACCTAAACCTCATTCTTGTTTGATGTTCACTTACTATTACAGTGGCCTCACAGCAGACAGAGAGAAGAAAGCCATTGTGTGCTCAGAGTCCAAGGCTCAGTTGGGTCACTGAAGCTGAGAGTCTCCTTTTACTTTTCTGAGAGTCCTTGGTGGCCACTGACTGTGAACAGGTCTGAACCAATTTGGCCCTAGGCGCTTATCAGGTTCCTAAACCCACCGCCTGTGGAGATGAGAGAAGAGTGTAGACCATTCATCTCCTCCTCCACAACCTCCTACAGGTGGGATAGTAAGAATGGCCAAAATTCTGCCAGCTACACATTTATTAGCAAGCAGGCACAAAAATTCCTACAACATGCTTCAAGGGGAGTCAGGGTGTTGGCCTGGTCTGGTCCCTACACATTATTCATGCGAGGGCCTGGATGGTCTTTCTGGCTAACTTCTTTCGAAAACCTCTAGCACACCTCCAGCACATTGAGGCTGCTGGTGTAGGCTTTGATGCCATTTAAGTGCTTATGAAACCACCCTCTAGAGTGCAGGTTCCTGATTAGAATACTACAGATGATATCTAACCCCTCTGGGCGTTATATACACACAGCATGTGTTTGAGATTGAAAGGTTAAAAAAGAAATTCCTACAGAGTCGCCATAACAGCATCTTAGTCTGTGCTTGGTTTCCTGGGCAGTACTGTGGGGAAGAATGGGGGCCACAGAACGGGGAAACATCAGTTCCCATCCCATCTCTACCATGTCTGTGCTAATGTAACCTTGGGGCAGGTGCTTAATTAATTCCTCATTTGTCAAATGAAGATAATAACAAAGCTTGCCTCTGACAGTTTTAGAAAGGATTAAATGAGAAAGTGTTGTGTCTGGCAGGTACCAAGAGCTGTATAGATGGTAGCCTTTGTTATTCATTTTTTGGACAAATATTTGCTGGAGGTCTAATGTTTATCAGATACTCTCCCAGGTCCCTAGTATCTTGCACTAGGTCAAGAGGTGGTCTCAAGGAGCTCTCTCTGTTGCAAGATTGCAATAGATAAGAAAGATGTCTTGAGAGATAGTAATAGCTCTAGGAGAACTGCTGAAATGTTGGACAATTCATCTTCCCATGTCCTGGGCATTCTAGGAACCCCAATTCCCAATGCCACTTGTATTCTCTGAGTAGGACGCTCCAAAGAAAGCCCTTCTGCTTCACTGAAACCCTCCCAAATCTAGCACCCCTTCTTTTGCTCCCAGGGCCTGGTTCTCAGTTGTTGTTGGAAGGAGACTAAAGAGGAAAAAGGAGGAAGAGGAGACAGAGAAGGGGCCTCAGAATCCCAAGAGCCCAGGGGCCAGTCCTGGTGCAGCCTTCTATCTCAGGAGCCAGGGACAGAGCCTGGCAGCTCTTGGGTTACAGAGAATTCGGGAGACTATTTCTACTGCTGAATCTCTGGGAGCAGCCAGGGTAACCAGGGGCTGGGGCAGAGAAGCTCAGAGTCATTGTCCAATTCAGGTGGGAAGGCAGTGATCAGACATGTAGAGAGATGCAGGGTAGGAAGGAAATGAAATGGTCCAGAGGCAGAATTCTGTGGGTGTGTGTATCGGATGGGGAGAGGTCTCTCGGGCACGGACTCTTCTTTCATTTATTCATTCAGTTATTTAGGAACAAATATTATGGAGTAGTTATCATTTTCTAGGCACCGTGTGAGGAAACAAAGTGTGGCAAGTGTGACCAAGGAACTCAGGACAGAGACTTCAAAACCAGACGTGCCTACCATTGAATCCTGGGTCTTCCAGGTGGGGAGCATGGCGAATGATCTATCCAGTCCAGCTGTGGGTCCAGCTGTCCAGAGCCAGACAGAGTCAGGCAGAGAGCAGGAAAGGGAGAGATTTTTCATTTGTAAAACAGGAATGGATGGAAAATGTAAAGATGGAAATAAAGGGTCTGCCCCAGTGTCCGGCATATCATATGCACCTACTAAGTGTTACTAAATGGAAGTATAAAGGACTAGCAAGGAGCCCAAAGACTAGAGACTTGGAAGCTAACAAAGAGCAATGGGTGGAAGGAAGGACTAGTCACAAAGGACCCCCATGAGAGGGAAAGCAGTGATTCCCCATCCAACCTTATATCATAAAACCCTGGGGCCACTGATTAAAAATATGGATTGAGATCAGCACATTGAGATCAGCAGGCCCAGAGTCTGTATTTTCATGATCCTTAGACCAACAGAGTGCCTGGTATTGACTGGTTTGTCATGTGTCATATTCCAACACGCCATCATCTTCTCAGAGAAGAACAACGGCTCCAGAGGGGAACACAGGGCAGAACTGATGCAATTACAAAATGTATCAATGCAAAATGATCTGTCCAGTGCAGCTGCAAGCTCCCCAAGCAAGAGAGAGCCAGGCAGAGGGGGGCTCAGTGGGTTGGGGGTTGGGAGGGGGAAGAGGGGGCGGTAGATAGGAAGAGAAACTGAGAGGGGAGCTGATAGAGCTCAGGGAATGAGAGCTGGGTAAATCCAACCATCAAAGTGGGATTTTTTTTTTTTTTTTAATCATTGTAGAACTTAGAACATCAAGCTTTTTTTTTTTTTTTTAAAGATTTTATTTATTTATTTGACAGAGAGAGAGAGAGATCACAAATAGGCAGAGAGGCAGGCAGAGAGTGAGAGGGAAGCAGGCTCCCCGCTGAGCAGAGAGCCTGATTCGGGGCTGATCCCAGGACCCTGAGATCATGACCTGAGCCGAAGGCAGAGGCTTTAACCCACTGAGCCACCCAGGCGCCCCTAGAACATCAAGCTTTAAACCAACTGTCTTATTTCTTCATCTGCTTTCATCACAGTTGAAAACAATGGTGGCTCCCATCATGGGGCAGGAGGGACTGGCTTCAAGTCAGTGGCAGGTTCCCCAGCAGCATAGGAGGCCCATAAGGGAAGAGACTTTGGGTTTCTAAGAAGCGAAGGGAATTCAGGCTAGTCAGGGATCTGGTTGTGGCACCTCAGCCCCTTTTCTGCCTCTCAGTGTGTGGCAACTTCAGATATGTGAGTTCTTAAGGCTACAGTGTGTCACCTCTGGGCTTCTTCTTCCAGAGTTCAAATCCCAGCTCTGCCACTTAGCTCAGTCCTGGCAGATAGCAAGTGCTCAGTAGATGCTGGCCTTTATTATTACTTCTTCAGGTGATGACAGACCGCGGGAGAGGTCTGGTGGGCTGAGGTTCTGCTTTCATATGCTGAGTACGTGCTTGGTGAGTGTCCACTGTGGACTGGGGAGGAAGGGACGGAGAGCAGCAAGGAACATGTGGCTCAGTCCTGGGCAAACTGGACTGTGGAGGGCCTCTTTGTGCCCCTCCGTCTCCCCTCCTCTGAGCGGCTGCTTCACCTGACGAGGCGGAGGTCTACACGCAGGGCGATGAACAGGAGTCCTTTGCTTCAGGGACAGGGGGGCTCCCTTGTAGGGCATGTTCCAGGCTGAGTGGTTCCTGTCAGAGCAGCCGACAAATGCCCCTGAATTCACAGGGATGGCAGGATGTGAAATATCTGGAAAGAATGAGAAGACCTAACCTTTGCAGCTCTTCCTCCCTCCTTCCCCCACGGGTTTAGTTATGAAACTGATCCGTCAATTATCTGCTTTGGTCAATCAAACCTTCATCTCTCATGCTTATGATCGCTGTGCTCAGACTCAGCGGCTTTACCAATGTCAGGTCTTAGATCTTATTGGAGGCCGTCTTTGCCAGCTCCTTTTTTTGAAGGGGGTTTAATCCAGGCAACATAATCTGTCTTCCTTCTAAAGTCCCCAATGCAACCAGCAGCTAGCCAGGACAGGGGAGGCTATCTCTCAGCGCCATCTAGTGGTCAGGATGGCTTGTTTTCTTTCTTTAAAAAAAAAAAAAATTATTTATTTGAGCGAGGCAGAGCGGGAGGGGGAAAGAGAATCTCATACAGACTCTGCACTGAGCACGGAACCTGATGTGGGGACAGATCCCACAACTCTGAGATCACCACCTGAGCTGACACCAAGAGTCAGTGGCTCAACCCCGGCGCTACCCAGGCGCCCCAGGATGGCTTGTGTTTTCTTAAAGAATCGAGCTCCAGCATTCCTACTCCCAGCTACACCTAGGGCCCCATCTCTTTCCTTCTGATCTGACCAGTGCATGCTTTGGTCACCTTGAAAGGAGGTGGTTAATGGAGGGCTTTTACTTCTGTCTAAAGTGGAGACTTTAAACCTTAAACCACATACTATGTTCCTGTTCAATGTTGCATGGTTTCAGGGAAGGGGATTGGAAAACTTAGCGGTACTAAAGGATGAAAGTAAAGTAGAGAAAGATGTAAAGACCGTTCTCCCCTTCCCAGCTCTGAATACTTGGCTTCAGCAGTTCACAGACCATAGCTTGGCACTTCTTCCAGGCATCTCTCACCTAGTCATGGCACAAGAGAGGGAACAGGAAGTCTCTGCTGCTGGTTAAGGCTCATCTTCGCCCTGACACAGGTAAAGCGATGAGATGTGGAGCTAGAACCAGACTGCTCCACTCAGAATACCGAGGGAATCCACAGATTAGGAGATTTGCTCATGTAAAACTGAGCTTTGGACAATGTCCACAATAGCCAAACTATGGAAAGAACCTAGATGTCCATCAACAGATGAATGGATAAAGAAGATGTGGTATATATATACAATGGAATACTATGCAGCCATCAAAAGAAACAAAACCTTGCCATTTGCGACGACATGGATAGAACTAGAGGGTATTATGCTTAGCGAAATAAGTCAATCGGAGAAGGACAACTATCATATGATCTCCCTGATATGAAGAAGTGGAGATGCAATGTGGGGGTTGGGGGTTAGGAAAAGAATAAATGAAACAAGATGGGATCGGGAGGGAGACAAACCATAAGAGACTCTTAATGTCACAAAACAAACTGAGGATTGCTGGGGGGAGGGGGGTCAGGAGAGGGTGGTGGGGTTATGGACATTGGGGTGGGTATGTGCTGTGGTGAGTGCTGTGAACTGTGTAAACCTGGCAATTCACAGACCTGTACCCCTGGGGATAAAAATACATTATATGTTTATAAAAAAATGTTTTTTAAAAAGTGAGCTTTGGAGAGTTCAGAGAGTTGGTATGGACAATGCACCTTCCCAAAAGGCAATTTCTGCATTTCCAGGTTCTGAATTCCCTGGTTCAGGTCCAAAAGATGGTCTCTTGCCAATTACAGTGTGGGAGCCACCTGAAGGAATTAGGTGGAGCCAACAGGTCTCATACCTAAGAAGGGAGGTTGGTGATGGAGCAGAGCACACAGATTCCTAGGATCAGAAGCAACGAGCATTGCTCTAGGGGTAGCACATGACTGTTGTTCCTTCCAAACACTACATGTTGCTCCACTGGCCACTGGGGAGACTCTCAGATGGCTCTGGAATGGTCTGATCTTGAAAGCAGGAATTTCCCTAGAGGGTATGGGGGATTGTTCTTAACGTGGACTCAGGATCTCTCAGGAAAAAATGTTCTTGGGAAGAGCATGGCTCTTTGGGAAGCAAATTTATGTTGAAATAAATCCATTAGAATATTCAGAATAAGAAATTTCCCTAAATATCTTTGCCATTCAAACCACTGGAAGATAATGTCCATATGTAGTCGTACACATAAGATTGGAAGCTATTTATAGATAAGGAGCACTAAAATTTTTCTAGAATCTTTTCCTCTACTCCAAATCCCTGCTTTCCCTGACATAGTTTATGATTTTTTTTTTCTTTTTTAGAGAAGGAGAGAGTGGGAGGGGCAGATGGAAAGGGAGAGAGAATCTTTTTTTTTTAAGGTTTTATTTATTTATTTGAATGAGAGAGAGATGACAAGTAGGCAGAGAGGCAGGCAGAGAGAGTGGGGGAAGCAGGCTCCCTGCTGAGCAGAGAGCCCGATGAGGGGCTCGATCCCAGGACCCTGGAATCATGACCTGAGCTGAAGGCAGAGCCTTTAACCCACTGAGCCACCCAGGCGACCCAGGAGAGAGAATCTTGAGCAGACATCACATCTAGCACAGAGCCTGAGGCAGGCTCAATCTCACTCACAACCCTAAGATCACGACCTGAGCCATCAAGAGTCGAAGGCTTAACCGACTGAGCCACCCAGGTGCCCCAAAAGGTATTCATTTCTAAATGTGAAGTGAAACAATTTCTAGAAAAGTGTATTTAATACGAATTATTTTATGTAACACGGTAGGTATGCAGAACTATGTATATATCCATGTACATAAATATGAGTGGAAGACTCCCCCCCTAAACATTAACAGTGATTATCTTTGGGTGCAGAAATTTGGTGTAATGCTTTTAGTTCCTGCTTTGTTCTTTTCTATATGATTTTAATGTTTTAAAGGAGTATGAATCATTTTTCTAATAAAGCTATTAAAATGTTTTTCAAGTATTGATCTCGTCAGTAATGTAGAAAGCTGAGATTCAGGGAAGTTGACAACTAACTCAATATAGCCACAGTCTGCCAGTCAAAGAGCCAGAATTTGCCCTCATCTCTTCCCATCCCTCAAGTTTAATGCCAACCCCTTTGAGTCACAGCTTGAACTGATAAAGGTCCTGGGGAGGGATATTGCAAACGGACACCGAGAGAACTGGGGGTCGGTGTTGAGATCAGAGGGGACTCACATGTTTTTGATGTTGCTCAGATCCCTGCTACCTCTTCAGAGCAATTAAGCTATGACCACAATAGCATTACTGGGTTCCTGTTCTGCACTGTGTTCATGTGGTCTGGCAGTTGTCCAGGTCTTGAAGACGCAGACACAAGTCTGGGTTCAGAGTTAACTTGGGCCCAGTTCTAATCCAAGCCCACTTACATCCTGCAAGGGAAATGATGTATTCAGCCACGTTCTCCACTTGAGGGAAGAAGGAACATGTGGCTAGTTGGATGGAATCCAGAGGACTGACTTCATGGGGCTCTTGGCGGGAACAGTACGGTGAATGATTTCAAGGAGAAAGTCCAGAGTCTGTCTTCCTCCCCTCCACCACTTCTCACTTCTCTGCACTCACCCATGTTCATCTACACTCCTTAACAGTAGTACTGGAGACCCTCACACCCTTCCCTTGACGTTCTTGGATTTCTGGGACATCATCCTACTCCATTCAGCCTGCTTGTCAAGTGGCAGGACAGGGAGTGGGACCCACTGAGCCCAGTGTCTTCCTAGAACGAGAATTTGGATTTAAATAATGAAAGCTCAGAGATAGGCTACCATAGTAATTTCCCATTATACAAACACTCCAAAGGGCACTTACTGGGTCAAGAGGAGGCCCCGAGCAACCAGCCTGTGCACTCTGAACACAGACATGCAGTTTCTGACAAAGCACTCAGCAGTGCCGCGTTCTTTTTTGTGTCATCAGAAACCCCACTCTTCTTCCCTCCCTGTCCCCAGACCCTTCTATTGTCTTCCCTGAAGGAGGTCACAGCTTTATATACTCAACATAATAACCCACAGATAGCAAAGAAAATCCACCAAAGATGACATTGCTTCCTTCCTAGGTATGTGTCTTGCTGAAAGACATAAGAGAAAGCAAACCTTGACCTAAGCTGTGGGCAAGAAAGAGGCGCAGATTCGTTTGACAGAAAAAGGTGTATAAATTTGCATGTATGCATTAATCTTGAGCCATGGTGGAGAGTTTTCTTTACAGAGTGTGGTAGAGAGAAAGCCAGGTCATGGAAACAGCTCATTGTCATAGAATGCAAATGATCTCAGACCTTCCACAACATGGGAAGTACAGAATTTAAAGCTAGGAGCATGGGGGTAATGCTTTGTCATTATAGACCATTGTATATGGCTCTCATATCCACGTGCATAAGTCTCGATCTCTTTACTTGTGTGACCCTGGACCTTAGCACAGTGCATGGTACATTAATGGTTGTTGAACTGAATAACAAGTTCTTGAAGTCAGTTCAGCCCTCACAACAGCACATTGCTTGGGAAGAGAAGACACTAAATACACACTTATTAATTAGCATCTGAGACTAATAGGACGCCTAATTGAACTAATTCCCTAGACAACTCAGAGTCTCTGGGATCGTTAACCTATCAGGCTTATGCAGCCTTTCCTGAAGATGGCAGAGTTCTCCTAGAAGGGCCAACACAAGGACGGTGAAAAGAATCAAAACGGGATTTCTCCTACCCTTGGTGACACGATCTGCACACCTCACTCCCACCCCCACCCCACCTCCAATCTGGGCTGCCACAGAGCCAGCTCCTAAGGCAGAGACCTTTCGCCTCAAATCTACAAGAAGAAAGATCTTCTCACTCTCACCCATCCCAGGGCC
The DNA here is from genome assembly GCF_963455335.1 of Martes martes. NCBI lineage: Eukaryota > Metazoa > Chordata > Mammalia > Carnivora > Mustelidae > Martes > Martes martes. Next base: position 111,902,831 of record NC_137894.1, on the reverse strand, counting down.
AAGAGGGGCCCCGAACCGGGACTTGGATGAGATGTTGTGATAGAAATTCTTAGCTTATTAGTGTTGCCAAGTCCCAAGATACCCTGCTGCAATCGCCTTGTCTGGCCCAAGGTTCTCTTTGAACTGATACAGTGAAGTCGGGACAGGCACACAGTGTCCCCCCAGGCAGAATGGCTTAAATAGCAGCATAAAAGCTTTTAGTTGCAAAGCCTTCTCATAAGCGGGCTCGCCTTAACAATATCCCTTTGTCCCTCCTCAGGCGACTAAGCTCCTTGTATCCTGGCAAAGGGAGGCACGGAGGGGAGGTGACCAGCCTGGAGTTTGGTTTCTAATCTCCAGGGCAGAAATTCTTTCCAATTTGCCCAGCATCTGGGCTGACTGCTGAGTTGGAAATGAGAGCAGCTGGGGAGTGGGGGTGGCTCTCTCCATGATTCCCAAGTTTTATAATGAACTCTATCTCACCCCCCCACCACCAAATTTACAACCTTCACTGTTATACCCAACATTTAGAAGTATGAGGCAGCGTCATCTCAATGTATAATTTTCGTATTTTCACTCTCCTTTCTTTCAGCATTAGCCTTTCCCCCCCAATTTACTGCTGATCTCATGAAACGGCACTCATTTCCAGGGCTGTCTTAGTGCACACACATTAATGTCTTAATGCTTTATGGATGGATTCACATTATCACAGATTAGCGAGTTCTTCATTTTTGGGCTCGAGGTGTTCATGAATACTGCATGGTCCTTATCTGTTGCATTCTTTTTGACGACTAAATAAAGAGAGAGGACATGACTTTTAAATATCCCCAAAGAAGCAACACACACATTATTTTGAGAGCTCTGTTTAAGTTCCTACCCCTTTCCCACATAGACATACGGTGAGCAAAACTTCTGATAAATTTGCAGTCAACAGGGGTTTAACCCTGTTCCCTGGGGTTTAACCCCTCTTCCCCACTAGTGGTACCCTACTTCCCCTTTCAGAGGCATTTTATAAATATTCGAGGACATCCGTAACAACTTTCTGCAGCTCCCCTCCCCTTATCACAATTCATCCGCTGCCGAGCGCAGCTCAGAACTGGAAAAATCCATGAAACATCTGCCTGTTCCTAGCTCCAGACCAACCCCAGCGCAGGCAGTGATTGTATTCAGCAACTTTGGCCTTCCTGTCCTGGTACTTTTTGGAGCTTCCTGCTGCTTTTTCAGGCTTATGTCTTTCTCTCCCTTCACCTTCTTTCAGAGCTAAGCGCTCTATTGGGGCACTGAGTCAGGTGTGAATTCCCCGCGCTGTCTGCTTCCCCCCGTGGCATGGACATTTGCTGTACGGGGCTGCGTAGCAGCCTTTGGCCTTCTTTGGGAAACCACTCTTTGATTTCTCTCTCACTGCTTACTTCTCGCTCGTGATGGGGCTGCTGGGAGAGCCTGTGTCAGAGGATCCTGCCCACCCTTTCCTGGCCAAGAGGTGGAGGCCTGGTCCAACTTAGGTAAGTTTCACTCTAACAGTAGCAGAAGTGATAAAAAAAAGATTGAGGTCCTGGGAACCTGGGTGGCTCAGTCTCTTAAGAGTCTGCCTTTGGCTCAGGTCATGAGCCCAGCATCCTGGGATGGAGTCCTGCATCAGGCTCCTTGCTCAACAGGGAGCCTGCTCCTCCCTCCTTCCTGCTCATGCTCTCTCTCGCTATCTCTGTGTGTGTCTCTCTCACATAATACCGAAAATCTTTAAAAAAGGCAAAAAAGATCGCAGTCCAGTTGTTCAACAGCAGAGTCCTGAGAAGACTCTGAACTGTTTCCTACTCCCCGGGCTCCCAAAGCTGTTCTGGTCCTAGCCTTTTTGAGTCTGCTTTGCCATCTTTCCCTTCAAATATGTGAGCCATCTGATCATATCCTTCCAAGAAATTCCTTTCAGACTTAAGATAACTGAAGTCGGTTTCTGTTCCTTGCAACAAGAGAATCCTAGATAATGCCGGTCCACTATTTAGTCTCTCTATGATCCTCTTCGTCCTATTTCCAGAAGGGACTGTTACAAAGAGACTCCCTCATTTTCAAACTCCGCCCGGACGGTTGTCTGACCTCCTCTTATACTGCTAAAACCATGCTCATATTTTCTGAAAGACAAGAACACGTCTGCCCTTCCTCTAAGCAAACCATCCGTAAAGGGGTTGCTCTCGTCCACCACAAGCAATTTTCTTGATGACTTTCAAGAGAAACAGAAAGACTTCTGTGTGCTTGTCAGGATCTGTGGCCTGAGGTTTCTGCTGTTGTCCCTCACCCAGCTGGTTTTCCTGCAAAACTGGTCCATGTCATTCCAATCTTGAGACGGCCTTTGCCTTCTATGCTTCCTCTGCGCCTATCCCACTTATTCCTTTCTTGCCCCAGCGTCGGGGATGAACTATGCAAATATACATACCATGCAAGAGACAATTCTCTCTTGGCCTCCAATTTCCATGCTCGGTCTCCCTCCCAGGTCCTTCCTGATCTGGCTGTGGGCCCAGTCCCCCCACTGAAATCAACTCTCTTGAGCCACATCTCTCCTGACTTGTGGTCAGAGGGCAACCCCCAGGGAACCAATTCTCTCTAACAAGTATATAGAAGTCGTTCTGTTTCTCTCGAAAGTCATCAAGAAAATTACTTGTGGTGGACGAGAGCACCCCCTTTATGGATGGTTTGCTTAGTAGAAGGGCAGAAGAGTTCGTTTCTTTCGGAAAATATGGTTGAGAACCTAACCTATTCAAGGCACTTGAGAGACTACACAGACACTTGAAAGACTCGCTTTTCCCCTACTTGATGGTAGAAGAGAGATGTGGTGAGCATTACTACCAACTGCTCTATTATGGCAGGGACTTGTCACTATGTATCTGTGCCTGACAATATGCTAGATACCTAAAATTATCCTATTTATGCTTATGACAGCCAGGGGGCTGGGGATTATTGCCATTCTATTCTGAAGATGAGGATATAGCCTCAGAAAGTTTAAATAAATAGCCTTAAGACATCTGGCTAGGATGTGGAGTCTGGACTTAAATCTCCCTTGCTTTGATAAGTCAGGAAGACAAAGGAGGGGCTGGTGTCCTTTGGTGTATGTTTAGTGCAGCAGAGCTTGGTCTGTCCCATGCCTTTCACCTTGAATCTGTACTCGAATCACTAGAATTACTATAACTGTGCCTTCCTTCACGCAGGGTCACCCTCCCCACCCACTCCCACAGCACAATGGGTGAAAAGTCAGGGGACCCACCATTGCCACAGATGCTATTTTTAGGTCTGCTTCTGGAACTGACTGCTTTCCCCTGTACATACCTAATCTTACTGGATATTTGTTGGGTGCAGACAGCCCTAAAGGACCAGGGATGGAGTGTGGGAAGACCCGACTTTGGCCTGCCTTCTGCCTTTACTATCAGTATAACCTCAAACAAACCATGCAATCTCTCTAAGACTGATTTCCTCATTTATAACACGAGGGTTAAAATAGCTGCCTTACCCAAAGAGAAAAAGTTATGTTAATTGTAAGACACTTTATGAATTTTTGTTAGGAAGCAATGATTCCTAATTTAGAAACAAGGAAAACCCAGATCGTGCAGTTAAGTCCATGGGAGAGCTGGATACCAGCTGATGCCAAGCCTTGTGCCTTGGTTCCTTACCCTTCCTCCTCCTCCTCCTCCTTCTTCTTCTTCTTCTTTTTCTTCTTCTTCTTCTTCTCTTTTTTTTAAGATTTTATTTATTTATTTGACAGATAGAGATCACAAGTAGGCAGAGAGGTAGGCAGAGAGAGAGAGAGAGAGAGGAGGAAGCAGGCTCCCTGCGGATCAGAGAGCCCAATGCGGGGCTCAATCCCAGGACCCTGGGATCATGACCCAAGCCAAAGGCAGAGGCTACCCTTCCTTCTTCTTGATTGTGTAACTGGCGACTTGGCTTCTACACTAAAGATGAAAATATTAATATTACACATGAAAACATTTTCTATGATCTCAAAGTTTATTTTTTGTCTCTGGTTTTGAAGGAAATTTAAACATTTTTGTGGGCCCTAAAATATTATGGGCACTAAGCACTGCATATGCTGTCCATTAGGGTAAGTCCCCTGGAATTCAGATCTTCTGCCTCCACAGCCCATTCTGTGTTCTTCAGTGCAATGCTGCCTCCCAGAGCCAGGGACGGAGCCCAGTCAGCTCCCAGCCACAGACTGAGAAGCAGTGTGGAAGAACTGGGCCTTGGAGACAAGAGGGCACAAGGGAGGTCGCTCTTCAGTAGGTGGGCTTTGCTGCCAGACTAACTGAAGCCCCTTCTTGCTAAGACGACTCTGGGAGGGGGCTGTCTCCTGTCTCTCTGATAGTGTCCCAGGGACAGCCCACGAGCCTCACTGTAGCTCTGATCACTTCTGCCCACTCTCCGCCTTACTTCCAGCAGAAAACACTCTCCTGTTATCGAAGGCCCGCTGTGTACTGGGGACTGTACGTGGATTATATCATTAGATCATCACAACGGACTTATTTTTGAAATTAACATATAATGTATTATCAGTTGCAGAGGTAGAGGTCAGTGATTCATCAGTTGCATATAACACCCAGTGGCCATTACACCATGTGCCCTCCCCAGTGTCCATCACCCACTTACCCCATCCCCTCTCCTCCTTCCCCTCCAGCAGCCCTTAGTTTGTTTCCTAAGATTAAGAGTCCCTTATGGTTTTTCTCCCTCTCTGGTTTCATCTTGTTTCATTTTTTCCTCTCTTCCCCTATGATCCTCTGTCTTGTTTCTCAAATTCCTCATACCAGAGAGATCATATGAAAATTGTCTTTCTCTGATTGACTTATTTTGCTTAGCATAATACCCTCTAGTTCCATCTACACTGTTGCAAATGGCAAGATTTCATGTTTTTGATGGCTGTGTAATATTCTTTTTTTTTTTTAAGATTTTATTTATTTATTTGACAGACAGAGATCACAAGTAGGCAGAAAGACAGGCAGGGTTGGGGGAAGCAGGCTCCCTGCTGAGCAGAGAGCCCGATGCGGGGCTCCATCCCAGGACCATGGGATCATGACCCGAGCCAAAAGCAGAGGCTTTAACCCACTGAGCCACCCAGGTGCCCCTGTAATATTCTTTTCTTTTCTTTTTTTAAAAGATTTTTATTTATTCATTTGACAGAGAGAGAGGCAGGCAGAGAGAGAGAGAGGAGGAAGCAGGCTCCCCGCCGAGCAGAGAGCCCGACGCGGGGCTCGATCCCAGGACCCCGGGACCATGACCTGAGCTGAAGGCAGAGGCTTTAACCCACTGAGCCACCCGGCGCCCCCCCTGTAATATTCTATTATGTATATATATCACATCTTTTTTTTTTTTTAGATTTTATTTATTTATTTGATGGAGAGACATAGTGAGAAAGGAAACACAAGCAGGGGGAGTGGGAGAAGTAGGCTTCCCGCTGAGCAGGGAGCTTGATGAGGAACTCGATCCCAGGACGCTGGAATCATGACCTGGGCCGAAGGCAGAGGACTGAGCCACCCAGGCACTCCTATACTACATCTTCTTTATCCATTCATCTGTCGATGGACATCTGGGCTCTTTCCATAGTTTGGCTATTGTGGACATTACTGCTATAAACATTGGGTGCAGGTGTCCCTTCAGATCACTACATTTGTAGATTCTATTTATTTATTTGAGAGATTCACAGTGAGAGAGGGAACACAGCAGGTGCAGTGGGAGAGGGAGAAGTAGGCTTCCTGCGGAACAGGGAGCCCGATGTGCACTGGATCCCAGGATGCTGGGATCATGACCTGAGCTGAAGGCAGATGCTTAATGACTGAGCCACCCAGGCGTCCTGCTACATTTGTATCTTTGGGGTAAATACCCAGTAGTGCAATTGCTGGGTTGTAGGGTAGCTCTTTCAACTTTTTGAGGAACCTCCATACTGTTTTCCAGAGTGGCTTCACCAGCTTTCATTCCCACATCACAACATTCTTATGAAAGAGGAAACTAACTCAGGGGAGCCAAGAGCTCGTGCTACTGGCACCACATGGCTGTGTACTTCCTACACTGGTTTGAGAAATCCAACCTAACTCCTCCTGCCCTCATGGAACCCCAGTGCTTTCTTTCTGGAAAGAATGGCTCAGCCAGCCTAAGAACTAGGTGTGGATGGGATGGCCTTAGATCTCTGTCCACATTGCCTATCCCTAGTTGGAAACACCTTGGTTGATCTTTGAATATCCTGGCTAGGGACAGGAGGTTGATGAAGGACCCATGGCCCCATCAAGCAATCAGAAGACATAGGATCAGATTAGGTTCAGGTAGTTGGAAAGCACCCCAATGTCTCCCCCAGACTTGGGGAGACCAGCTGGATCTTCATGTTCCTTTTCTTTGAAGGAAATTTAAACATTTGGCACTGCTCTGGACTTATGAGAACTCTTTGTTGTTGTGGTATGTGGGAAAAACAGGTTAGAGGGCTAGGAGAAATCAGGCCTAGGCACACCTAAGGTGTCTGTGTGTGAATTAGAAAAGGACATCTGCCCTTTCAGAATGGACTGTTTACAAAAAGACAACCCCAGGGGTCATTACCTATAAATTCAACAAACCAAAAAGTCTTTTCCTCTTGGCTGCCATACCCAGTGCCAGAATTGAGGCTTGGGCTGGGGACAGAAGTTGGATTACATTCCCACTCCCTGCTCAGTCACTCTACAGGATCCTAGGACCTGTCTGACATCAGGGCCCTCTCACCCATTTCCCAAGATCCATATTTCTGAATCTCCAGGTTTTTCTGATGACATCCATATTTTTCCACCTTCTAAGAGAAGAGATCTAGACTGACCTAAGAACAACCTGTGTTTAATCTTTTCAGTATAAACAAATGTGGTTCTTCCAGCTTCAGACCTTGCCTTAGGCCAATTCCTTAATTTCCATAGGCCTTAGTTTCTCCATCTTGAAAATGGGGACAATAAAAACGACCTTGCAGGACTGATTCAATGAATAGACAGCCTGCAACACAATGCTGGCACGTAGTGGGTCTGCAACACCACGTGGTCCATGGTCCTCAGGTGGGCGAGACCTGCAGGATGCTCACAGCCGGCATTGTACGCGCAGTCCCCCACAACTCCTACAAGCTGGGAGGTGAGGGGCTTGGGCCGGTCCTCTCCCCCGGGGCTCCTGCGGACACCTCCGGGGCAGGCAGGGAGGCAGGGGCAGGGAGGGCCGAGCAGCTCTACACTGCAGCCACCTGCGCCACGGCCTGGGCGGAGGACGCGCTCCCAGGCGCCCGGGTGCGGCCGACTCACGGAGGCGGAAGGCGGCGGGGTCGGCGGGGCAGCGGACGAAACGGGCGAGCGGGCGAGCAAGGAGTTAAGCGGGGCCGGAGGCAGCGCGCCTGTCAGACGCGAGCATGTGCAGTTTGCACAGCATCCGTACTATGGGTGAGTGCCGCCGCCGCCGCCGCCGCCGCCGCCGGGGGCTCGGCTCGGCCCGGGCAGCGGCGGCTGCAGCCCCCCGGACCCCGCGCCGCCGCGGCGGGCGCCGACACACAATGCGGGACTAGGCGCGGCGCGGGAGGGCCGGCGGCGTGGGGGAGGCACGGCAGGCAACTCGACGCGGGGGGAGCCGGAGCTCCGGGCGTGGGGGCGGGGAGCAGGCGGCGCAGGAGAGCGCCCCGAGTCCCGGCGCGGGAGGAGGAGCGGGAGCCAGCCGGGGAGACGGCGTTCCTGGCCGCACCTGCACCGGGCGGGCGGCCGGCGCGGCCCTGCCCTTGCCCGCTGCCTCGGCTCCGCACCGGTAGGTGCCCCTGATGCCGGCGGAGAGGCCTTTTCGCAGCTCGTGGAGGTGGCCGCGCGGGGCCGGCAGCGCCGAGTGCGGGGGGCCCGGGAATGGTGCGGTGATGGGGAAGACCGGGCGGCCGGGCTGGGGGTGCTGCCCGATCCCTCTTCCTCTTTGCTTTCGGTTTCGAAGCGGCTCCCTGGGCTGGAGCCCGAGCCGCAGATTAGAAGGTGCGCCTGGGCTTGGCTTCCCTGCGGGGGATGGGCGCACAAGGGGGCGTGTTGGGGAAGGGGTGCACGTTGGCAACTTTCCCCGCTTGAAACAAAGGGGTATGGGGAGGTGCGGCGGGGTGGGAAGGGGCCAGCGGGGATCTCCGGCCCGGAAGGTTGACATCCCCCCCTTCCTCCCGGCGGAGAGCACCTCTGAGGCCGCCCTGGGAGCGCCGAGGGGGGCGCCAGTTTCAGTGGGAGCTAGGGAGCCAGGGCATGGGAGTGAGGAACACCGACCCTTCTGAGTTTGAAGCTGAGGACTTTCCTGTAGGGGATGGAGCCGTGCCAAGATGACCCTGCTGCCTTCTCCGCAGGGTGCATGGGAAAACTGGGTGATGGTGGACTGAACACCTGGGTGTCCTCCCTTCTCCGAGTCAGTGCCTTGGGGCCCGGCTCAGCCGCCTGGCCGTCAGCTCTCCATTTGCTCTCTCTGTTTCGAGGTTCTGGATGGGAGAGTCAAGGTTGAGGCAGGGACCGTTAGAGCCCTGTTCACGGCAAGGACAGGGAGACATCGGCCTCTTTCCCAGGTGTCTTCTTTTCCCTCTAGCGCCGGTCAGAAGCTGACCCCCTTTTCTTCCTTCCTGGGACTTTCTCCAAGATTTTCACGGGGGTATGTTTGGTTGCCTCAGGTACTGAGCTTAGGGTGCTGGGTTGTTCTGATGCCACTTTGAACCCTCCCTGGAGAAAAGGATCACAACTCCAGGGAGCTGTGCCAGTGTAACCTTGGGGGCTCTGTTCACCAATTCTCCTGTGCTCTCAGCACGGAATGACAAAGGAGCTGTGACTCTGGCCTTTACACTTCGGACCACCTGGTTGTCTCCTGGCTCTAACCAGGAAGAAGAGGAAAGGTTAGGGGTGAATGGCTTGCCATGGGGCTGGTATATACTGTCTTTCTCTCTAGAGAACAAATGGGCTGGGATCCAGGTGGCTTGTGTCTCCCGCCCCAAGCCCACTCGCATGTGACCACCGGCTTCCATTCTGTGGCGGGACTGCCCATTGCCTTTCTTCCTCTTAGAAAGGACAGCCCCTTGAGAGTTGGGTTTTTCGCTGGTTGCAGAGCAGAACTACATCTGCTCGCCTTGGGGAGACAGAAGCCACTGAGGATAGCGGGGAGCCGGACTGCTGGTGCCTCTCTTGCCTGGTGCTGTGAATGGGCTAATGATGTGAGTGGTTGGGCCAGGGGTAGGCCATGTTGCTCTGGAGACATGGTGGGGGTGGGCTGGGATGAAGTTTGGCCTTCCACTCCAAGGCTTTGTATTTGGGGACAGAGAGGGGTAGCTGGGAGATGACAGGTCCTTGGAGGCCAGATGACAAGCTGATGTAATGTTGACTTTGGCCACTCAAAGGCACTGGATTCAGGGAGGTTCCAGGACCAGAAAGGGGTGGCAGGAGAAAATGAAGTCCCCTGAGTCCTACATGTGTGGCTCTGGAACTTGTGGCTGAAGTCAAGGGCAGGTGCTGGACCGGAGATCATCCCCAGCCCCCTTGTAGGGACCATTCCTTTCTAAATGGGTGGGGTTGATTTTCCGCTTAGCCCCCCACTGGGTTAATCACAAGCTGTTTACTCAGAACTGAGAGTAAGGATATGGAGGCCTGACCTCCCCACCTCTGGTGGTGAGAGCAGGGCTGTTCAGGACCTCAGATGTACGGACAGTAAGATGGGAAAACCATACTCCCCCGACTCCCTCTCTTAAAGCAACAAGGCATAAAGTTTTACCTTTGTAAAGTGATTTAAGAGCCTTGGGTCCTTGAAAAATGTTAAAGGAGTTAGGGAAACTTACACTGTGTTTATTTCACTTGTATCAGATTTATATATTGTTTCTAAAGGGAAAGGTGTCATTTTGCAGGAAAGGGCTAAATTACAGCTTTTGTGAGAGGGAAGGCTCAGCGCTAGTTTTGAAAGTGTGGTTTTTAAGTGAGAGACACTTGCTGCGGCACACAGGCTGCAAGTTTTTTTCTGTCTGCCTCTGTACTCCCAACATCCTAGGGTTCCTTCTGAGGAAGATTTTCCCCCATAGACAGGGTCCAGCCTGGACACCAGGAACAGTCACTTTCCAAGCTCTGAGAAGGGTCTCTGTTGTTGTCGGGGACTCTGATGTTACAAGTTGAGACCTGAGCGGTAAAGCGAAGCCGTTTGGTCTTATCAGAGGCCGTATCAGATCTGGCTGTCCTTGAGGGAAGGGAAACCTAACTCCCCTCCTCCTGGCACAGCCTGGCCATTTTCAACTTTTTATCCCTTTACTTTCCCTTCTACCTCCTCCCCTCACCCCCAATTTATAGACAAGGTGGTTTGGGGTTTCTTTCTCTTTTTTTCTTTTCTTCTTTTATTGCAGGAACATTCCTTTTAAGGTGTGGATAATTTCTGACTTGGCGAACTCTCAGCTTCCTTTGTGGTAATACCTGGCTAAGGAGGGAATGTCAGAAGGGATGTCGGGAAGAAATATGGTCCTTCGGGCCGGGTCTTCTGCTTGATCTACCAATCCACCTCGGAAGTCAGAGGCTTTGAATTTGAAAAGTGAGGTGTAAACGGATTTTGGGGGAAGGGCTAGGAGGCAGCACTTTGGCTGTGGGTTCCTTGCAGGGAAACTGAGCCACACTGAGAGTTAGGCCAGTGGCAGTGGCATGTGTGAATGTCTGTGGGGGGCAAGTATTCCTTTCCTGTGACTTCACTGTGTTTGAGACAAGTGCTAGAGAAGTCCCTAATAAGGCGAGGATGCACCAGTGGAGTTTAGGAACCCGTGTGTTTGGTGTTCGATGCCCCTGTGTCTCAGACTCTGCACCGTGGGATAGTCCAGGCTGCTGTGATTTTAGGAAAAGGAAGTGGTTTGCACCCCTGCAACTCACACCCCTAGACAGAGCTGCAGCTGAATCAGTCAGGTCTCATGCCCAGATAAAAAGGAGGGCCTGCTCCCTTGCCTGTGCTCACACCCATCCGGCAGGTATGGGCCCCCACTCTCCTCCACCCAAGGCTGTCCTCAATGTTCATTTTAACATCAATCCCCCTATATATAAATTTAGTGGGGTGGAGGTCACAGAGTGGTATTGGTCCCCTGCTCCTTCAAAGGAAGGTTCTGAAAGGTAATTTTCTACCCTCCTCTGATGTTGGTGCTTCTATCTTTGGGGTTGGTCACAGTCCTGTTGGCAATGTGAAGAGTAATCAAAGTCATTGCCAATTTCTGTTTCTGAACGTCCAGCTGCCCATTATCCTCTACTGTGCTGGCTCTCCAACAGAGAGCTTGATATCCTTTCAGGGCTCTTGGCCCCAGTGTTACTGGTACTGTAGAAGTTAGGGCCAACAGTCTACACGGATAAGACTTGGGTCTCAGGTTGCTCCTTCCTGCTGCTCCATCCTTTAGAAGCATAACAGTTAAAAAAAAAAAAAAAAAGACTTGCATTGTCAAATCCTAAGCTCATGTAGGGAGATCTAATAGATGTGGGGGGTGGGGGAGTGCATAATCTAAGAGCATTTTTTGGCCATTCCTTTCTGCTTTGGAAGCCCCGCCTTCAGAACACACTGGATTAGCCATTTCTGACTGCTTCCGCAGTTGAGCTTGAGCGATGAATACTTTCTAGCCGGTTCATTCATTCACTGTTTCCTTTCAGTTCTTAAGACGCACCCCATCACATGAGTTTCTGGAATGGTCCGTTTCCATCAGAAGTGTCACTCACCCTGAGTTTTCATTAAGGCCTTGATACCAGCCGCGAGGATGTAGGGATGCCAGCCAAGAAGGAGACTGAAGAGCCACAAAGAGAGGATTCTTTTCTGGACTTGTGAAGGGTGATTCATGCTTCGAGATAAAATGTGCTTCCCGGGCTCCATGGCTTCAATGCCTGCACGGGCGGTGGAGGGACGGGCCCCGGGGGCAGCGAGAAGCCCACCTTAGAGACAATAATCGATGTGCTTTGGAGCGGTGGTGGGGACCTATTTTTAGCCTACTGCCAAACCCTACCTTCTTTTTTATAGCCCTCCTTGGCCGCATCCCATTCCAGTTTGAAGGTTCCCCCTCCCTCTCATTCCCAATCCAAAAAGCCAGACAGGGTCCTGGCCTTACTTTCTAAAGTAAGCTCCTTCTAAAACAAATATGGATGAGAAGTCTGGTCAGCACTGGGTAACACAAGGAGAAGCTCCAGATTTTTGTTTTGTAACTGTGTTTTTGCCTGCCATAAACAAGGGGATGACTTTCTTACACGGACCTTAGGAGACTTAAAGCTTCCATAGAACCTGCAGTTTCTAGCACGTGGTGAGTGCTGGTTAAATCATCAGGTGTTGTACCTGGGTGTGATCAGATATTCCGATTTCTAGGTCATTGGGCAATGACGCCGTTTGTGCAGGAGCCGACAGTTGGCAAAGACTTCCAGAATCGGGAAATCTTGGATCCCTCCCTTACTGACCTGTGTGACCTTGGGCAGCCAATTTCAGCCCTCCGAGCCTTAATTTCACAAATGGAGCTTCGGCTGGTTTCAATGATCATAACAATGATAGTAGTGACGGCCACCATTTATTAAAGACTTACTGTATGCCAGGCATTGGACTAATCACTTGACATATGTTCTCTTTCTCTCACAGCAATATTGAGGTAGCTACTATTAATTATCCCCATCTCGTAGCTGGAAAAACCGAGGCCCTGAAAGATAAAATGATGGCACATGGCCCATGACTAAGAGGTGTCCAAACTGGGAATTGAACTGGGATCTGTCTGATTCTTTTATGTTCTATAACCTTGGATCAGGGGATGAAACAAGTGTTGAGGAGAAGTTAAACATGGTGATAGTGTCAGTAAGATAGAAGGAGAGCTGATGTGGACTGAAGAGAGAGCTAGTTAAGAGAAGATGGAAGTACAGATTCTTATTTGAAAAACAACATCCCAGTGAATGTTCGAGAAGGAGAGAGAGGTTGGTACCCTGCACTGAGGAAGGAGACCAGATGGCCTGGGAGTTACTATAAGGGGAACCAGACTCTCTGCTTGGCATAGGAATATGTCTCATAAACCCCATTTCATTTTGATGCCAAAATTTGTCTCTCACTGAACAGACTATGGGCAGCATTTTTCTTTCTGTCACCCTATTGCCACGAGTCATAATGGCTTATCTTTGCCGGTACTTAACTCCAGACCTCATCCTCTAACCCAGTTTTTGGGCCTTCCCCTGCTCACCATTAAGAGTCCAGCTTTGGAGACCTGATTCTGACTCTGGGGTCCCAGGTACACTCTGGAAAGGGTAGAAAGCATCGGACTGTCCTGTTCTTCTGCGAAAGTCTTTGTGGCCACTGAGTATTCCCTTCAAAGTGACCAGCAAGTTCACTGAGATGATTCTCATCATTTTCGTCCTTATTTGTTCCAGGCAAGTTAATGCTAAGGCTCTTCTACCATTTTGAGGTGTTTGTGGAAGAGGAATGGAAGTAAAGGTGGTGGCCTGGGGAGGTAAGCGGACCCCACTCTGAGAGTTAGTGTGATGGTGTATAATGCAGCCTCATTCTGGAGGGCAGGGGGACTTGGATTCTCTCGGCTCAGGGACTCTGGCCACATGACATGGGTGTTTTAGCCTTTCATTTCCTTATACATAAAATGAGAATGCTGAAAGAGAGATTCTGGAATATTCTGCAATAGTGCTTGCTGATCCAACAGAATCTGGACAGTTTGGTCCTTTCTCAGGGAATAATTCAGCTGGTCTAGAATTGGAGGAAGTTAGAGCTGGGAGAACAGAGGTGGGGTTGAAGGAGAAAGAAGCCAAATTAAGGGACAAAATCAGAGGAGGAGCAAGTCCCTTCTTGTGAAGGGACCTGGGTTAGGTCATTCCTCCTTCGACTGTTGAAGTGGGGCAGCTGGGAGGCCGCATGTTTACCCTGCATTCGCCAGCTCATAAACGGTGAGGGGCATGCCTGTTTCTTGTCTTGAAACCTCAACTTCACACCCCCCCCATCTCAGACTGTCCCCAACTGAAGGCAGCAGGGGAGTTGTGTATTGGTGTATGTTTCACATTCTGCACTTGGATTCGGCAGACTCTACAGCGTGGTTCAACCCAGGATACCCTCCCCCTGCCCCACCATGAAGCTCTGGGACCTGGGTGCTTTGACTGATGCTTCCTGGGTGACTCGGTGTTAGTAAGAATATGTCTCTCTGGCTTCCCTCATTTCCCCTGGAAGCTCAGCCTAGGAACTCAGGGAGTCACAGCTCTTCTGTTCCTGGATTTGGGTCTTCTCAATTTCCCTTTGAACAAAGCCATTTGTCCAAGGACCCTTGGATTCTGCTGTCCATTGGTACATGGTCGATTTTCATTTCATCATATTCAAGGTTGAGGAGCAAGTGAATTCCCACTGAACCCACCAAACCAATCTTTTCTGTCCCCACCTGCCTTCTTTTTTCTCTTAGTTCCTTACTGCCCTTAATTCCATTATTCCCAGGGGTGGCTACCGTACCACTGCGAATGTGAGAGATGATCTTTGTTGGTACAGGGACAGAACATTTCATTTAAATAGCTAGGTTTCTAACGAGTTAATGAGTATAAAGAAACAAGACTCATTGGGTTGTACTCAGAAAGTGACTTAATTTTGTCTTCCACTGTCCCTTTATGCTTATTCAGTGGGATTCATTCTTTCCCTGCCCTGGGATGAAAACTCAGTCAGGCCCTATAACGGTTTGGGTCATTCTTAGGCAGTAGAAGGTCCTATGGTCACTTTGAGTCACAAACCATAGCCTCAATTCAATACTTAATCTGTCCAGTCCTTTGTGACTTGGGCTGGGAGGGACGGGAAATGGCTCACTCGACCAGCACCGGCGTCTGGTGGCTTCTGGCTTCCAGCTTCCTGAGCCTAGCAGGTATTTGATGCTGAATCTCTCTTGTGGCCGTGTTCATGGCTTCCTCAGAGACGCCTCCCCACCATCTGCTGGGATATTCACTTCCGATTGTCTTGAAAAGAGCAAATTATCCTCTATTCTAGATCATTGTTCTTTCATCAGCCCCTAAAACCCAGTGATTTACCTCCAGTCTCTTCCTGCTAAGGTCCTGCAGTCTGTCTGGGTGGCCCTCTTGGACGAGACCTGCTTGGGTCTCAACCCAGCCTTCTCTTGCATGTGGCCCCATTAGCCAGAGGACATGGTCATGCATCCTTTGGTGCAGTGAACCTGGGAATACAGGAGGACCCCCCCTTCCCCCAGCTCAGCCATCCACCTTAGCTCCTCTGATAGCCAATGGCCAGCCTGTGTCTCTCACCTGGGGACCTGGGTGCCTTGGGTGGTGGTCAGACGCCAGCCAGTCCATTGTCCTCCCAGTTGCAGGGTCAGACATCAAGTTTCCCCAGCTGTCCTGTTGAAGCCCTCTCGTGGGCCTGGGAGTGTCAGACCTGTTATCCTCAGTGCCCTAGTTAGGACTTTTGGTTTAACCTCTAGCTATCTGTGTATCAAAACAATAACTCCTACAAGAACTTCATGACGTCACAGATACGATCGCTCAGGATAAGGCTGCAGTACCTGTTTAAAAATTTAACTTAAATAAAAAGGTTAACAACGGCTAACACTTAATTGAATGCTCATGATGTCAGGCCCTGTCTGCAGTCCCAGAAACATGCTCTTCCACTTAAGCCCCATGGGGGAGATGCTTTTGTTTTTTCCATTCTACAAAGAGAGCAAAGAGAGGTCAAGCAGCTTGTCCAAGGTCACACCGTTGGCATCAGAGCCTGAATTCAGATGGGAAGGATCTGAACCCAGAGTGTGCTCCTTTAGCCCACTGCACGCTGTCTCTGCCTGCAAGGGCGGTGGGCAGCCGTAAGTCATGAGGTAGAAAGCAAACGGTTGGCAAATGCTACCTCGGGGACCTAAGTGTAGGTTCTTCATTCACTCTGGCTTTCAAGCTCTCCACACATTGCCTTTCTGGCAGCTCCTTCGGTGCCCTTTGCAGGAGCCTCAGCCCCTTGCCTGCCACCCCTGCCAGGCACATGCCCTGCCCCATATATTGTTTTCCTGCCCAGAGAGCCCTCCTCTGCTTTTCTGCCTCCCCAAATCAAAGTCCTTTAAGTCCGACCCATCTTCGCTGCAAAGGTGTATGTAACCAAAAGCACTTCAGTTGGGATCTTTTACTTCTCTTGGAATTTTATTACTATATTGGCAATGATTATGGGCTTTTCTGCAAAGAGTTGTGAAGGGCGGTTAGCAAACCCAGATTCTGATCTCTCTGTGCAGATAACTGCCTGTTGCTAACTTATGCAAGACCCGAGACCTTGCCGAACTTCGGTTTCAACATTTTTTCCCTCCAGATTTTATTTAAATTTCAGTTAGTGAACGCAGTGTATAATAGTTACAGGTATAGAATTTAGTGATTCATCACTTACGTAGGACCCCCCGTGCTCGTAGGAGTGCCCTCCTTAATCCCCATCACCCATTTCCTCATCCCCCCATCCTCCCCTCCAGTAATGGTTTCAACATTTGTGAAGTGTGAGTGTAGATTAGCTGCCTTCAGTCTTCAGTATGCCATGATTTATGTTTGCCTTCTTGTCCCCTCAAACCTCTAAGCTCTTGAGGGGTCGAACTGTGTGTCTTGACTGTCTTCTACCTCCCATGACTCTGCGCAAGGTTTTACGCTCAAAATGGACTATTAGTCTTCTGACTGGTGGGAAATGCTGCTCTAGGTCTGCCCTGAGCTTGACCAACTTCTATAATTCACCTTCTTCTGGGTGATCGCCAGCAAGGACTTGGCAGTTTTCTTTTCTGCATAAGGTTTGGGTCCAACCTGCTGCCTTTTCTCTTTGAGAGACCTAATGTAATGCTATTAAGGCCCACACGCCTTGATGGGCAGCGTCAAAATCCAAAACATTCTAAAACCAAAAAACTTTCTTTAACTCATGCAGACCATACCTGCTGCCACCGTGTCTGCTGTGCGGGGTGTGACTACTCACAGGTCTGACTGCAAAAATGTTAGTGTGTTGAAGTGCTCGGCCGTGACCCTGCTGGGGGGATTACATAATCCATGGGATGTGTTCTACATCACCTCCTAAAAAAAAATCTAAAAAATTCTGAATTCCGAACTTGGGAAAGCGATGGAAGTTCTGGGAGGTGTTTGTCCACAGAGGTTCAGGACGCGTCTAACATCTCTAACAACGTGTCTCACATTGCCCTTGCCAGGTCGACCTTGACCTAATCCCGGCCCTGATTGCAACACAACAGCTCATGCCTTAGTTTACCAATTTGATTTTTTAAAAAAGATTTTATTTATTTATTTGTCAGAGAGAGAGAGCATGCACAAGCAGGCAGAGTGGCAGGCAGAGGCAGAGAGATAAGCAGGCTCCCCACCGAGCAAGGAACCCGATGCGGGACTCGATCCCAGGACCTAGGATCATGACCTGAGCCGAAGGCAGCAGCTTAACCCACTGAGCCACTCAGGCGTCCCACCAATTTGATTTTTTAAAAAATATTGCATTGCAAGATCATATGTCTTGATTTGTGAGTGTTTTGGGAGCCTTCTGAAAGTTTGTGCCTCTCTTGCCTCACCCGCTTAACCTAATCCTAGCCCTGCATGACTTCTGAACCAAGAAGGCTTTCCTCTTCCCACATCCCTATTTCTGGGATGAACTGGTGTGTCATGAGAGTGGGAGCCGCCTGCTGGGTTTCTGCAGCTCAGTTGGTTCTGTGGGGTCCTGTTGGCTCCTTGGCTGAATCAGGTCTGCAGAGACACTTGTAAATTGGTTCCTGGAGACACTTCCTACATCTGGATGTTTCCCTGGAGTCCAAGTGAGCATGGTTCCTCTACTTCCTTCTAGGATATGATGTGACCTGATGTTTAAAGAAATAAATTAATTAAAAAAATACATATGCCAACAGATGCTCCTATGAAATAGAAAATTGTACAATATTGGAATCTAAAGCGTTCCATTGTGTGTTTTTTTAAAAAAGTAATCTCTATACCTGATCTGGGGCTTGAACTCATGACCCTGAGAGCAGGGGTCACGTGCTCTACCAACGGAGCCAGCCAGGCACCCCTCTATTGTGTTTTATTTATCTTTTTGATGAGGAAACTGAGAGGTGGTGATAGTGTTGCAAATGTCTGTAGAAGAGCCAGGCTCAGACATCTTGTTTCTGGACCTTCCATGGGCACTGCAAGCTGAAAGGCAGCTCCCTTCCTCTCTTCCCAGGCCCCGGTGTCCTTAGATGGTGGGGAAGACTCATGAATCAGTTAGCTAGTCCCTCTTGATTGAAAGACACTTTTTTTTTCTCAGTCCTTAGTCCCTATTTGGCAGTGATGAGTGTACTTATGGGAATTCAGGCCGTCTTTCTCCCATCATTAAATAACCATCCCTCTCAGAATCTGAGCCCGAAGTATTTCTGGCTTGCCTTTTAACCTAGTGGAGGTCCTCTGAGATCACTTCTCTATCCCTATTCCTGTCTGTGATTCCTCACGATATAGCATTTTCCATAAATATCCATAAGCACCCTCTTACATACTGTTTACTCATCTTCTCATCCATTAAGAAGACATTCCCCAGACCAAGCCTGGCACCTGTTTCTTTGACTTCTTCTAAACACATCTTTGCCTCCAGACATTGAACCATGTATCATTTCCCTGTCCCCTATGGATGTCTTGTGGTCTTCCGCCTATTGTCCTCAGGCTGGAAGAAGCTGAGATATAGTATAATTTAAATTAATCATGGAGATGAAATTTTCCAAGGTGCCCAGTTGAATAATGATTTTATGCCCCATAGGTTGACCACATCGTCTGTACACCCATCATTCAGAAGCCTCACAGTGATATCTGTTAACAGACCATTAAATTTCTTCCATGGCATTACCTTTTGAAGCCTCCATCATTCTGTTCACCCCTGGATTCCTCCTGGCACTGCAGTTTCCCTTGATTCTAGGGACACATGATGTGGAATGGTGGCTGGCCCCTTTTTATCTAGCGAATGTTTGTAATAAATAAATTTCCTAAATAATAGGACCTACCTATATACATGTTTAAGAAAATCAGTATAATACCCTAACTGTAACATCAAAGAGAAATAAGGGGAAAAAGTTAGTTGTAATACAATATCATGTATTCTAGTAGGTAATTGCTTGGGCACGACTACACGGAAAACAGAAGGAAGAAGTCAGATGCTTGAACCTGTACATAGACTCACTGTGAACATAACAGCCACAAATACCCACAGATACAGGTGTGTTGTGTGGGCGACTCAGATACTAGGAGAGGCGCCGCTGAGGTTGACGTGATTTTCCCAGATGGTCAACCACTCTTGGTAAAGTTCCAACGAATAGGAGGTACAGTATCCCCTCGAATGGCACTGTGATGACATTCCCAGGCAATTCAGTATCTGTTAAAACCATGCAAAAATCCTCTGTATTTATTTCAGAAAGGGAGTTTGGTTCTAGATGCAGATGATTATAAGTGGGCTTTTCACTTCCGTGAATATCCTAGTGGGATGTTCTCAAGTCCTGTGGGAGAGTTTGTTTGTGGACCGCTGTGGGAATTCCAGGTTCCCACTGCTAAGCACCTGTAAGCACCCCCATCCACCGTGGCGCTGGCAGAGGCTCCCTCCAACCCTGGGGCAGCCCCATGGAGAGCTACCAGTCTGGAAGTCTGGAAGAAGAACCAGGACCAGGAACTGGAGACCTGTGTTCCAGGTCCGGGCTCTAGCACCTCAGGACTTGCATGACCTTAACTCTGGCTGCCTGGCCCTTCTCTCTGTGAAGGGGGTTATGATGACGCGTGTGTCCTGCTGGCATTTGGGATTGGGGCTCACTGTGCTCCCCTCCACGGCCAGAGCATCTCTGCGTACCCCACAGTACATTTCCTGTCAACAAGCAAACTCTTTCTATGGTTTTTTTTTCCTTAACATTTCAACCTCCTTAAGTCTCTGTGATCTAGGGAAGAAGGAAGGAGGAAGGGAGAAAGGACACCACCCCCATCTCTGCTTCTCCAGTAGCTTTTCTGTCTCCATCCCTTTACAAGCAAACTTCTCAAAAGCGTTATCCTCCAGAATCATTGGTAATCACTGTCTCTGTCACCTGCTTGTGTGGGCACTCTTCCTTACTGAGTGGCCCCCAGGACCTCGGTGCGGCTAAATCTCTCCAGCCCTTGTCGCACTTGCCTCTGCAGCTGACCATGGTCCCTGACAGTCCCCACCCCTGCCTCCCTCACGGGGTCCTTTCCTGGAAGTCATCCTCCCTAGTTGGCCCTTGCTCAGGCCCCTTCACAGAGCCCTACCCTTGGCCAGCCCAGATATCACTCCTCTCCCCTCCTCCCCAGCAGGCTCGCTCTGTGTTGCTTCATCCGGTGAGGGCCCAGACCTGCTGCAGCCAGAGTCCATGGGCCGTTCAGACTGGAGCCTCTGAAAGGCAGTGCGTAGTGGGATGTCTCTTCCCCTCTCCCAGTGTCCTCTTCTCTCAGAGAATAACGCGCTCTTGCCCAAGTCAAAAGTCTGAGTATCACCCTTGACCCCTGCCCCCTCCCCCCGCAGAAATCCCTGCCAAGTCCTGTCAGTCCTGGGTGCTTTATTTTATTTTTTAAGAGAGCCAGAGCGCGAGGGGGGGTGGAGAGGCAAGAGGTGGAAGGAGAGAGAATCAAGCAGGCTGCGTGCTCAGCGAGGAGCCCGACGTGGGGCTTGATCTCAGGACCCGGAGCTCAGGACCTGAGTTGAAATCTAGAGTTTCACTGACTGAGTCTCCCAGGTACCTTCAGTCCTACTTCCTTA
Source organism: Martes martes (assembly GCF_963455335.1). NCBI lineage: Eukaryota > Metazoa > Chordata > Mammalia > Carnivora > Mustelidae > Martes > Martes martes. The sequence goes on along the minus strand of NC_137894.1, from coordinate 111,882,167 downwards.
ATGGAAGAGCTCTTCCGTCTTCACTGATTTGAGTTGGCTGCTTGATTCTTGTCAGCATTCAGGACTGCAGGCTCTGCTTACTGTTCAGGCTAGATCAGGATCTTTTGAGGTGGTCAGCACGGATGCACTTATGGTCCCATAAATAATTAAACATAAATTAATATAATTCTAAGTTATAAGATAGAGTCATGTTTCTAGAAATGGCAATATTCGTTGGCACACTGAAGCCACAACAGTTTCTTTCTGACACTCTCTCATTTTCTCTCCTTTTAAATAATTTTTGTTGGTGCCCCATCATGGCCGGCACCGTGAGCACATATATCCGGGCCAGTCGGGCCATCGAGAGCCACATAGAACAGTGGCTTCCTGTGGCCCAAGTGGGGCCTTCACCTCTGTGGCCTTTGTGTGTCCCTGGTGGCACAACACAGATGCTGAGTAATTGTTCACTGAACGTGTGAATGAATGCCCGAATCATGAGATGAACTTGAAAGGGCTCATTTAAGTGAAGAGCATTGTGAGAGCGAACGTTACTGTTACCATTTGTTTTCTGGTGTTTGATCGTGGAATTTCCAAGATTTTATAGTTCCAGTGTTTTGAAAACAATGAGCCGCACTCTTATGCTTGTTTTCATATTCCAGCCTCCTTAGCCCTGAGTGGTCTGCACATGAAAGATGTGTATAAGGTCTTCTGAATTAATAAATGAATTTGTACAGTGTGATGGTTTGCTTGATTCCCCTTAGCCTGCAGGAAAGCTGCTTCTAGAGACAGCGGCACCTGTGCATTGTGACCACACCCAGCTGTGGCAGACAGGACACCTGCTCGGGGGGCGGGGGGGTGGTTACTCTAGAGTCAGGTGGTGGTGATGGCAGTGGGCTGTGGGAAATGGGGCATGCACCCTAGAAAAGTCTGTGTGAGATCTCCTATAAAGGCCTAAAGTCAAGCCATATGAATAGGACGAGCCACAGGATTTGAGGGTGGGGGAGAAGAAATGTCGTATAATACCTAGAAGGCTGTGGCTTAACAAATATAACCAGACTCGTTGTTGTGGGCTTGTGGATGAAAAAGATGCCAAAACATCTCCAGAAGATATTAGCTTCATGTGATAAGAATGGACACAAAAGTTGAATCAGTCCTATCCTCTGGTATTAGTAGGGAGGCCTCCTGGAAGATGGGGGATCTTGGGGAGAGGAAGGAGTAAATGGGCGGAGAAGTAAGACAAGGGGAGGTCGAAACTGGGAGAGGAAATATGTCCATGCGTGACATTTTGGTGGAGCTGGAGTTTTTGTGTCCTCCCTGGATTCCCCCTCTCTGTGTGCCCCACCCCTGCCCCACACCCTGTCTGGTGGTAGGGGTCCCTTGGCTGTGGTTTTTCTCCAAAACTTTTTATTTGGAAGTAATTTCTTTCTTTCTTTCTTTCTTTCTTTCTTTCTTTCTTTCTTTCTTTTTTTTAAGATTTTATTTATTTGACACACAGAGAGAGAAATCACAGGTAGGCAGAGAGGCAGGCAGAGAGAGAGGGGAAAGCAGGCTCTCCGCTGAGCAGAGAGCGGGATGCAGGACTCGATCCCAGGACCCTGAGATCATGACCCGAGACGAAGGCAGAGGCTCAACCCACTGAGCCACCCAGGCGCCCTGGAAGTCATTTCAAACTTAGAAAAAAGCTGTCAGTATAGTACAAAACACCCATATACTCTAACCAGATTCAGTCTTTTTGATCTTTGACCTCCTTTGCTTTATCATTTACATTCCTTTTCTCTCTCAAGTTTTTTCTGGACTACTTAGGAGAAGGTTGCCTGCATCATGGCCCTTTCTTTGAAACCCTTCAATGTGAACTTTCTAAGCATTTTATATAACCTTCAGCAAATTGAAGGGTGAGATATGATATTTTATGTGATATTGATATGATACTTTATGTGATCTGCTGGCAGTATTCCAGTTTTGTCAACTGACTCTATATCGTCCTTTTTGGCTTTTCTCCCTCTCCAGTACAAGGTCCAGTCTGCAGCCCCATACTGCATTTAGTTGTCATGTCCCCTTGCCTCTAGAACCATTCCCGAGCCTGTCTTTGTCTTTCAGGACATTGACATTTTCGAAGAATATAGCCTTGTCCTCCCCCTTAAAAAAAAATAGAATGTTTTTCTCTTTGGATTTTTCTGGTGTTGCCTTATGTTCAGACTCTGGGCTATATACTCCCGAGGGGGTTATAATGAGTAACATTGCATCCTTTTCAGTGTTTCACGTCCGGGGGCACTGGCTGGACGTCTGCCCCTTATGTGTGATGTTAAGTTTGAGCTCTTCGTCAAGGTGTTGTCTAATTCCTTCACTGCATGTTTACTAATTTTCCCTCGCTACTAAGAAGCAATCTGTGGGGAGACACCTGAAGACCATATAAATATCCTGCTCATCAACATTTGTCCCTAGATTGACCGGTCATACCCTCTGGGCTTACAGGTATTTCTGGATCCTAGGCCAGGAGTAGGAGTTCAAAGCTGTCTGGGACCAAACCGGGCGGTCCATTTCAGGAGCTTCACCCCGGTGTTGTGTGGGCCCAGCCCTGTTGAATAATTTCCAGAATAATTTCCTCTTCTACTCCCACTAGGGAGAGCAGCTCATTTGTCATTTACTCAACTGACATGTAACCATGTTCTTGTGAAATCTCACCTTTACTTGGGCACAGCAGAGCATAAAAAGAAGGCTTGCGCCCTCTTATTGTCTTTAAGAAGCTTATGGTAGAGTAGGAAGACCAGACTTGGACTCACTGAAAGGTAAAGGGCAGATAACTTGTTCTCAGCACCATGACCCCAACGGGCAGCTCAACCAGACCTGTCCCATGTTTCTGGAGAATCGGGTGCCCTTAGGAGTTTGGGGAAGAGGGATGAGTGGGTTGGGGGGGATGCAGGGACCTTTCTTCAAAGAGGGTATTCTCTGAATGGGCACTGAAGAACAGGCAAATACAGGTAAACAGGGAGGAGAGATAAGGGCACTCCAGGAGGGGGGCTGTGTGCTCAGAGGCAGGGAGATGGGAGCGTGGATGGTGTGACTGGGGAGCAGTAAACTATGGGCTGGCCTGGATAGGGCCAAATGTTGGTACAGTGGGCAGGATTGACTGTGTGACCGAATCTTACTGAGCACCTATCTTGTGCCAGACATTTTAAAAATAACTTTGCAGGGACGCCTGGGTGGCTCAGTTGGTTAAGCGGCTGCCTTCGGCTCAGGTCATGATCCCGGCGTCCTGGGATCGAGTCCCGCGTCGGGCTCCTTGCTCAGCAGGGAGCCTGCTTCTCCCTCTGCCTCTGCCTGCCTCTCTGTCTGCCTGTGCTCACTCTCTCTGACAAATAAATAAATAAAATCTTTAAAAAAAAATAAAAATAAAAATAAAAATAAAAATAACTTTGCAGTTCTCAAAGTAATATGCATTTGATAGAGGAAGTTCAGAAAAGCAGACCTATATAAAGAAAAAAATTTAATGAGATTGTTCTTTCATCCAGAGATAACTGGTCAACCACGGTGTATTTCCTTCACTTGTGAGGTCTTTAACATTCTTCTGGTATGAGACTTGTTTTGGTTCATGGATTCAGGAGCCCTTCTTATCCCTCAGGGGATATTAATTGTACCTTTAAAAATGTTTCATTCTGTCGACTTTATTTATTTTGTTTTCTACCTGTAACTTCTGTTCTCAAATTTGGTGCTTCTTTGGCAATTTTGGTTTTGTTAAATGTTTAGTGAGTTATGGTTATGTGTTCCTCTCTTTGTATTGTGAGGTTTTTCAGTGCGAACCCCACTTCTGGGGCAGTCACTCGTTGTGGACAGGAGGGTGGGATGTGCCTGCTAGAGACTGGTGTCTAGGTGTTCCCTTTGCTTCCCTGCCCCGGTGTCCAGGACACAAATCTGGTGGGAGGGTGGGAGGGGCCCACTTGCCCGGCTACTCCAGATCCAATCACCAGCCACTCGGGGCTTCTCGTGTTCCCCACCCCTGCCGGTGACCTGGCTCCAAACTTGAAGCCCCCACAGCCGCTCCCCTTACTGAGCACAGAACCCTCAGCCACACCTGTTTGGGTTCAGATCCTAACCCGGCACTTATCAGTACTCTGACTTTGGGAAAGCTAGGTAACTCTGGGTCTTATTTATAAAGTGAGGATGATGATCTGTATGTCAAAGGTTTTTGTGAGGGTTACATAAGATCATGCTTGCAAAGTTCTTAGACTAGTGTCTGTCATAGATATGCCCTGGATGGGTGCCAGTTACTAGGATTATTATTGTGATTACTTGTTTTCATGGTTTTATTTTGGGGGGTTGTGGTTTCTCCATCAGTTGATCTCCTCTTACCTTACCATCTTACCATCTTCAGGGAACCCTTATCATTCCTTCTTGTTTTCTGGTGGTGTAATGGATTTATTCTTCCTAGAGAAATGTCTCTTCAGTCACGTTCTGGGGCCTTGGGGGAGGGAGGCATAGGCATTTCCTTCAAGGGCTTTTTCTCTGAGTATGTGCGAGTGTGTTATTGTTGTCTGTAATACACATCTGGGGACATCCGGGCCAGGGCAGGACTCACCACCAGGTCTGGGTTACCAGATGCTGACTCTGTCCTGGGCGGGACTGGGAGGGGATGGCTTCTCTTCTCAGCCTTCCTCAGGCTAGTTTGAGGCTGTCCTAATGAATGTAATGGGTCCTCTGTTTCTTTTGTCAAAAGGAATGTTAATTATTTTCAGCAGTCTAATTACGTGGCTAATGAGAGACTGACTGTGATAACATCCCTTTAATTACTCTTGCCTAAGTGCTGTTTGGAGCCCTATTTTGAACATGTTGCAAGCCTCAGTGCTTTTGCTGTAGATGGAGCTGTCCAGCAAGAGGCTGAGTCAGGGGTCAGGGCTGCTGGGCTTACGCTCATGGTGGAGGTGCCTGGCTGCTGCCATGGGTCCCCAGCCTGGTGTCTGGGGGCCTTCCCTCTGAGCCATCACTTAAATGAAAGGGACATTCGGAATGGATCACATATAGCGCAGACAGAGACCATCACAGCTCCTTCAGAACACCTCATTCCCATCAAATAGCACCCCTAGACTGAGTTATAGCCAGAGACACAGGGGCTGGCCTCATTCACCAAGAGCCCTCTCCTGGCTCTTGGATGTCAGTCATGTAAGTCGCTGTTCAGACAGCGGACAGAGACTTTCATGGAACAAGGGTTCACAGTCCCCCTGTCCCCTCCATCTCACAATGGTTAACTAGGCCTGAGCCTGAGAAAGAGAGGGAGGGCAGGGGTGTCCCTTCAGAAGAAACACTTGAAATGTGGCTAGTGCAACTGAGGGACAGAATTTTTAATTTTATTCATTTTTCATAAATTAAAATTTATTAAATTTCTTTTAAGTGGGCTCCACATCCAGCATGGAGCCCAACGCGGGGTCTGAACACATAACCCTGAGATCAAGACCTGAGCTGAGACCAAGAGTCGGACACTTAACCAACGGAGCCGCTAGGCGCCCCTAAAATTAAAATTTAAATAGCTACATGTAGCTGGTGTCTATCAAATTGGACAGTGCTGTTCTGGGGTTTGTGGAAAAACAGTCTAGTTGTGTATTACTTGTTCTTGGCTGAGGCCTCCCCTTCTGGCTTCTAGTTTTCTCATGTCCTCTTTCTAGAAGGTAGTCAGAATGTGCTAGGTGGCTGGCAAGGGTCACGTGAATCAAGGAGAAGTGACAAAGTCTGGGCAGGACCCAGAAGGGAGATTTGGAGCCTCCAAAGCTATAGTTACCCTGCCGAGATGGACACACCTTGCTAGGCCTCCGACCTTTCTTCTTCTGCCCCTCACTGTCTGCAAGGGCAGAGCCGCTGGTTTGCAGGGTGGCAAAGGTAGGCAGGTGGTGCTCATTGATGTGATTCTCATGCCAAAGAGGTAAGGTCCAGATGGGGGAGGGGGGAATCACCTGTGTTAGTTAAGATTTTCTTCATTCCAAATGACAGGAGACTAAAGCTAGCTGGAGTTAAAAAGGAACACTGACGTTCTTGTTAAAGTGAGACCGCCTAGAGAAGGCCTAGTGAGGTCACTTTAGTTCTTTTGATGAGGCACAGACGGAAATTCCAGGCCACAGGTCGAAAGATTTCACTTTCCCTTTCTTTTTCATAAGTGCAGTGCCTAACAACGGACTGGACCTGCAGTCTCCAGCGCTGCCCACAGGGGGAGTCTCCAGTTGTCGGGGGCGTGTTTTCTTGGCAGCTGGGACTTTGCCCTGGCCCAGCTGGCACCTTAGGGACAACCAGATGACTTTTGCAATCAGGGGCAGGGAACGTTTGACCCCTTAATTACATTAACTTCAGCTGCTCCGGCCTTGCTACTTCTCAAACTTGTTTTTTTGGTTCTTTTATAAAGTAGGTTCCGTACCCAACACGGAGCCCGGTGTGGGGCTTGAACTCACGAACCTCAGTCCACGCCTGAGCTGAGATCAAGAGTCAGACACCTAACTGACTGAGCCACCCAGGCACCCCTCAAACTTGTTTTTTGGGGTCTTTTATGTACTGTTCCCTCTGCCTGGAATGCTTTTCCCAAATGCTACCTCCTTAGAGAAATGTAAGACTTGCTCTCTAGCGTTCAGTGTCTCTGTCCCTACGGGGCCTTTTCCTTTTTTTGTGGCCTGCTGTCAGAGGACGGTGGGCTCCCAGGGGCAGGAAGGCTGTGTTGTTCACACTCAGGTGGGTGCCTGGCCTTCAGCAGGTGTTGCATCAATGTTCACTGACCACTGAAACACAACACTTTGAATAAACAAATTAGCCTCTGCAGGATGTCCTAGAAGAGGCTCTGTTGTTTAGAAACCTCTGGGGTGGCTTGGCTGTTGAGTTTTTTGAAAAGCAGGGTACTGGGTGGTGAGCTGTTCAGGGAGCCCAGGTTTATCCTCCAAAAGAGCCGCTGGGGTTTTTTCTGCCCCTGCTGGTAAGGCAACAAAGGGGCAGTGTCTGCATTGCTCCAAAGGTCACCTGTGCAACACCCCGAGAACGTGGGCGGTAAGAGGGAGAGCCCGGATAAATAAATTCCTGGTCACTGAGTCGGTGAGGCTGTGAGGCCGCTGTCTGTGCCTTCCCAGCTGCCGGGAGGAGCCTTCCTGGTCTCATGTGACCGGGATTTCAGGGCCCCTCAGCTGCTGCTTGATGGGATCTGCTGAGGGGATTATTCAGGGGAGGGGGGCAGCTCTTTACTGTAACATGGACCTTGCTCTGGGACGGCAGCCAGGCAGCTAATTAGAGAGCCCAGCAGCTGTCCAGCCTTCCAGGCAGCAAGCAGCAGCTACCCAGTGCGGGGGGCTGGGGGGGTGGGAGGGAAGAGACCACCCTCCAAGGTGTAGGAGATGGATGGTCTGGGTTTGTTCAGAAGGGGACATTGAGAAAGGTGCATAAGATTGGAGGGGCTGGATGGGAGGAGGAAGGGAGGAGAGGAGGCTGACAGGCTACACAGGTGAGACAGAAGACAGAGGGGTGAGTTGTCCGGCTGGCAGAGAAACCCAGATTCCAAGAAAATAGATCCCTAAATGAGGGAGCGTGGATGGACGGGGTCAAATGGAGTGTGTGGGCAGTCTGTTCTCCTGTCTCCACCCTGACCTTCCCTCTGCCAATCAGGCCCAAGGGCCCGGGTGTCCTTGCTTCCCAAGGGGAGCTGAGCAGATGCGGCCTTTCCCCTGGGGGGATTTGGAATTCCCTTTGCATTCGTGCCTTAGCAAGGTCTCTCAACTTGGGAAGTTGCCAAATCCATTTGTGTTCAGGGCTGGTCTTACTACAGGACAAGTAAGAGCAGTGGTTCGGGGTCTTGTGGAAAGAACCAGGGCACTTTGAATAATTAGAGAGCTCCCCCAGTGGGCCCTGGGGGGCATTTTCTCTTTATTTCGTGGGCACCTGGGGTAGGGGAGATTTGGGGAAGAGCAGGGAGAGAGGGAAGAAGGGATGGTGTTTGCTGGCCACTTCCTGGCCCCAGTCTTAAGTTCCGAGCCGTGGAGATTGCATGGAGATTGGGGGTAGGTTTGGTTTATGGGTTCTGGTCAGAGAAGTAGAGCTTCAATCCCGAAAGCCCAGCTTACCCTAAGTAGTTATAGGGGAGGGGAGAGAACGATGCAGAGGGAATTTCCTGCCAGCAGCTGCTGGTTAAACCTCTTTGGGAAATGAATGCTATGTGCATGAAAACTGAATGTGCCTTTTGAGAGTACCAGCACATTGTAGAAATAACAGAATAGGCATTGTTTTTCTCTGACCTGCGCCCAAGCCTGGCTGCTTGCCCACATAGGAGCCTGCACTTTCTCCGGGGACACCTGGGACACTTCCTCGGGCGACACATCTTCTGTAGTGCGCAGACCCAAGGCACCCACTCATCTAGCTTCACCTTGCTGTCCAGGCGATGGCTCTTGGAGGTGGGAGAAAGAGAGCAAGCATTCTCCTTTCTTCCCTCATTTGCAGAGATCGCCCTGTTCCTGTAAGCCAGCATTTATGGTCCTTTGTGGGAGACAGCCCTTTCATGACGGTTGCCTAAAAATTAGGGAAGAATGTGAGATACCCTTGTTTAGTTAGTAACACTGGATAGTGCCATCACCCAAGAATTTAGCCGGGCCCTTCTCAAGCTGACTTGTCCATCCATCCAAAAGAAATTCCCTGGTCTTGAATTCACCGTGTGGAAGGGGAAACAGACAATAATAACTTACTTTTGACAATAATAACTTTGAGATGGGACAGGATGTTTCAGGGCAAGGATGTTCAAAGTCCTGTGGGAACATCGGTGATGGACTAGCTGGGCGCTTAGGAGGACGGCATCACAAAGGAATGAGGAGGGAGCAGGGTCTCAGAGGAGCCCCCGGGCGCTTTGATGAAGCTGGATGGACAGACTCAGGCTGTATGTTTACAAATAAGCAGCTTACAGAATGGACTAAGTAGAAGCTGGAGAATGAAAGACAGGTGTACACAGGCAGACACATGGGAAGGAGCTTGAAGACACGCTGTGTGAGGAGAGGGGGGACTCTGGAGCCCGAGGCCCAGGGTTTGAGTCAGAGGTGTAGATTTGGCCTAATCTCTTAATGTCCTGAGAGTCAGCGTTTTCATCTCTAAAGTGGGGGGTGGGGGGTGGGATGATGATTCCTGCCCTCCCTGCAGGAGCCTTGGGAGAATCGTGAGGGATGATATGCATGAAAAAGTGGAAGTTCTGCCCACGTTAATTGCTATAAGGGCTCTTCACACATTCCTGTGCTTCAGAAACTTCGAGCTCAGGCCCTGCAGTCCACAAAGGAGCCTCGCACCATCTGCACCAGGGTCCTGCTCTCAGGGACCAGGGAGCGCCAGAGGGGACCAGGGACAGCTTGTGCACTTAGAAACAGAGGTGGGACTCCTGTTAGACCATCGCCTCCTTCTCCAGCCCCCACTGACTCCCTGGCGGAAGAGCCTGCAGACCAGGAAATAGGAGGTGTCCAGGGCCAGGGCAGCCGAGGAAGGGAGCCTGTTCTGACCGCAGCAGCCTCACCAGCCAGCCCCGGGTTCCCAGGGCTGACTGCAGCGACCAGCAGGCTCTGCTGCCAGGATGTGGGCTTTGGTTTCTCTTTCTCTTTTGTCTTGTGCTTACTGATGTGGCCTGCTTAGGGCCCCGGGGAAAGGGAAGTGCCGGTGGGTGGGATTGAACTCACCAGGCACAGGTCCTGGTGGTGCTGGGGGTAGAGGGGGTGTTGGACATGCCCCATTAAAGCCCTTTCCTTGAGGTAATGGGTATGTGTCAGGCAGGCTGGGAGAAGCGGGGAGGATGGACAGGTGGGGCAGGTCGAGGCTCCTGTTTGGGGAGGAGCCAGGGAGGACCTGGGGAGGACTGGGCTCAGCTGCCATGCTGCACTTCGCTCTCATCCTTCTCTGGTCTCAGTGCGGGGGTGGGTGGGTGGGGGAGGGGGTGGGTGAGGTGTGCTCTGGGGGGGGTCCACCCTCCAGGGTCACAAGCACAAGTGCGTACAGTGAATTTCAAATCCCTATCCCCACCCCTTCACTTCTCCTCGGCTCCCCTGCTGCTTCTGGGGAGCAGAGGCCCAGTGACCCCAGCTCAGAGAGCCTGGGAGGTGCGGGGAGGGAGGAAGCTGGCCGTATGCACCAGCTGGGGGTGGGTGCCCCCACGGATAACCCTGCTTGGCCGTCCACAGGGTGGGGTGGGGAGGGAAGGGCGCCAGTTTCCGGCCGGGTCCGGCTGCAGGGACCTGAGCTCCTTCCTTGGGTTCATGCACATGATGCTGCATCCAAGGGGTTTTTCTGAGAAGCTGCAGGACCTTCACATTAAAGTCAGAATCTTGATCAAATGGTCAAATCTCAGGGATATATTAAAAATGTGTCTGTGGCCAGGGGCATCAGAAAGTCAGATTTATATCAGTTTATAGTCAGTTGTTGATGTTAACAGGAAGGGCTTTAATAAGAATAGTGATAAAATAGAGTGAAATAAATCTTGGGGTGGTGGGATTGTGGGGAGAGGGGTCTGGCACACCTTTTGTTGGTGTGCTTGTTTTTCTGTGTAGCTGTGCTCGACTCCCTAAATGCTATGACAAATGTCCTCCGTTATCGGACTTCTGGGAGGTTCCTGACCGCCCTTGAGAGCAGATGTGGCCACGGCAGGGCGAAGGTGAGAGTGTAATTTGAAGCTAAATGAGAAAGGCACTGGAGTCTAAAATTATACCCCCTCTCAGATTTACAAATGTGCACACATTTACTTGCGGAGTAAGAAGCCCTAAGTCCCAGCCCCACATGTGAATGGCCTGGGATGCACCCCAAGCTGTCATTGCTGGATTAACCAGACCTGAGCAAACAGGACAGTACAGAGGAGGGAGTAATTTCCAAGAGAGGGGCCCAGTGACCCTGGTGGGATGACTGCCTGGTGCTGAGCCGGGAGCCTGGGCAATTGTAGTGTTTGCCTTGAGGCTGCCTTTCCTCCTGGCCCAGGGGGCAGTGGAAGGTAATGAACGCCCCCTCTTTTATTCCCAGGGACACATGGAAGCCTCCTGCCTACCAGCCAAGGATCAGCTGAGCCCTGGGGCTGATGCTTGCCGGCACTGCTGAGAATGGCACCGAGGCCCAGCCAGGCACCAGGACAAAGGTTAACCCGGGACACTCCTGGACAGTGACCCTGATGTCTGTTCTGAGCCGTGCACTCAGAGGTCTGATAAGTGAGTAATGTGACGGGCTCCCCAGGGATCCCGGGCCCTCCCTGCCTCAGGGGCACTGACGCCGGTCTGGAGGTTCCAGTTCGGAGCCTGTGTTGTGTCCGAGGGCCCGTCATGGGGCCGTAGTTCCAGGATAGGCGGGGAGGGCCAGGCCCCTTCAGGTCATGCCATGTGCTGGAGCCGTCTTAGAGCCATGTGGCCTCTGAAATATGTGCCCGACCTAGATGGGCTGAATGAGTGAGGTCAGACACCCAGCACATGGGAGAGGACATCCTCCCACACTCCCTTTCTTATCTGTAGGCTTCTGGATGCTTTGGGCCTTGGGCTTTACCTCTGTGCCGTGAGAACTGTACCTCACCTGGGATTGCAGACTTTGTCCTGAGCCCATGAGCGGTTCACGTGGCCTTGGGGAGAGCATCCAGGGCGCTGGGAGGAGTGGGATTTCTGGTGCCTGAGCTGCTACAGAGGTGGCCACCAGGGGGTCAAGAGGAGCAAGCCTTCTGCTGCTTTTGGCCTGTGGAGGGTCTCCTCCTAAGGCCAGACATGCTGTGTGGAGAGCGCGGGACCCCCTGACTGTGGAGCTTCACCTGTCCTCGTATGGCCTTTCTTTCCAGACTTGGTCTCTGGCTTTTCCTTGATGGTGCTTTAAAAAATGATGATTGGCTGCTTTCCCAAGCCCCAGAGGTCTGTCTAGCCTGAAGGCCGTTGTCTGCGTAGGGCAGACAGTCCCCCTGTGGGTCAGACACGGCAGGGAGAGCACCCCCGACGGGACAAGCTGTTTGGGAGCTGCTGGACTGGCCCCCGGGGGCCCGGAGCCTTAGATTCTACGCAGGAGCTTGCGGGGAAGGAGAAGGGCAACTAGGTAATTCTCAGCTTTAGCCAGAACTTGCCAGTCGACAGTTGAAAACTCAGGGCTGGCATCTATGTTTCCCTCAGCCTGGGCTTGCAAAGCCAGTTCGTGATTGGAGGGCTTTTCAGGAAGTGGGTCGTTGGGGTGATCTGTAGCCAGGGAGGTGTGCACCTAAACTGCGGGGGTGAGGTGGGGGTGCAGAGATGGTCGTGGAGGCCACGGTGGGAACCCGGTGACTCAGATCAGAGACCTACTCCCCACATCACGCAGGATTCCCCACCCAGGGCAGTCTCCACCAGCGGCCTTGGGACTGTTGTGCCCTCTGGTCGGTGATCGCACTCCAGAATTATTCATTAAGAAATCTTTCCTTAGGAAATAACCCCAGAGAAGAAAAGGGCTGGATTCTTTTTTAGAAGCATAAAAAGGATGTTTCTTATGGTGTTGTGGTAATAGTGGAAATGGGAAACAATTGTTCTCTCTTTGTTGAACATGTAGGTTAAGGAAGTTATAGTTTTCCACCTGGTGGAATAGCATACTGCCATTGTAATAACGAGGACACAGGCAGTATAACAACTTGGAAAAATGATTATGATATACTAAGTGAAAATGTCAGGTTACAGGAGAAGTACATTAAGGATTAAGGCAACTTGTAAAATAAACACATGAGAAAGATAGCCAGGGAGACATGATGGTGGCTGCTAGTTTGATGGACTAGGAATTCCTTTTCTTTCTTTCTTTTTTTTTTTAAAGATTTTATTTATTTATTTGACAGAGAGAGACATAGCGAGAGAGGGAACAAAACAAGGGGAGTGAGAGAGGGAGAACCAGGCTTCTGGCTGAGCAGGGAGCCCGATGTGGGACTTGAAACCAGGACCCTGGGAACATGACCTGAGCCAAAGGCAGCTGCTTAATGGCTGAGCCATCCAGGTGGCCTCCCCTTTCTTTCCATGATGCATGGATTTGCTTCTTGTGAAACTGAATGTATTCTGGATGAATATACGACACACATTAACAGTGACTTTCTCTAAGGTGTGGGGTGATGGGGGGCTTTTGCTCTCCAGGTCGATCCTTTCAGTGATATTTAAATTTTAGGTGTGAGCACATGTTACTTTTATAATCAGGAAAAATAAAAAAGATCTTTAAAAATGTTAGAACTGAAATTTTAAAAAGACCATATTTCCCAAGAAAGAGAAAAGAGAAAGGCTGAAGAAAGCTAGTTGTTTATACTTGCCCTGTGTGGGCCCATTCACCCTCCCATTCATTCATTCATTCATTCACCATGCCCCGGGTGTTAGTAGGTCTCATTTCCAGGCACTGGTCTAGGCACTGGGCACCCAGCATTGAACAAGGCAGAGCCCCTGCCCTCCTGGAGCGTTCATTCTAGTTGGGGGAGATAGACAGCAAATAAGTAGCAAAATACCAGAAAGCGAAAGTGCTGTGAGGACTGAAACAGGATGACGTCAGTCACGGGGAGGCTATTTTGGATTGGAGACTTGGAGAAGGTCTCAGGGGTGACTGGTTGAGTTGAAATCTGAATAACAATAGAGAGGCAGGCCAGTGAGGTCTGGGAAGAGCCTTGTTGGGGGGGGTGGCAGGGGCAACACACAGGATGCTCAGCCTGAGGGCCCCGCCTGCCGGGTGCCCTTCCCTGCCTGAGCCCTGCTGACTCTCTGTGCCAAGCTGACTCTGTTCCCAGGGCCCACCTGCCCCCCTGTGCCTGCCAGCTGGGATTTGGTTAGCATTGGAGGCCTTCTAAAATCCTCTCCAGCTTGCTGCTTTGGAGTGGTCTGCTGCTGCTCTAGGTGCCAGGCTTGGATGGAGAGTGTGATGCTGGTCACGGCTCTTGGCTGGCATTTGCATGGCAGACCTGGGCCATCTGAGATTCCCAGCCATGCTGGGGCAGGCTCGAAGTCAAGGACACTCTGGGGAATGTGTGTCCTGGTGAAAGGTCTTTGAATGGCACCTGCCTTGAGGCCCTCCATGGTGGTGGCCACTGTGGTCCTCTAAGGTCAACTATGACCCTGGAGGACCATCCCATGGGTCTTGCCGGAATTGGGCTTAGAACAGAACTTGGCCTCTCAGAATAGGCTGAGAGCCTTCAACAGCTCTGACACCAGTCCTGAGCTTCACTGATGATCTTTCTAGAAGCTCGTGTGTCCTTCTTGCTTCCTGTTGTCTCTCCATACACCATCCTGGCTTTCCCGAAGCAGAAACTCAGAAAATGGTGGTGCCTGCAGAGGAGGCTGTAGTCAGCTTCAAGGGCAGTGTGCTGAGAAGGCTCTGAAGCCAGACTCGCTGGATTTGAATCCCAGCTCTGCCTTTTAGAGCTGGAATTACTTACCCTCTCCTCCTCCTTACTGCCCTAGCTGTAAAATAAACTTGAGTATTATCTGAGGTAATACATGGTAGGTGCTGGGAAGAGGGCCTGATTATTCCCGTGACTTGAGAGGTGGAGGGAGGACTAACTCCGGGGACTTTCCTGGGGGATGCCCATAGCAAGAAACGGTCGAACTCTATGGCATCGGGGTTACCCAGTGACCCCAAGTATTTAGCTCCACTTGCTTCCTTTCTGGCCCTGGAGAAAGTGCATGGGTTCCCCCCACCCCTACCCCACCCACAATCTGACAACCACAGAGGAAGCTCAGGACGGCTTCAGACCTTGCACCTTTCACCCAGATGTTAGGACAACTGCCCCCCCGCCCTGCTTTGATCGCACTCACCTCCAGCACAGAGCCTGCCAGGGGTCTGGACTCAGGGTCTCCGCCACTGCCTTGCCCTCGGGGACCCCTGAAGCCTCCAAAAACTGAAGCAATTTTGGTGCCTAGGAATGAGGAAGTAAATGAGGGGAAAGAAGGAGGAAGGCCTGCCTAGTCTGGCTGCATGGAAGAGGAGTCCTGGTTTTCTAGCAAGATGATTCTCTGCACAGAAATTCCCAGAGTCATTTTGTTGGGGCACCTTAGCTTCCTGGGACAAGATGGGAGTTTGGGGTAAAACCAAAGGCGATCATCTCATTTGCTTTTGCCTGCAGCCTGTCTTGGACTTTTATGGCATTCTCTTCATCCCTCTCCGCTTCTCTGCTCTCTAAGGAATAGTTCAGTGGGTTCCAGGACTCGGTGAGATACTCTTAGGGAGCAAGACTCGGTACCCCTCCCCCCAATCACCTATCACCTGTGCCCTTGGAAGGGCAGTGCCCTGCTCTGACAAGTGATCTTTGCCGGCACTCCGTGGTCACAGGCCCTTTTATCAACAAGCACGAGGGCTCTTGTACTTGAGTGTTGTTCCGTAGCATCCTGCTTGTGAAACCGTCCCCAGCTCTCCAAATTCTTTTCTCTCATTTTCACCCTTGCCTGTGCTCTCCTCTTTACTTCGCCTTGAGTTTTCTTTCCCTGATTGTCCTCTGTGTCATGGTCCTCAGGACAGTTGTGTTTGTCACCAGGAGAAAGAGACTGACTTCCAGGGAGCCGGTGGTTCCTCCTGATGCAGGACTTCACAGGGCTTTGATCCCAGTGCGGAGCAAGGAGGTACTGGGAGAGTCTGGGGCAGAGTCCCCATTCAGGGGCGGGGAGGCATGGCCGGGGCCAGGAAAGGGTGGGGGAGCTTGTCCCAACTCAAGAGTTCAAGCCCTCCTGTGAGTGTTAGCAATGGGTTCAGGGAGTGGAGTTTTGAAAATCCAGCCAAGCCAATGTGGCCTCTCATGTTAGTGTCTGTGGCTGTCCCAGCTGATGACACTGTCTCATGTCCCTCCTTCTCTGTCTTTGCCCCCATCTCCTGGCCCCAGTCAGGACTTCCAGCTTTCCCATTTGTCTCATGGAGAGTTGGCGTGTTCTTTTGGCACAACCCCTAGGACGTGGCCTGACCTTGCCTAGGTATGCTTCCCCTCTGCCTACCCCTGTTCTTCCAGTATGGAAGATTCCAGAAATGGGATCCTATCCTTGGGCTCACCTTGTTCTTTCTCCCCCATCTTCTCTTCTGTTTAGCAGCTTGCCCTCCTTCGCCCTTTAACAGTGGCTCCTCCCATCCTGCTTCTGTTCATAGGGTTTGGAAGTCCAGCTCTTCCAAGTCACCTGCTCCAGGGGTGACTAAAGCCCCTGGGTTGTTGGAAACTCCAGTTGCCTGGGAAACCATCCTCAGCCATGTCTAAAGATGAGACCATGAGGCAAGGACAGCAGGGTTTTAAAGTCAGCATTAAGGTGGGGCTGACCTGAGAGGTCCACTAGTTCTGTCAGGCCACTGCGTAAGATGAATGGGGAGTCCCTTCCCCCGGATCCTGTGGGCCAGAGGGGCCAGAGGGGCCAGAGGTACGAGTGCAGGTCGGGTGGACAGACCTAAGTTCAGAGGAGCCAGAGTTGGGCGGCAGGCAGAGTGGTCTCCGGGCCACCACAGAACCCCCCCACCTACGGTCATGGGCACCTCCTCATTCTCAACCTGGGTCTGTTCTCTCCCATTCTGGGGGGGCTAACAACCTATTGGGGTTTCAGGATAAAAGGGAGGTGTGGGAAGTTGTGCCAGGAATACTGGCCCTTTTGTTCGCCCTTGTCAAACCTGGACCTCAGAGGGCTAGTCCTGAGACCCCTCGACCTTCGTGAAACTTCCTGAGCTACACAAAAGCTGGAAGCTCGCCTTGCCTCTCCTCAGCTCCGTCTTTGTTCTCCTGTGGGCTCTACATGTGGTTATTGGTTAAGGAGGGTTGCTTGGCTGCTGGGTTGTGCTCTGGATGGACGTGAAGACCTGACCTGCCCGGCAAGGAAGGTTGCCCAACCACTAGCGAGAGCAGGGGCAGAATGACCCTGCCTCAGGGAGGAGGGGGTGCTGGAAGCAGAAGCTGACCAGGAAGTCTGGCTCTGTGCCAGAAATGGAGCCACCCTCTCTGATCATTTGCTGTCATCTTAGTAGTGTCTGTCCCCTCAGTCACCCTTAGAGTAACCCCCAGAAGTAGTTACTCTTATTATTCTCACTTCACCTGTAGGAAATCCGAGGCACAGAAAAGTCAGGTAACATGCCCTACATCCCACAGGGGAAGGGTACCAGGAAACTGGAAAGGAAAAGGCAAGGTGGGGAGACCAGGAAGTTAGGATCCACAGCCCCTGGACTTAACCATTTCATGCTGTTCAAACCCGTGAATCATGGTTTGTGGTTGGTGATGGTTCAGGAGGGAAGGACTTGTATGAACTGTATGGGACATCAGGTTTCCTTAGATTTGTCCGGCGAATTTGTTGAGCATCTTCTATGTACGAGGCACAAAAATGATTCATACGTAGTGCTACAGCAAATGTTTTTAAGATGAAATTTTTAAATAAAAGTTTAGACATACTTGTTAGAAAAACATTTTAGGTTATACAGAGAAGTTTAAAGAAGGAAACAAAAATCACTTGTGATGTCACCATCCAGAGATGATTATGGTTAATTTTTTGTACATTTGGGTTTTTTTTTCAAGATTTTATTTATTTGACAGAGATCACAAGTACGCAGAGCAGCAGGCAGAGAGAAAGGGGAGAAGCAGGCTCTCCGCTGAGCAGAGAGCCCGATGCTGGGCTTGATCCCAGGACCCTGAGATCATGACCTGAGCTGAAGGCAGAGGCTTAACCCACTGAGCCACCCAGGCGCCCCTTTTTTGTACATTTGTATGTATGTATGCTTTTGCAAAATCAAAATCATATTAATTACTCAGTTTTGAATCCTGCCTTTTTTTCTCTCTTACCATTATATTAACCAGTCACCAAGTGGCCACTAGTGCAGAGCATAGTGCAGACTGTTGTCACAGAAGTGAACTGGGTGCAGAGGTGGACAAACAGGGCAGCTGAGGAGGATTATGGGTCATGAGCCATGGGTTAGGGGTGGTGGCAGCAGTAGCAGTTGGGAAGGGCATCCCAGGTAGCAAGAGCAATCATGAAGAGATCCAGAGGACAAGATCTGAGGCCGCGGTATCTCACGGAGGGCTTTGCCAGCCATCCCTAGGGGTTCAAGCCTTCCCATGTGGATGGTAAGGACACACTAGTGGGCCTTATTTGGGGAGAAGCATTGGATTTGTGTTTTAGAAAGACTGTTGTTTCTGTACGTACTTTCCTAGCTGGGTGAGTGAATTGGAAAGGAAAAGGCAAGTGGGGAGACCAGCTGGCAGATGACAGAGAGCATCCAGGTGAATGACGGTGACAGCTTGGAGCAGAGCAACAGCAATGAGAAAGGAGGGTCAAGGGGAAGAGATGATTTCAAACATAGTTAAGTGGTAAAAAGGACAGGAGGTAATGGCCAACTTGGTGGCTTTGCCATGTGACTTGCTTTGGCCAGTAAGATGTTCCTGGGCACGACTTAAGCGGAGTCTTGAAAAGTGTGGTGCAGTAGGGTCTGCTTGTCCATGTGCCTCTGCCCCTGCATGAGAAAGCATGATGGGGACGAGAGACAGGTAGACCAGAGCCACCCAGCCAAGGATAGAACAGAAACCCCGACAAGCAGCCATTTCATGATCGAGGCCAGCCAAGATCTGCCAACCCACACACAAGCTGTAATAATAAATGAGAGCTGATTTACATCACTGAGTTTTAGAATGCTTTGTTATGAAGCATGAACTGATTAAGAAATGTCTTCTTTAGTTGAATGCTGTATGCCAGGCACTGTTCTAGGCATTGGGTAATGCAGCACTGAACCAGACAGACAAGGTCCTTATTCTCAGGGAGCTCATGTTCGGGGTGGGGGTGGGAGGATGCGGCAGAGGAAGCTAGAATGACCTCAGGGCCTCCTGCTGCCAACTGGGTGCAGGGTGAGGTCACAGAAGGAAGATGAGTTTTAGGGAAAAGATACTGAGTTTGAGGTGTCTATAGGATGCTTAGGTGGAGGGGTTGAGGTAGGAGTGGGATATGTAGGTGTAGGACACAGGAGAGATGTCTAGGTGTGGACTGGGTGTTATCACCATAATAACCCAGGAAGTCATCTGGACCAAAGTGAGACAGAGGAAGTGCTCTCGCAATTCAGGGGAGGAAGAGAGGGCTGTGGGGATGAAGATGATTTTATTCTGAAGGTCACCTGGAAGCTGGATTTGTACTTGTGGGCAGTGAGAGGAAAGGCACAGGAAACATACAGACGGGATCTGCAGAGGCAGGAGGGAAAACCAGGAGAGCCAGCCAGTGAGAAGAAGGCTGAAAAAGTGGGCTGGAGTGAGATCCTAGAGAGTCTTGAATATCAGGCCAAGGAAGCTGTGGCATTTCATTAGGACAGGGGATGGAGGGTGGGGGAGTCAGGGGGTGGGAACTGAATGCTTTTGAGGAGGGGAGCGGCACTAGGCAGGCATGTCTAAGAGCTGGGCAGTAGTGTGCAGTGGGATGAGTGCTGAAGTAGAAATCGGGAGATGTGGATTCTAGTCTCGGCCTATCCATTCACCGGCCCTGGGGTATGGGGCAAACCCACTTCTCTCTGAGCCCCAACTGTCTCTCTGAAAAAATAGGAGTGAAACTATCTGCCCTTCTTCACATGAATCTTAATTTTGTAATTACCAGTGACCAAAAATGGGAACAGAAGTGTCTGGAAGGGCTCAAAGCGATACATCAGGGCGGGTAATCTTGTGACGAGGCCTGCTTTAGCTGGAAGGTGAGGCTGCGATTCCCAGACAAGGAGGCAGACTGCAGGTGCAGCCTGTTCACCTCTGTCCCCTCACCCACCTTGACAGAGAGGTCAAGCCTGGGGTCCACGGGCAGCTGGCAGAGCTGGGATTTGTGTTTTCATGCCTGCCTTCCCATTCCTGATGCTACCCTGAACTCTCCCCATAAACCTGCATCATGTAGAGAGGGTCTGCCCCAGAGAGGCCTGTGAACAGAACAGAGGAGTGCAAAAGAGGCACTCCTCTTTCGGGGAGGACACGGGCTAGCAAGGTGGATCGAGAGGGCACATGCCTTCTAACAGGAAACGGGGTAGCATTGGATAAAGGACAAGGAAAAGTAGAAAGGCCTGTGGGCGAGGCCAGCCTTCAGGGAAGCAGTCTGGGGCCTTAAAGCCCAGTGGGGCTAGAAGAGAGGAGGAAAAGGGAAAAAGTAGAAAGGAGGACTCTCTCCTCTGTCAGCCCACTGGTTTCCTCTCAACATTGAAACTAAACACCCAAACCCGCTTAATGGAGCAGTTAAAGACAAATGTGACCACAACGAGCTGCCACTTTACACCCATTAGGATGGCCATCCTCAAAAAACCAGAAAATAACAAGTGCTGGCAAGGGTGTGGGGAAATTGGAAGCCTTGTGCATTGCTGGCGGGAATGTAAAATGGTGCAGCTGCCGTGGAAAACAGCAAGGGTATTCCTCAGAAAATTAATATGGAATCACCATGTGATCTGGTAATTCTCCTGCATATAAATCCAAAAGAATGGAAATCAGAGACTAGAACAGATATTTGTATACCTACGTTCATAGCAGCAATGTTCACAATAGCCAAAAGGTAGAAACAAACCATCAAATTAATGGACAGAGGGATAAAACAAATGTGATAGATCGATCGATCGATCGATCACAAAGAATGAATATTATTCAGCCTTTAAAAATGTGAAGGATATTCTGACACACGCTACTACATAGATGGACCTGGCCGACACTATGCTCAGTGAAATAAGCCAGTCACGAAGGGACAAGTACCGTACGATTCCCCTTAAAAGAGGTAACTGGAGTAGTCACATTCATAGAGACAGAAGGTAGAAGGGTGGTTGCCATGGGCTGGGGAGGAGGTGGGGAGTTAGTGTTCCGTGGGTACGGAATTTCAGTTTGGGATGATGAAAAAGTTTTGGAGATGGACAGTGGAGACAGTTGCACAATGGTGGGAAGGTACTCAATGCCACTGAACTATACACTTAAAAATGGCTAACATGGTAAATGTTAGTATATGTTAACACACACACACACACACACACACACACACACCCAAGGACAAATGTGACAGGTTGCTTAGAAAGATCTCAGAAATATGAATGAGGTGGAGTTGTTTGAGAAGTGGAGGAGGAGATGGTGACCCCAGTGGGTGGGCCTGATGAGAAATCAGCTGGTAGCCTAGAAATGGAGGTGACTGGTGGGTCAGGACAGCCAGCTCTTCCATCTGATCACAGATTTAAAAAAAAAAAAGTCTAGGTTGTGTAGGAGACACCTCCCTCCAAGTAGCGTTTGAGTAGAGCTGGTCAGAGGAAGCCAGTGGGACTTTTAAGTTTCTTGCCTTCCTTTCTCATGCCCACCTGGCCAAGATCAGGAATAGGGCGTAAAGTAATGACCAGGAAACAGGGTCCGGAGTGGGACTGGTAACCAAAGAGAACAGTAGCAGCGGGTGTGGAACCCCCTCGAGCCTGGTCACAGCGGAGACTCGGGCTGGGCGTGGGTGGCCAGGAGGAGGGGCTCCCTCCCGCTCTCACCTGTCTCCTCTGTGTCGCAGCAGCCAGCCCCACTGGGCGCCATGGCGTCGGCCGAGCCGCTGACGGCGCTGTCCCGCTGGTACCTGTACGCCATCCACGGCTACTTCTGCGAGGTGATGTTCACGGCCGCCTGGGAGTTCGTGGTGAACTTTAACTGGAAGTTCCCGGGGGTCACGAGCGTGTGGGCGCTCTTCATCTACGGCACGTCCATCCTCATCGTGGAGCGCATGTACCTGCGCCTGCGGGGCCGCTGCCCGCTGCTGCTGCGCTGCCTCATCTACACGCTCTGGACCTACCTGTGGGAGTTCACCACCGGCCTCATCCTGCGCCAGTTCAACGCCTGCCCCTGGGACTATTCCCAGTTCGACTTTGACTTCATGGGCCTCATCACCCTGGAGTACGCCGTGCCCTGGTTCTGCGGGGCCCTCATCATGGAGCAGTTCATCATCCGCAACACCCTCCGCCTCCGCTTTGACAAGGACGCCGAGCCCGGGGAGCCCGGGGGCCCCCTGGCCCTGGCCAACGGCCACGTCAAGACGGACTGAATGGGGCTGGTGGGCGGGGCCCGGGGCTCTCTCACAGACGTGAGGGACAGAGGTACCAAGCTGGTGGGGTTACATCTTCTGAACAGCACAAGCCCTGGCCCGGGGCCGGCCTCAGACCCCTAGGGCACACACGACAGCGGCCTCCCTCCAGCACCCTCCGC
Source organism: Martes martes (assembly GCF_963455335.1). Lineage (NCBI taxonomy): Eukaryota > Metazoa > Chordata > Mammalia > Carnivora > Mustelidae > Martes > Martes martes. Next base: position 111,860,098 of record NC_137894.1, on the reverse strand, counting down.
TGGGGGCGGGGTGAGGTGTGGCGGGCGGGTGTGGAGGGAGCGGAAGGGACTCTGGGAAGGGTTTAGGTCTCTGCGCCCAGCTCAGAGGCTGGCGGCCAGAGGCCTGTGGCTAAGCAGCGGCTGGACCCCCCCCCCCCAAACCCCGGGTGACTTTGGAAGCAGCAGGCCCTGTCCTGGCTAAGGGGCTCTGAGAATGGGGCAGAAGGTGGGAGGCAAGGCCTGAGGAGGCGTTGGGCTGCTGCGAGGCCTCCTCCCTCTCACCTGGTTTAGGTGGGCTTTGGCTGGTTCCATTTGGCAATATTCAGGTGCTTGCTTGCAACCAATACCTCCCCGGGGGCCTGCTGAGCTGCGGCCTGACGAGAGACTGGGCGGCCAGGAGGCTGCTTGGCAGCAGTACTGGTGTGCAAGGGCTGGAGGCCTTCCCTTGGCTCCTCTCCCCTCCCCCAGGGCTCCGCCCCTCCCTTGGCCTTCTGGGGGCCCCCCTGGTGCTGGATTCCCACCAACCTTGGGCTTTTGGAGGTTTCAATCCCTGTGTGTTCGGTGGTGTTTCCCCCTTTCTCTCTTATTTTCAAGGCCTTTACCACTAGCGGCCCCTTTATCCATGTCAGTCACCACACCCACCCCCTTCCCCAACTCCCTGGCCAACACAGCAGCTGCCAGACATAGAGCCCTGAGAGCCACCTTCCCTCCATTGTGTCCGCTGCCTGAAGACTGGGAAGTCACCCTTTTACACCTCCCCACCTGTCTGATGGGCTGTGGCAGCGCCCCCTCCCCACAGAGGCCCAGCTGAAATGGAATGATGTCCTCCCCAGCACACAGTCAGGCCAAAATGCAGCCCCCCCCCCAGATCCACAATGGGGACCTAGAGATAAATCAGTTTAGGGGAGTTGAGGGGGAGGGGAGAAGGCATTTCTCTTTTCAAGTCAGAGTCAATAGAGCTTCCTAGGGGATGGCGGAGCAGGAATCCAGGGTTGGAGACCCATGCAGGGTGAGTGAGAGGGAAAAAGGAAACAGCCTTTGAGCTTTGGGAGGGTCTTCAGAGCATCCTTAGTGGGAAGGGATCAGCTGGTCCCGCCATAGCCCCAGCCCTGCAGCAAAACCTCTCAGGGCCATGCCGTCCCACCCCTCCCAGGCAAGACTGACCCTTTGAGCTTACCCCTTAAGCAGTATTGACCCTGCCATGCTCACAGGCGTTGCCATCCTGGTTGCCCCCCTTCCTCTGTGATGGGTCCATTGCTGGCAGTGGACAGGTGAAATCCTCACTCCAGCCCACTTCTGGCTCTGCCCCCACTCCCTGAGGGGAGAGGCCCATCAGAATGCAGCCTATGCCATGGTACATGGTCTTGTCTTGACCACACGAGGACTCTTAGATAGAAATTAGCCTTTCCCTTTTTACGGATCATTAAAAAATGACAGTACCACCTGTGGAGAGAATCTCCTCTTCCTTGCTCTGCTGCTCCACCGAGACTGTGCAGACAGTCCCAGCCAGGGTGTGAGCCAGGGCTGGGGGGGCGGGGGGCTGGGTTGCTGGGCAGGGTTGGGAGAAAGGCTGGAAGACTCTGCCTTTGATAGGGTTGTTTTTGCAGTTGACTCTGTCCAGGACAGGATGAAGGGCATCTCCCAGCCTCTGTGTCCTGACCAGGCTCCTCAAATCCAGCGATGAACATTCTGCAGGGGCCAGACCTACCTTTGATTTTACTGTGGCCCCAATTCCAGAGCTCTGGGGCACCCAGGGATTCAGGTTTCCATCTACAGGTGGAAGGGTTTCCAGAGGAAAAGCATCATCTGGATTCCCTGTCCCGTCTGCAAAATTATTTCCTCGGCCCTGTCCCCTAACTCTGTGCTATCTCAGTTTTCTGGACCCCAATACCCTTCCAGGCCCCTCAGGTGGGCCCCTAGACTGCACCACCCGCCTTTGACCTCCCCTCCTGTGACCAAATCTGGGGTTGGCTTGTTGATGTCTGCCAGCACAGGGTCTCAGTGATTCTCAGCCATAGCAAGCCCCTGTATGGCCCATCGGGTGTGGCCACTCCAGATGCTGCCCCATGGACATTCCCTGGCACCATCTTTTCTCTGGGCCCTACAGATTCCCAGGGACAGGAGGTCCTGTGGTAAACCCGCCTGGTATGTGCAGAGCACTGTTTTTCTGCTTCTTCCAGGTACCCCATGGCTCTTGCTGTCCCTCATAGGGCATAGAGTCCCCAGCAAAGGGAGGCAACAATCCAGGGCTTGAGCTCAGGGTCGGTAGGCTCAGAATTCATCCGGGGTAGCCCAGACTTCAACTCTTGCTTTCTTGGGTATCTTCAGGGCCCTCATCCCTTAGTGCCCGGGCACCCCAGCTCTGCCAAGCAGTAGGGGTGCTGGGAGGAAGAGTCTGCTGACTCTTTGTGACCCTCTGGTGTCCTGGGTCTCTCCACTGGACATGGCAGCATTTCTGAGTTACTTCAGATTGTCATATATAAGGCTATTGCCTTAGAGCTGCCCTGCATGGTTGAACTGCTTCTGAGGTCTGCTAGGCACCCTGTCCCTTGTGCCCTGTCCCCTCTGTTGCCAGTAAGTCACAATGGCCTATGCTTATCTACAGCAATAATATATAGGGAGTGCCCATGAAATCCTCTTGTCCTAGTCCCTCACTCTCTGCATGGGTCTCCTCCTTGGGGAGGCAGTGCTGAGTAGGTCAGTTCCTGAGAACCTGCATTTATGAAGCTCTGGGCCGTGCAGACGTCATCATGGGGGATGGAGAGAGGAGAGATGCCCGGCCCCCAAGCTATGGCTAAGGCAGTGAGGGTACCTTCCACCCTGAGACCACCCCAGACCCGGAGGAGCTACGGGTCCCAGCTCTCCCACTTCAAAGTGGGCAGGACTGTCTCCCAACTGCAGCCCCTCAGGACACGTGACTGGTTTGTGCGCCCATCGCCTGCTCTGTCTCCATCGGTCTCTCTGTCTCTTCCTTTTCACATTTGTGCACATCAAATATACTGGTGTTTGTGTTCCAGGACTGGCTCTGATTCATCTCTGTTTCTTCTATTTTGGAGCCCCTTTTCTAGGGGCAGCTGGAAGCCAAGCCCTTCACACTGTGTCGTGCTGCTGTCCTAAACCAAGAGGACTGCTGGGGGGAGCCACCTCGTGGGGAGGGCAAGTGGGACTCCCTGACAGTCCTTTTCACCATCTCTGCTCTGACCCTCCTGGGTGACCAGAATTTTCTACCTAACCCCCCACTCCTCACCAGTAATATGATCTGGTCCATAATTTTGCTTTGGTCCTAGGCTGCAAAGCAGATGGGGAGGCCTGGGCAGTTATCCAAGTTGGCTGCATTGGCTCAGGAGATGAGCTCCTCTAGAAACAGACCAGCCACGACCTGGGGGGTCTCACAAGTCAGGAGGGGCCAAGGAAGGAGGCTGAGCGTACTCCAGAGAGCTGAGCCACCAGAACACCTTACTTTTCATTACATCAAAAGTGATGCTTTGAAGAAACAGAGCTCTGCACTCCTCCCAGAGAAGTGCAACGTTCCCAGCGAAGTGCAACGTTCCCAGAGAAGTGCTTTTGGGGGGACTAATCGCTCCCTACTTTGTGTACCTCTGCTCTGTCTACTGTCCCTTGTCCTCCTCTCCCCCCACCATGCTCCTGCCTACTTTCCTACTTCCAGCAAGAGAACGTAGAGCTCAGAAATTGTTTGGTCAGTTCAACTCAACCCAAATGGCTTGGTCCCCACTGCCACAGCCACTGGCTTTCTGGATGGAGCAGGTAGTGTGCTTTCTGAGTCATTAGGAAGGGCCTCTTCCTCCCCCACTCACTTGAAGGTATTCATTTCTTTCACTGAATCCTTTTCCCCTTATAAAAACAAGTAAGCATATAGACCCAACAACCATTTACATGTTAGTATAAACAAATATATAAGGCTAGTGCCTTAGAGCAGGTTTTTAGAGAAAGAGGCAAACGTCATGAAACAGGGTCTACCTTATGAAGCTAGAGAAAAGACAAGAGGTAGGGCTCAGAACAAGAAGTCTTAGGGGACCCCAAACCTTTCTTAACTGGCCAACGACTTCTGCACTCTACTCAACGGATGCTTTCCTTTCTTGATATTTTCCTCCACCTCCTCTGCTCCACGCTCATTCATTCCAAAGGGACCTTCTGAAGACAGTGCCTTGAGGCAAGTGCCCCAAGAGAGCTAATGCCAAGGAGCTGGGCCGCGTCTTCTGACATTTGCCCAGCCTTCACAAGGGCCTAATATTTAATAACAATGAGTGAATGACCATAACCTTGCCTTTCCTTCTGGGGTGCCCATCTCAGAAGGGTAGCTTGGTCCACACCCCTGGTGCTGCTGGGGATGGCTGGACAGCCTGTGTTTGGTTAGCAGGGAAGCAGGTACAGGGTAAGGGAGCAACTGATTGATGACACTCCAAGTTAGAGGGACTGGTCCCAATAATTTTAACAACAGCTGTGGTACTGACTACTGGGCCTGCAACTGAGCACGCCACTGAGTGTGTATGCACGATCTCAAACGTTCTCCCACTTGAGGTGGGTACTGGTTTTCCCCTTTTCAGCAGAGGAAATCTGGTGGCAACCACTCTGCAACATGGATTTACCACATTTCTCTTCAAATTGCTTTTTGGTTTTCGTGTAAGAAGGTGACCCTTTGCGGGGGGGATTTGTGAAGAGTCAGGTGTCTCTTTCTACTTCGATGGGATTCCGGACATCATTAGAGTCCAGCCCATCTGAATGCTATTCAGAAAGACATTAATCTTCAGGAGGAAGAGAGTTGGGGGGGGAGTTGGGGTTACAAGGAAGGAGGTGTAGGGTGCCATCTTAACCTAAAAAAAATTGGCAAGGATCCCTCTTATGGAGGGAGGTTTGTAAAATTTTGGCCTCTGGCAGCCCTGGGTTTAGGATTGACGTCTTCTTCCCCTCCCACATATGGCTTTATTTTTGCCCTTGACCTTTTCCCTTTGATTCTATTTCTTTCTCTTAGAATGAAGCCTGAACCCTGAGCTGTTGGCACTCTCAGAGGGTTTGAAATGACCAGATGAAATCTTTCTCCTTCTGAAAACTCAGGGGCCCCTGAGAATTGGCCTGTTTCATTCAGATTCTTTTTTTTTTTTTAAAGATTTTAATTTATTTATTTGAGAGAGAGAGCATGAGATGGGGGGAAGTTCAGAGGGAGAAGTAGACTCCCCATTGAGCAGGAATCCCAGTGTGGGATTCAATTCTGAGACTCCAGGGTCATGACCTGAGCCGAAGGCAGTTGCTTAACCAACTGAGCCAACCAGGCGCCCTTCATTCAGATTCTTACAGGACACCTACAGTAAGCCAGGGGTAGTCATGGGGGTGCTTATAGCTAAGTGGGGAGAAAGACACTGAATGCGCACTCACAGAGATGGTGACGTCATTGCGGTGTTGCTTAGCCCTCCAGAAGAGAAACTTATAATAGAGGAAGCTGGCTCTTCTACAGGGATAGGTGCGATTCCCCAGGGAGGAAGAGAGGACACACGCACGCACGCACGCATGCACGTGTGCGCACAGTGCAGATCTTCAGGTCAAGTACTGGTGTTTTCAGAGGTGGGCTGGCTGCTGCTCATGTCTGGAAATGCAGACATTGACTGTGCCTCGATGGATACAGTGCAGAAGAAGGCCAGCACACGGCGAGTATATTTAGGAACGCTTAACGAATGAAGCGTTGGCCCCATGAAGCCCACCCTAAAGACCAGACTGACCATTCCAAAGCCCCACAGGCCCCTTTGGGAAACCTGAAGCTACAAATCCTATTTGAACAATGACCCTTCCTGCCATATCTGTGCTCACCCCCATCGAGCAACTCACTGTCCTACCCACTTTTGCCAATCCCTTAGTCTCCACAGAGCGCTGCCAGCTTCTTTCTCAGGGTCTTTGGCGCTTGGCCCAAGACCCAACTCCACTGACTTGTCCACTGCTTCATTCTGGTAATTCATTTCTTGGTGTGGCTAAGATGTCCTTTCAGGGCCAAGTGCTACAGACGAGGGTCCACTGAAAGGCTGGTCTGGCTCCATGCTCCTGTCATAATCGTACCTTCCGGATCAGAAAGGAAGTCTTCTGATTTATGAGGGTCCACCCGTCGGGAAGGGCCCTGAGGCCGAATCTTCTTAGTTGGAGGATGGAGTTGTATTAATTTCCTAGGGCTGCTGTAACAGATTGCCATACACCGGGGGGCTTCAAACAACACATACATGTTCTCTCATGGTTCAGAAGTCAGAAATCTAAAACTGAGGTGTCAACAGGGCTTTCCCTCTGGAGAGTCTAGGGGAGACTCTTTCTTCTCCTCCTCCAGCTTTGGCCACTGTTGGTGCATCTTGGCTTCCCAGCTTTGTGGTGGCCTCAAGCCAGCTCCTGGCCAAAGGGGCTGCTCCTCTCCTGTCTGGGTCTCCTTTTCTGCCTCTTCTACAGACACTTCTCACCAGCTTTAGTGCCCATCTCAGTAATCCAGGGTGATCTCGTCTCAAACCCCTTAGCTCAATTACATCCTCAAAGACCCTTTTTCCAAATAAGGGCACGTTCACATGGTTCCAGGGGTTTGAACGTGATTAAATCTTTTTTTTGGGGGGGGGGGTTGGGAGAGGTGCCATTCAACCTACTCTAGGGATTAAGGGGGGAGATGTCCACAGAAGCCCTGGCCTCCTGTACCGATTAAGAGCAAGAAGGAGGATAGTGTGGGGTAATCTGGGAGAGAATGCAAGGATTTAGGTGGAGGACGGATCTCGTCATCCCAGAACACATCCAGCTGCTGTGGTTTTTCAGTTCAGACGCAGATCTGACCGTTTCCCTCCCTACTCCAGACTCTTCAATGATCCGCCATTATCTTTAGTATCCAGCTCTCTGCCTCCTCCAGGCTTACACAACCCTCTGTGGTTTGGCCTCATTCCTCACCTCCCCCTCAGTCCTGCGCAATCTGGAGAGAACAGCGTGTCATTTCCCCGCAGCAGCCCCTGCTCCTGCCGGGTGCCGCTCTCGCTGGAGCCCTCCCACCGCTCTCTCGCGGCCGCCAGCACGCCCTCCATCCACTGCAGCTCTCTCGGCTTCAGTCAGGCCAGCTCTGGGTGGGAGCGGTCTCCCTGGAAACTCTCCGTGTGACAGCCTGCCCGCCGCCGTGGCTGCGTCCTCCCAGCACGGTGGATGCGGCGGATTTCACGTGTCCATCCACCCTACTGGGCGCCGGGTCCTGCGCTAGGCACCCCCGTGCGGGGCAGCGAACAAGGCAGACTCATCTCTGCCCTCCCTGCGGGATGCCTTCCCCTGCCTTAAGGGGCACCGAGAACCCTGATGGGCTGGCGGAGGGGAGAAGGAATGAACTGGAGTTAGGGGTCGGCAGCTATTTCTACGTCTGATGTAGCAGGAGGTGGGGTGAAGAGCCGCCTCCAGGGAGAAAGGAAGCCAGGTTGGAGGCTGGGAACGCAGAGAAGGCAGGGTCCCTGAGGGTGTGTGTTAGCTCCCCGGGGTGGGGGTGGGGGGACTATGGAGTTCCCGGGAAGCCAGGCTGGGATCACGAAATGTCTTGTAAACCAAGGCAGGGAGAGACAGATGATAAACAAGAAAATAACCGGTTGTAATACACTGAAACAGAGGGGTAGGCAGGTGAACAGGCACCTCCTTTAGACTGGGAGGCCTGAGAGGTCTCCGGGAAGAGAGGATACCCGGCCTGAAATCTGGACGATGAGGAGGGTCAGCCTGTGGAGAACGGGAAGACGTCGTGTGGAGGAGGCTGCGGGTCTGAAGGGCCAAAGTGGGAATGAGTTCAGATAGTCTGAGGAACGGATAAAAGGCCACTGTGGCTGGGGCTTGGTGAGGAAAGGGTAAGGAGGACAGGACAGGGGTGGGGTCAGAGCATGGATGCCTCTGGAGGCCTTGTCACTGGGGAGGGGATGGGGAAGAGACACGGAGAGAGTTCTTAAGGATGGAGAATTGTGGGACCTGGCCTAGTCCCCTCCTGGGAACCCCTCATGAGGGACAGGACCAGGCAGGGGAGGACTGCAGGCAGAGCCTGGGGTCCCTCATACCCTTGGCATGTGTCCTGTCCTCCTAGAGGCTGGGACATGGATTAAGTAAAAGGATTAACTGAAAGGTGGGTCTGTTTGGTTTCTGCCAACCCTTCTCTCTACCTGTTACATAAGCCTTCCTGCCTTGGGGAACAGTGCACAAGGCCAGGTCCTGCCGGGCTCTACAAACTGAACTATGCTCTCTCTCCTCACCACACCCTTGCCTCACCTCGCCTCGCCTTGCCATCTCTGACCTAGAGGCCCTCCTGAAAGTACCTGGAAGCTCAGGCCGCCATCCTTCCCGCAGACCTTGGAGTCTCCAGGGTCTGGCAGTATCAGGACACCCCTGAGTAGGGCAATGGTGGGAACCCACACAGGTGCAGAATCAGACAGACTTAAGTCGAACTGTGGCTCTGCACTTATGATCTGTAGGACTTCTGAGGAGACGCTGAGCCCCTCTGGGATCCAGCTCAGTGGATGTAGTCCAAATTTAGTCAGTTTAGTTTAATTCACTGGGAGCGCGTCCCAGCCTCCCCTCTAAGACTGAGTGTACAATCAAGTACATTGAAGGCTTGGAGTGACCGGAGAGGGTGTTAGATTCCTGCCCAGGGTGCCAAACATTTTAAATGGAATATTAGGCATCACTGTAATTGAAAGTTTTGCGGTGAGCGGTGGGTGGGCACCTGGGTGGCTCGGTCATTGGAGCATCTGACTCGATTTCGTTTCAGGTCATGATCTCAGGGTAGGAGACAGAGCCCCACGGCAGGCTTAGTGGGGAGTCTCCTTGGGATTCTCTCTCTCCCTCTGCCTCTCCCCCGTTAGCGGATGCTGTCTCTCCCTAAAATAAATATATACATCTTTAAAAATAAGAAATAATAATAAAAAAAAAGATTTCTGGGCATTGCCCCTAGGGGATTTTTCACCGGTCAACTCTGGCCCACTACCCTGCTGGTTGTAGGGTGACCAGCCATCCTGGTTTGCCTGGGACTAAGGGGTTACCTATATGGGACTTTCTGTGCCCAAACTGGGAAAGGCTGGTGCATACTGGGGCCAGTTGGTAAGCCTAGCTGGTAGGAGTTTAAAACCTCCCACCATTTGGGTTTCAGCATGTTTTTGGCCTTCCCTTCAACCCCTTGAGATATTTCTCCTAGTGTTCCAGTGAACTCCTTTTCCGTTTATGTTAGTGAGATGATTCCGTTGCTTGTAACCAACTCCTCCCCTACGCTCTGCACAGGAGTGAGAATCTTTTGCAGGTGGACAATCCGATTCCTGCTACACACCTGAATTCTTTTAAACATCTGACTGTCACCTCCCCCTTCCTAACCTTCACGAGATCCTGCTCAGGCCTTGAACTAATACCCCCTGTCTTGTTCCCACCCCACCTCTAGGAGACCTTGCCTATTATGGTCTTGGCTTGGCAGCCCTGCACCTGTTTTTGAGTCTGAGGGTAACTGCTGAGCCCTGGAGGAAGCTCTGACCTGGGAGCACCCCAACCTAAGCCCTTCGTCTCATAAACTCTAAAGCACCCAGAAGTGCAGATCATGACCTTCCACATTTTGTAGATACCCCGGGATTCAGTTCTAATTCAAATAGGATTAATCTGATTTAGGAGCTGTCCTTTTCTGCAGTAGGGTCCTTGGGAGTGGTTGAAAGGTAGGCAGTCTGCCAGCCACCTCTGAGTGGACAGTCAAGGACATCTAGTGCCCACTGCCTCCTCGGCTTGTCCATAGGCAGCTCCCTGAGACAGTCTCTCCCAGCCAAGGATCAAAGCAGGGGGTAGAACCTTGTCTGGACCTCTTTGATACCAAAAAAGGAAGCCTCTTCCTTGGATTGCTTTAGAAATGAAAACCAATGACATGAGGTGTGATTTTGCTGACTTTCGCCCCAGAGTCTTAGGCCTGCTGACCAGCAGGACCAGATGGTGACTTTTGCAGGAATGTCTCCTCGTTTCCACCTTTGTGTACGCCCTGGACATCCTAAGAAACAACTTGTTTTCTTCTTCTGATGGACATATCTGTGCATCAGATGTATTTTTCATATATTCTTCCTTTCTGTGATTCTGCTAAAGGCACTTGGCATCCAATCCTAGCTTATGTTTCACATCCTTGAGATGACAGCTGACCTTGTTGCACAGAAGGAAGAAGGCGAGGGGTAGGGAGAGGTAGGGAAGGGGGAAGACAGGAAATGGAAGGAGCTCTCCATTCATAACTCTGTTTTGCCACCAAGCCCTTTCTTGGTCTTCTACACTCTGTGTTGCCCTGTTAACTTCCTGATTGTCTAATGAAAAATGGAACATCCCAGGCTTTGAAATCATCAGAACTGATTTCAAATCGCAGGTCCCTGGATTACGTGGGCATGTTATGTAACCTAAGCCTCAGTTTCTTCATCTAAAAATGGGGCTAATACTAGTCCAAACCAACCACAATTGTGGAGATCAGATGAGACAATGTTCAACAAGTTTTGGCATGCACTCAGTGTCCGATATTAGAAGAAATATTCTCCTTTGTTATCTCACAAGTCAAAAGCAAGCAGATGTCACTCCAGCAAGCATTTCTGGACTTCTGCTGATGTAGTCATGGTGGCCAAAATCATGGGCTTTGAATATTTCTGATCTGAACTGGCCCACTTATTTCTAATAAGGAGGTAAATTCCTTCATCTCTAGACACACAAGTTTCCTCATCTGTAAAATAGGAATGATAAAACTTATTCTGTAGGATTGTTGTGAAGGTTAAGTTAAATAAAATAATATGTTGGGGCGCCTGGGTGGCTTAGTTGGTTAAGCTTAGGTCATGATCCTGAAGTCCTGGGATTGAGCCCCATGTCGGGCTCCCTACTTGATAGGAGCCTGCTTCTCCCTCTCTTCCCTGGTTGTGCTCTCTGTCTCTATCTCTGTCTGTCCCTCTCAAATAAATAATAAAATCTTAAAAAAAATAATATGTTTAATGTGTTTAGTACAGGTCCATGATTCCTTATTCAAAACCATGGGATTTTGCAAAGCTTTTTGGATTTCAGAAAAATAGTAACATTTATATGCTGTATGTTTTGTAGCTTCGGGGCCTTACTTCATGAGACAGGGCAAGTATAAAATTCCCACTTGACAGATAACAAACTGAAGATCAGGATAGTGAACTGTTCAAGATCACATTGTTCAGGGATTCCTGAGTGGTTCAGTTGTTAAGCGTCTGCCTTCGGCTCAGGTCACGATCCCAGGGTCCTGGGATGCAGCCCTACATCGGGAATCCCTGCTCAGCGGGGAGCCTGCTTCTCCCTCTCCCTCTGCCTGCCGCTCCCTCTGCTTGTGCGTGCTCTCTCTCTGTCAAATAAATAAATAAATCCTTAAAAAACAAAGAGATCATATCATCCATAGTTGACAGCATGAGCATTCCTAGGTCGTCTGAGTCCTAAGGACTCTCCCCATTACACGACGCAGGGTGATAGACCCGACCCTACTACTCTTCTCTTTCCTTAATGAACTTTAACCGCACCCCCCAACACAAAGGGCCTACCAAGTAGTCAAGTTTTCTTCTCATCTTTCTAAAGGTATGCATGTATATTTCTCCATTCTCTTCATATTCTGCCTTTTTTTGCTTTGGTATCTGGTACACATTTCTCTGTGGGTTACCATATCATCACTTTTAAAAACTATAGAGTCTTCCAGAATCATAATATAACCCAGATAGCTTAGCTATGCCCCCATCACTGAGTATTCGCCTGCTTCCAGTTTTACGCTGTTCTGAAATAATGCACACTCACTTTAAACTTTGCCTTGGGGATGAACAAGCACAGGGATCTGAAAACACCTGTCCCCTGAGCCCCTGGCTGGCTGGCAGCCTTTGGGAGATTGTATTTCCAGGCACTTCCACTATGTACTTGTTGTTCCCAATCAACTGATCAATTAGGGTTTATTGAGTGCCTGTGTGGGGAACAGGGTGCTCTGTCGTGCTTGGAGGAAGGGCAGAAGCATAAATACAGAAGCATGGGAGTCTCTGAAGTGTGTGGGTATGTGTAACCGAGCAGGTGTTTCAGCTTCAAACCAAGCTGGGTTTGCGTCCGGCCAGTGAGGTCTTCTAAGCAGAACCGGTCAAGATGGACACCAACGTGTGACATCAGTGGTAAAGAGCAAGAACTTTAAATAGATCTCTGATCTATCCTCTCGCCCGTCAAGGGTGTTGGTTCTGTTCAGGAAGAAGGTGCTAAAAATGAAAGAGTGAGTGGGGAAGACAAAGTCAGGGGCTCCACGAAGCCTTCCCTAATTCATCAAGTTTTACTTTCAGACTCTTAAGGGTGAGGGTGAACCATTAAAAATCAAAATAAAGTACCACTTCCTGACTCCCCTTGGTGGGGCTCAGCAAAGGGGTAAATAAGACGTGGTTGCTGGTTTTTACCTTGCTTCCCCTTAAGCAAATTACTTACCCTCTCTCTGCCTCTCTTGCCCATCCGTCAGAAGGGAAGGACAGTAATGCTCTCATGGCACTCACAGGACTGGAACAAGGATTGCTTGAGATCCTGACAAGTGTTTTTAGAAAGGACGAAACATTGTCCAAATGATCTGAGGGAGGATGGGGACCCCATCCCATTCAAGCACCCAGCACAGTGTGGGTCTGGCACATAGTAGGAGCTCAATAAACATCGGTGGCGTGTACAAGGGAATTGGCAAATGTTACCATGAGCCCTTAAAAGGCAGAGAACCGCGCATCATTCTGTCACCTCAGGGCCTAAGGAGGCAGCTCCCTCCCCTCCAGCTGCACCCCCATATCCATCCTCCCAAGAGCAGTCCCCATCCTGTCATCCCTGGATCTACTATAAGGAGTCCCACGTTCAGGGAAGGCAAGATTCAAAGCCTAAAGTTTACCCCCACTGGGGGAGCAGAGGCAAGCACTGACCTCAGCCCATCTCCTCAGGTTTCAAGGGCTGCAGGACTCACTGTCACAAGGGACTGGCCAGCTCAGCCCTCATTTCCCGCTCCTGGCTGCTGAGGCAGGGGAATGTCAGGCCATTGTGTCAGCAGCCAACAAAAACCCTCTGGCCAGTGGAGGACACCTGGCACCAGACAACAGCTGTGCCCTGATCTACCTCCAGCTGGGGCCTCAGGTGCTCCATCATCTCCTAGCCCAGCCTGCCTGCCTCCTGGACATTTGGCATTGACTGCAGAGACCCTTCCCCTGGTTGGTCTGTGCTAGGGAGCCCGTTCAAGGTGACTCAAGCCCAGGCCACAGGCTGGACTTTCTCAAGGAGTTCTCCTGTATTTCTTTTTCTTTTTTTCTTTCTAAAACATTTTATTTATTCATTTGACAGAGAGAGAGACACAGCTAGAGAGGAAACACAAGCAGGGGGAGCAAGAGAGGGAGAAGCAGGCTTCCAGCCAAGCAAGGAGCCCGATGTGGGGCTTGATTCCAGGACCTGGGGCTCATGACCTGAGCCGAAGGCAGATGCTCAACGACTGAGCCACCCAGACACCCCATTTCCTGTATTTCTTGAGTCAATGCCATCCTTCTCATTGTGATATCCAAGAGGACAGGATGAGCTATGAAGGTCTGAAGCTGTGGGGTTGTGACAAGGAGTCACTTTCCAAAGCCTGATTCATTCCTTCCTTCCTTCCTCCCTTCTTCCCTCCCTCTATTCCTTCCTTTATTCTTCTTCTTTTTTTTTTTTTTTTAAGATTTTGTTTATTTGACAGAGAGAGACACAGCAAGAGAGGGAACACAAGCAGGGGGAGTGGGAGAGGGAGAAGCAGGCTCCCTGCTGAGCAGGGAGCCCGACACGGGGCTCAAACCCCGGACCCTGGGATCACAAGCCACCCAGGGACCCCTCTTCCTTCTTTTTTAAAAGATTTATTTACTTGACAGAGAGAGAGCATAAGCAGGGGGAACAGCAGAGGGAGAGGGAGAAGGAAGCCCCCTGCTGAGCAGGCAGCCTGATGTGGGGCTCGATCCAAGGACCCTGGGATCATGACCCAAGCTGAAGGCAGACACCTAATAACTGAGCCATCCAGGCACCCCAAAGCCTGATTTCTGTCCTCATGCCTTTGTCTCTTTACTTGCTTTCCACCCAAATACAAAGTCCAGAGGGCAGGGCATGTGGCGAACTCTTTACTGCTTTCTCATCCCAGTGCTGAGAACTATGTCTGCCCCAAAACAGGTGCTTCATTAATATTTGTGAGTGGAGTAAACAAGTGAAATTTTTGCAATGTGTACTATAATAGATGAGAGTTATTATAAAGAAGTGATTATTATAACTAACTTTAAAAAGAAGTCATAGGGACACCTGGGTGGCTCAGTGGGTTAAGCCTCTGCCTTCGGCCCAGGTCATGATCTCAGGGTCCTGGGATCGAGCCCCACATCGGGCTCTCTGCCGGGCAGGGAGCCTGCTTCCCCCTCTCTCTCTGCCTGCCTCTCTGCCTACTTGTGATCTCTCTCTCTCTCAAATAAATAAATAAAATTAAAAAAATAAATAAATAAAAAGAAGTCATAATTTCCATCATCTTTCAGAATTAACGTACATACTATCCTGCCTTACTCATTGCTTATGTGTTCATGCAGCCATTCAGCTGCTCATTTAACCTTGAGTTTGATCTGCAGCGTCTGGGAACTGAATAGTCATATAATGTAGTCAGGGCTGTAAAATGGGGGTACAAGTTCTAGGGGTGCCTCTTATGGGGAGATTGGACCTAGCCAGGGAGGTCAGTGGAAGCGACCTGGGGGAAGTCCCATTTGAACCAAGAGCTGAACAAAGAAAGTCATTAACTGGGAGCCACAGACTACCGCAGGAAGAGGGATGCCATGTGAAAGGCCCAGTGGTGGCAGGGAATGTGCTGGGAGGAGGAACTGAGGGTTGGCTGGGAAGTAAGGAGTGAGGGAATAACCTTGGAGGAGACTGAGCAGCAGCCCGGACGTGCTCAGTGGGGGTCCTGGGCCAGAGCAGGGTGTCCTGTAGGAGATGCCCCTCCTCCAGGAGACCATTGCCAACCCTCCAGCTCTAAGTCAGGGCCCGCCTTTGGATTCCCATGGGACTCAGGGCTTCCCTCATTGTTTAACTTGTCGAAGTCTACTTTAACGATCTGTTTTCTTCCTTTTTGGCCTCCTCATCTCTGGCTATTCATCTGTTGCCACCAGGACGTAGCACAGTGCCTAGGACGTGACGGTGTCCCCATTAGTGTTCAATGAATGGATCATGAGCGCATTGGACAGGTAATTGAATTTCTGTGCACTCAGGAAGCCCCCGCTGAGCCCAGTGCTGCAAACAGGAGAGAGGGGACAGTGGAGGAGAAGGGAGCCAGAGGCTGGGAAAGAGAAAGGTCAGGGGATACGATGCAGTTAGTGTTACATGAAGGAAAGAAGGATTTAGAACACCAGCCTTAGGAGGAGGGAGGGATGACAGTTTCAAGCAAGATTTGTTTACCCAATGCTGAAAAGAAATTTCAACAGGTAAAGTTGCATGAGTTTACATGGATGCCAAAAGACATCTGGTCCTTAACAGATTCTCATGTATTATGTGCCAACCGCTGTTCTCAGGGTTTTGCAACTATTAAGCCATTTCGATCCTCATAATGATTGCATGAAGCACTTAACTATGACTATTCTGTTTTATAGGTGGGAAAACGGAGGAGCAAAGAGTGCTCCTCCCTCCCCCCACCCCCAGCCTCCAGGGCCAAGCAGCCAGGAAGTGAGAGCCAAGCTCCGAACCCAGGCACTTGGACCTGGAAGCCAGGCTCTTACGCCCACCTCGTACCACTCTGAAGCCTGCCCTTGCTCTGCTGCTGGTATATCTGATGATCTGGTATCTTTTCAAAGATCCTCCCGAGATGGAGGCATGATTTTTTCCTATTTTGCGGAGAAGCAAACTGAGGCTTAACCACACGAATTTACCAAAGGTCTGCCAGCGGGTAAGTGGCGGGATCTGTAATGGCAGACACCCTTATTGCCTCTCTTATGCCCTCACTGCTCTCGGCTGAGCTCTACACCTGGCTCATCTTCTGTGGCAGTCCCTTGGCAGCTTGCGAGCCTCAGCCAAGGCCTGGCAGATGGCCGTGCCCATGCACATGGGTGACTCAGCAGCCCCTCCTCTCCTCCCCGACTTCCCATCCTACCACTGAGCCTCTGACACACCATTGCAGAGACAGGGACATTACCCCAACCTGGCACGGGATTAGGAACAGTTAAATCCATCAGCAACTTTTGGGCAAAAAAAAAAAAAAATAGGTGCAGTTGAAATCTATTTATACTACCCCGATGGGCAGGATGGCGTCAGCCAGATCTAGGGAAGGTGGGTAAGGATTCAGCAAGTCAGCGTCCCCGGGCCCTGCAAGGCCAAAGTGAGACATTCCCGGCAGGGCTCGGAGCCTCCAGCAGACTTGCTGTCTCACCAGTTGGCTGCCGGGGTACTCTTCCCAGTGCTGCCTACCCCTGCTCTCTTGCTTCATCTCTCAAGGGCTTGCTTTGTTCAGTGGTGGACAGGCTCATGGCGCAACTGAAACCAGGGAAAGGGCAGCTGGGCCCAATCCAGGCTCTTTGACACAGAGTCCTAGGGCCAAGCTGATGCCCAGGCCCATTATCCTGCAACTTGTGGTTACCTTTCACCTCAGTAACTGGACTCAAAAGACATCTGATGCAGGCTTCACTACTCCATTCCTCTTCCTAAGGTGATATGTCACTGTGACAGTCTGTGCCTCAGTTTCCCCATGTGCGAGAACAGAAACTTCTCAAGCTTCTAGCATATACAGGCTTGACCAAGTTATGTCCCCGAGATAATAATTGAAAAGATTTCCTTTTGTGGGCTGAGGGTGGGGCCAGGAGACACTCCGTTTTCAGGATCACGCAGATCTCAGTTCAAGCCCTGGATGTGCCTCTTCCTGTCTGTACGACCTGTGAGCCCTGGAAATCCAATCCTCAAAACAGTCCTCTGAGGTAGACGCTATCTCTAGTTACATGCGTTTGTTTGTTTGTTTTTAAGTAGGCAGTACACCCAGCACGGAGCCTAGTGTGGGGCTTGAACTCAGGACCCTGAGAGCACCTGAGCTGAGATCAAGAGTCGGATGCTTAACTGACTGAGCCACCCAAGCACCCCTCTAGTAACATCTTATAATTGAGAAAATGGGGTACAGAGACCTAAGTTAACTTGCCCAAGGTCACAGAGCTTGTAGGTAGCAGAGTCAGGGGGTCTAGCTCTGGTCTGTGCTCACTGCCCTGCTTCCTGCGAGACCTGAAGGGCGCAATTCTGATCCTGGCCCTGCCAGCAGCTTAAGTCATGTGGTCACTTGGGCCTCATCCGTAAAATGAGGGGAGAAGACCCCTGACTCTACACAGTGTAGCACTATCTTAGCTCTAAGTTGTTTCCGAGAGTGCGTCGTCTCTGCCCATCACCCCACAAGGTGCTGGGACCCTTGCAGACAGATCTCCTTGCCCCCCGCCCCCTCAACTGCCATACCCTGCCTCCTAGCCTTGGCTTCAGGATCAGCAGCCAGGGTAGTGAAAGAGCATCCCTCTAGGGTCTCCTGGGTGTCCAGTGGCCTTCTCACAGAGCTCCAGGGTGCTGCGAGAAGGAGGTGGGCTTTTGGACCGTGTGGACGACGCTGATAGGTTGTATCTTCCCCCACATCATAGTTTGCTTGGCTTCTTAGTCACACTTGTGACCAATTTAAAGTACTTCTGAGAATCTCAGTACTGGAGGGGAATGGGCAGCAAGGACAGAATGGTGTCGAGTCCTCTTCAGCAGCTCTGAGCCTGCTGGCTGGTGTGCCCTTGTAATGACCCTTCAGCCTTGCCTAGGGCTAGGAGAGTCTGAGCCCCTCCTGGCTGGCCCAAATAGAAGTTCTTCCTGAAGTTGGGCTGCAGTGTGACTTTTCTGTCATGTCCACCTTCTGGGGCTAATCCTCCGTTGGAGGACTGCAGGGAGGACTGCAGGGCCCCGCTCATGGGACAGTGTTTTACCAACTTGCAGAGAGTCCTGGTGTCCCTGTTAACAATTCTCTTTTCAAGGGACGCCTGGGTGGCTCAGTTGGTTAAGCAGCTGCCTTCGGCTCAGGTCATGATCCCAGCGTCCTGGGATCGAGTCCCACATCGGGCTCCTTGCTTGGTGGGGAGCCTGCTTCTCCCTCTGCCTCTGCCTGTGCTCGCTCTCTCTCTCTCCCTCTCTCTCTCTGACAAATAAATAAATAAAAAAAAAAAAATCAAAAAAAAAAAAAAACAATTCTCTTTTCAAGATTAAACATCCTCATGTCCTTTCATTCTACCTCTTAGGTCAGAGTTCTTTGAGGCTTTTCCCTCGTCACTCTCCTCCCTCTTTTCCCAATCTGTCCTAACGGATTTTCCAGGAATCTCATCTCGGGATCCCTTTCAAAATACTATTCTCAGAGCATAAGACTCCAGTGCTTGGTAGGCGGAGACACTATATATGGTTTATCTCTGCCATTTCTTCTCTCCACACCCTCCAACTCCCGAGGCTTCCTTCTGGAAACAGCACCCCAGAAAACTCCCTTCACATGGTCCTCGTAGGGCCTGCCATGTTCGGCTATGACTCTGCCCCCAAGGCCAGATGATTGGCCAAGAGGTTGGCACTATATTTAAGCTGCTCCAATCAACTCATTTCTTGGGATCTGGGGATCTGAGTGCCTCTCTGGTGACTAAAACTATGAGATACAAAATTCAGCAGCTATCGGCAGCTACATCATCAGGACAGAGTAGTCTATGCTGCAGAAATGAATCAATCCCGAGATGTTAGTGGCTTAATCCAATGAAAATGTATTTCCTTTCCATGCGAAGTCTGATGGGGGCTGGGTACTTCTCCTAGGAAGCTCTTCTCCAAGTGGTGATTCAGGGAACCAAGATCCTTCTGTCCTGCAGCTCTATCCTTAAAAGTCTTTCACTTCCAGCTGCAAAGATGGGGATGAAAGGAATAGAGGGATGGAGGACATGGAGAAGTCCTGTCTGCTCTGAATGGCTTCTGCCTGAGAGGGATGCCTATCACTCCCGCACCCCTGCCCCCTTCTCCAGTCAGGTTTCAGTCTAAAGTCTCACTTAATTAACTACAGGGGAGACTGGGAGAGGTCATCTTTCTATGTGCTGAGGGAGAAGAGACAAAACCAGGACTGATGAAAACTGTCAAACTTGGGAGAGGACACTTGCTGTCACCATGTTTCTTGGCTGTGTGCAGAAAGCTGGTCTGTACTGAGAGAAGCAGTCACAGGCAGGAGAGGGGAGAGATGGGGAGAAAGTTCCTGATTAGACTGCTCCTGATGGTCATTGCTTTCTCTAAGTTCTTGTTTGCTGTGCGAAACACCACCATAGCCTCCCTCTAGGACATTCCTCTTGTGCTGAGCTACTCTTGGATGACTCTTGGTCACATACATCTAAAGGACTAGTTATCTAATACAGCTCTGTCTTCACATTATAATGCTATTCATGGAGACTAAATGATCACACACTTTCTTTTTTGAATCTTTTCACTCAAGCTGTTATAAATTCAAATCTCCCCATCTGGACTTCCTTGTCTAGTTCAAGTGACTTCTGTCTGATTCAAGTGACTTCTGACACTGTGGACCATACAATCCTGGTGCAACTATGTAACATCGTAATTGTAACGTTGAAAGCAGCCACAGGTAGTGGATAAACAAATGAACGTGGCTGTGTTCCAATAAATCTGATCTTACATAAATGACTGCAGTTCGGATTTGACACACAGGCCATGGTTTACCAACCCCTGGTCTAGTTGGTCTTTTTAGATCTGAGCTTGGGATTCTCATTTCTCCCTGCTAAACATAATCTTGTTAGCTTCAACCCATCTTGCATGTCAGCAGACATATTTTTGGATCCTGACTCTACCGTCAGCCTAGCAGCTCTCCCTCCCTGCTCTGTGTCATGTGCATATCAAATGAGCTTTCAGTGTCTCAACGGTTCATCAGACTAGCAGGCCCTTGAAAATGTAATGAGTGGTGACCATGCTGCTCCTCCTGAGAAAGGTTACACTGGGAAGCTGGGACCCAAAGGGTAAGAGGCTTGACAGCACTCCCTTCTAGTCACTCCGTTCACGGCCCCTGCTGCCCTGCGGCCAGCACCCTATCTGATTCCCTGATTTCATGGAGGGCATCTGGCTCAGTGTTGGGGCCGGAGTAATTTGGGGCTATTTTCTTCTCTGAAGAATTCCTTTATTCAACACTCATTGAGATTCAATGGGATAAACCCCACGTCTATTCTTTCCCTGTGTCCTCCTATAATCTCTGGACATCTTCCATAGGTTAGAGCCATGGAGCCCGATCTTATTGCTGGGGGAAAGTTAACAAATCATCAAGTCCAGTACCCTTTGTCTTACAGAAGAGAAAACAGATGAGAAGGCCAAGATGGGAAAAACTTGCCCAAAGACAAAGAGGGCATCTGTGGGAGAGGCAGTCTGGCCCCTGGGGTCCTCCTTTCTCCTTCCAACTCTTTCCAGAAGGAACTGTCTCCAGTGAGCTTCCAGGCCATGAAGCTCCAGGAGCCGTCCTCTGATACCAGTCCAGTGGATGGAGAGGATAGGAACTAGGGCCCCTGTATTCTACAATGCCTCTATCTGGGCCTCCCAGCTTGCCATCAGAATAAAAAGAAGATTGAGTTTTTCCTGGGATGTTCTGGTTTGGGGACTGTATCTCTCATCAGCTTGGCTCTAAAAACCAAGAGGACTATGCATTAGTTGTAAACAAAGTAAAGTCCATGAGCTGCTTTGTAAATCGTCTTCCTTAAACCCAGCTGATGATGTTTCCTTATGAATTGTAATTTCTATATGCATGTTTTTTTTTCTGACTCCCATGTGTGTTTTTTTCCCAACACCAAATATGTGTTGTTTTTCCACTTCCATTCTCCAATTCTGTGTCACCACCTATGTGTCTATAATTCAATTCAATTCAACTCAATTCAATTCGATTCAATTCTGACACTATCAACCTGGAGTTAGCATCAGATCCCACAAGCTAAAGGACTTGGTCCTATAGACTGTCCCCACTTTAAATATCAGCTGCAAGGGAGTCCCCAGATGACCCTGGCTTTTCCCTGACTAATTATAAATTCAGAGGTTTCCATGGCTCCCCACAAGTTCGATAATTTACTGGACTGACTCATAGAATTAAAAACAGTACTTGACTTACGACTACCATTTCATTATAAATGATACCACTTGAGACCAGCCAAATGGTAGAGATACACAGAGCAAAGGATGAGGGGGTGGTGGTGGAGCTTTTGTGCCCTTTCAGGGTACATCACTCACTGAACACTTTGATGTGTTTACCAACCTGGAAGTTCTCAGAATCTCATCATTCCAGAGTTTTTATAACTCAATCTCCAGCCCCCCTTCTATTCTTAAGAGTTGGTGGGGGGGGCACCTGGTTGGCTCAGTCGGTTAAGCAACTGCCTTCAGCTCATGTCATGATTCCAGGGTCCTGGGATCGATCCCCACGTCGGGCTCCCTGCTCAGCGGAGAGCCTGCTTCTCCCTCTCCCTCTCTCTCTGCCTGCCCCTCAGCCCATTTGTGCACACTCTCTCTCTTTCTATCTCTATCTCTCTGTCAAATAAATAAATTAAATTAAAAAAAAAAAAGAGTTTGGGAGGTGGGGCTGAAAATTCCCACCCTCTAGTCATGTGTTTGGTCTTTCCGGCAATCAGCCCCCATCCTGAGGCTAGCTGCAGACTCTGCCCTGAGTCACATCATCGGCATAAACTCAGGCGTGTTCAGAAGGGTCATGCTGAACGGCAACAGGCGTTTCTACCAGTGAATTGCAAAGGTTTTAGGAGCTTTGTGCCAGAAACCCAGGACAAAGTCCCCCCAAATATTTTTTCATTATACCATATTATACTATATAGTTCATAAACCAGCTGAGATGTTTATAGCCAGAGCCCTGAAAACACACTCTGGACACACATTTTATCACACTTAACCACTAAGAGGCCACCCTCCACCCACAAAAGACAAGGATACTCCTTGTCTTAGTACCTATTTCCTTCTTTGGGATAAGAGGCTTGATGGGGGCCCATGTCACGGTTATACTCCCATTTCTGACTCAACAGGTCTCGCTGCCATCCCCAGAACCTGGCCCTCTTCCCCTTTGCCTGCGCCCAGCCATCTGCCGTTCTTCTCACCCTTTGTCCCTGTCAGATTGCAGGTGAGTAAAATGGTCTTAGGGCACAGAGTATTTTGTGGCGGTGGTAGGTCTTCTGTGACAGGGTGTTCCGAATGTACATTTGTTTCAGGTTTTTTGTTTTTGTTTGCGAGAAGAAATCATTTTACACCGTCACAGAACAAACAGTTGTACTTTTTGGCTCACAACTTACAGAGCTCATTTCACATGACTTCTCTTGGTTCTACACATTTGGGACCACCAAACAAACAAATTCTTCCCTCTGGGAAGTTAGAAGGACACATGCCCACCCTCCCCTGTTCCCTTCATTGTGGTCGAACTGGTATTCATCCTTCCGCGCCCTGCTCAAGGGCTTCCTCCTCTGTGAAGCCTTCCCGGTTCAACCAGGTAGAATTAAAATGGACCTGCGCATAGCACTTTGGGCTCTGTGCTCTAACAGCTTGTTTATGAGGCTGTTTGCCTGCAAAGGCTGTGAGCATCCCGTTGTCTATCTCTGCCCTGAGGAGTATCTGAATCATAGTGTGGGCTCACTAAATATTTTGTCCTGATCTTTTGGGGAAGAGAAGTCAGCCTAATTAGATAAGAACCAGGACAGGACACAGAGGAAAACTGATGGTGGGGGCAGGGAAGGTGCTCCTTGATAGTTATCTTCTTTTCCGAGGAGAAGCTAGTACTCTCCTCTGCCCCGTTCTGGTTTACTCAGCTTTCTACAGGGGCAGACCCACCTCATCCCTAGAAACACACATAGTTCTATTAATAAATAGAACTCAAGGACAACAGTTCTTCTTCAAGGTGAGTGCAAGGCCACAGAAACACCATCCTGGTCAACCCACCAAACCAATGGGTAGACATTGGATCCCAGGCCAAAAGTCTTCCAGTCCTCATGGGTGGGGCACTGTGGAGTGTTAGCATGGTCACGTTATGGCTTTCATGGGACGTAGGCGCTTGTGCCTTTGTGGGCTCATTCTTCCATAAAAATACACTTAAAATTATATTTTATAACTCCATTGGCATAAAGAAATACCTAATCCGGCCTTGACTCATTTTGTATGTATTCATTGTTATTATATTCATCTCCTGATTTTGAAAAAAATTAAAATTAAAACACTTTCATGGGTCCCTACAAGTATCGTGGGACTGCATTCGTCTGGGTTCTCCAGAGAAAAAGAACCAATAGGAGATATATAGACATATAAAGAGATTTATTATCAGGAATTGGCTCATGTGGTATTGGAGGCTGAGAGGCCCCACAATCTGCAGTCAGCAAGGCAAAGACCCAGGAGAGCCGATGGTGTAAGTTCCAATCCAAGTGTGCTATCAAAGGCAGGAGAAAATCAATGTGCCAGCTCAAGGAATCAGGCAGAGAGAGCGAATTCTCCCTTACTCTGCCTTTTTGCTCTATTTGCGCTTCCAACAGATTGTATGTGACCTACCCACATTGGGGAGGACAACCTGCTTTACGAGGATCTATGGATTCAAAAGTTCACCTCTGGGGCGCCTGGGTGGCTCAGCGGATTAAGCCTCTGCCTTCAGCTCAGGTCATGATCCCAGGGTCCTGGGATCGAGCCCCGCATTGGGCTTTCTGCTCAGCGGGGAGCCTGCTTCCTCCTCTATCTCTGCCTGTCTCTCTGCTTACTTGTGATCTCTGTCTGTCAAATAAATAAATAAAATATTTTTTAAAAAAAGTTCACCTCATCCAGAAACATCTTCACAGACATTTCCAGGATAATGTTTAACCAAATATCTGGGCACCCAGCAGCCCAGTCATATTGACCCATAAAATTAACCATCACGAGTCCACTCCTCATCAACTTGGCATCCGTGTACATCTCCTTAAACCAAACTTATTCTCCAAATAAAGACAATAAAAAGGTCATAAATCTGCCTAACATAATACAACAATCTTGCAAACAACCAAAAATGCCCTAACTCCTTCCCCAGAAGAGGAGGTAAACTCCTTTAAAGATGTTTCCTCTTCTTCCTGATATCCTATAACTTGATTACTATGATGTAAAATTAACAAATCTTAAAAATTATCATATAAAGATAATACATCTTATGTCCTCATTTCTGTAACTGGTCATGTGGTCAGAGCTGGTACTTACAATGATTTCCTTACACTAGCCCTTCTGTATTCCTTTTACTTTCAGCAATCACCTCAGTTAGTCACAGCTCTGCATCTGGTGGGGTGACCCAAACCTTCATTCCTGTAGGGTCTGGGCCTTTAGCAGTCCTGCCTGGATTGAGTTGTTGTAGTTTGTTGCTGACCTTACTCACAAGGCATGGTAATACCAAGGGACTCCCTTAGAGATCTCCTATCTTCCACACATACTCTTCTTTATCTCCATTGTGCATTCGCAGCCCAATTTTCCCTTGTTGGTGAAGACCAATCTCCCCAGTCGGCACAGTAACTCTCTTCTCTGCCTGTTGATTCCAGGACATGAGGGGTCCGAAGGGGCTGGCCTGTAATCATAACTTCCAGTTCAATGGAATCATTGTCGTGCCTCCTGGTGAAAACATTCCTCCCTTTGGGACCAAGACCTCTAGGCCAGCAGAGTATAAGGTCATGGGAACAGGAAGCAAAAATTTTGCTAGTGAGCAACTAGGGGTAACGAGTGGTGCCCCTCCCATTTCCATCTCTTGATTCCTGGACCTATGAATCCTGGCTATGGGGGAAATAGTCCCATATATTAACCCTAATTCAGAGTTGATAGAGCCTTTTGGAAAACTTCACCCTGGCCCTGCAAGTTATCGCCACCTAACTGGCATTATAACTGAGTGTTCAAAAGATCATTCCACTATTCTGTCAAACCACATGCTCCAGTGTGGTGGGGACCATGGTAAGACTAGTGAATTCCATGAGCACTGACATATTGTTGCCCTTCTTTTGCTTTTCCTTGGTCAGAAGCAACACTGGGTGGGATACCATGGTGATGCATCAGGCATTCTGTAAGTGCAGGGATGGCCGTGTTAGCAGAAGCGTGGCATGACAGACAAGGCAAATCTGGGTCCAGAGTGTCTATTCTAGTAAGAATAAAATGCTTTTTTTTAAAAGCCTCTTCCATGACCGAAGGGGTTCTAGGTCATCAACCTACCGCCGGCTAAGTGGGATGACCACCCTGGAGGTGTTGCCATGTCAGGGGCTGGGGGTGTGTCTCTGTTGCCAGCAGTTGAGGCACTCATCAGTGGCCATAGCCAGGCTGCTGAGCCCTGGAGAGCCACCATGGCCACTTTGTTCACGAGCCTGTTGGGAGACGGTGGGGTGGCTGCAGAAAGAGGCTGGCTGGTATCCACAGGACATGTCATCCTATCCATTTGAATATTAAAATTCTCCTCTTCTGAGGTCATCCTTCGGTGAGAATTCACATGGGACACAAATATCTTCACGTTTCCCACCGTCCCTCTATTCAGAGAAGTTTATCCACATAATTCTGCCTCAAATTTCCTTGTCACCAATTTCCCTATCATGCTTGTCCCAAATCCCTGACCATCCAGCCAAACCACTGGCCACAGACCATGGATCAATATATAATCACATGTCTGGTATTTCTGCTTCCAAACAAAGTGAGAACCCAGGGGCGCTGCCCAAGTTCTGCCCACTGGGAGGATTTCCCTTCACCACTGCCTTCAGGGGTGTCCCAGAGAGGGGCTGCAGTGCCATGGCCGACCACATCCAGGTAACTGCATATCATGCAGAACCATCTGGAAACCAGGCCTGAGTCTTCTCTTCCTCTGTCCACTGATCTCAGGGAACTCCCTGTGAGGCTATGCGTGTGGACTGGGAGAGAGATGTCAGGGAACCCGGGCTGGAGGCCATGAGCCTCTGGGTCAGTTCTCTGTGTTATAACTTGCTTCTGCCGTCAGGCCAGGGTCTGTCAGCTCAAGCAGGATCCCGTCCATATTATTTCTGTTTGATGATGGAGCACACCAGCAGGGATTGGTGGGTCCTATACCATCTGGTTCACGATGGGGAGCTCATGTTGCCTGGTAACTTGGTGGCCTGTGGTTAAGTGCTTTGTCTCTGCTGAGGCCCAGGAGCAGAAAAAGATCCGTTTCTCAAAAGGAGAATAGTTAACTTTGGAGGATGGCCCTGGGCTTTGCTGCAAAGTCCTAAGGGCCAAGTGCTGATTCACCTCTAACGGCCCGCCAAGGACTCCAAATAGCATCTCTATCTGCCGCTGATCCTTCAAGCCCCATTCACTCTACTGGCTTGTAGGGCTCTAGTGGCAGAAGAGCTTTTTCGCTGGCCCAGACCTGTGGCAGAACCTTCTCCCTTCTGAGCCCACCAAAACCCAGCAGCACTTTGGGTCCCTTCATAAATGGGCTGGAGTAACACCCTCATGAGGAGCGTGTTGCCTCCAAAACCTAGAGTTCCCCAAAACATTGTGTCTCTTTCTTGGTTGTAGGAGGAGCCAGACGCAAAATATCCAGCCCCTTACCAGGGATATCTTGACATGTTCACACCACAGGACACCAAGAAATTTCACTGAGGGAAAAGGCCCTGGATTTTTATGGGATTTATTTCCTACCCTCCGACATGCAGTGTCTTACCAATAAATCTAGAGCAGTTGCTACTTCTCGTTCACGAGGTCAGTCAGCTGCTGTCATTAACGTAATGGACCAGTATGACATCTTGTGGAAGAAGAAAGTGACCAAGGTCCCTGTGAACTGAATTATGACATAGGGCTGGAGGACTGCTCTACCTCTGAGGGAGGAGAGTGATGATATATTGCTGGCCTTGCCAGCTGAAAGGAGCTGCTCCTGGTGATCTGTACTAAAAGGTGTCAAGGAAAAAGCATTTGCCAGACCAACAGCTGCATATAAGGTATCAGGCATACGTTAATTTGGCACGAATTTCTGCAATCCTTCCAGGTCTGTGGTAGTGCTTTTGTTTACCATTTTTTTTCTAGATAGAGGCAGTCCTAGTGGCTTCGGTTGGCCTTTCCTACCATAATAATCCTCACTTCACAGGTCAGAGAACCAACGTGGGGATTGGACCAGCTGCTGAGTATATCTGTTCCAATGATGCATTTTTGGAACTAGGGAGATAACCACAGGATGGGCTTGAGGACTGCAACGGCCTGAATATCTGCGTCTCTTCAAAATTCATAGTTGAAATCCTAACCCTTAAGGGTGGAAGTATGACTAGGTGGGGGCTTTGGAAGGGGCTAAGTCATGAGGGTAGAGCCCTCGTGCATAGGAAGGGAACAGGAGTAGTGCTCTTGTGAAAAAGACTCCCCGGGGCTCCCTAGCTCCTTCCACCAGGTGAGGATCCAGTGAGAGGTCTGCAGCTCAGAAGAAGGCCCTCATCCAGGGGTGCTGGCACCTGATCTTGAACTTGCAGCTTTCAGAATTGTAGGCAGCCCATTTCGGTTTACACAGTCTGTGGCATTTTGCCCCAGCAGCCCGAATGGACTAAGACAGGGACCCACTGGTCCCACTGGAAAATGAATCGGAGTTGAGACTCCACTGTCACCTGGCTTCCACAAGCCCCTGCTCTGGAAGGCCACAGGCACTTTTGAGTCTCTTGGAATTAATGTCACTTTAAAGTCAATGCCCAGTAGTCCCTGAAGGGTCGAATTACTTCCTTTTCCCCAATGCACAGTTAGAAGTCAAAGTAAGAAGTTAAAGCTTTTTAAAAAGTAAAAAAAAAGTTTAAGTCAAGTAAAAAGCCATAGGGCCCTTGGGAAAGACGAGGCTGGAGAAAGAGTCTTGGTATAAATTCGGGCAGTGGGTTGCGCTCCTTCCTTAAGGGAACCTGGCTTCTCCTTCATTCATGAGACCCAGAAGTCTTTAAACTGGCTCACCTCTGGGAACTAACTGAGGGCGTGATTCTGCTTTTATGATTTGGGTTAGACTTTTGCTCATTTGACCTAGAATGTGTCTGCTCATAGAGATGGAGTGCGAATTTAGTAGGCTGCTTATCTGTTCCACTTCAAGGAACACCGTGATCACCCGGCCAGCCCCATGGATCTGTGGGAGTCAGACTACTCTGACTGCTGATTTGGCTCTGCTGTCCTTTCCCACAACCATGCCTGCGTGGCCTCTGGCAGTTGAAGGCAGACATTTGACCCCTATCATACCAGGGTCCAATTACTCCCACTGCACCTAGGTTTCCCGATTCAGTGTGCAGTCAAGACGATGAGGTCTGGCCTACCGAGAAGAGTGATTCCAGAGCTCCTCAAGGATGCCTGGGCTCCCTTCACAAATTGATTTATCACAGCAGTGGTGGGGGGTATGTCTTCTGGACTCTCCCCATGCGGGCGAGTAAATCCTAAATGACAAATCCACTCTAAAATTCCAATCTCCCTAACCCTTTGACTTTCTTCTTCTACATTAAACTCAGGCTGGCAAGGCATTTCTTTCTTTTTTAAAAAATTTTATAATTTTTTATTTTTAATTAACATATAATGTATTATTAGCCCCAGGGGTACAGGTCTGTGAATCGCCATGTTTACACACTTCACAGCACTCACCATAGCACATACCTTCCCCAATGTCCATAACCCCACCTACCCTCTCCCTACGCCCCTACCCCTGGCAACCCTCAGTTTGTTTTGTGAGATTAAGAGTCTTTTATGGTTTGTCTCCCTCCCAATCCCATCTTGTTTCATTTACTCTTTTCTTACCCCCCAAGCCCCCTATGTTGCCTGTCAACTTCCTCATATCAGGGAGATCATATGATCATTGTCTTTCTCTGATTGACTTATTTCACTAAGCATAATACCCTCTAGTTCCATCCACGTCATTGCAAATGGCAAGCTTTCATTTCTTTTGATGGCTGCATAGTATTCCAATATATATATATATATATATATATATATATATATATATATATATATACCACATCTTCTTTATCCATTCATCTGTTGATGGACATCTAGGTTCTTTCCATAGTTTGGCTATTGTGGACATTGTTGGCAAGGTATTTCTAATTCACTTACTGTGGGTCACCTTCTGGTCCATATTTCAGACAAACTGTTAGAGTCCTTTATGACTCCCTGAGCTGAGACATTAAATGCAGAATTTCTGCTTAGTGAACCCATGTCAATGAATTTGGCCTGATCCAACTTTACGTTCTTTCCACCATTATCCTACACTCCCAGGATTCATTCACACACACCTTCCCCAGATTTGTCTGCATAAGTTAGAAAACTCAAATAGTTCTTTTGAAGTGTAGCACACCTCCTCATGGGTCCCATTTTGTAGCTCATCTTTAGGGGTCCACTGGAACTTGAGTCTGGCTGAAGGTCAAAAAGCAGAGAGATGATGGGAGTGGGTCCTGAGAAGAATCAGCATTGTCTTGCATGGCAATGCCTCAGGGGAGGACATGACAGCTTCTTTAGGCCGTGCAGGGCTAGTCCCCTCTGATGAGAGGGAAAGGCTACTATTGGAAGTGGGGAGGCTGCTTCCTCTGGCAAAGAAGACTCTCCAGAATGTGGGAGCTCAAGGTCCCTAGTTCATCAAGGTCCTATTACATGTCCCTATTCCAAGTTACAGGATCCCGTTCTTTCTCAATCAATGCCTTCATTTTCACAGTAGACACCTTGTGAGGGTAGGAGTTAAACTTGTGTTGTTAATTCAGCTACGGGCAGGACAACATTCTGTGCCTGATTTTCAGCAGGCTCAGTCCTGCACCTTGAGGAGATAAGGTTCTCTTCAGGGCATGTACAGAAGCTTTTAGGTCATTTGGCAGCATTTGAGCTGGGAATTCCAACCCCTGAACTCATCCTTTCCTTGCACCATTTTATCCGGAGATACTAGGAGCAAGCAGCCAACCTCATTATATTCCTTAGTTTTCCAAATGTATGAAAAGGTATGAAAGTATTCATAAACACTGTTACCTGGCTCCTTGCATCTAAGAGGTTGATTAGGAGTATCCAATGGAGCAATTTTGCATATCTCTATTGCCAGATTACTCCACGGACTATCCGTGCTCTTTCTACCAGAAATATAGTCATTAGCATTTTTTAAGTCTAATCAGATTAGAAAGCCAATTCCAGACACCCAGAACCAATTCAGAAAACTCATTCTTAAAATTCTGTCCCCCTAGAACCACCTTCAGGGTTGAAATCTGTGGTGGTTGGATTCTCTGAAGAAATAGAACCAATAGTGTGTGTGTATACATAGTATCACTCTAGTCCTCGCACAATGGTCTGAGAACCAGGAGAGCTAATGGTGTAAGCTCCAGTCCAAGTCTGAGATCAAAGGCAGGAGAAGATCAACACGCCAGCTCAAAGGCAGGCAGAGAGAGAGAATTCTCTCTACTCAGCCTTTCTTGTCCTATTCAGGCCTCCAAAGGACGGGACGAGACCCACCCACACTGGAGAAGACAATCTACCTATTCAAATTTTTATTTATTTATATTTTATTTGTATGTTATTTTATTGACAGAAAGAGCAAGAGAGCACAATCAGGGAGAACAGCAGAGGGAGAGGGAGAAGCAGGCTCTCTCTCTGCCAAGCAGGGGGCCCGATGTGGGACTCCATCCCAGGACCCCGAGCTGAAGGAGATGCTTAACCATCTGAGCCCCCCAGGCACCCCTACTGATTCAAAGGTTAATCTCATCCAGAAACACCCTCACAGAGACAAACCGTAAGAGACTCTTAAAGCTCTGGAAACAAACTGAGGGTTGCTGGGGAGTAAGGGGTGGGGAGATGGGGGTGGCTGGGTGATGGACATTGGGGAGGGTATGTACTATGGTGAGAAAAATAAAAATAAATTAAAAAAAGAAAGAAAGAAAGAAACACCCTCACGGAAACACCTAGAAGAATACTGTTTAATCACATATCTGGGCCCTTGGTGAGCTAGCCAAGCTGACACATGAAGTAAACTATGATGGGACCCGAGGCACTTTGTCTCCTGAGTCTGCTGGAGAAGTCAGCCCTGAGCGTTAGGGAGTAGATTACATATGGTCCTTTCCTTGGAGGTATCACTTTGTAAAGGGGATCCATAGGAAAGACGGCTCTGCTCACACAGTGGTTACCTGGGCTCCTGCAAGGGGTCTTGGGCATGAAGGCTGGTGCCCATGCATTTTAATCTCTAGTTGGGAGGAATGGGAAAGGAAGAGGACGATGGCCTTGGAGACAGACTTTTTTTTTTTTTTTTAAGATTTTATTTATTTATTTGACAGACAGAGATCACAAGTAGGCAGAGAGGCAGGCAGAGAGAGGGGGGGAAGCAGGCTCCCTCCCGAGCAGAGAGCCCGATGCAGGGCTCGATTCCAGGACCCCGGGATCATGACCTGAGCCGAAGGCAGAAGCTTTAACCCACTGAACCACCCAGGCGCCCCATAACTTTTTATCTATCCCCTGTCATCTTGAAAAAACCATGTCTATCCTTTGCCAAATATGTCTGGCCCGTGCTAATTTTGCTGAGTAGGACTTGGTGGGACAGAGCTGCTTCTTTTGCAGCCAGAGGGAACTATTTCAGTTTAACTTTTGTTTAAAAAATTTTCACTCAAATTTTGCATTCTACTCCTTATTATATTACTTTTCCCCTAAATATTTGAGTAGAAGATGATGCTCCATTTTTATCCCGTAGCTCTATTATTCCTGGGATACTGGCCCCCTACTTGAAGGAAAGTGGATTCGAGAGAAAGACCAGCTCCGAGGCTCTTTGTCAGGGACTAATGACACTACAGTAGTTAAGAACAATATTCTACTGTCTTTTCTGCCTTCTCTTCCACCTGTCCATTTGCCAATGGACAAAGTAAGGCCTAGAGAAGGGCTCCCATTTGCTCAGTATGTGGTGATGCGACAGAATCAGAGCAGCAACAGGGCAAACTGGGAGATCTGCTGGGCGTGTCTGCCGTGCCCTAGTCTTATCCAGAGGGAGATTTTGCAGCTAAGATTTTTAGTGCAAATCCTACCCACCTATATATTCAAATCACAGACCATAGCCTATGCACCTAGGGCCCATTGCATATAACTTTACATCCATATCAAGGAAGTCCAGTCTTTGAGAAAATAAACATTGACCCAGCTTCAAACAAGTCAAACCTCCTGTTTATTTTTAGTTCTCTGGATATGTGCAGATCATCCCCAACGCAATGAAGAAAAAATGCAGATGCATCTCATAATTACTCAGCTAGTAAATCAGGGCTGAAAGGCTGCTGGGGACAGTGTGTTCTGTTGACCTTGGCCGGGGAGGTAGCTCAAAGCAGTCCTTGAAGAACAAGTGAGATGGGTCAGACGGGGGATGGATAAGACTCTCCTGGCTGGTGCATGCTGAGAGAAGACTTGAGTGAGGGTACAGTGTGTCAAATAATGGGTCTTAAGGGGCCTATGTAGAATGAGGAGTGTGGGATGTGTGTTGTATGTGTGGTGCATGGTGTGCTGTATGTATATATGGTGTGGTAAGTGTGTGTGGTATATGTAATGTGGTAGGTATTGATGTGATATATGTTTATATATGGTGTGTGTGTGTGTAGTGTATGTATGGAATGGTATGGGTGGGTATGTGGTATATGTGTGGTGTGGTATGTATGTGGTGTATGTATGTGTAGTATGTTTGTGGAGTGTGTGTATGTGTGGTTTGTGTGTGTAGTGTGTATGTATGAATGTGGTGTGTGTGTAGTGTATGTGCATATAGTATGTGTTTGTGTGGTGTATGTATGTGTGTGTTATATGTGTGGTGTGTGCATATTGTGCAGTATGTATGTTCTGTGGTGTGTGTATGTGTGTTGTATGTGGGTATGTGTGGTATACGTGGTGTGGGATGTGCATGTGTGTTGCATGCATGTAGTATGATGTGTGTGGTATATGTATAGGGTTTGTGGTATGGGTGTAGTGTGTGTGGTATATGTTTATGTGGTGTATATGTGGTATGTGTATGTGGTGTGTGTGTGTAAGGCATGTGTGGTGTGGTATGGTATGTGTGTATGTGCACAGTGTGTATGTGGTGTGGTATGTGTATGTGGGTGTGCATGTGTGGTGTGTGGGTGTGGTATGGTGTGTGTATGTGTGGTATGGTATGAGTCTATGTGGTATATGTTTGCATGTGTGTTGTGTGTATGTGTATATTGTGGTTTGGTATGAGTGTGCATGGTGCATATGTGGTGTATATGTGTGTGGTATGATGTGTGTGTAGTATGTATATGTGTGGCACATGTGGTATGGTATGTAGGTCTCTGTGGTATGTCTGTGGTGTGTGTGCTATATGTTTGTATTTGGGGTGTATGTATGTGTGGTGTGTGTGTGTGGTGTGCATGTGTGGTGTATATGTATGTAGCATGCGTTTGTGTAGTGTGTCTGGTGTGTAGATCTGGTGTGTATGGCATACGTTTGTATGTGGAACGTGTGTATGTGTGGTGGGTTTATGTGTGTGACGTTTGGTTTTCAGATTTTGAATTTCAGATTTTGAATTTCATGGACCAGTTAAAATCATCACAAATAACCATGTCACCCACACCTATCACTACCATTTTCTAAAGAATATTCTAACATCAAAAGTGTAAAAGACAAAATCTCAAAATTGAAAAACAGAATTCAGTTCGATTTAAGAAAAAGCCACTGTGTCACTTACATGTTTTCCCCATATTGCCCAAGACTGAAGAAAACGTGGCTGTGGAGCAGGGCTGGTCCCTGGCCTGGAGTCTGGGGACTGTGAAAGGTCACGGAGCCTTGGGTCCATCTCCAGGCTCGGATCTGGCAGGCTGGGTCTGGCAGCTCTGCACCTGCCTCCAGAAGGGCCGGTCTGTGACTGGTCAGTGTAGCAGAGACGTTTCCCCCCAAAGCACACCTGCTGAGGAAAATCTGCTAAAATAGGACCAAGAGTCTATTCCTGATGCCGCGCTAAACACATTCTTGTTTAGTGTTTACAAAGCTAACTCAAGTTTCACAACAACTTCTTGAGGTAGGCATGACTATCATCTCCCTTTTGCAGATAAGGACACCAGCGGAGATGAAGGCCGGGACAAAATCTCTTGGGGCCAGAGCATCCCGTCCTCGGTGCTGGGCCAAGATGGCTTAAGGTGGCCTTGGTGAGATATCTGGGAGGGGGTTTCATAGCTGGGCCAGCAAAGAAGGTGCTAGACTAGAAGCAGAAGACCCCAAATGGCAAACAGACCCTTTGGTTTTCTCTCTCAGCCCTGCCCCATTGACTTCACCGGGCTCAACCTGGTTTTCTCAGCCTGGAAAATTGGGTTACCAGGCCTTACTCAGCAAGCTGGGAAGGAATAGGAGATAATGACTTCCTTAACTTTGGAGTTTGAAAACCTTGTCCTCTTCTCACTCCAAGCTCTTTGTCCCGCTGGCTCCCGCCAGTCTTCCCCACGTTGGTAAACGGCCCCACCCAGCACGGGCTGCTCTGGCTGGAAGTCTGAACCTCCGCCTGACTCCTCCTCAGCCCCCACCCCAGCCCGTCAGCAAGTCCTCTGTCCAGCCTTCCAAACATGTCTCCAAACCTTCACCTTTCTCGTTCGCTCTCTCCTCCACCATCTCTCTGTCTCTTTCATCCTCTCACTGCTCTTACTCCAGCTCCTAAAGCCTGTGCCCAGACTCGCAGCCACAGCGATGCTTGAAAATGTAAGCCACGTAGTCCTCCTTGCTTAAGCCCTTTAACGATTCACCATTCTCCTCAGACAAAAATCAAAATGCCTAAACTTGGCCTGACTGGTATGGTCCCTGCCCACCCCTCCCACCATCTCAAGGCAGAGGTCATGCCTTCGCTCACTGATCCCCAAGCCCAGTGAGCCTGTCGTTCCTAGAACACCCCAAGCTCTTTTCCACGGCAGGGCCTTTGCACGTGCGGGTCCCTCAGCCTCTTGCTAGTCCCTGTTTACTGCTTCTTGTCACCTGGACTCAGAGGGGTCTTCCCTGACCATTTTATCTGAAGCAGATTTCTAGTTGATTTTCTATCACAGTACCTATTTATTTCCTTTGAGCGCTCGGTACAATATGAGTCTATCATTGCATGACTTCGCTTGTTTATTTTTTGCCTTGGTCCCTGGACTGTAATATCCGTGAGGGCAGGGTCGTGGCTGTCTGTTCATGGTTGTAGCTTCCTAGCACAGCATTTGGCACACAGTAGGCACTCAAGAAAAACTTTTGCATCATAGGCGAAAGGTCTATTCCACAAGTCACGATAGGTTCCCAGCCCACCGACTCTCCTTGCCCCCTGCCCCCCGCTCCGCCTCTGCTTCTGGTCCTCTGCTCCCTTCCTCCAGAGGGTAGGTCACCACACAGGACACCTAGGAAGTGCTGAACCTGCTCCCGGCAGGCGCTCGTTTCTGACCCTGTGGAAAGGTCTCACACAAGGTCTGAAGGT
The DNA here is from genome assembly GCF_963455335.1 of Martes martes. Lineage (NCBI taxonomy): Eukaryota > Metazoa > Chordata > Mammalia > Carnivora > Mustelidae > Martes > Martes martes. The sequence continues at coordinate 111,824,727 of NC_137894.1, read as the reverse complement.
GGCAGTGAGATTACGGGGTGGCAGGTGGAGGCTGGGAGAAGTGACATGTCTGGTGTTCTGAGGGAACACTTTCCCCAGCCTGGTCTCCCTTAAGGAAAAGGGGCCCCCTCTGCCAGACCATACAAGGCTGCTTAAGACTGGGTACCTCCTGGAGGGAGAAGCTGTGAGGCAGCCAGGAAGAGGTGAAATGTGGCATTTCAGGGCCAGTGAGCTGAAGGGCTAATTTAAGAGGAAGAGTTTAGACCCTCCCCCAGGCCTGCAGAGCCCCGAGAATGAGATCTTGGGCATGTTGTTGCTTGGCGACCCCACTTTCCTCCAGCTAGTCTGTGGTACAGAGTGGACTCTCCCTTCCTGCCCAGATGCCCACTGGCCTAGCATCCTGGGCATTTGCCCAGCCTTCGTGGGGGAGGCTGGCCAGCCCTGACTGGAAGGTAGTATCTCGTGACATCCACAGATCCTGGCAAGGAGCCCCAAGGCTTCGGGCAAGAATGGATCTGTAGGTTCCAGGAAAGAGGCTTCTGTGGAAAGTGGAGCCACAGTGGCATTTCTGCACCTCAGGGATCAGACCACAGGCAAGCAGGCCCTCTGGGTGCCCGAGAAGTTCAGAATCGCATTAGCAGCACGCCGTCAGATCCATCTCCTCGCCTCCTCCTGAGAGGGAAACACTTAACACTCTCTGTCATGCTGCCGGCTAAGCTCTCCCCTGCTCTGGATTTGGTGCAACAACGTCCTGACCCGTGCACCCCACACAGCAACCCCAACACAAGACGTGACCAGGGATAGAGTGGGGTGATGCTTATGGGATGCCTGGCCTCGGATCAAATCCAAGGCAGAAAAGACCTGTTATCCCCTGGTCTCTGGGGGCCCAAGGGAGGAAAAGGGCAGGGGGTGACATCCAGACAGGGACGGCTTGAGGCAGGAACCCGAAAGATCCGGTGATCCTCTCATTCTTCAAGTGACCCTCCAGGGAGTCCGACAAGTAAATGAAAACTCCTATTACCACGGTGGAGTTTAAAAGCAAGCTACAGAACAAAATACAACATAGTGAGCACCGAAGGACTTCATTACTCGGTCCTGTCGTGGCCACTGCTCGGTGGGAATCTCAGACATGTTTGCTGCCCACAGAGTGGGGTCTTCTCTCTGTGGTCATTATTCCCTTTTTGTTTCTCTGCACGTGCAGGGTCTGTGGCTTCGGACTCAGTGTGGTCCTCCAATGCCCCCTTGCTCTGTGTTTGTTCTGAGTGTGGTGGCTCGCACACACCAGTGCAACTTGGAGTCATCTGGCCTGGGGGTAAAATGCATATTCCTAGGCCCCCTTAGGAGGGGATGATTTACTAGGTCTGAGGTAGCACGCAAGAAGCTGTCTTCCTACAAGCATCCCCGGGAATTCTGATGAGAGGGTCCTAGGAACCCTCTTTGAAAAGTACTGATGCCAGGGGTGCCTGGGTGGCTCAGTGGGTTAAAGCCTCTGCCTTCGACTCAGGTCATGATCTCAGGGTCCTGGGATCAAGCCCTGCATCAGGACCCTGCTTCCCCTCTCTCTGCCTGCCTCTCTGCCTACTTGTGATCTCTGTTTGTCAAATAAATAAATAAAAAATCTTAGAAAAAAAAAGGACTGATGTCAAAGTCACTGTGCAAGTGGGTTGGTTTCTAATGTTTTTCTATATAATACTGTAAGGAAGACTCTGTGGAAAGGATTTTCTTTTACATTATTTTCTTGAGACTTTTGCTTATGAGTAGGATTATGGAATCAAAGGACAGGAATGGTGTTGCAGTTTTCGCCGAATTAGTCTCATAGGGAGTCTGAATAATTGAACATTAAGTTTTGGCACTTAAATTGATTTTTATAACAATATCCAAGTTGCTCGAATCGCAAGTTCAAAATTTATAGTGGGGCTGTGCATTTTTCTAGGAAAGCTTTGTGTGTAAACTATCTGCTCACTTCCTTTCACTATTTACCAAAAGGGAGCAGGATACTGGCCTTTTATAGTTATATCAATTCCTTAGCTATTTTGGATAGAAAGCTTTATTTGCCACATGCATTTCTCTCTCTTCTGTGGCTTTCATTTTTGTGTTTGCTTTATTACATTCGGTGGCACAAAAGGCTTTTAAAAACACATTTGGATCCATCCGTCCTGTTCCTGCTATCTTTTTCATCAATAGTCAAAATGGTTTCTCCTCCTCGCAGTTGAAACACGCTTGCTTTTCCATTTCCTTCTCTGGCTTTTGAGGACCCATTTAAAATGCATTGTAGTGGACGGGGTGAAAAATCTGGATATAAGCTAATTCTGATTGATGCTGGTGTCTCGCCATATAGAGGATGTTTGTTAAGTAGTGACTTCCTTATGGCATCGTATGGATGCTTATTCCTTTTACATAAGTCCTTAAATAACTTCGATCTGTTTTTGCAGTCTATTCCTTTGGTCGGTTTTTCTTGTCTTTAACCTGATAGAGTATACTGATGGCTGTCCAGTTATTTTAGCTCCCCTGAAACATTTTTTTTGTTGTTGTTATTTTTGCCCATTCATACTCCAGATGAGTTTTACTACTTATTTGTTAAACACTGCAGTGCAGCTCATTGTGTCTTTAATTTATATTCTGTTGTAGACTTCACTTAGATTTCATAATCAAGATCAAGGTATAGCTCTTCATTCATTCATATTTTCCTTCATTCTCACTTTGAAATTTTCTTTGAAAAAAAAATCATTTATTCCAAGTTAAATGAATTCCCAAACTATTTTTTGTTGTTCTTTTTTTTTTTTTTCTCCAATGCAGAAAAGGCACCAACCATGTGTATTAAGGTTTGATCAACTGTTATCTCCTCTTTGTCTACCTTAGGACTTGGTCCCAACTAATTGCTTTTGGGGGGATGGGAAGACTATTCTTGTGACTAAGCCAGTTCTCTCCTTTCTTCTTTCCACACCATTCCTATTCTCATTCTCATGCTCACTAAAACAGAAGCATTTTGACCCAAGAGCCTTGCAGAAAAAATGATAACTCCCTCCTCCAACGCCCCCAGCCCAGCCACACTCGTTCTTGGCCTCAGCCAGCAAGAGTCTGAAAGCTGCTCCGAGGATTCATCCCCTTGTCTTTCTCCCCTTTTTCCCCCTCTCTGAAAGATGGGCAGAATCGCTCTGGCTCCACCTTCCTGCGTTAGGATATGGCCAGTTGAGGAGGACTCAGCCTGTTCTAGATGTACCAACTCTGTTTATTGAAAACCCCAGGAAGATACAGTGCACTGGGTTGAATAAGCATCCTTTCAAAACTTGTGCCCACCCAGGACCTCAGAATGGGAACTTACTTGGAAATATGGTCTTTGGGGATACAGTTAGTTAAGATGAGGTCAAACCTGGATTAGAGAGGACCCTAAATCCCATGACTGATGTCTTTATAGAAGGGAGAACAGAGACAAGGCAAACCCCCACACACGGGAGAAGGCCATGCCATGAGATAGCAGGCAGAAATCTGAGCGATGCATCTAGAGACTAAGGAATGCCAAGGACACCTGACAACCATCAGAAGCCAGGAGAGACCTGGAACAGATTCTCCCTCAGAGACTCCAGAAGGAACCGACACTGCCGGCATCTGGATTTCAGACTTCTGGCCTCCAGAACGGAGAGAATAAGTTTCTGTTGATTTAAGCCACCCAGCTGTGGTGCTTTGTTATGGCAGCCCTAGGAAGCCAATCCACATAGGACCCTTGCTCCCGCTGGAAAGCATCCCCAATGCTTTTAATTGTAGAATTATCTAAAACACAGAGAAGTGTCTTTGTAAACCTGCCCCAAAGCAGAGAATGAACAGTCTACTTTGGAATGTAAATACTTAAATGATGAGGTTTTTCCTGTTTTCTAACTGACTACGGTCTCTTTCTGTAGAAGGCAAACTATTTATGACATATTCCAAGTTCTAAAAACTCAGGAGTCCTTTGTCACGGGAGGTGGCACGGTGCAATTCGAAGGGTTTGGAAGGTGGGCTCAGACCACCAGGGTCTTAATCTTGGCTCTGCCATTTACTAGAAGCAGGGCTCTGAGCAAGTCATAGTCTCTTTGAGCTGGACTCCCAATCTGTAGAAGGAGAAAAGAAAAACTTGTGCCTAACATATTTTAGGAAGCTGTTCCTGGGATCTGATGAGATAATTTCTGGGAAATTATTGCTTAAACAGTAAAGCATTGGGCGGATGTTGCCAATCAATACTGGTTGCCTGTGAAGGGGGAGGAATCAGGTGGAAGGGTGGGAGGGAAATTTACTCCTCACTGTATCCCCTTTTGTTCCATGTAGTATTGAAAATAATATGTTAAAGAAAATTTCATGTGTACGGAAGAGGAAGAAGTAAATAAAGCTGTGTGTTTGGATCCCGCCTCACCCAAAGCGGACGTCTAGAGTGTGGGCACTGATGACCTGTGAGGGGGAGTCTGTCTCCCCCAGGCTTCTAGTGTGGGAGCTTCTGGGACACTATCCAGCTCATACCTCCTGAACTATTTTTGCCTTGTTCCTATTAACTCAGAGTTTGCAAACTAGAGTTGGGTGCTCAGGCCTGCCATGCATTTCACAGTATCTGATTTATCTTTCTGAAATCTAGAGGGAATAAGGGCCCTCTTGCTACGTGGTTAGGGCAAGCCATAGGTTTGTGTGTAAAGTCAACGACGTATTTGGGAAGACATTTTCCCAGAGCATTTTGAGCATTTGAGAGCATTCTATCAAGAGGCAGAACAAAAAGTGACAGCTTAGATTGGAGTCCCCAAGGAATCAGAATGGGAAGCTGAGCCTTGTGGTCCACTCAGTGACGTGCTCTGGCCCACCTCCCCCAGCAGGTGACCAGCAGGCCCTCCAAGGTCTTGAGGTCGCACTGGGTCCTTCCCCTTGCCATGTCTGACCCTGGCACTAGCCACTCACAGCCAAGACTCTTGTCACCACTGGCCTTCTCCAGTGCTCTATCCCCTCGACACCATCTACACTAACTGGTCAACCAGATACCCCACTTGTTTCTCCTCCCTGTCAACAGAGAAAGCGCTTCCTTCTTCCTTCTGTGGAGTGGAGGTCTGATAGCAAAGCCACCTGAGCCCTTCCACAGGAAGGCTCTGTCCTATAGCCCTCTCCTTCGGAGCACCAGAACATTCCCATCTGGCTATCAGCCATGCACCCGGTACAGGCTTTTGCCAGAACCAGGGCGACCAGGCCAGGTTCCTCGCGCACAGTGGCTTTCCTCTCCCTGATTTATTTCTTCTCCTGATTTATTCCCCATAACCTGCTCCAATTCTCATGTAGATGAATCCAAATTGTACACAGGATTCGCATTCTGTCTCTGGGTTGGATCCCTGTCATCTGAGGTATGTGGTTTTGTGGTGCACAGGAGGGGACAGACATGTAGGAATGGTGTCTGCCCCCCCTGGGCTGCTGTAGCTGAGCCTTGGCTCCAACCAAGACATCACACTGCTCTCCCCTTGCAAGAGTTTCATGAGGATGCTTGTGATTCCCTGACAGACGGTCATAGCTCAGAGCAGCAACTTTAGAGTCAAAGAGGCCTGGGTTCAATCCCAGCCCTGTAGCTTACCAACCATGTGATTTTTTGACCACGTTACTTGTCTCTCAGAATTGGTTTCTTATTTGTAAAGTACAGGACAGAGCTAGGTTATAGGAACGTTTGGTTAAGTGAAATAATGCATATCTAGGTGTGCTACGGCATGCTGTAAGTGCTTAATAGACACCAGATGCTATTGTTCTTATTAACAGAATAATCTGGTTTCTAGTCCTGGCTTCCACCAACTTGAGCTTTGTGAATTTAAGGGAGGTACTTCACCTCTGTAGACTTGTTTTTACATAAAATGAGAGGGTGGGTCTTGAGCCTTGATATGCCTTTTGGCTCTAGGATTCTACAATCCCTTTGACCTCTAAGGATTAATTCCACTTGCCACGAGAACCAACATTGGGATGATCAGATGAGGTGGCTGCCTATAGGGCAAGATGAGAGAGGCGGACGAAAGTTCAGCCGGCTTCTGCAAACCAAAGCCTGCCTCTCTCTCTCTCCCTTCTGGCCTAGATCCCAGGGCAGCAGTGGGGAGGAGCTGTGGGGAGCTTGTCTGTGGAGCAGACTGGTAGGTAACTAATACCGAAGGAAGGAAGGTCAGGCCCTTAGGACTACCTGAAAGCCAGATTCAGAGGTCTGAAGGAAGGGGAAGCACTTAACAGGGCAAGAGTCTGTCCCAGACTGAGCCAGTGAGAAAGGAGGCTGTGAGAGGCTGAATATGCAGTTTCCAGAGCTCTCTGAAGAGGCGATGTGTGCACTGGTTAAAAACCTAGCTTCAGGGCCAGATTGCCTTGGCTCTTCCACTTACCATCTAGCTGTGTGATCTTGGTCAAAGTACTTAACCTCTCTGGGCCTCAGATTCTCCATTTGGGAAACAGGGGTAAGACTCATAGTTCTCCCTACTGGGTTCTTGTGGGGAGTAAATGTATATAAGGACTTAGGAAAGTGCCAGGCATATGATAAGTGCCACATAAGTGCTGACTGTGAATATTTTTATGATATTGGGGAACAGGCTATCATCTGGGGCTTGGTACACTCAGGGCACCTTTGTGTGTAGGTGGGGGAGGGGCAAGCATCCCCATGCTGATCATGGAGGTCTGGGGCATGGGTGCAGCTCCTATAAGACACCTCTGGAGACTCCCCAGAAATAGCGGGATCATTCAAAATGTCTCTTGCACACAACAGTGGTAGACTGTGCCAGAAAAATACAGTGCCTTATAGTTACTATAGCTCCTCCATGCAGGGGCTTAAGGAAACTAAGTTTACACCATCATTGTTAGGGTTCAAATCCCCTCAAGGAGGAGTATTCTTGGAAGGCCTAAATAATAAATTGTCTTCAGCCATGCGGTGCAATTGAGTTTCTCAAATGAGCCAGCATTTTAGCATGATCTGAGGGAATAAGAACTAAAATTGGATGGGGCAGGTCAGTCCTACCACGAGCTCTGTGTGGGTAGGGCCCTGGGTGGCAGAAAAGAAGTTCTCAGTGTGCTTCGGGTGTAATGTGAGGATTACAGAGAGTGAGGAGGGAAGCACTGGACAAAGGTGTCCTGCTTCAGCTTTGTCTTGGAGCCCCTGGGTCCCTGGGTCTGCAGAATTTGCATGGCCACAGCAAGTGAGGGCTGCCACTTTTGCCCTCCTCCCCTGGTGGACCTTACTTGCCAGGGGTAATGCTACTGGATGGAGCGTGGCTGCCTCCTAGTGGCAACTGGGCAGAAGTTCTCTTAACAGGGCAGACAGGAGGAAGATTTAACAAAAGCATTTGGATAGTGCCTTACAGTTATAAGGCACTGTCACAATTATGAGGGTGTAGCTTTTCTGTTTGAGGATGTCCCCCACATCCCCCATAGTCTTCAGCCACCTCAAGCATATGCACTCCAACCCCTCCCCAGCCACCACCTCCAACACCCCACCCTTCAGTTTCCCTTGACTCGTCTGATTTATCCTTTTAGGAGAGAGTCCGAGCCCGAAATAAGGGAGGACCGGTGAGCTCCGACTCCTCCAGGGCATTGGGTCCTTTCTCTAGCCAGAGGACTAGAGCGTGTGGCTGGAAAAATGACAGCCCCTTCCACTGGATTTGTGCACACTCTCCCATCTTCACACGCCTGGACCCGCCTCAGGCCTAGAGCCGCTCTGAGCTGCATTTGATCCCCAGCTACAAGCCCAGGAGTCTTTAGACTTTCAGTTCCCCTTAAAACCCGACTAGCCGCCGCCACTCCCTTGCCCAAACCAGCACACAATCGGCCCTTTCTCTGCTGCTACGGATACTAGTCTCACTTGGCCATTTGAGAGGCTTACCAGCTGTTCCTAGAGCAAAGGGGGCAGCAGGTAATGAAACCACCAACAGGGCAAGTTACAGAGGGTCCCGCACTTCCGAAGGTTGCACAGTCATAGCCCCCCCCCGTCTTTGTTTCCTAACTCTGCTGAGATCATGGGAAACCCCAAGGGGGAGGCTGCCATCCCCTTCCCTCCTCCAAAGCTTCGCCCAGATGCCATCAGACCTGACAATAGTCTCCCTCGTGTGGAGAATATCCTAGTGACTATTGTTCTGATTATCTTTCCACAGGAGAAGGTAATCTGAGTCATGGTGAGTATTTTGAATGTTTGATGTGGAGTGTGTTTTGGTTTTTGATGTGTTGAGAAACCACTTAGAGATGGTTTCTTTGGGGCAGCATAAGCCAGCCATTAAAATGGTTTCATTTGCAGTATTAAACTTTGTTTCCCCAGGCAAGACAAAGCTGTTGAGGCTGTTGGGATAATGTCCTTCCTTTCCAAATAGGGCTTGGGAAGAATTAAGGCAAGGAGAGGGAGGATAAAGTGGAGGGGGCTGGGCCTTTTCTGATGGGCAACAGCTGAGTCAGGACAGTGGGGGACTGACTTCCAGGCACGAGGTGGGATCACAGCAGAGGGCACCTTCTTTCTGATCCAATGGCACCCCAAGAGCCAACCCAATTCTCTCAGCTTTACCTCTCCTGGAAGCCTCAGCAGGTGCTCTGCTCAGGCAGGTCGTGACCCAAAAAAGAGAGAATGCCTGATGCTGAGAATGGACATGAGGAGAAGAGGGAATTTGGTTCCGCTCCCTTCTCTCTTGGCCCAATATTTGAGCTTCTCTCCCCTGCCGGCTATTGGTATTCGATTCCATAGGACCATAATAGGTGAGACTAGAGAGGAGCTAATTTAAAGCCTTTAATTCCTCCAACGACTGCAGGAATCATCAGAAATACCCACCAAGGATTCATTTGCACTTGGATGCTTCTGAGGAGAGTGACAGCCACACACTCACCCTCTCTGGAAGGAAAGAACACCCTGGGAAGGAAACCTTGGGACCTACAGGAAGCTGTGTTGGCAAAAAACCCTGCGCCTACACCCTTCCCTTTTTTTTTACAGCTCCTTAACAACTATGCCAATATTTGCCACAACTCGCTCCCTTCTCCTCTCAGATTTACCACTTCCTGTTTCCTGGGCTATGAGCACGTCCACTTTCCCTCTGAGTTCCCCAGTTCTGGCAATGGACGCAGTACCCTGTCCCACCCTGCCCCCTCCCCACCTCCCACTCTTGGCCACCTTCAGGGCTCCCCGCTTCTGCAAGCACCATGGCTACCCCAACTGTGTTAGGGGCTGGTGGAGGACATTCTCCAAATAGGGTCTGTTAGCAAAATGCTGGTTGAGGAAGTTACTGGGGAGGGGGACTCCTAGACGAAGAACTAACTGCAGAACCATGCCGTAACTACGACCCTAGAGGCTGCTACAGATGGCCACTTCAATTTTTTAAATTCAATCTTGCAAACAAATACCCTCACAGTCCCTTTTTGTCCCTTTCCTTCCTGCTGGGGACACTGTTTTGAGAGAATGTGATGTTCACTGTGGTGGCAACAAATATGTTGATGGGGACGGGGCAGAAAAATGGGGGAAGCCTGGCTTTTGATGGCAGCATTGAGCCCTTGAGTGAACTCTGGGATCACCTACCTTCAGACTTCTTTTTAAGTAGACAAAAGCATCTCCCTAGGGTTTAAGCCACTGTTGGTGGACTTTTGGGTTACTTCCAGCCCAAAGCATTGTAACTGATTTTCTCCCATGTATGAGAGGAGTTAAGGGTGACTTAGGGACGGACTCATCACATCCTGGTGGTCAGTCGGGGCAGACTCAACTTCCTTGTGGAAAGGGGCAGAAAGCCCCACGGTGGATGGACCCACTTCACCTTCCTTCATCGAATGGAGTCAGCCTGTACTTATGGCGTGGCACCTGTGTGTCAGGCACAACGGGTAGTCACTGTGGCTAACGTCAACAAAACCGCACACAGTCCTGGTTCTCATGAAACTTAGAGTCCAAAGAGGGAAGAGGACATTAATCAAATAGTAATCCTAACAAATAAATAATCAGGAGCTGAGCTAAATACTTGGAGGAGAGGAGCGGCTGCAGTGAGAACATGCAATACAAGACATACGATATAAAGCCTGGGAGACAGAAAGACATCCTTGAGAACGTGATCTTGAAACTGGGAGCTGGGGGCGCCTTCAACAGGAGGTCAAAGGCAGAAGGGGGAGAAGACAGAGAGCTACAAGACCCAAGGGTGCAGCCCTGGGGGCAGAGGGCCCTGTAGCTGATTGCTACCTTGATTCAAGGACTACGACAAGGACCCGGTGGGTAAAACAAATGGGCTCCTCAAGAAGTCTGCTTCATTACAGACACATAAGGAGGGCACTGGGTCGTTCCAGAGCCTGGGCCTGACTCGCACCGGTCACCTACACTAGGTCTCCCTTCCCTAAGTGCCTCTGACTTTCTCACTCACAAGTATGGCATTCTCTCAAGCAGCTCCTGGTCATGAGAGACATACGCGCTGTTTTCCACTAGGCCTACTTCCCAGAGACCTTGGCATCCTAGGTGACAGACTTCCTAGCCAACTCCACTTCCCAGAGCCAGAAATGTCCTGACCAGGCCATGGCCAAGAGAAACACCCGGGGCACTGCCAAACATTTCAGCTCTGGAAATGTGCTGCAGACATGCCTTCCCTTGTTCACTCACTCTTTCATTCATTCATTTCATTCAGAAGTCACCAGAGCTCGGAGCCTCTAGCCTACTTCTTAGAAGATATTATATACTATTCAATAAACCTCTGAAGTTATGAGACCAAAATTTGGAGTCAGCCTGTACAACTTTGGCAAGTTACTTATGTTTCCTCACCTGCAAATGCAAGGAATAACAGCCCATACTTGGAAGGCCACTGGGATTAATGGATGACTTAGCACAGTGCCCCCAGTACGGCAACTCTCACTCTTAGTATTTCTACTAAGCTGCTGAGACACACAGGGCTGTGTGTCTCCCCAACTCCAGGGGCAGCTGGAGGGAGCTGCAGAAGAGAGGGCCCAGAGGTGGGTCTGAGAGAGAAGCAGGATCCTGCTGGAGAGGGAAGTAGGAAGGACTGTTCTGAGAGGACAGTGTTCTTGCTCAGTCCTTGGGGCTACCTGAAAGGGCAGACAGCCTGAGTCTCACCCATTGATTCCTTCCTAAGCCAATTATGAGACCCCAGGTTGGAGGGGGGGCTGGTAAGAGGGAGAGAGGGAAGGAAGAGGTAGCCATGATTTGCATGAGTGAGGTTGCCAGATATTGAATTCTGGACAAACAAGTTATCACTGTAACAATCAGGAAATCGATAACAGAAAAATTGCAGGTTTTAAGAATTATGGCCATTATTACTATTTTATTTGTCACTATGAAGACAAGAAGATTGACAGTGGATTTCTGAGGCTGTTCTGAGAACCGGACCAGCTTCTCACTTCCTATTACAAGTTGGGGTAAGCCATGCTGTGCCTTGTCTTTCGAGAGACCCTGGTCTTGTGTTATTGGTGACAAATTTCATCAGACTCTAAGCAATTTATAGAATAGCTTCTGGAGATGGGCACCCTGACAGACATTAAGTGGTACTGAGGGAGGAGATGGAGACACTACAAGGAGCAGACCAAGAAGCAGACCAAGGGCACCTGTGCTGTTCCCGAGTAATTCTAGGCTCTTACCAGTGGGCTCAGAACACACAGCCCAGAAGCCCAACACGCGACGGATTCCATGGTTTGGGCTGTGTTCTTGCAGGGCCAACCTGCACCCATCCAGTCTCGACACAACCCCCCAGTACTTTTCTTTTTTTAAATTCATCTAGCCAACGTATTGGACATCATTAGTTTCAGATGCAGAGTTGCATAGAACACCTAGTGCTCATCATCCCCTCAGCATTTCTGAGAGTGCGATGTTATTTCCCTGCCATCTACCCCTCCCCACCCCATCAGACAGTTGAGTAGACAGCCCAGAAGAGCCCTGGCCTACATGTCCGGAGGTTGGAGTGTGACCTCAACAAGTTGTCCCACTGACCCATCATTTATTCTCTGAGCTCTGTGAAGCTCAGTTTCCTCCCCTGTAAAATGAAGATTGGACTACATAAGGTCTAACAGCCCACGTGTTCAGGGAGAGGATGTCTGGGGCTGAGCAATAGTGATCACTAACCTTATCAAGAATTTACCACCCAAGTGATATCTTAGTGCTTTATAGGCTAACCTTTAATCCTCTCTACAGCCCTGTAAGGCTCAGACACAGGGCTCTTTTAACAGTCTGCTGTTGATGCTTTGAAATTCTTCATTTTTGAAACAGAAGTCTCCCTTTTCATTTTTTATTGGATCCTGTAAACTGTGTAGCCAGTCCTGAGCTCAAGGTCTCCGCTTTACAGAAGCTGAGTAACCCTGTGGTTCCCAACCAAGGGCAGAGGCAGCACCTGGGAGCTGGCGAGCAATGCAGCGTCCCAGGCCCAGCACGGCCTTCCAGAGTCAGAGTTGCACTCTAACAAGGTCAGGGGCGGAGTCTGCGGTCTCCATCAGTCTGTTATTTTCTTCCCTGCCTGCACTTAACTGCAAACGTAGCCTTAATTGAACATGAAAGATCTCAATTTCGGATCTTCAAGCGAGTTTCACCTTGCTTGTGGAAGGTGTGCTTCTGAGGGCCCCCAAATCTTTGACCAGCGTGGGCGGGCAACCCCAAAGGCTGTCCGAAGAGCCCGCTAATTCAGAAGTTGCAAAGGCTCCGGTCGGGCCTCCCGCAGGCGCTAGCGTGCCCGCAGGACTTGCTGGAGACCGCGGCGCGAAACTTAAGGAGGCACGCGCTTTCAGGTGTGGACCCGGCACCTCCACGACTCCGAGGGCCTCCTTAACCGTTGAGTCCTCGCCTCCTGCTCGCCCCGCCTTAGTCTGACCAGGTGTACTTGGGCCTCTTCCAGCAGCCGGTGCCCGAGACCTCGGTGCTGCGCCCGCCCACGCTTTTCAGCATTGGGAACGCTTAGAAGCGCGGGGCTCGTGTCCCTCCAAGCTCTGGCTGGAGCTCCTCGGTACCGGCAACTCCCGAAGGGGGAGTGCGTGATGGCTCCGACTGACGGCTCAGCTCTCACACCCTCTCTTAGCATTTTTAACCTCGGGAATTCCGCAGCAACCCCCTACTCCTCACTTGCCCCTAAGGTCACAGCTCTCCCTCGGGGATTGTTGGGGCAGGCTTCGCCCTCCTTTAATCTCCCCAGCAGCCGGCTCCACCTAGCAACAGATAGCCTCTCCCCAGGGCGGAGCTGGGTGTGTGGGGGCTGGGGACGTTTTTACGCCCGCCCGCCTGAGTGCAGGTGGCAGACCAGGCTGGAGATTGCCTCGCTCCCCTGAATTCCGCTCCAGCCACAACACCTGGGAGAGGAAAGGGATTTCCGCTCCCCAGGCCCCCCAATCCCCGCAGCTGTCGGGGAGATTTCCTCCTTTCTTTCCTTCCCTTCCTTTCTTCTTTCTCCCTCTCTTCCCTCCCTTTCAAGATTTTTATTTATTTGAGAGAGAGAATGAATGAGCAGGGGTAAGGACAGAGGGAGAAGCAAGTCGACTTCCCGCTGAGCAGGGAGCCTGAGGGACCCTGAGATCGCGACCTGAGCCCAAATCACAAGCTTCACGGATTGAGCCACCCAGGTACCCCAAGAGCAAAGATTTCTCAAATGAGGCTTCTCTGACCCACAAACCGGAACCTTCTGGGGATGGGCACGGTCCCTGCTACTTTCGTATGAAATAGAAGGTGCCTGCTGTGGGCAAAGGCAGTCTTGCTGGGATGTGTCCTGGCAAGTGGACAGAGGCTTTAGGTGAAGAAAAATGCAGCCTCCCTTTGGGGAATGCAGCTCCGAGTTGGGGGCCTGTGTGTGGAGCATGGCAGTCGCTCAGGCTCTTGGCTCCGCTTTGCCCTCTTTACGGAGTAGGCAGGCAACGTGCATTGTTAGGAAGCCCTGAGTGGGGGCTGGGGCTGGTAAAAGCCCTACAGGTGATTCCAGTGATTGGCCAGGTGGGAGCCTCTGAGGCCCCAGAGCAGATACCACCAGATGTGTGACACAGTGGCCAGCATGTGGCACCATGGCCACCCCCTTCTTGCTGGGGTTCCTCAGACTTTCCTAGGTCGAGTTTCTAGAGTACCCCCCTTTTTCTTTTTTACACAAAATAAGCAAAAAGAGGGGCACCTGGGTGGCTCAGTGGGTTAAACCTCTGCCTTAGGCTCAGGTCATGATCTCAGGGTCCTGGGATTGGGCTGTGTGCTCAGTGGGAAGCCTGCTCCACTCCCCCACCCCCTCACCCCCCTCCTCTCTGCCTATTTGTGATCTCTGTCAAATAAATAAATAAAATCTTAAAAAGAAAGAAAGAAAGAAAGCCTAACCTCCAGGAATAACATTTAAGGAAGGGAGGGGAAGAGGGATGGGGGAGGAGAAGGAGGGGAGGGCCCTTATCTATATTGAACAGGTCCAGTTCTTTCTGCTATAGCCAGCTGAGTCATGAGACATCCTGCCGCCCCCACTCCTGTCCACAGGACAACTGCCACAAGCATTTCTCCTTCAAGACTGCCTTCTAGGGGCTAGGCAGGGTTGAGGGCACTGCTGGGGAAGCAGGGGGTCTGGGCTGTCCCCTGACCAAGGGCTGGCTGAGCACCCTGGAGAGGGGGACAGGACTCTTAAGGAGTTTCAGCTTTGCCTGCAGAGCAGGGAGGTGGGTTTCTGGGTGTTCATGAGAGGGCACTCCACCCGTCCATGCCAGGGAGGGTTCCAGGCTGGGCAGTGCTGGCATTGCCCTGTAGACTCCTTGAGCTTCTGAGAGGCAGCTGAGTGGCGAGGTGGGCGTATGAAAGAGCTTTTACTAGTCACATCTGGTAGCAAACAACCCTCCCCCAACCTCAGAGTTGACAACAACAAAGGCCTACTTCGCACTCACTTGGGCTGTAGTTCTCTTCCCAAGTTGTCTGTATTCCCGGACTCAAGTTGAGGAAGCAGTTCCTATTTGGGCCATGCCAGGCTTGTAGAAAGAGCAAAGGTGTAACCAGGTGATGGTGCTTAAATCTTCAGCTGTTTTATGCAGCCGATCATCCATTGGTCAAAGCAAGTCACATGGCCCATCCTGAGTCAAAGGGTCTGGGACATATGTTTCTATCACAGGCAAAAGGCAGCAAATAATTGGGAACAAAAATGTAATGTACCCCAGTAGGCCCCCTGATTTGGGCCGGGGGGGATTCCTTCTCAGGAAGAAAGAATATCCTTGGGCCAAAGGAAACAGTGCAAAGTAGGGAAAGAACAAGGCTTGGAGTCAGATGGGTCTAGATTTTAACCTGGACTGAGACATGTACTAGCTTTGTGATGTTGGCCAAGTTATTTAACTCCTCTTAATCTTCGTTTTCATCTACAGAATGAATATAGTACCTAATTCACAGGGAATTTTTGAGGATTAGATGAGATGATATACACTACATCTTTGGCACATAGTAAGAACACAGTAAATATAAACTCTCCACTATTCTACCCACTACCCAGCTTTGCATTTTATCCATAACTATGGGGTACTTACTACCAATACTCCTACTGACCTCACAAGGTTGGGATCAAATGGAAACAAGGTAATTTCTTGCGTCCTACTGTGTGCCAGGCACCTTGCTAGACAATTTACTTTCATGATCTCATTTATTTTGCCCAATCACCCTGTGAGGTACATACTTTATTACCCTGTTTTACAGATGAGGAAAATAAGGATCAGAGAGGATAAGTAACTTGCCAAATTTCCTGCAGTGGCCAAAACAAAGCTCGAAGATTCCAGAGCTCACATTCAAAAGCAATGCTTTTCAAGAGTGGTCCATCTGGTACCGCTCTATGACAAGAACAGAATAGAAATTGAGAGTGTTTGGAAACTTTTATGAGCAGAGCATTGCCATGACATTCAAGTGCACGATCAATGGTCTCATTTCACTGAATGAATATAGTGGAGTTTAGCTGATGCAGAAATCTCTGGCAAGCTGCCTGTGGTAGAGGCTACATTTTAGTTAAGCACAGTAGGACCATGCAACAGTCCACAGTAGGACTCATGGGAAATAAAAAACACTGGTCCTCACCACAGATGGGTGTGAGCAGCATTTTGTGTTGGTGGGCCTGCCATGGCAGCTGTGGCGGGCCCTGGGGATATTCATGGTTCATCAAAAGGCTACTTTGTTTCACTGATGTGTAGAGCCCAAGGGCAGGGTCTGTGCATTGCTCATGGCACCTGGTTTGTGCTTTGTACACAGGACATACTTGATATGAGTCTCCAGCTGGGTGAATGAATGGATGAATGAAATGATGGATGATGAATATGTTTCTGGTTGTAAGAGGACAACTTGATGGAGGGCTTTGGGCAAAGCCAGGAACTGGGCAGATTTCTCTTCCCAATTCCCAATTCTTTTTCAGCTTCCTATACTTCTAGCTCTCCTCTCCTTCCTCTTGTTGTCTCTGTCCACACTTTTAAGTGCCTTCGAGTGCTCTCCCGGCTGCCCAAGACCCCACATGCCCTCCTTTTCTCTCACTGCCCTCCTTCCTGGCCACTTCTCAGTTCTGAGTCTGTTCCTGGGTGGAGCTCCTCTAGCAGGCTGTCCCCGGATAAAGATCACACAGAGCCTACACATCCGGGAAGAGGCTCTGCTCCCTCTGATAAAATTGGCCAAAGTTTCTAAAAATACCCCAGGTAATGTTGATGTAGACACCTGAGACTGCCATTATCATATGCTACAGGTGAAGGCATCTTGTGGTACACTTCTAGAAAGCAGTTTGGTGAAGTGTATCAAGAATTTTTTTTTTCTTTTAAGATTAATTGATTTATTTGAGAGAGAGAGAGAGTTTGCAAGGGTGGGGGTCAGGAGGGGCAGAGGGAGAGGTAGAGAGAGAAAGAATCCTTATGCAGACTCACACTGAGCGCAGAACCCAGCCTCAGTCCCAGGATCCTGAGTGGAAACCAAGAGTGAGCCACTTCACTGACTGAGCCATCCAGGCACTCATGTATCAAGGATTTTTAAACTTTATATCCTTTAACCTAAAAGCATGCTTTAAACATTTATCCAGGGTGCCTGGGTGTCTCAGTCAGTGAAGCGGCTGGCTTTTAGTTTTGGCTCAGGTCATGATCTCAGGGTCATGAGATTAGCCCAGACTCCCCAGCGGGGAGTCTGCTTAAGATTCTCTCTTCCTTTCTCTGCCCCTCCCCTTGTTCGAGATCTCTCTCTCTCTAAAATAAATAAAATCTTATAAAAAAAACCCCAAAATTTATCCAAAATAATAAGTGATGTGGTAGAATGTTTATGTATTGGGGGTATTTATCATAGCATCATTTATACAGAGAAACAGGAAATTCAGCTTAAATGGAAACGATGAAATACATTATGATACAGGTATAAAGAAATGTTATCCAACCATTAAAATTATGCTTTAAAAAATAAAATTATGTTTTTGAATTACTTTTAATGATCTGCTAAGATGATTATTAGCTATGATAAGTGGAAAAAGACAATGTTCAAGAATTTTTATTTTTTATTTTTTTAAAGATTTTATTTATTTATTTGACAGACAGAGATCACAAGTAGGCAGAGAAGCAGGCAGAGAGAGAGGAGGAAGCAGGCTCCCTGCTGAGCAGAGAGCCCGATGCGGGGGCTCGATCCCAGGACCCTGGGATCATGACCTGAGCCAAAGGCAGAGGCTTTAACCCACTGAGCCACCCAGGCGCCTCAAGAATTTTTAAATAATAATATATGTGCATAAGTAAAAATACTTATCTGCCTGGATAATGGGATTTGGGTGGTCTCATCCTTTTTTGGTATTTTCTAAATTTTCTCTAATGAGCACAAAAATTATTTATGGCCAACAAAAAACCATAGAAAACATTGTTTAAAGCTTTTTTGGCTTTGCAGACAGAACTCTTTCCAGCCTGTATAGTTACTCCCTGATGGCAGTCCTGCTCTGGGGCAGGACACTGCTGAAGGAAGTGCGCCTGCATTTGCAGAGAGCTAGCCTTGAAGTGCTTACACTGTTAGCCTGTTTTCTGGTCCTGGTATTGCCACTAACTGGCTCTGAGACCTTGGACAAGTCATTTTATTTCTCTGGCCTTTGGGAGTCCTCATTTATAAAATGAAGTGTCTAGATTGGATGATTTAAGGGTTAGATTCTGATTCTGTGATTCTGATACACTCATTAAGTCAATGTATTCATTGTAAGACTCCATGATTACCTTTCTCCATGGTGTGTTAAACAGTGGATTCTTATTTATAGCTAAACGAACGACTCTCTAATGGTGGAATTTCACACTGGGCTATATGAATTGACTACACCCAAACTGACCATATAGCTCCCTACAAGTCACACATTCTAGATATTATCTGACCTTCTGAGAGAGTCAGGGATCCTTCCACATTAGTCTAAGCCTTGAGAGAGAGGGGAGTGGTGTCTGCCTGGAAGAGCCAGATAAGCTCTTGTGTTCTGAGCTTCCTTCCCCTTCCTTCTCCCTTTCCTGAGTCTCAGCTATTCACCAGTGTCTGCTTCCTCTGTCTTCATCCTCTTCCCTATGGTTATATCGAGCTTATGTCAGTGTGGCTCCCTGGTGGGCTGGTGGCTTAGCCACTAAAGCTGGGTGAGGAAGGAGTGTGACTCATGCCCTGAGTCTAGTGAGTCAGACTTGGGGGGGGGGGGGGGCTGGACCAGGGGCTTCCCTAGGACAGGAAGTAGGTTATGTATGCAGGAGATGAACAGAACATACCTGGAGCCAAAGAGGATAAGAATTTCCCATTCTATCCTCTCATGTCTTAGGTTTGAGCCCAGCAAGATTTCAGAGCTCATAGGAGACTTTCCTCCTCATCCCAACTCAAGAACTGAGAAGCAAGTGCATCATGATTAACATCCTAGCTTGTGTGACCTTGGGCAAGTTATAACTGCTTTTGAGTTTCAGTTTCCTTTGCTGGGGGGGAAAAAAAAAGGATAATAAACTCATTTAATGGAATTGCTGTGGATTAAATAAAACCTAACACACCCACTACAGACCTGGCTTCAGAAGGTGAGTCTATGTTCATTCTGAAATGGTGCGAAAGCCCATTGCTTTTGGACTCATTGGGAGATGTGAAGTCAGTCAGTGAGAAGACTGAAGTAGGGCTATTTCCAGGGCAGGAGTGTCCGTTGTGGTTTGGGAATTGGCCCCAGGCTAGTTCTGAAATGCAGCCTGGGGTACTTCCTCCTGCCTGAAACGTTTCTTTCCTTCTAGGCTCTGAGGCCTTTCCCCTTCCCGGTGAACAGTCCTAAGAGGGCTCTTCACACACAGTGCAAACAATGAACAAGCTGAATGTGTCCTAAGGATTACTAGACAGAATCAGTATTACTATGTTTCCTCTTGTTTCAGACTCCAATCTCTCATTTAAAATTTTGATATTTTGTTCATCTTGGATTTTTTGCATTATTTTTGATTTTCAAAAATATTGAGTTAAAATATAATTTATCTAGATTGCGGAGTTCCTTGCATTCCCTTAAATTCTGCCCCTAATGATGGAATATCTCCAGCCGTAGCTTTTTTAGGGGGCTGGGGGGGTGGGAGGGTGTATTTTGGAAGCAATCTGTGCCTGCTTCTTTAAACCTGTGACCTTTTCTGCGGATGGGAACTTTGCTCCTTGCCCACCAGAAGCCAGGATGAAGTTCCCACCTAGCCTGGTTCCATCCAGTCTCCCACCGGCATTTCCACTCAGCTCAGGGGTGACTCCGAATTCCTGAAAATCCTCTGTTCCGTTTAATTCCGTAAACATTATTCAAGGGCCAGGCAGGCAGCTGGTTAAGGCTGGGGCGGGCGAATATGGGCGCAGACCGGACAGCCAGAGGCGCCGAGCGCGCTGGGGGCACCTGGATGGGGCACCTGGATGGGGCACCCCGCCTCCCGGAGGCGACCCATCAAGGGCAGGGCGCTAAGAGCCGGTAGATTCTGTGCGCGGAGGCCTCCCCGCGGACCCTAGCGCACCTTCGCGGAGGCATCCGCGTCAGAAACCCAGACCTGGCATGACTTCCTGCCCGGGAGGCCCCGCGGCCTCCGGCTCTGGACGCTCGCCAGGCAGGCGCCGCCCGCGCGGGTTCCGAGGCTCCTCCTGGGCGCAGCGCGCGCGGGAGGCGCGGGAGGCGCGGGGACAGCGCACCTGGAGCGCCCGCAGGCCCGCTGGCGCGCGCGGCGACATGGAGGACGGCGTGCTCAAGGAAGGCTTCCTCGTCAAGAGGGTGAGCGCGCGGGAGCCTCCCCGGACACTGGCCCGGCGGCCCGCGGGCGGGTGCTCCCGGAGCCGAGTTCCCTGCCCGCGCCGGACGGCGGGCTCGGCTGGCCGGTGGGGGAAGGGGGAACGGGGCCGTCCGGGGACCGGGTTAGGGGGCTGGCGGGGGCCGTCCGGGGACTGGGTGGGAGGGCGGCTTCGGCTGGAACAGAGCGGCAGAGGCACAGACAAGGAGGAGAGGCCCGCTTGGCCAGCGGTGTGGGGTGGGGGGCGGCACCTGAAGCGGACATCCTAGTTAAAACAACTTGGGGAGATGGGGCGAAGACCGTATTTAAATTTGCTGTATTAACGCGACGACCTAAGTGCGCTCTGTGGCTCGCAGCGCCCATCTCGGCGTCACCTCCCGTTCTCCGCACAGTGAGCCCTGGGCAAGGAGGCAGCCCAGGCTGCTAAGCACTTAGGGTGTTCCTCGATCCCCGGGCGGCCCGCACGTGGAGCACCGCATTCCTCCCTCTCCCCAAAGGAGAGACAAAGTTCAAGGAGGTGAATTAAACTGTTTGCTAAGGATCTGGGAGCTCGTGGGTGATGGAGCAGGTGCAAACCCACTAAGGTTGACTCCAGGCCTTGATCTGTCCCCCGCAGGTGGGTGGTGGTGTCACTGAATGACAGACCGCTGGCCCCAGACCTCAGGGCTAGTAACAACCCGGACACAACCTCCATCCTCAGTCCTTGCCCATGGCCCACGTGGCCTTTCCCCCAGCTAGCCAGAGTCCAGACAGACACAGAACACACAGATCAAGGTGGAAAATGAACCAAAGAGCAGTAGCAAGAGGAAGTTCCGTATTTTAAAGTTCTTTGAACATTGATATTGACACTAAGGATTTATACTAACATAACAGCAGAGCATAAAATCCGGGGTTGAGCCTTTGGGTTCTTCTGCTGAGACTGTAGCTTTGGGAAGGAGATGGATGAAGGGGGATGAAGGGTCTCCCCCTTGCATGGCCTCCCCCCACCACCAGAGTAGCCCCCAAGCCTCCAGTGGCTTTCAGGTCAGTAGGTAATGTAGTCATGTTGTGTTGCACATTATTTGATATAGGAGGGCGGGTGTGTTGTTTGCTCGAAACTGTTAGCAGGCGGCGTAGCAGGAGGCTGATGTTGGATCAAGGGTCAGGCTGGACATGGTGATTAGAGCAATAAGCTGATTCTCAGAGAAACAACCTGTGGGAGGGCTTCCACACCTCCCACTGTCCTGTGGCTCATGATATGGGCAGGGAGGTTGGTGGGCATCGTTGATTGTCCAGACAGCTCAGCCCTTGTTGCTGGGGTTCCCTTACAAGGTTCCCACCGCCCCCAGTACCACCACCATGCAGACTCAGGGAAGGCGAGAGGGAAGAAAGGACATGAGTTCTCTTTGGGCTGGCCACCCAGTCCTGGCTTAGTGAGTCCAGTGTGCGGGGAAGTGAGGACAGTCAACAGATCTAGCCCCAAAGCCCACAGCAGAGCCCTGACTGGCATGGGGATAGCTCATTCCAACCAAACCCAAAGATGGGAGTATGGAGGCTGGCCCGAGGCCAGGGGAAGCCACACCCTTTCCTGCCAGGTGAGGGACCTGGCCCCTGGCTTCTGCTCACAGTTCCCTGTTCCCTCTACCCATCCATCTCAGCTTTCTCTCCCCCTTAACCCCTTTCCTCCTGGGTGGCAACAGCAGCTCTGTGTCTGCTGGAGAAGTTGCGGGGGTATGGCCGTGGGATTGGTAGATGTAGGAGGGTTTACAGTCCTGGGGGGAGGGCAGGGCCTGAGCTGGAAGCCCTCAGTACAGAACAGTCATCACCGCGAGGGTGAAGCAGGAGACGGGCAGGGGCAAGATGGATTTGGCTCTTGCTCTGGCCCAGACACGAAAGAAGCAACGCTCCAGGCAAAATGCAGGGCACTCACTTGGCCTGGCTTTAAAGGGGGGGGGTGAGGGGGAAGGAAGCGGGATCAGTACAGGCAAGATTGCTCTTCCTTTAAGAAGACGCTGAAGCCCTTCAGGTGTTGCTGCCTGCTCACACCTCCCATGACCCTCTTAGAAAATGACACGGCAATGTTAACATGCTTTGGCCTAAAAAATCTCCTTTGTCAGACTCTATGCCAAGGAAATAGCATTAAAGCTTTTGAACAAAGGGTTATTTTAGAGTGAAGAAACTGGAAACTACTGTCCCCACCAATAAATGATTAAGTATATTATGGTTATGCAGATGTTTAAAATACTTATATGATAACCCAAAGAGTAAAAATACACAAGGTATTAGGAAAAAGTAGGCATAGAAGAAAAAAATCTAGAAGGAGTTCTGCAGGCTAGAAGTCTGAAATCAAGGTGTTGGCAGGGCCTTCCCTTCTCTGAACACTATTGGGGAGAGTCCTCCCTTGCCTTTTTGCTTTGGTATTTACAGGCTCTAAAAGAAAAACCCAGCTTTTGCCTTCTCCTGTAGGGAAAAACTTTGTTTCTCCCTATTGTTGTTTCTTTATCCTGTGCCTCCTTTACTTTTACCCAGTGTGTGGAGGTTTCTCTCCACAGCAGGTGATTCTCTGGGACACCAGCTGCATGTCTTACCATTTAATTCAATTCTGACACTTTCAACCTGGAGAAAGCATCACATCCCACAGGTCAAGGGATCAGTTTCCCTGACTTAGGGTCCCACCACCTCCACCCCCCCACGCCCATAACTTCAGACATTAGTCACAAGCCTGGGTTATCACTTGTGCTTCTGACCAACGGACTAGTTGTTTGGATAATTGTTCAGATGTTCCAATGACCTCCTTTTCCATTTCAGTTAATTTGGTACAGTGGCTCACAGAAGTCAGGGAAACACTTCCATTTGCCCGTTGACTAAAGGCTATGATAAAGGACACAGATGAGCAGCCAGCTGGAAATCTGTGTAGGGCAAAGAATGTGGGAAGAGGTGCGGAGCTTCTGTGTCCTCTCAGGGCACGTCAGTCTCAGTACCCATGTATTCACCAACCCAGAAGTTCTCTGAACCCCATACTTTAGGGTTTTATGGAGACTTCATCACAGAGGTGTGATTGATCATTAACTCCATTTTCAGCCCTTCTCTTCTCTCAGGAGAATCAAGCTTCTAATTGTGGCTCGTTCTTTTCTTTCTTTCTTTCTTTCTTTTTTTTTTTTTAAGATTTTATTTATTTATTTGACAGACAGAGATCACAAGGCAGAGGGGCAGGCAGAGAGAGAGAGAGGAGGAAGCAGGCTCCCTGATGAGCAGAGAGCCTGACGCAGGGCTCGATCCCAGGACCCTCAGACCATAACCCGAGCCGAAGGCAGAAGCCTAACCCACTGAGCCACCCAGGCGCCCCTGTGGCTTGTTCTTTATCTGATCAGCCTTCATCCAGGAGCCCACCCAGAGTCACCTCATGAGAACAAAAAACGCTCCCAGAACCTAGGAAATTGCAAGGGCTTCAGGAGCTTTGTGCCAGGAATGGGGGGCAGATTTTATATATATATTTATATTTATATTTATATTTGTATTTATATTTGTATTTATATTTATATTTATATTTATATTTATATTTATATTTATATTTATATTTATATTTATATATGTTTTAGCCCTCATCTTAAAACAGGCAGTCCACGGCATTCCCTGGCTTGTGGAAGCACCACTCTGGTCTCTGCCTCTATCATCACATGGCCATCTTTTCTTGGTGAATCTCAGTGTCCAAATTCTCCTCTTCACATAAGGATACCAGTCAGTATTAGGGCCACCCTAAGCCGTTATGACTTCATCTTATCCTGATCACATCTGCAAAGACCGCATTTCCAAACAAGATCACATTCATGGGTACATTCAGGGGTTAAGAATTCAACGTAACTTTCAGGGGCCCATCATTCAATCCATAACAAGTACCATCTCTTCTTCTTTGGGGTTGTAGGGTCTTGGGCAAGAACTTTCTGGGCCTTGGTTTCCTCACCATTAAAGTTAGGGAGTAGTATGGTTTTTTCCAAAGGGTCCCTCTAGCTGTAACATTCCATGCCTCTTAAGCCCAGCTGTGGAGTTGCTGTTTCAGCTTAGGAACCCTTCTCCTTCCCCCTAAAGGGGTTCTAGGGACCCTAAACCACTCGTGGTCCAGTGGGCTGGGCCTGGGCCAGCTACTTGCAGACAAGGGCCTGGAGAAGGAGGAAACTGCCCGGGAAGAGGAAGGCCTGGCATATTTTTCAGCTAGACCACTGTGGTTTTGGCCTCTGACCCCTTTCACCTGGTGACTTTGAGCCAGTTCCTTATTTCCTCTGAGCACGCATGTTTGTCTGTAGACTGGGGACAGTGGCGATCTTCTTCCCATCTGGTGGAAGAGGCCCCCGAGGCCCCCACCTGAGCTGCCCTGCGGCAGTCTGGCTGGGCTTCGTTCAGCTGATCTGCCACAGTGTGGTCGGGGAGCTCTTTTAAACACGAGAACCCAAGCTTTTTGTCGTCCTTCTTCAAGGATTCTCCTTGGGCCACAGTATAAAGATCGAACTTTACCACATGGAACCTACAGCCGATGGGACCCACGTCACTTCCCTTGTCCTTCGCCCACAGGCCTCTGAGCCAAAGCCAGACAGAGCTACTTGGAGTTTCCCACAAGTGGAAGTGGCTCGAGCTCTCCCTTCCCTGCCTTCCTGACCTGGCCAACTCCATGAAGCCTTCCAAATTCAGCCCTAGCACTGGCTTCTCAGGGACCCTTTGAGCTTCTGCCTTCATCAGAGGTGATTCTTGGGGTTTGCTTCGTGACCTGTTTTACTTACTTCCCCATTGTTCCGTAATCATCACCCCGAAGCTTAACATCTTAAAACAACAAACACTGTCTCACGTGGTTTCTGAGGGGTGGGTATTCAGGAACATCTTAGCTGCAAGATTCAAGTCTCTCATGAGGTTCCAGCCAAAATGTTGCCCTGTACGGCAGTCTCCTGAGGGCTTGGCTGACTGGAGGATCCAACGGCACAGTCACTCACATGGCTGCTGGCTGGTAGCCTGGGTTCCTCACCTCCCTGTAGGGGCCGGTCATGATATGGCAGCGAGCTTTCCCTGGAACACATGGTCAGGGAGAGAGAGTCCCCAAGACTGAAGCTACACGGTCTTTTAATTCCTAATGTCAGAACTGACAAATCATCCCTCTGCCATATTCTCTCGGTCACACAGACCAACCCTTGTACAATGTGGGAAGGAACTACATAAGGGTGTGAATATCAGAAGGTGGGGATCCTGGGGGACCCCACCAATAGTCTGTTCTAGAACTTATCCCACTGGCTGACATCATTGTCTGTCTCCTCCACCGTCTTAGGTCCGAATCTTGTTCATCTTTGTCTCCCTGCTGCCAGCACAGTGCTTGCTGGAGTAATGGTTACTCATTGATTGTTGAATGAAGTGATAAATGAATGATTTCCCTAGTTATCTCATCAGGACTGTTGTCTATTTGAATTTCATTTTCCATTACAAAAATAATATATACTTATTATTTTAAAAAAAACTAGGAAATCACTCAAGGTTGTAAATCGAAAAATAAGTTTTCATTCTTGTTGCCTTGTATCCAGTCTTAGTCCTTAGAGAAGATAACCATTAACTTTCCTGAGGTATCTCTTCAGAAATTTTCTAAAATAACTACTAGATTTATTTTTAGGTATCGTATGAAAAAAAAATAGGTAAACGTGCTTTGCCTGTGTTGAAGACCATGGGCGCTGTGATTCTTGGTAGGCTCAGACTGCTGGGTTTGACCTTGAGGGTTCCACCAGTGACCTTTCCTGCCGTCTGTTAGGATGGGAATCCCTCCTCGACAGCCACAGTGGGCATGATATTGTTACACAGTTAGATTATTTTGCATTATTTGATTAGAAGTGATGATCCAAAGTGTCTCAATACATAAAACCTCTTCCATATCCTAGATGATTTACTCAGCACACCTCCCCAGAAGTGGAATTATTGGGTCAAAGACTGAACATTTTTTATGAGGGTCACCAGCTGCATCAGGGTTCGTACCTACACAGTAAATCCTTTCTCATCAGCCTTTCTCTGCAGACCTTTCTCCTTTGCTGTCAGGATTCGTAGTGGCTCATAAGCACATTCCACTCTCATGAGTTTGAATAGAAGGGGCTCTCATGGAGGAGTATTAATTATTAGGTAACTCCGGAGTGTTTGGAAGGGCCAGAGAACCTGGCTGGGATGCTACACGGCCCGGGCTGATGTAGTCGGACAAAAATGCCCAACAGCACCACCAGATATTTCTAGGGGAAACATCATGGCTGACATGATTTGCCGTTTGTCCCTGATAGCTCTGGGGACTGGGTGTCAGAAGAACCTGTGCTTCCAACACTGTTCTTGCCCCAAATTCCCATCCCCCCCTGTTTGGTCGTTGCCAGATATGCGTCAGGTCTCCATGCATGGGAGTGGACGCTACTTGGTCACCCACCTGTTCCCTTCATGCCAGGGATTCTGGGAAATGTAGCGTTTTGTCCAGGAAAGTACAGAATCTCCATGTTGGTTTGTCCTGTTCAGTATCTGTTGGTGACACTTTTTCCTCTGATATCTCCAAGCCCCACTTCTCCTCTCCCTGTTGGTTTAGTTTGTTAGAGCTGCTGGACAGGACAGCTTAAACAGATTTGTTTTCTCAGAGTTCTGGAGGCTAGGGTATGAGTCAGGCTGTCAGCAGGTTTGGCTTCTCCTGAGGCCTCTCTCCCTAGCTCACAGATGGGCGACTTCTTGCTGTGGGCTCGCATGGTCTTTTTCCCCTGTGCGTATGCCTCCCCGATGTCTTTCTGTGTGTCTAACTGTCCTTTTCTTATAAGGACCCCAGTCAGCTTGGGTTAGAGCCCACTTAATGACCTCATTTTAACCTAATCACCTCTTTAAAGCCCCATCTCTACGTGCAGTTAACACTGGGAGTTAGGGCTTTAATACACGAATGTGTGTGCATGAGGGCGGACACAATTGAGCCCGTAACGCCTGTGTTTTAAGGTTTAAGATGATTTTGCCCTCTTCCCTTCTCCACTTCAGCCTCCCGCCTTCCATGCACTAGGATGGCTTCTCCCCATACACAACCTTTTGAGCCAGCCATTTGCTGCTAGTGCCGCTCCAGGAGCCCCTCGGGAGGGAGTCACTGAGAGAAAGGACCCGAGTCTGGGCCATGTGGAGAGCAGTAGAGAACCCCAGCTGTTGAGGGGCCAGAGCCAAATCTTCTTTGTTTCTTTAAACATGTCTGCCCATGTCGAGAGCAGCTGCCAGCCGTCATGTTACATGTCAATACTAAGTACGGGACGGAGTGGAGAGAGCAAAACGTGAAATGCAACTTGTCTACGAGAGTCGTCTCCTGTGAGCAGCCCGATTGCCATGCAGTGTGATAGCACTTAGACCTGCTCATAAAGTTGTCAGATTAGCATGGCTCGAAGTTTTATTTTGTTGCCACAGTAACTTCTGTTTGGACACTGCCCAGTGCTCGCTCTGTCAACTCCTAGAGCTTTTGTTTCCCTAACAGGCACTCAGCGCACACGGAGCAATCACAATACCACAGATATGAGAACTCAAGGAGTTTGAAATAAATAAATGCTAGGAAATGTAAGGAAAGGCGTGAATTGGGGAAGGGTTCTCTGATTCTGAAAAAGCACACCTCTCTTAGAATCCAGTCCTTATTAGACTCTGCTCTGGGAAAGAGGCCAGGGAAGTTGCTTTCATGAGTGTGTACGAAACCCATTCCTTTCTGATTCCTCAGTAGACATTCCCTGATCTGTTGGTCTGTTTAAGAAATAAGCTCTTTAGGGGCGCCTGGGTGGCTCACTCGTTAAGCATCTGCCTCCGGCTCAGGTCATGATCCCGAAGTCCTGGGATCGAGCCCCGTGTCAGGCTCCCTGCTAGGTGGGGAGTCTGCTTCTCCCTCTCCCACTCCCCCTGCTTGAGTTCCCTCTCTCGCTGTGTCTCTCTCTGTTAAATAAATAAATAAAATCGTTAAATAAAAAAAAAAAGTCTCCTTAGAGGTGCCCACGTGGCTCAGTTGGCTAAGCATCTGCCTTTGGCTCAGGTCATGCTCTGATCTCAGAGTCCTGGGATGGAGTCCCACATCAGGCTCCCTGCTCAGTGGGGAGCCTGCTTCTCCCTTGCCTGCGTTCTGTCTCAAAAAGAAATAAAAAAATAAAAAAAAAAAAAAGAAAAAGAAATAGTGTCTTTGTTTTTACCTATCCTGACTATCCTATGCATTGGCTCTATGACTCACCTGAGGAACCAACCCCCCCTCCCCCCACCTCGGATATCCTGCCTTTTAGGCCTGTCAGACCAGGCTTAGCAAGGTTCTTAGGGTTCTTAGCGCTGGTAGACTGTTTGTGGCTTCAACTCTACAAATTGCTTATATCCTTTGACTAGTAATATTCTTTCTACGAATATATCCTAAGGAGGGGAGATCTGAGATGCAGATCAGAATTTATGTGCAAGGCTATTCATTGCAGAATTGTTCATAACACTGAGAAAACAAAACAACCTCAGCTACACATAATAGGAGATTGATAAGTAAAGGTTGCATCTACCTAGTCGTTATTTAAAAACATGTTTTAAAGAAATATATTGGTGTTGAGAAGATGCTCAGCTCGGCGAAGCTCAACAAAACAAAAGCTAGATAACAAAACTATATGTGCCATGGTCTTGATTTTTTTAAAACCCAGAAAGTAAAAACTAAGAGGAAAAAAGACTATAAGAAAATACAAAGTGTTAGCAATGGCTGTCTCCTAGTGGTAGGACTCGCTCTTCTGTATATTTTGCAGTTTCTTTCAAGGCTTATAATCACAAAAAAGGCCAACTGGGAACTGGAGGGTTAATGCCAAGGGTTTTTGTTACATACTCAAAAAAGATGACAAGGAGATCCAGACAGATAATCCTTTTTTCATGAAAATGAAAATAAAAGATAAGATTTGGAACTGGATCCTTTGGCTAATAAGGACATTTATTGGGGCAATTGGTGAAACTTGGTTGGGGGTTGTAGAACTGATGAAAATAACATATTAATGGAAATTTCCTGACGTTGATGGTTGCATTGTGGATATGTTCCCCCTTCCTGAAATATTCTCAGAGGAATATAAGGAAATATTCCCCCTTTCCTGTTTTGTAGGAGATACACAATGAAATATTCGAAAGTGATGGAGCATCATGTTAAAAATTTACCCGTAAATGATTCTGTAAAAAAGTTCTTTAATACTATACTTCAGCTTTTCTCTGAATTGAAATTATTTTAAGATTTTATTTATTTATTTGAGAGAGAGAGAGAGGGAAATAGAGGCAGAGCATGAGTGGGGGCAAGAAGGTAGAGGGGGAGGGAGAAGCAGACTCTCTGCTGAGCAAGAAACCTGACTCAGTACTCGATCCCAGGACCCTGAGATCATGACCTGAGCCAAAGGCAGAAGCTCAACTGACTGAATCACCCAGGTGCCTCTGAATTGAAATTCCTTTAAAATTAAAAATATAAAATGAGTTTTTTGGTTTTGTTTTGTTTTGTTTTAAAAAGATAATGCTGTCCCCATTTTTGAACAGTTGATTCCATGGCACAGTCGGGCTCCCTGAGTCATGTGACACTTCTCCCTGAACTCAGTGTTGTCCTCTCAGCCACCTCACTGCAGGGCTCTCCTGTTCGTCCTCAGGGTCACATTGTCCACAACTGGAAGGCACGATGGTTCATCCTTCGGCAGAACACGCTGCTGTACTACAAGCTTGAGGGGGGTCGGAAGGTGACCCCTCCCAAGGGCCGGATCCTTTTGGATGGCTGCACCATCACCTGCCCCTGCCTGGAGTATGAAAACCGACCTGTAAGTGAAGGCCCCTGCTTCCCGGCTCCCCCTGCCTCGGACCCTCCCACCTGTGGCCTCTTTGGTGAGGGTGGTGCGGGTGAAGAACTGAGTTATCATTGGAAAACCTAAATTCAAGTCCGCTACGCTGCGTACCAGGTGTGTGACCTTGGGCAAGTAACTGAACCTCTCTGAGCCTTAGTCCCTCATGTATGAAATGGGGTAGAATAATGATACCTTGCTGTCTCCCATGGTTGTGTTGGGAATCATGAGAGAGAGTTCTGTTGAGGATCATGAGAGAAAGTGCTGGTCTGTCCAAGCACTTTGTTGGCTAGGAGGCACTGCACACATACTGCTGCCTTGGAATTTAATATGGTGGCTTTCATCCCCTGAGGGGGTGCATGTTCTAAAAGTCAGGCACAGTCTCATCCTGACCATCAAAAAGGTATCTGAATCAATCGTTTTTTGAGGGCTCTTTATGTGCCAGGAAATTTGCTTAGAGAAATCAAGGAAGAAAATGGTAGGAGTTTTTTTTTTTTCCCTTGAGTTATTAATCTTATTATGAAAGCAAGTGGTTAATTGAAAAAACATTCAGAATTCCAAATGTTGGCACAGGCATGATGAGCTGTAGAGAACACTGTATTCCTGAAGAGGAGGAAGATGTCTTTAGAGGCTGGCTGAGTCAGGTACAGCATTGGGAGGAGTAGAGATTTGGGAAAGATCTGAAAGAGGAGAGAGGCAGACATTCTGGGCAGGTGGAAAGCCTTGAGTAAAAGTGAGGGGAGAGATAGATTTGGAGATAACAGTGGCCGTGTGGCCACAGGGGAATGTTCACTCAGGGAGCAATGGGAGATTGGCTGGGGCCAGATGGAGGACATGGGGAGCCATCGAAGGTTCTGAGTGAGAGAATGGATGGGTAAAAACGCTCTTAAGAGGACTAAAATGCGGAACTACGCTCTGTTCCTAGTAAGTTACTAGATCCATAAAGAAGGGATCTTACATTATCTTCTTCCTTTTTTGCTTTCCTCTTTTTTTAAGTGTTCTCTACATGGGGTTTGAACTCACAACCCCCGAGATCAAGAGTTACAGGGGCACCTGGTGGCTCAGTGGGTTAAGCCTCTGCCTTCGGCTCGAGTCGTGGTCTCGGGGTCCTGGGATTGAGCCCTGCTTTGGGCTCTCTGCTGAGCAGAGAGCCTGCTTCCCTCCTCTCTCTGCCTGCCTCTCTGCCTACTTGTGATCTCTATCTCTCTGTCAAATAAATAAAATTAAATTTAAAAAAAAAAAAGAGTTACACGCTCCACCGACTGAGCGGGCCAGGCGCCCCACCATTTTCTTCTTTCTTACCATGTTTTACTTCTTTGACTCTTCTAGACCAATTGACAAGCCTTCCAAGTATAAGAAAATATTCGTAACAGTGCATTCCGGGTGGTAGGTTTCCTGGTAGTTGTTATGTTAACCGCTGTACTCTTTTGTAGTGTTGAATCTTTCTTAAAACAAAGGGAGCTATTAAAATAACGAGGCATGAAATAAGGCAAAAAGTAGGGGGACCACGAGAAAACATGGTGAAGGAAATGTCCTCAGGACATGGTTGATTGGATGTTGAGGGTGAAGGAGAGGGAGGTGTGTGGAGTGTCATTCCAGCCTAGGAAGCTGCAAAAATGAAACGTTCTTCTACAGTTTCCCTCTGCCAGCCTGCAGGGGCTGCTGCTGGAAAGGGAAAACTGGGTTGCCGGAGAAGACCCAGTCTGGGCGGACTGGGGCTGTACCCTCCTCCCTGCGGTGTCAGAAGACCAAACATGGTGTCTGGACACATAGCAGGAGATCAGCAAATGTTTGCTGAATTAATGTTTAAGAACGAAGACAAATTTACAGATAAGTGAGATGATTTTAAGAGGGAAAAAAACTTTTCTAAGTAAATTTAAGACTCTAGTTCTCCATAAATTACTCTCTAGAACTTGTAGTTTAACTTGTTGACCCAATGCCCCTTAATAATCTTTAAGGATCAGTAGAGAAAGTGCAGGTTGAATGGGCTGGACATAGAAAAAACTTGCAAAAGAGATATGAGTTAAATTTGCTAACTGCAGTTGTGAACTTCATGTTAATTTCCAGGCGGTCATCTGCCTGGTTCATGAGTCTTTGAGATGGAAGAGGTCTGGAGGAGCCTGCAGGTTCATTAAGAACAAGTTATAAAGTGTATACATGTGTATGTCTGTATGTATGTGTATATATATTAAATTAGGGAAGCTATGAAAGAGTATGCCTGGATTTCACGTGGAATTTTATAGTCTCTCCTGAAATTCTTCCATTAAAATGTTGACCGCGGGCTGATATCGTGGAGGTCTGGGGAGCTGGTTGAATTTGTTCTCTCATGATGCTGGTGAGTGAGTCAGTATTAACTTGGAGGAACAGATTCATGGTGTTCTCGGGGACTGTGAGCCAGCCTTGTCTTATCACCGTTTTTGCTGTTAGTTGACAGGAGGGATGTTAAGTTTGCAAGCGAAGCAAGTTGGGAACCAATGCACTGGAAACCAGAATGGGAATGAAAGAATGCGTCTGTTTTCCAACAGAAGCCAGAGGCCCAGTCTACTTAGATGACGTTTAATAGGGTCAGCATCCATTTTTTTGACCACATCCAGTGGTCAAAAAACCCCCTCAGTGCACATTTAAGGAATGGAGGAGATGCAGCCCACCTCAGAAGGACTTTGGGCTGATTGCACGGAGTGTGAGTCTACGGTGCCGTCAGTGCGACCTTGGGCCGTCAGCCCCGTGCCACCCTGCGCCCCTCAGAACTTTCCTGCAACAGCTGGTTCGGTTCCATGGGTCAAAGCTTCTGAAACTGTTGACCAACTGCAGAACATGTAGCAGAGTATAAGCTGGTTAAGAGTTTCAACATACTGTATGAGAAGTATGTGAAAGATTGGGGATGCTTAGACTAGAGAAAAGCACACGGGAGGGAGCATGAGGAATGGTGCCTCCGAGGTAGGTGTTCATATCCCCATATGGCAGGTGAAGAAAGCAAGGCCCAGTGGGGCTCCTTAACGTCCCAAGTGTTCATAGCTAAGTGCAGAGCTGGGATTTGCTATCAGATCAATCTGACATGAAAGCCAGTGCATTTCCCACTTCGGCCCAGGGGCTGTGGTGGGACGTAAGGTTAGTCTGTGTGGTTCTCGAAGGCAGTGTCAGAAGCAAGGAGGCAAAGAGCCCGGAAGCTGTCTCTATGCCAAATAGTCTGCATGGGGGGGGGAGAGCTTGCCTTAGGAGGCCACGGGCTCCCTGTGGCTTGAGGTGTGAAGGAGGATCTTTGAGGACCACCCCCGGGACATGCTGGAGGGACTGGGCATTCGGCAGCGGCCGGACCTACGTGTCCCAGGTTGGCCATGGCCCTGTCATCTTTGCCCGCCAGGCTTCTGAGTGCTCGTCTGACCGGCTGTCTCTTCCCGCAGCTCCTCATTAAGCTGAAGACGCGAACGTCCACCGAGTACTTCCTGGAGGCCTGTTCCCGAGAAGAGAGGGATGCCTGGGCCTTCGAGATAACGGGGGCTATTCACGCTGGGCAGCCAGGGAAGGTCCAGCAGCTGCACATACTGAAAAACTCCTTCAAGCTGCCGCCTCACATCAGCCTGCAGTGAGTGCCCAGCCCCATGGCCCGCGCCCTGCCTGGCTTTGCTGCAGCCTCTAATGTCTGTGTGATGCAGGGAGTGGGCCCCCGGCTGCCGCACAGGCCTGTCTGGTACCAGCTGGTACTTCGGGGCCTTAGGCCCTACGTACCTGCCCTGCTCCTCTGACCTCTTGGGGCCCCTGCTCCTTCTGCCCACCTCAGTGTCTTGAGTCCCTCCCTTCAGTTTCAGCCAGGGTGTCCAGGGCCACGTCACAGTCCCCCAGGGACCACCACTCGCCATGTCACCGGGCTTGTTTGCAGCTGAGCAGCAAGAGGGACGTGTTCAGGTAGCAGGTGCATTCTTGCTCTGTGAGGTTCCTCATCCAGCTCCTCATTCAGGCAACAATTATAGAGTGCCAACTGCATGCCCTATACCGCCCTCTGTGCTCAGGAGATACAAACGGGAATACATCAGATCTCCTCTCAGGGTTTTCTAACTCAAGGACATGGAGAGAAAATGAGAAAAGGCAGGAATCATCTCACAGAACAGAAAGCAGGTCGTTGCTGGAGGCAGCGCACTCAAAAGTAGGGACGTATGAAAGGAGTTCCATCACAGAGACAGTTACCCCCACAGGCAGCACCCCCTAACCTCCCAGATAGCGGAACGGTTACACCTGTCAAAGACACAGGACAAGTCCCTTTCTGGACTTGCAGAGAGCTCCATGCCCGGTGCTGAAGTCTTGATTGTGCAGCAAGCGCGCTGCTAGACCATGGAGAGTGCGGGGGGGAGGAGCAGCGCAGGCACGAGCAGGTTCAAGTGCTGCGTGACTTTGAGAAATAGCTGGAGGAGGTCCCACTTTATGCAGTCATAGAGAATCACTGTTGTACACTTTACTACAATAGTGTACCTGTCTCATATAGAAACACTAGAGCATGTAGACGAGCAGAAGAAAAGAAACGTCTGAAAATCCTACCTCTCTAGTTCTGATGCATCACGGAATCCCCCCCTTGCTCTGTGATACGTATCACACTGGTTGCCCCTTGTTTTGCACCCATGGCCCCTCCCCCATGGCGTCGGTGCGATGAGGGGTCCCTCTCCTTGCCTTCCTTCTGGTTAGTCGCATCGTGGACAAGATGCACGACAGCAGCAGTGGAATCCGGCCAAGCCCCAACATGGAGCAGGGAAGCACCTACAAAAAGACCTTCATAGGTGAGCCTCCCCTCTTGGGGGCTGGGGTGGGTGGTGGAAACCGGGAGCCTGGCGACCTGGGATTCAGCCATGCTAGCTCTCCTGTGTTGAGGCCAGAGCTGCCGGCAGCCAACAGGCTGGTCTGAGATGGCCACATGTGGTTGTGGCCTTGGGTCTGCTCTTGGGTAGAGCCCAAGGCTGCCCAGGAGGTTAAAGTCAATGAGGTCACAGCCAAGCATCCCCAGGGAAGCCAGACTGTAGCCTGTCGTCTAACTGGTCCTGCCCTTGCCCCAATGCAGGCTCCTCCTTGGTGGACTGGCTCATCTCCAACAGCTTTTCTGCCAACCGTCTGGAAGCCGTGACCCTGGCCTCCATGCTCGTGGAAGAGAACTTCCTGAGGCCAGTAGGTGTCCGAAGCACGGGAGCCATTCGCTCTGGAGACCTGGCCGAGCAGTTCCTGGATGACTCCACAGCTCTGTACACTTTCGTAAGTTAGGGAGGGAGTTCCTCTTGCCACTGGGGCAGAGGAAGGAGGAGGTAACAGAGTGAGGGTGTCCACAGTCATGGGCGAGAGACCTAGGGTTGGGGGACCTCTTCCTCTCCAGGTGGAGTGAGGTTTCTGATCGAGGATTTTCCTTTCCCCTGTGGTAGCCCCCAGAGCCTGGAACTGGGACTTTTTTGGTCACGGAGTCCTTGTTCTTCCTTCCCGCTAGGCTGAGAGCTACAAGAAGAAGATAAGCTCCAAGGAAGAAATTAGTCTCAGCACTGTGGAGTTAAGTGGTACAGTGGTAAAACAAGGCTATCTGGCCAAGCAGGTATGCCTGCCTTGGAGAGGGAGGAGATGGGCAGGTGCCCCCACAGCGTGGGAAGGGCTGAGCGTGCCGAGGACAGCTGCTCATTACCAGCAGAATCTGCTAAAGCAGGAGCCAAGGGCAGCTGCAGGCCGCAAGTCAAGAGGCACGAGAACATGCCTGTTCTCTCTCTCTCTCTCACACACACGCACACACAGAGTCCCAAGGTTCGGGTGAAACGTGCCCAGGAGTCACGATCCCAGTCCTGAGAAACAGCGTCTGCCTCCGTACCCACTGCGAGCACTCGGCTGCAAGGGCGTTGCTTGCCGGGCTGGTGTCGGCATCTGCCGGCCTTCAGCTCCCTGATGCTTCCTGGGGTGTCTGCCTCTTTCCCTGTGAGGCTGCACACCTCCCCATGCACTTTTCCAACAAAAAATAAGTCTTGTCCACCTACTTCAGTAGGTCGAAGATGACATTCTGTAGTATCACGGCAGTGTTTAAAAACTGACTGTGGTCACTACTGCCCTCCACGTCTGGGGGAGCATCCCTATGACGGCACACCTGTGTACCAGACGCACAGGCCAGCCTTGAACAGAATCACACGCGCCACCGCGTGTAAATGGACCTTCTGCACGCCGCTCATGTTGGCGCACATCCCACACGCTGTGTGAAATGGCAAGTCTGTCCAGTGGACACATGCTGCTTGGTGCCATTCCCGTGTTACTTGGGACACACATTGTCCTTGTCGCCTGCTTCTTGCACATCAGGATCCCCACCTGCTCTTAGATTACTTGCCATGCACGGGACAGCTTCTACCCCGAGGGCCGTGCTGCCCAGGCCCCATGGGAGTCTAGTGAGGGGAGGGAGCCAGTGCAAGGCCGGCCAGGAGGAGGGGGTGGGAGGGACTCGGGGGGCTCCAGGCTAGGGGGCTGAGGAAGCATGATCTTGGGGGTGATGCCAAAGAGAACCCTACACATCAATATCTTATACATTTAGACTTTTAACATAGGATTGATCACTTTTTCCTTTTTCCAATGGAGGATGCTAAAGTGGATTTTAGTGTCCATGTGAGCACATATCTCCATGAAGCTGTAGGTTTGCTTCTGACACTTAAAAGCTGGTATCCTCGGGTTCCAGTTTGCCTGGGAGCTCTTAGTCCGGTGGACACCTGCTGCCTCCCTGTCCTCTTTACACTCTGACTGGGGTCTGGATAGTGCTCCCCTTTCCCTTCAGTGTTGACCCTTTCTGGTTCTGTCAACTAACTGTGACAGTGTTCTTGCTCAAGTGTCTCAGAGCAGGGAGGTCCAGGTCACTGCAATCCTCAGGTCTCCAGCAGACTCCTTCGGGAAAGCAGTCCGTTGTAGCAAGTTGGCTTGGGCAGTAGATGCAAGGAAGTGGGAGGAAGGGTCAGGGCTGTCCCTGATGAGCCTTGAACCCTTTCTTTGCCTTAGGGGCACAAGAGGAAAAACTGGAAGGTGCGGCGCTTCGTCCTGAGGAAGGATCCGGCTTTTCTGCATTACTATGACCCTTCCAAAGTGAGTGCCGCACGTTCACTTGACTCCCGTGTGTGAGGCTTCGGATACTTCTCTCCCAACCCCAGCAGGCAGCTGGCTGTGCCAGTGTCCCTCCCCGCACTTCTGCTGTGCCATGCCATTCCTTCCATGATCCAAGCTGTACTCAACGGTCTGATCATTTCTTTCTTTCAGCACGCTGTTGCCTGCGCAGAGGGTTATCATTATTTTCAGAGAAAAGCATCTTTTAGTTTCTCTAAAGCTTTTTGTGGGGCTGGGGAAGGTGGGGTGGCCTGTAAAGGAGACTTCTAACTGGTGCTCCCCAGTCTCTTTGCCCCTTTCTGTATGGAGATCCCATGAATTCTGCCCCTCAAACTTTTGTTCCCACCAATGTAGGGGAAAGTTTCTTTTATTACCTACTGTTTAAGCCATAATTTACTAATTTTCTTTTTTCTAACCAATCAAAGAATTGCTACTTTTGAGTTTCAGATAATAAGTATTGTTGTATGATAAGTTGATCTAATTCCAGTCAAAAGCAAAGATAAATGGCCATTGAGCTGGCGTGTCCAGCCTTGTCTTGATAGATGTGTGATTTTCATTCAGTTTTTGAAATATTGAAGAGTGGGCAGTTCCTCCCTCACCAAGCTTGTCAGGAATCCCTGCCCTAAGGGGAGTGCCTGAAAGAGTGAGAAGGAGCCCTCTGGGACCCGGCCAGATGTCAGGGAGGGCTGAGGGCCAGGGTGGAGTGTGGCCCTGCTGCCGCTGGAAGTGATGCCAGACTTCCTTATGGTGCATGTAGGTGGCCACATGATGTCCATATTCGGCCTCCTCGGTTACAGATGACTCTCACTTTGTTAGCTGGCCTGAGGGTGGTTTCAGGCAAGATGGCAACTCCTTTCTCCTTTCTCCCTTTTGTGCATTCACACTATGCCTCATCAGGAATTCTTTCTGCTGCAGGAGGAGAACCGGCCAGTAGGTGGGTTTTCTCTTCGTGGTTCACTCGTGTCTGCTCTGGAGGATAATGGCGTTCCCACTGGTAAGGCACAAGTCCGTGCAGGCCTGCAGGCCCTGGGGTGCTCCTGGCCCCGCTCAGTGGTGCTCTCCTGATGGACTGAGCGACGGGGGCTGGGTAGGTCACAGTGAGACGATGAATAGTGTGAGTTTTAGAGCCAATTTCAGAATGAGGGAAAAGGGCATGTGGGGTCTTCTCAGTGTCTTAACAACACGACTAAATAATCCTTGTCTCTGGTATTCTTTTGCCTGTTTCTGTGCTTACTGGCAGATAAGCTTCCACCTAAGAATAGTAGCCTACCCAGGGTTTATGGGTTAGCAACACACTTTAATATCTATTAGCACACTAATTTCACAATAGCCAGCTAAGAAAGATGGTATTATTCCCATTTTATGGATGTAGAAATTGAGGTTCAAAGAAGCTAAACAAGTTTAAGACCCAAATCTGTGCCTACTTTTACCATAAACATCCTGGATTTTTGGATGTGAATGGAACTGTAGATCTGTGGTTAGTGTAGGCAGCAGGTCAAGAGGGTGCAGGGGAGGGATGGGGAGTAGAAAGGAGGGAAAAAGGAAAGCGGGTATCTGGTGGGATTCCCTAACCACATACATTGGTATTTAGTAAATACTTCATTATGTGTATTTTTGTTTGTGGCTCAGTTGACTTCTAGCTGAAAGCAGACACGGATACTTACTCACTAATTTTTCTTCTGCCTAGGGGTTAAAGGGAATGTCCAGGGGAATCTCTTCAAAGTGATTACCAAGGATGACACGCATTATTATATCCAGGCCAGCAGTAAGGCTGAGCGAGCTGAGTGGATTGAAGCTATCAAAAAGTTAACGTGACAATGTGTTCCCGAAGGAACAGGACAGGATTCCTCCCTCCTATCAGATGGTACAGGCAAGAATTCTTGGAGAAGGGGAGAGTGTTAAGACTTTTAGCTTCTTTGTATATTTTGTACGGCCTTGCAGTGAGACTGGAGTTCCTTCGATCACAATCGGCAGTGGTGCTGTTTCCTTCCCCACCTTCCTGTTAATAGCCTGGAAATGCTAGAACCGCCGTTAGCCGGCAGCATCTTGACTTTGACCCATCCTCTCAACTAGCCATTCCTCCCACACCAAAGCAGGTTTCCCGGTTGTAACACTAACTAGCCATATTGTAATACTAAATAAAACACTAGTCTCATGTTGGCTCTCTCTGAAATGCTGCCAAAAACTAACTCCTCTGGAATTAATAAAAACTGACACGTTTCTAGAATTCCTGTATAAAGTTTTATAGTTTTCAAAGGTTTTTCAGGCTTGATGCTATACCAATTATTATGCAAGATTATGAAAACATCTCAAGCGATCTTTGTCTCTAAGACCTGCTTCATCTTAAAATCAGAATTTTGAACATTGTTTTGAAGAATAAGCCTGCCTAAGCATATACACTGCAGAAATCATGGACTCAGTTGGAGAGATTAGTCACACATACAACAAAGAGTAAAATTATAGCATTTCTATGAAAAATGGCAATTCAGGAAAAGATGCAGAGCAGGAGCTGCTTAAGGACAGAGAAAGACGTAAACGGGATAAGAATTCAGGAACGAAATTTTGGTTTACATTAACTGAGACATATAGGTACCAAGAAGCTTCACCAGTTGGGAGGTTAATCTGAAGTAGTGAAAAGTCTGTATCATTCAGTATCTTTAAAAACATTTTTATTACTTTAAAGTTTATACAGTAATCTGGCACAAGCTACTGCCAGCGTTCTTGCCAAGTACAAGTGCTTAGACTTTCTTTAATGAATAGATATGTAACTTATACTTAAGGGGAGTAGATACTTCCAAAGTGCTTAAGGAAAAAAATTTTCCTTTTAGATAGCGTGAACTGTCTCCTCTTAATCTTGTCTAGAATACCTGACCTGAATGATCAGGAATTCCAAGCTAATGAGGTTTTATTTTATTCCTTACATTGTAAGAGACTACCTTTTAAAGCACCATTTTCCATTTGGCATTTCACCAAGGTCTAATGTCCCTGGAATTAGTTTTGTTTTTTTTTTTTTTATTGCTCTCCGAATATCAACAGGTGTTTATCTAAATTAAACTGCATTTGATTTGATGGCTTGACTCCAAATTGGCACAACTGCACCCTGTTCTGTATAGGGGTATCAGAATCTTTGTGTGTTGAAAAAGTAGATGGCCATTACCTTGAGGCAACTCTTGCCGAAGTACTAGTACTTGAACTTTTAAAAATCCCGAACCATTTTAAAGGTTCTTCACACAAAAGTAGCTGGGTCAAGACTGTTTGAAAGGATGGCAGCTGAGTAGTAACTGTAATGCCTACCTAGCATGTCTCTATAGGTTCTCACTAAATGAGCATTATCCAGGTACATACTGGTTGTCTTGTTTTGCTACAAAACACAGCTAAAGAAAATGTTCGTATGCTCCCATTTTTTTTCAGCTACTTTTGACTTTCCATTACAATTAAGCGTGACCCGAACTATTGTGGATTTTCAGGTGTATGAGTTGATAGCCACTTTAACTCACAGGCAGAATGGGGAGATGAACTTGTCAATTTTTAGTGAAAAGTCTTTGAATGATAATCCAAGATTTGGATAAACTGGTCAATTGTCTTTGTTTATCTGTTCCTCAGGTTATTTGGAGCTGGGTGTGTAGCTTGTCCTCATATTTGAAAGTGATATCGTTAGGTCAGCAGGTATGTGTGCTTTAAGTTTGATAAGTTCTCTCCTTCATTGGTGTCAGTGAGGTATTAATCTTTTCTCTGGGTAGGGTCATAAATTTTGCAAAACTGTTGTGGAACTGAGCAAAAGGCTTGGATGGGATAAAAATCACTCACTGTGGAGGTCACCAGTATTTCTCAAGGGTTATGCCTTAAAGTGTAAAAAATTCAGTAAACAATATGGAAATTTAATTCCTTGCCTACAACAAACATTTAAGGAGAGCACCTGTTGTATTTTGAGGACATTCTTGATGCCACGAGCTTTGTAGACTTGTTTTCTGACTCCTCAAAAAGACCAAAGTGAAAATCATGTGCCAATTTTGAGTACACCTAGATCTTCCTCTAAATATTCCCAGTATGGCATGTACTAGCAATCATGGCTACCTCGTGGCAACAGCCATATGAAGTTTTACTTTTGGATTTAAAAAGCTAGTAGAGGCTGCTAAATTAAACAGGGACAAGCCAAAAATGGCATAAACTGTCTCACCAACACACTTCTATTTTCCAGTCCCTTTAATATTCAATTAAGTCTAGTACTCAATCAATTAAGGTGGGTTAGGTTTAATCTTTTAAGTATTTAAATAGCTATTCTTAGGAATAATCAACAAAATAAATCTAGTACCTCAAGTTTCCTAAGAGATTAAATCTATGAAACATACCCAAGACTTTCTACACCCTGGCTAATGTAGCTGTAACTTCAAACCATGTGTTAGCTATGAAAATTATTTACCTTATTTATTTACCTTTAGATTCATATACCTTTTAAACAATTAGCTCTTAAACATAAAAATGATGGAAATGTAGAAAAATCATTAAATTGTGTTTAATCAGATCCCTATTTATTATAAAGAGCTGAAGCTCTAGGTGGCACCTAGTGAATATGTTAATGGAAAAGAAATCAAAAGTTGGGCAGTGATACTCAAAATGACTAAAGAAGCAGCATCTTTAAAAATAGAACAAAAAATTTTACCACCCTGAATTACAAACTCAGGGCAAGCAGCTTAGTAGACCAACAAGGACCAGTGTGGTAAAATTCTCCCTCATACCATATATTGTCCCCAGTCTCAAGTTGGTAAAAGGCACACATCCTATGTAATTTTAAAATTTGCATTTTAAGGCTTTTTTCCCCTAAGAGTCAACTTTTAACTGTGGTTAAAATTTTCTCTACACCCTCCTTTTGAAAGGATCCACTGTATAGATCCTTTGGGTCACCTGCCCTTATAATTCTCATCTAGACTAAAATGAAAGTAATAGAATTAGGGTCTTCATAATCATAATGCTTTTAACTGGTGACAAGAAGGAAGAAGCCTATAGTTAAATATCCCAGAAATTTATTTAATGTTTGCTTGATACATTTTATGTAGAAAGGTTGAGGCTATTTGCTTTGGGTGCCCCTGATAAATCTCAGGGAAGCACTGAACTACAAAGGGGTGCCAATCTGGAGACATCAGAAATGGAAACCACAAGCCCAATTTTATGACTGTTAAAGATTTGTCTCTAGTGAAGTTAGGCCCACTCGCTTAAACTGCTGAATGTTGGAGCTCTTGTGTGAAAACAGCTGACTTTTAGGAGGGCATGTCACGTTTTGGTCTGTTGGAACATT
The DNA here is from genome assembly GCF_963455335.1 of Martes martes. Taxonomy (NCBI): domain Eukaryota; kingdom Metazoa; phylum Chordata; class Mammalia; order Carnivora; family Mustelidae; genus Martes; species Martes martes. The sequence continues at coordinate 111,782,442 of NC_137894.1, read as the reverse complement.
TAAATACTTGGAAATAAAAAATATTCAGCTTTGAAGTTTTCAATACTGGAAAACTTTCAAGTCTAGGGTTTACAGCCAGGAAGGGCTGCTTTGTGTTCCTTAAAATGGACTGTTTCCCACAAAGTTAATCTTCGGCTTTGGCTTCCATTTCTTCTGCATCATCGTCTCCATCCACTTCTGCGTTCTCTCTTTCAAGCCTCTCAAGCTGCCTTGCAAGTTCGGTCTCATCTGTATCTGTGACCACTTTAGGCTGTGGAAGCAGAGGCATAATTTCAAAGTGAGGCAGTTCAACAGTATACAAATTCCATTTCAACACTATTACTGCCTAGTATTTTAATAACTTTTTTTTTTTTAAGATTTTATTTATCTATTTGACAGAGATCACAAGTAGGCAGAGAGGCTGGCAGAGAGAGAGAGGGAGGAAGCAGGCTCCCTGCTGAGCAGAGAGTCCGATGCGGGCTCGATCCCATTTAATAACTTAAAGAAACACTTGTCCTTCTAACAACTCTGCCATATCTGTTCATTTCTGAATGCTACTGTATCAATAAATTTCATTAGGTAAGTAATGGGAGAAATGTATAAGAGTAACACAATATAGGAAAAAAAATATGTATGTAGTAAAATAGTGTATTTTTGTTATTTCTATAAACCAAAACTCAAAAAATATGAAAATAACCTCAGTGGCTCTATCTTTCAAACCCACAAGATGTCTTGTAAAAATACATCTTCTGGATTCAAAATAAATTACTATTTCTTTCCAAATAGGTTTCATTTTTGTTGAGATGAGGAAAATACGGACCGTTTTTTCTAATCCTGAGATCAAATTTTAAGCCTGCCAATTCAATTCGGACAGTAACTGATCACTCATTTTTGTTAGCTATTTTCTTCTCTTTGGCAGGGGGATAAACCTAACACCATCAGTGCCCTTAGTCCTGAATAACCACTGCATGACAGTTCTCATTTACTTATAAAAAGCCCTTTTAGGACCCTCTGAGTCAATGATTATTTTAGGCTTAGAATTATAATCTTACACTTATCTTATATTTTGAAAGGCAGTGATTAAAGTATTTTAGAATGCAAATCATTTAGATGATTTAAATTTATTTATCTAAAGTTATCTATCTATCTAATCTCTAACCCCAACATGGGGTTTGAACTCACAACCCTGAGATCAAGAGTTGCATGCTCTACCAACAGAGCCAGGCAGGTGCCCCTAAATTTCTTAGAAATATTTTAAGGAAAAGGCAGACACACTATAGATCTTACCTCCATTTGAACATTGAAGACACCCCTCTTTTCCTCAATCTTTTCTTTAATAACAGCCATAGCTTGATTGAGAACAGAGAGGCCTTCTGTTCTCTCCAGAGTTGTTGTAGTCATCACATATCGAGGAGGAGCTATTAGATTAATCTAAGAAGACAAAAATTTAATTATGGACATACCGACACAACACAAAACTATTACTATGTTTACAAACTCTTTTGCACTCTGCTGCCTTAATAAATCACCCCAAAACTTAATTTCCAATCCTGTAAGTCAGCAATTTGGGGGTGGTCTGTTAAGGTAGCAAAAGCTAATTGATACAGTGATGAAATCCAGTATAAACAGTCCACTTCAATATCAAATACGTAGAATTATGACTTCCAGGTGTCTTTGGTAGCTAAAATAACTGTAGCCATCATCAGCATAATGGATAATTTGCTTCTAAAACAGACAAAAATTCTTATTTGGTTCTAAACTAAACTGATGGAACAAAATCCAAGAGATTCTGAATAACAACCATCTGGTTAATGATACAACTTAAAAGATTCAGCTCAAACTCCTAAAAGATGTGTGTGAATATGAGAGAATATGTTACCCTTTTCAAGGTCCTAGGAGCGTGATGGACACAGGAACTCTTTAAGTTTAGCACAGCTGGCCCTCTGGCACCAAATACAAATCAAAATCTTTAGCTACTGTGACATCAGCAGTAGCATCCCTTAGACAACATCACCGAGAAGCATTTCTCGTAACACTTGTTATGAAATATGATCATAAAAAGAATCTGATTTGGTTTAGGCTGGTAGCAAGGAGAGAGAAAATGGACTACTCACCTTGATGGGCATGGTTTCTGTAGAACAATTCAAACCTGCTCTCAAGGCTTCCTTTACGGCATCAATGCCTTCATAACCATAACAAGCCACTTCAATATCTGAAATTACAGAAATTCAAAAACTTATACCAAAAGGGCTTAAAAGAAATCCAAGAGGTGGCAGACACACTGGTATTCAAATAATTATCAAAGTTTTTATCACCCTTTCACAATTAGAAATCTACCCCAACTATTAACTTTCTTAACTATAAATTAGTTGAGTATGCAGTAAAATTCTATCTTCTCTTCCACACTGAGCCCCTGAATGACGAAATTACAAAAAAATAGAAATCTAATAAACATCTTGATTTCTGGCTATGTCTGGTTTAAAATTATGATTCCAACCTCTCCGTGCCTCACTTCCTTATCACTGGAAATTGTTTAGAACAGTTTAGAAATTGCACACCACTCTGGCCCAGTGGTTCCACTTTTAGGAGACTGCCTAACAGAACACTTACACAGCTAGGTAAGTGTCTATGTTGTAAGTCTGCTAACTTGTAGTGTTTTTTTTTAATAGTGAAAAAAATAGTAGAACCGAAATACTCACCAAGAAAGGACTGGTTTATTGCTTTATGAATATTACACCTTGTCATTAAAAAGATTGAGAAAAAGTCCCATGTTCTGCATGGAAGGACCTCCATGATAAACTGAGTAGAAAAAGCTAGCTGAGGAAAATTTTGCATAGTATGATGTAATCATTGTAAAAGCAGAAAAATTATGTCTGAATGTAAACAACATATATTCCTATACAGTATATGTGCCTAAGAAAAATGTCTGAAAGAATATACCCGAAGCTGTATTAACAGTGGTTAATCCAGAGGCACAAAAGGACAATACTGTACTTTGCCATCCCCTTAAAAAAAAAAAATGGGCTGGGGTGCCTGGGTGGCTCAGTCAGTTAAGAGTCTGCCTTCAGCTTAGCTCATGATCTCAAGGTCCTGGGATCAAGCCCCGTGTTAGGCTCTCTGCTCAGCAGAGAGTCTCCTTCTCCCTCTCTCTCCCTCTCAAATAAATAAAAAAAATCTTTAAAAAAAAAAAAAAAGGACTAACTTAAGGTTAGCTGAATGCATACATGACAGTTTTCACTTGTGTCAACATATACATTTATTTTATGATGGTTCAGTAGAAGCAAAAAAGTTTCTTAAACTTTCTTTGTTATAAGAAATAGAAACACTTGCAGATGCTAATGCAACAACATATTCTTTGGTAACGCCCATTATTTAACAGCTTTTTGGTTCATGCAAAATATTTTAAACATCATTTAAAAAAAAATCACTTACCTGCTCTAATTTTGACAGCTTGTGGTGTCAAACGCCTATTAATATTGTTAATAAGTACTCCCCGTTCATCTTCATTCAGATCTAAACTATCCAAAATAGATGGGTCTCTAATTAAAGCAAAACAAAACAAAGACACAAAAACACAAAAGGCCAACGTTACTTTACAGATAACTGTGACACCAAACACAATACCATTTAATAATGTTTAAGAGCCCAGGCTTTAGGGTCAGAACGGAGTTCAAATCTTAGCTTTACACTTCATTAATTATGTGTTTTGGGGACTTTCCAGACCTCAGTTTCCAAACTATAAAATGAGGATGAAAACTATACATTTCACTGGTTGTGGTACTAAATGAGAATGCAGGTAAAGCACTTGGCACTACTATGACAAAAAGAAAACACCCAGCTAGTATCTGAAGAAAAATTTTAGAGATCTAGCTAAAGCAAGGAATTAAAAAATGTCTAATATACCGGACATCCCACTATAATTAAACATTTCCATGTACTTAGTCCCTGCTTCAAAGAGCTTGAAAAGAACTAAAACATACAAGCAAATTTAAGATAAAAGTACATCCTTGGAAGTCAGGACAGGAAGGTATTACTTTCAGTTAGTGGGCTCAGGAAGGGCTGCTCCGACTGAAGTGGCATTTCATCTGAGTGCCACAAGACCGGGCAGGGTCTCAGTCACCAGCATGCTTGTGGAACATGAACAAATGAAAAAAATTGAAATAATGACTAAAAGAAGCAAAGATAGCATTGTTTTAAGAAATTTATACAGTATTAAAACAGAAATGGCCTATCAGGCCTAAAAAGCAGGGTTAGGGAATAAAACGTGAAAGAATTTGGGTGGGGGGAACTTTCACTCAGCTAATACTGCTTACAAAATATAACAAGACAAACCACCAGAAAATGAGCAGAAGAGATGAACAGATGTTTCACAGAAGAAACAGTAAACCTATGAAAAGCTGTTAACTCCACCAACCAGTAAAATGCAAACCAAAAACAAGGTACTCTTCTACACCCATCAGTTTGACAAAAGGGAAAAAATCTGAGATATACACCAAATGTTGGTGAGGATGAAGAGAAACAGGAATGCTTATACAACTACTAGAGGAAATACAAATTGCAGAACCAATCTGGAGAATATTTTGGCAAAACTGAGTAAATTTAAAGATGCATATATTCAATTGTATGACCCAGCAACTCTACTGCTATGTATATACCTTAGAAACTCCCAAATGTACACGGAGACACGTACATGGATATTCATAATAGCATGGTTGAAAAAAATGGGGGGGGGAGGATAACCTATTATCTCTCAATAGGGAAACAAATAAAGCATAGTCCTACAATGAAATACACTACATAGAAATTAGTATGAAGTAGGTATGCATCTATCACTTTGGAGAATGCTGTTCATTAACAGCCTTACAAGTAAAACTAAGGTACAGAAAGCTACGACGATGGAATAAATTCCCTTTTTTTTTTTAAGTTTAAATAAACGGAGTAATAAAAAAATGATTCTATATATATTTTGTAGGTACATATATGCAGTAAATCTGCAGAAATGGAAATAGTAATGGTGCATACTAATTGCAGAATGGTAGTTACCAATGATAACTAGTTATGATAATAGTTACCAGTGATGAGTGAAGGGAATGGGTTGGGAAGGGTAAAACACCGTTTCCAACTATCTAAAAAATTTTAGTTCTTAATTAAAAAAAAATACGAAGGACATGTGGCAAAGAATTATCATTAGTTAAATGTGGACAGTCACTGCATGGCTGATGAAGCAAAAGAATGTTAAGGAAAAGGGAAAAAACGTACGGCATTGCTGGGCGGTAACGGAAGGGGAGCTGGAGGTGGAAGTGAGGGAGCTGAGCCTGGGCTGGAGGACGACAGCACGCCGAGGGACGGAAGGCATGCGGGACTCAAGTCACGGAGGACAGAAATACAAAGCAGCGCTTAATGGTTAACAGCATAAACTCCAGATGGGAGCCAGTGTCTAGGTTTGATTGGGGCTTTTCCATTTGCTAATTCTGTGCATGTGGACAAAATATTTAATCTCTGCCTCAATTTCCTCATCTCTAAGACATGGATAATAACCGTACTTATACCATGCGCTGCTGTGAGAAATCTGTAAATGTTTGTTATTATTAGTCTTACCTTTCTCACAATGTGGTATGAAAAAAAAGTCACATGGTGGGTGGGGGGGAACTGGAAAGGATTTGGACCCCCAAATGAGCCGGCTTGCTGGAGGCTCTATCAGTCCCAGGTCCACTGGGCCATTCTGAGAGCTGAGGGGACCAATATTCTTTGGTAGCACCAAGGCTGGAAGAAACCTCAGTGTAGTGGAGAGGCTGCGTGGGGGAGCATTAACAGTTGGGAAGGAGTAGGATGAGCAGATTGAGAGACAGTTAAGTACAGAGAACTGAAGGAGTCCAGCTATTTTAAAAGAGAGGACACAGTGCTTCCTACAAGAGAAAGCAGAGGGAAGGTATACTCTGCTTTTAGTGTAAATGGGAGAAATTGGAACGTATTTTTATGCTGATGGAGCAAAATCGACAAAAAGAAAGGCTGAAGACACCGAAGAGGGAATGAGGAGGGAATGACGGATAAAATAACCCCAGAGCAGTAGCTGCACACAGGTGGTAAGATTAGTCTGAGAGCAGTAAGGATACGAATTCAGCATGACAGGAGGCAGGAGGTAATGACAGGTGGGAGAGAGACAGCCGCTTAGACAGTGGAGGGAGTAGAGGAGATTTTGGGCAATGGCTTCTATTTTCTTTATAAAAGCGGTAGACAGCGAGGGAAAGGGGAGTGGGTATCTGGTATGAGTGTGTAAAAGCTCTAAAACAGCCGTTCTAAGAATGGGAGGAAGAACTGACAAAGAGCAGAGAGAATGTGAGGCAGCAGTGAAGGCTCAGCTGAGGTTGGAGACCATGACGAATATGCAGTGGCACCGACCTGCAAGACTGTGGTTTTTCCTAGCAGCACCCCGCATTCTACAAGTGCAGAGAAGGCAGGAACATCGATCCAAGGCTGGATGTAACAGAAGGAAAAACAGGGCAAAAGCTCATGATATTGGCAAGAAAGTTGCTGAAATGATGGACCACGGTATGTCTATGCTTAGTAAGAAAGAGAAGGCAGGAAAGGGTGAAAAAACACGGAGGAAGAAAAAGGTTTGGAATCAGAGTCTGGCGTAAGAATTAAGATAGAGCAGGACTAACTATGAGGGAGCTGGAAAGACAGGAAACTGTGGTAAAAGAACAGAATATATGAATTCAAGGTTTTAGAAGAGAATAAATTCTAAGACCCAGGGTGAGCCCATATGGAAACTGGCTAAAGAGGCGTGGGCTGAAGGTCTAAGGAACTGAGGTAAAGAAAACAAGGCACAGTTATAGATGCGACATCTACAATGACCCTGAAGTTAGCCAGGAAAATGACAAAACCAGGCAGGGAAAATGTGAGACAAAACTATATGGTTCACGAAAACTAAGGTGTACACAATTATATATGCTTGGCTATATAGGATTGGCCCACATTACGGGTCTTTTACATGGAAATATTTTTATCTAAATTTGGCAAGGACGTAATATGTGAGTGTTGTGCTATTATTACATGTCAGGCTCTCAACTTGTGTGCTAGACCCAGCAGCTGTGATCTCAAGGTAGAACCAAAGCCAAGAAGGTGTTCTTACGAGACTGCATGCTTAAATGCATCATAGGCACCGTATCCAGGTCTCTTGTATTTGTCGTCAAAGACCCAGGCAGTCCTCTGGAACAGGCTCTCCAGCTGCTCGTCCTTGGTGTACTCTAACACCTCAGCAACATGACGAAGAATGCTGTAAACCTGGAAACAAAATGAAGAGTTCAACAATTCAAAGATAAGAGATCTTAAAAAAAAAAAAAAAAAAGGTATTTTTACATTTCAGTAGACAGTATATAAAACAAATCTTTGGTTACACTACAGTAATTCCTCAACAACAAAGGGTTAACATGCAACAAGTTCTTTTTTCATAGAGAAATGTTCGCTTTCCTTTAACACTTAAGTGGGTTTAACAAGTACAAAAGTAGGACACTAAGTACAAAACTTAGTGTCCTAAGACCTAGATCAAGTTGACTTAGGGGCCAATCAACCTCTCTAAATTTGTTTCCTCTTCTGGAAAAGGGAAATACCAGTATCTCTCCTTTTCACTGCAGACAGATCAAACCTATCCCAATTATAACTGGAAAACATTATGCGAATAAATAAAATTTGTATATTATACAAAACTTTTGTTATACAAGCATAAGCTATTACTATTACTACTCCACATGAATGCATGGAACAGGATTGAGATTTAGTACTTTTGCTTTGTTATCATTTAGAAGTTATCTTTCAATGCGCCTATCTCCTACTCGCTGCTGCCAAACTCTTTTTCTTTTCATTTCCTAAAAATGAAAGGGCATAAGAAAGAGAAAGGGTATAAAAAAAGAGGTTTTCACATTACACATGAAAGTTGAGAAAAGGAACTAACATTGGCTATTTCATTCCATCACCTTATCATCCTGATAAGATCTACTAACATGCTCATTTTACAATATCTTAAGGGGGCAAAACACAGTGACAGTTTCCTAGAGCAAAGCTTCTCAAACTTGGTAGGACTTGAGGAACCTGCATTAAGCAGTCAGGAAATGTCAGTGCTATTGGCTACATTCTGAGTGGCAAGGTCCTCAGTTTATTAATAAGGGATTTCACTGATAGTGTTTTCTTTCTTTCTTTCTTTCTTTTTTTTTTTTTTTAAAGATTTTATTTCTTATTTGACAGAGATCACAAGTAGGCAGAGAAGCAGGCAGAGAGAGAGGAGGAAGCAGGCTCCCTGCTGAGCAGAGAGCCCGATGCGGGGCTCGATCCCAGGACCCTGGAATCATGACCTGAGCCGAAGGCAGAGGCTTTAACCCACTGAACCACCCAGGCGCCCCCTGATAGTGTTTTCTAATGTGTAAACCACACTGCAGTAGTAGTAAACGCATCAGTAAAACAAAGGGAAAAATTTGGGTAATGATCTTTTGCCTTTTACATTTTTACTCTTTTAACTAGGGTTAATTAAGATTTTAAAAATCTTCTCTTCATTTAAACACTGTTTTCCTGGCATTTTATCCTGAGGACAGAAACACACGAGAGAGGTGAAAAAATAAAGAAAACAGACACAATGGAAACACTGCCATTAAGAACCAAAGATCTAGAGAATGAAGGATAATCTAATAAGGACCAGAGAAGAAAAAACTAGACAGAATATGAAGAACGAAAAAACAGCTGTTCTTGCTTCATTAATGATTACTGTACAGAAGTAGGAGATTACAGCCAAAATAAGAAAATGAAACAGAAAGAACCCTAATAAACTAGGAGTAAAAAAAAAAAAAACAAAAAAACTAGTAACAGGCCCCCCCCGCCTTGCTTTCCTGGATTCACATTTTATAAACTCTTGCTTATTCTTTTTTTTTTTTTTTTTAAATATTTTATTTATTTATTTGACAGACAGAGATCACAAGTAGGCAGAGAGGCAGGCAGAGAGAGAGGAGGAAGCAGGCTCCCTGCCGAGCAGAGAGCCCGATGTGGGGCTCGATCCCAGGACCCTGGGATCACGACCGGAGCCGAAGGCAGAGGCTTTAACCCACTGAGCCACCCAGGCGCCCCAACTCTTGCTTATTCTTAACATACAACAGCTGCTAGTCCCTGTGACTCTTATCCCAGAATGGGGTTTAAAGACAAGAACTACATGTTATGGTAAGTCAAATCAATTGAAATCACCCATAGTTAATTTAACCTAAAATAACTTAAAACATTACCGTCCAGTATACTCATTTTAGAATATCAGACGATAAGCAATGCCTTAAGGTAGTACTACCATGAGGTTAAAAACACTGAAGTAATAACTCTTTTGAAACTAAGTCTTCAACTTATCCTATATAACTCCTAATTGTAAATGGAATTACAGGTACAGAAAATCCAGTTTTAATTTTCTCCCAAGAATATTACATGCTGATTATTTATTAAATAGTAGACTAATTTCACACAAAAATTAAACTTACAGTTTTGGATTTGGTGAATTTATCTTCACATTTGATTGCTTCCTCTGGAGAAACTCTTCTTTTTGACAAGTCAATATATCCTATAGGAGAAAATTTTGGAAAAAAAAATCATCTGTGCCCAAGTGCTACCTTACCACTGTGATACATTTTTACATCAGATTGTTTGTTGACATACCTACACTCATTCCCCACTAAAATCAAATCAATAAAAACTGCATGAGAAGATGAGAGATTTTTGTTTTCAGAAATACATCTGTATCATCATGTAATTGTATATTTTCTATCACTTCTTTGAAGGGAACTAACAATTTCAATTACCCAAATGAAAGCTAGTCGAAGGATTCTGTACTTGTCTTTTTGGTATCCATTCATCAAAGGGTCAACTGTGTTCTGTATTTCTGTATTCTCCTTCTGATGCTCCTTCTGTCTCCTGACCAAAACTGGTGCTTCCTCCTCATGGTGGCCCTGCATGGGCATGGTGTGGCCATGGAATCTGCCTCACCATATTGTCTGTCACCTCCATAAATTAAAATCCCATGGGTACAAAATGAGACAAGCACTTAAATGTATTTTAAAGAATTTAGGAGGGAAAAATGGTCTCTTACATTTACTTACATATTTCCCAGGTCAGGCATCACACCTCAAGGGCCTGCATAATTTCCTTTACCACTTCTTATAATGCAGATTAAGTAATAAATCCTCTTAGTTTCCATTTTCCTGAAAATATCTTCATTTCTGATTTTCACTGTTGAAGATTTTCTTTAAATAATATAGAATTCTGGGCTGAAAATTCTTCTCTTTCAATGCTTTAAAGATGTCATTCAATGCTCAGGCAGTGATCATTTTCAGTAAGAATACCATACTAAGAGTAATTTGTATTACTCTTCCCCTGTGAATCATGAATCATTTTCCTCTGGCTACTTTCAAGATTTTCTTGATCTCTGTTTTTCAATAATGTGCCTAGATGTGGTCTTTTTTTTTTTTTTAAAGAGTTTATTTATTTGTGAGTGAGCGAGAGAGCGCGCACGCTTGTGCGCACAAGCAGGCAGAGTGGCAGGCAGAGGCAGAGAGAGAAGCAGGCTCCCTGCCGAGCAAGGAGCCTGATGCGGGACTCGATCCCAGGACCCCGGGATCATGACCTGAGCCGAAGGCAGCAGCTTAACTGACTGAACCACCCAGGAGCCCCTGTAGATGTGGTCTTATCAGTATTTATCCTCCTTGAGGTTTGCTAAGCTTCTCCAGTTTGTCAAATACGGGAAACTTTGATCAGCATTTCCTCAAATATTTTTTCTCCCCTTTCCCTCTCTTTTCCTGGAATAGAGCTTTTAATATTTGAAAAGTTGCTTTTTTCCTGCTCTGTTCTTCAGACTCATTCTTTTAAATGAACTACCTGCAAGCCTGACTTGAGCTTTCTGCCATCTTTAGCCTGCTGTTAGCCCATTTGGTGAGATTTTTTGATATTGTACTTTCTAGAATTTATATTTAGTTTTTTGTGAGAGTTTCTAATGTCTCTACTGAGATTTCATTTTGTTCATTCATTACAAGCTTATTTTCCTAATATCCTGGAGCAGTTGCAACGTCTGCTTTAAAATCCTTATCTGCTAACTCCAATATTAAGGTCACCTCTAGATCAATGTCCATTGGTTGCTTTTTCTCTTCCATATGGGTCATACTTTCCTGTTTCCTCAAATGTTTAGCAATTTTGGACACTGAATGAATATTCACAGAACATGAACATCCTAATAATCAAAGAGACACAGAATATTGGGTTTTGGGTATGTGCTTGCAGTATATTCCATTTTTCAAAACTTATATAAAATACTCCATTCCTAAAATCCATTTACCTTTGCCCCATTTCCACGTTCTTCCAATAATCTGATTACAAGCTTAGCTTTAAATCAAGGAAAAAGTATCTTTTTTTTTTTTTTTTAAAGTAGGGCTCTACACCCAGCATGGAGCCCATGGGGCTTGAACTCACAACCCTGAGAACAAGACCTGAACTGAGATCAAGAATCAGACTGCTAACCGACTGAGTAACCCAAGCACCCCTCAATAAAAAAGCGTCTTACAAACATAGGAACTAATACTCTGGTTTACTTATCTGTCTCTTCTGAGTTTAGCCATAATGAGTCAACTATCAAATTCTGGTAACCTTTGGGGATAAAAGTCAAGTTACCTGATGCAAACTAGCCCTAGGATGTGCTAATTAAACCAATACTAACAAGAGGTCTCGCTTAGATGGGTAATTGGCATCCTTCTCTGACAACTTTGTATGTAAAAAAAAGTTTAAGTATAAAGGGAGATGTTTTTGTTTTGCTTTTACAGCAGTCAGCAATTTACAAAAAAAAAAAAAAGTAAAATAAACCATTTTAAATCTGAAATTTGTATTTTAGATATTTTTATCACTTACCTTTTTCTTTGTCCACTCTAATGACAACCACACATTCATTCCTGCCAATTCTGATGAGTTTGTTTATAGAACGGATACGCCTTCTGGACAACTCACTAAGAAGAATCATGCCTTCAATATTGTTGTATTCCAGCAAGCTGACATAGGCCCCCATTTCAGCAATGGACCTTACATTCACCATCACTACATCTTCCACCTCAGGAAATTTGTGTTGATAAAATCTACAACTTAGACCCGGCATTCTGCATTTTAAACAAAAGAATTAAATGAGTATTCAGTTAAGGTCAAAATAAAGAAATGTCAATCAATTTTCCTATCTTGTCACTGGAAGAAATGATTAGTCTTCTCATCTCTTTAAAGTTCTTAAATGGTACCAGAAAACAGACAGATATTCAGGAACCAAGCTTCTTTACTTTGCTCCACATTTTTTTAAGGTCTGGGTGATTCTCTGACATCAGTTTTAGAGGAATCATAAAAAATAATGACCATCTCTAAAGTACTTTGAGGCCTAAGGATTAAAGGTACACCTCAAGAGTAAAATACTATTTTAATACAACGACCTTAAGAAATAACAAATGATGGTAAGCATCACTACTACTATAAACCTATCAGTAAAATTAAAGCTACTCGTTCTCCAAGTCTGCTAAGATAATATACAACCACCCACTATATAAAGGGAAGAATCTTCCGACTACTTGAACCATAGTCCTAATCATATATCAAGTAATATACTCTTATCATTTTAGCCAAAATTACAGTATCATATGTTAAGACAAAAACCTAAAAATTTACTAATCACAAAAAATATTCAATAGAACTAAATGCAACTAAATAAATACTTTTCTTTTATTGAACAGGTATACCCAATCTTGAGAATACCTTTATAGAACTCCATTACTATAAAGTTCAAGAGTCTCAAACTCTAAGCATTAAGTATATTTAAAACAATTCCCTTTGATCTACCCAACCTACATTTAGTGCCACTCCTTTTATGACCCACAAGACTGAAACCATACCATGCACAGAAGTATAGTTTTAAAAGAAGGCTATAAAACTAATCATAGCTGATGATTTTCACATTTTCTTACTAACCTTAACTAATTTACTATTGTCAAGGTTCAGAAAATAGGTGGGAATAGGACCTAAAGGCCTATGAAAATGTGTGAAAATTCGTTTACTTATTTTATTTTTTTAGAGAGAGAGAGAGAGAGAAAGACAGTGACCAAGAAGGGCAGAAGGAGAATCTTAAGCAGGTTCCACGCTTAGCAAGAGTCTGATGTGGGGCTCCATCTCACAATACTGAGATCATGACCTGAGCCAAAAATCAAGAGCTGGATGCTTAACCGAGTGAGCCACGAAGGTGCCCCATTTTTTTTCTTATTAATTAATTGGGAATAAGGCTGCCATTACTTGATCTTAAAGACAGAACATCCACACCCAGCTCAGAACCCCAGAGTTCTGGGGCAGTGCAGTTTGAGAACTGTTAACTGAATCCACAAGTATCTTCACAGTGGCTTCCACTTATTTTTACATCTTTCTACTACCTACATGGTCCTACATGATCTGGCCACTGCCTCTCTCCCTAGTTCTCTCCATTTTATAATTGAAGAAACAGAAACCCAGGCCAAGTAACTTGTTCTGTCACATACTGCTAACAAGTGATAAGTCAGAATCTGAACCTACGAAGCTTGGATCCATAGTCTGTGCTCTTATTCACCATTCTGTATTTTCATTCAATATTACCAATAAATATATTAGTAAGAAACATCTTAAAAAAAAAGTAACATTAATATATTCAGTACTAAAGTATATACCATAGATCAATGCAAGCTTTTAGTACTAATCTATCCTGTTTAACAAAAAGAAAAAAAGCAGCATATTATTAACAGTGGCAGAAATGCATTTCTCTGTAGCTTGACAAAATAGGGATTTAGCAAATAAAGAGAAGTAGATGTTCAATGGCCAGAATTACTCGCCAAGAAACAGCTGAGCTGGTTGTTTCATTCTTCAACAAAGCTTTTTTTTTTTTTTTTTTTAAACTTTTCTTTCTTTTGGACAACGTATGTAAAGGACTAAAGTCTGAGGGCTAGAAATTTCAAACTGGGTATCAAAATAAATGGTGTAACAGAAATGTGTGAAACAGTTTTAAAAGATTTAACATGGGCTAACCATATTCACTTACCAGGTTTATTCAAATAGTAAAGCTGATTAATTCTGGAGAAGCTAGACTTAATTTGATGATTAAAGAACACAGGCAATACTGTAAAAGAATCCCAGCAGGAGATATGAATACTACCGCCTTAAGAGGTACCAATCTCTTTACTTTATACAGGGTACAAAAAGAACACAGCCAAAGGTATGTTATTTAACACAGAAAGTAACCAGTAAGTACACAATAGCTCTAGACATGGATCCCAGCCCTTGCTCTACTTACTAGCTGTGATTGCTTGGGAAATGCATTCCCGTTAAAATGTAGTTTGTGCAGTGTTATCAAATGAGATATATATGTAAAAATTTGGGAAGTGTAATGTGCTATACAAATATGACATTAAAAGACAAAAAGATACTATTTCCATTTGGTAACTTAATTTGTTAAACAGTAATTTGTGCAATATCTATGTACTAAGCACTACTGACAGAGAAGAGATAAAGACAGCTAGCAAGTAGGGCAGAGGGAGAATCGAATCTTAAGCAGGCTCCTTTCTTACCTAAGGAAGTTAAGTACAGAGTGGGAAACAAACTAGTAAATAAATAATAGCAGTATAAAGTACTATGAAAGGAGTACAGTGAAGCAATCAATTAAAAGGGAACCAAAGAACAGGAATATTAAATGTCTTTCTCAAGGATAAATGCTTGGTAAGTACTGGGACAGGAACTAAAACCAAGTCTTCTGATATTAAACCCAGAATACCTTTAACCCACAGAGCCTCAGTACATCAGAGCACTACAATATGGTATGTGTTCCTTGGTACAAAAGTATCGTCTTTCAAAATATACTGAACTCCAAGCTAATTTCAAATACCCTGCATTGTCAGTAATTTTGCCCAAATGGTAGACAGAACTTCTTTCTTACACCAGTGCATGGTCAAGTAACCATAATCCAGGAAGTCCACACTCCTCTCCAAAGTTAAGTGTGTTATGTGGCAGAGACAACTCTTGATAATTCTAATTGGCTCTAATGCTTATCGGTAACGTTCTCTGAACATTAGTTTGTAGTATAGGAGTGCTACGCAAATAAGCTTTAAAACTATTTCACTGTAATTGAAATAGAAGCACCAATCTCTACAAATATTACTGTGTGTTTTTTTGAAATCTTAGGAGAATCATTAACTGTCAATTTGGCATCAGATCAATTCAGAATAGGCAGTAAAGCTCTACATAATTCACGAACTATTGAAAGACACATAATCACAACTTTTTTTTTTTGATAACTTCAACTGGGAGATTTCTCTGCTCCACCTTTTCTCCAAGAAACAATGTTTCTTGCCTAATAATAATTAAAGTAGCCAAGTTTGGGGGATAATAGGGGCTTCAGGCTGAATACCAATTTAACTCCCAAATTCCCTTATCTTTCTCTCACTGGTGCTGAAATACGGAAAACCGATACTAAGAATAGTGAACTCTTCAACAATATGTTTTAGTTTCGATGCAAGGGATGACTCATTCTATAAAGATGCACAAGTCAAGCGATACAGTAATATGAACGCCAATTAGAAAAAAATAAATTATCGGACAAACTACTCTTGGATCCTTTTAACCCAGCTCTTGTCAACACTGCGGCCCACCCCAATGGTCCCTTCAAGTGTCTGGTCTGGTCCCACTGAGAGGTAGTATTAGGTGGGGTGGATGGGTGGGGGGGGGCGCGTAGTGGTGGGATTCTCAGGCCCATAAAAAGCAAAGTGCTCAGCGTCCTGGGGCGGGGGTGTCACAGCGTTTTCCCGAGGCCGCCCCCATCTCAAAGTGTCCTCACTTAGAGCATATCCTAAAGGCTGTACGGTCACTTGGCCCACTTTGCTTCACCAGATTCCTCCGCTCGTACAATGACACCGCTGTAACACGGAAGACCCACCCGGCGCCGCCGGGTGGTGTCGGACACTTCCCGCGCAGGAACGGGAAAGGGAGGGGTGTTAGCCCAGGGCCTACCGTCTCTCGACCACCCAAGTCACTGGACACAACCAAAGTGAGTTCTTGAAGAAACCGATCTGGGGGACTAGTCACCTGAGGTATGTGTCTGAATCCCGCGCCGGGATCCCGTGCCGTGCTCTTTAATCGCAGAGACCAGACAGCCCAGCCACAGCAACGGCCGATCCTCCTCAGCGTGCGCTTGGTTCTACCCCACCGCGCATGCGGAACCACCTCGCATCACGCAAGCGCCAACAGAAGAGGTCCCTCTTCCTCACTGACCATAGAGTCCAGGTCCTCCGAAAAAGAAAAAGAATGAAGATCAAAGGAGGGCCCGAAAAGCACGCTTTCTCGATAGCTTTCGTTTTCGTTAAGTAAGTTTCAAGGCGCAGGGAAGAGGTAAACTGACTCCTTGTCCTTGAAGAATCAATCCTCTCTCGAAGCTTCAGTCAACCATGAGGTGGCGCTGTGACCAAAGATGGAAAAGTGAAAGAAGAAAAGGCGTGTACTCTTCTCTCCTGTTCTTTCACCCCGCGCGTGCAAAGTGTTGCGCAGCCTCCTGGGAGCCGGAGGGGGAGGGGCTAGAAGGAGAAACGGAAGTGAGGGGCGGTTCGCTGAGGGGGTCCGAAGCCTTAACATCCGGGCATCGCCTCAGTCTTGTCCTCCCCCACCCTCCCCATCCCCACGTGCCAACAGGAAGCGGAAGTGAAGAATGGTATATACGTATCCCAGCTGCCACTTAGCAACGCGAGGAGGTCAGGTGACACAACCAGCTGACTTCCATAGAGGAAGACCCTGTGGCTGGGGCTATTGCAGCCACGGTTGCCCGGCCGGGGATCCGAGCCTTACTATCATCGTCAGAATGTCGGGCAAAGACCGAATTGAAATCTTTCCCTCGCGCATGTAAGTAAAAGAACAGGTCCGGCAGCGTTCATTGGTTCTTGAACGCCTGTCCCGAGCAGCAGTCCCTGCATACCCTGGACCAGCAGCGAGGTTTCTTGTTTGCTGGGCGAATCTTGAGTTCTCCTCTGTTCCTTTTCGTGAGTCTGGGGCGATGCTCTTTAATGGCCCCCACACATTCCTCTGAGGGAAGCACACTGGACAGAGCGATCCCAATCCGTAGGAACATGCTACTCGGCCTGCTGGTTTTTACGGAGGTCCGCTGACTTTACTCGTTAATTAGCCTTTCATCCCGTTTTCCCTTATTGAGCTGGGCAGTGGGTTTATAGAACTATGAATCATCCCCAGTTTTGCTTAAGAGAGGCCACGGTTTAATGGAGAGATGGACCAACCCGCGAGGCTTGGTAAATATTTTGAGAAGGGAAGTTTACTGTGGTGAGAAGCACATAGAAGAGGCTTCTAGGCCAAGTTGGGGGTTGAATCGAATTGCCCGAGTGTGGCCGTAAGATTTGAGCTTGGATGCCCCTTTTCGTTTTCCAAGATCCCACGAAATGTCACCTGCGGTGGGAAGATATCCCTGAGTTTTCGAGGCACTCCGTTTGCTCCATCACCATTGTTTCTCGTTCAGACAGACCTCTGTTAATACCACCCAGACTGTGAAGTGAATATTTGTTTACATAGCTTTCCCACTGAATTGTGAGCTGTCTCCAGGAGGAGAGAGTGTCTTGAGAATTAATCCATAGAAGGGCTACAAAAAAAAGTATAGCGCCCTAAGTGTTGGGCTAGTTTTTAATATTATAAGATTTTATTAATTTATCTGACACAGAGAGTACAAGTAGGGGAAGTGGCACGGAGAGGAAGAAGCGGGCTCCCAGCTGAGCAGGGAGCCCTATGCTGGGCTAAATCCCAGGACCCAGGGATCATGACCTGAGCTGAAGGCAGGTGCTTAATGGGTTGAGCCATCCAGGTGCCTCTGTTTGGTCCAGTTTTTAAAGAAGGTTTTATAGTTTTCTCAAATTTGCCTAAGAATGTGTCATAGTTAAGATTGTTATTTGGCCTCTCCTCCTCTTCTACCCGCCCCCCCCCCATTGAGGGGTAGAAAATCAGATTTGGCTTTGACATTTAGATCTTTTGATTGTGGTCCTATTTCTTTGGAGGTGTTCTGGTTTTTTTCCTTCATCCTGATTTTTTTCTCGGAAAATCTGTGAATGCCTGAAATAAAAGAATTATTTTCAAATCCAAGACTTAAGACTTAGCTTTCTGTCTCTTTCAGTTTGGCTGTAGCTCTTAATGAAATGAATGGGTTTGGGGGCTTTTTTTTTTTTTTGCTTATTTTTTACCTTCACCTATTGATTTTCTAGTAGGTGTTTATATTAAGTGGGAAGCAAGTCAGCTGTGGAGAAAGGCACTGTTTGTGAAATAGATAAGGATCAAGCTACCCTGGGGTAGGGAGATCTGCAGAACTCCCAGAACTTGACCCTGATTCTAATAAATGTCTGCACTGAAAGACCACCAAACTAGAATTGCTAAGGCTGTGTTCTTTGATTGACACTGGCACCCGTGAAAACACCTGCGGAGAAAACCGGGTGCTTCCAGGAGAATTTGTTCTAGCCAATACCTGATGATAGGCTCCTGACCTCCCTTTCTTAGGGCATTCACTAAAAATGGCTTTCAATTATGCATCCTTTCTTTTCCTTTTGAAATACATATCTCTCTCCTACAACTTAGAAGTGTCACTCTCAAGGATCTGAAAGCCATTTCTTTGAAATGTAGTTATTGGGAGGGATGGATGTTTCCCAGTCTCTGGGAAGATGGAATCCTAACTTCCGTGATTGCCAGGTAGCAGACACAGCTGGCCAAGTGTCATTTTCAGTGACCAGCCCTTTTTAATTTTTCACTTCTGTGACTCTTTTTGAGTCCTCTCTTTCTTTTCTCCCTACTGTTCCTTTAAAATGCCCAACCAGGGGCACCAGAGTTGCTCAGTTGGTTAAGTGTCTGCCTTCGGCTCAGGTCATGATCCCAGGGACCTGGGATCAAGCCCT
This sequence comes from Martes martes, assembly GCF_963455335.1. Lineage (NCBI taxonomy): Eukaryota > Metazoa > Chordata > Mammalia > Carnivora > Mustelidae > Martes > Martes martes. The sequence goes on along the minus strand of NC_137894.1, from coordinate 111,763,483 downwards.
CTATGGGGAATCTCTGCTCAGTGGGCTCTTTCTGCCTGCCGCTCTGCCTTCTTGTGCTTGCGCGCGCACACACTCTCTTTCTCCGTCTGTCAAATAAATAAGATCTTAAAAAAAAAAAAGTAAAATGCCCAACCACTTCTGCACAAGTCAGAATGGGGCTCAGCTCTTTTTTCCTATTGTCATTGGTTACTGCACAAAATCTGTTTTCACCACCTGAATGTCTGGCTATGTTTATTTTTTTTTTTTTTTTTTTTTTTTTAAAGATTTTATTTATTTATTTGTCAGAGAGAGAAAGAGCGAGAGAGCACAGGGAGACAGAGTGGCAGGCAGAGTCAGAGGGAGAAGCAGGCTCCCTGCCGAGCAAGGAGCCCGATGCGGGACTCGATCACCAGGACGCTGGGATCATGACCTGAGCCGAAGGCAGCTGCTTAACCAACTGAGCCACCCAGGCGTCCCTGGCTATGTTTATTTTTAATAGTAGTCAGAATGTTAACATTTTTTTTGTTTTTGGTTTGAGACTAAGAAGTGAAAATGGACTTCTTTGGGCATAGACGAGAAGACTAATAGGTTTGTAAAAGTGAAAATTGCTATTTGAGAGCACTCAGCTTGCTGATTGAGAGGAAAATAAGGCGCAGGAAGTTAGTGCTTCTGTAAATATTTTCCCCAAGGCTTAGCAGCAGGTATTTTGTCATGTAGTCAGATGTCTTTGATTCAGCCGAAAACAAAGTCATCCTTCTGGCTGAAGGTCGAACATTTTTCCTAATGCTTAGCAGCCCTGAAACTTAGAAAGGAGTTGTTTCTTGAAGAGCTAGGTTAGAAATACTTTAGTAACTTCTGTGTCAGACAGTTCCACCTTACAGTGTTATCCTGTGAGGTGTGGCTGTTTCCCCCTTATGCAGCAGAGAGAACAAAACAAAGTTTAGACTGAAAGCAAAAGAGGCTTGAAGGATTTGCAGTCAACAAGAGTCCGTCAAATCCAGGTTCTGTGACATACTGGCTGTAAGCCCTTGGGCAAGTCATTCTTCAAGTCTCAAGATTTAAAATGTGTGTATTTCACAGAGGTGCTATTAGCTAGGAGGAAATTAAAATGAGCCTGGTAAATTCAGTTTTTAAAAAAAATTAATTAATTATTTATTTTTAAAAGATTTTATCTATTTATTTGACAGAGCGAGATTACAAGTAGGCAGAGAGGCAGGTGGGGGCGGGGAAGCAGGCTTCCCGCTGAGCAGGGAGCCCGATGTGGGGTTCGATCCCAGGACCGCGAGATCATGACCTGAGCCAAAGGCAGAGGCTTAACCCACTGAGCCACCCAGGTGCCCCGGTAAATTCAGTTTTATCAACCAGCTCACCTTTTTTGCTATATTGAATCTGTGGTATTGGGATTTGACTTAAATTTGATTCAAGTCTTTGAGCTCCAAATTCTGGTCATCAGTGTCAACAAGATAATATGTTAAATGTACACATTGGGGTGGATAGGTCCAGCCACGGCTGGAAACTGAACCAGCTTCACTTGGTTAGACCTCCAGTGAGGTCAGTCATTGCAAATTCAGCTACTGATAGTAGTTTTCAAACAGAGAACTGTTCATCTGGTGCTATGTATAATAGGCAGTGTGGTGGGTGGTTGGGATACAGTGGGCCTAGGTTTGAGCCTTAGTTTGAGTGGTGGGCAAGGAACTGGATGGAGTCAGAAATGTGTTTCAATCGTTTCTCCCCCCCCCCCCCCCCGAGTGGGAGGAAGTGTTTCATTTTTTTAAGCTTCATTTTCAAGCTTGTGTTTAAGGTTTCTTCCAGCTATAGAAAGAATTGTCTCAGTAACCTTTCTACTTTGGTAAAAGATTTCACTAAAATCCAAGAATTTACCCAAAGGTCCATTAATACATGCTATTTTGCAGTTGGTTATAACACAGTCATATGAAATTATATCCCCTTATACAAATCACCTTAAGTATCTACATTATACAATCTATTGTTAAATCTTTTACCTACTTTTTAAAAATTATTAAATGTTATCTGGCATATGGCAGCAAGAACAGAATTGTCAATTTCTGCAATTACTTTCTTGGCTTTGGTATTGGGGTTTCTGTTGGGAAAAGACTGGAATAAGAGATAAGACTTCTGTAGTTTGTCACTTTTCAGAAATGGGTGTCGTTGGTTCCTTAAGTCATTTGCAAATTAGTAAAATTATTGGTGGTAGGATTTTAATGAAATGAAAACACTTTAATGCCATACTTTTAATAGAAGAAGTAATTATTCGTTGTGGTATATGTTACAAGAGGTCCTTAAGAATATAAATATAGTGAAAAGTAAATCTATTTTTTCCATTTAGTCCCATTTCGCAAAGGAAACTTTTACCAGTTTCTGTGAATCTTATCTAAAAATATTCTCTGAATCAATATAAGCATATTTATCCCTTACTTTGCATGTGTAAGAGAATATAATATAGATAGTATTCTTTTTTTATCTTTTTCTAATGACTGTTTATCATTCCATTTTATGATGAACCATGATTTATGGAACATTTAGCGTGTTTCCACCCTTTTGCCATTACACACAAGGCTGGAGTAGTCATCCTTAACCTTGCATATACTTTTGTGTACATGTGGGAGTTAATCTGTAGGATAAATTCTTCACAATGGAATTGTTGGTCCTGAAGGTAAGTGCATTTCAAATTTTGATACTTATTAGTGGACAGATTTTTAAAAAATGCTTAATACACCTGTAATGGAAACAGAGACAGTATTTTAATTTGCATATCAAATATTTTAGCTATGGTGGCATCATAAAATAGGACTCCTGATAAATTTTATTATGACATAGTAAATAACTTTTCCCAGATATTTGTTAAAGAATGTTTCTGTTTTAAATAAATGAACTTAATATTTCTGGAACATTGAGGATTGAAATCAGTGATATTGAGAAACGATTATAACATTCAGCACGGATGCTATATATTCTTAAAATCATGACATCAAAGAGGAAAGCATAATTATAATACTATATTGGGGGAGTATTTTTATGTTTTTTAAACAGTGGGAATAAATATCTTTAATTTTGTTTATATAGGGCACAGACCATCATGAAGGCTCGATTAAAAGGAGCACAGACAGGTCGAAACCTCCTGAAGAAAAAATCTGATGCCTTAACTCTTCGATTTCGACAGATCCTAAAGAAGATAATAGAGGTAGAATGAACTGTGCTTAGAACAATTATTTATTTTAGAGATATTTAAGGAAAATCCAGTGTGGCTCTTGACATTTTAATTTTTTTCTTTCAAAAGTAAAAATATCATTATGACAGTAACAAGTTTCAGATCATTTAATATAAAATTTGGACTCATTAGTCCTGCCAGCAAAGCCCCACTTGATCTGATCTGGCCCCTGCCTGCTCCTCTGACCTTGTTTGGAGCATTCTTCTGCCATTTTCCTCTAGGACTTTTCATTAGCTGTTTTTTCTGCATGAAATGTTCTTTTCTAGGACTTAAGATTTGCTCCTCTGGTCATTCTGGGCTCTTTAGAGAGGCCATCCCTGATCACCCAATCTGAAGTGACCATGTATTTACCTCTGTTGCATTTCCTTATTATTATTATTTTTTAAAGATTTATGTATTTGAGAGAGAGAAAGAGAGCAGGAGCACAGGGAGGGGCAGAGGAAGGGGGAAAGAGAATCTTAAGCAAATTCCATGCTTAGCAGAGCCAGACGTGGGGATCGATCTCACAAGGACGAGATCATGACCTGAGGTGAAACCAAGAGTCAGATGCTTAACTAGTTGCACTACTCAGGCACCCCACATTTCCTTATTTTTGTCATAGCATGTACTACTGCGTATTTTCTTGGTTGGTTGGTTGCCCCCACTAGAGAGTGTTAGCTCCATGAAAGCAGGGACTTAATCCTTTCAGTACTTACTTCCTGTGTCTAGAACAGTGCTGGCACATAGTATGTTTCAATTCAGTACTTTTTAAGTAAATGAAATGCAAATATGGAAATATATTTTAAAAATGAAGATTATTCTCCTCCCTCCCCAACTACCCTTCTCATTTCCCAGAGGAGTTCTCTGTGACACTTTGTTTATAGTCTGTCTTTCATCATGGATGTTTTTAGTAACATGCAACTGTTATGCATTATATAATTCAATTTCTGCCTGTTTCCCCTGGCAGAGTATGGACAGCTTTCTACATCAATACATAGATCTGCCTTTTTCTTTATAACAGCTGCGTGGAACTCCATCGAACAGCTAATGGAATTTAACTATTTTTCTGTTGATGAATGTTAAGTTTTACTGTTTAGTGGGGGAGGGTACTCTTCAACCCTTACGTGTATGTGTGAGAGTTGATAACACGGACTCCATCGTTGGCCCTCCATCTTGTTCATGGCTGCACTGTGACCTTCCTTTGGGCTGAGTATTGTGGGCTCCATGGAGGTTGATGTTGGTCCTGACCAGAGTGCAGGAAGGCTGACTATCCTGTGACCACCCCACTGGGCCCCTCGCTCTGGGAAAGCAGGCGGTTATGGGCCCTGCTTGGCAGAGAGTAGCTGCTTGGGTGGTGTGTTTGCCCCGTCCCTCCCTGTCCCTCCCTGTCGGTGAGTTCTCCTGAGTAGAAAGGTATAAACCGTCCCGCAGGAGGCTCAAATTTTTTTTAGGTCTCAGGGTGCCTTCTGAGTCCGGAGGATACTTGACTGTCCTTCCTCCACCTTCTAAGCACTGGCAAGCCAGCTGGAGATGGTGAAGTGAGTGGTGGGGGGAGCCTGAGCTGGCAAGGCCAGGCTTGTGAGCACGGAGGTGGGGGGCGCCCCAGGGGCTGTTAGAAGGTCTGTCTGAGAGCAGGAGGGTAGCCACTGACCAGCAGTTGCTGCATGGCTGGGCCCATGGTCTGCATGGGGAAGCATGGTGGAGGGGAGTCGGGAGTAGGGTGGGAATCGGAGCAGCAGGGATGAGCGCTTTGGCTTAGGAAGGGGTGTGTGTGAGTTGCCTGATCCTCCCCTCGGGACGTTGTGTCTGGAGGAATCCAACAGCAGGAGGGTCCCTTGGGAATTAGGGCCTTGGGAGGCTGGAGAAGGGTAAGTGCTGAAGGGAGTACTGAAGGGAGAACTGTGGTGTCTCAGGAGAGTAGGGTGCCAGAGGCGTGGGATCACTGGAGTAGTGACTGATGAGGAGGAGGTGGTAGTAGAGGAGGAGGGGGATTTAAAGGCACGCCCTCTGGTTGGAACACAGCTCCAGGCCACTTGCTTGCCTGAAGATGAGGGAGAAAAAGTTCCACCAGTCAGGAAATGACAGTGAGGGAGTACTCTGCCCCAGACTTAGTGGAGCAGGCCAGCCGCTTTAGGCAGAGCTGACGACGGGGGGTGCAGGGTGGCGGTGGCAGCTTGGGTGTTGCAGCGGTGGGATACTGGGGAAGAGGGTATTTGTTGGAGGTTTGGGATGTCAAAAATGGCCCCAGTCAGCGCTCAGCCTGCCTTGCAACAAGTACATGCCACAGTCTTGGGACAGAATCTCAGGCACTTAGTTAACTTGATTGGATAAATGCTAGAATTAAGATAACTTGGCCTAAAAGGGGCCTGTTCCTTGATCTCCATGGAAGAACTACTAGAAATTCTGTGTGAACTGGGAGTGAAACCTGCCATTTACACTGAGCATTTTAGTGATCTAGACAAAGAATTGCTTTCTTCTGGTATGGAAGACCTTATATTATAGTCAGCTCCAGGGGCGTGGTTTGGGACTTAATATCTGTCCTTGCTCTTGTGGTTAATTGGCCCATTGCTATGGTAGCTGCTATGGTGGTTGACTTAAGTGAGACCAAAAGAATCTGTCTTAAGGGGGCGCCTGGGTGGCTCAGTGCGTTAAGCCTCTGCCTTCGGCTCTGGTCGTGATCTCAGGGTCCTGGGATCGAGCCCCGCATTGGGCTCTCTGCTCAGCAGGGAGCCTGCTTCCCCCTCTCTCTCTGCCTGCTGCTCTGCCTACTTGTGATCTCTCTCTGTCAAATAAATAAATAAAATCTTAAAAAAAACCAACTCTTAGATTTCAAAGCTAATTAAGATTATTAAAAAAAAAAAAAAAGAATCTGTCTTAGGGGAAATAGGTTGAAAAATGGGAAAAGCAAAGGATCCTCCCCAATGATAAAATGGCAGAAAGGGGGCCCATCAAGGTCTCTCAAACAATAATGGCAAGTCCTAATTTTATACAGGATCCTGAAAGAAAATACAGACAACCCAGTTTGGTCTTGCTAAGCATTATGGAAGGCTCAAGAAAACCAGGTGTTTCCCAGGAGCTCCTCTGCTAACAGAGGAATTTCAGTGGTATACCCTATACCTCTAGAGACTTGGGGTTAGGCAACAGTAGGGGGGATCTAGAGGCCCCATGTTGAATTAACCACTTATTGCTCTTGCATTAACAGACAGTACTAACTAATAGACACTGGAGCTGAATGCGCGCTTTTGGAAACCCTGGAAATTCTAGGGAGAAATAAAGGCTGTTGATGTTTATGTGGGACAAATTATCAAGGTCCTACAAACTAGTCTGTACCTACAGATTGGCAGGTTTCTTCCCCATTGTTTTCTAGTGTGGCTTTCCCTCACTTGAGTATCTTGGGCACAGCTCCACAGGTGGATTCAGGTTGCATATCCAGGTAGTGAAACCCGTTGTGGGTCATGCAAAATGGGAACCTCTAGGGCTTCCAGTTTCTGAAGAGTCATAAAACAGTATGAGCTACTAGGGGAGGATGACGAGGTTACTACCACCATTGAAGAATTAGAAAAGGCGGAGGTTATCAGGCCTGCTCAGTGCCCATTCAGTAGTCAGTTTGGCCTATAGTGAAATCTAATGGGACCTGGCAAATAACAGTAGATTATAGGGAACTTAGTAAAATTATTCCATCTGTCCATGTTCTCGTGGTGCCTAATATAGCCTTATTATTAGATGAAATCATGGCATCCATTAAGACTTATCATCATGTACCAGATTTGTCTAATGCTTTTCCAGTATTCATTAGGACATGAATTCTAAGATTAATTTCCTTTCCTGTGGAACAGGAGACAGCGGACTTTCCAAGGGTACCTCAGTAGTCCCACAGTTTGTCATAGGTTGGTAGGCAGAGATTTGGAAAAATGGATATTGTCAGAGATGGCGGTGCTTTATCATTATATAGGTGTAATGTTAAACTGTGATGATTTACCCTCCCTGTCTCATTGGGTCTCAGGTCTCAAATGTGTAAGACCTCATTATCTCAGGTCTCAAATGTGTAAGAACTGAAATGTCTTACACATTTCAGGTGTAAAGTCTGAGAGGTAAATATAGACAGGAATCTAAGGGCTGGGTTGATCGGTAAAGTTCCTGGGCATTATCTGGTCAAGTAAGACAAGTGATGCCAGAGACAGTCATTAGTAAAATGCAATCCTTCCCAATCCCTAAAAATGTAGAGGAATTACAGGCTTTTGGTTTATTGGGTTACTGGAGACTTTCTGTTCCCTTTCTAGCAATAGAGCAGATATTAAGACCTTTTAAATGCCTTAGTTAGGAGGGTAAGCCAATGGGATTGGGGTGCAAACCAATAAGAGGCTATTTTTTTTAAAAGATTTTTAAAAGATTTAATTTATTAGAGCGCACGCGCCTGAATGGGGAGAAGAGGAAGAGCAGAGAGAGACGGAGAAGCAGACTCCCCACTGAGCAGCAAGCCCGAGGTCACAGGGCTCCATCCCAGGACCCTGAGATCACAATCTGAGCCAAAGGCCGATGCTTAACTGACTGAGGTGTCCCAATAAGAGGCTATCTTCAGGGCAAAAATGGCAGTAAAACAAGTACAGACCTTGGGGGTATTAATGCCAGGTGGGAGCTGTGAATTAGATGTAAATTCATATCTAGAAGGGTTTGGCTGGGGCTTGTGAGATTGACGAAATGGGAAATGGATCTCGTTAGGATTCTGGTCTCATTTATGGAGGAGAACAGAAACCAGGTGTAGTCCCATTGAAGAACAACTATTAGTTGTATATCTTGCGCTTCGGCAGACAGAGGGACTAAGTGCTGATTTGCCTATGATGGTATGAACCTCTCTGCCAGTGGGAGAATGAATTAAGGACTTGTTCAGCAAATCTAAGTGTGCCTGTGTTCAGGTAAGCACCTTACAGAAATAACATGCTTACCTGCAGTGCAGGAGTGCTTTTAATACCAACCTGCTGTCTCATGAGCTACACTCATTTCGAGGGCTGGTCACCTAAGTCAGCCCAACCCAACCAAGCCCAACTTCCAGAAGTTGCTGACATTATGCCCCCAACCCCCCCCCGCCCCCCCCGCCCCAAGAAGGGGAAAGGGAAGCCTCCCCTCTGGGGGATACATAGTATACTGGTGGCAGTTGTAGGGGAAACCTGCCTATATGGCATTCCTCTGCCATCTGGCTGGATTCTGATATACTTTGAAGAAAGAACTAAACAAAGTAGTCAGTGGGCAGAATTTAGAGTGGTATGGATTGTGTTGACATATGAGCCAATACTCATTGATTTGGCTACTGACACCTGGGGGGTGTTGTAAGGGTTGAGAGCATGGATGCTTTGATGGCACAAAGAGGTTTGGGGTATATTAAATAGATCTCTGTGAGGAGTAGAACTGTGGGGGAAGGTATTTGGGAAGTGTGCCCTAAACCTGATGCAGCTGTCCAAGTAAGACCTGTTTCCCTGCTCACCCCCCAGCCACACCACCAGGCACTGATGAGGCAAATGCTCTGTCCAGGCACAAGTTCTGCTGGAAGAAATGCTGACCCTGTCTGATGTAGCAGAGTGGGTCCATTGTAGGTCCATTGTAAATTGGGACAACGACTGACGTCCCAGAACTACTTGGCAAATAGTAAAAAGATTATGTTTGCCTTTAAAATATTTGAGTCCACAAGCTGCTGACAAGGACTGTCCCCATTGCCACCTCAGGTGATGGCCATTGTACCATACGCTGGGGTATGTTGGGCAGACTACAAGCCCTGTTTCTTGCTGGCAGATAGATTACATAGGTCCTTTGCCAGTATTGGAAGGGACAGATATGCACTGATCAGCGTGGATGCTTGCACAGGGCTTGTACAAACCTTTGCCTGTAAAAGAGCTAATTAGGTTGCAAGTGTAACAGATTAACAGAACCGGAGAGCGTGTACAAACACCGACTCATATAACGATCAGGGGTCATGTTTTACTAGTCATGACATCCAAGAGTGGGCAGAGGCCTGGGATATATTGTGGTTTTCCCACCTGCCATATAGTCTCACTGCTGCAGGTCTAACTGGAAGGATGACTGGACTAATAGGAAGCACATTAAAGACTTTGTCACCAGGTGGCTCCCTCAATGGATGGTCTCCAAGACTAACGGGCAATTCAACTTTTTAAAGCTGTGCCCATAGGAGGACAGATCTCTGCATATGAACACCTAAGCAGCAACACCCGTGCAGCTCTGGGGTGCCGGTATTGTTGGGAGGGTCTGAGACCTACTGGGGTAAGAGGGACTACTACTGTGATTGCTGTAAGACTTCCCATCCAGTAAGGCTCTAGTTCGTTGGATATTGACTTGGAATACCTCCTCTGGGTGGCTTAGTGTCCTAATCCCCTGGGGCCAAGTCCTCACATCCAGTATTATTAATTTTTTTTAAAAGATTTTATTTATTTATTTGGCAGACAGGTCACAAGTAGGCAGAGAGGCAGGCAGAGAGAGAGGAAGGGAAGTAGGCTCCCCACTGAGCAGGGAGCCCGATGTGGGGCTCGATCCCAGGACCCTGGGATCATGACCTGAGCCGAAGGCAGAGGCTTTAACCCACTGAGCCACCCAGGCGCCCCCATTATTAATTTTTTTAAATTAAAACAATGTATTATTTGCTTCAGGGGTACAGTTCTGTGAATCCTCAGTCTTACGCAATTCACAGCATTCACAATAGCACATACCCTCCCCAATGTCCATAACCCAGCCACCCCATCCTCTCCCCACTCCTCCTGCAACCCTCAGTTTCCTGAGATGAAGAGTGTCTTATGGTTTGACTCCCTCCCTGGTCCCATCTTGTTTCATTTTTTACCCCCTCCCTTCCCCCTACAACCCTCTGCCCTGCCTCTCAAATTCCTCATATCAGGGAGTTGGAATGATAATTGTCTTTCTCTGATTGACTTATTTTGCTCAGCATAATACCCTCTATTTCCATCCACATCATTGCAAATGGGCAAGTTTTTTGATGGCTGTATAGTATTCCATTGTGTATATGTATACACACACACACACACACACACATATACATCCACTATATATATATATATACACACATACCACATCTTCTCTATCCATTCATCTGTTGATGGGCATCTAGGTTCTTTCCATAGTTTGACTGTTGTGGATAATGCTGCTATAAACATTTGTGTGCATGTGCTCCTTCAGATCACTGCATTTGTATCTTTAGGATAAATACCCAGTTGTGCGATTGCTGGGTCATAGGCTCTATTTTCAACTTTTTGAGGAACCTCCATACTGTTTTCCAGAGTGGCTGCACCAGTTGTATTCCTACCAACAGTGTAGGAGGGTTCCCCTTTCTCCGCATCCTCGCCAACATCTGTCATTTCCTGACTTGTTAATTTTAGCCATTCTGACTGGTGTGGGATGGTATCTCATTGTGGTTTTGATTTGTATTTCCCTGATGCTGAGTGATGTTGAGCTTTTTTTCATGTGTCTGTTGGCCATTGGATGTCTTTGCAGAAATGTCAGTTCATGTCTTCTGCCCATTTCTTGGTTGGATTATTTGTTCTTTGGTTGTTGAGTTTGAGAAGTTCTTTATAGATTTTGGATGCTAGCCCTTATTATGTCATTTGCAGATATCTTCTCCCATTCTGCCAGTTGCTTTTGGTTTTGTTGACTGTTTCTTTGCTGTGCAAAAGCTTTTGATCTTGATGAAGTCCCAATAGTTCATTTTTACCCTTGCTTCCCTTGCCTTTGGCGATGTTTCTAGGAAGAAGTTGCTGTGGCTGAGGTCAAAGAGGTTGCTGCTGCCTCTGTTCTCCTCAAGGATTTTGATAGATTCCTGTCTCACATTGAGGTCTTTCATCCATTTGGAGTCTGTTTTTGTGTGTGGTGTAAGGGAATGGTCCAGTTTCATTCTTCTGCATGTGGCTGTCCAATTTTCCCAGCACCATTTGTTGAAGAGACTGTCTTTTTTCCATTGGACATTCTTTCCTGCTTTGTCGAATATTAGTTGACCAGGTCAACTAATCTTGTTGAGTTGAGGGTCCATTTCTGGGCTCTCTATTCTGTTGCACTGATCTATGTGTTTCTTTTAGTGCTGGTACCATTCTTTCTTGATGATTACAGCTTTGTATTAGAGCTTGAAGTCTGAAATTGTGATGCCACCAACTTTGGCTTTCTTTTTCAACATTCCTCTGACTATTCGGGGTCTTTGCTGGTTCCATATAAATTTTAGGATTATTTGTTCCATTTCTTTGAAGAAAATGGATGGTATGTTGATAGGGATTGCATTAAATGTGTAGATTGCTTTAGGTAGCATAGACATTTTCACAATATTTGTTTTTCCAATCCATGAGCATGGAATGTTTTTCCATTTCTTTGTGTCCTCCTTAATTTCTTTCATGAGTACTTTATAGTTTTTCTGAGTACAGAGTCTGCCTCTGGTTAGGTTTGTTCCTAGGTATCTTACAGTTTTGGGTGCAATTATAAATGGGATTGACTCTTTAATTTCTCTTTCTTCTGTCTTGCTATTGGTGTATAGAATACAACTGATTCCTGTGCATTGATTTTATATCCTGAAACTTTACTGGATTCCTGAATGAGTTCTGGCAGTTTTGGAATGGAGTCTTTTGGGTTTTCCACATAAAGTATCATATCACCTGCAGAGAGTGAGAATTTGACTTCTTTGCTGAGTTGGATGCCTTTTATTTCTTTTTGTTGTCTGATTGCTGAGGCTAGGACTTCTAGTACTGTGTTGAATAGCAGTGGTGATAGTGGACAGCCCTGCTGTGTTCCTGACCTTAGGGCAAAACCTCTCAGTGTTTCCCCATTGAGAATGATATTTGCTGTGGGGTTTTCATAGATGGCTTTTATGATACTGAGGTATGTGCCTTCTGTCCCTATACTGTGAAGAGTTTTGATTGAGAAAGGATGCTGTACTTAGTCAAATGTTTTTTCAGCATCCATGAGAGGATCATATGGTTCTTGTTCTTTCATTAATTACTGTATTGTATCACATTGATTGATTTGTGGATGTTGAACCAATCTTGCAGCCCAGGAATAAATTCCACTTGGTGAATAATATTCATAGTGAATAATCCTTTGAATGTACTGTTAGATCAAATATTGTTAGTATTTTGGTGAGAATTTTTGCATCCATATTCATCAAGGATATTGGTCTGTAATTCTCCTTTTTGATGGGGTCTTTGTCTGGTTTTGGGATCAAGGTAAATGCTGGCCTCATAAAATAAGTTTGGAAGTTTTCCTTCTATTTTTTGGAGCAGTTTCAGGAGAATAGATATTAATTCTTCTTTAAATGTTTGGTAGTATTCCCCAGGGAAGCTGTCTGGCCTTGGGCTCTTGTTTGTTAGGAGATTTTTGATGACTGATTCAATCTCCTTACTGGTTATGGGTCTGTTCATTTGTTCTGTTTCTTCCTGGTTCAGTTTTGGTAGTTTATATATCTCTAGGAAGGCATCCATTTCTTCCAGTTTGTCAACTTTGCTGGTGTATAGTTGTTCATAATATGTTCTTATAATTGTATTTCTTTGGTGTTTGTTGTGATTTCTCCTCTTTCATTCATGATTTTATATATTTTGGTCCTTTCTCTTTCCTTTTTGATAAGACTGGGCAGGGGTTTATCAATCTTATTAATTCTTTCAAGGAACCAGCTCCTAGTTTTGTTGATTTGTTATGTTGTTCTTTAGGTCTATTTCATCGCTTTCTACTCTGATCTTTATTATTTCTCTTCTCCTGCTGGGTTTAGGCTTTTTCTGCTGTTCTCCCGCTCCTTTAGGTGTAGGGTTAGGTTGTGTATTTGAGACCTTTCTTGTTTCTTGAGAAAGGCTTGTACCGCTATATATTTTCCTCTCAGGACTGCCTTTGCTGTGTCCCACAGATTTTGAACCGTTGTGATTTCATTATTATTTGTTTCCATGAATTTTTTCAATTCTTCCTTAATTTCCTGGTTGACCCATTCATTCTTTAGAAGGATGTTCTTTAGTCTCCATGTATTTGGGTTCTTTCCAGATTTCCTCTTGTGATTGAGTTCTAGCTTCAGAGCATTGTGGTCTGAAAATATGCAGGGAATGATCCCAATCTTTTGATACCGGTTGAGACCTGATTTGTGACCCGGGATGTGATCTATTCTGGAGAATGTTCCATGTGCACTAGAGAAGAATGTGTATTCTGTTGCTTTGGGATGGAATGTTCTGAATATATCTGTGATGTCCATCTGGTCCAGTGTGTCATTTAAGGCCTTTATTTCCTTGTTGATCTTTTGCTTGGATGATCTGTCCATTTCAGTGAGCGGACTGTTAAAGTCCCCTACTATTACTGTATTCTTGTTGATGTGTTTCTTTGATTTTGTTATTAATTGGTTATATAGTTGGTTGCTCACATGTTAGGGACATAGATATTTAAAATTGTTAGATCTTCTTGTTGGACAGACCCTTTGAATATGATATAGTGTCCTTCCTCATCTCTTATTATAGTCTTTGGCTTAAAATCTAATTGATCTGATGTAAGGATTGACACCCCAGCTTTCTTTTGATGTCCTTTAGCATGGTAAATTGTTTTCCACCCCCTCACTTTAAATCTGGAGGTGTCTTTGGGTCTACAATGAGTTTTTTGTAGACAGCATATTGATGGGTTTTGTTTTTTTATCCATTCTGATACCCTGTGTCTTTTGATTAGGGCACTTAGCCCATTTACACTCAGGGTAACTATTGAAAGATATGAATTTAGTGCCATTGTATTGCCTGTAAGGTGACTGTTACTGTATATTGTCTCTGCTCCTTTTTGGTCTGTTACCTTTAGGCTCTCTCTTTGCTTAGAGGACCCCTTTCAATATTTCCTGTAGGGATGGTTTGGTGTTCGCAAATTTTTCTAGTTTTTGTTTGTCCTGGAAGCTTATATCTCTCCTTCTATTTTCAGTGACAGTCTAGCTGGATATAGTATTCTTGGCTGCATATTTTTCTCATTTAGTGCTCTGAGTATGTCATGCCAGTCCTTTCTGGCCTGTCAGGTCTCTGTGAATAGGTCTGCTGCCAGTGTAATATTTCTACCGTTGTATGTTACAGACCTCTTGTCCTGAGCTGTTTTTAGGATTTTCTCTTTGTCACTGAGACTTGTAAGTTTTACTATTAGATGAGGGGGCATGGACCTATTTTTATTGATTTTTGAGGGGTGTTCTCTATGCCTGCTGGATTTTGATGCTTGTTCCATTTGTCACATTAGGGAAGTTCTCTGCTATAATTTGCTCCAATATACCTTCTGCCCCCCCCTTTCTTCTTCTGGGATCCCACTTATTCTAATATAGTTTCATCTTATGGTATCACTTATCTCTCAAATTCTCCCCTTGTGATCCAGTAGTTGTTTGTCTCTCTTTTGCTCAACTTCATTCTACATCATTTGGTCTTCTTTATCACTAATTCTCTCTTCTCCCTCATTTTTCCTAGCAGTAAGTGCCTCCATTTTTTTTTTTTTTTAAAAGATCAATACTTTTATTTATTTTTTTTTTTTTTAAGATTTTTTATTTATTTATTTGACAGACAGATCACAAGTAGGCAGAGAGGCAGGCAGAGAGAGAAGGGAGGAAGCAGGCTCCCTGCTGAGCAGAGAGCCCGATGCGGGGCTCGATCCCAGGACGCTGGGATCATGACCTGAGCCGAAGGCAGCGGCCTTAACCCACTGAGCCACCCAGGCGCCCCGAGTGCCTCCATTTTTGATTGCACCTCATTAATAGTTTTTTTATTTCAACTTGATTAGATTTTAGTTCTTTTATTTCCCCAGAAAGTGCTTTTATTTCTCCAGAAAGGGATTCTCTAGTTTCTTTCATGCTTTTTTTTTGAGCCCAGCTAGCACCTTGGTAATTGTCATTCTGAACTCTAGTTCTGACATATTACTAATGTCTGTATTGATTAGGTCCCTAGTCGTTGGTACTGCCTTTTGTTCTTTTTTTTCCCTGAGGTGAGTTTTTCCACCTTATTATTTTATCCAGATAAGAATAGACAAATGAGAGAACAAAATATTAAAAGGGTTGCAGTGACCTCAGAAAAATATACACTAACCAAATCAGGAGAGATCTGAAACTGGGGGGAGAAGAAAGAAGTAAAGAAAAGGGGGAAAAAATACATATATATATATATATATATATATATATATACACACACACACACACACACACACACACATATGTGTGTATATATATACACATACGTATATGTGTGTATATATACCCCCCCCCCTTTTTTAATACTGGTGAATAGAACAGAGCCACACACTTGATTTTGGGCATATTTTGGTCTGTTAGAAGAAACTGCCTCCCAAAATTTTGAAAGAAAGAAAAACTTACATGTATACAAAAATAAGGGTAAACACGATGAAGGGATGGAATATGACTGTAAAGATGAAAATTTAAAAAGATTGTAAAAAAGGAATTGATAATATAAGAAGTTGGTTAAAAAAAAAAAAAAGAAGGGGTGCCTGGGTGGCTCAGTGGGTTAAGCCTCTGCCTTTGGCTCCGGTTGTGGTCTCAGGGTCCTGGGATCAAGCCCCATAATGGGCTCTCTGCTAGGCGGGGAGTCTGCTTCCCCTTCTCTCTCTGCCTGCCTCTAGGCCTACTTGTGATCTCTCTCTCTGTGTCAAATAAATAAATAAAATCTTAAAAAAAAAAAAAAAAGAATGTGATCAGGCTGAGACTAGAACAAAGCCATGTGCTAGATTTAGGGTATTTTGATCTATTAGAAGTAACTGTATCCCAAAGTTTTAAAAAAGAAAAAATCTACATGTATATAAAAAATAAGGTCAAACAATGAAGGGGTAGAATATAACAATGAAAACTTAAAAAGATTGTTTTAAAAATGTATTGGTAAGATAAAATAGTTAAACATTAAAATAGGAAACAGGAAAAATTAAAAAAAAATAGAATAAGAAAAAATAAAATATAAAAAACTTAACTTTGAAAGACTAAAGATGAATCATGGGGAAAAAGCCATGAATTCTGTGTGCTATATTCCCCTAGCTCTGGGGTTCCTCAGTTCTCATTGATTGGTGAACTTGGTCTTGGCTGGATGTTCTTGCTGATCTTCTGGGGGAGGGGCCTGTTGTACTAATTTTCAAATGTCTTTGCCGGAGGCAGAATCGCATTGCCCTTGCCAGGGGCCAGGCTAAGTAATCTGCTTGGTTTTGCTCTCAGGACCTTTTGTTCACTGAGCACCTTTTGTACTGCTTTGGAGGATGGGAGTGAAAATGGCAGCCTCCCAGTCTCTGGCCAGGAGGAGCCGAGAGCTCAGGGCCCCCACTTCTCAATACACCCCCAGAGAAAAGCAGTCCATCCCTCCCTTACCCCTGATATCTGACCGCACTCTGTGCTCACCCAGCCTGTGACCCAGCATTTCCATCTCTGGCGCATGGCCCCATTTGGAGTCTCCAAACCCAGCAGATTCCTGCCGCATGCTCCTGTGCTGCTCCTTTTGGAGGAGTAAAGAGGGGGGGTTACGGTTTAAGGTAACCCTGAGCTGAGAGCCCCTCCTTGGCTCCATCTCTGCAGCAGGCTTCCCCACTCTGATACCTGGGAGCTCTGCCACACTCAGGCACCCCGGGTCTTTCTATGACCCCACAGGTCCTGAGACCACACTGTTCCCACGAGGGCTCCACCCCCCACTTAGCCCCTGGGGTGACATCCCTTGTGGAGCAGACTCTGAAAGTTCTGATTTTGTGCTCCACTGCTTGCCGGGCTCCGCCCCTCCCCCTGTGGTCTCTCTTCCTGTGTATCACCTTGGATTCACTTCTCTGGACATCCTACCTTCCAGAAAGTGGTTGATTTCCTGTTCCTAGAATTGCTGTTCTTCTTCTCTTTGATCTCCTCTTGAGTTTGTCAGTGTTAAGAATGATAACTAACTAGCTGAACTCTTGGGACCCGATGATATTTAAGTCTCCTGCTCTTCCGCCATCTTGCTTCTCCCCCTCACATCCAGTATTCTTAACCCTTCATTATATATTGGTCAGGGCCCAGCACATGCAAAGAGCTGTATGTTGATTGTTGACGTAGGATTGTTAGCGAGGTTGCGTATGTACAACATAGTCATTTCCTCTGATGATTTTAAGGAGCAAAATAAATGGTTTCATCTGCTGGGGAAAATACCAAAGTCAGGGAGGATATTAGCTCATGGGGACTAAACCACTACCCTGTTTTTGCTAACTGAAGATTTGCCATATCTATTGCCAGTAAAACATTTCTTACTGCCCATAATCTTGCATTGTTAATGTTTCTGTTGTGTCTGGAAACATCTTGTCATAGGCCACACTTACACTGAAGTCACAATCACCCCAACTGCTGAGTCTGTGTGAAGGACTTCTTTACAGGGTTGTTGGGGAACCACAGTTCTAAGTATTTTCTCTGGTTTTATAAGTATATTAATAGTGTGGTATAGGGCTGCAAGTCACCTCCCAGTACCTAGCTGTATGGTCCTTGTGAAAGAATGGCAGGTAAAGATTATACAGGCCATAAAGATGTCAAGGGTAGAGTGTAGGAGTGCTGACAACACTGACTCCCATTTTATGTCCTCCGTCTTGGTCATGCCACACAGTGACTTCCCTTGGGGTTGTGTGTTCCAGGCCCCTTGGAGGTTAAAGTTAGCCCTGACTGAAATGTGGGGAGGGTTGTTCTCATCTTTCCTAAGTGGTGCAGAAAGCATGCCACTTGAGGCAACTAGTAGAGATGGCAGGTGCACAGAGGGTACCACTTTAGGCAATTACCCTGTGACCTCCCCACCAAACCCCCTCGCTCTAATCCGTGTAAGAAACGTGGTTGAATTATTTCTTGGTTTATGCTTTTCCAGACTAAAATGTTGATGGGTGAAGTGATGAGAGAAGCTGCCTTCTCACTTGCTGAGGCCAAGTTCACAGCAGGGGACTTCAGGTAAGAAGACTTAATGGGGTGTTTTGAAAAATCAGAGTGCTTTCATGTTCATAATTTCCCTTAAAAGCTACTCTTAAAAAACATCTAAGCATTGAAGATAAATGATGGGGTTAGAAGTGTTCTTTATTATTACTCTGTGACCCTAACATCGGTGTCTTTATTATCACCCACTTATATCTGGTACAGAGTTGTAGGCAGAGGATACTTAACATTTTGCAGTCTGTTTTCATTTAACATTGTATCATAAACATCCTTATTTTCACATAGCTGTATAGCCTTTCTCTAGTTGTGCATAATTTATTAGCTCTTTCTCCTAATGGTGAACTTTCGGGTTGATTTTCAGATTTTGGGAATGTTAGAAAAGATGCCATGAACATTTTCATGCATACATATTTTAGTTTCTGTAGCAGTGTTTCCTTAGGATAAGTTTGAGAATGGAATTGGTTTAAAGGGCATGAATTCTAAGGCTTTTGTCCTGTCAATATATGCTTTATGTACAAAGCATGTAAAATGGTTTAGTTTTTGCTTTCCGAGGGGGTTTTGCCAGTTATGTTGTGTGGGTCTCCCCAAATAAGCTTGTGTGGTAAAGCAGGCAAATGTTGTTGTTCTTCCTTTAAATTCACTGCCTTCCTGAGGTCAAATGGCTATTTGGGGACAGAGGTGGAATTCGTTTTCAGGGTTTTTAATTTTAGTTGTGTTTACCCAGTGGCGCAGTGTCTGCATTCCTGGTCTGTGTTATTCAGGAGCCTTTGCTGGCAGGTGTGACAGCCTCAGGGGCATCAGGCCTCTTGAAGAGGTGGACTTCAGTTTTTGCCAGTGTTGGTAGAAGAGCCACTTGCATTGACTTTTCTGGTGGAGGGAGGGACTCAGTAGTATGTAAGTGGTGTGTGAATGCATCTGAGGGTGGTTATGGTGAAAATACTTTTATTTTATGGTGATAACAGGCTGGGGAGTCTGACAAAACCGGATGGAAGTTACGTTCTAGGGTAAGGGAGTTGAAGTCCTACTAAGCCAAATCCAGAAGTTTGGACAGCAAACCTAGAAGGAAGGAGTTGTCTCTAAATTACATTACCTGAATAAAAATCCTTAATGTCTTACCTGTGGCACCACATGCCTAACTGAAAACTCAAGCAGTCCGTGTACTTTAAGATCGTTCGTTCCTGTTTTCTTATGGTCATGTTTTGAGTGTTGTTCCTCCTTTGCTCTCTGAGGCCCTACTCTGGTAGCAGTGATTTTTTGCTGGAAAGACAGCTACCAAACATACTTGTGCCATCTCACCCTGTTGAAATTACCTGATGGGTCCCTGTAGTTTTATTTCTTACTCTAAAATCTCAACAATCAAGGCCTTTTCTTTTTCCACAGCACCACAGTTATCCAGAATGTTAATAAAGCCCAAGTGAAGATCCGAGCTAAGAAAGATAACGTAGCAGGTAATTTTTCAATGCTTTAGAATCCTTCAGAAGAAAAGATGACATTTAAAAAATGAACCTGTTTATACAGCAAGATCTTCATGTCCTAATTAATCTCTTCTACTTAGAACAAGTTGAATTGCTTTACATGTTAGAATCTTTGTAACTGGTGGTTGCCGGAGGATGGGGGGTGGGGGAAATGGGGATATAGTTAGTTATACACGATGAATACATTCTAGAGATTGGCTGTACAGTGTATTGCCTGTAGTTAACAACGCAGTGTTGTGTATTTAAAAACTTAGGGTAGATCTTGTGTTGAGTTTTTTTTTTTTTTTTAAAGATTTTATTTATTTATTTGACAGACAGAGATCACAAGTAGGCAGAGAGGCAGGCAGAGAGAGGGGGGGAAGCAGGCTCCCCGCTGAGCAGAGACCCAATGCGGGGCTCGATCCCAGGACCCTGAGATCATGACCTGAGTTGAAGGCAGAGGCTTAACCCACTGAGCCACCCAGGCGCCCCAGATCTTGTGTTGAGTATTAACACACACACACACATATACACACACACAAACAAGAAAAGGGACACAGATCTTTTGGAGGTTATAAGTTTATTACCTTGATTGTGGTGATGGTATCACAGGTGTATACATATATCTAATTTCATCAAAATCTATACATTAAATATGTGCAATTTTTTTTTTTTTGCATTTTACATCTACCTCAAAGCTGAAAGGAAAGAAAACTGTAACAGCTTGAGCTCTTATTACTCAGGATAATTTGATTATTAAATAGGAGTGAATACTTAGGGTACCAGGTTCCTAAATTCACTGAAATCTGTTAAGTTCCAGACAGTCTCTTGACTTTTGAGTATTTGCTGAAAAAGAAACACCACAAACAATGGTGATTAAGAAACACTACTTCAAGGACATGTTTGTGAACCTACATGTTTCTGTGTTTAACAGGTGTTACTTTGCCAGTGTTTGAACATTACCATGAAGGAACTGATAGTAAGTATGACACTTTGGTAGTATATGTCTCTGGGTTCTCCAGATTCCTCTTCAAAGGGATCTTTTTCTGGAAAATGGGTGCTGGAATAGACTTTATTAGAGTTTAGTGGTTCCAGTGTTAGCATCCTCATATGGTACACTTGGGGTAGGAGTTAGTCAGTTAACAAAAGTGTTATGGCAGAGAGTCATAAAACATTATAATGTCTTAAAATACTTTATTTCAACCTAGAAATACATAAACATACAGTCATTTGCCATTAAAAAAATACAAGGCCGTGGCCTTTGAGTATGAATCTGCTAATTAGACTTCTGTGTTGTCTTTCTGCATAAACTACACCCATAATGCATTGTTTATAATTTCCAGTTTGAGTTTCTTTAAAGTAAAATAAAGTCTTAGACTCTGTCATGCAGTCTGAATGCTAAATCTTCCTAGATTTTATAGCTCATTCTCAATTTTTAAAAATTGTTTTAGCATTTCCTAATTTGATAGCATTTTTAGGGTAGTAACACATTATTGAGTCTTTCCAAAGTAATCACGTTTTTTTCATAGAAACAGTTTTTGGCCCTCCTCTCCCACTGGTGCACATAGAGTGTTCAGGGTAGCCCCAGTGACAAGTGGAGTGAGCTGGAGAGTTACCTGTTACCGGCGTGGCACTGTTCTGTGGGGAGGCAGTGGGGCCAGTGTGATAAAGTGAAGGTTGGTTAAAAGCTTCTCCTATAGTTATATTTAGAATAGTTTCCTTGGGAAGAAAAACAAGTTCACTGTTACTCTTAACTATGGAGAACAAACTGATGGCTACGGGGCGGGGGCGGGGGTGACTTAGGCCGCGGTGGATAGGGAGTGCTCTTGTGATGAGCACCAGGCACTGCATGGCAGTGTTGAATCGCTATATTGAACACCTAAAACTAATATTACACTGTATTTTAACTGTATTTCCAATAAAAACGTAAATGATGAAAATCTCACATCAGAAAAAACAAAACATATTAACTGTTCAGCATGGCCTGGGGCGTGGGTTGGGTACTTCACGTTTGCATTAAACAGGGGTCAGTGAATTTGTTTCTCCTTGTGTGGTATTAGTCTGACTTTTTTTTTTTTTTAAAGGTTTTATTTATTTATTTGACAGAGAGAGAGAGAGAGAGAGATCACAAGTAGGCAGAGAGGCAGGCAGAGAGAACAGGGGAAGCAGGCTCCCCACTGAGCAGGGAGCCCGATGTGGGGCTCGATCTCAGGACCCTGAGATCATGACCTAAGCCAAAGGCAGAGGCTTAACCTACTGAGCCACCCAGGTGCCCTAGTCTGACTTCTTTTGGGGAAATTTATGGGGAAGATTATTTACTCTGTAATGACAAATGTTGTCTGACTGGTTCTTTCAGGTTACGAGCTGACTGGTTTAGCCAGAGGTGGGGAACAGTTGGCTAAATTAAAGAGGAATTATGCCAAAGCAGTAGAATTACTGGTGGAACTAGCTTCGCTGCAGGTGAGTAGCAAAAGAGCCAGAGCTCTGAGTCCAGTGGGATATCTGAGAGTCCTTTGGGGAAGACTCACATCTTGAATCAGAGTATCCTGCACTTCGTGCTTTAGGCTGTTTTCATGATTTTATGGGAGACAAGCCCAGAGATGTTTTGATTTCTGAAATGGTGGCTTCTGCACCATTGTTCCTACTGATGACGAACAAAACGTGTGTGCCTTGGTAGAGCTTCACTCTGGTGGGTGAGAACAGCAACAGTCAATACTAGATTTAAATGTAAATATAACGTGGTTGGTGCTTGAAAGCTCTTTTCCCCCACTTTGTGGCCTCTTAATGTGTGTGTGTGTGTGTGTGTGTGTATAATAGAGCCTGATTCCTTCCCGTTGCCATTTTTATAACTTTAGGCAAATCTGAAGTAAACAGATTTTAATAGCCTGGAAGTAGTGTTAGCTCTTTGGGAATTGCTGAAAAGTAGTCTTGGTTTCCACATGTTCTCTACAGGTGCAGTCTGCGTAAAGCCAAGTGAACAGGATATGATTAGGAAAACTTCGTGCTTAAATTACTAATTTGTCCTCTTATTTTAGACTTCCTTTGTTACCTTGGATGAAGCCATTAAGATCACCAACAGGCGGGTAAATGCCATTGAACATGGTGAGTGTAAGCTGCTGTGAGGCTTTGTCCGCTTGTCCACAGCTCCACATTCACGTGGGAAACAGGCACTGATCAAACGGTGAACAAGCCCATGCCGCATCTGCAGCGGGCTGGGCTGTGGGGTCAACACAGGGAGGTGTTAGTTGGAAGCGCTTTAAGAGAGTTGTGTGACTCCCTCCAAATCCATATACATAAGGAAATGCTAAGTTAAAAATTCTGAAGTGTTCATTCATTTCTGGTTATGAATAAAGGATGAAACTATTTTTCAAAAGGCCTAGTGTGTTCTTTAGCTCCTTCCAGTGATTCAGTAATCTTTTTGACCACATTACATGCTTAACTTTAAATCCCTTTCCTGTAGGCCTTATGTCCTGCTCTTCTCCTTGATTCCTAAACATCGTCCCATTTGATGCATTTATTTCCTGCCTCTTTCATTATTCTGTAACTGTGCTTAGTGTCGGCACAATACTTCCGTTTAAGAAATTCTGTTTTCATTAAAGAAACATTCAATTTTAAGGGAAGAAAGGAACAAATTTTGAACAGCAAAGAAGTTATTTTGTGCTCTCAGTGTTAAATAAGAGGAAGTTACCTCATTTTTAAAAACTCCACACACATTTCCTGACCAGTTGCTGGTGCCAGGCCTTGGAACCTCAAGCAAAACAGAGTGGATGAGGTGATGAGGTGATAGCTTCAGCTCTCAGTGAGTTCATATTTTAGAAGCAGATAGGCAAACTCTCTGTGAAGCAGCACCTTATGACAAACCCAAAACTCAACTTCATTCATTCTCTCTTCTTGATGATCTTTTTAACAGGGATTGTGACTATATTTAAAATAACATCTGTGGTTAAGTGTTGTATATTCATATAAATTCAGTATATTTGTATATTCATATAAATTCAGTATATTCAATGTTGTGCATATTGTGGTCCATAGAATTGTGTTGTGTGTATTGTGTATGTTATCTGTCCATTGAAAGGACACTAGCAGGGCATATACCGAAATACTTACAGTAGTTATTTTAGGATGGTTGGATTATACTTTTTTGTTTTTGTTTTCTGCATTAAATGTACGTGAATTTTACAATTAGAAAAAGTAACTGTTATACAGATGAACGTTGGCAATTTGGAAAAAGTTCTGAAGTCTCACGTATATATTTTTTTTAACCCTAGTCATCATTCCCCGGATTGAACGTACCCTTGCTTATATCATCACAGAGCTGGATGAGAGAGAGCGAGAAGAGTTCTATAGGTTTGTTGGAAATGGCAGTTATGGATAATTTCTTGTTCATACTCTAAAGCCTCAAGTTGCTCAGACTGTTGGCTTATGTTCTTTAGAATTAGCACAGCCTGTATTTCATTCTGATAAATGCGAAGCAAGAGACATAATATTGGCAAAGGTTCTGGAGACTAATCTGTGCCAAGTTTTGCACATATTTAAAATATAGCATCTCCAAGAAGTTGGGCCCTTAGGGGAAACTATTCATAGACTTGATTATTCTTTAAAATGAAATAATAATTTAGATTGGATGTCTCCCTCATAAAAAGAAACTAGAATTAATCAATCAACAAATATGTATTGCATGGTGAACATGTCCCAGGAGAAAGTATAAAGTACTTGGGGGCATGATGTAATAATGTAAATCATACCTTTGGAAAATTAGCACAGTACTCAGAAATGAGGCATGTACATAAATTGGTTATGAACAATTAGAGCTGGTAGGGATGATGACACTAAACAGGTAGCACAGAGGTCAGTGTGCCAGGTTCAGAGATGGTGGGAGACAGGTGAAGACCTGTATTCAGGGAAGATGTGGCCATCTATGATTTGTAATAATGAGTAGCATCTATGATTTATAATCTTAATTATGAAAGGTTATTGTGTTCCTGTCCTTCAGTGACATTCAGGATTGTGGTGATCCAAACTGATCCAAAATTTTAATAAATGCCTGAGTGCTCAAAAGGTGTTCCATTATCAAGGGATGGCTTTCAAGGTTTAGAGTCTGGGATAGGGACTTAAAAAAAAAAAAATTACTGTTAAGAATATCAGTCACATTCTTATGCTCAGATTGGCACATGGGATTATCTTCTAAAAAGAGCTTTCTCTGCAGACATGTAGGATGTGTATAGTCTCTCTCCCCCCTCCTCAAAGTCCATTATTAGCTTAAAAATGTGTATATTCTACCTCAAATCTTTATTTTATTTTTATTTATTTTTTAAAAGATTTTATTTATTTATTTGACAGAGATCACAAGTAGGCAGAGACGGGGGGGGGAGCAGGCTCCCCACAGAGCAGGGAGCCCGATGTGGGGTTCGATCTCAGGACCCAGGGACCATGACTTGAGCCGAAGGCAGAGGCTTTAACCCACTGAGCCACTCAGGTGCCCCTCAAATCTTTATTTTAAAAATGGGTTATAAATCACTGCAATTGAATTAAAATTTTGTTCTAGTTTGTAGATGTTTATGATCCTTGTTATAAAACTAGCAGGAATCAAATCTTAGAATTGAAACAGTGTTCAGAAAATTCCCTCCTTTTGTTTTACAGGTTAAAGAAAATACAGGAGAAGAAAAAGATTCTCAAGGAAAAGTCAGAGAAAGACTTGGAGCAACGGAGGGCAGCTGGTGAGGTGATGGAGCCTGCTAATCTTTTGGCTGAAGAGAAGGATGAGGATCTTCTGTTTGAATAATCTTTCCTGCTCAGGTTCTTTCATAAGCCCTAACATGGCACCATCTTAATTCACGATGTGTAGGTTTGGTATGTGTGGCTATTTATTTTTTGGCCTAAGAATTCACTGGTGGTAAAATTTTCCTGGATGTTGGTTTTGGGACTACCTTTGCAAAATCCTAATCAGCAACCATTTATCACTTGAGATTTGTAGACCCTGCCCAGGAACCTGTAGAATTTATTCGGCAGAAGCAGTACCCTGTTCCATGTGCATCTATTCAAGTGATCTGCTTACCAAGCATATTAGGAAATTCCCCTTAGGAAATAGCAGTGGCCTCGGGCCAGCTGTTGCCGTAGCAGCCCGCTTCCTTCCTGCTCCGACACTGTGGCACTATTGTCTGAGAGTGCTGCCGCCGTCCTGTGTAACCCTGGTACTTCCTCTCAAGCTTTATGAAACCTTCACGATTTTTCCTTGCATGACAGGTCTCTGTCCTGTCTGTCATGGGAGTTCTGCCAATTTTAATGTGATTATGGTATAAACAGTAAAATGATATAAAAATGAATTGTTCTTTTTTTTTTCTTAATGTACTAACAGTATCAGTCACATTCTTAACCTGAGATTGGCACATGGGATTGTCCTCTACCAAGAGCTTTGTCTGTGGACATGTAGGACATGGATAGTCTCTTTTTTCCCCCTTCATAGTATGTGTTTTCCTGCTAAGCTTATGGAGACGATTGTTGAATTTTGGGGTACTCATAAACATGCCAGTGAGTTAAGAGGGGTTATTAATACTTCTTCCCTAACCTAAGAAAAAAATAATTCTCATCTGAGAGTATGTAATAAGGTAACTTTTATCTTATAAGCAGTAATACTTGCTGTCTCCCATTAAATAGGAAGATTGAGGCATTTGAGTGGCCATATCAGGATCTGACTGAGGTTTTCTGTGCTGTTTGAGCTGGTGAGCCATCCATGTTTACTCAGGCATTCTTGTACCCAAAGCTGGGCATTTCTGAGTTGATTGGCTACGGGACAGTTTTTGGTGAAATTGTTAACACTTGGCTTATCAGTATTGTATGTAAGTCAATTGATATTGCAAGCCTAGGATTTTTAAAGTCCCAAGCAATTTTGCAAACATTTAATACCTGCTACAAAATAATCTTTAGTTATGTGTCAGGCCCTCTTTTAAGTATTTTATTTATATTATCAAAACAACCATAAGACGCATGTTATTTTAATCCCAGATTTCACAGAAGAAAATTTTAAGGCACAAGGAGCTAGAGTAATTGGTTCTAGGTCAAAAAGCTATAAAGTGGTGAATCCAGGATTTAAATCCAGGCAGTCTACCTTCAGTGTTTTTATACCCTTCTAACCACCCCCCCTTTTTTTTGCTTCCCCTATATTTAAAACTTTGGGTAAAGGTAAGATCCAAGGCCTGTTCTGGAGGAGCTGAGTTTTGGCAAGTCCTGTTTTGAATTAGACATTTTATTCGGTAGGTAACTTAGTAGTGATTGGAAAACCAAGTGAGTTCCTAAGCAGGTTAGTGTTACCTATTTTCAAGGCTTAACATTTAATCCTCCCAACACTGGACTGAAGTGTAAATACTATTCTCTCCATTTTACAGAAGAGGAAACTGAGGCGTTGTCAGGTCAGATAGCAGAGCTAGGAT
Source organism: Martes martes (assembly GCF_963455335.1). Taxonomy (NCBI): domain Eukaryota; kingdom Metazoa; phylum Chordata; class Mammalia; order Carnivora; family Mustelidae; genus Martes; species Martes martes. The sequence goes on along the minus strand of NC_137894.1, from coordinate 111,736,519 downwards.
GCAGGCCTTGGCTCTTAAGCAGTATGTACTGCCTCTCTGGGAGGCAAAAAATAGCTCGAAGGGTATGAGAGCCCCGATTACTTAATGGTTTTTCACTCAGGTAAAGTCCGTGTTCACCTTCACCTGCTGAGGCAGGAGAAGTACCTAGATTTCTTCTGTGGCTTCTTAAAGCTCTTTTGTATTGGCTTTGGCTAAACTCTCTACAAAACTACGGATGACTTTGTGGTGTCAGCTTGTTGTTAACTAGAAATCAGAAGAAAACAGTGAACCAAATTTGTTGTGTGGAGTGATGTGATCCATAGGGGAAGGAAATGATCAGGAATAGAAAGCCAGATGGGTAGCAGGTGTGTATGTGTGACACTTTTTGTTGGTATGATTGCCTCCTTTGGGAAATGTAGTGGTGCGGTAGGAAAGTGAATGTTATATATTTGTCAACTCACATCCTAGCCTTTGTCCCCTCAAATCCTTGGCTGCATAGAAGTGGAGTTTGGCCGGCCTAGTATTACATACGTTCTTTTTTTCCTTGAAAATATTTACGTTCACAGTGTTATGTTATCTTTAATAAAACAAGGAACCAGAACCTACATCTGTGCCAATAGGGGGCACTCCCCCACCATGAATAAATTAAAAGGTATTTTATGTTTCACTCAGAGGTTCCAGTGGACTTATTTCTGGCAAAAACTTGCAGACCGAGTGGTTAGGCGAGTTGAAACCTTGAACAGCAGAGGACATAAACACAGGACGTACTCACTGGTCTTATTTGAAATATAATTTTACTTTGTTTTCACAATACAGTGTGCAGTATGACAACTCAAAATAAGAGTGCAGATACAAGTAAGAGTACAAAGGAGGATTAACAATAGATGTCAGAAAGGTTACCTTTTATTAAGGCTAAATCCCTGGTTTATAGTTTCCATACACATTCACAAAATTACATTCAAATTATTCCTTATCAGTACTTATTCCTTAGGCCATGAGAAAAGGAAAAAAGAAAATCCAGACATTACATTTTTCATGTAAAGCAAATCTGGATTAGTCTAAATACTATTCTTTTGCATTTGTTCTGACTTATGAAAACTTAGCAAGGGAACTAATGTGAATTTCATTAGCTACTGCTATCTTTCTGTTAAATGGATGACACCTCTCCCACATTGGGGTCTCCAGTCAGAGCCACAAAGGACAGGAAATGGAACTGGCCAGAGTGGCTGGATAACTGGGTGTATAGCAAGGCTTTTTTTCCTTTTTTTTTTTTTTTAAAGGAAGTCAGCCACTAAGTTTTCACTTTGTTTAGGGATTGTGTTGAATATCAACACATCCATGTCACTGAGACTGAGAAAAGTTTGGGATATAAAAATTTCTATCCCTCTCCCATTGCTGATAAGAACTATAGGACTTCACTGACCCCCAAATTCTCTTGTCAGCTAAGAGTATTCTATGACATGGCATGTGCCTTGGTAGGGTAGGGGCTTTGTTTGTGAAAGCACATGGCCCTCGTGTGGCTCTACAGTCTGTAGGCTAACTCCGGAACTGGCACAACAGCTACTTAAACTGCCAACCTTTTAGATCTTAGGGCTGAAAACAGTTGTCAGTTATGAAAAGCAGCTCATAAAACTCCACTGTCTACCATAGACTACCTTTCATTCCTTAAGAGAAAGTAAACTGCAAAACTGCAAAGATTAAGTGCTAATATTGTTGGTTTTCTCTGTCCTAAACTGGAGTGTTTCAGATCTGTAAAGACAGTATGGCATCTCTTCCCCTGACCCAGGAATGTTACTTTCTTCCTAAGGAACGGTTATCTTGAAAGTATTTCCATATAAGACACATTGCAGCCAATTTCAAGGCCATGCAAATTTGAACAGAAAAGGCAACATAAACTATCTACATTTGTTCAAGTAAAATTACATAGAAATCAAATATATACACAACGAGACAAACTACTCATTAAAAACAATTGTTTACGTTAAATTAAGTGACAACTCCATGTTATTCCAGTGTTTAGCTTTGGGAACAGGAAATGCTGTAGCTAAAGTCATAAAAATAAAATCAAGACATTCACATTTGAGGTCGTTTGACACACATCACACTATCCCTAAAGGCTTGAAAAGACTACAAATTAACTTTCCATACCAATTACAGAAGTTGAATTTTAAAGCTACAGCTATAGAGAGAGTATGAAAATCCCATTAGCTTAAACATTTATGATTTAGCAATACATTGCATTCTGGTCGTTAAGAGGCAGAACTTGATGGGATAAAAACTTGCTTCTGTATGTTTAACTCCCCACCCCCACCTATGTTCTTTTCCTATAATGTTCAAATGACTTTCAGGTCATCCTTTCCTTGTGATCTCAAAGTCAGTTGTTACAGTATCTTCCTTTGGGTATAATTTTATTCCAATGCTAAATGAGTTATCAATGACCATTTGTCAACCTATTAAATATTAGTATACAGTACAGCAGCTATATTCATCCCACATTTCATCCCATAATTCCAGTTTATTACTTATATATGGCACAGTCATCAAATTATACTGTGCTCATATATAAAAAATGCAAAACTGTCAAATGTGCTGTGTCCTCTCATATATATGAAAAACGATTTGCATCATGAGGAAAAACTAACCATCAACAGTTTATATGACCATCTGCCATTCATAAAAGTGTAACTTACACATTCTATTGTACTATGCAGATCAGAGAAATGATGCAAGGTTATAGAATCACTTGTGACAATATAAGCAAAAACTTCAGAAAATCGTTAAAAAGATACTTAACTAGATCAGAATCTATTGAGTGTGCCATGAAATCTGATCCACAAAGTCTGAGCTAAAAAACTGGTGTTTCTAATGGAATGTTTCAGAATTAAAAGACACACAAATGAATTCAAGCCTAACAGAACAGCTTGAGACCAAAGTGGCACCATTTTAGGAAAATATTTCTGATGACAAAACAAGCCTTCTAACCAAATACTGTCCTGCCCAGTACACAGAAGCACAGTCATCCCCCACCTCACCCCATTTCCATGAAGTCCTTTAAGTTAACTGTTAAATAGCATCAATATTTATAACTATGTGAGACATGGACCGTTGTATATATACAGACAAGTTTTTCATGGAAATAGGACCAGGCAGAAAAGATTTAGTTAGGTGAAAACAGAATTAAAACATTTTTACAGGGATAAAATGGAACTGGTCTATTGAAAGCTTCCATTTAGAATCCTCAGAGGAGGCAAGAATCTCTAAAGCCATGTCCAGAGAATAAAGACTGCTATGCACAAATTGCCTAAGGGGATTTTCTCACTAGTTTGAGATCAAAGAAGAGGTCTACAGCTTATTTGGCCTGGTACCTCAGGGTCTTGCTGAAGTATCAGGGCTCTCTTCCTAGTGGCAGTTTGCCAGGTAAGTCCAATCATACCACAGAATGGATGTTTCCCTCACCTCAGCCAAGTGGACGGTACCCACTGAGGTTCAGTATCAAGTTTGTTAATTAACCTAAGCAATTCCTGATAGGCTTTATCAAGATCTGAATTCACAATTGCCGTGTCAAAGTAGTGGCCATTGTTCTGCTCCATTTCTCTAGTCTTCTCAATGATTTCTCTCAACTCTTCAGGCTGTAAAGAGAATACAAAAACAGGTAATTCCATTCCTTCAAAATACACAATGAGTCACAGGTGACTGAAGAACAAAAAAAATGGCCGCCTGTTGCTTGCTGTCTGTCAAAATATGCCACTTCAGGAGCTCCTCTTCAACCCTGTTATGGCCTCTGATTTCCTTTGCTCTGGTGTCTTCAGGACTCATACTGAATCATTTGGGACTGAGTACAACCTGTTCATACTGCTACTCAGGTTTTTATGTATTTGTTTTACTCACTAGAGGCTTCAAGAGCAAAGACTGTTACTAAAAAGCCCCTACAAATATTTGCTTTCTAGCATTTTAGGGCATCATCACCTTCCCTTTAAAAAAAAAAACAAAAACATCTTTTGTAATACAGAGTGAACCTTTCAGGTTGAAGCAAGGTTGGTAGGACCCAAAATGCCATCTACTCTTGGCTTTATAAAGATTTGCTGTCCTTTTAGATCTATTGCAGAGTTCGGCAGGGTAAACATCATGGGAAAAGAAAAGGATCAATAGAATGGGTATCTTTCCATGAAAACACCGCAGGTCAACCCAAATTTAATCATCTAATGTTCTGGGGGAGTTACTTGGCTAGTTTCTCTGTTTGCAGTACACAAAGGAGGTCTTTAAAAATGCAAAAAAATATCCTAAGGAGAGTTTGGGAAATGACACAGAGCAGGCTACTTTAAAACACTGGGTAAAGGAAACAGCTGTTTCACAAAGATGAGCAGGTAGTGAGGTAGGGTATGAAACTTAGGCAGAATCCCCTGATTACCAGGCACATGTGTTCAAGAAAGTAAAACTACCCCCAAAGCACTCGTTAATGACGAGAACTCACTCGTAAGTCCAAATGTTTCTGATAAAAAAGTCACACACCAATACTATATTGGACCCACAGTACAAAACAACTTATTCAACTGGTTGATCTTCTGCAACAGTAGGAAGACATACTAAAAATAAAACTAGTCTGGCCTGTCCTGAAGCAGTTTCTTGTGTGGCTCTCTAATTTTCATTCTGGAATGTTGTGCATCTGGCTGTGGTACACAGAATCCTTTGTTTCCTAGGGACTCTACTACACCATTATAAATAACTAAACACTAACATTCTTGCTAAAGCTTAGGTCTATTCAAATCTCAAGACTACTGACAGAACATTCCAGAAAGTCAAAACAGAATCTAAACTTTGTGGTGCTAGAGTTGAAATGTAAAGCCCTACATCTCACATAGATTCACATAAAGAACGAATCCACCTAGTTTTTCTTTATTAAATTTAAAGTATTACTTTCTCTTTTGCCAAAATGGCTTATACCATTTATTTTAATTTAGGTTTTAATTTTCTCCTGTTTTTCAAATTACAATTCATGACTATGATGAAACAAAATGTTTTTGTGGAATAAAAAGGCAGTAAGATACACCACCCTCTATACATTCTTACCGGTGTGCATGGAACATACACCCAGACGGAACCGATGTTGAATCATAAAATAAGGCTGAGACATTTTTGAAAGATTCACATCTTTATAGGCTATGTTCTCTGATCACAATAGAATTATAAATCAGTAAAATATTTTTTTAATCTCCAAATAATGTGGAAATTAGAAAATTACATACTTCTAAATAACCCGTGTGTTCAAGAAGAAAATGACAAAGGGAACAGAAAAAACTTAAAAATTTGTAGAATGCAACTAAGGAATTGCTTAAGAGGGAAACTTCTAACTTCATATTAGAAAAGATGAGGGGTGCCTGGTGGCTCAGTCGGTGAAGTCTGCCTTTGGCTCAGGTCATGATCCCAGGGTCCTGGGATTGAGAGCCACATCGGGCTCCCTGCTCAGTGGGGAGCCTGCTTCTCCCTCTCCCTCTGCCTGTTGCTCCTCTGCGTGTGATGTCAAATAAATAAAATCTTGGAAAAAAAAAAAAAGGAAAGAAAAAAAAAGGCTTAAAAATCTAAGTTTTCTTCAGAAACTAGAGCAAATGCAAATTAAAGCCAAAGTATAAGAATAAAGTAAGTCAATTAAATAGAAAAGAGACAAATAGTAACGAAAATTAAAGATAAAAGGTCTCTGACATTTTTTTTTTTTTTTTTAGATTTATCTATCTGAAAGAGGGAGAAGAGTACATGTGTGATGGGGGGAAGGGCAGAGGGGGAGAGAGAATCTCAAGCAGACTCCTGCTGAGTGTGGAGCCTGACACGGGACTCCATTCCACGACCTGAGATCATGACCTGAGCCAAAACCAAAAGTTGGACACTTAACTGAGTCACCCAGGTACCCCTCCACCCCCCAACTTAGTTCCTTTTCTAAAGTGTTTTAGTTACTCCTTTTAATTTCCATATAAATTTTAAAAAGCCATCTTTTCAATTTCTATAGAAACACCTGCTGGGATTTTTCTTTTTTGGTAGGGACTTTCTTGAGATAGAATTCATTTATAATTCACCTATTTTAAAGTGAATGATTTCACGTGTTTTTAGTATAGTTACAGAGCTGTGCAATCAGTATCACAATTTTAGAATATTTTCATCACCCATACCCTCTCCGCAGCCAAAAACCCCCTATCTGTAAGCAGCCACTCCCCATTTTCTCCCAACCCCCAGCCCTAGGCAACCACTAATCTACTTAGGTCCCTATAGATTTGCCTATTCTGGACATCCCATAAGATGGAATCATATGGTCTTTTGTGACTGGGTTCTTTCACTTACAGTGTTTGTAACATGTATGAGTACGTCATTCCTTTTTATGACTTTTTTTAAAAAAAGATTTTATTTATTTATTTGACAGAGATCACAAGTAGGCAGAGAGGCAGGCAGAAAGAGAGGAGGAAGCAGGATACCTGCTAAGCAGAGAGCCCGATGTGGGGCTTGATCCCAGGACCCTGACATCATGACCCAAGCTGAAGGCAGAGGCTTAACCCACTGAGCCACCCAGGCACCCCTTTATGATTTTTTGAGACTTATAATAAAGCTGCAGTAATCAAGACTGTGATATTAGCATAAACACGGAATCAAGTCTAGAAATCACCCCCACCCTGCTTCCTGTTCATATTTGAGGAGGTCATTTTTTAAAAACGTGCCAATATAATTCAATGGGAAAAAGGATAGTCGTTTTCAAGAAATGATGCTAGAACAATGGAACATCTATATCTGTTAAAAAACAAAACAAAAACACCAAGCCAACCACCACCCTTACTTCACTCTGAAACAAAGATTAGTTTGAGAGATTATAGACCTAAAAGTAAAAGCTAACACAAGAAAGTTTTTAAAAGAAAACATGGGATAAAATCTTTGTAATCTTGGAGCAGGCAAGTTGTTTCAGACAGTACACAAAAATCATTAACCATAAGAAAAGTTAAAAAGTGTGCTTCTTTAAACACTTTGAGAAAATATTTATATCCAGAATATATACAAGAATTTTTACTACTCCGTAAGAAAACAACTAAAAAAAAAAAAAAGACATCTCACAAAAGAATATGCCTAAATGACTACATGAAAAGATACGACTATCTTTAGTCATCAGGCAAATGCAAATGAAAACCTTAATGATAACACTTCACACTTAACTAGAATGGCAAAAATTGTTAACCAACAAAAGCAAAATCTCATAAGGATGGGGAACAAATGGAATCAACTGCTTTAAAATAGTCTGGCAGCCTTATACAGTTAACCATTTGATCCAGCAATTCAAGAGAAACAAAAACAGAACAGATGTCCACCACAAGACTATGAATGTTTATAGCTGCTTTAATCACACTGGCTCAAAACTGGAAGCAACACAAATAATTTTTTTTAAGATTTTTATTTATTTACTTAATTAATTTATTTGACAGATCACAAGTAGGCAGAGAGGCAGGCAGAGAGAGAGAGGAGGAAGCAGGCTCCCTGCTGAGCAGAGAGCCCGATGCAGGGCTCGATCCCAGGACTCTAGGATCATGACCTGAGCTGAAGGCAGAGGCTTTTACCCACTGAGCCACCCAGGCGCCCCAAAGATTTTATTTATTTATTTGACACAGACACAGTGAGAGAGAGAATGCAAGCAGGGGGAGTGGGAGGGAGATGCATGCTCCCCACTGATCAGGGACCCTGGATCATGACCTGAGCTGAAGGCAGACACTTAACAACTGAGCCATCCAGGTGCTCCATCCCAGATAATTTTTAACTGATAAATTGAGATACATTTATAGCTCATGGTTTACCACTCAGCAGTATGAAGGTATGAACTACTACTGTTAGATACAACATTGATGAATCTCAAAAACATGCTGATCAAAAGCCAGATGCAAACAAACTCTACAGTTCCATTTATATGAGCTTCCAGAAGAGACAAAATAAATCTATAGTGACAGAAAGCAAATTAGTGGTAGCCTAGAGAAGAATGGAGGGGTATTAAATTCAAAGCACGAGAGAATTTTCTGTGATGAAAATGTTCTAAATCTCAACTGGCATGGGAGTGACATAGTATACGTTTTGCCAAAACTCACTGAATTATACAAATAAAACACATGCATTTTATTGTATATAAAATAATTTCAATGAAGTTAATTTTAAAAAATTAGAGAACTCTCATTAGAAAATCAAGCATACTGTAAAATGCTAAAACATTTTGGTACTGATTAAGTTCTTCCTTTAAAAAATATGTATAGTTGGTATCTTTCTAGACCTTACTCAATTTGGGGCAGCTAATTCAAAATAATAGGATAAATAATCCCATGAGAACCCTACCTACCTGAGACCACCAACCCAAAGTTACCTAACATGTTTTGGAATGGTATATAGCCCTTGCATGATACTGAATCCTTGGAGAAGAAAAACGACAAAATAAGTGTGCCTAGTAGAAAACAGAAAAATTAGGCTGAACAAACAGGAGGAAGTACACTCCGGTCCATCCTTTTCCTTAAACAACCATGGTATCTCTGGTCTACCAAAGTAGTTAATGGGCACAGTTTCACAGAGTATTAGTTTCGTTTTCTTCATTGTGATCCCCCTCAAGAACAGCCAGTGATCATGTCTCCTTTTTTTTTTTTGGTATCCTCCCAAGTGCCAAGAACAGCAGATACTCTGACTCCACTAATTTATGAGCTTACGACTGTGTTGCAAATATGAAAAAGGGGTGAACGCTACGTTAACCAGCGGACCTATTTAGCCTAAACAAGGCAACCAGAATTATGCTCATCACAGAGGATGGTAAAATCCTTGACTGTGAATAGCGTTAAGAAGACATTGAAATGTATAACCTCCACATACAGACTCAGTAAGAAATATTAGTAGACCGAGAATGGAAAAAGATCTATCTTGGGAAGGAAGAAAGAAGGTTGGTGGCTATGGTGCACAGCCAAGAATCATGGGAAAGGAATGATATGCTTTTAATGACTTTTAAGGATCTTAAGAGTATTATGATGCGTGTTTACAGCTTTCAAAGAGATTTAGAGCAAATGAAATGAGAAGAACTGAGTGATTTCTCCATAAAACAAATATTTAAGAAATCAGCAAAAAACAAGGAAAAATATTTGTTACTTTGATATAGTAAGTCACTTGACAGTTTTCATTTCACACATTTAAATAAAGTCAATACTTTCAGTCTAACACATTAATTATATTATAGTTTTATTAATAATGTTTAGTAAAATGTGAACTACACTCAACCATGTCCAGCATCTAAAATAATTTTTAAAAAATTTACCATTTCAGATCATGTGAGAAGACCAAAGGGAGAAGACAACATAAATTTCAACCAGAGAAAACCAAGAGCTCCCAACTCTGGTGCCCCACATATGCAGAATATCTGCAGAGAAAAGTGGGTAATTCCTAAGAATCTGTAGAGAACTTTTTTCTTAGGGGTAGAGGGCAGGGGGTTACATAATCCCTATTGGAAATAACACAGAACCATGTGAAAAAGATTAAGGATGTTTTAAGGAATGCCAAAGGTAACCATACATTTGGGGTGGCTACAGGAAATACGTGCAGAACAACAAGAGAAGGCCCCTGCTTTGGAGAGCTGCCACAGTCCAGCCAGAGGAAACAACAGCAATTTTGGGAAAAGTGATAGGGCAGAAAGAATAATCACTTTGAAAGCTCAAGCTGATGTAGCTTTTAAGCACTGTGACATGTTAGGTCATGACTGCTTCATGTTTACTTCCAATGGAACAGTACAACACTGTAAAAACTTTACCTTTGGATTCTTGCCCTCCTTGGCCAATAACGCCCGAAGTCTTTCTTGTGAAGGGGGTGCAATGAAGATAATATATGGTTTCAAGTCTGAATTGCGGAGAGTCTTCAAGGACTATTAAAAAAAAAGATATTCTGGATATTTACAATAATATTCATTATTTAACTACTTCCCAATAATATACTTGGAATAATAATGTCATTAAAAAAAAAAGAACATCTCCTATGAGTGAGTTTCCAAACATCTTTGTAACAATTCACAATATTTCCAGATCCTACCATTCACTGTAAGAATATACTGTGTACCTGGAAAACACACACACACACACACACACACACACACACACACACACACACACAGAGTCAGCTTGCCCTCTTTATATAATGAAATAAAAATGAATGACACTGAAGGTCTACAACTGTGATGCTAAAATATCCTCTAATAAGATCACTTAAAGATTATAAAGAACTATATTCAAAATCCATTTTGGAGGAAGCAGAAATAAGCAGTAATATTACCATGTACCAGGGTCTAAATGCAAGCAGAAAAGAAAAAGAAACTCCACACACATACACAAAAGTAGTTCCAGAAAAGTACACCCGAGAAAAAGCAGACTGTTTAATTTAGGAGGCTGGTTTTGACCCCACCTTTGCCACTGGGTGAGTGTGTGTTTCTAAACTTAAGCATTCTACCAAAATAGGGATTACAAAAATCTGCCCTTTTCTATCTAAAAACATTAACTAAGACAATGTGCTTATCGGCTCTAATTTCTTTGATAAATATGCTAGCCCAAGTAATATAAGGAATTCTGAAGGCCTTTGGTAAAACTATTTATACTTTTCTTATATCAAATGTTTATAACTAAAATAGTAGAGACTAAGCTTTTGTCCATTAAAAAATGTAGAGGATCAGTGGGGGAAAAAAATGTATGATACTTTATTTACCTGAGTACGAAGACTTAGAAGACATATTTTGCCAGAGTTGATCACTTGCCGTACTGAATCTATGCTGGTTCCATACAAATTTTTCTCAAATTCACCATGTTCAATGAACTTTCCAGCTGCAATGTCTGCCTCAAATGCTTGCCGTGAAACAAAGTGGTAATCTCTACCAGCTACTTCGTGGTCTCGCCTACTCCGAGTTGTATCTAGGCAAACAAAATTAGGTAAAAATAACAGGCGTGGATCAGAGTAAGGCTGGGGGATAATTCTGCTAGTCAGGGAAAATTTCAATTTTGTAATATAGATGAAACATAAAAAGATAAATTGAAGAAATCTTAAGAGCCCGTGTGTTTAACACTGATTCATTTTATTTCTAGACTGAGAAATGAATAAAAGTGTGGTTTTAGTAACTTAATAATAGTCATATTTAATTGCCTAAACACATTTTATGCTTACACTTTAAATTACTTCTCACATTTAAAACACTGCCACTCATCTTATCCTAGTTTATTTCCATTAAGTTTTTTTTTTTTTTTAACTCTACCCACCCCCAGGTATTAAATAATCTAAACAGAAATTTCTATGTTCAGAGATTAGGTCTACATTTCTCTCTTCTGCATCAGTTTAAAAAAACCAGGAACTGATTCCGTATTGAACAGGTCATTTTAAGAAGCCCAAATTGAAATTCATTTAGAAAATAATTAGTACCATAGGAAAAACTGAAGTTTCTCAATAATGACTATTTTGAGTTACAAATTCTCAAGAGTTTATTAAAACAAGTTCCTCTTTCCTGGGCAAAATTGTTTTGATGAATTGGATGAAAAATTTCCCTCCAGTGAGGTTCTAAGGTGGTCAACTGAAAAGCACAGAAAAATGGGAATGCATCCAAACTTACGAGGAACTGCAGATGCAAAGCGGTCTTTTTCTTTGTTCATGAGCCTCTGACGCAATTCATTCTGGCCACAGTTCTGTGGACCAATCAAAATGATAGGTCTTTTCCTATTTGCTGGCTGATGATAAAGTGACATTTCCTCATAAGTTAAGATCTCTTCATTGTCATAATCTTTGAAAAAAAAAAAAAGTTAAGCCCTTCAGATAGAATTATTGCCATGTAATAAAGACACAGATCTTCCAAAACAATTGGAAAGAAGCAAAATTTATTATTAAAAACACTTAACTTTTTTAATCAAGAGAAGTAATAACTGGGTAGGATTATAAGAATACTTTCCAATGTCAATTATACTTCCCAATACTATGAAAATAAATAAGACAATATATTAATCCTTCTAGAAGCCTTTATTGCTTCTCTTTTTTCATAGTTTTAATAAAATAAAACTACTTGTACTGCTGGTACTGTAAAACAGCTGGTTGGCAGCCCATATTCTGACAGAGGATGGGGCACCAGGGGATGAACTAATGAGAGTATGGTCTGTCATTTTTATAAAATGGGGATACAAATACTAAGAGGGTTGGTTTAAGGATCAGACACAATATATATGCTAAGCGTAATACCTGGCATAGACAAATATTTAAAATAGTGGCTACATACAAACTAGTGTTATCAGAGAAAGTAGGAACACTTTTCTGTGATTACAACTTGAAAACAGTTTGTGCTATCCAAACTTGGAATACTAACCTGAGGTCATGATTCAAAAAGAGGTACAAATTGTGATAGGTGGGATAACATTCCTAAAGCCCATAATCCAGATGAAATCAGAACGGTCAAGTAGTAAGAAACAAAGGCAGACAACAAGCAGCCTGTCATCTTCCCACTCATATTACTTCCCCTGACCAGGGAAGAGCATCAGCTGTATAGTCACACTCAGCTGTAAGTTCCACGGGGCCAGGCAATCGTTTTAGTCTTGCCAGTGCTTAGCACAGAGTGCAAAGCAGGAACTCAACTGTATTTGTCTAAATTCTAACTCTATATTAGCTTTAAGAACTTAAGCAGATCTTTAACATCTGAACATCAATTTATTAATCCATAATCTCAAGGAATTTATCGTGAGACCTAAATGGATGAAGGCATCTAAAGCATATAGTTACTGCCCCTGGAAAAGAATGGTTATTATAAATGATAGTTATTATTAATAAAAAATATTATGATGACACCATTATGAACAAAAGTGTAATTCCTGCCCTTCCCAAAACGCTCCGTCCTCTGAAAAATCAGAGTTCTTTCGTGTAACATGTTCAATCAGATTGTGGCGGCATTTTTATTTATAAAGACTTAGTTATACATCCGTAAACTTCAGATTTGCAGGTTTTCTGTAGCGTAATAGCTGTTAAAGCAGAACCAATGTAGTGTGTTTCAAAGGATGAAGAAACAGATATTAATCACTTATCCAAATACAGAGAAAAGGATTAAAAATTCATTAAATCTTAGCTACACAATGTTTCAGTTGGTATTAATGATGTTTATTTGGAAAAGTAGATCGACTGCAGATTTAGTTTCAAATGGGGTTTTTCAGTAATCTATAACATTTTATTTTCATGTTTAATTTATGCTGCCTGAAAAAAATATCTGAAGGTATTGAGAGAATAAGACTTACAAACTGTATAAGAAGTTAAGGAGTCCCTTTGCTTAATTTATCTGGCTTCTTTCTGACAAGAACCAAAGCAGGAGTAGCAAATTCTAATGCACTAAAGAATGAACCAAGAAGGTAATGAAAAGCAGTAAAATCAGGCTGAGTTTATAAAAACTGGGTGTGGTGGAAACTGTTGAACTAAGATAGTAGGTCCTAATAGAGAGACAACGTCATCACTGGGTCCATCAAACAGCTGTTACTTGGGAATACATGCCTTGTGTTATTAGAGTCTTTGATATTGAAGAGACATTACACTTAAACATTTTTTAATTTTAGTAATAAAACAAAAAAACTCTATGTACCTGACTCAGCCAGCAGGGAGCAGGTTCTGTGGAATGGGTTGCCTCAGTGACATGAGTTATTATACATAAAATACTCATTTTTTACTTAAAATACAATTATATTGTTAGATTTTGTTTAGAGGCATCTATTAATTTCACAAAGAATTTAAGTAGGATAAACAGAGGAAACTATCAATATTAACACTGTATAACGTTAAACTGTACTTTAATTTTTATGTCAGTTTTTCTCTAAGTTCAAAATACTGCATTACCCATAGGATTCCAAAAGAAAACAATTTCTGTGAAATGACTTTCTTAAGCACATCTTACATTAAGAAGCAAAAGAGGGTAAGAAATACAACTCTCTGAAAAACAGAAGTTTTTCAGACATAAATCTTAAAAATCTTTCAGACATAAATCCAGCTATATCTAAGAGTAGAACTCACCATCATTTCTGGCGGGGGAGAACGGGGGTGTGGTTGGGGGGAGAGGGGTAGAGGGTGAGGGAGAGAGAGAATCTTAAGCAGGCTCCACACACAATGCAGAGCCCAACTCAGGGCTGATCTCAAACCCTGAGATCATGACCTGAGCCAAAATCAAGAGTTGGATGCCCATCTCCCTGAAATGAGGAAGTTGAGAGGCAATGTGGGGGGTTTGGGGAGTAGTAAAGAATAAACGAAACAAGACAGAATCGGGAGGGAGACAAACCATAAGAGACACTCAATCTCACAAAACAAACTAAGGGCTGCCGGGAGGAGGGGGGTCGGGAGAAGGTGGTGGGGTTATGGACACTGGGGAAGGTATGTGCTATGAAGTGTGTAAACCTGGCGATTCACAGACCTGTACCCCTGGGGCTAATAATACATTATACGTTAATAAAAAAATAAAAAATTAAAAAAAAAAGAGAGACGCCCAACTGACTGAGCCACAGGTGCACCCAAACTCACCATCATTTTTATTGGCATTATATAAAACCTTTTTCCTCTTCTTTTTATTCTTCTTTGCACACCATAGTTTTCCTGTTGAACAATTAAAAGCATAACTGTAAATGTGGTAACTGTTTCCTTGAACAAAGCTACATATGTGAAATTGAAGAACTCAAGTAGTTTTATTTATTTATTTTTTTTTAAAGATTTTATCTATTTATTTGACAGAGAGAGAGCACAAGTAGGCAGAGAGGCAGGCAGAGAGAAAGAGGGAAGCAGGCTCCCTGCTGAGCAGAGAGCCCGATGTGGGGCTTGATCCCAGGACCCTGAGACCATGACCTGAGCCAAAGGCAGAGGCTTAACCTACTGAGCCACCCAGGCGCCCCTCAAGTAGTTTTCCATTTAAATTTATAAGCACATACTGTTGTACAGAATTATTTTTCAGGGAAATAGTTATAATTTTCCATTAGTCTCACATTACAGATTATCTTTTTTTTTTTTAATTTCTAAAAAATGTTATTTATTTATTTATTTGAGAGACAGAGTGAGACAAAGAACAAGCGAGCATGAGAGTGGGGAGGGTGAGAGGGAGAAGCAGAGGAAGAAGCAGACTCCCTCCTGAGCAGGAAGCCTGATGCAGGACTTGATCCTGGAACTCCAGGATCATGACCTGAGCCGAAGGCAGTGACTTAACCAAATAAGCCACCCAGGCGCCCCTACAGATGATCTTTAGTACTTAAATCCTGTCCTTTCTTTAGAGTTCTAAGATAATTAGCTTTGCCTCTCATATCACTCTTACCATGAATACATATTTTTTGACACTTCTAACTGATATGTAATCTTTAAAAAAGATTTGAGAGAGAGAGAGGAGTGAGCTAGCATGAGCAGGGGGAGGGGCAGGAGAGAGAGAATCCTCAAGCAGACTCCCCAGTGAGTGAGGAACCCAATGTGTGAGGAACCCAATGTGGGGCTCCATCCCAGGATCCTGAGATTGTAATTTGAGTTGAAATCAGGAGTCGGCTGCCTAACCGACTGAGCTACCCTGGGCGTCCCCTGGCATGTAAATTTAAATATAGTTCCAGATGGAGACCTAAGAAGCCTTTCATTAATGTCAAATATTAAGTGTCCAACCTGATTTTTCTGGCTCCTTGTCTTCTTCTATGGTTTGCTTCATGGCTTCCCTTTGCTGCTGAAAGCTTTTCCCTTAGTAGCAGAAAGAAAGAGAGTAAAATATAAGACAAAAGAATATAAGTTTTTGTTTTTTAACCCAGGGGAAAATACCAGAAGCAACTCTTCACTTACATTCCCTTTTAAATCTTTCTGCCACCATATGAGAGTATGTCAGCTATGATAATAAGCCTCCAAATGTTTAAAGTATTAGGTTTCAACCTCACTATCAACCAATCCTAGGACAGATATTACTAGAATATAGATATATCATCTATTAGAAAAGATAAGAAACCAGTGTTAGAAAATCTAATAGTTCAATTTTTACAAAGCTTTCACTGTGTACTCACTATGTGGAAAGTACTATGCTAGATCATTTAGAATTATCTCAAATAAAACAAATTAATTCTAGGAGTTAACTTTACAAAATATGTGAACATTCTTCACTTTTTTAAGATAGCACTCAATATATTCCCTTGCATTTGTTATTCTCAATCCCTTCTTCCATATATGTGTTTTAATGATTTTTTATTTCCACCTTTAAGCTACCACTGATAAAAATAAATGAAAAACGTACAAAGTTTTTCCTCTCAGAATTAAGATTTTAATACAGGAGGCTTTCAAAGTTTTTGACTTTGATCTTCTTTCAGATATCTACCTTAAAATCAAATGTATTTTTTCTGGAGGATAAAAGTGGTTTTACTTAGAAAATTTGGAATAGAGTTCTACTTCTACAATTTTTATATCCAGTTCTTTTTGTTTCAAGCTAAGGATTCTTTGAAATCAATAAGCAAATTCCACCTATGTTGGGATAATCTGTAGCATTTAGTGCATTTCAAAAGAGCACAGCAAAAACATTAACACGGAGTTTGGCACACGTAAGAAGTATTCAAGATAACCAGGTTATCTTATGCTATACAGATCTGCATTCCTAGTAAAAATAAGTAACTATGATGAGAGGGGAAATTTTAAGAGCATTAAAATTTTAAAATAAGTAAAAAAATTAAAAAAAAAAGTATCTGATTTTGATATTCAAGAAAAAAATAAGGAACAAAATATCAAAATATCAAACATATCAAAATGTTTAAAAGCATGAGTCAGGTACTTCTTTGGCACATTTTTATAGTACATATGTATACAGACTGTTGTAATGGCAGCAGACATTAATGGGAGGTGGACAATATGACCTCTTAAATCTTCTAACACTTAAACCCATCATCAAACTCAAACTAAGGTAGATCTATTTATTTGCCCTATAAAAGACTTACAAATGATATAACCCAAATCTCCTTGATGCATCTTTCAGAAACTCAATGTAATCAGTCAATATACTCTAGTTCTAAATATTTATGGGCTAAAGATGGCATGAGAAGATATCAAATTACTATCTGGCACAAGCACCAAGTAGAACATAATGGCTACTCAATACTCCAGCGTTTCTAGAGGAATGTCCCAGGTTACTGTGAAAAACCAAGGGGTGTAGCATCTTCAAAATTAACATAAGAAGCCCATTCCTCATTCTCTGAACTGTGACTGAGTACAGATAAAATTTGTTTTCAGTTTTTAGGTTTTAAAATAGAGGATTTGTAGCTTTTTTTTGTGAACTTATTAATATATATAAAGACCCAACTGCATGAAAAAGTAATTATATCGTTTTTTAAAAGATACGGAAAAGTTTTTCTCTGTGAAGGCTTTTTAAATATGTTCTATTATATTGTCTTTTACCTGGAACAAGCCCAGCTAGAGGCTGATTATCTTCATCCCCTTCCCTGTAGGCTTGCCACCAATTTGGATCTTCTTGACTGATGACATGAAGTATATCCCCTTTTTGAAAAGATAGACCTAATTCTCGACATGGAACATAAGGGTCATCTGAGGGGTCATAATCAAAATGAGCTTTCACATGGATCTAAAAGATAAAAAGCATAAAATTCAAAACAACAGTAATGATGAAATGATAACACAAAATATTCAGCATAAACATTAAGATGTTATAATTTTCCATTAGTGTAAAGCAATTATGAGTTGAAAGCGGGGAGGTTTAGTTAAATAACAGCAGTTACTTACTTCTGCAATTAAGTTCATCTCTCTGTTGACTGTAAACATGTACAAGAGTAAAAAACAAACAGAACCATACGAGAGTAAGCAGAGCATCGAACTGTTATTAGTCACTAACAAGCCTGAAGTGCTCAGGGGCCTCAAAGGCTTGAGAGAAGCAGGAGGGAATGTAACCGAAACCCCTTCACTCTCCTTCCCTGACCTTTGAAAACAATGACTCTGCAATAAGGTATGTAATTTCTAAACCACAACCACCTGGAAAGGTAGACTAAACCTAACCACATCTGTCACCTTTATAGGAGAGTGTCAGTTTCCTGGGTGCTGTCTTCCCTTCTTGAATACACGGTCAGTGTAACTGTGCCTTTGACTTCTCTGTTTCTTTCAAAGGGATGTGTTTAGGTTTGTAAACAATCACACCCCAAACTGCAAAAATCATCTCAATCAAATTTATAATAAATTCCTGTTGTGTTCTATTTGTAGGCTTTGAAATTAAACAATGGTACAAGTTATAATTTTTGCTAACAATATATTTTTTCATATCCAAAAATGTGTGAGACTTATAGCATTAAAGGTAGGTAAGAATTCACATGAATCTTCTTGAAAGCTAAGTTATTGCCTGTCTTCCTTGCTCCAAAATACCTACGTAAGATATAACAAAGTCATCTTAATTCTAAGAAGTTATGAAGGAATTCTTTTCAACTTCTCCATCTGTAATTTTCATCCCACCTGGTTAAGTGGCATTTCCAAAATCTGTAAATAGCCCATTTTCATCTAATGAAATCCAACACTGTGCACAATGAATGTTTCTGCCCCATATAGGTTAAACTGCAGCTCAATGAGCCAAGCAATTGATTGACATCCTAAGAATCCTATAATTCAGAGTCCTTTTCTATCCAATTGTTATTTGTCTTTCTTTAACTAAGCCTTTTACCCTTGTCATAATTGAGGCCACCTATCATAAAGATAATACTGGTCTGCCTCAAAAACTGTTTTACGAGAAGACAGTCTATCCTTTTAGAGCTCCTAAAACACAAAACCAACTGTTCTCAATCAATGATGATGGAGATGAAATTTGATCACTTTCTAAGTGATAAAGATATATATATATCTCCCTCTACAGTAAGGCATAACCAAGAATTCTCATGGAAGCAGCAGCCTCTTTCAGAAATTATGCTTGAGTGTGTCATTAGATATTTTTATAATTTCAGAAAAATATATTACTAACTAATGTAAAGAGGAAATGAAATCTAAGTCCTAATATATACAAATAACAACACTGAGGTAAAGCAATTAAATGATCCAGTTAAAAAGGTAGAATTTAGGGGCGCCTGGGTGGCTCAGTCATTAAGTGTCTGCCTTCGGCTCAGGTCATGATCCCAGGGTCCTGGGATCAAGCCCCGCATTGGGCTCCCTACTCAGCGAGAAGCCTGCTTCTCCCTCTCCTACTCCCCCTGCTAGTGTTCCCTCTCTTGCTGTCTCTGTCAAATAAATAAATAAAATCTTTAAAAAAATGTAGAATTTACATGCTAGTCTGTTTTGGGGGGTAGCTTTTCATGGATTTACTCCATAAGTTCAATAGTACACAAAAATCGTTAAGTGTATGGCCAGTGAATTTTCACAAATGAAACATACCTGTATAACCAGCACCCAAATCAAGAATCAGAATTATCACCAGCACCCCAAAAGCCCTGCCTCATGCCCTTTCAGTCACTAACCACCCTAATGTCCTCCAAGAGTAAACAGCATCCTGATTCCTGGAAGCATACATTACTTTCCCTGGTATTTTACTTCATACAAATACAATCACACAGTATTCACTTGGGTTAATGATGAAGAGACCTCATTCATTCTGACAGTGTTCTGCTGAATTTCAACTATAAAGTGCCCTAATGAGCCTTGTTCTTGATGTGAAAACAGAGTTTTGATTAAAATCTTGAAAACTTTGCCAGGTAAAACCAAAAGTGAACTTTAGAAAGTTCTATGAGGTGAGCAGAGAATCAAAACAGAGTTGAAGACTGGGTTAAAAGATATATGTACAATTTTGTAATCTTGGCATAAGATGTAGTATAATCTAGAAGTACCTAATAGGTAGGATTATCAAAAAAACTTCTGTTTATCATCTCTGTCAATCAATGCTTCTAAAATCTGCTTAAGTTTGTTGCTTTTTAGCCAAAAAGTCTTGGAAATCTAAATATGGAATTACAGGAATTATTTAAGGTGGTGAAGATATCAGGCTTTTAGAGATCTGTGAAATCAGACTAACTTGGTCACCTGACTGAAGATTTTATCTAGTAACTTTCTGAAAGCAATATCCAGCACATTTTCAAAGTGTTCTGCTGAGATCACCTGCCTAGAATGTTTATCAAAATACTAAATTCTTATGCCACATCTCAAACTTTAGCATTCTGCATTTTAACAAGCTTCCCTGGGTAACAGTTATATACATGCAATTTAAAATGTACCCTAAGGGGTGTGTGGATGCCTCAGTCAGTTGGGTATCTGCCTTTGGTTTGGGTCATGATCCCAAGGTCCTGGAACTGAGCTCCTGCATCAGGCTCCCTGCTCAGCTCTGCTTCTCTCTCCCCCTCTGTCTGCCGCTCCCCCTGCTTGAGCTGTCAAATAAAATCTTCAAAAAAATAAAAAATACAACGTACCTTAAAACCTTAGGAACTGCTACCCTGAGGGAAACTAGACTGCTGTGGAGGCTGTATCTAGGTTTGTGACTTTTGCCAAAGGTCAACAAAATCAGCCAGAGATGCTTTTCTCTCTCCTCTTGCCTAGGTGTTCCCACTGCTTGACTATTCAGACTTAGTTGGTTTGGAATGGGGCCTTTCTCTCTCTGTAGGCTAAGAACAGTACAGAGGAAAAATGCTTTGCTTATATAACAAGTTTATCTAGTGCTGTTTAAAATGTACCCCCTAAAATTAAGAGCAAAATTTATTTCACATCAGAGATGAACCATTTGGTTGAGTTAAAGTCTGAGCAATGCCTTGAGCACAAGCACATGCTCTATGTGACTTCTATCCATATATTCTAACTGATCAATTCTAATTAGTGCTAGAAGTTATTTTCAACTATCTTTCTTCTCCAGCTCTGTTAGTGGCTAATTTAGTTTACCATACAAAAGAAAACAGAGCCCCTCCCCCCCACTTTTTTAAGTGAGAGAGAGGGGCGGAGAGAAGGAGAGAGAGAACCTTAAACAGGCTCCACACCCAGGCTGGAGCCCCATGTGGGGCTCCATCTCATGACCTTAAGATCATGACCTGAGCAGAAATAAAGAGATGGAGCCACCCAGGAGCCCCCAATAGAGCCCTTTTTATTTTATTATTTATTTATTTATTTATTAAGATTTTATTTATTTATTTGACAGAGAGAGAGATCACAGGTAGGCGGAGAGGCAGGCAGAGAGAGAGAAGCAGGCTCCCTGCTGAGTAGAGAGCCCGATGCGGCGCTCGATCCCAGGACCCTGAGATCATGACCTGAGCTGAAGGCAGAGGCTTTAACCCACTGAGCCACCCAGGCGCTCCTAGAGCCCTTTTTAAAATGGGGAGATGACGACCATTATAGAAAACTCCAGGGTTGAACAATGCTGTAGTATCAGTACAATGTATCTGATCAAAACAGTGTTTGCTTTCTACATAAAACAAAATCTTCTAAATTTCAAATAATAGGGTAAAAGGATTGTTTAAATACAATTATCTTCCAGCTTAACATTTTTCTCTTTGCCTTTCATTAGTACCCATAAGCTTGTAAACTATTCACATCTTAAGTCCTAACGATGGGGATATGGTAAAGAGATAATGATTAATCAATTTATTTACATCTTTCCTAAGGGATTCAATGCTCCAAAATAATTTTCCTTTTTAGTTTTTATTTCATTATTTCTTATTATAGACTTATTTATTTTGAATTTTAAATTATTGGTGGGGAGAAAAGAATGAAAGTGTATCTTCCTTTAGCTTGGCCTAAACTTTCATAGTGTAAAATTAAGGATGGCATCAAGAAAAGCCTTTCCGGTGTTAAGTAACAGTTTTCAAAATCCATCTCCAACCTGCGATTGCTCCTCCCAATCCCCACTCAAGAAGGATTATCTTTGGGCGTCTGGCATTGGGCTCCTTGCTCAGCAGCGGGGAGTTTGCTTCTGCCACCCCCCCCCACCCGCTCATGTGCATGCATGCTCTTTCTCTTAAATAGATAAATAAAATCTTAAAAAAAAAAAAAAAAGATTGTTTGCTTCCATTTTTTCACATGGGAAGTTTGGGGTATCAATGGAACATCCAAAAGATACTTAGTAGAAGGCAGACAGAAATATGAACCTTAGGGTAATAGCAACTTAATACAGCAAATGCCCTAACTTGAAAATGGATGTCCATCTAATACACACTGAAATTTTCTGTATTTTTTTGTATCTCTAGTATGTATTCATAAAGTCTTACTGTATAATAAAATTCCAGATCCTCTTCCAAATGAGAAAAAAAATTAAAATGAAAATTAGATAATACATTTTATACCTTTAACAGAATAGTGAATACATTTGACAGCAATGGTTCTCAACTTGTCCTTCCAGCCCAGTTCTCTTTATATAAACTATGAATGTGAACATCCTTAAACAATTATTTTTAAATTTTGCAAATACATCAAGTACATATAAACAGACTGCTCCTCTGACTTGCTCTCCCCACAGTAAATACAACTATAGCCCAGATCTCTCCTTGTAATTCCAGACTGACATATTCTTTTTTTAAAGGTTTATTTATTTTAGAGAGAGAGAGAAAGAGAGTGCATAGGGGCAGGCAGAGAGGGAAAGGGAAGAAGAGACTCTCAAGCAGACTTCCCACAAGCACAAAGCCCTACACGGAGCTGAGACCATGATCTGAGCCGAAACCAAGAGTTGGATGCCCAAATGACTGAGACACCCAGGCACTCCAATATAGTCAGTTCTATGTAGTCAGTATGTCTACCTGAATGCCCCTCAAACCTGGAAAATGGACCTCTTTATTTTTTTCCCCAAATCTGTTTTTCCTTCAGACTTCCCTTTAGTAATAATCAGCACCATTATCTGCCTAGTTAGTTACTCAAGCTTCTTACTTCCTCTTTCCTTTACCCTCCACCTTCATTACAAGGTCCTGCCATCTCTACTACCAGAACACAGCCTGATCCATTTTTTCCACCGATACTATCATCCCAGTTTAAGCCATCATCATACTTTATAATGAATTCAGTTTCCTAAGTCTCCTTGCTTCCATTATTGGCTCTACGAATTCAATTTCTACACAGCCAGAAGTGTTTTTTTTTAAATACAACTGGATCATGATACTATATTTAATAGTCAAATTCTTGTTCACAGGAGATACATGGGAAAAGGCACAGACAGAGACTGAGGCTGCCAGAATTCAGAGACTATTTCCTAATTTTTCTTCTTACAAAGAACTTTAAATAGAAGGAAGGTTGCAGATGCAACATCAACTTCAATATATTCCATAAGGAATAAAGGCAAGATGTGGAATCATGGCCAAAAGATAAAGCGTAACTGTGATGAAATATTGAGGAAAAAAAAATGAAACTGTGTGCTCTTTCAAAGTGTTAAGTTTTTGTAAAAGTTAATAACAGATGCAATACATCAGCCTTCCATGTAACTCAGCATTTTCAAGTCTATAGTTTTTTAATAGCTTTACTGAGAAATAATTCATACATTATAAAAGTCACTATTGTATACAATTAGTTTTTAGTAAATTCAGAGTTGTGCAACCATGAACAATTTTACATTTTTATCACCCCAAAAGAAAACCCCATACTCATCAGGAATCACTCCCATGCTCTCTTAACTCCCTTTCCCTACACCTAAGGAACTACTAGAGACCTTTTGGTCTCTCTGGATTTACTTATCCTGACATTTCATATAAATGAACCAATACATGATATTTTGTGACTGGCTTCTTTCACTGAGCCTAATTTTTTCAAGGTTCATACATGTTGTAGCATATATCAGTACTTTATTTCTTTTGGTTGCCAAATAATATTCCTTTCTATGGATATACCACATTTTACTTTCCAATCGTTAGCTAGCAGATATTCAGGCTGTTTCTACTTTCTGGTTAATAATATAATGCTGCTATGCACACTCATGTATGATTTTTTTGTGAGGATGTAGGTTTTCAATTCTCTTCAATCTCCACCTAGGAATGGAGCTGTTAGGTCCTATAGTAATTAAGTCTGTTACTATAGCTAGTTGAAAAATGTTTAACATAAAAGAGCAATACATATTCTAAAGTTAAAGTTGTGCATACTTTGTTGTTTTTTTTTTTTTTTTAAGATTTTATTTATTTATTTCACAGACAGAGATCACAAGCAGGCAGAGAGGCAGGCAGAGAGGGGGAAGCAGGCGGCCTGCCGAGCAGAAAGCCTGATGCGGGACTCGATCCCAGGATCCTGGGATCATGACCTGAGCCAAAGGCAGAGGCTTAACCCACTGAGCCACCCAGGTGCCCCAAAGTTGTGCATACTTTGTAAAAGTACTTTTCCTCCCTACTCTAAGTATGTTTAAGTTAAATAAACAACCTATAATGACAGAAAATTTTTGACAAGTTAGAAGTCATAAAAATTCTGGAAGAAAAGTATATTCTACTTTTTTACTTTTCAGAGTTCAATAAATTTGAAATATTAATATTTCTTTAAATAAAAACTACTGAATTTACCCTTTACTTGAATGAAAGAAATAATTACAGTGACATTTCTAGGGGCGCCTGCGTGACTCAGTCAGTGAAGCATCTGCCTTCAGCTCAGGTCATGATGGCAGGGTCCTGGGATCAAGCCCCCTGTTGGGCTCCATGCTCAGTGGGTAGTCTTTCCTCCACTCCCCTCCCCCTGCTTGTGTTCTAATAAATAAAAAAAATCTAATAAATAAATAAATAAATAAAATAAAGTGACATTTCTTTTTTTTTTTTTTTAAAGATTTTATTTATTTATTTGACAGACAGATCACAAGTAGGCAGAGAGGCTGGCAGAGAGAGAAGGGAGGAAGCAGGCTCCCCGCTGAGCAGAGAGCCCGATGCAGGGCTCGATCCCAGGACGCCGGGATCATGACCTGAGCCGAAGGCAGCGGCTTTAACCCACTGAGCCACCCAGGCACCCCTAAAGTGACATTTCTAATACTCAAAAAGTAAACACTCATGTGTAAGTTTCTGTGTGGATTTAAGTTTCTGATTCCTTGGTATTTACCTAAATCAGATGAAAACATGTCCACACAAAAATACCTGCACAAGGATGTTTATGGCAGCTTTATTGGTAACTACCAAAACTTGGAAGCAATCGAGATATTTTTTGATAGGTAAGTGGATAAATTATTGTATAGCCAGATAATGGAGTATTATTTGGCACTTAAAAAAAAAAAAAAAAAAAGCTACCAAAAGCTAAGAAAAGACATGGGGGAAACATAAATGCTTACCACTCATGAAAAAAGCCAATCTGGAAAGGCTACATACTATATGATTCCAGCTATATGACATTATGGAAAAGGCAAAATTACAGAGATCAGTGGTTGCCATGGGTTATGGAGGGAAAGGAAGTGATGAATAGGCAGAGCACAGAGGATTTTTAGGGCAAACTATTCTGTATGATACAATGGTGGATACATATAAATTACACATCCGTCAAAACCCAAAGGATGTACAATACCAAGAGTGAATCCTAATGAGAAATAATGAAAGCATCGATTCATTGACGTAGCAAATGATACAAGATGCTGATAATGGAGGCAGTTATGCATATGTGGTAACTTTCTGTTCAATTTTGCTGTGAACCTAAAACTACTCTAAAAAATAAAGTTTATTAATTAAACAGTAGACATCAGACAATAAATAATGAAAATTTAAAAAAAATCACTTACTACTGTTTCCTTGGCAGGAGGAGGCTTGATCTGTTGACTAGGAATCAGAACAAATGTCAGAGTACCATGCATATCAGACTGTAATAGAAAGATGAGGTTATTTTAAAAATCTATCTTTATAAAACGTTCTATGATGTTATGATGAATATTCCTTAAACTTAACTATTCTGGATACCTTAGAAGACTTCTTAAAAAGTTGGTAAAGATGAATGCCATTTCATCAGGGAGCATAAATTAGACTTTCCATGGATTCCATTATAGTAGAGCTACCCAGGAATGTGGCATTCTGTAGTTCTGGTCCACTGGAGAAAGCCACGTAAGCCCAGAAGTCTTTGGTTTTTGTCTTCCATTTAGTGTAAGCTTAGGAAGATTTCACAGTGAAGGTTTGGAAGATACCACAGTGCTGTAACAGTTCTGGGTTATCTACTCTGGCAAACATCAATTTTAATACAGTAGAATTTGAAATAGTAATTGTGACCAGGATTAGAAAAGTGATGCAAATACACAAATACACTCTTACTTCCCAGATACCTGGTCTCTGTCACCCGCTGTTTTTTTAACTGTATAGTGTTACTATAAACTATTATTTCCCAGTACACCACTGACTGACTTGTTCAGATACCTCCAGCCTGAACAGTAATCACAACTTCTAGTCCTGACATTGCAGGGAGTAGTGCTCAAGAGAGACAACAGCCAATAAAATGAGGCCTAAAAACAACTATTGACACTGCTTTACCAAAGCAATGAATGAGGAGAGATGAAAGTAAGGATGTTTTCTAGATTCTTCAACAAACATCAGCAGATAGGAGAGAGTCTACTGTAACACTGATGCTAAGTAAATGAGAATATGAATCTGGTTTGTGGATATATACAAAGTGATCATAAATTGCCCTCAAAGACTAACTTTAAATGGCTTCCTGATTATATTGGCACTGTCCAACAGAAACTTCTACGATGATGGAAATGTTCTATATCTTAATATGGAAGGCATCAGCTACATACTGCTCCTGAATACCTGAAATGCAGCCAGTATGAATGGGGAATAGAATTTTATTTAAATCTTAATAACTAGCACATGTAGTTAGTGGCTATTATATTGGATGGTATACATTAATACCATGCTATTACCTAATATTGTTAAGGAAAGACCAATCAGTTGAAGAAAATACAAAAAAAAATGAACTTAAAAAATGATGAGGGCATGGACTTTGTTTTGTCACTATTTTCCTAGTGGCTAGCATGTAACAGGCACTCAATAAATATATGTTGAAGAATTAGTTATATTAGTGATTTCAGAGGCAAATAAAATATACCTAGAAGTAAGAAAGCTCAAGATAAAAAAATATCAGTGGTAACCACACCAAAATAAAACTCTACTAAAAAATATTGTGGGAATAATTATATCATGTGAATTTTAGGCTAGAAATTGTCTAGTGTTCTTAATAATTTTTTAAATATCGCATTTTTAAGTAAATAACAAAAACCCCTCAGCTTTTAAGAATCTATCGGTCATTCTTCTGTATCAACTTACCAACAAGTCAAAAACCTCATTGACGTCTTTCCCTCGAATTTCAATGCCATTAATTTCCAGAACCTCATCTCCTTCATGTAACAGACCACTCTTCTCTGCAGCACCTCCTTTTACTATCCGACTAATGATGACAGAATCCATTTCATTACGAACTGTAGCACCCTAAAAAAAGCCAGTATCTAATTTTAAAATGTACTTTTTAATTAAACATTTCATTTAAAACTTTTCTATTCAACATTAGCCTTCATTTATCTTGAGAAAAAAACGAACTTTACACAACTAGAGTAAACATGATAAATAGCTTTGAAAGTTGACCATTTTCCTTACAAGAGTTTCTGCTTCTGACACGCTGTTTTCATTTGAATTCTAAAATCAAGCAGACTTTGAAGTATACAACAACAGAGAAATGCACTTACTTAACAATAATGTGAAGACCTAAAATCAAATTTGTTCTATATATGCTGGATGCTATTCAAATAGTTATACTAAGATATAATTAGTGTATATGACATAACTATAAAAGTCCTTTTTAAAAATTCAGAATATGATTAAGGGATGAAAAATCTCATTTATTATTAAATATTAAATATTATAGCAGCACCATTTCAAATTAAAATGTATTAAACATTCACAACTGAAATATACGCATTTAAAAAACTGAAATATGAAACACAGAATAAAGCTTAAAAGTAGACAGAATATGTAAAATTTTTCTCCTAAAGTTTTATTTTAAAATTTTGTCATAACTTTCCCAGTTTGTTTTTTCTGGTGGGGGAAAAAACTAGTTACATAAACTGCCCACAAAATACAGTCCTTATTTTATGTACCAAACTATTCAAGACCTAATTTGAAACATGAAGATTCAAGACTATTTCTCTGAAAATAAAAGAAAGAAAATTAAGGCAACTGCAGCAGACTTAGAAAAGAGACTGAAGAAGTTTTACATATAAAACATTAAAAATGCTGGCTAGCTGAACATAAGGAAAAAATAAAAACATTAAACAAAAACAAAAAAAAAATTTAAAAATTATACAAATATTAACATTAAGGAATACATCTAAGCATATATAAACTATATAAGTAACTGTATTTCAACAGAATTAATGAAATGCAAAGATCAGAATTTCTAATTACTGTTTTTTTTTAAAAGCTGGGAGAATAATGAAGCAGATAACTTGTCCCTTCTTTGTTCCTCAATAATTATTTTACAAGCTATTATTTTCATCAAATTATAGGTAAGAAAAGATGAACAAATTTTTCTCAACTGAATAAGGACATAAAAGAACTCCAGAAAATCAACCTCAGAAAAGAAAACCTAGGGGCGCCTGGGTGACTCAGTCGTTAAGCATCTATCTTTGGCTCAGGTCATGATTCCAGGGTCCTGGGATCGAGCCTGCACCCCAGGTTCCCTGCTGGGCGGGGAATCTGCTTCTCCCTCTCCCACTCCCCCTGCTTGTGTTCCCTCTCTCGTGGGGTCTCTCTCTGTCAAATAAATAAATAAAATCTTTTAAATAAAGAAAAGGAAAGAAAAACTACTAGAAGTGTACAGGGGTCTTCAACTGTCTGCCATACATAAGATCCCTGTGTAGAAAGGATCTCAGATCAGAGATGTGGAGCACTTACCAGTGGAATATCTCGAGCCTTTTCTATACGAACTATTTTTACAGTTTCTCCTCCATACTGGCCAATGCTTTCATAAACTCTCTCATCTGTAAAGGGTTCTAGCTGCATTTCCTGCTCAGCAACCTTATCGTGGGCCAGTAAAAGCGCCTGTTTCAAAGAAATACACAGCATTTGAAGTAGCAGTATGATTTATTTCTGTAGAGAGAATTTAATCTAATCACGCAGACTAATATTCTAAGCCTTAGAAGATAATTATTTAATTACATTATATGCAATATATGTAATATATATATTATTACACATATATATGTAATATATACACATTATATAATTATATATACAAAAAATAATTATTTGTATATTCAGATCTGCTTCTAAATTTTCTAATTGAAGTACAGATGCAACCCAGTAGCTCTTATAGCTATTAAAAAAATATGTTACATATAGCAAGGTAACTCTGGGATGGGTTTTGAAAGTCTAAATGCTTATTAAACTTCATAATAACAAAATCAATTTAAAGGCCCAACATGGAAAATATAACCAAAAAAGGGAAGAATTTCTGTATAGAAAATAAAATTATTTCAAAACTAATGTGATTAATTTTAAATATAAAGGTATATAATCAAAAAATAATGTGTGTGTATACATATTTATTCCAACACAGTAATTATTTTGCAGTGTGAGTTATAAACCAAACAGGCTGCAGAGGTAATGTCTGAGGTCTCTTCAAGCCCCAGGAGACTTATCAGAGACTTTGAATACTGGAAAAATCACATATATCACTCTGTTCATGTTCTACCTGAATATGTGGCGCACTCAGCAAAGCAGTTAATTCTTGTCCTTCCTTCTGGTGTACTGCCTTCAAAACAGTTTGTACCTAAGAAACATACGATTATTTTTCCTAGATTATAAGAAGTATCACCAACATCTACACAGGTATATTTAAAAAGGTACAATTTAAACTTGTAAGAAACTATTTGTAAAAAGAAAGGCACTACAAAGAATTGTAAGAGAAAAAAGGAATGTGTTTCTTCTCACACAGTTTTCAACCTTGTTATCATTGTTAACAGCATTATTTAAAAAACACATTAGACTAGATTTTGGTATTTACAACTATGAATGACCTACTTGCTTCTTGAAAGGTTTTCTAGCATACTACAAAATAGACTAATAATGATTACATAAGGGAAGAAAAACTACTCTAACAGTTAATGGTTATAGTTTTAAAATCATATGTTTAGGGGTGCCTAAGTGGCTCAGTGGGTTAAGCCGCTGCCTTCAGCTTGGGTCATGATCTCAGGGTCCTGGGATCAAGCCCCATATCAGGCTCTCTGCTCAGCGGGAAGCCTGCTTCCCCCTCTATCTCTGCCTGCCTCTCTGCCTTCTTGTGATCTCTCTGTCAAATAAATAA
The DNA here is from genome assembly GCF_963455335.1 of Martes martes. NCBI lineage: Eukaryota > Metazoa > Chordata > Mammalia > Carnivora > Mustelidae > Martes > Martes martes. Next base: position 111,706,342 of record NC_137894.1, on the reverse strand, counting down.
ATAAAATCTTTAAAAAAAATAAAATAAAATCATATGTTTATACAATTATATCTTAAATCAGAGATGACACTTTAAAGCATCACAGACTAATGAGATAAACTTACATGAGAGTAATCGAACAACTACCATGCCACAGGCGCTGGTAATTACATTAAAAAATCTGAGGTTGAGCAATTCTTGTATTCCTAGGATGAATGCCACTTGATTATGATGAATTTCTTTTAGCCTTTATTCCCTTATCTGTAGAATGACACCTACCATTCAAGGTTCTTAAAAGATTCAGATAATCCATATAAACTGCTTAGCATGGTACCTAGGCACACAATAAATTACTACCTTAATATATTTCTAGATGTGAGTTATTCATAGTCACATTCATTCTAAGATTTCTATGTTAATGTGCCTAAACTGGATCGGCCTCTACTTGTTGAGTGCAGTTATGTACACTGGTTTACAAAACTATTGTCTGGTTTTAGGATCTAGACTGTACTATCCTAGTACATTGGGGTGGGAAATAGTCTGTTTTAAAACGGTTTAACACAAGAATTATATGTTCTTTAATGTTCTGATAGAGCTTGTACATAAAATCATCTAGGCATGGTAGAGTTTTTAAGGGTGGATTTCCTAATGTTACTGGAATTTTTTCCTTTATAGTAACTTGTCAAAGGTTTTTCTACTTTCTTATACTTTTCAAAAACCCAGCTTCTAAGTTTAAATCTGTTGTTCTTTCCATTTAAATAATCCAATTCCTTTCCTCTGCTTTAGTTTATTCCTTTCTTAAATTTCTAATCATTTAGGCTGGATATTCTGTTCACTTAAAATTTTATTTACTTAATAATTTAGAAAGAATGCTAGTGGGGAGAGGGGTGGGGGGAGGGAGAGAAAGAATCTCAAGCAGATGCCTCACTGAGCTTGGAGCCCAATGCAAGGCTCCATCCCACCCAGGTCAGATCATGACCTGAGCCAAAATCAAGAGTTGGATGCTTAACTGAGCCACCCAGGCACCCCCAGTTCATTTATTTTCAATCTTCTTTCTTTTACCACAAATATTTAAAGGTACAAATTTTGCTTTGTGGACTACTCTTCCCCAAATATGATTCTATATATGTTCTCTGTGTCAATACCACTTAATTACCCACCAAAAAGAGTGCTTTGCAATAATTCAGCTAACAAAACCAAAATTATCACCATTTATTAAAACATATAAATTCATATATAGTGTTTTTTATGTAAGTAACTCATGATTAAAACAGTAATTCTCCAATACTTCTTCTGGCTATTTTAAATCATTTTACTAGTAATTCCCCTATCAAACCTAAGTGATGATTATTTGGGGATTACCTAATTTGAGCACAAGTGGATCAAAGCAATGACAGTTCCCAAACAAGCCTGTTTCTTGTTTTGGTTCCTAGACAAACATGTTTCTAATTGTAGAGTTCTGTATGTATAAACAGGATAGCTAGCATAGCAATTATTATCTTCTTCAAGAATTCTATTAAAACCTTACTAATGGACTAGTGCAGTAATCCAAAACTGTGGGCAATTAAATGTTGCTTTTTCAGATAAGGTGTCTTTCTTTTTAAAATATACCAAATCTAGGCTAATTTAAAATGAACTTTATAGGGGTGCCTGCGTGGCTCTGTTGTTAAGCGTCTGCCTTTGGCTCAGGTCATGATCCCAGGGTCCTGGGATCAAACCCCACATCAGGCTCCATGCTCTGTGAGCCAGAACCTCCTCCTCTCCCTGCAGCAACCCCTGTTGTGCACACGTTCTCTCTGTCAAATTCATAAATAAAATCTTAAATAAAATAAAATAAACTTTATAGTCCCTGATCCTGAACTTTTGATAGCTAGATAAAGTAATTCTGAGGGGAAAGAAAATTCTGGATTAAAAATGTACTAAGGGTACACAGTGTGTACCAAATCAACTCAATAATAATTTTGTATACATTTTTTTCCTTTTCCTTTTAAATCCCTTCCCAAACATCTCTAAGATCTTCCCTTCTACAGAAATGTAGAGCTCCTCTTAAGTGTTTATTTATTTCCTTTCCCTATTAGTCCAGATGCTACCTATTTTAGTATCCTCACATATCATCAGCTACTTCTACAAAGGGCTAAGGAATTAAAAGGCTATTCTTATATTGTACTGCTTCCTTTCCATTGGCCTATAAAAATGCTCTAATCTCTTACCTTTAAAAAGAAAATACAAAAAAAAAAAATACTCTTGGGACACCTGGGGGGCTCAATCGGTTAAGTGTCTGCCTTCCGCTCAGGTCATGATCCTGGGGTCCTGGGACTGAGCCCCACATTGGGCTCCCTGTTCAGTGGGGGCCTGCTTCTCCCACTCCTCCCCGCTTGTGCTCTTTGTCTCTCTCTCTCTCTCTCTCAAATAAATTAAATCTTTAGGAAAAAAAAAGAAAGAAAGGAAATACTCTCCTGAGCTAATACCCTTTTCCAATTACACCATTTTTCTCTATTTCTTTCAGAGCCAAGATCTTTTTTTCTTTAAGAAAAAATTTTATTTAAATTCAATTCATTAACACATAGTGTATTATTAGTTTCTGGGGTAGAGTTCAGTGATTCATTAGTTGTATATAACACCCAGCGCTCATTACATCACGTACCCTCCTTAATGCCCATCACCCCGGTACCCTACTGATTCGCCCCCACCCTTGTTTTTCATTTTTAAACTAATTTTTTAAATTATAGAAATGGTATATGTTAAATGTGAAAAACTGGAAAATAGTTAATCAAAAACAAGGAAATAAAAGTCATTACAACCCTCAAACCCAGAGAGACTCATTTGGTATATATCCCCCTATACTATCCTTATCCTTGTTTTTACCAAAATTCACCACAAGATATATATCTGACAAAAGGACCTGTAACTAGAATACATTAAGAACTCTTACAACTCCATTAAGACCAAGAATCTAACTTTTTAAATGGGAAAAAATCTGACAAACTATGTTACAAAAGAAGATAGGGCAAAAGCCTATGAAAAATGCTCAATATATGTGAATACAAACTAAAATGATATACCATTACCCATCCACAAGAATGATAAATAGGAAATTGAACTCAAACATCCATTAATAGGTGAGTGGTTAAACAAACCATGGGATACTTATATAACAGAATGCTACTTACTCAGCAAGAAGTTACAAAATCTGATACATGTGACACACGGATGAATTTGAAAAAGTCAGACATAAAAGACTACATATTATCTTATTCCATTTACATGAAATGCTCAGAAAAGGCAAATTTGTAAAAACAGAAAACAAATCAGTGAAGGCCTAGGGCCTGGGGAGTGGGAGGGAGGTGGTTATTATTTGTAAAGGGCCACGAGGGAGCTTAGTGGAATCATGAATGTTTCTATAATCTGATTGCTGACAGACTGATAACACAGGTGTATATGTCAAAACATACTGAACTATTCAATCAAGGCACCCATTTTAAGCATATGTAAATTGTATCAATAAAGTTGGTTACCAAAAAAAATATGCCCGTAACCCCAAAACTATGGGAAAATCTGTTTATTCATTACACTTCCTTTTATTGAAAGGAGATCATGCTATTTACACAATTCTGTAAATCCTTTGATATTAATTTAAAAAATATTTTATTTTTCCCTGTCATTAAATATCCTTTTCAATTCTCTAACAGAAATATAAACATTTGAGTCTTGTTGGCTGTCATTTATAGGATCAAGTCTAAGTTCCTTAGCATCATCTGATTTCTGCTTCTTTTCCAGTCCTATCACCTGGCATTCCTCATGCCTTAACCTTTTTGGCCCAGCCAGCCCTAAACTATTTGTCGTTCTCTGCATGCATCATGCTGTCTTCCTATGATGATTATGAATGCTCCCTATGATGTAGCTCTCCCAGCTACCTGAATTGTCTTATCCTATTTGCTTAGATAACATGTATACTCAGTAAGTTTGAACACATTTAAAATTATTGATGGGACTAGACTGAGCTCATTGAAGATGGAACTTACCATTTTCAGCTTTGTTATTTGGCTATTTGCAGAATGCCTGGCAAACAGCACTCAATGTTTGATGAACTCAATCAGAGAGAGGGCAGGAAGTCATCCTTGATGCCCCCTTTACGTTTATCCTCCATACAGGAACAATATGTCCAATACTATTAGTCTTCTACTTAAGTATTTCTTCACTTCTTATTCAACTGCTATTCAAAATCTTACATCTGGACAATTACAACAGCCTCCATACTTTATGCCTCCATTCTTGACCTCACATAACTTATAAATTTCTTGCTTTTAACTTTTCTTTATAGTGACTTTTTCTTATTTAATTTGGGAAACACACAAACATCAAAATAGAAAATTACCTATCTATCCACCACCTGAAGATAGCTTTCTGAATAATTTATTTCTTCCAACATTTCTGACATGCATGTTTGAATAGGTTATGTTTGCATGCGTACAAATTATATCCATATTTTAACAGGCTTCATGTTAAATACCAAATAAACCAAGCTTTTTCTACCTCAAAGTAATTCAGTCTATTCAAATTAGAAACAACTTCATAGGTTTGCTGTTCTTCCACAACTTTATATTTCATTACTTCTTCCTGTTTTACTGCACTAGCTAGTGCCTCTAGAGAGTGTTGAATAGTAGAGATGAGGGTCATAGACTGCCTTATTCCAGGCTTAAAAAGCAGTATGTTGGGTATTTCACCATTACGCAGGATGCTCCCTGCTGATAACTGATATTATTTTTTTTATTAAGTTAACACAATATGCCTGGCTTTCTAAGAATTTTCATCATCAAAGGAAAGGTACTAAATTTTTTTCAGGTATCTTTTCTACATCAAGTTGATCATATGGTTTTCTCCTTTCATCTATTCATGTAAATTAATTATTTAAAAATATTTAGCTATATAGATCCATCATAAGTTAAATTTAAACTTATTAATATGGCTTATCCAGCCTTCAGGATATGGACTCTAACTTTTAAGATTATATTCTACCCTTTACTCATTGTTGAAGAAATATGCCAGACTTCCTCAGTCACTATGGTCTTCGAACCCAATGGAATGGCTTTTCCTCTTTCCTAGACTTCCTAATTACTAATCATCCTTCAAGATTCAGCAAATTAAATTTCCTTCTACATTTCTTTTCTTCCATCCTCTCCCCTTAAATCAGGTACACCTATCTCATGTTCTTGGTACCTTACAAATACTGCCATCATAGTACTTCTCATCAGACTGTAATATTTTATTCATTGTTCTTCCTCAGTAAGACTCAACTTTCACTGGTCGATGGACACCTGTGTTGACTCCAGTTATTATGTAAATGCTATAACCAGTATTTGTACTTAGTCTTTGTATTGATATGTTTTTATTTCTCTCAGGTACATACCCAAAATGGAACTGCTGGGTCATAACATATAAGTATGTTAAGTTTTAGTTTGCCAAACACTTTCCACAGTGGCAGTACCAATTTATACTCTACTAGTAACGTGTAAGAGTTTCAACTGTTTCGGAAGTTCACCAATATTTGATATTGTCAGTCCCTTTTTAAAATTTTAGTCATTTTGGTCTATGCAGTGGTATCTCATTTTGTTTTAATTTGCATTTCTGTTAGCTAATGGTCTGAACACCTTTTCATACTTATTCACTATCTGGATTTTCTCTTTTTTGTGAGTGTCTCTTTAAGTCCTTTGCCTATTAAAAAAAAACTGAATAGTCTTTTTCTTATTAATTCGTAAGAGTTCTTTTGGATTCAAGTTTTTGTTACATATATATGTATTTATATGCAAATATACCTCAATATCTCAAAAATCAACTAATAAAATAAAATACTATTTTGTAGTCTGCTGGCTTACATTTTTACTGAATAAGCACAAGTTCATTAAATGAAATCCAAGTTTTCAGGCTTTTCTTGATAAAAGCACTTCAGTGACAAAAAAAACCTTGATTTGTGATTATTTATATTCTAGATTGTCAAAGATTAAACCTGGATCTCAATATAAGAAGTTTTCATAGGCATTATTATCTATTACATAATACCTACTGTTTAACCCAAAAACTATAAAAATACTATTTAAAAAAGCTATAAAAACAAAGAATACATCCTAATGTTTTAGGACATTCTTTTGCTAAATTTCTAGGTTTCTTTTTTTTTGTCCTGTTTTACTTCAATTTTCATTTAAAAATGATACAACTGATGCATAAGGTAATTTCTTCAGTGCATATTAAAATGGCTGGAATTATAAAAACTAAAAAAGCAAAACAGTAGGCACTGGGCAGATGAGCAGCCTAGTCTTAAGCCATTCTCAAAATATCACCTGACCTCACTTATCAATATTCAGCAATATAAAACAAAAGAATTGAATTAGGTGATTGCTAACATTTTTCCAGCTGTAAAATAAAGGCAATGAATCCATTTAAAAAATTTTAAAAAGAATTTTGTCATCAGATTTAACTCCGCTAAAATGAAATGAGTATACACTTTTCTTAAGTGTTATGCACTGTTAAGTTAGGGCTGCCACACAGTTGTGCAGGCACAGCTACAGGGGAAGCTATTCACACAGCAGCATAATCACATACACTGTGGCCCAGAATAGGTCCCTCAGTTTGTACTCATTTGAGAGCAGTCTCAGCCCAAGGTGACTATCAGCCACATATCCAACCACCATCAAAGCAACACAATTCTTGAGTATTACTGAAGATATTTTTAAGGATATGAGAGAAAATGTTCAGAAAGTCTCTTTATGGTACTTTTAAAATTGTGAACCATGTAGACATGTTGACTATCCTAAAACTAATTTTCAAATTAATTTTTTAAGTTCTTTTCAAGAAAACTTTTCCTTCTTTCCCAAAGCATGTAACTCTTTAAGCCACTTGTAGGTCTTTGCACTCAACTCCTAAAACTTTTTAAGCTATATTGCCTCTCTTATGCTTTTTCTTTTCACCCTTTCTGTTGTCTGTGCCACTTTCTTTAATTGGAGCAATTTTTGTCTCTCTTATCTCATTCTCTTTCCCACCCATTGCTCTATTCAACAAAACAAAGGCCCAGTTAGACAAAGACAGGTAAGAAAATGATTATAATTATTATGCATCCCTCCTTATCCTACACAATAAAAGTTACCTGTATTTGTGAATAAATAAATAAAAGTAATGTTGATTATTTTCATTTCTATAAGGAAAGCCATTTTCGGAAAAAAAACATTTCAACTATGATAAGTAAAACCACAGGAATAATTTTTTGAAAAATTTTGCATATTTAATTTCAATAATGAAAGATGAGCACAAAGAATGGGTTTCAACTAGCTCTTTTAAATTCTAGTGGATAGAAAATCTCCTCTCTAGAATATCCTGGGTAACATCAGACTTCTCTCAGCCACTCTTGCACGTAGGATTTTTGTCCATTGTACGTACCTAAAGAAAATGCATTCTGTGCTTATCTGAAAAAATGCCTCCTAAGATATTTTAAAGGCCTGTAGGTCTCAAAGTCCTACCCTTCCCCATAGCCCATTTTCTGTCTTGTGTCTGGGTTCAATGAAATAGATTTATTTGATGGGCTTCCAGCATTTTTAGTTTTTATAATATCAAAGTAACTTAAAATCCTATAATGATAGAATTCCATCCCCCAAAACAGAAGATGGCTTATTTATATCTTTTTAAAACCCTCAATTTAAAAGACATTTGCAGAATACATTAGACCTGAATACCAACATCAACAAGCAGCAGAAACTAGAACTTCAAAGTCAGAATGTTAATGAGAGAAACTCTCACCATACATTAAAATTTAATTTTTTGGAATTCTATAGAGTTTGTATAAAGGAAAAACTTCAAAATATTTACAAGCAACAAATTTTAGAAGTTATACATTTATGACACTGTTTATCAGATATAAATTAATCTCATCAGTACTCATCTCAGTTTATAATGTATAATGCTTAAAATAAAACTATACACTTATAAAAGGACTAAAAAATTTCCCTTTAGTAAGTTAGACAAATATTTACCTCACTATGCAAACATGTAATTTTATATATAGAACAAACACTTCTCATGAAACAGGGCTCTGATTTTGAAGTATATATTTTTTCAGGATAAAATTCATATAGCAAATTCCTAACAAAATAAGTTATTAAAATGAGCTCAATAGTAATTAATTCAAACAAGACTTACATTCATATCAGTATTTTCCAATAATACTCCCTTACTATCACTAACAATTAGCTTGTATATTTCAAGCAGATGTTCAGAATACATACCTCTTGTGCAAGATCTTGTGCACTGGAGATAAGAGGAAAAGGAGGACTGGCCTTGTTCATGTGTACTGTAACAGCGTTGTGTATCTTAAATGCATTCTGGAAATCTTTATTTTGTACAAGTTGTAAAAGCAGTGAGATATCCTCCTGGCTCTGAGAATCTACCAAAGTATGTTGGATATGTTTAAGTGAAGAAAACAAGTCTTCCACTTCTAGTAGGAGAAGGAAAAGGTATCCAAAAATTAATTGTTTGTGTCTTAATTCAACATGTGTTTTAAGATAAACTTTCTTGAAGCATCAAGTTTTCCCCCAAAACTCTTGCATATATTTTTGAGAATTAAATCACTATCATTTTATGTATTTTTAAGTAACTCAAAAAATTATACAAAATAGAATAACATTTTTTCCAAGCATTTGAAGTACAAAATACATACTCACTATAAAAATGAGGATTGCAGAAATAAATTTAAAACCACCAACAGTCCAATCACCTAGAAACAACTTTTTTAAAAAAATATCTTTGGGTATTTGCTTTTTTCATTTAACAGTTTAATAATTTTCCCACATTACCAAGTACTCTTTTTAAAACATTAGATATAATGTTTTATACTCTGTTGCATGGCTAAACCATATTTTAAATTACCATTACATTAAAGTTGAGCATTCAGGTTACTTCCCTCTAATTTTTTGCTACTATAAATAACAAGCATTTCAATACATAATGATCATAGCTGAATAAAAATTTGAGAGTCTGAAGTTTTCTTAAAATAACTCCTAGAAATAGAATTTTTAAGTAAGATTCTGACATTTTAAAAACCAAACAGCTTTCCAGAGAAGTTTTACTAATTTACATCCCATTAGCAATATTTTCAACAATATTCAACATTACAGATCTATAAAACAAATTTATTTAACGGAGAGGGTGAGGTTTAGTCATATTTACCAGGCACTTCTTTGTGGTCCATAAAACTCTTGTGAACTTGTGAGTCTCGTAAAATTATATTGAAAGTTGTGGGCATGTATATGTGTGGTACATGCCTGTTAGTGTGCCTATGCAGCAAATGCATTTTTCCGGGACAGTGTTATCCCAAAATGGTTAAGAGCCACAGGTTGCTTCTTCCCCACCCAACAGGTAGATGTGTGCATGTGTGTATACACTTTGTTACATTTGTCAGAAACAGTCTGTCAGTTTTTTCATGTATCTGTTAACTATACTTATGGTAGCTTTTATTATAGAAGTTTTCAACTCTTATATGTAAAGAATGATCCACCTTTTCCTGTGTGATTTCTTTCACTGTTTCGGTGCTTATAAACTCCTCCTGCTAGGTCATTAAATATTTGCCTACATTTTTTTTTTTTTTGGCTTCTTACAGCTTTTACTTCATAATTAACTTTAATCCATCTAGAATTTACTTTGGTACAGATTTGAGGGGAAACTTTAACTTCATTTCTTTTCTTCCAAGTGATTAACAATTATTCTAACACCACTTATTGAGTAATTCTTAACTGTTTCACCGATTCATGATACCACCAAATTCTTACATATAACAGGGTCTGTTTCTAGTCCATTGGTCTATCAAAACCACAATGTCTTATTATAGTAGCATTACAGTCTTTCCTCATATTGGTATGACAAGTACTTGGCTCATTACTCTTTCAAAAATGTCTTGACTATTCAAAATGAGTAACAGAATAATTTTTTCAAGGTACTACCCACACTCTCCCATTCCTCCAAAAAGAAAAGTCTATTGAGATTCTGACTGAAATTAAACCTGTATGAGTCTGGGAAAAACTTACAGTGGGCACTACTGTCTTATACACAGTCACATGGAAAAAACCCTCTCACCTTAAATCTTTTTGTTAGTTTTCTTCATACAGTTTGCAGAAAAGCTACTGATTCTTATACATGTATCTTAAATACTACAGACTTGAATAGTTCTTCAGTTGATTCTTGAGGTTCCTTACCCTTTTCCTCCCAAATCAAAACAGATTTAGTCCCTATAAAATACACAGATATGCTCTTCAGTAATTTAAAAAGCAGCAAATAACTAGGGGGAAAAACTGGAAAGTCAAAACTGTCAATCATGTGACCGAGAGCTAAATAAACCTTGAGAAATAGCTAGAATTTAACCAGAAGCTAAGATAATATCTAGAACACTAGACAGAAAGAATACAGATAGGGAAAACTGGGAGATGTTTGTCAGAGTACAAACTGTTGCTTTTAAGATAAGTTATGAGGATCTATATGATCACTATAGTCAATAATACTGCATTGTGTGCCTGAATTTTGCTGAGAGTAGATCTTAAGCATTCCCATACTACACACAAACACAGTAACTGAAGTTATGGATGTGTTAATTAACTTAATTGTGCTAGATATCTCACAATGTATACATCAAATTATATTGTACACTTTAAATACATATAATTTTATTTGTCAAATATGATGTAGTAAACCTGGGAGGAAAAAAAGAATATGGAACATCAGATTCCATCAAATTCAAAGAGGTTAGCACAGAATTACCTAAGTGTATAAAGAATTCCTAAGAGTATAAAGAATTCAATGGGCTTAGAGTATCTTTAGAGCAAAAAAGGAAAACATTTAAAAATCTTAAAAGGAAAAAGAACCACAAGATCAACGAAATAGTTAAGGCAGTAATTGTCTACAATTACTATCTTAGAGTATCAATTACTATCTTAGAGGACTATCTTAGACTTCACTGGGTGGATAATGAGATTCCTGTTTAAAATTTCAGTAATCGTTTAAAAGAGCTCAGACTGGTTGTCAGGGTAATGAGAAAAACCAAGGGCTTCAGATCTCACTACTGACTGTAACCAATAAGCAACTTTAGTCAGCCCAAAATATAACCATCTCTCTATTGTCTCTTCAACCCCAAGAACATTGAAACTTTTAAAGGAAAGGAACTTCTGTGTTAATCTCTTCTGGTACCAAAGTCACCCAAAAGGACACTGTGATACCAACATTGTTTAAAAAAAAAAAAAAAAAAAAAGCTGTGTTTTTTTTGTGTGTGTGTTGTTTTTTTTAAAGAGTACCGAAGTTCCCCTTTATGTTTTTTTTTTAAAGATTTTATTTATTTGACAGGGAGAGATCACAACTAGGCAGAGAGGCGGGGGTGGGGGGAAGCAGGCTCCCTGCTGAGCAGAGAGCCTGATGCGGGGCTCGATCCCAGGACCCTGGGATCATGACCTGAGCCGAAGGCAGAGGCTTTAACCCACTGAGCCACCCAGGCGCCCCAAAAAGCTGTTGTTTTATCTTCCAGCTATAATTACTGGTGTTAATTTGTTATACCATACAGTCTTTCAAACTTTTTTTTAAAAAAATACTGATTTAACTACATAGGTCACATGGTAAATGTTTTGCAATCCGTTATTTTCCATTTCTTTAGAACAAACACCCAAAATTATGGATCAGATAATAAAAACATTTAAAACTTTGATACATATTCACAGATTGCCCTCCAGACTGCTACTAACTCATACTCCTACCAGTAATGAACTTGAGCGCCTGCTCCTACAAACAGGCCAAATTAAGGATTATTAATTTTTCCATTGTTTGTGATCTGGTTAGGAAAAAAAAATGTTTCCTTGAATAATAGTGAGGTTAAATATATTTCCACAAGGTTAGCAGTCATTCGTATTTCTTCTTTCATCTACTTTCTAATTATCTTTTGCCTGTTTTTCTATTAGTTTTCTTTCTTTTTTTTCTTAATGACCGGAATTATACTGATTATATAAATATCCCTGAAGTCTTATGCAGAACATACTGAATGTAACTACCTTTTCTTTGCTTTATCAGAGCAATGATTTTTTAATTTTATTTTTTATTTTTTAAATATTTTATTTATTTATTTGACACAGAGAGAGATCACAAGCAGGCAGAGAGGCAGGCAGAGAGAAAGAGAGGGAAGCAGGCTCCCTGCTGAGCAGAGAGCCCGATGTGGGGCTTGATCCTAGCACCCTAGGATCATGACCTGAGCCAAACGAAGGCAGAGGCTTAACCCACTGAGCCACCCAGGCGCCCCGGAGCAGTGATTTTTTTAATTGAGGATATTTATGAGAATAAGAGAATTTGCAAAGATACGTCTTGAGTTCTACCTCAAATACAATCAGAATCTCCTGTGTTTTCCTGAATGATATGTCATTAAATATAAATATGATGTATTGATTTAAGTTTATTATAATGTACCCTTCTGGTTAAGAACCACTAACTTAAAGGCTTTATTACATCAGTTACTATAATATTTTAAGACATGATATACTTAAGACGAAGGTAATCAAACCTATTTTCTTCTATACTAAATGACTGCTATATTGAGTTTTTGTGTCTGTTTTTTATAGTTACTCTAGTTCCTTGTTGGCAAATACTTTTTGTTGCCCTTTTTTGCTCTGTGGTAAGCACAGCATATAATTCTCATATTTAGAATATTTTAAGTATAAAATAAGATAGTGTAGTCATATGTCATAGAGAAAAACTAGGAAAAGAAAGGAAGAGTAACTCAAACTAGGAACGACTTAATGAGAGATGCAACTTGAGATCAATGACCTTATTTCAGATCAATTCATAGTTCAGACACTGCTCAGATAGGAAATAGGAAATTCTGTTGTTAGTCCAAAAACGGACAGTGTAAGGGAATGCAGGTTCCAGAGAAAGATGAAATCTGGCTATTTGTGCATACTGAATTCTAAAGCCACAAAGACCATGGAGCAGTTTAAAATTCAGGAGGAAAAAAAACGAACAACTCCAGGCCAAACTGGAAATGTTTTTCACTCAGTAGGTCAGGGAATAAGATCAGATCTACTGGAACAGGAAAGCTGTAATGCATAATAATACAAAAGAGTCCCAAATAGGCTAATGACCTAGTATCTACCTACATAAGAAATGCATTGTGGGAAACCTAAGGACCTTGCAAATGCCAGAAATAAAAAAAGATGTTCAAGATCATTAGGTTAACAACAAGACCAATTTAAACATTTTTTCCAACTTTTACATTCTTTTTCACCTCTTTAAGTCCTAGTCACATTTTTGTTGTTTAATTAGTAAAATTTTCCAATGAAATTATCTTTCTTAGGAATTGTCTTTAGACTTATTACATCAATCAATATTATCAGACTGAATTGAGATCACTTGTACTTAAGCTCAGCTTTTAAAATTAAACACTGCCAACCATTTTTGAAAAACTACAAATATATATTTGGCCCAAAATACATTTTAGTCACTGCCATTACTAAATAATAAGATACAGAATATCATATCATATGAGTATGTGGGATTTTATTTAATCCTCATAAAAACCCTGACAAACATTTCCCAATTTAAAAAACAATCTCAAACCCTCCAAACTAGAGACAAACATAATTCAGATCAAATCTCTGGAGAAAATTAAGCCATAAACAAAAAATGGCACCCGGATGAAGAATCCACTTCTTCAAACTTTTAAGGCAATGATTTTCTGCCACACGAAGGGAATAAAGAAGATAAACTCCCTCCCCCGCCCCACCCCAATTCTAGGGCTTGCTTATGTTGTTTATCTGTTTGGAAAAGCTGTCCCGAGATGTCTTTTGCCCAGTACAGCAGCATGTAATGTACACAGGTCAGTATTCAGAGGAGCTTATTCCTTCTAGCTATCTTACCACATATCTTTAGAAGGAATTTTCTCTAGCTGTTTGTGCATCTTCATACATATAATGCATATAATCCATGTGTTTTAGTCACCCTGCAAATGCTACTTTTATAATACCATGCAGGAAAGCTGCTCAAAGTACTCTCATCCTTCAGATTCAAATGTTTTCATTAAAAATGTTTGGTGAACAAGTAGAAAAGATTAAGTTAGCAGACACTCAGTGAATTTTTAAAACTTCATTAAATATATGTAGATTGATTGGAAGATAAGGACTAAACTGTATGTAGTTGAAACAAATGAGTATTCAAAGAGAAAATACAAAATACTAAGTGATACAAACACTCTGATGAAATTAGTGTTTTCTTAAAAGCCTTTTAAAAAAAGGCTTATCAATTTAAAAGACATTAAAAATGATGCTGCCTCTGTCCAATAAGTTTTAAAATCACACAGAAAGCAACAGACACATACAGCATTAGTCTTAAAATACTGATCATGATAAATGAAATGAGTTCAGTCTTTACTCAGTTCTTTACTAGAAAATTCTCAATGGGTCTTTTCTTTGATATTAAAGTTGATGTCTAATGAAAAATTACTGTGAGTAACACCAACGCAGGGATTTCTCACTTTGACACACATTCTCATTCACATTTCAAAAAGTTTCATATAAAATTCTTAATTTCAAAGGTCAGAATATTTAGTTATAGGTTAAAAAACCCTTAGGGCCTATATGGTAAATCTTTTTTTTTTTTAAGATTTTATTTATTTGAAAGAGAGAAAGAGACAGAGAGAGTGAGCTCAAGTGTGAGGAGGTGCAGAGGAAAAGGGACAAGCAGGCTCTGCTGAGTGGGGAGCCTGATGTGGAGCTCGAACCCAGAACCCTGAAATCATGACCAGAGCTGAAGTCAGATGCTTAACCAACTGAGCCACCCAGGCACCCTTATATTGTACATCTTTAAAAGCACTTTACAAATAATCATTATTCAAGAACAGTTATTTTTGTAGACACTTAAAGAAATGTTCCATTGCCTGATGCAGGTTATATTTGTTCACTTACAACAAATGAAACATTCTGTACAATTCCAGAAGGCATTTTTAAAAATTCAATCAGATACAACTAAATCAGTTCTGTCAAATACACACCCTCTTCTGTAACTAACAATGAAGATACACAATAAGGAGAGGACAGAATCCAGAGAATACAGACTCCTTTCCTCACTCCCATAAGCAGAGACACAACAGGGGAAACAAAAGGATAAACAGCGAGATGGACAGAAAAATAGAAAGATATAAGGAGAATCACAGGGCTAGTGAGAAAGAATGACACAGTGCAGAGAGGGAAGTGGACAAAGAAGGGAGTAATGCAGCAGAGACATAACCATAGTAAGGCAGGAGAGAGGGAGGACAGAAAAGGGGACACGGCAGAGGAGAAGGCAAAGGCAAGTACAGCAAATGTGGCTTTGATAATAAATTCTAGTCTGTTACAGCTTCCCTACAAGAAAGTTCTTTAGCTCTAGTTTAAATTCTTTGTCGCACAGTTAGATCTATTTCCTCTTACTTGATGCTCAGTAGAAATTATTTTAAGTTCCTATCATCTTCTCTAACATTTCTTCTAACACTTAAATTATGTATCTAAATGTATCATATTACCTATTATTATATTATCTGTTACATATTACCTAAAAATATTTGGCATTGGAATACAATTAATCAGATAAATACAAACATACACATAAATCCACAAATCTACCCCCTGAACCTTCTCTTTTCCCTTTGGCCCTCTCCTGGTAGCCTAAGATACAAGAATGAAGATTTAAATTAGGTAACAGAAAGCAAAAACCAAGAGTTGCTCTATCTGAAATTCTATCTTTAAATACCCAAGATTCTAGACAGTCATATGGGAGAATTTTTTGGCTTTAAGGTTAAAAAATAAAATTACCCAAAGAAGCTAAGGAATCTCCATTTTGAAAGTTCTAAGGAACTTTCAAAGTAATGGTGATAACCACCTATCCTGGATTAATTTTGCTTATTTTAACTTATGCTATCATTTACCCCAATGGAGATAGTTCCTAGAGATCTATTCTAGCATAAGAATCTTCTATCTCATTGTTCAAATAATACAATTTCTTTAACCTATCCTCAGAAATTTCTAGGTTTCAACTAACTTTATAACGTTTTTCCTGAAACTTTTAAATATTTCTTCTTTTCTCCTAAATTCGACAGTCAAACTGAATATTCAGATGAGGACCTTAGTATTTCCGAGTATGAGGACATTGTATCAGTTTCCAGTATATCTATCTGCTGAATCAAAATTAGAACATTCATTCAGGAAAGCTTTGCTTAAACAAAGGTAGACTTTTTCTTTTTTCGTTCCAAATTTAAGAACAAAAAATTCAGATCTTTGAATTTTGGTCATCAGTGGGCCAAGTCAAAATGATATTTTTAAAAAAATATCAGAAGCTCATGAAAAATCCTCAACTGAAATTACTCATTAACAACTTGGGTTACAAATTAAAAACAAATACCAGTTAAGTATGTAGGCAAAGACAGTTAAGAGACACAGCACAGAAAAATCTTACCCCTGAAAATGGTAAGACAATGAAAAACTGTAACTAAAGCCCCAAATCTGGGCTGAGAATACCTGGGTCCTAATTATTGCTCCATCACTTGTTAGTTGCATTATATGTCACTGGACAACTCATTACAAGTCTCCGGGCCTTTCTATAAAATGAGTGGGTTTGAGTAGGATAGTATTTCTCAAACTTCTGTTGGCAATTCATTAAAAAGTATATAGGGGCACCCGGGTGGCTCAATGGGTTAAGCCTCTGCCTTCAGCCCAGGTCATGATCTCAGGGTCCTGGGATCAAGCCCTGCATCAGGCTCTCTGCTCAGCGGGGAGCCGGCTTCCACCCCTCCCCCCCACACCAGCCTGCCTCTCTGCCTACTTGTGATCTCTCTCTCTGTCAAATAAATAGAATCTTTAAAATAAATAAATAAATAAAAGTATATATATTTTATTTTAACCCAGCATATACAAACCTATTTGAAATATAAATTTATAAATACCTATGTGCAATATATTTTAATGTTTTCTATTTTATTCTAGCTCTTAAAAAATTACTGATTGGCAAGATGGCTAAAATTAAAAGACATAAAATACAAGTAGAAGCAAGGATGTACAGAA
The DNA here is from genome assembly GCF_963455335.1 of Martes martes. Taxonomy (NCBI): domain Eukaryota; kingdom Metazoa; phylum Chordata; class Mammalia; order Carnivora; family Mustelidae; genus Martes; species Martes martes. The sequence continues at coordinate 111,689,273 of NC_137894.1, read as the reverse complement.
ACTGGAATCCTCACACATTGCTGGTAAGAACACAAAACAGTACAGCTATTCTGGAATCCTCAATAATTTAAACACAGAATTACCATATGATCAGCAATTCCATTCCTAGGCATATACCCAAAAGAAATAAAAAATAGGTGTTCAAACAGAAACCTGTATGTGAGTATTCATAACACTATTACAAGAAGCCAAAAGCTGGAAACAACCCAAACGTTCCATCAGCAGATGAATGGATAAACAAAATGTGGCATGTCCATAAAACAGAGTGTTCAGCCATGGAAAGGAATGAAGTACTAGTCCATGCTACAACACAATGAACCCTGAAAATAATATGCTACATAAAAATAAGCCAGTCACAAAAGGTCATGTATTGTATGACTGACTTATAGGAAATGTCCCAAATAAACAAATCTGTAAACAGAAAGTAGACTAGGGTTGTTATGGAGAGGAGAGACTAAGGAGTGACTGCTAATGGGTAGTTTCTTTTAATGAAATCAATCCGAAATTATACAGTGGTGATGGTTGCCAATCTTACGAATATACTAAAAACTCACGAATTACACACTTTTAAAAGAGTTAATTTTATGGTATATGCATATCTTTTTTTTTTTTTTTTAAAGATTTTATTTATTTTAGAGAGAGAGAGCGCGCGCACAAGTGAGTGGGGTTAGGGGCAGAGGGAGGAAGGGAGAAAAGCTCAGAGACCAACACAGGGCTCAATCTCATGACCCTGAAATCATGACCTGAGCTGAAACCAAGAGTTGGATGCTTAGCGGCCACCCAGGCCACCATACGAATTATATCTTAATAAATCTGTTATTTTAAAAAAAAATGAAAATTTACTGGTTAAGATACACAAATTAACTTCATGGACTAAAAGGTTAGATGATCTCTGATGGCTTCCAGTTCTTACGAAAGTTCAATTTTAGGGTGCCTGGGTGGCTCAACTGGTTAAGTGTCGCTTGGTTTCTGCTCAGGTCATGACCTCGTTGTGAGATTTGAGGCCATGTTCAGCTCCGCGCTCAGCATGGAATCTGCTTGAGAGTCTTTTCCCCTCTGCTCCTCTCCCTGCCCCCCTCATATAAATAAATAAAATAAAAAACAAACTAAATTTTGTCAAATGTACAGTGTGCCACATACTTATTTACATTTTTCCACTTGGTCCTCAAGAAAATCCAGAAGCTGAGGCTTAGAAAAGTTAAGTAAACTGTCTAAAGTCAATAGCAACTATATGAAAATAAAAAGTACTTAAATTCTACATCTGACTCTAGACATCCCTTTCCAATACTGAATGATGTCCTGCGCTTCTGAACATATCATGATATAATGATGCAAGTCTTTGCAAAAGGGCAAAAGCTAAAATCAATTATTACTTAATAAGTAGAATGAAGTTTTGATGCAATGTGTCAAAGTTAGCAAACATGCTAACTGGTATAGCAGTTAATTATTTCTCAGTAGAATTATGCACATTTAACAACCAACCATTACATGACTACATATATTATAATTAATTTTCTAATCTTTACTCTAGATTAGCTCTAATTTTAGCAATCTGAACAAATCAGAAAATTTTCAAACAGACCCAACATTTTAAACATTAAATGTAGTACCCATAAGTCTAATTATGCTACTCCCAGGAAAATAAAGTTCCTCAAAGAATGACTAAAAGAGCTTGGAAACATCTATAGCAACTGAGGAAAAATTTAATAATAATTACTAGCCTTTCAGAAGTAAGCTGAACTCAAGGTTTATTGGCATTGGAATTGTGTTTGTTGACTTTAAATAAATAAACTTTACTGAAAGCCAATCTTTAAAAACATTTATCACAGTCTAGCAAAATTCTAGTATATCCCATGGTTAGTCAGAAGTCAGTAACAGAAAGGAATGTGGAAGATATATTTTACTTTGTAACATCAAATACAGGAATACTATTACTGACTTCACCGCTGAATATTCAGAGACATGGCAAAAATATGTAGACACTAATCAAGACTGAAACATGCTATTAATGAATATAATGAAGTATTCTACTCACCCTAGTTTTCTGCCCCTTGGGGTACCTTTTATCTTCACATTAATAGCATCCGGTATGATAAATTAGAAAGCCCCTAATCACAAATTTCAAGGGTCTCCTTACTAACCACAAAACAGATAGTTCATCACTGGTGTGTGTGGGTGCGTGGTTATGCCTTTCCTAAGGCCTCTTCATATGTGACAGATGACAATGTTTCCTCCTTTATTCCCTTTAAATATTCTATTCTATTTACTTGTCTGTAACCCTGGAGCAAAACTACTTCTATGTGAATACAAAAACAAAAGCAGTGGCACCTGCAATCAAGAGGTATCTGAAAAATGATTCTACTCTACTTCATCCTACTCTAACCTGCTTTGTTATTTTCTCAGAATTTCCCTCACAAAGTAGTTTGTTTTGCTTATGAAAGAGAACAAAGACAATGAGATTTTATTTGAAGCAAAGCCAAGTTTTAAGAACTCAAGCCAATTTTAAGGAAAGCTTCCCTAATATATCAAAATTCTTATAATTTATAATATTAATATTATTTATTTGAAGTTAAATTCTCAATCACCAGTTTCTAACCTTTAATAAGATTCTAAAATTTTTTAAAAAGATTTTATTATTTGAGAGAGCACGAGTGGGATGAAGGGCAGAGGGAGAAGCAGATTCCTGCTGAGCAGGGAGCCTGATTCGGGGCTTGATCCCAGGACTCTGGGATCATGACTTGAGCCAAAGGCAGATGCTTAACAGAGAGAGCCACCCAGGTGCCCCTTTTAATAAGATTCTGACTGCTTTTATTTTATTTCATTTTATTTTTTAAGATTTTATTTATTTATTTGACAGATAGAGATCACAAGTAGACAGAGAGGCAGGCAGAGAGAGAGAGAGAGGAGGAAGCACGCTCCCCGCCCAGCAGAGAGACCGATGTGGGGCTCGATCCCAGGACCCTGGGATCATGACCTGAGCCAAAGGCAGAGGCTTTAACCCACTGAGCCACCCAGGCGCCCCTCTGACTGCTTTTAAACAAGCAAGTTCAGTTCATCCTTTCTAAGTATTTTCTATCAATTCCATCCCTGCATTATTATTATTAAACAGTGCCTAGTATATAAATCCTTTCACTAAAAACAACTACCCAAAGTATCCAACCTTCCAAACACATTTTCAATTCTTAAAATAGTATTTTCTCTACTCACAGATAAATGATGATGTATCACTGGAAACTGATGGTTCTCTTTCAAAGAAAGAAATCAGTTGTTGCATCCTTTCCTCATTTAAAACAAAGGTGGATGTTTCTGGCTGTGAAAAAGGCTGAGAAGTTGCCTCTGGCATGTGTTTATTAATCAAAATGCTGGCAGGGAGACATAACTTTAAGGGAGTACTTCTGTTGTAGTTTGATGTGTTAGCAAATTGTGCAGGGAAAAAATGTTTGGTACAAAGTTATTATACTTCATTTTAAAATGAAAACTTAAAACTCAGTACATCCAAAAGTGAAGCTTTGACTGGCAATAACTATAACTTCCACTAACTTTTTGTTTCCTAAAATTTACACATTTGTGTTGAGTCTATCAACATTAAATATATTACTTATTTCTCAAAATATTAAGTATCCCCCTATTCAAAAATTGAATTACAGACACCTGTTACATTAAAAAAAAAAAGACTTATTTATTTAAGAGAGAGAGAACATGAGGGACGGGCAGAGTGAAAGGGAGAGAGAATCTCAAGCAGGCTCTGTGCTGAGCATGGAGCCTGATTCGGGGGGTTGGGGTGGGGTTCGATCTCATGACCCTGAGATCATGACCTGAACTGAAACTGAGAGTCAGACACTTAACCAATTGTGCCACCCAGGTGCCCCTGGTACTACATTTTGAACTACTCTAAAACAAAATATGTAAAGTAACTTTAAATTCAAGGTATTGCACAAAGGTATTTTTGAAAACCACAGTGGATTGCAAGCTGAAGAAAATACAGCTGTCCTTTAATCCACACTTGCAGGAAAGTTAGACAAGTAACATATAAACAGAAATCAGAAAAAGCAAAAAAATTTGAGAGAAATGTCTCCAATCTTCTGTGCTCAGGCAAGAAAAAAAGTTTCACTAAAGCAAATCTGGCTTAAGCTGTATTTGTTTCTTTACTGAGGGTACATGAATATTATCTATTAGATGGATTTTTCTGCCTGATCTAAATAAAGCAAATGGACAAATATATTAATCTGAAAGAAATTTAAACAAAAACCAAAAAAAAAAAAAAAAAAAAGGAAAAGGAAAAATCAGTCCAGGCTTGGGCTGGATACATTACAATGTAATCATTCTCCAAGTCAGAGAGAATATTTACAATGATATTTGAATAAAAAACAATGGAGGGGCGCCTGGGTGGCTTAGCTGTTTAAGCATCTGCCTTCAGCTCAGGTCATGATCCCAGGGTCCTGGGATCCAGGCCTGTGTCAGGCTCCCTGCTCAGTGCTGAGTCTGTTTCACTGCCTTCCTCTGCCCCTCCCGCCCTGCTCGTGTTCCCTATTTCAAATAAATAAAAACAAAAACAACAACAACAGAGTGGTGGGAGATGAGGGCCAGTAAGAGGTAATCGGGAATTAAATATTTTTACTCTAACAAAACTCTTTGGAAAATAGAGCATAAAATCCCTTCAGGTAAATATATTTTAAAAATATGTATTTTTTCTGTTTTCACTATAATTATCTTTTTAAAGGAGAGAGAAGTTTATTGAATACACTGCAAGATAGCGGTGGGCAGGACAAGGGAGATGCTCTCTCCCTGTTTTCACTATAATTATAATACCTGAAGGCATTTACCAGACTTCACTATCACTAAACACATCTGATTTAAAACACAGAGAAGCATACACATTACTTTCTCTCACGAAACGTGGTTCCTTAATAAATTTTAATGAAGATGATGATGGGATGTAGTAGAAACTATTTCAGACTTAGAACAAAGAGACTTTGGGAGGAACAAATCTAGTATATATGGTATTTTGGGAAAACTACAAAAAGTGTTCCAATCCTAGCAGCAAGAGTTCTGATCCAGTGAGTGAAGAGCACGTGGACATCACTCTTAAACTCTCTGAAGTAAACCAACTGCATATCTATATCAAGCAAATTCAAACTTGGCCCTACCACTTATTAGCTTGAAATCTTAAACACTGAGTTAACTCAATTTCCTGCTAATAGAATTATCATAGATATCACACAGGACGGTATGAGCACAGAGCTCAATAGACACTTAAATGAATGGCAAAACAACAATGAAAAGTCTCTCCTTCCACAGAAAAGTGGAAGTAGCTCTATTTTCACATCTATAAATAATAAATGCCAAATAGAATACTTAACTTTGGTTAGCCTGGGTTTTTTTTTTTTTTTTAAGATTTTATTTATTTCTTTGACAGAGATCACAAGGAGGCAGAGAGGCAGGCAGAGAGAGCAGGGGAAGCAGGCTCCTTGCTGAGCAGAAAGCCCGATGCAGGGCTTGATCCCAGGACCCTGAGATCATGACCTGAGCCAAAGGCAGAGGCTTTAACCCACTGAGCCACCCAGGCGCCCCCGGTTAGCCTGGTTTTAAGAGAACACAAATTAACATATATCCCTAACACCAGTTCACTGATCAATTGTGTGTGTGTGTGTGTGTGTGTGTGTACGCACATGTGTGCACATTTATGTGTAGGAAGGGAAGACAGTAAGTTCAATGATAAAATATTCTAAGTCTGGAAACATACATTTGAATCTCCCTTGCAGGTTCATAATGCAGATTAGTACTCTAAAGGGTCTGAAGTCCTGTAATAAGAGGTTTAACTTATTTAACCCATTGTTCTCAAAATTTATTTGGTCACAGATTTCTTTTTTGTTTATATCTACTAATAACTCATGGCGCTAGTTTTTTTTTGTTTTTTGTTTTCCTACAGAATGGAATTTGGAAGTTTTGAGCCATGTTTTATGTATATGATGTCATAGGAACAGCTCCACTTCTTACTGGCAGTCATTAATTAAAGAAAACCAAATAGATTATAAGCTACAGATAGTAATTTCATTACAATTTTACAAACTTCAAGGCAATCAGAAATTCAAAATCTGAAACTGCTTTTCAGTAATTTTGATATAAAAGTTTGAGTTTGAAATAAAAGGTGAATTTCAAGGCTATGTTAGCCCACATGTAGAAACTATTAATTCAAAGATTATATCTAAAATCCATGTTGTAGTGAATGAACATTTTAGCCACACGCTTTAGCTCTATGTGACTAAAAGTAAACAATGATGATGGTTGGTTATATGGCCTTTGCAAGAAAAGAACTTATCTTGGTCTGAATTCAAACTGCTACTACTTACATCCTATTACAGTCTTCTTCCTTCCTATACACATTCATGTTAAGGCAAGAGAAACAAAAGTAAAGCATTTTCTATTTTACTGCTATACTTACTTACCTAATATTTTCACAGCATAATGAGGACTTTCTAAGACAATTCCTTCCTCTGTGTCAAATATAGGGTTATCTATTCCAGTCTTTGGAGGAATCTGGGCTAGTTTCTTAAGTCTCATGGAAGAATTAAGGTCAAGTTCTTGTTTTTTCCCTTCTTCTTCTCGCCTGCGCCTCATGTCTTCCTGTTGCTGCCGAATGCGCTCCAGCTGTGCACTTCGACGCACTGGCATCATCCTGGCGCCCAAATCTCCGGGGCAGTCAACAGCCATCTCTCGATGCTTCTGAGGTTCCTCTGGTGATGCAAGATCAACATTTTTTACTTCGCTGTCTGATTCCTCAGTAACATGCCCATTCATATGGGATGTTGTCATGGTTATCTACAAAAACCTGTACCACTTTTTATAAATCAATTTCTCCTATAAAGCCAATCTCTTGATTCTGTAGTATAAAATCCATGTTACTTCAAAAAAAAAACCAAAAAAACAAAAAACTTCTCACATCACATAATAATGCTATGAAATGTATCCATGAAGGAAATCTAAGGGGAAAGATGGGGAAAAAAAGTATAAGAATTAAAATATAAAAGTAGATTTTACATAGCCCACTTCCAATCTATACACAAAATAGTATCTTATAAGTGTACAACATTATTTGGCTATATAGATTAAGTACTTTCATTTTATAGATAATGCTGAGAAAATCAAGGTATTAAAAACAACCTCCCAAGAATTTGAAGCATACTGTTTAATTCTACAGCTGAGAAAAACCATGTATTGGAAAGTTTAGCCAAGTGGGAATTAAGAAAGTTTTAGGTACTAGTCTGGTAGAGAATAGGTTGCTTAAGGTATAAAGATGTATAGTTGTCTCAGCATAGTACTTTATACTCAATACAGGAGATTGAAATAACCTCCTAGTTAACTGCTAAAGAAATGGGCATATAGCAAGCTATGTTGGTGGTTCACTTGAGATTAAGGCAGCATTGTCAGGGACAATTCACTTTTAGGAGTTTATGAGAAGCAGGAGATACCTAATGAAAAAGAAACTTTAATTAGCAGCTAAGGCATCTATAGGATAAAATCACATTAAGTGAGAAAAAGACTATGTGGGTTTTCAGTCCTTATAACCAGTCACAATAATAAAAGAATTAAGAATTAATTCTTTACGAGGATTCATTTTGAGAAAATGGTAGTATCTGTTACCACTCAAAAAATGGTGAAGTCACAGCAAATAAGAATATATTGTATTTAAAGACCAGAAACTGAATTTTAATTCTGCCGCTGCCACTTGTTCTGGTTTTATGGTTTAAGCCTAGTCAGTTTCTCTCTCTGAACCTCGGATTTCTTTGGAAAACTTATTCATAGGCTTGTTCTGAGTTTTAAGTGAGATATACCATATGCAAGTTTTAAAACTAAAAAATACATACATGCATATTAATTCTTAGCATTAATTTGATTCTATTTTAAAAATCCATTATTAACTTGATTCTCCTATTTTAAAAATCCTTCAACATATTTCATTATTTCTTAAAAGATTTATTTATTTTAGAGAGAAAGCATGCACAAGCAGGGGCAGAGGGAAAGGGAGAAAAGCAGACTCTAGGCTGACTGCACAGCCCCATTCAGGGCCATCCCATGACCCCAAGACCATGACTCAAGCAGAAATCAAGAGTCGGATGCCCAACGGACTCAGCCACCCAGGCTCCCCACTTCAACATATTTTAGACAAGAAAAATATTTTACTGGATGACACCAGCTTTTCATCAAGCCATTTCTTAGGTATAAGTAGGCAGATTGTTTATATATGTGTAAACCCACACATTAAATCCAATTAGTCTTCTCTGTTCAAGACTTTAAAAATATTTACAATAATAAACCTACTACATCTCCTTGAGTTTAGCATCATTTCAGTAAACAGGTTGGCTAGAGCATATGCCAACTCAGCAAAAGCTGAGTTTTCAGACAATATTCCTAAATGCCAACCAATCTTCTCTCCAATATCTTGTCACAGACTTCTGAAACCCCACTTAGACCGAGAGGAAAACCACTAGACCAGCAGGCAGGAAAACTGGTATAAGCTACATAAGCCACTAGGCATTACATTCTCACAAGAATTTTGGTAGACTTTTCTGTCTTGTATCCAAATTTTAACTTCTCTATTCGTAACTATGTGATCTACACACAGATAACTTATTTATAATTGGATTGCCTTCTTTTTCAGTAAAATGAGAACTATCAGAATTAAATTAGGCTGTTCTTAAGTTTTATATATTGATTACATGTTATGCAAATTCAGCTTATTTAATGTTCTCATTTTAAGTAAGCAGAAATGTATGTGGGAGTTACTGTAATCCTATACTTAATTTTGATTTTAAAAATTATTTCCAGAAAATTATCTCTCTGAAGTTTTTCCAATTATAATATTTACTGGGGATTAAAAATGGATAATGCACTTCTTACCTTATATGCTAGTCTACAAATTATGATCTGAAATTAAAACTCTCAGCTTCAAAACTGTAAGGCTCTGTCCATAGTCACCATAATAGATCATGGAGGGGAGGAATTACAGAGCTCATGCAAAAGAGGCTGGGCTTGGTGATCTGGGTCAGAGTTTTCATGCTTCTCTTTCTGGACCTAGTCTTTTACTCTCAGAAAAATTTCTGTAACCTGGTATTAATCTGCTTAAAATTCCATTTTGGTCATTGCCCTTGAAGTGTTCACAGTCTACTGGGAGAGACAGCAAAGAAAATGAATGATTATTCTTCCCCAGTTGGTTTCTCCTCGTTAGATTCTGAATTAATTAAAGACAAGAATCTAGTCTTATTTTTATACCTCCCAGTGCTCAACACAATACATATCATATAGAGAATGCCTAGTGAGTATCTGTTGAACCAAAAATGTCAGAAATTCACAGACCATATAGACTCTGAAACTTAGTATGTGGTAAGAAGTCAGAGCAAACACTCAAAACATAAGGATACATTTCTTTGAGCAATATTTCAAAGAACTAAAAATTAGCCAGATAGAAGAGTCTGTTCCAGTCACAGGGAATAACATGACCAATAAGAATGAAGAGTATGAAAATATGGCACTTTCAGAAAACAGAATAGAATGCAATAAAGCTGGATGGGACAATGCAAGCATACCATATGAATAATGAAAAAACTGGAAAGGCAAGCAGGGAGGCAGACTGACAAGAGTTGAAGAGCTAAGGACTTAGACCTCTATGTTGAAAAAACATATAGGTTACAGAATTACTAGAACTTGGTGTCTGCCTTTCATATAGCAAAAAGAGGAGAGCCGAGAAAGAGGAAGAGGAGAAGGAAGTAGTAGTAGCAGTAGAAGGAGCAGCACTTACAACTTTAACATTTACTGAGCACTCACGTGCTGGAGAATATTGCAAACACTTCACACAGTATTCACGCATTTAATCCTCATTATTACTCTAAAAGTAGTTCCAAATATGCCTGTTTTATAGACGAGGAATGGGGGCTGAAGTAGGTCTTAAAGATAGAACAGAGAAATAAGAGACCATATGAACAAAAGGCAGGAAGATAAAAGGTATGGGAAACGTACAAATAAGGCTAGTTGAACTAAGGCAGTCAGCTTGTCCCAGAGAATAGTAGCTAGAAAGTCTGACTGGGTCCAACTTATAAAAGGTCTTAAACATAAGTCCCTAGTTCTCAAGACACTAAGTCATCAAAGATTTAGAAAAGAAGAATGATTTGTACATAAATGTAATTTAGCATTTACTCTTGGCGAGGTAGTAGGTTTTAGAGATAGGATCCCTGCCTATTAGCCTATCTACCAAAATGTCCTATAGGGATCTAGAAATTAACATGTCTAGAGTTAAACTCATTATTTCCCTTTAATCCCCTCATATTCTCCTTAATCCTCTTCCTCCACTTTCAGTTCTAATTAATGCCATTATACCTTCCCAGTTACCCAAGACAGCATAAGGTTTCAAAGAACAGGCTCCAGAATCAGACTGCCTAGGACCTAATCCTTGCCTACTCTCCTTTTAAAAGTCTCAGCTGAAATACATCCTCCCCCAGATTTCCATGACTCCCCAGACTGGTTATGTGACTGCTCTGAAATTCCACAGCCCCTGTCAGATCGCTGATCAAACTAGACTACAGCTATTTGTATTTCTGTCTGCCTGCGCCATCAGACCAGAAGCCCTTAAAGGTCAGGAAACATACTGACTCATCTCTGGATCCATGATATTGTCCAGCAGAGGGACCAAGCAAACAGGGAGGCTTCATAATAGGAAGTGTGACTCCAGGACCACTATCTTTGGGTTACTAGGTGGATGGCAAATATCTTTAAAAGATGGAAAACACAGGGGAAGAAGAATTAGATAGAAGAGGACAGAAATTGAAGGGTAATATTGGTTTAGTTTTGGACACAATCTGAAGGTGACTGCCGGTCACATGGATAAATGATCTACCTATTAAGCAAGGATCTATCTTATTCATCTCTATAGCCCTGATATCTAGCAAGGGACAAACGCTTAGATTAAGTATATGAGTAAATCGTTCCTATGTTCAATACCTCTAAGACTTTCATATTGCCTAGAGAACAGAGTTGGGACTCACAAGGTAAATCCAAACTTTCTATCTTTTACTATTTTCCAATACAAACTTTCAAAGTTTGCTTCCTCATTTATGCCTATCACCTTTCTTCTTCCTGCCCAAGTGCCTTATGAAATAAGAAATATGAACTGCTTCTCCTTTCATCTTCTGACTTCAAGATCTACCACAAGTTCCCGTTTCCTTTAAGAAATCTTTCCAGACCACCTTGATTAAATAATGATCTCACCAAACAACACTCCAAAAGACTTTATAATGGTCACAAGTTAATTCATGAGGGCCATAAAAGATTCAAAAGTCTTTCCAGAATCAAAGAAATATTATGCTATGTCCTACAGTTCCAGCATCCAGCGCATTATAATTCCTAAACAGGCAAACCATGAATACTCTACATCATATATGTAGTCAATACATACGAATAAAATGTGGCAGTCCAAAGGAATTATATTCTTCCTTTCCAAAACACACACACACACACACACACACACACACACACACACACAAGCAAAAGAAAAAGAGGAAAAAAAGTCTTTTGTTTGACAATTCAGAAGCTCGGAAATCTAGAGAATTACCTCCTTATGTGTAAATAAAAGATCATCTTATGCAGATAATATAGTAACCTGGCCCTAAGAGTACTCTATTCCTCTCTTCTCAACCTTCTAATTATAAATTGTTTTTAAAATGCCTCAAAAGCCCACATTTCACATCCTCATCAGAGTTCCAGCTCATACCCCAAACCAAGAAAAAAATAAAAATAAAAAAGAAGTCAAAACTCTTTACATAGTCCAAAAAACAAGAAAACGAATTTTTAGGTTGGCAGGCCAAAACTGTTTCAGTGCTAACTTCAAACCAACTGGGGAGAAAGAGCCTTGGTTATGTGAGTTGGCTATAGGAGAAGGGGGTAAAAGGAAGCTAAATAAGCTTCAAATAATTAAAAAAGATTGAGACTGGGGGACCTGAAATAGCCTAAAGGATATAGGCCCACTGAAAACGCCACATGAAGAAATAGAACCACTGTGTGACAGCTGGGAAACATGAAGATGATAGTCTACACTAGTGTCCAGAACAAGTTTTTTTTGTTGTTGTTGTTTTTTGTTTCCCAATTCATCCTTCCTCCCCTTCTCCCACAAGCAGTGCCTTTTGACTAGCAGCTGGGAAGTCTCATTTTAAGTGATCAGCATTCCTCTGACATTCTAAGAAGTTGGACTATTTGTTTCCATAGAAACAGCTTTGTCAGCTAACAGAAGATTCAGGCCAAGAATAGTGAAAAGAACTTACGTTATGCAAATTGGAAAGAACTTGTCTACTATCCTCTTAGTTTTTCTTCTCTGGTTTTTCATGGAACTCAGGCTAACTTTCTTACTATGTAAAACAGAGGAGAGACAATCAAGTGTAAAGGTCTGCCGTACTTTTTAGAGGGAAAGAGTGAGAGAGAAAGGGTAATTCAATATGATACCTAATTGTTTGCAGATGGCTAGGATTTCTTGGTATGAAGTAGTAAAAATGTTAATCTCCTCCAATATTTATTTATTTATTTATTAAAGATTTTATTTATCTATTTATTTGACAGAGAGAGAGATTACATGTAGGCAGAGAGGCAGGCAGAGAGAGAGGAGGAAGCAGGCTCCCTGTCAAGCAGACAGCCCGATGCAGGGCTCGATCCCAGGACCTTGGGATCATAACCAGAGCTGAAGGCAGAGGCTTTAACCCACTGAGCCACCCAAGCACCCCAATCTCCTCCAATATTTAATGGGCATCAATTAAAATAAATGTAAATTACCTGAAGTCAGTGAGGAAAAAGAAGCAAGCATAACTGGTAAGACCCTTTGCAGATTTTTTTTTTTTTAAGATTTTATTTATTTATTTGAGAGAGAGATGAAGAGAGAACACAAGTAGGGAGAGCTGCAGGCGGAGGGAGAGGGAGAAGCAGGCTCTCCGCTGAGCAGGGACCCTGACAAGGGGCTCGATCCCAGGACACCGGGATCATGACCTGAGCGGAAGGCAGCAGCTTAACCAACTGAGCCACCCAGGTGCCCCTGCAGATTATTTTTAATGATACCTTTGAACTCTAGGTTAAGGTTCAAACAAAAATGCAGTTTATGTATTTTCTTTGTTTTAACTACAACTTCTGGACCAATTTTAAATATTATGAATAACTTACGATGCTGAGAAAATGAGAAGGATCCAAAAAGATACAGAAGAATTTGACAGACAGGAACCACAGTTAATTCAGAGGGGGAAATTTTGATGCTACACTGGACTAAGGAGAGGATCCTGCTGTCCTAACAGAGTTTACATTCCGTCAGAGTAACACAATAAAGAACATGATGACTTCAGATCAAGAGCTAGAGAGAAAGGGAAACTATAATAAACAGTGATATTTGGAAGGGGCAGCATTAGATAAGAAGGCCAGGGAAGGCCTATTTTAGGAGCTGATATTTGCACTGAGACCTAAATGGCAAAAAAAAAAAAAAAAAAAAAAAAAGTCAGCTGTGGGAAGAAATAAAGGCTGATGGGACAGAAAGTACATTTCTATACAGATACCACCAGGAATCTCAATTTCAGTATATCCCAAACTGACCTCAACTTTCCTACTGTTGTTGATTATACCACTATCTTCAAGATCTTGATCTTTTTCAAGCCCTATTATCCAGTCAGTTGCTAAGATCTGTGGATTGTACAAAGTTTTTAGAATCTACTGAAGGGTGGCAAAATATGCCACCCCAAAATATCCTACTAGAAGATCCTGTTCAGAAAATGAAAAGGCATGCTAAAAAAAGGGAGAAATATTTGCAAAATATTTATATCCACTATAAAGACTCTTACAATTCATTTAATCAAAAGATCTAATGTTTTATAACAGGGCAAGAGCTTTGACCAATTTATGAAAGAAGATATACAAGTGACAGAAATGAACACTTGGAAAGATACTCAAATTAATTAATTTTTTTAAAGATTTTATTTATTTGAGAGAGAGAATGAGAGTGCAAGAGCGGGGAGGATGGGCAGAAGGAGAGGGAGAAGCAGACTCCCAACTGAGCAGGGAGCCTGACACGGGGCTCCATCCCAGGACTGTGGGACCAGGACCTGAGCCGAAGGCAGATGCTTATTAATCAACGAGCCACCAAGGCATCCCTCAACAAAATTATTTTTTTTAAAAGACTAATGTATATTCACATACATTGTGTATTCAAAACAATTCATATATTCACGCCATATAAAAAACTCCACAAAATGAAAGAATGGCCCATATACCATCTTCTCAAAGAAGAAACTTTAGCTATGTCTAAAACTAAGTAAGTATGAGTTACAACTCAAATATATTTGGGCTAGTCAGGTAAAGTATTTAGCTCAAAAGTTATTGCTGACTTTTTATTTTTAAATTCAGTGAGAAAATGTTCCATTTGCTTATATTAAACACAAAGTTGAAGGTCTTTGCAGATATTCAAGACCACAAATTCACAGCAGGAACTGGTTAAAAGCCAAACAGTATCAAAGATATCAAATGGTTGGTTACTTGAACTCCCCTTTATCATCTCAACAACATGGTAATAAAAGATTAAGTATGTCCAAAAGGTTAGTCAAGTTTATGCAAAGGTACTAGGACAAAAGGTAATTTATAACATTTTCAAACTGACCAGAAAAGGATTTTTAAACAGGTGGTATAAAGTTAGTTGTAATACGGCTTTCCAGTACATTGCTACCAATCAGGAATATATATGGCCTAGTTAGAGAATAAGAACAGTCTTGATAATGAACAGAGCCAGTGTAAGAGATAGACGATAAAGCGAGAGTTGACTCTGAATTATAAGTTTGAATTTTCTCCTGTAAGCAATGGGAAACTATGGGTTTCTGAGTTTAAAAAAAAGAGCCAAAAATTGGCTTTTTAGAAAGTTATATCTACACTGTAACCAGAGTTAACCAGGGGAAAAGTTAGTAGAGCAGCCAACAGAGATAATGTTTTAATACTTTATGCATGGGAGGATAAAGGAGGTAGCAGAAAGAACGAAAAAGGGATAAGTTCAAATAATGGTTATTACAGAGGATGACTTGACAGGACTAGGAGACCAGTAGCCAAACAGAATTCTAAAATACTGAGCATGACAACTGAACCTGTGAGAAATTATGGGGCCTTAAAATAGAAGAATTCAGAGAATAAGGTTTTTCTCTTTGGGAGGAAGAGGAGGCGGATGGGGAGAAGTGGAAAGATGATAAAGTCCATTTTAAAGGGTAATTTTTAGCAGGCTGTTAACTGCGAGACAGGGAAACGAAAGAGAATAGGCTAGAAATAAAAATTAATAAGTAATTTACATATTTATGGCTTACATTTGTAAAGCTTAAAAGTTTCCATAATAAATTCAAGCACATTATCTTATTTGATCTCTCTCCAGATTCCCTGAAAGATAAGCAGGTTGGAAATCTCCATTTTCCAGAAAATACAGACATTGCAAGTTAAGTCACAGAGCTACAATAGAACAGAAACTAAAATCCAGATCAGTGAACCCCTATGTGGATCCACAATACAATGTCAGCTACATTCCTGTAAGCTGAAACCACCCTGACTACACACTTCTTTCAAAAAATCACATAATTACATCATTCTTTTACTTTTAAAATGATTAGAGAGAATACAACTTTTCTCTTCAACTGACTGCTCCATAAAATAACACAGTAATTAATTAATTTCACTTATATATTAACAGACTACAAGTCTACTCTAACATCAGACTGCTAGCATAACATCTATTGCTCAAAGTTTGTAAATACTCAGCAGAGGAGAGGCAGTCAAGTGGAGAAATGGTAGAAATGCATGGAAATTCTAGTTTGAAAACTGACACTAAACTACAAACATTTCAGTTTCCTAGTGATATTTTAAAAATGTTATTCTCTACTCTATTGTTCCAATTTCAGTATGTGCTGCCAAACTGAGCTACATGTCCTACCTTGACAAACTGTTTTTAATAATAAAATATTAATTTATACCTTGAAAAATGAATAGCATAAAAATAAGACAAGACAGACTAATCTTATCAGATAAATTAGCTGTCCCTCAGGGTCAAATATAAGTACTGCAAATCGTAACTGTAATACCCCTAAATATGTTAATAATTAATTATACCAACCCGCATCAATTCTCCCTCCATAATATCTCACATATACCCCTAGCTTCTCATACCACTACCTTAACATCATATTATCTCTCTCATGGGTTTTTCTATGAACTTCAAGTCACCCCAATCTTGGTCTAGATCTAGTTGCCACTCACTTTGCACAGATGACCCTTGAAATAACATTGGGGTTAAGAGTTACTACTAACAGCCTACTGTTGACAGGAAGCCTTACTGATAATATAAACAGTTGATAAACACATATTTTGTATGATACATGTATCATATACTCTGCCCTTAGAATAAAGTAAGCCAGAGAAAAGAAAATGTTACTAAGAAAATCATAAAGAGAAGAAAATACATTTATAGGACTGTACTGTATTTACTGGGGGAAAAAATCCCACATACGAGTGGACCCAGGCAGTTCTACCTGTGTTGTCCAAGGGTCAACTGTACTGCTGAATAAATTTTCCTGAAGCACACCTATTACCATGAATGTCTCTTTTCAAAAGTTTTTGTTGCCTTTCCCTTTCCTTAAGCTACTGTTTACATTGGGTTTACTACGTACCATTCATCCACTGTGCCAAGTACCTAGTGTGCATTATCTCATTTAACCCTCACAACCATCTCCTTGATGAATTTTCTAATTAGCTTAGTAAAAACACTAACTTGCCCAATGTCAAAAGCTAAATGGTACAGCTGGGCCTCAAACTGAGTTCTGTTTGACTGCAGGGTCCTTTAACAACTTCTGGAGAACCCATTTCAAGTTCCATAGCCTGTCATTCAAATGGCTCCCCCTGAATTAGTACTAGAATACTTTTCCCTTCTGTTTCTCCCTCCCTTATCTTCCGAATCAAACTACTAGCTATTTCTTTTTTTTTTTTTTTTTTTTAAAGATTTTATTTATTTATTTGTCAGAGAGAGTGAGCACAGGCAGACAGAGAGACAGGCAGAGGCAGAGGGAGAAGCAGGCTCCCCGCTGAGCAAGGAGCCCGATGTGGGACTTGATCCCAGGACGCTGGGATCATGACCTGAGCCGAAGGCAGCCGCTTAACCAACTGAGCCACCCAGGCGTCCCACTACTAGCTATTTCTAATACAAGCCCTGCACTTTCCCAAGTCCACAGCTTTGACATACTTGTTTTCTTATACCCAGAAAAAAAAAATCTTTCCTGTTCAATTCTTTATCTATTAAAATTTCCCTCTACCATTAAGAGTCTTACAAAATCTTCCTTACTCCTGCCTACTCCCATCCACAACCTACACTTCTAGGGTACTTAATCTATGCCCCTGCTGTAGCATTTATTTATACATTTCCTTCTCCCCATAAGTTATATTTCCCTTTTTAGTTAAATCACTAATATATCCCCATACATTCTGGTAGAAAAATCAACATACTCTTTACTATACATATTCAAATAAATCAGGTAACCTATCAGTTTCTTCCTTCCTTTTTTCTTTTTCCTTTTGTTTTTGTTTTTGTTTTTTTAAAGTTCCATCCTTTCTGAGTCCTCCATTCTCTAGCTCTAAGCTGGATATTTTCTTTGTGCCCAGATTCACTCGTCTTTTTTCCATTTGCTCCAGGTCTAAGAATGTTGACCTCCACAGACTGCATTACTCCTGTTTTCTTATCTTCTAACTTCTAGTGGGCTTGGCTAGGGAGAAGTAACTATTGGGAAGGTAGTGAGAGGGCTGGGTTCTTTATACACCCCCGCCCCAAGCTTCCTCCTGTGATTTGGCAGAGGTTAGGTTCCTCTAAGGCCACAGTTTCCACTAGGTGGCTCCCCTCCTAAGGTAGTAACTGATAAATTCCAGTAACTACCCCCTTCCTTGCCCATTCAGGCCTAGGCTTAGCAGGTATCCGGCTATTGCTAACCCCGAGATGTTTCTTAGTTCCCTTATCTCAGCCCACCCACATCTTTGCAAACAGTCCCTTCATTAAACTCTCTTCTATTGCTCAGGTTGATTTTGCCATCTGTTTTCTGCATGGGATCTGACAAAAACATGCTCCAATCTGAATTGATTCTCTAAATCATCTTCATTCACTCATCTTTACCCTAAGAAATTCTCCTCACCTCTTTCCCCTTCATCTACTCCCTTCTCCTTGAGAGACCTCCAAATGTCCTAAGAAAGTGTACATGGGGGTAAATTTTTTAAGACCTTGATTTACTTGGTACCAGAGCAGATTACATCTTTGAGTTCTTCTTTTGCATCCTGACCCTCAACCTTAATTCCTCAAAGCTTCTCAGGACTTCTGGGTCTGGCTTTCTGTTGTTCTCCCCAAGAAAATACTTATAGTAAATAAAAGTAGCATAAACATGTAAAAATATTTACCTTGGTATAAGGTTTCTGTGTGTCTCTGTGAGTGACCAATCACGTCCCATGTTGGAGACAACAAAGGAAAACCTTTAGTCAGTTACTTTCCCTGAAACATATACCACGACTTTTAGGTCTGTAAAAACACTGTAAGAGATTCCAACTTTTGACCTCAAGTGATTTACAGCTTACTAGGGGAAAAAAATGCTCTAAAGGTCAGCAAATTAGTAGATGATTACCTCTACCTAGATGGCTTATTGGTATGCAATTCAGCAACTGGCCATAAAAAAAAAAAGAGAGAGAGAAAACAGGTTGCCTTGTCCTTAAAAAACTACCTAATAATCATCTCTGAGTTATCCGAACAAGAATATTAAGCAAAATTGATAATAAATATTCTTTTCTACTGCTATCTACAAATTAGACTAAAGAAAGAACAATGGAGAGTATATTCAGGACCAGGAGTAGGGTTTTATTATCACAACAGGAAAGAAGAATCTAAAGAAGAAGACTTATGATCCAAACGTCACCAAGTTTAGAATCCACTGAAATTTCAGTACTGTGGTATTGCTGATGGAGGGCATGAATAATGTTCTGACTTTGACCAGATAGTACTAGAAGGCAAGAAAACATAAAGGGAATATTATGCAACAAGAGAAACAAGAACAAAAGGTCAATTTCAAAGATTACTGTACTGCAAATCCTGGAGCTAAAAAGGGTTACTAATGTACACTTTCATTCAATAATATGAGTACCCACTTGGTAAAAAATCTTGGATAGTCACTGATAATAAAAAGATTGCTAAGGCAGAGTTTTTATCCTTAAGAACTTAAAAATCTAGAACGGAAATCAGATAAGCAAATAAACAAGACCCCTATATACTGCAATGCTATTTGCTAAGTGCTGTACTCCAACTGCAGGAAATGCTACAAGAACTACCTGCAAAGTAAGTGCATCCTAAGAAAACCTGTATAAATGGGAAAGAATGTAAGAGACAGATATGAAAGGCATCCATCACACAACAGGAAAAAAGTAAGCAAAATATTAAGACAAGCACATCAGTATTTGCAAAATTAGACAAATGCTTTATTTAAATATAAGACTTTAAATTATGGTAATGAAACTCAATTCTATCAATGCCTATTTAAAAATGTGTAGCAAAAATGACCTAGTAAAAAACACTTTAGAATGACTGAGTCAGCAAGAGAAACTGATAAAACCAAGAAAAACTTGGGACACCTAGGTGGTTCAGTCAGTTAAGCATCCATCTTCAGCTCAGATGATGATCCCAGAGATCCCAGAGTCCAGCATCGGGCTCCTTGCTCAGCAGGGAGCTTGCTTCTCCCTCCGTCTGCCACTCCCCCTGCTTGTGCTCTCTCTGACAAATAAATAAAATCTTAAAAAAAAAAAAAAGTGAAACCTGCTCTCACTACAAATGTAAGCTCTTTAAGGCAACATTATTCCCCCCACTGACTTTCACTGTTATTTCAGAGATGAAAAGAACTTTATTTCAACACACAGTAACAATTCTTCATCACTCACTGAGTCTATGACACCTGACTGACACAATTCCTGTAAAACTGCTTAATCAGATTATTGATAATCACACAATCTACCCAAAATATATTAAAATATAACTTATTAAAATGCAGTTCACTGCTATTTCATGTGAATGTCATGAACTAGGCTTGTATTCTACCTACCTCTTATCTAACATTTACGGAGTGCTTAATATACACCAAGGCACTATGCTAACCTCCCCTCCTTTTTTTTTTTAAAGTAGGCTCCACACCCAGCATGGAGCCCAACTCGGGGCTTGAACTCAAGACCCTGAGATCAAGACCTGAGCCGAGATCAAGAGTCAGATGCTTAACTAAGTCACCTGTGCTAACCATTCTTGATATGGCATCTCAGTTAATCCTCAAAATAAGGCTCTGAAGGGGATCACAATATGCCACCCCAAAATGTGACACTTTGACATAAAGATTTTCTTGAGCTAAAGGCAATTAAGAAACAGCAGACAGAGGGACGGGGCGAGGGGGTGGGGAGGGAACTCTGGGCTCTCCCCTTATCCAGCTAAAAATTTTGCAGGGCCTAAGTTTTCTTTTGTAAAGGTACCAGGAAGAGGACACTTAATCCTGGGAGGTTACTCTCATCAATGGAGAAGGCACCAACTTAAATCTGTACAACAAACGTACAAAAATAAATTTTATCTTCCATTAGTTTCCCCACATATTTACCTTCCTACAATTTACATCCCCTAAAGGTCAAAATGTCTTTTCCTCTGCCTTGTCACCTCTCCACAATTTATTGCTCAGTCTCCCTGCTTCTTTGGGTCAATTCTTTTCTATGAAGGTCTTCAAATGCACAGTTAGTAATAGGTCATTTTTCCTGCTAATCTGTCTTTGTCTCAGTGAACCTAGGAGGATAGAAAAAGTTTTTTTCCACCTCTACAGCCTTCTGAATCAGGCACTAATACAATCCCCATTCTGCAAATACAGAGCCAGACTTTAATAAGTTAAGGTGCCCAGAGTCACACACAAGACAAGAAGGTATTGCCCCATAAATCTGACTCTATAGCCTGAGTACTTAATCCACACAAGGACTATAATTGCACTGTAATGCCTGTCAGTAAAGACCCCAGGAAAAGCAAGAAAAAGCCATTTGCAAATTTATCCGTTAGTATCTATACCTTTATAGAAAAGTTAATCAAGAACACGTGAAAGTTAGACCCACCCAATTAAACACATTTATGGCCAACATAGGATAAATGGAATTGTGTTTTGAATCTCAAATTCTATCACATTATAGGGGGTGACTAGGTTAGAGCAGTCTCTAGTATTAAGCTCACAAGCAAAGCTAAAGTTTAAACAAGTAAATGATAAAAGTCCAAATTGGGACAAGCATCTACTCTGGGTCATTTTAAGCAGTGAGATACTAAGATAAAGACAACACCTCCTACCCTTAAGGAGCTTGCAATTTACAGATTCAAGATTCTTCACTTTAATTCAAGTATGTCTTAAACACTAAATCAGAAGCAGCTTTCCTCCAAAAGTTTTCATATTACCAAAAAAACACATTGTTAAAACAAGCCTTAAGATAGGCTAAAATATAGGCAAAGTAGAAAAATCCAAGGGCTTTGGAGTCATATAAACTGAATTCAAATCCTTGCTATCACTTGCAATAAGACTCTGGATAAAACAGTTAATCTCTCTGAGCCTGTTTCCTCACTTGTAAAAGGGAGAATATGGATAAAAACCTTACAATGTAGCAGTTAATATTTAAAATATATACAAAGGACATATACTGTGTAACACATTAAGAGACAGGGCAAGGAATACTGTTATAGTAACAGGGGAAAGCAGAAAATACTGTGATTTAGCCAAATGACTTACTACTCTTACCATAAAGTTTAAGTGTAAAAGGAGAAGCTATAAATATGTAAATGACTAAGATATATACAGAACACTGTCCCTTCAAGATGCCTACAAAGAATTATCAAATTTCCTTTCATAAACTCGTATCTTGATTACTTTTAAAGTGAATCATTTTGAAAAACATCTGCAGGTCACTTGTATAATCCTTAGATGAATCACATGTAACATTAGTTCAAATTTTGAAAATTAATCAGTGTAAGTCTTCATATTAACAGATTAAACATAAGAATTCCACGTGATTATCTCAATACATATAGAAAATGCATTTGACAAAATTCAACATCTACTCATGATAAAAATCCTAGGCAACACCTCGGAGGAAACTTCCTTAACCTGATTGAGAGAATCTCTGAAATTACCTACAGCTAAGATCATATTTATAATTTTTTAAAAAGATTTGTTTTAGAGAAAGCGAGCAAGTGAGTGTGGGGGTGGCGGGGGAGGAAGAGAGAATCTCAAGTAGATTCCCCACAAAGCAGGGACCCCCAGGGCAGGTCTCAATCTTAGGACACTGAGATCATGACCCAAGCTGAAATCAAGAGTTGGATGCTTAACAGACTGAGCCACGCAGGTACCCCAGCTAACATATTTAAAGGTGAGAGACTAAATGTTTTCCCTTTAAGACTGCAAACAAGGCAAAGATGTATCATTTCATTACTCTATTCAAACATCTCACTAGAATGTGAGATGTGCAGTAAGTGCAATAAATCAAGGAAAAGAAAAAAGCATATACATTAGAAAGAAACAATTCTTTATCCAAAGACAGGTCTACTTAGAAAATCCTAAGAAATCTACCCCCCAAAAAACCCCCTAGAACTAATAAATGAGTTTGGTAAAAACCGAGGATACAAAGTCACTACAAAAGAAATCAACTGTAATTCCATATACTAGCAATGGTCAATTGGAAACTCACTTTTTTTTTTAAAGAGTTTATTTATTTATTTATTTATTTATTTTTTAAAGATTTAACCCATTTATTTGACAGACAGAGATCACAAGTAGGCAGAGAGGCAGGCAGAGAGAGAGGAAGGGAAGCAGGCTCCCCGCTGAGCAGAGAGCCCGACGCGGGGCTCGATCCCAGGACCCTGGGATCATGACCTGAGCCGAAGGCAGAGGCTTTAACCCACTGAGCCACCCAGGTGCCCCATAAAGAGTTTATTTATTTATTTGACAGAGTGTGTGCACAAGCAGGGGGAGCAGCAGGCAGACAGAAAGGGAGAAGCAGGCTCCCTGTTCTGTGGGGATACAGGGCTCCATCCCAGGACTTGGGGGATCATGACCTGAGCCAAAGGAAGATGCTTAACCGACTAAGACACCCAGGTGCCCCAAAACCCACTTTTTTTTTTTTAAGACTGCATATTACAGGACCAAAAAACTGAATTACTTAGGTATAGATTCAATAAAATAGTTGCGGGATCTATATGCTGATAACGATGAAACACTAATGAAAGGAAGCAAAGACCTAAATAAGTGGAGAAAAACACTATTTCATAAACTGGAAAACTCAACTTTGTTAAAATGTCAATTATCCTCAAGTCGATCTATTGATTAAACTCA
Source organism: Martes martes (assembly GCF_963455335.1). Classification (NCBI taxonomy): domain Eukaryota; kingdom Metazoa; phylum Chordata; class Mammalia; order Carnivora; family Mustelidae; genus Martes; species Martes martes. The sequence goes on along the minus strand of NC_137894.1, from coordinate 111,665,829 downwards.
ATCCTAATAAAAACCCTAGCAGATTTTTTTGTGGATATCGAGCTAATCCTAACATTTATATGGAAAGGCAAAAGAACTAAAATAGCTACAGTAATTTTTTGAAAAGAATGAAGTTGGGGAACTCACATTACCTGATTTCCAGACTCTAAAACTACAGCAATCAAGACACTGATACTGGCAAAAGATAAGGATATCAATTAAACACAAGAGTCTAGAAACAGACCCACAAAAATGTAGCAAAATGGTGTTTGATGGGGACACAAAGGCAATGCCATGGAGAAAGGACAATCTTTTCAACAAATGGTCATGGAACAACTGGACAAATGAATGAAACTAGACCCCAAATTCTCTTTATATAAAAATTAACTCAAAATGAAACACAGATCTAAATGTAAAATATAAAACTGTAATACTTGTAAAAGAAAACATAGAAGAAACCTTTGTAACTTGGATTGGACAAAAACTGCTTATACAGAATGTCAAAAGATCCATAAAAAAATAGATACTTTGGACTTCATCAAAATATAAAACCTCTGTACTTCAAAAACCACTGTTAGGAGGATGTAAAAAGGCAAGCAACAGACTGGAGAAAATCTTTGTAAATCACCTGGTGGACAAAGGACTAGGAAAAACTCTCAAAACTAGACATTTAGAAAATTCAGTTTTAAAATGGACAAAAGATTTCGCTTCACCAAAGATGATACATAGATGGCAGATAAGCATATGAAAAGATACTCAACACCATTAGTCATGAGAAAATGCAAATAAAAACCACAGTGAGAAACTGCTACAAACCTATCAAAATGTAAAACAAAAAAAAATGACCACACAAAGTGATGAGGATGTAAAGTAACTGCAACATTCTTCATACATTGCTGGTAGGAATACAAAGCAGTTCAGCCTCTTTGGAAAACAGTTTGCTGTTTTAACAAATTACCACAAACTTAGCTGTTTAAAAACAACACAAATTTACTATTTTACTCTTTGTACATTAAAAATCTGACCTACGCCTCTCTGGGCTAAAATCATGATGTTAGCAGAGCTGAGTTCTCTTTTGGAGGCTCCAAGTGTTAATCCATTTTCCTAGCCTTTTCCAGCTTCTAGAGACCACATGCCTTAGTGTACGGCTCTTCTCCCCATCCTCAAAACCGAGAACTCTTCATCTCTCTGCAGTGGCTTCTGTTGTTAGATCTTTTTTCCCTACTCTACTACTTCTCTCTTTCTCTTTTAAGGACATTGGATTACTATTGTGGGTAAACCAGCATACTCTCCCTATTTTAAAGTCAACTGATTAGCAACCTTAATTCCACTGCAACTTTGTCTTTGCTATAACCTAGTTTATTCGTAGGTTCAAGGGATTAGGATATTTTTATGGGCCCTTATTCTGCCTACCACAGACCATTTTTTAAGTAAACCTACACTTACCATATAACCCAGAAAGGAAGACTTATGTTCACACAAAAACCTGTTCCCAGAGATTTATAGCAACTTTTTCAGAGTTTTTTTGTTTTTTGTTTTTTTTTAATTTAAAAACTAACTCAGCTCTCCTTCAACTGGTGAACAAACTGTGGTACATCCCTACAATAGAATACTACATTCAGCAGTAAAACAGAAGGAATTGCTGATATGCTCACAATATGAATACTCAACTGTATTATGCTAAATGAAAGAAACCAGACTCAAAAGGCTAGATACTGAATGATTCCATTTATAGGATAGTCTAGAAAAGAGAGACTACAGGGAAAGACAGTAGATCATTAATTGCCAAGGATTACAGGTGATGGAAGGAAGGGTTGATTACAGAAGAAAGCAGCTGCTTAAGGGAATTTTATAGGTGCTGGACCTATACTTGATTTTGGTAGTTACACAGCTCTGCATTTATCAAAACAATTGTACAACAAAAACTGTACAGAAACAAAACAAAATTTCATTTCATGTAACTTAAAAATAAAGTTAAAATCTTTTTAAAACAAGGAAAATGAAACATTTATCAGATTGGCAGAAATTTAAAAATCTGACCATGCCAATCTGACAACTCCAAGTGTGGGCAAAGATGATTTATATACTGTTAGCAAGAACGTAACTTGTTAAACTTTAGAGGATAATTTGGCTGCAGCTAGTAAAACTGAAAATGCACATCAACCTATGGCCCAGCAATTCCAATTAGGGTACGTAACCCTCACACATGTGCCAGAGGAGACATGCACAAAGATATTCACTAAACATTGCCTGAAATACTGAAAAACTGAAAACAACCCTTTCACAGGGGAATGACCTAATGGTTGTCAGTGGTTATTAAAATAAGAGAGAAACGAAAAGAAAGAAAATGAAAAGAATCAATCTGCTAGATACAGGATTTTGAGAAGAATAATTTATTGGTTTATCTAATAATAGTATACAGTGAAAAGAGCACCGTACTTGGAATCTGGAGACACGTATTTTAGCATTTAGTTTCAACTCTGCCACTAAAAAGCAGTCAAACTATGGGCTACTTAACTCTACAGACCTCACTTCCTTTTCCTGGAAAATGAAGAGGTTAAGCTATACAACATTACGATTACTTCCTAGCTCAGGAATCCTGTGATTCAATAAATATATAGTCAAATATTATATTCTAAAGAACCTATGTTGAGAAAATATTTCTCCCAGACACCCTGCAATCAGAAACTATCAGAGAAATAGAGCATCTTAGTATACTGATACATAAAATGGATCAAATTTCTTGTTATGTTTGTGCTGAACTTTTTAATCAAGATCATAAGTCAGAAAGAGCATATAAACACCTAAACCCACCATACCGACTCAGGTTACCTTCAAATAAAACTCTTCCATTTCAATATTCTAAAGCAAATTAATATTATAATGAGTCCATCTTTACTTGTCAAGTTCAGGTGTGTCTAGTCAAAAGTCATTTAAATATATGGTAAAATTTACTTGGTCCTTTTTAGCAAAGGTAACAATGAACTGCTTTTCGTATTTTTGCCTGTTTCATCTATAAAGATCTTACATTATAATTTAATAGCTTCAGCCCACTACAATTTAAAGAGCCTTTTAAGACTTCATATGCCATGTCCACAGGGAACTAGTAAAAAACCAGTAGTTCATAATTCAAAAAAGCTTACTTAACAATTTCATTACCACCAATACTTAAACTTCAAAGACACGAATAACCACATGTCATTTGTTCCTAGTGCAGAATTTAATAGGTTATTAACTTCTGGTATAATCCAAAGGCATAATTAGGATACCACCATTAAAGCATGAAATCACTTTTTTAAAAATCAGAAACATTAACGCCTTTTACCTTGTCAGGAAAAATAAAAATTTCCAAAGTCCCGTTTCACAGGATTTCCAAATCTTAATTCTCAAAATTCTAAAGGAGTACGAGACAAAACATACACTGTATGCTACTTCTTAAAACCTCTCAGCTATCAGATTTTAATTTTAGCGCCAACTGCCAAGAAAAACCTTCCTACCGAAACCTAAATTCGGCACACATTACTGTAAGCCAATCAACTAAACAGAAGGTGAGTTGTTATTATTATTAGGAAGTTACATAATTTGCGCCAGAGATTGTTTAAAGCGTATTTCATTAAATGAGGGTTACAATAATTTACAGGCTTCGAAGTTCACCTTGCATACTTCAAGTAAATTATCAGAAACCATTAACGAGATTAGGTTTTTCTTTAAAAGTGGACACAAGGAAGTAGGAACTGTTTATTCGTTTAAAGAACGCAATAAGCACCGAATACCAGGAGCTGAGTCAGGCAGAGGAACGCTGACTACATTCCGTCTCCCAAAGGAAAGTGTTCGTCCCACCGATTTCCCCCGCCGGGCCTTAGAGGGAGTCCCGGGATTTGTGAACCCGGGCGCGGGGGAAGCAGAGGACAAGGAATTCCCTGGCTTGTCCCCCGTAACTCGGGCCGGGCTGGCTGCAGCCCCCGCTAAGGTGGTCCCAACGCCAAGGCAGAGGGAGCGGGCGGGGCCGGGCAGCGTCCCCCGCCGAGGGACAAAGGTTGGGCTCACGCCCTCTGCGACCAGCCGCGGCTCCCGCCGTCCGGGGCAGCCAGCGGAGCAGCCCCCGGTCCCGCTCCGGCCGAGAGAGAGGCGTGTGGGGGAGGGGAGGAGCCCCGCCGCCCCCCCCCCTCACGCGCTCCCCGGGACCTGTTGATTAAGATCTCCACACAGACGACGCTGGTCCGCCTCTTACCTCTGCGCCACCGCGGGCCGCCGATCCTCCCGCCCCGGCCGCTCCCACACACTGCACAAACGACAGCTCCCCTGCGGCACTTAAAATACCGGATAAAGAATCCAGAAACTCCCGATTCCCCACCTCACAATCCTTAGACCCCGCCTCCGCCCCACCGCCAGTCGCCGCCGTCGCCGCCGCCAGCGACTCACTCCACCTCGAGACCGCGCGAGACCGGCCCCCGCGGCCGCCGCGAGACCGCGCACGCGCCCCCGGGACGCTGGCGCAGCGGGCGCGCCTATCCCAGCTCCTCCTGGGCGCGCCCCGCCCGCTGCTAGGCCGAGAGGCTGGCGCGGTTCGCCCAATCCTGAGCCGGCGTGGAGAGAGGGCCCACTCATTGGTCTCCTCCGCAGCCCCAGCGGCGGGTCGCGCGCACTCGCGCACCTCTAAGTGAAGCTGGAACTGCTTCGTGCTCGCCGGCGCCGGGGCTCTGTGCGGACGTGAGGTTTTCCCGAGACGCAGTCGGATGCGGGCTGCTGTCGGGAGAGCCCTTGACCTTCCTCTCCCTCGAGGTCCTTCAGTTCCTGAAGAAAATCTGATTCCCCTTGAGGCAACTCCTGTGTCCTGTGAGGCACGTCACACAATCTAATATTTGTTTAAAGAAGAACCACGACGTAATTAAACACCTGGATGTGTATAAGGTCCCCGCAGGATTCTCTGCTACTGCAGAAGACGCCAAAAAGCTAGCAGCTAGGATGGAGTTCTGAAAACCAGAAAGGAAGGATGCCAAGGGCTGCAGCAGTTTCACAAAACTTAGTGACCTGGGCCAACTCACATGCAGTGCAAGGAAAGCCAGATAAAGTCTTCAAGATTCCTTAGGAACTGTTAGCCCCATCCAAAAAGAGAAAAAAAAAAAAAATTAGTGTGTAGTGACCTATTTGTTCTTACCTGCATAAAATAAGTAATAATTCAAGAAGTTTCCTCTAGCTCCTCCACGAGTTCTTCCTTAGCACAGTTTCTCATTCTTAGGGCCACCGACATTTGGGCCAGATAATTTGTTGTGGGGGCTGTTCTGTACGTTGTAAGATGTTCAACAGCATCCCTGGGCTCTACTTGCTGGATGGCAAGAGCATCACTACCCCCATTGGTGACCATCAAAATATCTCTAGACAATGGCAAAATTCCCCTGGGTGGCAAAAATCACCTTCTGTTAAGAACCACTGACCTGGAGCGCCTGGATGGATCAATGAGTGAAGCGTTTGCCTTCGGCTCAGGTCATGATCCCAGGGTCCTAGGATGGAGTCCCATATCGGGCTCCCTGCTCAGGGGGAGGCTGCTTCTCCCTCTCCCTCGTTTACTGCTCCCTCTGCTAGTGCTCTCTCTCTCTCTCTCTCAAATAAATAAATAAAACCTGGGGGGAGGGGGGAGAAGAACCACTGACCTACCTGTTCAAAGAAAAGGCCTCTTTAGAAAGATAGTCACTATTTACCAATAAATTCCAATTGCCTGGCCCCAAGCAGTTTTGCAAAACCCCCCACCCAAATGAACCCTCCAGCTACCTAGACTTGCTTCCCCAGCTGCTTGGACTCCTCTGTCGCAGGACCCCACCCTAATAAAATGATGATCACTATCTGCATGAAATGACAGCTACTGATCTCAAAATATGTGGAAATGCCTTTGTAAAATGTTATACAAATACTACTTTTAATTCCTAAAGCTATTTTCATTTTATTTTTTTTTAAGATTTTATTTATTTGACAGAGAGAGAGAGAGACAGCAAGAAAGGGAACACAGCAGGAGGAGTGGGAGAGGGAGAAGCAGGCTCCCCACTGAGCAGGGGCTCCATCCCAGGACTCTGAGTTCATGACCTGAGTCCAAGGCAGCCACCTAACAACTGAGCCACCCAGGCACCCCGAGGCATTTTCGTTTTAAAAGAAGGTAGATCCAATGGCAGATAGAAAATTTATTCTCTGCTAAATAGAGACATTCCCCAAATCCCCAAATCATTCAATTTACTGATCTCGTATGCAAAAAATGAAGGATAGCTGGAAGAGTGGAAAGTATAGAAACTGGAGGCAAGGTAATTAGATTTGAGATAGAGCTTTGAAGATTACTAGTTCTGTGATCTGATGATACCACTGGGATGCATGACAGGTTTCCTGGGCCTAAATTTTCTCACCTGTAATATGATGAGTTAACTACTTCTTGTTGTTGTTGTTATTTTCTAGTTGTAAGATTCTAGTAGCCTCTGCATATGGAATCTAACATAGATAGTTTAGGGGGGTCAAGAAAATATAATATTCATCCTCAAATAGAATGAAGTGGTATTCTGTGATTTAAAGCCTCCAAAGAAAGTTACTCATTCTTGGCGCAAGGCAGTTCACCCACTGAGTCACTCTGGCAAATTTGTAACTAAGTATTTTGGGTGAGTAGTAAAAGCCAAACTGTCAAGCGTATAGTAGAAAAGTCAAGTGTATAGTAGAGAGTAACCATAGTTAAATATCCTTCTGCCTTCCTCATTTTGGCACCTGCTTAACCCACTCTTTGCCAACAATCTCTATTGTATGTTTATATAATACAATTTTATACCAATGTTATACCATTTTATTTCATTCAAGGCTTGGGGAAATATATTAACATTTCATTTCAGCCATTTGCAACAGGTTTGAAATCTCAGTTTTCAAGATTCTACTACTCACTATTATATGTAAAATCCTTGACTAAAGCTATTGATTATATCCCTTTGGTTTTATCACTTCTATGTACTAGTGAAAGCTGAGTTTCCATAACTGAATTAGCAGCCTAATTTCTTATAATTTTATGAACCAGATGATCAGAAATAATGTAAATTTAAAAAGGGAAGTCTGGTTGGTTCAGTCGGAAGACCATGCAACTTTTGATCTCTGGATTGTGAGTTTTAGCTCCAAACTGAGTGTAAAGATTATTTAAAAAGAAGAAGGAGGAGGAGGAGGAGGAGGAGGAGGAAGAGGAGGAGGAGGAGGAGGAGAAAGAACGTAGATTTTTTTAAATATAAGAGAGAGGGAAAGAAAGGTTTTTCTTTTTTTAAAGATTTTTTATTTATTATTTGACAGAGAGAGACGCAGTGAGAGAGGGAACACAAACAGGGGGAGTGGGAGAGGGAGAAGCAGACTTCCAGCTGATCAGGGAGCCCAATGCAGGGCTCAATCCTAGGACCGTGGGATCATGACCCCAGCCAAAGGCAGATGCAGGCACCCCGAAAGAATGTAAATTAAAAGAATACTCACTGATTCATATATGAGAAGTTATGAAAAAAGCAATTAGGGGCGCCTGGGTGGCTCAGTGGGTTAAGCCTCTGCCTTCGGCTCAGGTCATGATCTCAGAGTCCCCCTGCTTCCCCCCTCCCTGTCTGCCTCTCTGCCTACCTGTGATCTCTCTCTCTGTCAAATAAATAAATACAATCTTTAAAAAAAAGCAATTAGTAGGTATATTAATTAACTACATATCTTAAAAAGTGTTAAATATATTTTTAAAAAAACCCAACAAATCATAAACTTCAAATTTCATTGGGTTTAGTTATTATTTTGATGTGCTATAGTATTTCCTAACCTTTCCTAAATCTAGCTAAAAAATAATTGTCTCTAAGCTGAGGACATTATGCAGCTGTTACTATGTGGAATGGGAGGTCCCACTGTCTAAGGTTAGCAGCAGTATCATTTCGTACAGGTCAGTATCATTTAACTCAAATAACTTTAATATTCACCCATTAATTCAAAAAAAGTATACTGAGTATTTCCTATGTGCTAAGCACTGTGCTGTAAGGAATTAAAATATGTGATAGTTCCTATCCTGGAGGAATTTATAGTAAGCTGGGGAAAGGGACAAGACAAGTCCATATAGGTAAAATACAATGGAAAGTATGGAAAATGAAAATAAAGTTCTCTGTGGATTCAAAGATAAAGTCTTTTACCAGGAGAAGCTTTACTATTTAATGATGGGAACAGAGAAAGGGACAGGTAATAAGCTATTATGAAAATACACACAATAAAAGGAAAACCAAGATCTTGTGCATGGCTTTAAAAAGATGGGCATAGTGCTCGCTTCAGCAGCACATATACTAAAATAATAATAAAAAGATGGGCATAAAACTTTTTATTGATCTGAATGAGTGAAAGCACACAAAGAAAAGCATGGGCTTATTATGGGAACAACAAGTAGTCAACAATAACTTCAGGGTAGGATATTCGACATTTAGGATGTTAGTCATTTATCACACTTGCATTGGTTCCTTCCTTGGCTGGTCCTGGGCTACGCTGGGGATGAGTAGACAAATAAAACATGGTCCTGGGGAAATTTGATTCTGAAAAGAGGAGATAGGCAAATTTGGAGCTTGGAAATTTTTAATGAAGGAAAGACCAAAACTGAATGCCAAGAGAAAGGAAATCATGTTTGTTCTCCTTGAAAATGGCTGTAAAATTACCCCTATCTTTTCCTCACCAAGCTCCCAATCAAATCCCTGCTTTGTTTGTACAACAAATCTCAGCGGCTGCTTTAATTTGCATAAATATGTGAATACCTGTGACTTGCTAGGGGGTGGTATCTGTGCTGAACTCCAGGGTTGAACTTAAATGCCTCTTTTATCCTCTCTTGGACCCACTCTGAGCCTTAACTCCACCACTGCTTCAAAACAGCCTTTGTCAAAGTCACTGATTAGAGCCGCTTTGTTAAATGCAAAGGTCAGTGTTGAGTTTGCTCATCTTCCTTATCTGCCAGCAGCAGATGGTTTGATGGTATGGGGCATTCTCTCCATTTTGTCCTCTGTGCTCTGGAAACATCATTCAAGCTTCTCTTCCTACCCACTGTAACCTCCTTTTCATCTCCTTGCTGGTTCTTTATCTCCCTGAATGCTAACAATTAGAGTGACCCAGGACTCTAAACAGTCAATATTTACTTATCTGCCTGGCTTTGAATCCCCTCTCTATCACTTGGGGCCATTTGATCAAAAGGAAATCACTTAATTTCTCTGAGATTCAGTTTCCTCATTTATAAATTGAGGATAATGAAAGTTGCTACCTCCCACGATGGTTGTGAATACTAAATGAATTATATATATAAAGTGCTTAAAACAGTGCCCTTCAATGTATGCATTAACAATTTGTCCTTATTCTTTTTTTTAAAGATTTTATTTATTTATGTGACAGACAGAGAGAGAGCACAACCAGAGGGAGCAGCAGAGGGAGAGGGAGAAGCAGGTTCCCGGCTGAGCAAGGAGCCCGATGCGGAACTTGATCCCAGAACCCTGGGATCATGACCCGCGCTGAAAGCAGAGGCTTAATCATCTGAGCCACCCAGTAGTCCCCCTTATTCTTTTTTTTAAAAAAGATTTTATTTGTTTATTTGAAAGAGAGAGAGAGGGAGAGAGAAAAGCAGACCCCCCACTGAGCAAAGAGCCTGATGCAGAACTTGATCCCAGGACCCTGGGATCATGACCTGAGCCTAAGGCAGACACCTAACTGACTGAGCCACCCACGCACCTGACTTGTCTTTATTTTTATCAGGCTCTTTATCCTTCACTCTCTACATGATTTCATCTGATCTCATGGCTTTAAATTCCATCTATACACTGTCAACTTTAAACTGATCTCTAGCCTGAACTTCTGTCTCAAACTCCAGAATCATACAGTTCAATGCTGACTCAACATCTCCATTAGGATTTCTAATGAACATTACAAATTTAACATGTCAGAACTTTTTATTTTTGTCCAGTTTTCCTCATTTCAGTTTATGGTGATGCTACCTATTTCAGTTGTTTTGGCTTTCCTTCACATAGCCCATCCAATCCACCAGGAATTCCTTTTATTTATACCTTTAAGATATACCCAGAATCTAAACACTTCTCACCAACCCCACTGCTCCCACCCTACTCAAAGACATCATCACCTTTCGTCTGGATTACTGCAATAGGCTCTTTCCCACCCATAAATTTTCTCTTAATACTACAGCCAGAGTGATTCTGCTAAAATAAAAGTGAAATCAAATCACTGCTGTGCTCAATAGTGTATAATCCGACATGATCTCCCTGACCTCACCTTTCTTCTCTTTCCCTTTCTCATTTCAGACCAGCCACACTGGTGATTTTGCTGCTCTTTACATATTCCCACAGCTTCTGCCTCGAAACCTCTGCATTCAGTATTTCTTATCCCAGAAATATCCAATCTCCACATGCCTACTCTCTCTCACTTTCTTCAGGTCTCGTTTCAAATGTTATCAGTGAACTTCATTATTTCTCATGCCCTACCTCCCAGCACTCCATACCCTCCTTCCCAAACTTCGTTTTTCATTATAATTATTCACCATCTGACATATTACATATTTATTATCTATCTCCCCAAAGTAGAATGTAAACTCCATGAGGGCAAGGACTTTGCTTATTTTATGCATCACTACTTATTTTTACAATTTCCAAGAATCTAAAACAGTATCTGACATATAGATAGCACTTGATAAATATTTGTTGAATGAATGTCTTAATGAAAGAAACGGACATAAGTAAGTGGAATAGGGATGATGAAAAAGTCAAAGAAAAAACTTCAGCTTTGTCAAATGTTTGGCCTGTGACTAGCCTATCTCAGCAATAACTTCTGTCTAAACACAGCTATTTTTGTTCCTAAGTGGAGGTCTGGGTGGGGAAGGAAGAAGACAGCATGGCAAATGCAAAGAGAAAAGGGAAAAGAAAACTATTTGCTCATTACCACCTGCCTCCTATGCTTCATGGTTCATTCCAGCCATTGTAATAATCCCTCATTTAATTCATACAGCTGAAAATTAGAAAGCAGAAAGCTCCTTCAAAAGTCAAAATCAGTTGCACTTACATTTTATTCCTGAACTTCCACCATATCTTGTTTCTAACATCTAACAGATTACTATTATACATGTGACCCTTTAATGGATGTGTTGGTTCAAAACATACCCCTGCCATGAGACAGCATCAGGGAAGTCAGTCAGGAACAGTTTCCAGTGGAAATTACAGATCAGATGAAGGAAGTAGTTCTAACTAGGAATTTGCAAAACCTCAGTAGAAACGGATATCTTGGACTTACAAAATTTACAGAAGGTGAAACCAAAATAAAATGAGAGGGCCAGAGGACCTGTTTAAGAAGGTGAAACCAATTTATAAAGACAAATCAGAACAGTGGTTGTATGGGGTGAAGGCGGGCTGGAGTGAATTAATTGCAAAGTGGTACAAGGAAAGTGATTTGCTTAAATGAAATCACATAGGATGTATTTACACCCAGTGTGGGGCTTGAACTCATGGCCTGGAGATCAAGCATCACATGCTCTGCTGACTGAGCCAGCGAGGTGCCCTCATGTTTTCTGTTTATATCTGACTTCTTTCCCTCAGTAGGATGTTTCTAAGAGTCATTCGTGTTGTTGTTGCACTATTTGTTTTTTGTTGTTATTAGGTAGTAGGAATATACTACATGTACATTGTATGAATATACCACAGCTTGTTGAAACATTGACCTATTGGTGAGCATTCAGGGTGTTTCCAGATGTGGGGCTATTATGACCAAAACTCCTACAGACATTTGTGTACAAGTCTTTTTTTTTTTAAGAATTTTTAATTTTATTTATTTGACAGACAGAGATCACAAGTAGGCAGAGAGGCAGGCAGAGAGAGAGGAGGAAGCAGGCTCTCCGCGGAGCAGAGAGCCCGATGCGGGGCTCGATCCCAGGACCCTGGGATCATGACCTGAGCTGAAGGCAGAGGCTTTAACCCACTGAGCCACCCAGGCGCCCCTACAAGTCTTGTTTTGAACGTATGTCTTATGAACATGTTTTAGTTTTTCCTGAGTAAATATCTAGAGTAGCATTGTTTGGTCATATGATATGATGTCTTAACTTTATAAGAAACTTCCTGTTTTCCAAAGTGGTTGTTTAGGGACCATGATGTATAAGAGATCTAATTGTTCCACATAGTCATCTACACTTGGTGTGGACTGGCACTGCTTCTTGAAGAACTCCATTACTAGGTAATAATAGTCTTAGTTGTGATTTTCTTCACCACAGAATCAATTTGTTCCAGATAATCTCTCTCAAGGAGACATTTTCTATTATGAGACAGCCATCTCCAAATTAGAAACTGTTGGTTTCTATATACCCATAACTTAAAAATGGCCCTAATGGTGATCCCATAACGGTTGCGTGGAAAACTCCTATTTCACTCTTGATTGTGGAAATGGGAAAAAAAATCCTTTTCATCTTTGGAGCAAAGAAAGGAGGAGGAGGAGTTCCCTGGGAATGTGGGCCAAAGGGAAAGGGTAGAGGATTTTCCTGTCCAACAGAAATATGATGTGAGTCACATAAGTAATTTTGTGAGATATTATTTCACAGCTAGCTAAGAAAGTACAAGGGAACAGATAAAATTTATAAATTTTAACCTGATACATCCAAAATATTATAATTTAAACACATTGTCAATATAATTATTGAGTTATTTTGCTACTTTTTTCATACCAACTCTGCAATATCTGCTGTATATTTTATATTAAAGTGTATCTCAATTCAGGTGCTAAATTTTCAACAGTTGAAGTGAAAAAAAAGTAGCCTTACCAAAACAACATGCTGATGTTTAATGCAAAAAATATTCGACACTGCTTCAATTTTTAAAGTTAAATTTGAATTAATTAAAATTAAAAGAGATTTAAAATTCAGTTTCTCAGTTGAACCAGCCACGTTTCAAGTGCTCAGTGGTGACATATACCCGGTTGCTACCATATTGGACCATATATTTCTAGAGGTTTGTCTGTGGGACAGGAAGGAGAACATGGAGCTCAGACGTATTCCTTGCTGTGACTCAGGTCACAATAGAAATACCAGTACTATTTGCTATTAGTGTGAAATTTGAGATAGATATCTATATATATCTTTTTTCCCTAGCTGCATTGTTTTGAACAAGTAACTTAACCTCTGTAACTCCACTTTCACCATCTGTCTGTAAAACAGGAAAGTAATAACACCCTTCAGATTGTTGTGAAGCTTGAGAAGGCACGCAAAGCACATGGTAGAATGACTGGCAGCTTTTTGAAAAGGAGTAAGTGGTGGCTTTTAAAAATCCAAATTATTCTTTGGATGGGGACCATGTATAGTTCTTCTTCTATATTTAAAGGAGTAGAAGTGGGGCGCCTGGGTGGCTCAGTGGGTTAAGCCTCTGCCTTCAGCTCAGGTCATGATCTCAGCGTCCTGGGATTGAGCCTTGTATCGGGCTCTCTGCTCAGCGGGGAGCCTGCTTCCTCCTCTTTCTCTGCCTGCCTCTCTGCCTACTTGTGCTCTCTCTCTCTGTGTCAAATAAATAAATAAAACCTTAAAAAAAAAAAGGAGTGGAAGTTTTTAAAATCCTGTTTGGAAATGGCATTCACTGATTCAGCAAATACTATCTCTCAGGTCAGGTGCTCAACACTTAAAACACAAAGAAAGAACACAGTCCCCACCTTCAAGAACCTTATAGTGCTTAATCTTAGAAACAACAAGGTGTTGGGTTAAGGTCCAAGTGAGAAAAGGGAAACCAAAGAGAGTAACAAATTTATCCAACAACCCCAAAGAAAAGAAGCCCTCCAGATAAAAATTGAGTTTATGAATTGGAAACCTTAATAGTTCTATTTCTCTACCTTCCTTTAAAATTGATATCCACAATTATAATAGCCAAGATTTAAGAGGTTAGATTGGCATGAACTTAAATGCTCAGTGATTGATTAGTAGTAGCCTTTATTTCTGCCACATGGAAGACACTGCTTTTTTTTTTTCTCTTGTGTTGTTATTTCTTGAGCCATGCTTGTTTTTTAGTTTAGTAGTTTGTATTTATCTGACAAAAAAAAAAAAAAAAAGGAAAAGTCAGTTCAATTCAAAGGTCTAAAATACAGAATATTTTAAAAGTTATTACTGGTAAGTATAAAACATTAAAAATGACATATGAGTAAAATAAGTGATTGAAATAAGTAAAATTGCATCTTTAATATAGCTTCTCTTCTTATTCTAACAATACAGATTCTCTGGACAGATAAGATCTCACTTTTGAAATCTAGATGTTGAAGTGATATTAAAGGAAACTCCTTAATTTCTTAAAATTTTTGTTTTTAACAGCAATTTCTGGAGTGCCTGGGTGGCTCTAACCCCTGTGCTGACACTACATTTTGATCCTTGAAAGATTGTAGGGCAGAAACCCCAGCAAACCCTCAACATCCCATTCCACCTCTATTGTTACTACAATAGAAGTAATAAGATACCCTGCTCAAAGATTCAGTTTGTTGACAACTTTTTGTGCAAGCATCACATCTGTCCTTTATAGCTACAGTGACTTATAATTGTAAAAAAAAAAAAAATTACCTTTTGGTTGTCTTACATGTTTTTTTCCATTGGCCTTTTCTTTTCCTGTTTTACTTTCCTTTCCTCACATCCATTTCCCTGAGAAAAGGGGACACAGATGAGGCATGAAATTGAGGGAAGTAGATTGACATCAGAGGAGGGAGCCAGAGGGCAAATGAAAAATCGTGGGGAAAGTGGAAAAGAGAGAGGGAAGTGAGGAAGAAAGGAAAAAGCCAGAAGCAGGAGAGAAAAAAGCACAGAAGGAGAGACAACTTAATTTGGTCTTAAATTAAAACATGTCTTTATTCTTTCCAATGGAGCCCATTGTTAAATTTCACAAACAGCTTCCCTTTTTGGGTCCTCCCACCCTTTCTCTTTTTAGACCGTGTTTCATAAACAAAGACTGAATCTGGCTGCTTAGGATTTCAAGGAATTTGATTTGCAATAGTTCAGAGAGAAGTGGAAAAGAAAGATGGGTTTGGATGGAGAGGACATGCCCCAGATTTCATAAGCAATTTTCCCCTGTGGTCTTTCTCAGCTCTCTCTCTTTTGTCTAATTGCCTACCATCTTGGGAAAATACCATTGGACGATAGGTAAACCTAAATTTGGGCTTCCCGCAAAGAGATCAGCAGAGCTAAGGAGAGTAAAACCTAGATAGGTAAGAAATTAAAAGTCAAGAAAAGGGAGAGATGGACCCAGATCCAGAGAGACATTGTCAGCCTGGACTATGCCTTGTAACCTTGTCATAAAAAGAGTACGTGTGCCTCACCCACGGAATGGGAGAAGATATTTGCAAATGAAAGTACAGATAAAAGGTTGATATCCAGGATCTATAAAGAACTCCTCAAACTCAACACACACAAAACAGATAATCATATTAAAAAATGGGCAGAAGATATGAACAGACACTTCTCCAATGAAGACATACAAATGGCTACCAGACACATGAAAAAATGTTCATCATCACTAGCCATCAGGGAGATTCAAATCAAAACCACATTGAGATACCACCTTACACCAGTTAGAATGGCCAAAATTAGCAAGACAGGAAACAACGTGTGTTGGAGAGGATGTGGAGAAAGGGGAACCCTCTTACACTGTTGGTGGGAATGCAAACTGGTGCAGCCACTTTGGAGAACAGTGTGGAGATTCCTCAGGAAATTAAAAATAGAGCTTCCCTATGACCCTGCAATTGCACTGCTGGGTATTTACCCCAAAGATACAGATGTAGTGAAAAGAAGGGCCATCTGTACCCCAATGTTTATAGCAGCAATGGCCACGGTCGCCAAACTGTGGAAAGAACCAAGATGCCCTTCAACGGATGAATGGATAAGGAAGATGTGGTCCATATACACTATGGAGTATTATGCCTCCATCAGAAAGGACGAATACCCAACTTTTGTAGCAACATGGACAGGACTGGAAGAGATTATGCTGAGTGAAATAAGTCAAACAGAGAAAGTCAAGTATCATATGGTTTCACTTATTGGTGGAGCATATCAAATAATATAGAGGACAAGGGTAGATGGAGAGGAGAAGGGAGTTGAGGGAAATTGGAAGGGGAGGTGAACCATGAGAGACTATGGACTCTGAAAAACAACCTAAGGGTTTTGAAGGGGCGGGGTGGGAGGGTGGGGGAACCAGGTGGTGGGTATTAGGGAGGGCACAGATTGCATGGAGCACTGGGTGTGGTGAAAAAACAATGAATACTGTTACGCTGAAAATAAATAAAAAATTAAAAAAAAAAAAAAAAAAAAAAAAAAAAAAAAAGAGTACGTGTGCAATGCCCCTTGACGAAGCCTTACTCAGAAAGGAGAAAAGTGTCAAACTGCTGAGAAGTCTGAGACATGAATAAGAGACCATGGTCCCCAGGCATGGGTGTAAAGGAGTTGGGTGATGGTGACCCTGAATAGGTTAATGGTACCATTTTGTTTGTTTGTTTGTTTGTTTAATTGCTGCGGGAACTGCCTAGGATAGAAATCAGATTCACCGACTCATTTTTCATCTACATTCAGTCTAAATTCCAGGGACAAGGGAGTAAGATTCTACTAATCTTTGCTCTTCTTGGGGCAGGAAGTGTAAAATGTGAGTAAGTAAGTATGAAAGGGGAAAAAAGTGATTCAGAGGAGTGTGGCAACGGGCAAGGAAATGCTAACCAGAGGGAAAATGGAAAAACTATGTAAGCCTAAGTCAGGAAACATGGGAAGACAGAGAGAGAAGTGGGAAGAATGAGAAAGTATGTGAAAGAAAACAAACGGGGAAAATAATTAATACTTTGTGACAACTGCAAGCTAAATTTGTATATTGTACCACCCTTGTGATTTAACAAGCTGAGAGTGGAAGTTCACTGCATTTCGGCTGTATCTTTGCTTAGCTCCTGATTTCCAGAACCCGATTTAAAGCTGCCTGCTGAATTTACAAAGAGGGGTCACCAGGACCCCACACGTATCAGCTTATGACATCATAGCAGCTGAGAGGGCCTTGGGACAACTAAACATGCCCATATATGGAATTTTTTTTTTAAAGATTTTATCTATTTATTTGACAGAGATCACAAATAGGCAGAGAGGCATGCAGAGAGAGAGGAAAGGGGAAGCAGGCTCCCTGCGTCACAGAGAGCAGGGCTTGATCCCAGGACCCTGGGATCATGACCTGAGCCGAAGGCAGAGGCTTTAACCCACTGAGCCACCCAGGTGCCCCTAAACATGCCCATATAGATTCCTCATCTATATGCACACATATTTGATAGCTGAAGAAGCTTGAGGTCCAGAGACCTCACACCCGTGGAACAGAGGAAGTGCATTTAGAACTCAAACCTGCGACTTTTCATTCTAGATGTAGTATTTAACAGCTGGTTTCTTCATCGTTTCCTTCCAGATTTCCTGGAATTCCTTTTCTCAGCTTGTATCATGGACTCATTACCTCCTGCTTACGTTGTCTCCCAAACTGTCATCCTCCCGTTTGTTTTGCTTTGTTGTTGTTGTTGTTGTTTGTTTTTGGTTTTTTTGGTCCCCACAGGTAGTCAGTCAACAAACCTTGCTAACTACATATTTGTGTCCTTGTTGCCATCCGACTCCTTTTTTTTTTTTTTAAAGATTTTATTTATTTATTTGACAGACAGATCACAAGTAGGCAGAGAGGCAGGCAGAGAGAGAAGGGAGGAAGCAGGCTCCCTGCTGAGCAGAGAGCCCGATGTGGGGCTCGATCCCAGGACGCTGGGATCACGACCCGAGCCGAAGGCAGCGGCTTTAACCCACTGAGCCACCCAGGCACCCCTACCATCCGACTCCTTTACACCCGGTTCAAGACTTTGGCACCTTTCACGGTGGACGATTCTAATGACTTCCTATCTGTAGCCTCCTCCAGGTCTCTTAGAGATTGCAGTTAGAGTAATCATTCTAAAATATAGCACTAATTTTGTTAGTTCTGTTTTTCAGTGGTTCCTCCTTCCCTACTGAACTGTACTTTCCAAACTGCCCAGCATGGCTCAAGATTTCCGGAATCTGGCTCCTGCTTTGCTTTCCAGTGGCCTCTCTCACTATTCCTAAATGGAATATGCCCAGCATGGTCCTATTCTTTGATTTTGCTCACACTAATATCCAGGACATTCTTATTTCCCTTTCCTAACTCAAACACTGTCTCTTTCCTTCAGAAATCTTTCATGATTTTCTCTCGTGAGCTAAAACTAGGCACTCCACTTTCTTTTCTGAAAGCACCCATAAGATTCCACTTCATGTTATTTATGCTCATGTCTTGAGGCTTGGCAATGTCCTGCTACCTATTTTTAATCTCTCTACAGAGCCTCAGATATACTAGATGGGCATCAAATTCTCGTTCATTTGAACAAAATTGAGTTTGTGCCAGAAGACAGGTGAAAGAATCAGTCACATATAGAATGAAACTAAATCTATCAGCATTCTACATTAATTTTAAATTCCCAAGGCTTGAACAACTAGTGCTTTGGGATGTATGCTATATGTTATTGTAATAATTACATGCTAACGTGCTAATTAACTATTAGTGATAAGACTGCTGCACGACTAATCCTTGCTTTTAGGAAGCAAGAAGAAAATGCTTGCCTATTGGACATCTCTGGAATTTCTAACAATTAACTGTGATTTCTTTTTGAAATAAAATTTGGAGTAGGAATTGATAGGTAAAAATGCTATATACTGCAAAGGAGATTTTACATTTTTCTTCTAAACTATGATGGCATTTCCTTACAGTGTTCTTAGGTTCAGTACTGTAGGTTGGACTGTAAAACCACATCTCAGTGAAGTTCACCTGGTACTTTTGGACACTAAAGTCCAGTGGGAAGGCCTACAGACAAAAATCCTACTGATAGAAACACCTATCCTCTAATTGTTTGCTTCTTTTTGGGTTGGACTCTCGTAAATGTGACTAAGAATTCCCTTCCCATGGTCTTGGGTTTTAAAGGAGAAATGTTTTTTTCTTTTCATTTAAGTCCAGTGAAATGGGCCTCTCTGTTCCTTCCATGATGTTCTTTGATACGTATGACTGGAGCTGAGGCCCACCCCTCCCCCAACCCCCGACTTGGATGGTAGCTGAGAGGTGGGTCAGCAGCAAGCAAGAGGACACAATGTCCACTGCTGCCTATAGGACAACTCCTGTGTCAGAAACTTGTTAAGAAGTCCAAAGATCCTGAGTCATGAGAATAGGTAAAGAAGCAGAGGCCAAAGACACAAGAAAGAAGAAAAGAGGGGCTAGATGAGTTTAGATTTACCAAGAAATTTGGTTGTAGACCACGCCCCTTCCAAATCAGCAAGGACAAAAGGCCCTGTTTCTGGGGTTCTGCCTGCAGAGCTGGTCTGGGAGTGGTTCCTACCCAGTGAGTTGGATTCAGTACTCTGCCTGCACAGACAAAAGTGCTGTGATGCCTACTCCTTGAGAGATAGTGCGCGGACAAGCTTTGAAGAAGAGTTCCTGCACTGTGGGACTCTCGGAGTGGAGCAAAGGGAATGCACCAAAACATCTAGCTGCATTCCTTCGCTCTTAACTACTCTGTTCCTGCACCCAGAGGTGACTACTGGATACCAGAGGCCACAAAGAAACGCAGAGGGATTCGTTCCATACCTGAGGTGACCGAGTCAGTTCTCATGCTCCTGGAAAAACAAACAGCACATTTCAAAATTTTGCCAGCGTAACCACAAATATTTAGAAGAGAATGACTAGGTATGAGATAACTGGCCATTCTCCGAATGCTTTGTAGGTAGTAATGAAACATGTTTAGCAAGCCTTAGGTATTACATAATAACACATTTTAGAGTAAAATTTACCTACATTTCTGTTAACATGCCAGCTACCCAACCTGTAAAAGCCATAGAAGTGAATAGTATATAATAACACAATATCTATTTTTATTTTATCTATCACCTAGCAATCCGTGAGGTTGTGGGCATCACCCTCCTACTGCCTCTTCCATGTCTGAAAACTCATTTGGGGCTGAGACGGAGCTAATTGCTGCTAATCAGGGGTTTATGTAGAGTCTCTTGTGTTGGGAATATAGGTTCTCATAGAGACGTGGGCGAGATTCTGGATACCTGGGGTTAGAAGGTGCCCACCTCTGCTGGCTTCTTCATCATAATCTCTATGGCCCTGATGGAGGGTGACAGCGTTAGGAAATTTTGCAGGCAAATAACATGCCCAGCTATTTGCTCAAGTAACTGCATTTCTTATAGTTCACTGGATCAAGTAAGAGGCTAGCTGTCAGTTTTTCAGATCATTTCGCTTTCAGAAATGCCTTTGGATAAAGAAGTTTTCTGCATTCCTGATTTTTATAAAGTTAATAATAATAATTAAAATACTTGTTTTCTTAACCTCATTAGCATCTGAAACACAAACTTCAGTCATTTAATTTTCACCAAATCTTTGTTTCTTGGCTACATTTTCAATACATTTTTTGGAAGCATTGCTGTTTGAGTAAAATAAAACACTTGGGAAGAATAATTACCCTCATACAATAGCTTCCCAGATTAATGTATAAAGACATAATTATGATCCATTTTAAGGGACCTGGCAGGGGCACCTGGGTGGCTCAGTGGGTTAAGCCTTTGCCTGCCTTTGGCTCGGGTGGTGATCCCAGGGTCTTGGGATTGAGCCCTGCATTGGGCTCTCTGCTCGGCGGGAAGCCTGCTTCCCTGCCCCTCTCTCTGCCTGCCTTTCTGCCTACTTGTGATTTCTCTGTCAAGTAAATAAATAAAATCTTAAAAAAAAAGGGGGGGACCTGGCAAAGAAATCCAGGTTGAGGTCTACAATGGCTCTTTCTGAAATAGAGGTTAAATTAGTAATTTTCTAAGGATTTGGCAAATAAGTGTTCATGTAGCCATCACCAAATAGGTCTGGTGATTGACATGAAGGTTGAGCTTACCGATAAAAGTTTTTCAGAGACTGGGAAATATTAAGTAAATGTACTTTAAAAAAAATAGGTGCAAATTAAAGTGAAGCCTGACATTATCTTCTTTAAAACAAAGGGAAGAGTCATAGTAGCACTACTGTCAGGGTATGAGAGGGAATATAAATGCTCCATAAAGTAAATCCTTCACTTTTAAAGGACCTAAAGTGATATTATAGACGTCTCCGTACTCTTTCACTCATCTATATTGAAACTGCTCAATTTACATTGTAAACACTAATAAATCTGAAGACAAAATATTCAACGAGGTCATCCTTTAATTTTTCTTTTTCATTTTCCCAAAGTATACCGTTATAAAACGTCACTGAAATCCATGGTCTTGGAGAAGAGAAATAGAAAGAAATTACTTGTCACTTTCACAGGGTATTGTCTTAACCCTACAAACATCCAAGGAATAAACTGAATTCCATTCTGTTCTTAGATATAACATCTTTCATTCATAATGAACATTCTCAAATTAGGCTCTAGCTCGTAATTATGTTCCAGATGCAAATATGCAATAAAAAAGAATCCATCCTTGATTAAGTTGGGCTTAAGAGGATTGCTTGGAGCCAAAATTTGTTTTTTGCTTTGTTTGTAAATCCTCCTTGTGTTTAGTTACAAATGAGGAAATTGAGGTCTGACAAAAATTAATTTAACTTGCCCCAAAATAGAGGAAGCAGGATTTGAACCCAGGGTTGTCTGAAAGCAAAGCTCATTCTCTAGCTGCTATGTCTTCCAATTAATGCTCTAATTAATGCCTCCTAGCATCAGTTTTGATTTTAAAATATGCATGTAATTATAATAATGGTTATGTATAATAAAAGTTTAATGGAAACGTCTATCAATAGCTACAACATATATTAATTAATCACCAACTATGCCCAAGCACTGTGGTTTCTTATCATCCTTTTGTAGAAATAAAATACCATTGTATATACATTTTTCAGAATTTCACTTTTCTAGCTTGCAGTTCCTTATTAGTCATATAGGTCTTCTGTTGAAATTCTCTATTCTTTTCCTAATGGGGATCTGCTGTTTCACTAAATTAACATAATATTTCCTGGTTAGATCTTCTTCCACCAGTCATGGTTTGGATTGCTTTCAGGTTTTAACTACAAAATATGTGTTCGACTAAGTTATTTTCCCTTTTGAATTACTTCTTTGACACGTTTCTTTAAGTCAAGCTGTATAATCATTTGTAGTGTGAATTGCCATCACTCTTGAGAAAGTTCCCACCATTTACAGTGACCCACTCAGTGTTACAGTTAACATCTAATTGAAAGCCAACTGGTAATTGCTTAACTTGTATTTCTTTAATTATTAGTGAGATTGATTCCTTGTTAAGTATTTGTCTTCTGGAGTAAATTTTCTACTCATAACTTTAACCCATTTGCTAATTGGATCCTTTACAAATTCCCATCAGCTATATCTAGATATGGGAGGTAAAACCATTATAGATCATCTAGTTATTCTTTCCCTGTTCCACTGTTATGTATTTCTTTACTTAAAATGATTTTTGGGAGATAGATATTTATAATTGTTAGATAATCAATTGGCCTGGAACTCTGTTCACCAAGAGCTCCACCCTTCCTTCAGATCTCTGCCCTTCCTCAGAGAAGCTGTCCCTGACCACTGAAAGATATCCTTCCTCCTCCTTGAATCCCTGTTTCTATTCTGTAACTCTATTTTTGTTTTTACCACAGTACATTCCAGCTGGCATAATGTATTTTGTTTGTGTATGATCTATATTCTCCACTAGAATGAAACAGCCTCTAACTTATTTTCACAGCTGTACCCCTAGTGCCTAACACATACAAAATGCTCAGTAAATATTATTGGATGAATGGATCAAACTTTGCTATTGAAAATTTCTTTTGTTACTTCAAAGGAGAAGTTACCTTTCTTATGCAACTGAAGCAATTCAACCATTCCATTTTCTTCTAGTTTATTTTAGTTTTAAAATATTTGACGCTTTACCCATCTGAAATTATTTTTTTGTGGTACAGCATAGATCTTTAACCAACATATTCTAG
Organism: Martes martes; assembly: GCF_963455335.1. Classification (NCBI taxonomy): domain Eukaryota; kingdom Metazoa; phylum Chordata; class Mammalia; order Carnivora; family Mustelidae; genus Martes; species Martes martes. Next base: position 111,642,850 of record NC_137894.1, on the reverse strand, counting down.
AGTTTTGCTTTTTTTCATGTTTCTTTCAGACCTCTATCTGTTTGAATCTATTTTAGTATCATAATTTCTATATCCTAAACTTTTCACTGGTGTTTCTGATGGCCATTTAATTATAATATGGCTTAAGGTTTTATACAATCTCTAGACATTTTTCAGCCCCAGTGGTTTCCTTGAGATTCTTACCCCTATTTTTTCCACATACTTTCTATAATTGCATAATTTCTCTGAGATATGCTATTTAGATAATTGGTACTGTATTAAATTTATCAATTAATTTAGGCCTTGTCATCTCTGTTGTCTTAAATATAGCTGCCCAGATAGAGAGCTTTATTTTCCTTGTTGAGGTCATCTTGTGCTTCTGCCATTAGAGTTTTATAATTCCATATATATAGGTCTCTTATCACTCTCACTAAATATCTGAATTTTATTGCTGCTTTTGAAAAATACATTCTTTTTCAGTGCATTTTTTTGTTTGTTAATAAAAATCATGAAACAAACAATATTTTGTGAGTTTATCTTATAATCTGTGACCTTCCTAAAACTGTCTACAAACCAAGATATTTGATGATTCTCAAATTTTCTAAATACGAATTTCCATTTGCGAAGAGTGATTTAAAAAAAAAATCTCATATTCATCCATCATATTTCTTTGTTCTATTGCAACTGCTAGACTCCCTTATATTATATCACATAGAAATGTTAACAAGAACATCCTTAATTTGTTCTAAGTTTTATGTAGCACACTTCTAGAATTTCTACATTAAAAACAACTTGGCTCCGGTTTGGAATAAATATTTTTCACTGTGCTGAAGGAGAACTCTTCTGCATTTTGTGGATCTTTATCAAGAATATCAAAGTTTCTTACATGTATTTAAGGTATCTATGACTTTTTTCTGCTTTTCTTTTGAATAATGACTTATACTGACAGTGTCCTTAATTTTATATTAAGCTCGCTACATTTTGCATGCTAGGATTCTATGAATTTACCATGCATTGTCTTAAGGAGGATTAATCGAGAATTTTCTTTCTTGTGTTGTCTTTCCGGCTTTATAATCCAGACAAATTATTTGCTTCAAAAAATTAGGATAATATAACACAATTTTTCTATATTTAAAAGAAAACTTTCATTAAATAGAGGTAATTCTTAGAGTGTCTAAAACACTGTCCAGTAAAAGTCACAGCTGTGTTTTTTTTCTTTAATGGGAGCTCTTGGATAAATTTTTTCTATGTTCTCAAGTGCCAGTTTGCCTCCTTGCTTTTTTGTTAAAGTCATTTATTTAACTTAGGATTTCAAAGTTATTGAAGAAAAGTTGTATATAATCTTTCTCAGTAACATTTTACTATTGTTCTCATTGATGATGACCTTTTGAATTTCTAATTTTATTATTTATTTATTTATTTGAGGATTCTATTTACTTATTTGGGAGAGAGAGAAACAGAGCGAGAGAAAGCATGAGCAGGGAGGAGAGGGAGAAGAAGACTCCCCGCTGAGCAGGGAGCCCAATGTGGGGCTCAATCCCAGGACCCTGGGATCATGACCTGAGCTGAAGGCAGATGCTTAATGAGCCACCCAGGTGTCCCTAATTTTTTTATTTTTTAAAAAAGGTTGTCCAGTGGTTTACCTGTTTTGTCACTCTTTTTGAAGAATCAACCAAACTCTGTAGCACTTCAAATTACTTTTAATCTTTCTCATTTCTTTCTTTTTTTTAATTTGTTTTCTCCTATTTGTATTTTATACTTAAAATGATTTTAAACATAATTCATTACATTCCCTGTTTCATTCTTGCTCAAGTAAACATTTAAATCTCTAGGTGTTTCTGTGGTTTCTTTTTAAGTGTTACTTTGAAATGACTGGATTAACTTTTATCTTTATAATACAACAGTTCTCTCACATATTCAGCTTGCACTTGAGAATTAAAATGATGAAAACAGGGGCACCTGGGTGGCTCAGTCGGTTGGGCACCCAACACTTGATTTCAGCTCCAGTCATGATCTCAGGGTTGTGAGATGGAGGCCTGAGTCAGGCTCTGTTCTCAGCTGGGAGTGTGGGGGTGTGGGGAGGTGGGGTTGGGGGGGGTTCTGCTCCAGGATTCTCTCTTTCTCTCTCCCCTTCTCCTTCCACCCCTCCCCCACCAGCACTCTCTATTTAAAATATTAAATAAATAAATCTTTGAAAAGAATAAATAAAATTATGAAAGTATTTTTTTGATGATGAAGTTATTTGTTGGAAATGTAGAAGAGCATTTAAGAAATATGTAGAGAAGAACATGGAGAGAAGTATAAAGTAAAAGCAGGAGTGCCCATAGTCACTCTGGGAGATGAGTGCCTTTACTCCAAAACGTGGACACTCTGCTTCTATCCTATATTCTTCAACACACACAGTTGACACTAGCGAGCCTAGAATGTGAACTGAAGGGCGTGAGAAGTTGACAGGAGGATAAAAATTAGACAAGGTTAAACCAAATGTGGAGAATGAAGAGACAACTGGGTCATCATTCAATTACATCATAGCTATAGCTGAGAATCTTCAGCAACAAATGCCAGAGTGGAAGAGACGTTAGAGCATACACTTACTCACATTACCTCACGTCTTAGCACCCCTGGCGTTTCCCCACCTCACATACCTGGATTCTTCAGCCTTGAGAGCCAGGCTTTTAAATTCAGTTGTCCTTATTTCAGAGGATCTGGCACTTAGCTCTTTGGATGAACTTGTGTCACTTTCTTCTTGAGTCAAGGTAGTATGAAAACATCGTTCACCTTGGAAAGTCAACGTTACATTTGAGATGGTGACATGTTTTGAGGATTCTTTGAACTCGTTCTTAATTTTTGTATCTCGTAGACACCCAGGCTTCAGAGCGTTTCCCATTTTTTCCTTTGAAAATAATAAACAGCAGCGAATTAGGTAACAGGAGAGCATTGCACAAAAATAGATAATTTATGGAGCAAAAATACCTAATACAGTAATCATTTCATTCTGTATCTACTGGGTGCCCTCAAGTTCACAGGTGCAAGGTTGAGGGAATGAGGCTTGGTGTTGTGTGGAAGCTGATAGTCTGGGACTTGACACCGCAAATTCAGAAGCTCATGTGTTTGGGTACAACCCTGTCAGCTTACCCCAGAAAATTAGTACTTAATTACAGCATTTCCTTTTTCTGAATTGTTGGGGCAAAAAAGGTTGTCCAGAAATACCTTGCCACCTACTCCCCAATCTGATGTTGCTTTTATTTTTTAATTTTTATTTTTTAAAAGATTTTACTTATTTATTTGACAGACAGAGATCATAGGAGGCAGAGAAGCAGGCAGAGAGAGAGGAGGAAGCAGACTCCCCGCTGAGCGGAGAGCGCGATGCGGGGCTCGATCCCAGGACTCTGGGATCATGAGCTGAGCAGAAGGCAGAGGCTTTAACCCACTGGGCCACCCAGGCGCCCCCTGATGTTGCTTTTAATTTAAGAGTACCAAATAGGTGAGGGGGCGTCTGGGTGGCTCAGTCAGTTAAGTGTCCAACTCCTGGTTTCAGCTCAGGTCAGGATCTCAGAGCCTTGGGATCAAGCCCCGTGTCAGGCTCCGCACTCGGCTAGGAGTCTGCTTCTCTCCCTCTCTCCCCCTTGCTCTCTGCCCCTCCCCCTGCGTATGCATGCTCTCTCTCTCTTTCAAATAAATAGTAAATCTTTTTTTTTTTAAATGAGTATCTAATAGGTGACATGAGTCATGTCTTTTGAGGCAAAAGATTTCATTTTTCAAAAGAGTTAGAACCCATACCTAAAACTAATACTGTAAAATCTCTCCTGTTCTCCTAGTTTCCTGGGTTCTATTAATGGACCCCCTCTCTAGCCACTCACTGCCTTCCTCAGAATCTGTCTTAGGCCTCTGAGCAACGGGTCAGCTGGTCCTAAACACCATGTCTCTCTACTGGCCCTTCCTACCTCCTCATTCCTCCCATGGCCACCGCCTCATTCACCACCTCTATTAATTTCCCTGGAAAATAATACAGTACTCTTCTTCCTTAAGGAAAAACTTTTTTTTCCATCAATCAAAGTAACACATATTTACACATTTATTATAGAACATTTAGAAGATCCTCTAAAATATAAAGTGGAAGGGAGAAAATTATTAATTTCTTAGGGCCACTGGCCAGAAATAACTACACTTATGGCACATTTCATTCAGGCTTTTTGTCCTATTATTTTGTATATGTCTGCTTTGTGATAACATTTCAGTTCTATATCCCACATTGTTCACTTGATTTACTAAAAGCATTTTCCTCATGTCATTACAAATTGTGTGTAAAACTGCTTGAATTTTTTTGATTTAAAATTATTTTATTATAGGAAACAGAAAAGCATAAAGAGGAAAAACATTAATTGCCTATAATCCCACGATCTGGAAATAAGCTGCTGTTAATAATATGACTTCTCCCCCCCCACGTTGCTTATGAGCATATACATGTATTTTTATGGAATAGGGAGCATATTTAATTTTTCACTCAACTTTTTTCAATCATGAAAGTTTCTTCAGGTAAAGAAAAATTTTCCCAACAATTTTAATAACTACAGAGTAATCTTTCACTTAACAATTATGTTCTGACTGTCTATGATCTTGCCAGATACTATGATCGCTCCTGAAAAAGATTAATACAGCACCTGTCCTTCATGGATTTATATCAATTTATTGACTCCCTTGTGGTGGGTGTTTAGGTTCCTTCCAAATTTTCATTATTTCATTTTGACAAACGTGATATATAGTATTATTAACATCTTTATAGTTAAATCCTCATTCTTCATTCTGATTAATTCCTTAAGGAAGATTCCTAGAAATGGAATCACTGAGGCAAAGGGAATAAACTTTTTTAGGCTATTTTTTTTAAAGATTTTATTTATTTATTTGCAGACAGAGATCACAAGTAGGTAGAGAGGCAGGCAGAGAGAGAGGAGGAAGCAGGCCCCCCGCCAAGCAGAGAGTCCAATGCAGGGCTCGATCCCAGGACCCTGGGATCATGACCTGACCTGAAAGCAGAGGCTTTAACCCATTGAGCCACCCAGGTGCCCCTAGGCTCTTGATTCATAATGATTTCAAGAAAGTTTGGGCCAATTCTTATCTCTGCCATAAATCTATGTGACTTCCAAGTTGACCACACCTTTACTAACACTGACTATTTTTATTCTTTCAATTAACAGTTTTATAGGCTTTTTTCTAAGTTTGCATTCCTTTGGTTACTGGTGAGGTTAAACTTTCTCCAGTGTATTTATTGGCAGTTTTCTTCTTCTGTAAAATGTCTATGCTTGCCCTTTGTGATTTTCCTATGATGGGCCCCTTGGAGGATTTCCAGCAGTAGGTCCTCAAACTTATGCCTTTATCTACAATCCATGCTATCATCGGAGTAATCTTTCTAAAAGCACAGTTCCTTCACTCTCTCACACAGAGGGTTTTTTGTGGTTAAAGTTTTCCCGGAGAGCAATGTCCATACCTCTTGATTTGGCATTCAAGTATTGCAAACAACTTGCCAATCCTATAACCTAATATTTTCCACATATATTATGCTCCAGCCGAACTGAACTACCATTCTTGGATACTGCAGTGTTTTTCCACTTTCTAGCCTTTTCTAAACCCACTCACTTCTTTTGGCACTTTATTTTTCTATTTCCATCCTCACTTTTACCAGTTGAAATTTCACCCCACCCTTCAATGTAGTGCATACTTTTATACACATTTGAACCTTAAAATAGCCCTTAAGTGACATTAATATCCTTGTTTTGGAGACGAGGAAACTCATGCAGCTCAAACAGCTCCAGTGGTTTGGCCAAACAGTTATGCAGCAGGGCAAGAATCCAATCCGGGTCTTCCGACCATGGTCCCGAAGCTCCTTCCATCTCACCACAGCTTTCTTTCTTTTTTTTAAAAGATTTTATTTATTTATTTGACAGACAGAGATCACAAGTAGGCAGAGAGGCAGGCAGAGAGAGAGGGGGAACCAGGCTTCCTGCCAAGCAGAGAGCCCAATGCGGGGCTGGATCCCAGGACTCTGAGATCATGACCAGAGCCGAAGGCAGAGGCTTAACCCACTGAACCACCCAGGCGCCCTTCACCATAGCTTTCTGATACTGGGTTAAATGTGATGTTAAGGATGGTCCCTGCCTCTTTCAGGATACCTCCTGTAACTCCTTTATACCAGTGCTTAAGGTTAATATCCCATTATTTAAAATTAGGTTACTCAGAGCACATTCCATAGTATTTTGATAAGCAGTATGCAGGAGTTAACCAAGAAGAGTGATGTTGGTTATCACTCTTATTCTTAATTATTAAGGAATGAACGTCTGCCATGTCCCTTACCTTTTCCTCTTGCTTGGCCCTTAGTATGTCATCATTTTCAAACACCACTGTGACCTCTGAGCAGTTTGGGACGTCACAGAGGTCTGTGACTTCTGTGACTTCTGTGACAATATTTATATCTGGGGCCTCTGTGACCTCATTTTCTGGAACATCTGTGACATCGGTGACATCAGTGACGTCGGTGACATCGGTGAAATCTGAGAAATCAGTGCTTTCTACGGCATGTACAGGTTCTGAACACGAGCACAAGGGTGGGCTCTGTAGGGTTGTGAAGGCTGCAATATCCATGATGTCCCCCGAGCCCGTGATGTCGGTGCTATTCGTGATTTCTGAGAGGCTTGAGACTTCCGACAATTTGGAAACTTTGGCTTTCTCCTCATTCAAGAGGGAAATGAGTTTCACCCACTGACAAAAGAGGGTGTCTTGTTTACATGCAGGGGCGCAGAGCTGTAGGTAGTAGGCTCGACCACTCACTAGCTTTACTTTGAGGCGCATGTTCTCAGCATCGTGCACAGAAAGGGTCACAAACTGCAGAGGAAGGAACCTGAAAAGAATCACAAAAGTCATCTGGGGGCCTGACTGGAGACCTACCAAAAGGCCTTTCCTTTTGTGTTGTGTAGCAGTTTGCAGAGTGAGATGAAGGACAGCAGGCTCGTCTCCCAGACAGGCCTGGGCAGGGGCAGGCATGGGGTTGGGCAGAACCTACTTGTGGCCACCATGTTCCTGCATCTGGCTTTTAGTTTTGAGGCTCAAAACTTTGATTTTTTAGTACATGGAACCAGGCTGCTGAGGGCTATCTCACTCAAATTATACTCCCAAGACTCTGATGAACTAAAAAAAAAAAAAAAAAAAAAAAAAAAAAAAAATCAGAGTATCAACTATTGATTCTGAGGGGTTTTCCCACTTTGTTAATCCTGCAAAGCTGAGAGTAGTTGAGTGATTGCTCTAGGTCGTACGGCAAGTTAGTGGCTTGAGACAAGACCAGAGTGAATTCTGATGGAAGCTGGGGTGCTGGGGAAGGAAGAGCATGTTCTAGACAGCCAGTTTCTAATGACTCTTCAGTTACTGTTACTTAGGTCTGATTTTTAAAAATTAATTACTTGTTTGACTGCCAGCTTGTCATAAGCTGTTTTCCCAGACTTTAAGGACATGATTCTTTGCCATTTGTAGCAGGATACAAGTGAGATGCTCCCTTGGAGCAAATGTCATTGGTGTTTTTATTTTCAGCTTCTCAGGGGTAAAGCATCTTTTCTGAGAGATCCTTAACCTCTTCCCTTTGTAACTCACCTGGTGAGCACCAGGTTCTGCGGTGAAGGAGATGTCAGGAGACTTTGAAACAGGGATTTTGTATTTTTCTGAGCTTCAGGTGTCAGATGTGCCAGAAGCATCACGTTGGGGGTCTTGTGGGTTTCACTGGAAGAGCAGATGCCTACAGTCACCCAGTTGGCTCGGTTATGAAGGTAAATGGATTCACCTCTCCTGTTAACCTAGGGTAGAGAACAGGAAGAGGAGTTTTCTGCTAAAGTGCATGGCCCTGACAACTGTGCTTACCTGAGCAGTGCAGGAAATAAAGGAGAAATGAACCATGATGATGCATTTGTTCCATTACTCGCTGATGCGAATTCCTGGAGATTATCACAGTGAATGGACAGACACAGTCCCTGGACCATGGGGATTCTATCAGGGAAGGTGAACATTAAACAAGTATGTCACTAATTATTATTGCAGGAAATATTACCAAGTACAAGTTCAGGGTGCTGTGCTGTGAGACTTGATTTAAGAGGGGATACAGGTAGTGGTGTGCGGGTAAGTGTGTAACAAATATCTGTTGGAAGATATACACATGTTTATTATATATTTTAATGATATAAAAGATGATTAACACACAATTTACAAATAATATTATATTATTATAATATTATACACAAAACTTTATTTTAAATTCAGTGTAGTCAATAGATTCTCACAGCAGTCTTCATTGACCTTTGTCAAACTCTTATATCTGTAACCTAAAGAGCATAAATAACAGTAAGAGGTAGTAAAATAATAGGAAAAATATGGTTTGAGTATATGAGCTTATATGATTTAATTTTTAATAATATGTGGGGTGTCTGGTTGGCTCAGTTGTTAAGCATCTGCCTTTGGCTCAGGTCATGATTCCAGAGTCCTGGGATCGAGCCCCACAGTGGACTCCCTGCTCAGTAGGAAGCCTGCTTCTCCCTCTCCCACTCCTCCTGTTTGTGTTCCCTCTCTCACTGTGTGTGTCTCTGTCAAATAAATAAATAAAATCTTTAAAAAATTTTTTAAAAATCTGTTTTTAATGATGGACTCACAAATCTTCTGAACATTTACCCATCAGCCAGCTCCAGCACACCCCAGACACAGGGTCAGAGAAATCTCCCCTGAGGAAGAGACCTCTGGCTGAGACCTGAACAAGGTGGGAGTTAAACTGGCTGGGTGGACAGGAGAGCTTTTCAGGCAGAAGAACAGCAGATGCAAAAATCCCAAAGTCCAAGAATCTTGGCCAGTAAAGTCTGATAGTTGGAAGAAAAGAAGACTGAAAAGTGCCAGACAGGGACATGAAGGAAGCCAGAGAGGGGCAAAACTTGGTGGTTTTCTCAGTTGTGCATTAACTCCAAAACACAAAAAATCACTTAAAAAACAAATATAAACAAATAAATAAGTAAATAAGCAAATAAAAAATATACATATTTGTTTTATTTGTTTATTTTACATATATAAGACATATATTTATATATTTATATATATTTATTTATATTTATATTATATTTATATTATATTATATTTATATTATATTTATTTATATATATTTATATATATTTATATATATTTATTTATATATTTATATATATTTATATATATTTATATATATAAATATATATTATATTATATTTATATATTTATATATAAATATATAAATATACATTTATATATTTATATATAAATATATAAATATATATTTATATATCAGGCATTTATATATATATATATCAGGCATGGCTCTGGGCGGGTCTTTAGTGTGGGCTACAACCTCTTTCAGAGGAGAAATATATATATATATATATTTATATATTTATATATATTTATATATTTATATATATTTATATGAATATATATATATATATATTTCTCCTCTGAAAGAGGTTGTAGCCCACACTAAAGACCCGCCCAGAGCCATGCCTGATTAACAGAATCCAGAATCCATCCAGTACTGCCCCTGAGGGATGGTGCTCTGGCTCAAGGGTTAAATATTGATGAACCTTGATTGGTCATTGTGGTTTCATCCCCTTGCCAGTGCTTGCTTTCAACAGGGCCATGTGGCCTAGGCCCAGCCAATCAGACACAGTGAGTGGGGGGCCTCCTGGTGGCTCCAGGAAAGGTTTCTCAGTCCTCACAAAAAGTTGCTATGATGAGAGTACCTCTTCTCTTTTTGGCAGCTGTTTGCATGTAATGTCCTGAGGGGAGCTAACTTGGGGGGACTAGAGCACAAGAGAGGACCTGGGTCCTCCAGAACTCCCTGCAAGGGAGCTGATGCTCTGTGGCTCTTTTACTTTGAGATAACTGTTGTTCTTTTTTGTTTAAAGTTGGGTGGGGGGGGGCGCCTGGGTGGCTCGGTGCGTTAAAGCCTCTGTCTTCAGCTCAGGTCATGATCCCAGGGTCCTGGGATCGAGCCCCGCATCTGGCTCTCTGCTCAGCGGGGAGCCTGCTTCCCCCTCTCTCTCTGCCTGCCTCTCTGCCTACTTGTGATCTCTCTCTCTCTCTCTGTCAAATAAATAAATAAAATCTTAAAAAAAAAAAAGTTGGGTCAGGAGCAACTGTGGCAACTTGCTTCCAAAGACATACTAACCATAAAAGGTTGTATATGTTGAAGGAAATAACTCACCCAATTATGATATGGGGCATGTCTACCTCCCTCCCTCAGAGTTCGTTAGAACATGCAAAAAGTTGTTTGAAAAGGGGGTAGGAAAGAAGTGTGAAAAATTAAGAAGATTATTAGTAGGAAAGAAGCATATAGAAGGTAAAATCATCAAATCATTACTTATCACATCTGTTCTGGGCATTACTTAAACATTAGTGTTCTTTAAACACCTGCCTCTGGTGTTCTGGAGGGTGAGGAGGTCTCCCTAGGACCCAGGCATCAGAGCAGAGAACACGTTTATGGAAGAAGTGTCTGTTGTCTTCCCTGTCTCCCCTCTGTAGAATCAGCTGAGGGGCTGCTTGTATGGGTGTTTTGTATTAGTCTTGGTCATGGCCTTACTATGGAGTTTAAGGGTACAGCCTACAACAGTGAACTCATTTCCCCATTTCTTTGTCTGAAGATTTTAATGTTGAATGTCTAGGGAAAGCAAAATTGCTCTCAAATGTGTTGAAATGCAGTTTCATTCATGATGTTGGTACATTTCTGTGAGAAGAAATCTCTTCTTCTTGACAATTTGACAATTTTTACTTTCAGAACTAGAGCCAAAATTCATTATAATACTCAGTTGTGTCATAGATGTTATTCTTTAAAATGTCTTCTAGATCTAAGAAAGGAGCTATCTGAATACTTTCCTGTGTCAGGATGTTCTGAATTCACTGTAATCTCTTCATGTCATCTTGGGAAGATTATGATAGAATGACAATTATGGTGGCATTAGAACAGAATTCCTAGGTGAGAGTTTGCTGAGAAAATTTGAAATGAATTTTCCTTTAACATTATAATTATTTTAGGTTGGTTAAAGTCCCCAAATTGTTCCCTTTAGTTGTCTCATGCATTCCTTTATCACATTTAGAATAATTCTCCTCTGAATCTTCTCAATTTCTCTGAGAAAATTAATCACTGAAGTTATTGGAACTTAATTCAGGGCTCAAATATTATTTACCTGGATAAAATTGCTCTCTAATATGGGAGGAGATACAAAAGGGGCATACTCTCCTCCATCCAACATATTTTGAAGATTTCTTGGATCCTCGGAGGTTGGGACAGAGATGGCATCTCGCTCATTGATCCTTGTGGTAGGGTTCCTATTGTTCTTCTTCATGGTGCTTACATACAAACATCAGAGTCGAGGGAATGGGAACACAATGAACAGATACAGAGAAAATTTAATATAATAAATTTGCCTCCCTTACTCATTGAGTCAACAAATTTTATCAACATCTATGATATGCCAGGCACTGCACTGGGCATTGGGGATATTTCTGAACATGATTGGTAAGATCCCTGTCCCTATGCAGCCTGGGGTGCGGGGCTGGCAACCCTAATTAATGAAGGCAATTGGAAAGGCCTCTTTAGAAGGTTGTGGAACACGTGTGCCACATCCCGCAAATCATCATTTTCTGTCTTCGTAATTAATGGTACTACCATCCTTCCCATTTTTTTTTTTTTTGTAAATAGGGTATCAAACCATACTAAACTGAGAACATGTTTTCCTGACCATTCACCCTTGACTGATGCTTAGCTCTTGGTTGAGAGGTAAATAGTGGCCAGTTGCTCTGGCTCTCTCCAGAAATTGCTTCAACAAAAAACAGTGGCACTGGCATCACTGGATTTCACCTTTTATTGACCAGAAATGACAGAATTCCAAGAAGGGAACAAGGCCTCAGAATGTAATTCTGTTCATATTTTCAAAAGATCTCCTCCTTCCCTCTTCACAAATCCCATGCCAGTTAGAGGAGGGGTCCTTAACTGGCAAGCAGCTGCTCCTGTATTCCACTGCGAATACATAGTTCCACCTCAGTCCTTTCTCAGAGGTTTTTTTCCCTTTTGTTCAAGCTACGGGGTAAGTAGTGGACACGTCTTGTTGCTGTCCCAGCCTGGGTCATAGGAAGCAGAGACCACAGGTACCTGACATCCTATGAGCAATGACTCTTGGCATGGGAATTCCCCATCAGACCTTCTGCTAGCGGCAACTCAATGTCTCCCTTCAGCACAGCTATATATGAACATAGGGAACGTAAGAAGAATCGGGAAAAGCAAGAAAGTAAAATAGTTCAGTAAAGCTAATTATAAAAAGAATGAGACAAAAAGAAAGAGCATTCAGGAAAAGAGAGAGAGAGAGAGAGAAAATACCACCATCACCACCACCACCTCACACATAGGAGATGGGAAATAAGAATGAAATTTATTTAGCAACAGACTTTACATGTGCTATCTTGTTTAATTCTGAAAATACTATGAAGTAGCACTCTTAAGATGCTCATTTTATACACCATGCAGCTGAGGCTTCTAGAGGGGAAGTAACTTACCCAAGTCCCCAAGCCAGGATTCAAACCTTCACAGTCTGATTAGTCTGACTGATTATGCCTTTGCCCATGGTTCAATATTGTCTTGTGTGCTTAGAAAGATGGACGTGAGAAGTGGCAAGAGTGAGAGGGGTCAGAACAGGTCAGGACAGATGGAAAGGAGGAAAGGGAGGGAGCACCAAAGAATCTAAAAGGTGTCCTCTTTCTTCCTATTCTCTTTTATTCCTGAACAGTGTTGTCCTAGATCCATTAGCTGGGACAAAGAGAGGCAGGAATCTGTACTGGGGAGGGTGGGAAGCCTTAACTCAGAACCCAAAGGAGGCAAGAAGGCCTCTGTTGTCGGGAGACGGGAGGTGCAGTATAAGAAATCAGAACCTAGCAGGGTGGGGAGAGTGAACAGGAGAGAGGATGGTAGAAGAGGAGGGTAATTAGTTACATACAGGGGAATTGATCACAAAATAGGAAACCATGAGAATCTATACTGATAGAAGTAAAGGAATAAATTAAAAGTTTGGTGAAGAACAGAGAATTTACATCATTCAAAGTACCTTCTGCCAGCATACTTACTAATTTCAAAGCAGGAAAAAGTATAGTGACGAAGTCACACAGACACCCTCACAGTGGACTGATGAGTGAACACTATTAATAATGGGATGAATCAAAATGGTGCATCACCTTGTAAGACGCAATGAGAAGCACAGAGCATTCTCCTGTGATATCCCTCCCAAAGATGCATGACCCGAATGGTACCATTAGGAAATATCAGGCAGATCCAATTTGGGGGATATTTGACAAAATAACTGGCCTGTGATCTTAAAAAATGTCAACATAATGAAAGTCAAAGAAAGACTAAAAAACCATTCTAGACTGAAGGAGACTAAAGAGAGGTAGTAACTCACTGCAACTGTGCTTCTGAACTGGATCTGTTAGCTATGCAGTCCATTGTGGGGACAAATGGTAAAATTTGAAAGGGGGTTTCAGGGTTAAATGATGATATTATGCAATGTACATGTTCTCATTTTGATGGTTAAATTTTGGCTATGTAGGAGAATGTCCTTGATTGTAGGAAACAGAAACTAAAGTATTTGGGTGTCACAGGGCAACAAATTGGCAAATTACTCTTAAAAGATTTGGGGAAAAAGTTCTTTGTACTGTACTTGCAATATTTCTATATGTTTGTGATTATTTTAAAGAAATTAATGGAAATAATAATGTAAAGAAAGAGGAAGTAAAAGATATGGAGGAGAGGTTGGGGGATATAAAAGTAGAGATAAACAAGGTCTGAGGGTTAACATGTGAAAAGGCCTTTAGTCACCTCAGGTTTCCAAGAAAAGAGCTTTGCAACAGCAATGGGAGATTCCTCATAGTGATTGCAAGATAGGAAAAAAACACAGAAAGCCTTGTCATCTACGTTTTCTCTCCTTCACTACTTACCCAATAGCACAAGGCATCTATTCTATCACTTTGTAGACAGACAGTGAGGTGCCTTAGAGAACCAGAGGACACAGCAAGTGATCAAAGCATCAGATGGACCTTTGGGGCCTAAATACATAGGGAATCTCCTGGAACATAACAAGAAATCATTAGAAAAGAACATTTTTTGATAAGAGCAAGGTACGCCGGCAGAAGGAGAACAAAGGTTAGCAACCTTTTGGGTCAGGGTGACAAGCAAAGTCACAGCAATTGTCCACCCTTCATTTTCCAGGACAGCTGTGATTTCTTACACTTTTGTCCTTCGAAGCTCAGATTCTCTCATATCAGTTCATGAGCCCCCTCTGGAGATCTAGAAAACTTGATCACTGTAAGCAGCATCCTTGGTACACTGAGTTCCCAGAAGAGGGGAATAGGCAAAGAAAGGTTTAAAAGTAAGTCAAGAAGGAACGGAGAGAGAATGGAGAAAGGGAAGGAGGAGGTGTGACAAGGTAGAGCTTAATCTGGTCTTATCAGTATGCACCAACAGAACTCACCTCAACTCAGGGCCAAGCCACAATCCTCTCTTGGAGACAAAGTTCTTAACTCACTTCAGTTTGGGCTTCCTCCTTTTCATGATGAAGTCTTTTGTGAAGGGAACCAAAATAGAAAATGAAGTGCTTACAAAGGAAAAACAGTACAAATCCTTAATTTTATTTCATACCAGGGAGGTCCGTGCCTTAGAAAGAATTTTTCTACCTATGCAGCGTGGGTGAAATGCTCAGAGGGCTGCTGTCTATATTTGAGCTAAGCTGTTGTCAATGATTCTAACCATAGTGTTTTGATGAGTGGAGCCAGACAATCATGAGTTCATAGCTCAGGGTCGGCCTGAAACTGTCAAACAGTGAAATCCTGGGCCCTTATGGCCAAGGAAGACATTTGATAACATGACAAAGGAAGAAATACAGACTCAAATAACTATTGTAAAATGGAGGATCATAAGAAGCCCAAGTTATCTTCTTCCTGTAAAAAGCCAGTGTAGCCTCTATTACTAACTTTCCAGCTGGTGTTCATAGTTGTATGAATGAATATACTTGCATATGCTTACACTCACTATGTTATCCTTTGTGTAGAGTCCTCCGTATTGTGCTTGCTGTCACTATAGACAATACTTTTTCCTCTTCATCAAATTCTGGCTTAAATAATCCCTTCAGGATTACCTGGGCCAGGTGAACTGCAACCAATCACCATCAGGACTCAAGTGCCATAAGGCCAGTATGGAAACTGGTATAGCAGGAATATAAAGGACTCTGGGGTCAGACACATCTAGGTTCATATTTGGGCTCTGTCACCTACTTTTGAGACCTTGGGCACGTGACTTAACATCTCTGAGCTCAATCTCCTCATCTGTAAGATGAAGATAAAATGACCCAACTCAAAGCAGTGATGTATAGGAAACAGTGAAAGCCTTGGCTATCCCATGGTGAGCACCTGAATGTCTATACTGGTCTACCCACACCTGCCCCTCTGTCAAAAAGGTATAATTCACTCAGCCTTTGCTAGGCTGGGCTCCCTCTTGCTCACTTACAGTGTAATACTTCCTGAGTCATTCATTCTAAGAAACATATTTTTCCTCAGCTTAACAACTCTGAAATGGAATGTTCCTTATGATCACTCTCTGATGGTGTGGGGTGGGGGGAACTGCATGGTGGTGGTTATTTGGCTGCACAAGCACGAACTCAATCATGGTTGTTCCTATTAAATTAAGTACATTGATTGTACTCTACAGGTTGCATTTAACTGCCATTTAAAATGTGTCCTTAAGGGCGCCTGGGTGGCTCAGTTGGTTAAGAGACTGCCTTTGGCTCAGGTCATGATCTTGGAATCCCAGGATTGAGTCCCACGTTGGGCTCCCTGCTCAGCAGGGAGTCTGCTTCTCCAGCTGACCTCTCTCTCATGCTCTCTCTCTCTCTCTTTCTCTCTCTCTCACAAATAAATAAAACCTTAAAAAAAAATGTGTCCTTAAGTAAAAGAATTACACAGGGACAAATGAAAATGAAAACAACAGCCCAAAATCTTTGAAATGCTGCAAAAGCTGATCTAAGAGGGAAGATTATAGAAATAAAGGTCTACCTCAAGAAGCAAGAAAAATCTGTAATAAACAACCTAACCTTAAATTTACAGGAACTGGAAAAAAAAACCAACCCAAACAAACAAAACTCAAATCCAGTAGAAGGAAGGAACTGATAAAGATCAGAGCAGAAATAAATGAAATAGAGACTAAAAACCATAGAACAGATCAATGAAGCTGGGAGCTAGTTCTTATCAACAAAACTGATAAAACTTTAGCTAGATTCATCAAAAAAGAGGAGAAGACTTAAATAAATAAAATCAGGGGCACCTGGATGGCTCAGTCATTAAGCGTCTGCTTTCAGCTCAGGTCTTGATCCCAGTGTCCTGGGGTCCAGCCCCACACTGGGCTCACTGCTTGGCGGGAAGCCTGCTTCTCCCTCTCCCACTCCCCCTGCTTGTATTCCCTCTCTGACTGTCTCTCTCTCTCTCTCTGTCAAATAAATAAATAAAATCTTTTTAAAAAACAAATAAACAAAGTCAGAAATGGAGGAAAAAGAACAATGGATACCACAGAAATATGAATGATTGTAAGAGATTATGAAAAAGTATATGCCAAAAAATTGGAAAACATAGAAGACACAGTTAAGTTCCTAGAAACATACCACCTTACAGAACTGAATCAGGAGAAATAGAGAATTTGAACAGACCAATTACTAGCAATGACATTGAATCAGTAATCAAAAAACTCCCAACAAACAAAAGTCTAGGACTAGATGGCTTTACGGGTCAGTTCTACCAAACGTTTAAAGGAGAGTTAATACCTGTTCTTCTCAAACGTTTTCAAAAAATAGAAGAGGAAGGAAAACTTCCAAATTCATTTTATGAGGCTGGCATCATCCTGATACCCAAACCAAAGACACTATAAAAAGAATAAAGCTACAATGTCTTTGATGAACACGGATACAAAAATTCTCAATAAAATATTAGCAAACCAAATCCAGTAACACATTAAAATTACTCACCATTCATCATGATTAAGTGGGATTTATTCCTGGAATGTAAGAGTGGTTCAATATTAGCAAAACAATCAATGTGATATATCACATTGATAACAGAAGGGATAAAAACAATATGATTATTTCAAAAGATGCAGAAAAAGCATTTGATAAAGTATAATATCCATTTATGATAAAAACCCTCAACAAAGTAGATTTAGAGGGAATATACTTCAACATAATAAAGTCCATGTATGCAAAACCCATAGCTAACATCATCCTTGATGGTGAAAAAAACTAAGAGATTTTCCTCTAAGATTAGGAACAAGAGAAGGATGTTACCACTTTTGTTACCACTTACCACTTTTGTTCAACATAGTACTAAAGCCCTACCCATACCAATCGGACAAGAAAAAGAAATAAAAAGCACTCAAATTAGTAAAGAAGAAGTGAAACTTTCACTATTTGCTGATGACATGATACTATAAATAGAAAGCTCTAAAGACTCCACCAAAAAACTACTAGAACTGATCAATGAATTTAGTAAAGTTGCAGGGTACAAAAATAATATGCAGAAATCTGTTGTATTTCAGTACACTACTAACGAAGTAGCAGAAAGAAATTAAGAAAACAAACAATTTGTAAAGCAAATTGCACCAAAAAGAATACGATATCTAGGAATAAACTTAACCAAGGCAGTGGAAGATTTGTACTCTGAAAACTATAAAACACTGGTGAATGAAGCAAAGAGGACACAAATGGAAAGATATTCCATGCTCATGGATTGGAAGAACCAATATTGTTAAATTGTTCACACTGTCTAAAGCAATCTACAGATGCTCAATGCAATCCCTATCAAAATACCAACAATGTTTTTTCACAGAACTAGAATAAATAATCCTAAAATTTGTATGGAACCACAAAAGACCCCAAATAGCCAAAGCAATCTTGAAAAAGAACAAAGCTGGAGGCATCACACCCCAGATGTCAAGATATACTACAAAGCTGTAATAATAAAAACAGTATGGCACAAAACTAGCCACATAGATCAATGGAACAGAATTGATCCCCACACTTTTGTGGTCAGTTAATCTACAATATGAGATGGGGAAAAGATAGTCTCTTCAACAAAGGGTGTGGGGAAAACTGGACAGCTACATGCAAAAGAATGAAACTGGACCACATTCTTCCACCAGACACAAAAATAAACTCAAAATAGATTAAAGACCTAAATATGAGACTTGGAACTACAAACTTACTTTAAAAATAAGCAGTAATTTCTTTGACATCAGCCGTAGAGATATTTTTTCTAGATAAGTCTCCTCTGGCAAGGGAAACAGACACAAAATTAAACTGTCAGAACAACACCAAAATAAAAAGATTTGCACAGCAAAGGAAACCAGTAGGAGAACAAGGCAATCTACCGAATGGGAGAATTTATTTGCAAATGGTATATCTGGGAAGAGGTTAATATCTAAGATAAATAGAGGACTTATACAATTCAACATTATGCAATTCAACATAAAAAACCTCCAAATAATCGAATTTAAAAAGGTCAAAGGACCTGAATATACACTTTTCCAATGAAGACATTCACATGGCCAACAAACACATGAAAATATGCCCAACATTACTAGTCATCAGGGAAACACAAATTAAAACTACAAGGAGATACCACTGTACACCTATCAGAATGGTTAAAATCAAAGACAAGAAATAACAAATGTTGCTGAGGATGTGGAGAAAAAGGAACCCACATGCACTGTTGGCGGGAAGGCAAATTGGTTCAGGCACTATGCAAAACAGTATGGAGATTTGTCAAAAAATTAAAAATAGGGGACGCCTGGGTGGCTCAGTTGGTTGAGCAACTGCGTTTTGGCTCAGGTCATGATCCTGGAGTCCCCAGATTGAGTCCTGCATCAGGCTCCCAGCTCCACAGGGAATCTGCTTCTCCCTCTGATCTTCAACCCTCTCATGCTCTCTCTCACTGTCTCTATCTCAAATAACTAAATAAAATTGTTAAAAAAAATTAAAAATAGAATTACCATATGATCCAGTAATTCCGCTACTGAGTATTTACCCAAAGAAAACAAAAACACTAATTCAAAAGGATATATGCACCCCTACGTTTATTGCAGCATTATTTATAAAAGCCCAGGTGTGGGAGAAACCCAAGTGCCCATTGATAGATGAATGAATAAAGTTGTATGTATGGGCTCCTGTGTGGCTCAGTCATTTAAGTGGCTGGCTCTTGATGTCAGCTCAGGTCACAATCCCAGGTTGTAGGATTGAGCCCCATGTTGGGCACCACACTCGGTGAGGAGTCTTTCTCCCTCTCCCTCTGCCCTTTCCCCCACTTGAGTGTGCATGCTCTCTCTCTAAAATAAATAAATAAATCTGTGAAAGGAAAGATGTGATATCTAGTTATATAAAATGCAATATTACTCAGCCATAAAAAGAAATGAGATCTTCCATTTGCAACACCATAGATGGACCTAGAGAGTAAAATGCTAAGTGAAATAAATCACTCAGGGAAAGACAAATACCATATACTCATATGTGAAATTGAACAAACAAAACAAAACAAAAGAAACAGACTTAAATATGGAGAACAAACTGGTGGTCTCCAGAGGAGAGGTGGGTGTGGGGGGATGGGTGGAATTGATAAAGGCAATTAGGAGTATATTTATCTTAATGAGCATTGAGAAATGTATAGAATTGTTGAATCATTCTATTGTACACCTGAAACTAATAGAACACTGTATGTTAATTCATACTTAAATAAAAATAAAATGTGTTTCTATTAGTTACCTGAAAACCTTTTGTTGACACCTTCTGGTGTGGTTAAGAAAGCTCCAGTAGAAAAGTTGCAGAAAGCATGTCAGAGGCTTGGAAGAAGGTCCCAGAGACTGGAGTGGAGCACTGAAATTTACAGAGGATGATAGAATAGAGTATGAGAGACATTGTGGGGAAAACGCCTAAGTAATAAGAAAACATTTAGTTATGTAATTGGCAGCAATTTTTGTCCTTCTCAGTGGTCCATAACATAATGGGTATACTAACCGATGGGTCTTAGATTTGAGGAAATGCAGTAGTCAACTCTTGCTCATCCAGAAGTGAGTGATAGTGTATATTAAAAAAAAATAAATCACTCTAAGAAAGTGACCACATGCAGTATGCCTGGTGTTCACAAATTCTTGCTACTCTGTGGATGTTCCAAGGACACCAGGACTAGGGAATGCCCCTTCCCAACACAGTCCTCATGTGGTCCCCAGGACCTCTTCCATGTGAGAACAGCCTCTCCAGAGAGCAATCAGGGATGACCTCCTGAGGGAGGAAGTTTTACTGTGGGTTTAGGGTCACAGAGAAGGAACAGGAAAAAGCTTCAGTGGATTTGCAGCCTTATCAGACCTTGCCCTTCTCATCCCTTTGGAACTCCAGAACAAAGGGGGAGGTCAGCTAAGGAGCTAAACATGTAACAGAAACTTTTGTCTTCACTGGTGTGGTGGTTCTTTGTTTCTAAACATTTGTTCTGGAATTATTTTGACACTTTTGAATTCCGTGTAGAGATGGTAAGTGCGTGCTGAATTTTAACTAGTTTTATTTTTATTGTAACTGTCATTTGAGATTACTGATCTGTACACCACAAATCCTGCTCCCACCTCTCCAATTAGTCTGGTAATATCCTGAGAGTGCACTGTTCTTGAGACATATGAATTGTGCTTTGAAACTGACTTTGGCTAAACACACACACCACTACACATTTTGTCAAAAGTCCAAAAGCAGAATTATCAACTGTTTAATTAACTGTTTACTAGGTTTGCTCTCAGTATCTGGAGATAGTATTGAAGTTTTGGTATATATGTGTCTTTCCTAGTTTTATAAATTTATATATATTATATTTATATAATACATAAAATATACAGCATTGTATATTATCTATATCTTGGATGTTATATATAATTAGTGTTTTCCTACAACTTTAAATATTTTTAAAAGCAGAAATTACCAATCATGGTGTGAATCTATTTGGGACATCACAATCTCTTGTAAAAGGTACCAAAATTAATTGTGCCCAGTGGCTAAACTGATGCTTGAGAAATGATTTTCTCTTACAAAGCAGTAAGTAATTCATAGGCCTCAACTGACAAGTTCCCCGTGCTCTGCTGGGCTCTCCTGTGGGAAGACCATGGAAGAGCAGCCTAACAGCTCATAGCTCCCCAGTCCTCCTATCCAATCAGCAACCCCTACTGAGAAATTGTTATTAATTTTGATGATTCAAAAATAATTCCAATTTGTGTGTCTGGACTTTTACAGATAGTTATGTTTTCTTAAAAATTTAATCTATGGATCAGTTCTTAATATAACTTTAAGGAGATATAATTATATATCATCAACCTCACTCATTTAAAGGTTATAATTGGGGGTGCTTGGATGGCTCAGTGGGTTAAGAGTCTGCCTTCGGCTCAGGACATGATCCCGTTATCCTGGGACTGAGTCCTGCCTTGGGCTCTCTCTGGGGAGTCTACTTCTACTTCTCCCTCTCCCTTTGTGCTCTCTCTCTCAAATAAATAACTGAAATCTTCAACAACAACAACAAAGAATAAGGCTATAATTGAATGATTTTTAGGGTATTTATAGAGTTGTGCAACCACCACCATAATCTAACTTAGAACATTTTCACCATTTCCGTGGATACCTTTTTAATAAGGATAAATGTAGACAATGCATTAGTGCATTTGTTTCTTTTGCATGACCACTGCTGGATAGAGAATGATATGACCATAGTCATTATGATGAGAAGTCTGCAGAGAAATGTTGCATGTGAAATTTGCCACAATGTTATTCACATTAATAAGCACAACATTTGTAGACTCTACATAAATATATTTTAAAAATAAAGCAAGGCCTGTCTACGCAAATTGTTTGTGAAATTTCCGTACTATCTTGCTTTATTAATATTACAAATATATATATAAAACTCATAAATGAAAAGTAATGCAATATGAAACTCATAAATGAAAAAGTAAATTTTGGTATTAAAATAGATTAGTCACATTAAAGGGCCAATGAATATATATGTTATGGAATTACAATAAATATGGTTTGAGTGAGTATATGAATTAGAACAGAGAAACAAAGTAGGGTTGCTATAGGCCATCCTGGGAACTTAGCTTCATTTCACAGATACACAGAATCTTTTATTATAACTTGTTCTACCAGAATTGTGTATTTGTTTTCACAATCACAGTTTATATTTTCCCAATAATTTTTGCCTTTCACTAGGGCTCATTAAATGTTTTATACTTCTAATTAAGCCAGCAATGTACCAGAGAGCATGTATAAGGTTTTTAACTGTGTTACAGAGCACAGAGGAATCTAATTCTATTTCAGATGGATTCCAGCTTACTAGGTCACTGGCAGATTCTTTACATTCTTTGTTATTTCCTTTAATTAGAACACCCCTCCCCATCCTCTTCTCTCTTTTTTAGCTTTAACTGAATGGAGATTAATTCAGCAGATTGTTAAAAAAAGGTTGCATTTTTTCTGCAGAATTGCACTATTATTGTCATTCGAAAAAGCACTGTTAGCTACTTTCAGTAAAAGAAAAGGTAGAGAGAGCCCATATTAAATCAGATTACAGGCCAGAAACGAATGCCTGTAGTTTAATGGGGAAATCAAGCAGAGAGAAGCAATGAGCTGTCTACACTTCAGGGGTGGAGCTTCTTCAGCTTTGCTCCAGACTTTCCATGACATCACCAGACTTCCCTATCTGAGTAATGTTTCAAGATCATGAAGGTCCCATTAGGGCTAAGAATAGTGTGGATATGAAGTATATTCACCAGTGGGCGGTGGTGGGATGTCTTGATTTTCCCAGGACTGAATGTAGTCACTGGGAATTTTTTGAACTGGTGACAGCTTGAGTTTAATGGGAATTGGGATAGGGAGGGAGAAGGAGTCTAGGAGCCAACACGGAAATGTTTTCAGGGACTTTTCTGACTGCTTAATTTGGAGGGGTGTCTATAAAAGCCCCTTAAATGTTGTCTGTAATTATTTGCTATTTACCATTCCCATTTGGCTTTTTCCCACCGATTTTTTATTATCAAGTTTTTTCCAAACCTACAGCAACGTTGAGAGAATTCTGACCACCTAGATTCTCTTGTCTTTTTCTTCTGTGTGTTATTTCTTGCCCGTAATTACATAAAAGGTCTTAAATGGCAGTATTTACCCATTAGTTGTTAAAACCGTTCTCTGTGGTACTTGTGCTTTGAGGTTGGTTCTGCATAGCACTATGAAACATGACATTTCTTTAGTTTTCCTAAGATTTTTAACACACCAATAAACATATTTTTAGTATTGGTCCATCACAATTTGATGTGGCAGTTCTGGTTGCACTTTTGAGTGCAAACTTTTTGAGAACGTTTGGCTGTTTTGGACCCCTCTTTCTCCATGGGTCTCCACCCCACTAACCTTTCAGCTTTGAACAGAAAAGCCCTATATTCTGGATCTTCTCTCCCATTTGAATAATTAAAAATGACTGTCTTTCCATAAGTTCATTCAATTCTCACTCATGAGAGAAAATTGGGCTAATGGCTTGGAAAACCAAAATTTAAAAGCAATTAGAAAATTTGTTTTCATTTTAACTCGAATTCTCAATGAAATCATTTTTAAGAAAAATGCAGTAACCAGATTGATATGTCTCTGAGCTTTTCTGCTAGTTCTGGTTGCAGTGTAAGACACGAATCTAAGAGGAAAAGAGAAAGATGGAAAGGAAATAGACATTTTTGCCCTTGAATTATTAGAATTCATTCAACTGTTATCCATTTCCTTCTTCCTCAGGTTCACACCAAAATCGTAGTAATCACACAGTCACTTACATAGACGTGAGGCTGAAATAGATCTCTGGAGATCTCCTGGATGTCTACTCAGGAGAATAGTCTCCAAACAGCAGGTTTCCAACACTTTTCACATTTCTTTGGCAGAAGGTGTTTTGTCTACTGGGCAGGCAGCTAACCACTTAGTAAAAGAAGTGCAGGAGGCCGGGCTGCTCTGGGCATTGTGCTATTGCTCCCGCATCACAATGTGCTGACATAGTCTCTGAAGTAAGAGGAGAGCGCTGGGACCCAGCAGCCCTGACCTCAGCCACTGAGATCAAGTGTTGCCCCCATTCATGGAGGAGCCCAGGTGGCTCTGGAGTGGTTGTTCTGGTCGGGGTCATGGTGTGAGGTTTACAGAGGCTTCCTTCGAGAGAAAAGTCAACTTAGCAGGACAAAGATCTCATACTGAGAAAGTTGAAGATACCTTATATTATTTACCATTCAATTCATAATTTACCAATTTCCTTAGATCCCAATTTTCAGAGACTTGAACATATTTAAGTCACTTTGAGCTTCTATAAAGCAAAGCTTCAAGAGAATGTAGCATTCCTAGAGAGCAGAGGCATCTTCCTGCCTCCAGCATCTAGTGTATTCTGGACATGTGCTACAGGAGGCACTCAGTAATTGTATGTTGGATGAAAAAATGAATATGAAAGAATACATGGAGTTCTCTCTCTCTAAACATCTCCTCTCTCTGAAGGCTACAGTCATCCCTCTTTCCCTTTCTGCAGCTTCAGTTACCAGTGGTCTGGTCTGGAAGCAGATGATCCTTCATCTGATGATCAGTGTTAGCAGCCTAACACTACGTCACAATGCCATTACTCTCTTCACTTCTTGTCATGTAGACATGTTATCATCTCCCATCATCCCAAGAGGGTTGAGTACAGTATAACAAGATATTTTGAGAGAGGCCACATTCATATAACTTTTATTATTTACATTGCTATAGTTCTATTTTAGTATTAGTTGTCAATCTCTTGCTGTGCCTAATTTATAAACTTTATCAAAGGTATGTATATAAAGGAAAAAACAGAGTTAATATAGGGTGTGGTACTGTCCCTGTTTTCAAGCACCCACTGGGAGTGGTGGGGTGCACCCCCCACGGATAAGGAGAGACTGCTGCATGTGATTAGGTTGCTCATCTCTGCTTTTCTGCATGGTTAGAAGAGTCTCCTCTTCCCTATCAGATCATCCTCTTCATCCCTGTGTTTTAGCCAAGTGTTTCAGATTCCCACCTACCCCCACACCCCCTTGCCTGCTCATGAGGATGGAGGGACACAGGGGGATACTAACTGACCACTCAGGCCTGGGAGCCCACTACCTTAGTGAATTTACTTCATTTGGGTCACCGTATTCTAGACTTAAACCCTTGCTTTTGACAAGGCCCAGCGAACACTCAGTTTCTCAGAATAAACATGAACCATGCTAGTTTTTCAGAGGATGATTGTATTCCTATTTCTTCAAGAACTATAACTGAATTTGGGACCAGGTGTTGGTGTCACGGAGGCTATGGCATCCACACTCGTAGGATATATAGCAGGCGGAATTGAGGGCTGGATGTATAACCTGAATGTTGAAAGGCACCAGGCTCTAGTGAGAGGTCCCTGCATATAACTGCTGGTTCAGTCTGCAGGCAAGAGCAGCCTCTCTAGGAGCAGGCTCAAAGGGCTTCCTGTTATCTTTGCATTAGACACTCCTTTTCCTCTCTTCTATCCTGAATGTCCTCTGTCAGATGGAACATTCTTCCTCTCATCAGATGAGTACCATTGACTAGATTTCTAGTCATCCATTTCTTCATTCAGCGTATTTACTGCATGATCACCCTTTGCCATGTTCCCGTTCCTCCTGCTTCAAGGCCAGGAAACACTTTTGCATAAATCTTATCTCCTCTTTTCCACGTTGATATTAATTCTGATGTACCTTGACGAAACTCTTCAGTATTATCTCACTCCCATTTTTTAAGGTTATTGGTTTATTAAAAAGTGAAGAAATCACACAAGAGGGAGGTAAAAATCATGGTATATTTTAAACATGGCCATATAAGCAGACAATTTCAACGAGATGCAGTGATAAGTGGGAGCCAGATGAGGGGGCACTTCGTCCAGTTTGGCGATTTGGGGATTTGGAAGAGTTAATGCCCAAGCTAAGTCTTGAAAGATTAGCCATCTTGGGCAAAAGTGCTGAGGCTTAAAATGACGTGGTTTGAAGGGGTAACTGCAAATGGCCCAGTGTTACATAGAGCGGGAGGCGAACAGTGGAGTTGGAGGAGGGAGGGGCTGGGTTCCGGAGGACTTTGAATGTCCTAACTGGGTGCTCGGACCTCATCTGCTGCAGCAGTTTTCTAAGAGTCTTAGCCTGAGAAGATTTGTGATCTGGACTGATCCCTCTAGCAGCAGTGTGAAAGATGGATTTGGGGAGGGCAGTTCTTGGGGCAGAGGAATGATCAAGGTAGTAGCAGTGATAGTGGAAAGGAGAGGGTTATTTAGTAACTGTTGGTAGAGTTAACAGAATATGGTGACTAACTGGATGTGGGGAGTGAGAAGAAAAAGTGACTCAGAGGTTTCTGGTTTGGGAA
Organism: Martes martes; assembly: GCF_963455335.1. NCBI lineage: Eukaryota > Metazoa > Chordata > Mammalia > Carnivora > Mustelidae > Martes > Martes martes. The sequence continues at coordinate 111,616,346 of NC_137894.1, read as the reverse complement.
ACTGGGTAGACTAGAAAACAAAATGCAGACAGAGGAACAGGTGTAGAAGGCAGAGAGAATGACCTTGTTCGCAAGAATCCTCGTCTAGAATGGTGTCTCGTGCTCAATGGGTATTTAGCAAATAGTCGACTTTTTTCTTAAACCTTTAGTGGCTTCCCAATGCTCTTAACAGATTTGGCATAAGGTGTGCATGTGTGTAGTATTACACCCAAGAGCCTGCACTTCCGTGAGCATGAGCTGGCTTCATCCTGGCTTCAGTTCTATCTCAGACTCACCCGCGTCGCTCATCATACTCTGTCTCCTTTCTGATGTTGTATTCTTTAAGCCCTTTCCCCTGTTTGAAATGCTCTTCTTTCAATTCTTAACATGTGGGGCTTATTGTCATTCTTTAGATCTGAGCTCAGATCTCACCTGTTTAGAGACCCCCTTCCCCATCACTTGATCAGTGATTGTCTCTCAGCTCAAAATCCACCATTGCATTCTGCATTGTGGTGCTGGGGCTGGAACTCTGCCAGCAGTGTCTTTCACCAGCTGCCTGCCTGTTATGTTCAACAATAGGTTACATTAGACTACAGGGATCTTGGAAAGCAGAGGGAGGGAAGAAGGAACTTGTGCTCCTTCCTGCTCCTTTTGTGTTTCTGTCAGTGTTGCCCTGGCAACAGCAACTGGTTCTAGCCCCCATTTATTACCCCCTACTCAGAATTAGCAGCTGGGCAGTGCCCTTTCCTTAAAGGGTTGAGTCTTAGCTCCAAAGGGTCTGACCTCTGACCTTCTAGATTCTGATTACTCTAACCTCTTCCCCTTGCCGCCCAGACCCAGTTGTGATAGTTGCTTCCTGTAGTTATTCCTCTGACATCTTAATGTTTCCTTTGTGCTTTTCCATGTCTCTAACACTTATTTAATTTATTCATAAAGTCTCATAGTGTGATTTCTGTCTTTTTTATTAATGGCTGCACCCTGATGCAACAACCAAATATGATTTAGGCCTCCATCCAGTTACTCTTTAACATATCATTGGATTTTCTTCATAGACTTTTCATAATCTGTATTTCAAATAATTTTTTTCTCAAAATCTATGTCCTCCACTTGGATATCAGAGTCTTTGTTTCATTCCTCACTGTAACCTCAGTGCCCAGCTTGGAGCTTGAATATTGTAGGGACTTAATAAATGCTTGTTCAATAAATTATTGAGTTATTGCAAAAATACTACTGGAAACATAATAGTAGCTTACCATATAAAATGGCCCAAATTGAGCAATTCTTTAACCTTTTTGCTCTAGGTCAAGTTATTAACATTGTTAATAATGTAATTCTCTGTTATAGAGTCCAGCTTAATACTTTTTATAAGCAAGTTAGAATGCAATGCATTATTTAACTTAGATCCATCATAATTGGAATAACAAGATACATAGTTCATTTGCTTTGAATTCTGTACTTACATAAATATCTATTTTCTATATGTGGGAATAATAAAGACTTACCTTGTTATACAGAGTTTCATGAAGATCAAGAGTTAGTTGTATGTTAGGTCCACAAAGTTTTGTTCATTAGCAAATAATTTTAAAAATGAAAGCCATCCAAAGAATCCACTTGAAACATACAACATCACTTAATAGCATTTACTTGGCACACTCAATCTGCTTATGTTCTTTTTCTCATTGTGTGATATGGTTTGAAACAACTAAAACAGAAGCGAAAATGCAGGTTAAAAAGGAACTGCTTGACTTCCATATAGTTATAAGCAAGAATCTGAAGATGTCATCTATAGTCTTTTACTTAAATATCAAATAAGACAAAAATTGTAATACATCATATATGTGTAATTCTAAAATAACTTAGGTCAAATATATGCAAATAGATTAAATGGCATTGACTTCCACTGTGCCAAGTATAACCATTTCATTGAATCTTACATTTTAAATTAAATTTCCCTTGTATCTACTTCAAAAGTATTCATGTATATATATATATATATATATATATATATTTTTTTTTTTTTTTTTTTCTCCAGGCTAATTAGGCCCCCAGGATCCTTAAATCCAGACCTTCCTTTATCTCCTTTTTCTGTCTGGCACCTTACTCTTGCATTTTTAATATGCCCAGTACTGTTTTCCTTCTTTCTCAAAACTCACAAACAGAAGTCTTTCTTCCACTTTATCAGTTTAAGCTACCATCTGGTATCTACATTTTCTCATGTACAACTTCCAGATAATCTATATTCACAGTGACTATTTTGCAACCTGGTTTTTCTCCTCAACCCACTATTGAAATTGCACTCTTGAAGCTCACAAATGATTGCCTAATTAGCAAATCATTTTGAGCCTTCATGCTTGACATTTTTTTTTTTTCTTCAGAGTTGATTATCCTTCCTTCCTGATACACTCCTTGGTTTTGAGACATTTAACTACTTGGTTTCTTCTCTTCTGCAAACTTCTTTTTCTTTCATTCCATTCATGGTCTTTTTCTTCCAACACTTCAAAATATTAGGTGCTTCCCAAGGCCCTGTCCTCTTCTGTTAATCTTTCCCATCCACCCTTATATCAAACGCCACTACCATGTAAATGATCCCCAAGGTTATATCCAGCCAGTATCTCTTTTGTGAGCTCCTAACCTATACTTTAAATGCAACAGGATATGCCTACCCTAGTATTCCTCTGGCATCTCAAACATAGATTCAAACCCATCATCTCCTCCACAAAATTTATTTTTTGGCTAATGGTTTAACATTTTCTCTGTCAGTTAAGACCAAAGAGTTTGATTCATCTCTTACTTCAATACCTTCCTTTCCAGAATTTGGAATCAGTCATAAAACTCTTTCCATTCTTCATGTCCAGAAGCACATTCATCTGTCATGATCGTCCCACCACCATCACTCACACCACTAATGTGAAGGCTGTCATGTGAAGGCTGTCATCACCTCGCCACACCCCCACCCCCCAGCTGCAGCACCAAATCACTTCTTAACTCCTGTCTTACTCCAGTTCCCCCCAGGCTAATCTGTCCTCCTCAGTGCTGCCAGACCATTTTCCCTAAAAGACAGTTCTGATCCTAACATTTCCCTGATTAGGAGTCTTGAAACAGTTTGATATCTCTAGAATAAATCTATACTCCTTAACCTGGTATTTAAAACTTCTTAGTTTGGGCCTCAAACCTGTAATGTACCTTCTTGGTCTTACAAATATATCAGTTTTCTGTTTCTGTAGTTTGATCTGTAAGAGTATGGACTCTGATATCAGTGAACCAAATAAACAAAAATCCTTGGCAGGTGGAGCTTACATTCTATGATAAAAATGGTTATTATTAATTGTCCATAATCCTCTATTTTTGGAATACCCTTCTTCCTGCATCAACATCATCATTAAAATTTTAGCCTTCCTTCAAGATCACCAAAATCCCATCTTGCTCCTTGAAATCTTACCTTGAGGAGGCTCTCACTTGAACTCTCCCAACTCCTTAAATCTGAATTATGGTATTTATCATATTCTATATACTCTACCATGTATTACCAAATATCAAGCATATTAAATATTATAGCTACTTGTACATTTTTGTCATTTCCCTCGATGGAGTATAATGTCAGTTGTTATCCCTATACTTTTTTTAAACAGTGGCAGGTGTACCTTGTACCCAAGCATATAGTAGATGCTTAATACATGTTTCTTCAATGAATGCAAGTAAAGAACATTTTGCATGATCTTTCATTTAACTTCTATTAATTAAATTTAAGTTCTTTAAATGAAAATATAAAATATTTAAAATATAGATAGTTCTAATTTCAACTCTGGAAATATAAAAATATCAGTATCAAATTTTTCTTGTTTACTACTTGGCTTTATTCATCACCATCATTTGACACCTTGTTTACTAGTAGCCCAATTTTTGTTGTTTGATTTGCTAAGTATACCCTACAGGATATTTACTGTCCCTTGTTACCGCCATTAGAAAGTGCCTCTAAGAAATACAAATCAAAACTACAATGAGATACCACCTCACACCAGTCAGAATGGCTAAAATTAACAAGTCAGGAAATGACAGATGCTGGCGAGGATGCGGAGAAAGGGGAACCCTCCTACACTGTTGGTGGGAATGCAAGCTGGTGCAACCACTCTGGAAAACAGCATGGAGGTTCCTCAAAAAGTTGAAAAGAGAGCTACCCTATGACCCAACGATTGCACTACTGGGTATTTACCCTAAAGATACAAATGTAGTGATCCAAAGAGGCACGTGCACCCGAATGTTTATAGCAGCAATGTCCACAATAGCCAAACTATGGAAAGAACCTAGATGTCCATCAACAGATGAATGGGTAAAGAAGATGTGGTATATATACACAATGGAATACTATGCAGCCATCAAAAGAAATGAGATCTTGCCATTTGCGACGATGTGGATGGAACTAGAGGGTATTAAGCTTAGCGAAATAAGTCAGTCGGAGAAAGACAACTATCATATGATCTCCCTGATATGAGGAAGTGGAGATGCAATGTGGGGGGCTTGGGGGGAAGGAAAAGAATAAATGAAACAAGATGGGATCGGGAGGGAGACAAACCATAAGAGACTCTTAATCTCACAAAACAAACTGAGGGTTGCTGCGGGGAGGGGGATCGGGAGAGGGTGGTGGGGTTATGGACATTGGGGACAGTATGTGCTATGGTGAGTGCTGTGAAGTGTGTAAACCTGGCGATTCACAGACCTGTACCCCTGGGGATAAAAATACATTATATGTTTATAAAAAAATAAAAAATTTTAATTAAAAAAAAAAAGAAAGTGCCTCTAAGTTTTTTATTACTGGATCCATGTGGACAGAGTTTATTTTGTTTGTATATTTTCTATGTGTAGCACAGATTTTTCCCATTTCTCACTTCCTTCCTAACATGATAAAAAAAACTTCTAGTTACTCACCAGCAATTCTCTGGTTCATTACTTATTCTTTTTCTCCATTCCAAAGAACTGTAGATGTTTGAAATTTGTTTTTATTGCATCTATGATAAGAAATTAGTTTTTTTCTCTGTATCAAGTTTCTTCCCTCTAAATTTGCTTGTTATTCTCTAGCTATGACTGAAAAGACCAGACCAACTGTAGGTTCTCTCTCATATTTTCTAATTTGTATTTTCACAATGCTGTAGTAAAATACAGAGATAAATTATATCACATTTTCAACCACCTTTATACCACTTACCCTTGCCACATCATCTTAACTATTCCTTTTGTCCAAGCAGAACCGCATTAAAATGGCATGACATCTTCTCTTTTTTTAATAACAAGACCAATACAATAAATTTTTAAATAATGATCAAGGATTTTTTTTTATTCATTAAGTTTCAGTATCATTACAGAAAATGTTATGGTACAGAGTTGTTTAACATTATTTTTTCTTTGCTCTTGATTTCCACATGAATGCTGGTAACACTAATATCTGTACAAGATCAGTCTTTGATTTTATTTTTTGTTCTGTACAATTTTAAATGTATTGGTTAAAAAGGCTGTCAGCACTTAAGGAAGCAATTTTCCCCCCAGTTTGTTTATTCAAATAAAAGGTATCCAGTTACTGCCCAAGAGTATTGTGCCTTGAGGCTACTGGGGGAGGCACCTCCTCATGCTCTGCAGGGGAGGGTTCTCCCTGAGGCAGGGCAGGGCCTCTACCCAGTCACTCTTCTGTTGGCACTGTGCACATAAACACGAGATACATGATAAAGAACAAGCAAAAGCTCTCTGAAAAGCGTTATGAAGCATACTAAGAAGGGAAATCCAAGTGTTGCCTACGCTAGTATAAATAAGCAGACAGCCTTGATTAAGAGCATAATTAGTTGTATTTTAAAGATGAGAAAAACACAAGTTCTGCAGGCACCTACTGCTGTCTACTAAAAGCTATCGCTATCAGACCTAGCATTGAACACACAAAGCAATTTGCAGGAAAGGAAAAATTTGCTTTGATATAATCAGAATAGAGTTGTCTGTTAAGATTTATTTTTAGGTGTTTTTTTCTTTAAAAGGTATTTAAATTCTTCTGAAATATAGTTCAAGATGTTGACTATACAGATCAACTTTTATCCAAATCAGAAAAACTAGCTGTGCCGTTGCATATTACAGGATACAGTCAATGATATGTGGACATGCATCAAAGCTTTCTTGCTCTGGTGACCATCATAGCCGTCCAATGACCATGACATCCACCACCTCGCCCTTGTGGAGCTCCACATACTGCTCTGTCTTTGGAGGTAGCATCAACAACCCGTTGGCACTGCGCATGCTCATCAGACGGCTGCTCATCTGGTTACCTAGAAAGAAAGATCTCATTACAGCAGCAACATCACAGTGCATACAGTTGGGAGTGCTTGCAGTTCTTTTCAAAATAAACACCAAGGAACAGAAACACAGGTCTTCGAGAGGAAGGGAGAAGATCAGGCTTCCCCTAGGAAGGGGAGCCTTGCTACTGTATCCTACTTCCTTCTCACTAAACTTTAAAAATAAACATTAGAAATTACTGCTTCAAAGAATAAAACAGGATTTTATACACTATGCAAAATGCCACTGAATTTTTCAGTTCAGGCTATAATGTTATGTGTGTCTGAAAAGAGAGGTTTTTAAAACTTATTTTTAAGAAGACAATAACCATTTCTTCAGTGTTTACTAAGTGCTGGACAGCACAGCGGGTAGTTTCCTTAACTATCTTATTTAATTTGTATAAGATTCAAAAGAGGTTAGGTAATTTGCCTACGGTCCTACTAACTAGTTGGTGGCCAATTTGAATGCAAGTCTGAAGGAAACACTACCTATGTATTCAGTCACTATGTTAACTGATATTTGCACTTGATAGGACCTTTGTTTAAAGGGTAATACAGTTTTTCTGGAGACACATCAAAAGTTAGGTAAATATGACTAGAATACTTGAGAATAAAAGTTTAAAGTCTAGAGGAGGTAACTATAGAACTCTTGAGTTACCAATATTGATGTCTTAGTCCTTAAACTTTACCAGTATCTAAGATATAATAGAGGCTACAGAGAATCCCATTATAACTGAGCTCGAATCTCACATTATAGGGTAGCATAATCATAGTACCCTCCTTTATCTACAACCAAACTTTTATACTCAGGACTTAGAGGTTGAACATATACATAAAGTCTCCCATAATTCTTGGGAAGCCTGGGTGGCTCAGTCGGTTTACCAGCTGCCTTCGGCTCAGGTCATGATCCCAGGGTCCTGGGATTGAGTACCACATCAGGCTCCCTGCTCAGCGGAGAGCCTACTCCTCTCTCTGCCTCTGCCACTCCCCCTGTTTGTGTGCTCTTTCTCTCTGACAGATATATAAATAAAATCTTTTAAAAAAATCTTCCATAATTCTAGAATTATATTTCAAAAGTGTATCTAGAAAATATGGTTCAATGGAATAAGTAAACCTTTATTAAAAAAATTTGTTTTTACTCTTGTTTTCTTCTTACGCTGTGCTGTTTGGGAATAATTTAACTCATCTCTCTTTCAAAAAGGACAATGTATAACAATTACAAAATTAGGTATATCCAAGGAAGAGAGGTTATACATAGTTTTGCGTTTTAACAGGATACATGCATAGAAAGAGCCACCGGTATGAATGACTAACCTGTACTCTGTGCCCAAGGCAGTGGTTCTTGGTGATGCCAAGTCAGTATACACCGATGGTATTCTGGGCGAGGGTCCAGTTTTACATCACATGATAACTATAGAATACACAGTAAATGAAAACAAACTGATCACCTGATCATCTCTTAAAACTACAGGGTGGTAGAAGTTGTGCAAAGAATAAAGTAGACATGAAAAATATCCTGGCATTCTGCTGTTTCCACCACTGCCACCTTATGTTCCTAATACAGGAAGTCCAGAGGCTGGGTTGCTCTGGTGAAAAGAGAAAAGAAGGCTAAGAAGTTGGTATTCATAGTGGGGAAAAGGGCAGATGAATAAGATAAGGTCTATCTTTGAAGTCTAATTTTATGGGTTGATAGTATAGATACCTTTGATTTATAAATTGAAAAATCAAAGCAAAATTTTTTTCAAAGCAGATTTTTTTTAACACTGAAAATAAAAGAAATAGAAGTAAACAAACAAATAAGCTCAATATCCATTTATATGTCTATCAATCTGTCTATCCCTACAATAAATATTTACTGAGACACTCTTTAGCTACCCATTCATATATCTACCTTTAAAATAAAAGGGCTAGTTACCTTTTCTCTTGAATATTTCCCTAGTGTCCCAATACTGAGATATAATTTTGTTTAAGGCAAATAAAAGTAATCTATTCTAAAAGTTATACCATTTTTGTTTAGCACACCAATGGTACTAAAAGAATTCCTATAAATGAGTCTTTGCTGGGCATCTTTCATATCTTTCCAATAAGGACAAAATCCTCTCTAAGATAGCAACTTCAGTTTATACACAATATGGAATGACTAATTAACCTTTAACCTAGAGCCATTAAAAAAAATCTATTTCATTAAATTTACCCTGAAATCCGATAAATTAAAGTGATAATGTGTTGGTACCAGGTGCCTAAGAGGTAGCCCTTGAACGAGCTAATACAGTGTATAATTATGGACTATAGTCCTCAAAGATGAGTTCAATGTTAATGAATATAAGACTTGCTCATTTTCCATTAGCATAATAATCATTTGTTACTCTACCTTAAAATGGTCCAGAAACCCTTTATCCAACTAAAACAGGTATTACTTAGACCAGTGATAAAATATAACTTGAAGATCCTAGAAATTTTGATTTAAGTAAGTCTATCTTCAATCCATTCTGTTTATGCTGGTTTTATTTTTATTTATTTATTTATTATTAACATATAATGTATTATTAGCCCCAGGGGTACAGGTCTGTGAATTGCCAGGTTTACACACTTCACAGCACTCACCATAGGACATACCCTCCCCAATGTCCATAACCCAACCACCCTCTCTCTACCTGTTTATGCTGTTTTTAAACATTCTAATTATTCACTCTGACAATCCCTGCTTTTCCTCTGGAATCCTGAATAAAATTCAATTCTAAGGTGTTTTTCCTTGATTAAATCATATGCAACTATTTCATATCTACTGAGGTGTAACTTGCCATTATTCCTAAATTTTTGTGTGCTAATTTTGATGACAAAAATGTCTCTTTTTCAGTTCCTCTCTGTGTATATGGGTGTTCTCCAGAATGAAACTACAAGAGCCATTCCCATGGCTGTGTTATTTGCTAAGTGTTTAAGCAGATTTTTTTTTCCCTCAGCAAAGGCATGGAATGGCTCTTGGTAGTTCAGTGGGACAAATACCAGGATGGGGTGATATCTGACAGCTAGGTTTGACTCCCACTTGTACTCCTAATGGATGTGCTGTATTAGCAAATTATTTTGCTTTCCTGTACCAGTTTGTTCATCTATGAAATAGGATTGTTTGTTTTAAAGGAAGATATTTGTGGTAATTTAAGAAACAAGAATGAATTACAGCAAGAGATGAAACGGACTAGATTTTTATGGTATTTTACTAAAACACAGAATACTTTATTAGCCAACATATTTAGTTGTACTGACATTATAGTTCTGGCATATTATATCACTCAGCTTCAGAAACCACTTACTATGAGTGTCAGTGCTTATAAGAATGATGTACATGAATGAGTAAACACAGACTTTTTTTTTGGTGAAAAAATTGATGTTTCACTTCAATGACTTCTTCTATTCATTCAAAATTGAAGTGGGCTGTGGACTCGGACTGTTTCCTCTGTTTCCTTTTGAATACTTTTCTGACATGCAATAGTTACTCAAGAGACAAAACTGTATTATGCGGTATAGTATTATATGGTGTAAATACTAACATGTAAATATTTATGGGAGAAAATTAGAAAAAAAAAGTCAACAGAATAAGAAGACAAGCCACAAACTGGGAGAAAATATTTGTAAAAAAAAAATCTAATGGAGGCCTGTTATCCAAAATATACAAAGAATTCTTAAAACTCAATAACAAACAACTTGATTAAAAAAATGGGCAAGGAGGGGCACCTGGGTTGCTCAGTTGGTTAAGCGACTGCCTTCAGCTCGGGTCATGATCCCGGAGTCCCAGGATCCAGTCCCGTGTCGGGCTCCCTGCTCAGCGAGGAGTCTGCTTCTCCCTCTGATCCTCCCCCTTCTCATGCTCTTTCTCTGTCTGTCATTTTCTCTCTCTCTCAAATAAATAAATATTTTCAAAAAATGGGCAAGGGGCACCTGGGTGGCTCTTGATTTCAGCTTAGGTCATGATCTCAGGGTTGTGAGATGGAGCCCTGCATTGGATTCTATACTCAGCAGGGTGTCTGCTTGAGATTCTCTGTTCCTCTCCCCTCCCTCTGCCCATGTGTGCACTCTCTCTCAAATAAATAAATAAATACATAAATCTCTAAAAAAATATGGGTGAAAGACCTCAATAGATAGCTCATTAAAGAACACATACAGATGGCAAGTAAGCATATTAAAAGATATTCAACATCATATGTCATTAGGGAATTGCAAACTAAAACAATGAGATATCATTACACACCTACCTAAGGCTAAAATGCAGAATTCTGGCCACATCAAATCTTGGTGAGAATGTGGAGGAATTGGAACCCTTATTCATTCCTGGTAGGAATGCAAAATGGTATAGCCACTTTGGAAGATTGGTAATTTCTTACCAAATTAAACATACTCTTACTGTTAAATTTAGCAATTGTGCTCCTTGCTATTTACCCAACTAAATCGAAAATTATGTCCACACAAAAACCTGCACATGGGTTTGTAGCAGCTTTATCCATAATTGTCAAAACCTGGAAGTAATCAAGGTGTCCCTCAGCAGGTATATGGATAAATAAATGGTGGTACATCCAGACAATGAATATTATTGAGCACTAGAAAAAATGAGTTATGAATCCATTAAAAGATTTAGAGGAAACATACAGGCATATTGCTAAGTGAAAAGAGTCAGTCTAAAAAGGCCACATAATTATGGAAAAGACAAAACTATGGAGATAGTAAAAAGATCCAAAATAGCATGGAGGAAGGGATGAATAGGCAGGACACAGAAGGTAATTTTAGGGTAGTGAAACTAATCTGTATGACAGAACAGTGGTGGATACATGTAATTACACATTTGTCAAGACCCTCAGAATATACAACACCAACAGGGAACCCTTGGTAACCTTGTGTGGTAATGATGTTATCAGTGTAGGTAATGATGTTATCAGTTACAGCGAATGTGCCACTTTGGTGCAGAGGTCAACAATGGGAGAGGTTATGCATGTGTGAGGACAGGGGATATATGGGAACTCTCTGCACTTTTCATTTAGTTTTGCAGTGAACCTATATCTAAAAAATAAAATTTATTAACTAAAAAAAAGGAGAATATTTTATACTTCCTTTTTGTCCTGCCCATCTTATAGAGAAGTGATCTTACAGAATTCTCAGAGTAAATAATTAATTGCAAATACAGTGGAATAATTTTATTCCTAGCTGTTAATATGATATTAAAAGAGCACAAAGATGCTAAGTAATCAACCCTTTTTAGGGACATTGAAAAAGGCTTCACAGGGGATGCGGTATCTGAGTTTTATGACTAAGGAATCTTGAAAGCTGAGAAAGGAAATGGTGGTGGTTGGGGAAGAAACTTTTAGGAAGGGGAATAATCACAGGGACAGGCAGGGGGTCTCATATACATTCTGGAAGCAGTAAATGGTTTAATATAGTGAGAGTGCAGGGTGAGATGCTGATGAAGCTAGAGGGGAAAAAAAGGCCTTGGGATGAAGGGCCTCCTATGTTCACGTGAGAAGTTTGGATTTAACCCTGGGGTCATGGGAAGATAGAAGCATTTTAGTCAGAGAAGCTTACATGATTAGAGTTAGATTGGAGGTTTAAGAGGAGGCAAGATTAGAAGAGGGAAATCGTTAAACACATCAAGGGTTATAATCTAGTAAATGTTGGAGCCAGGTTTATTCAAAGCCAGGTTTATTTGTTTACATAAGTCAAGGGATATGGATGGCGAAGGCAGTTTTAGGAGAATGGTGAAGATTTGGAAGGCTGAAATGAATGGAAGAAGTTGATCCATAGGATATAAAGCAATCACAAGGGGAATTTGGGTCCCTGATGAGGTTTGTAAATTGGAAGTGATAATGTGAACAGCTGTAGACTCTTCCTAGTTGTGGCCTAGAAATAAAAGTGAAGGATAAAGAAGGGAGGATTGATCCAAGTTTGTGGATTTTTAGAGTGGGCTATTGTGGAAGGAAGAGGCAAAAATAAAAAGTTGACACGCCTGACATGCTACACTACAGGATTTAGGTTGGATGAGGAAAGTGACAAAGCCAGAGGGGCTTAGGGACTGATAGAAAAGGGTAGAAGTAAAAGGAGTATTTATCCCCTTTTATATCTATGGATAGGTAACTTGCTGTTTTTCCTAAATTGTACACCAGACTTGGTGATTTTGAGATGGAGTACTTCAGGTATTGAAAAAGGATGTATGTGTGAGTTGCTGAAGTGGAAATAAAGGTATTTAGAATTGTGGAAATAAAGCAACTGACAGTAAGAGGTGAGGTACAGAGGTAGACTATGAGACACTTGCCAAAGACCTGAATGTCACTGGAAGGTTTGATGGCAGTGACCTCCAAAAGATTCAGGGGAATAGTTGGGACTCAGGACTGTATACATTGGAGAAGAGAGTTTGTGAGAAAACAGATGACCAAAGAGGATTCTACGTGGGTGGGAGCCCAAAATAACATGCTCAAGGCCCTGGTGGGGCCTGGGGGCCTGGACTTGGCTCCAGTCTGGTCAAAGCTTCCAAAGTATGGTTACGGCAGCTTTACACTAGCTTTTTAGATAAGTACTATGAAGTTGTGAGGCAATGATTTCATTAGTCTACCAGAGAGATCCTTAGCTATCTTTTTTAAACCACAGGCTGTAATATTCTCATAAAACAGGCATCCAATATATCTTTTGATGATCAATGACGGCGCTTGTCACAATAAACAATCATATTTCTCTCTATAGTTGCAAATACCTTAGTAATTTTCTATTTCTTAAGAGATTTTATTTATTTATTTGACAGAGAAGGGGAGAGAGAGAGAGAGCACAAGAAGAGGGAGCAGGAAAGGAAGAAGCAGGGAGACCAATGTGAGATTGATTCCCGGACCCTGAGATCATGATCTGATCTGAAGGCAGATGCTTAACTGACGGAGCCACCCAAGCGCCCCAGTAATTTTCAAACAAAATAAGGATTTTGTTAAAGTGCTTTGTATTTTACTGTTTATGACAGCAGAGAGAAAGCATTCACCAAGTTCTTATAGCATGAGGTCAGTAATGTTCAAGAGAAGAGGTAAGATGGAAAAATTAGAATAGTCCAGTAGAGTTCAACATGCCCATACTCTCCCAGGACATGCTGACCTGGTCCCATGGGAGATGAAAATATTTTCCCTTTCCCTTCTCTTAATCACTACCTGAGGTGGGCTATTAATAGTAATAGGAGTTATCTCAGGTATGTTTCTGGAGAAAAAAGTTGACAACAAGGAGCAGTATAGGATACTTTGATAGGATATTAAGGAAATACATTAAGGAAACAAAAGGATATCCTTTTGTAGAAATATTAGGTTACTAATTCAATGAATTAAGATTATGTTTCTGATTGTCTACTGAAAACCAGAAGTATTTCAACTTCAACCATAACTGACCAAGGACACAGGGAAAGTGTTTATTCTAAATTGATGTTTGTCAGAATGCATAAATATAAAAGGATGACATTTTTTTTGTGCTGATCTTTGAAAATAATGCAGCATTGCCCTAACCATAGGCCAGCTGCCTCAAATTCAGCACTGTGAGTTACTGACACCGGTGCTTAACAACCACCTCACTTCCTGAAAGCAGTAAGGATTGGGAGAGGCCGTGATTATGGCAACCATTTTGGAGAACAGTAATAAGTGGTGTCTGTATGCTGCGTATTGGCTGGTCAGAATATTGAAACAACAGGTTTTACCATGTTTCAAGAAAGTGAAAAAAGTTATGTTCTAAAAGTGGCAGTTCTGGGGTGCCTGGGTGGCTCAGTGGGTTAAGCCTCTGCCTTCGGCTCAGGTCATGATCTCAGGGTCCTGGGATAGAGCCCTACATCGGGCTCTCTGCTCTGCAGGGAGCCTGCTTCCCCCACTCTCTCTCTGCCTGCCTCTCTGTTTACTTGTGATCTCGCTCTCTCCGTTGAATAAATAAAATCTTAAAAAAAAAAATATATATATATATAGATATATATATATATATAAAGTGGCAGTTCTGTCAGGAAAAGTGTGGGGAGGATTTTCAGAGTTAAAAACAAAAGAAGTCAACAGCCAAACAAACTGATGACCCATTCTGACAGTCCCAGTGACGCTGCTCTGTGGGAGAAAGGAGTTTGGCTGATTCTTAGACCAACTGTCAATTCCATGAGTTGACAGGAATGAGCAGCGGTGTGAACAATGTGCCAAGGACACTCTCTTTAGTAATCACTGTTGTTGGTAAGGATAGTTGCCACAATGTCAGTTTTAAAGAAGAGATGGTGAATGTTAAAATGAGAAGTAAAGATTCATAAGAATCGTAAGAATTCCTTTAAAATGGGAAAGATTCATAAGAACTCTGCAAAGTCAAAGAGAAGTCCTCATTTTCTCTCTTAAACAACGTGGATTTTTCTTATTTCCTAAATAGCAAATATGAAAATAGTGAGCAAATTCATATTACTGTTTAGATGTCTAAGCTTTATAACTCTGACCTTCTGATTTGATCAGAATACTTCTTGTTCATTGATAGCTTTTTTCTTCTTTTTCCATTAAATTTAAAATAAGACAACTGCTATGATTATTGAAACAAAAACCCAAAATAATTTGTTTTCAGAAATATCTAGTTGAACTTTTATTAAACTTTTAAGAAAAGGAGGATATCCCTTCATATACTAGTCTACAAAATCTCAGTATTTAAAAGGTCAATGTTAAGAATATCTGAAGCCTAGATTTTCTTAATGTTTTATCCTATATATTCTCACACTAATATTTTATTAATATTTCTTCTTCCTCTTCTATGCCTTGTGTTCTTCCTGTTAACTAATCATAGTTATTCTGTCATATCTGATAACAGTTTAGATATTTGAAAAAATGGATATATACATACAAAAGATTAAATTGGGACTCCTTTTTTTACACAATACACAGAAATCAACTCAAAATGGATTAAAGACTTAGAGTAAAACCTGAAACTATAAAACTAGAAGAAGATATACAGGAAAAGCTTTTTGATTGGTCTTAGCAATGATTTCTAAGATTTGAGACCAAAAGCATAAGCAATGAAACAAAAATTAGACAAGTGGAACTACATCAAGCTAGAAAGCTTTTCTGCACTGCAATGGAAACAACAGTATGAAAAGGGAACCAAGGGAGTTGGAGAAAATATTTAAACCATCTATTTGATAAGGGGTCTATGCTCAAAATATATAAGAATCTCTTACAATGCAATAGTGAAAAGACAATCTGATTTTAAAATGGGCAAAGAAGGGGCACCTGGGTGGCTCAGTGGGTTAAGCCTCTGCCTTCACTTGGGTCATGATCTCAGGGTCCTGGGATCGAGCCCTACATCGGGCTCTTTGCTCAACGGGGAGCCTGCTTCTTCCTCTCTCTCTCTGCCTGCCTGCCTCTCTGCCTACTTGTGATCTCTGTCAAGTGAATAAATAAAATCTTTTAAAAAAAAATGGGCAAAGGGGTTGAATAGATATTTCTCTAAAGAAGATATACAAATGGCCACTAGGTATATGAAAGGGTGCTCAACATCACTAATCTCTGGAAAATGTAGATCAAAACCACAATGAGATACCATCTCACAACTGTTAGGATGGTATTATAAAAACAACAACACAAAAGGTTAAGTATTTCAAGGATGTAGAGAAACTGAAATATTTATGTAATGGTAGGAATGTAGAACGGTTCAGCCACTAGTGCTTGAGGGAGACAGTACGAGGTTTCCCCTCAAATTAAAAAGTGAACATATGACAGAGCAATTCTATTTCTGGGTATATATCTTAAAGAACTGAAATCAGGATTTCAAAGTGATATCGACAATCCCTGTAGCATTATTCACGAGAGCCAAGATATGTAAACAACTCAAGTGTTCATTGATAGATGAAAGGAGGAGAATGCTATATTCATACAATGGAATATTATTCACAGATTTAAAAAAGAAAAATATCCTACCATTTGTGGCAACATGGATAAACCTAGATTACATTATGCTAAGTGAAATAAACCAATCACAGAAGGATAAATACTGCATGATTCCACTTATATGAGGTGCCTTTTTAAAATAGTCAGTCATGGAAGCATAGAATAGAATGGTGATTGTCAGAGGCTGAGGGGAGGGGGCAATGGGGACTTGTTGCTCAACGGGTATAAATTTTCTCTTCTGCAAGGTGAATGAGTTCTAGAGATCCCTTGTACAACATAGTACCTATAGTAGACAGCAGGGTATTCTGCACTTAAAATATGTTAAAAGGGTAGTTCTCATGTTAAATGTTCATAACACAAATCAAACACATAAAAATCAAAACCACAAAAAAACACAGGAAAATTGATGGAGGTATTGGGTATGTTTAGTAAGTTGACTGTGGTGATGATATGGGCATATGCATACATCCAATTTCATTAAAATGCTCAATTTTTTTGTATATCAGTTGTATCTCAATCAAACTTTTAAAAGATCAATGGCTTGAGGTAGGTTATATCGCCGAGAAAATTGTTACACAGAAAGTGTGTTATATAATCAGTTGAGTAGTAGTAAATCAAATTGAATTTGATTTAGTGTTGGTGGAGAAGGAGACACTAATTTCTGGGTGACTTTTACTATAAGCATAATTCCTCAGCCTTAATTCTCCTTTTCCACACAAT
This sequence comes from Martes martes, assembly GCF_963455335.1. Classification (NCBI taxonomy): domain Eukaryota; kingdom Metazoa; phylum Chordata; class Mammalia; order Carnivora; family Mustelidae; genus Martes; species Martes martes. The sequence goes on along the minus strand of NC_137894.1, from coordinate 111,599,449 downwards.
GTGGTCACCCTTTCCTTCTGATTCACTAGTCTTCTAGTCCATTGATTATCTCTTTCTGGACTATTTAAAATTTACCAGTGAGGTCCCAGAAAAAGTGAGCAGATAAATTGCTGTCCTGTGTGAGTTTGCACAATGGAAAGGGAATTCTTGTCCCTTTTAGGTCCCTTTTAGGTTTAGTTTTAGGGTAGTGCTAATCTCATTCTATTTACCATTTTATCATTACCTATCCACTTTCGTATGGATTCTAGCTGGAGAAAATGATTCACTTTAGAAGTCATGGAATAATTTGGGCTGGGAATAAAAGGGACCCTTTCCTCTCCATTTTCTATCATGAAGGGGGGAATATAACCACATTTTCCCTCAAAACTAATATAAAATTTTAGATTTTGGGTAGTTGGGAAATCATATCCCTAATTGTTATTAGGCTTCAGTTTTGGTTCCTGGTCATTTAGATAACATTACCCTGGCTTTGATGATGGTGGGCCGAGGATCCAAGATGCCCTGCATTTTTCTCAGTGCAGGCACAACAAAGAGATTGCAGGTGACCACGGCTGACACGGGATTCCCTGAAAGTCAACCAAGCAGTTATTTATAGTATACACACAAAAATTTGCCAAATAATTCTGTCTATACCTTCATTCATCATAAAGAGTGAGGTGACTAATCACTAGTCTTCCTCTTCTAAATCCCAAAGGACTCCAGAATAGAGCCACAATCAACCAAATGCCACAGAACGTGTAAACATGAAGTCTACCAGTGAAATGCAGAAACTTCTGATTCCCAGAAGCTGTTTACACCATTTATTTCCACTTTTCTGAGAACTACACATTGAAAGCCATTACCAATCTTGATAAATTTTAAAGCAGATTCTACTTGCTATTTTTTAAGATGTTTTAAAAATTGCCATAGTAATACATGCTCAGGACAAAAACATTTAGAAATAGGTTAAGCATAAAGAAATGTATCTATAATCCCTCTTCTACCCAGAAATTTCTTTATATTAAAAAAAAATGAAATGATTTAAGACACAAAGGACTTGAAGATAAATACTGTTATGGACTGAATTGTGTCCCTACAAATTCATATGTTGAAGTTTAGCACCCAATATGACTGTATTTGTAGATCCTAGGGCCTTTAAAGAGGTAATCAAAGTTAAATTGAGGTTTAAAGGTGAGGTCCCAGTCCAATGAGACTGCTGTCTGTATAAAAAGAGGGAGAAACACCACGAGTGCACATACACAGAAGAAAAGGCACATAAGGACATGGTGAGAAGGTGACCATTTGCAAGCCAGGAAGAAAGACTCAACAGAAACCAGCTTTGCCGGCATCTTGGTCTTAGCTTTCAGTCTCCAGAAGTGTGAAAAAATATATTATCTGTTGTTTAAGCCATTTGGTCTGTGATACTCTGTTATGGCAGCCTTAGCAGACTAATAGAAATACCAAATTCTTTTAAAGTTAGAAGAAAAAACTGGAGTTCCTGGGTGGTGCAGTCAGTTAAGCACCTGACTCTTTGTTTTTGACTTAGGTTGTGATCTTGGGGTTGTGGGTTCGAACCTCACATCTGGCTGTGTGCTCAGTGTGGAGTCTGCTTGAGACTCTCTCCCTCTCCCTCTGCCCTTGCTGTCCCTTGCTCTTTCTCTCTCTCAAATAAATTAATCTTAAAAAAAAAGTTATAAGAAAAATTTGAGGAATTCAGTTGTACCATTCCAAGAAGAAATCGGGTGTGTCATGCACTCTGAAGGAAGGAAGAGTAGGCTATGAAAAAAATGTGCTGAGAATCACAGATTTAGTTTTTTGTGTGGTACTGTTAACTAAATAAACTGAGCAACACTTTTTTGTTCAGGGTAAGTTCCAAACCTTTCTGAATCTAATTTTACTCTTCCACAAAATGAAGTAGATACATAAATCTTTTAAACTGCTTTAAAAGTTATCAAGATTAATAATGTCTTTAAATATAATCATTGAAAACAGAAATATAATCATGAATTTTAAAATCCTTTTAAAAGGAACCACTTTACTGGTTCCACAATCTGAACATCTGGGTTATTGCTGCCCTCTTTTGGTTCATTCAGGTTGGGCAGAGAAAATTTCAAGTGAAAGTAGCAATTTGAAAATAGGTTATAAAAGCTGAAAAAATAACAAGTAGATGTACAAAACTTCTAAATTGCTTTAGAATTTATCAAGATTGGTAATGACTTAAAAAGCATGGCTTTAACTGTAAGCCAAAATCAATAAAAATTAAAATTGGAAGTCTTTATAAATTGGAACCACTTTGCTTTTTCTACAATTTGAACATATGAGTTTCTGCTCACATGGGAGCAAGCCTGGGGACAGTGATGTGGTCACACTGATGATGGCTGGGATTTAGCTGAGAAGCACCAGCACTATTAGTCCCTCCTTCTGTGTTGTCTCCTGGCCCCAGTCCAAATCTGGAAAGGACCAAAGGCAGCTTTGTACTTTTTTGCTCTAGTATTTACTTGTATGGTTGATCAAGGATGTTTGGACCTCTGAACATAATACTGCTACTATGGGAGGTGACTAGGCTGCTAACTTTGACCAATTTTCTGTAAGGAAAAGTAGGTACCCTCAGAAGGATCTAGGGACAGCTAACATTTGATTATCATCTTAGGGTTTGGAATATGCTTTGAAAGATACTATCTAATTTGACCTTTACACCAATCCTACAGAGCAGATTTCAGCCTTGTTTTATAGGTGAAGAAATAGCTTCAAAGAAGTTAAGTGATTTGTCCAAGGTCATACCGTAAGTAAAGCTGGGTCTTGAGCCCAGGTCTTTCAGATTCAAAATCAAATGCTCTGAGAGGGATTCAAAAAGATTTTGATCATTTTTCCAGAAAAAGCAAAAGAAACTATTTTAATTATTCTTACCTGGTAGCGCAAAGATTATTTTTCTTACACCATCAATATCCAAAGTTGCAAATGTTGTTGGCAGGCTAGAGAATAAAAGAGGTTATTTGTTAGTGACTGCTAAGTAATATGATGAGTAAATTAAATACTTTAGTTTTCTTGCTACGTGGCTCTGCATATAGGATATTTATCATATGAAAGTATTTTTTTTTTTCTGTTGACTCTTCCCTAAGCCTTTATACCCTGAAGTTTCAAGAGCATTTAAATTAATTTGTTTTTAGTATCTTCTGTTTTCAAGTAACCAAACTTCTTGGTTTTCTGCAGCTTACTTTCTTCCCCCTTCCTGTTAGTGCCAGAGAAGTGTATCTCAAATCCCGGAGTTTCTCTACCCCTCTGGCTAATAATGTCTATATTGTTTTTGCTGGAGAATGAAGAACATAATTCTTATTATCAGAAGACTACCTGGCAATACATGTCTATCAGATAAATGTCTGCTGTTCAAGATGATTATTCCTCAACCTTTTAAAACTATACTCAGCAATAAGCATAAAAACTGGCCTCCTATGAAGGTAATTTTTTGAAATGTCAAAATAAATAAAATATCATGACTAGAACAAAATTAAAGCAACAGTAATTAAAAATATTTTCAAATTATACTTCCTCAAGATTCTGACATGAATCTTATCTGATATGAATCCTTATCATGGGGGTGTGTGGGAAGGGATGAGTGTGAGTGGCACAGAGTGGGCGGGCAGTCAAATATAGTGAATTTTTTTTTTCTTATTGACTATGTTTTATATGAACTTCCAGCTAAGAATTTCATTATATTAATGAAACTTGAGCACTACAGAATCCTTAGGGAATGCTAAAATTTCCATGTAGTTGAAAAATTATCTTTTTAAGTACCTAAATTGTTTTTATTTTTATTATTTTATTTATTATTTATATTTATTTATATATTTATTATTATTATATTTATAATTTTATTTTATTATTTTTGCAGCTTGGTCTTTCAAATATGGACCACTCATACCTTTTGCAATAATCCGATAAACATTAGCATTTTTTGATGACTTGAAACCATCATTAAGTTATTTGTTTGTATGTTTGTTTTGAGAGAGAGAGAGAGCAGGGTCAGGGGCAGGGGAGGGGCAGAGGGAGAGAGAGAATCTTAAGCAGGCTCCACCTCCAGCATGTAAGCCCAAGGTGGGGTACAATCTCACAACCCCGAGATCATGGCCTGGACCTAAATCAAGAGTTGGATGCTTACCTGACTGAGCCTCCTAAGAGCTCCCATCATTACTAACTTATTCTACTCTGCTACACTAAAGTGACGTTGGGTCACAAGGGTGTGTTGTGTATTGTTTTTACCTATAAACCATAACTCTACACTACACACTGCACTTATTTCTTTTTTCTCCCTAGTGGCTCCCCTTAACGCTAGACTCTGTCATCTGAGCCCTTTAAAGCTGACTTTAGGGGGCGCCTAGGTGGCTCAGTCATTTAAGAAGCTGATTCTTGATTTTAGCTCAGCTCATGATCTCAGGGTTGTGAGATGGAGCCCCTTGTTGGGCTCTGTACTGGGCATGGAGCCTGCTTAAGATTCTCTCTCTCCTTCTTCCTCTGCCCCTCCCCACACTCCCTCTCTTAAAAAAGGAAAAAAAAAAGCTGGCTTTAGGTTTGGAAACCAAGAATAGTAGTAATAATTATATTGTCATAATAATAATAATATGTTACTATTTTTAAAGAAACATCTGCATTACATCCATTATTTCATTTTAACACTCACAACAATCCCATGAGGTGACAATTATCATCCCATTTTATAGATGAGAAAACAGACTCAGAGAGATTAAGAAATTTGGTCCAAATCTCTTAGCTCCTAGGTGACAAAACAAAGATTTGAACCAAGATTTCACTAACCTTATGGTTCGTAATTAGATAAGGCCCTTAGATGGTTTGCTGTGAAGTGTTAGTTTGCATACTTTGTAACATCTATTTTTGGCTACTCTGAGACCTCTTTTGCTTACTTTCTGATTCTTTGCTGTGTTTTAGAAAAACTAGATTAGATTATCATATCAATTTATGACTAGGTTATTTGGCCATGACTGTTACTATATAAATTGAAAATAATTTCCAAGATACACTCTTGATAACAGCTATGTTCACTGTAGATGACCCACTAAAATTGTGAGTGGTAGTCCTGACTAGATAATACTCCAAATCCAAATTTTTTTTTTTTTTTAGTATCTCTCTGTCTAAAACAAAAGAGGTTAATTACATTCTTAATGCACCATATGTGGGAAGAGCAAAGCTAAATTGTTCTTGAGCTTTTTATATTTCTTCTTATTCTACTATTAAGGAGCAATTACCTTTAAATTCTTCTCATCTTTAGACAGGTATAAATTCTGGCCAAGTAAAGGAAGCCCATTTAAACTTCTAAACCATTTTATTAAAGCAAACTAACACATATAATAACAGTGAGGAGGGAATGCATTACACTTTCCTTCTACTATATTTAAAGCCAATTTAAATCACCTTTTGCATCTTGCAGACAGGTTCTGTGATTTCTCAAAAGGTACTCATTTAAAAAGATTCTATTACAACAAAACATTTTATCATGCATTGTATCATGAGTGTCCTATTGCTAGACTGTGAAGCTTTTGTTTCAGTTCTGGAAAGCCATTTCCTTGGAACTGAACACCTATTCAGTTTTCCTCTTGAGATCAGAATGTGATAGCATTTATACAATGACTGAGGTCACACAGTGTAATGACTTTAAGGGAGGAAAATAAACATTAGGAACTGATGGGCCTTAATGAGTGGTAAAAAATAAACTGAAAATAAAAATAGTACCAACATTATATATATCACAGATGCTGAGATTAATTTAAATAATAGATATTATAAATAATTCTCTTCTAATTCTCTCTGCCCCCTCGCCCTTCTTTAAAATAAATAAGTAAATAAATCTTTAAAAAAAAACCCACCCACAAATAATTCTCCTCTACAGATAAGGGCAATTAATATCAATTTCTTTTTCACTGTAAAAAAGAAGAGCCAATTCAATTTTTGAGGTTAGTGAGAAGCACATTGACAGGCTTTTAGGATGTCCTCTGTATTCCAATTGAATTAGTACTGCCCATAGGGGCAGGAAAAAAAGCCTGTGTACTCACAGTACAATGATATTTGCTTAAAACAAAATATTCTTTAAGAAAAAAAAAATTTATTTGAGAGAGAGAGAGAGTGAGAAGTGGTAGGAGCAGAGAATCTCAGCAGATTCCCTGCTGAGTGTGGAGCCCAATGTGGGGCTTGATCCCAAGACCCTAAGATCATGACCTGAGCTGAAATCAGGAGTCAGATGCTTCACTGTCTGAACCACCTAGGTGTTTCAAGACAAAATATTCTTAATGAGAATGGTCCAAATCCAACAGTTTCAATAACAAATGGGCTTTGTTAGCAGTAGTAGTATTGGGGCAACTACAGAAATATAATGTCAAGAATTCTAAATTCTATCAAATTGTGCAGAAGAATTTAGGGTTAATCTTAACTTCATACTTAAATGGCAAAATCATGGCGGTAAAGCCTTATCTCTGTCCTAGACCTGATGAGACGTACCCAATAAATCTGGGAGGTTAGGAAGGCTGGCTTGACACTTAAAAAAGTTTTCTGGAATTTACTGATAAATTACTCACATAACAACTAGTAAGTCTCACATCTACTCTCTCTTCAGGTTCACATGAGCACCCATCAGAGTATAGTTCTGAACTAAACCATTATTTAATGTCCCTGACAGTACAGAGGTGTGTTTGAATAGTGAATGAAAGGTTTATAGAGTAGTAGGGGTCTAAACAGGCAAACTATTGCTTAAAGACATGGCTACACATATTTCAACACCAATATTTGGCATTCTTTGAGGATTTACAACTGATTATAGGACCTCCATCAGTACTTTAGGAGTTGTGCCAGACCTTGGAATGTAGTTATTTTTCTATTTCCATGGAGGTAGTAAGAAACAATATGAAACACTACTTTTGAAGTATTCTTGCAAAGGAAAAAAAAAGAGTCTGAACGTAACCAAGCTTTTAGATCTAACTTCCACTCTGTAGAATATACTGGAGAAAGAGAGGAACAAGTTGACCGTCACCACAAGGAAGTGATTACCCAAATCCATTCGTAAGGACAAATGATGCAGTTTCTTCAGCAAGTCAATGGCATGACAAAAAAAGGAGGTTGGAGGTAAATGTTATTATGTAATAGAGATTTAACAACAAATACAGTGAATGGACCTGACCTAAATTCTAATTAAAATAAAACATGTAAGAAGGCATCCTTTTTCTTGACATTTGGGAGAATTTTGAATATGATCAGGGTATCAGATGATAGTAAGTTATTCTTATTTATTTTGTTAGGTGAAAAATACCATTGTGATTACACAAGAGAATGCTGCTGTTATTGTTATTAGTACTTGAGATGTATGCCAAAATGACATTGTAGAATTTGCTTTAAAATAATCCAAAACAAACAAACTCCCCCCCACCCCAAAACAAAAAACACCAAACAATCTAGTACCCTGTCCCAAAAAGGTGAGGAAGGGGATTGATAAAAAGTTATGGAAAAATGGTGATAGTTCCTCCTCCATTGAAGTTTTATTGTACTCCCTACTTTTGTGCATTTTGAGAATTTTTTTCTTTTTTTAAAGATTTTATTTATCTGATCCAATTTTAGTATGTGTGCTGCTGAAGCGAGCACAAGATTTTATTTATATGAGAGAGAGAAAGCACTAGAGGGGCAAGGGTCAGAAGGAAAAGCAGACTCCCTGCTGAGCAGGGAGCCTATTGCAGGATTCTGGGATCATGACCTGAGCTGAAGGGAGACACTTAACTGACTGAGCCACCCAGATGCCACCCAAATTTTGAGAATTTTCATACTAAAGTGTTTTTAAAATGAGAGAAAGAAGCACTATGAAGAGAAAGAGAAAAAGAAAGAAGGAACTAGACATGGGAACTAAAGAGAGAAAAGGTTTGGAAAGTTGCTTTGCTTCATTTATAACAAACCCAGGTGATTTATAAGGATGATGAATTCCCATTTCAGATAGGAGCTAGACTTGGCAAGGAATTCTAATAGTATAATACTTCTTTTATTAGAGCAAATAATCCATAATAGAAAATGTAAGAAGAAAAAAAAAGAAAATGTAAGAAGAAAGCATTTAAAACTTTGTTAGTTAAAGCAAGCCAAACCAACCCCATATATGAGATAGTAAGATTATTTTCATACCCTGGTTTCATAAAAACCCTGCCAAAATGGATCTGAGCATGAAGATCAATGTCCAGCACCTGCTTGAGATAGTCCTGCAAATATGAAAAACAATCACTTTATTTTCAAACATTCTAATATCAGATTTTCAAAACTTTACATGAAAATAAAATGAATTTGTAAGATTGAAATGAAAAGAAACATTTTAATGAAGTTGATTAACCTAATGCAAATTCCTTCATTTCTTCATTCCTGTCATTCACTTATTTTTTACTAAATACTTATTGAGTACCTGGTATATGCTGAGTACTAATCTAGGTATAGGGGGATATAGGCTTAAACAAAGAGAAAATGTCCCTGCTTTCATAAAAAATACATTCTAGTGGAAGTAGTTAGATAATAAACCAAATAACTACATTACTTGATGGGTTATTGTTTCTCTTTTAATACAGAATTTTGTTTGAGAAAGGATGTTAACAAATAAGAAGCTTAAGAAGTTGTGCTATGCCAAGAGAGCCACATTATTCTCCTTAATGGACTTCAAGTAATGTACACATTCCTCCAGGAATCTAAATAAGTCAACTAAAATAGAAAAACAGGGAGGGAGTTCTAAACTAGAAAGTCAAGGGAGTTTAATTGTTTTTATCTGCCAACAAAAAAGTTACAACTAATCCACAGTGATTTGACAAAACCTGACCTTTGGAAATGAAAGACAACATTGCCATGCAGTTGGTTTTGTAGACATAAAGAAAAAAATTGCAGTCCTAAAAATTTCTCAACCCCTAGGTCTATTGCTGAGTTTCCTGTTCATTAATCTAAGAAACCCACTAAAAATTTAAATATTTCACAAGCTTGGGATAGTTTATTTTAAAAAATCTCTTCCCTTCTATTTCCATAACCTCAGCCAACACCATCTCACTTGTATTATTGAAATAGGTCTCTCTGACAATAGTCCTGCCTTCCTCCAATTCATTCCCCCCATACCAGAAAGAGAGATCTCTTGAAAAAAAGTCTGATCAAGCCACCATATAATACATCAAAACTTCCTGTTTTCCAGGAAAAAGTCCCATCTTTTTAATATCATATCTATGATTCTCATATTTTCTAGCCCCCTTTAAACAATCATTGCTCTCTCATGAGGCAATCCTCTTCCCATCCACTCCCATTCCTCTTTCTCAATCTCAATCTCTCTCTCTTTCTCCCTCCTCGCCCTCCTTTCTCTCTCTCTCTCCATTCTAGCAAGACTATATCACTTTAAGTTTCTAAGACTTTCTTGCCCTCAGTCTCTGAAAATGCTTTTCCTTCCTTCTGGAATACTCTTTCTTTCTATGTTCATCTCTCCACCCCTTATCTCAGTCTCAAGTCTTTTCTCAGCCTCCACTTAATTCACAAGACTGGATCATAAACTGCTTATCTTATGAGGTTAAAATTTCTCTTCTATTAGCTTGTTATACATTCTTTTATTATTATTTTTAGTGGTTATTTCAGAGATTATAATATGCATTCTTGACTTAATATAGTCCACTATAATTTGATATTTTTATTACTTCCCATACAATGCATGAACCTTAAAGCAGTTAACTCCATTCATTCCTCTCTGTTTTTTGTGGTATAATGTACCATATAGTCTATATACATTTTAAGTATGTGTGTTTATATGTGTGTGTATATATATTTAACTATTATATATATTTCTATATATGTTATACAGACAAGATACACTCTATATTTATAATTTAATATACAATGTTTATATATAAACATATTTTAACCTCATAAGACATTATTATTTTATACAATCAACACCCATTTACCTTTAGCCACATATTAACACTTTCTTTTGGTTTTTAATCCTTTCTGCATTTCTGTACCTCCACAATCTTTTTTTTTAAATTTAACTAATTTTCATTTAAAAGTTAAAAATATATTATGGTAAAAATGCAAACAGATAGAATGGTATAAAATAAAATTTTAAGCTCATTCTTCTCATCACTGCTAAACTTGTCTATGCATACACAAACATTTTTTTTTGAATGCACATGAGAGAATACTTTACATGCAGATTTGCAACTTGCTTTTCCACCCAAAGGAATATCTAGGACATTTCATGAGCTACCACCTCCAATTTTAAATGGCTACATTATAATCAAAATACAGTAACTTAACCCATTGGTAGGATCTGATTACCTATGTTCTGTCTCTCTCTCTTTCTTGTTTAAACAGCCAATATCTTTTTATTTCCTCCACAATCTTTCTGACTAAAAAAATTCCCTTTAGTATAGCTGTGCTCAGTTTTTATTTGGCTGAAAATGTCTTTATTTTATCTTCACTTTTTAAGGTACTTTTTTTTTAAAGATTATATTTATTCATTTGACAGACAGAGATCACAAGTAGGCAGAGAGGCAGGCAGAGAGAGGGGGGGAAGCAGGCTTCCCACTGAGCAGAAAGCCTGATGTGGGGCTCGATCCCAGGACCCTGGGACCATGACCTGAGCCAAAGGCATAGGCTTTAACCCACTGAGCCACCCAGGCACCCCTAAGGTACTTTTTGTTGTATATACAGTTCTACACCAGCCCTTATATTCTTTCATCACTCTACAAATGCTATGCCATTGCTTTCCGAGTTTCATCATATCTTAGATCATTTGTTAGTTTTATTTTTGGTCCTTTGGAGGTAATGTATCCTTCTGGCAAGAGGTTTTCTTTGGTTTTTAGTGGTTTTGCTATGATTACTTGGGTATGTGTTTATTTGTTTGTTTTTTGTATTTATCCTGCTTGACATTAGCAGACTTCCTTGAATTTCTGGCCTGATGTCTTTCATTGGTTTTGGAAAACTCTGCCAATATCTCTTATTTTTTTTTTTTTTTAAGATTTTATTTATTTATTTGACAGAGGGAGATCACAAGTAGGCAGAGAGGCAGGCAGAGAGAGAGGAGGAAGCAGGCTCCCTGCTGAGCAGAGAGCCTGATGCGATGCGGGGCTTGATCTCAGGACCCTGAGATCATGATCTGAGCTGAAGGCAGAGGCTTTAACCCATGAGCCACCCAGGCGCCCCCCAATATCTCTTAAATATTTCTTCTGCTCACTCTCTTTCCTTTCCTTCTGGACTCTAATTACATGTATGTTAGACCTTTTACCAGAGCCCATGTCTTTTATGCTTATTTCCATATTTTCCATCCCTTTTCTAAAATATTGAATATAATGAATGGACTCTAGCTTTCCAGTGAAATTCTTCATTTGCCATTTCTTTTTTCGTAAAAATATTAATTACAGTTTTTAAAATTTCACATGGGACCAAATAAACATCAGCATTATTTTTACGGCTGTTCTATCTTGTTTTTCTTTCTTAGTTTTTAGTGATTTTGACCTGTCTCTGGCATGTCTGGTGATTTTAAAAACTGAAGCCCAAACATTAAATGTGAAAAAAATTAAAGAGGTTCTAGAGGATGATATATTTTTCAAGAAAGGATTTAATTTCCATTGGCAGTTCATTAAAGTAAAGATTGCCTGACCTAATCAGAGATTGAGATAATTTGATGCTCAATTTCAGTCTGTGTGAAGGCTGGTATATTTCCAGTTTGTCCTTATTCCTAGAGCACTCAAGGGTTTAAACTGAGAGCTTGAGATATTTACCAGGTATCCACTCATGCAGGCCCTAAAATTCAAAACTGCTAAAAATTCTGTTTATTTTCTTAACCTCCTAGCTACTCTGCTATGGTTGGCTTTTTGGTCTCTTGTACTGTTATACCTGTCCCATTCTCCTGGCTTAGGAATTAGTAAATGCCTTGAGGGAAAATACGGTGAAGAATTCTAGTGCTACTTCTCTGTGGTTCACTTCTCAGAGATGTTGGTGCCTTGAATCCTGGCTCTCTTAGTTGTTCTCTTCAGACACCAGCTTTTTATTTTTTCTTCTTTAAAATAAGGAAAAAAATTTATATAGCTTTTACAGTTGTTCTTGGTGGGAGGGTTGGTCCAAATAAACCATTGTATCACAGTAGAAGCAGAACTTTTCAGACCTTATGTGCTCTTATAATACTATGTCCTTCTGATATCATATGCCTAGGTTCTACTGCAATTGTCTAATACACTTGATCTTAGCCAAAAGGCCGAGAAGCGATTCTGCAATTGTCTAATAAAAGGTATGTATCCTTTATTGGACTACATAGTTTGAAAGAACAGGAAACTTGTATATACAAGAAATCCTTACTGAATAGCACATGCCATTCATTCATTTCTTAGTTTAACAAATATTTTTTAGTCTATCATATATCACAAGTTCTATATGTGCTAGAGATTTAATGTTAAACAAGAACAGACATGGTCCCTGACACAAAGATGTTCTGTTGTATTTTACCAATGAAGACAGCCTAAAATAAGTAAGCCAACAAATAAAATAATTATAAAGCATGGTACATGCTATGAAGGAAATAAGCAGGTGCTGGGATAGAGAATAGTGGGTGGGGTGGAGAATAAGGAAAGGCCATTTTAAAAGAGGTGGTGAGAATGAGAAGGATTCAGCCATATGAAGTGTGAGGAGATGAGAATTCCAGGCAGAGGAACATACATACCAAAGCTTCTAAAGCAGTAAAGAATGTGTCTAGAAGTGAAAAGACAATGAAAGGTAGTGAATGAGCAGAAAGAGGCATAAGATGAGGTTGGAGAGACAGGCAGAGGCCATACTTGCAGGGCCTTAAAGGTTATGACACAGAGTTTGGAAAGCAGATATGCTCATTACATATTTGCAAAATGAATGGAAGTATTTTATATTTCTTGGGAAAAAAAAAACCTCTCATTCTTTTTGAACATGAATATTCATGTTTCTTATGACAGATAGAAAGCCTGTACCAGACATAGCCATAAAGGCTGAGAATCACCACTGTTCTTAAGTTTCTGTTTACCTATAGAAGCAGCAAGGATCTCTGTCTGATATCTTGAAAGCTAGAGTCAGAAAGGAAGAAGAAAAATGAATGGATGAAGAAACAAGGCCTTTTCCTCAACGCAGGTAAGAACAAATAACATTAGACAAATTGTGAAAGACTTTAAAATGGGCAACAAAGATTACTGGATGTCCAGTGTAGAACAACCTTCTGGTTTGTGTGTTTTATCATCTTTGAGCTATTTTATAAAAATTAAGGTGTAGAAATGGAATATTATTCAGTGATAAAAAAGAATGAAACTTTGTTATTTGCAATGACATGGATGGAACTAGAGAGTTTCATGCTAAGCAAAATAAGGCAGTCAGAGAAAGCAAAATACCATATGATTTCATTCATATTGGAATTAAAGAAACAAAACAAACAAGCAAAGGGAAAAAATGAGAGAGAGAGAGAGAGAGAGAGAGAGAAACCAAGAAAAAGACTCTTAACTATAGAGCAAATCGATGGTTACCAGAGGGGAGGTGGGTGGGATGATGGGTGAAATAGGGGATGGAGATTGAGGAGTGTGCTTGTGGTGATGAGCACTGGGTGTTGTATGGAAGTGTTGAACCACTATAGTGTACACTTGAAACTAAGATAACACTATATGTTAACTAACTGGAATTAAACTAAAAACTTAAAAAAATTTAAGCTGGGAAAACTGATGGCAAACAAAATTATTATTCAAAGAAATGCAAATTAATTCTGTGGAGATATAATTGATTATCTGTATGTGTGTGTGTTCTTTGAATTCTCCTTTGAACCAGTAGTAACTTCTTACCGGTTCCTTCATTAGCTAATGAGTTAAATAAAATCTTGACCTGTGTTTATTTTATAAGTATATGAAATTCATTATTTTATCTATAAAACATGACACTTTAATAATTCTGGAGGCTCCACTGAGATGCCCCATGGATTTACCTGATGGAGCCAGGTAAACTTAATTGTTAGAAGAGTGCACTTCATGGGTAGCTTCCACCTGGCCACACTTTACTTAGGTTCGTGGAGTGAAGGCCAAGCAGCAATAAAACTTGAACTCTGCTAAATTTTGGTTTCTGTAATTTTGTTCCCTTTATCGATTTTTATTCTATTTTTGTTTCCATGCATGGCCAATAAGGTATTTCCCCTTGTGGCAGCCATGACTGGGAATTTGGTTTTATAGTCTAATGATTCCTACAAGTGGATGATTGAAATCTCAGGTAAGAGAGGACAGAGAATCTGTCTTATCAGTCTTTCTTGTTTATTTGTCTTACTGTCATTTTGAGCCTAAACCAATTAAGAACTTTATGACCTCTAGGAAGGGAAACAGCTCTTTATTTGTGGACCAGTAAGTTTTATTGTTTCTGTATTTATTTGTGACCTGTAGCTGAAGTTGTTGAGATGAAGCTGTATGTTTTTTATGCATCTGTGTCTATGATCCAGAAAGACATTTATTTCATTTTGTGAGTGTGTAATGTTTTCCTACTTCTGGAAAATATTCATAAATCATATGCTTATGAGACCATCACGCAGAGTGGGCCTTCCTCAGGGTATGCTTTGAATTCAGGATGCTTCCCTCCTACCATACTCCTTCTACTCCACCCCAGTTCATCTGAGTCTGAATGTGGTGGTGGTGTTGGGAAGGGCCATCCAAGAGCCCCTAATCTCCAACTCTCCAATTTCAGCAGAATCTGGAGGGAAGCACCCCCATTTTAGGGCCACAGTAAAGTTTGCTTTGCCAGGGGGAAGAAGAAAACTGTATCGAAATAATTATATTGTCTGTTAAATTAAAGGTGCTCTGTTCTAACAGAGAAATAAAAAAGTTCTTAAATAAATAGAATCTTTCTAAAATTATCAGATAATAAGGAAATTTAACTATATTTTAAATGAGCTACATTAAAAGGTATTCTTATAATTTTAAGCATCAAAGATCACAAAGTTAAGATAAATCTTTGACAAATAACTTTAGTCATTGTGAAAACCCAGCCATGTTCTTTTTCTTATTTATCAGTGTTAAGTATAATTAACCAAATACTTTTTATTTTGATTGGGTTTGTTTTTCTTAAATTTATATAGGTTTATTCATCAAATAAGCTAATGCTTTTCTTACATAATATTTTAAGAATGTGAAAAATGTAAAATTGGGTATAATATAATTGAATCATTATTCTGACAAACTTTAAATTTCAATAGTAATTATGTTTGTAGTATGTCAGCTTGAAAATAATATTCAGGATCTTTAAGTAACAAAATCTTATTGAACTGATATTAAATTAATTAACAAATAATTATCAGATACCTAGATGACTTCTAAGTAAGAATACTGGATCATTGATAGCTAAGCATAATTTTAAGTTAATATACAGATCTTTCTTCACTTATGATGAGGTTACCACCTGACCCATTGTGAGTTGAAAATATCGTTAAGTTGAAAACTTATTTAATAAACCTAACCCACCTAATGTCATAGTTAGCCTAGCCTACCTTAATCATGTTCAGAACACATATTATAGAACACTTCTGCAAAGCCTATTTTATAATAAAGTGCTGAATATGTGATGTAATTTGTTGAATACTGTACTGAAAGTGAAAAAATAGAATTGCTGTATGGTACAGAATGGTTGTAAGTTTATCAGTTGTTTACCCTTATGATTGTGGTTGACTGGGAGCTGCAGCTAGCTGTGGCTGCCCAAAATCACAAGAGATTAATGCCCTGAATATTGCTAGCCTGGGAAAAGATCAAAATTAAAAATTTGAAGTATGGTTTCTACTAATGGGTGTAACTTTTACACCATTGTAAAGTTGAAAATTTGTTAAGTTGAACCACTGTAAGTTGGGGACAATTCATACTTTTATTTTAAAGCTAATGTACTTTGCTTCTTATTTTTATATGCTAGAGAGAGGCTTATATCTTTAGGTCATGTTAATTAATATGTTTGTTTGTCTTTACTACAATAAGAAAGTACAAAGGGATGCATGTGGCTATAGTAAATTATATTCTGTGTGATTATGAATTTAGCTAATCTGCTCAAATGTGATTTCTCAATTATTTAGTTTTCACTGTGAAATAAAAATTAGTTATTTTTTTAAACATAATGAAATATAGGTGTTACATTTTTCTAGGAACAATAATGACAGAGACAGTTTTTTAAGGAAAAAGAGTATATATATTTTTAAAGTCCAGTCCTGATATTTGTTCTCAGGACACTCTACATGCTCTTAAATTAAAATTTATATGGATCCCCAGAGATTTTGTTCTTGTGGGTTATATCTAATAGATATTTACTGTATTAGAAACTGAAGCTAAAAATTTTTAAAAATTTGTTGTTTCATTTGGAAATAGCAATGACAAGATCATTTCATGTAAATATAAGTAACTTTTTTATGCATTGTTTTTATAATTTTGAAAATTTCTCTAATGTTAGGCTTAAGAGAAGTCAGTTGGATCTTTTTATTGTTTCTGCATTGGGTCTGATGTGACAGAATACAATATATAGCCACTGGAAAAACTCATGGCACATTCATGAGAGAAGGAGAATAAAAAAGTCAAATAAAGCTTAGTTTTATTATGAAAATCATTTTGACCTTGCAGATCCACTTAAAGTGTCTTAGGGACCCTCATGGGTCTGGGGCCCACTCTTTGTTCTGAAGTAAAGTGGTGGTTTGTTTTAAAATATAAAATAACATAATAAAAGATAAAACTTTGGAAGAGATTTTTATTTGCCTTGGTTTATAGTACCTGTGCCTAAAATGAAGCTGAGAACTATATTAAAATTTTAGTAAGTTCACTCAGGTTTGATGAGCTTATTTCTTTAGTTTACTGATTAATGCTTTGCCCATGAGACTCAAGATTATTTTTTGTATAATCTCCCTTTTGGGCTTTATGTTTATTTTGCCTTTATTTAAAGAAAAAATAAAGAACAAAGTTTCCTCGTTGACAAATGAGCTAAGATTATTTATAATTACGTTACTTTCTGTGCTTATCCCCAAATATTTTATTCTTGCTTTGAAAATCAGGTGACCAGTACTGTTTCTCAGGTACCCATGATTCTCTTATTCAAGCACCCAATTCTTTTTTGACAACTCTTTTGATTTTGTCTTCTAAAGATCAGGCCTAAATTTAGTAAAAAGTAAAAATTTCAGACTATCTTTCACACCTAAAACTATCTTTGAAATTTCCTAGAAGGTCTCTAGAAAATCACAAAGATTTTTTCTTTCATCTTATAAAAAGAGATGTTAGAAATAATTAAGTTTGTTTGATATATTACCATTGTAAGAGTGTCATGTGAGGGCAGTTGTCATATCTGGGAAGAGAAGCTTGGTGTGGCCTGGGTTAGATCCATATATGTAAAATGTTAATATAAATATCAGAAATTTTATGCTTTATGGGACATGCCTGGAGATTTGACAATGCCTTTGCTGTCCATAATATGTCTGCATCCTCAGGGGAAACACATCAAAACTTTTATGACATAGTTACATACTATATCTGAATAGAGAATTCTACTTCTATTCTGATATTACTGGTTACAGTGATAAATTAAGTACAGCTATTAAGGATCTGTCATCTTTGGAAATTTCTGTTTTACTCTAATGCTTGCCTGAAGGTTCCACTAAAAGCTACAGTAAATAGTTTGTGCCTGCAACAAAGATTCAGAGCACTAGGGAAAAGGATTATCATAGGTACTTTGCACTATTGACACTTCAAAGAACAGTCTTTTGGGTATAGGCACCTGAAATGATAGTGCTTAGATAACTTTTATGTAGTGCCAGCAGACTGTCAGGAATCCCAGGGCTCTTTAGAATAGAAGCAGATGGCTTCATGAAAGCAGACCTCTAACCCAAGATCTAGCAGAACAAGAATGACTTAGAGCCAAATGAAATAATAAGAGAAATTTTATTGTATTTATTTGTTTGGGATATTGTTGGTTAATTTAATATTCTATTGCTTTATGGCTCTAGATTTGCAAAACAAACTCATGGAGGCCTATATGGTTAATTAATAAATTTGCTATGAAATAATAAGGGCAAGCCTCTAAGATAAGCCTTTTTTTGGGATCAATAATGATCTTTGTGATTATTTTGACCATATGAGGTAGGAGAGGGACATTATCAGGAAAAATTGAGAGACTTTCAAATAGGTTAAAAAAAAAAAAATTACTGGGGGTCCAATCTAGCGTGTCCTTCTTGGCAATCTCCACCTTTCATTGTCTTTGAGCTATTTTACAATTGTGTGGGTTGTGGAAAATTCATAGTCATGCATATAATTCTTCAGTTTTCAGAGCAAAAAGCAGGTACTGTTTACTTGAAACTGTCAGTGTTTTATAAAAAATAAGCACTTTGGGGCAGAGGTGGAGGTAGGAAAAGATTTTGAGGGAAGCAACTGTGGAAGGGCCATTTCTTCTTGGCTGAGAAGAGGACTGAGGTCTGTGGGTCCCATAAGCAGCCGGTGTCCCTTCCCCCTGCCCCAAGGCTCCCAGCTTCCCCATGACCCCAGTGTTGTTAGCAAGGCCTAAAGGAGCAAATACCTGAGATCATAGCACTACAGGGATATTCTAGATGTATTCAGTGCAGACTGGTGACCATCTGTGTCTCCCTGATCCACTGTTAGTCTGTTAAGCCCCTATCCGTTTCTTGGCAGAATCCTTGGAGCAGGTGAGCTCCATAATGGCTTAATAAAATTTCCTGCCAGTTCTGTAGCATAGGTGCTCATAGTAGGATTTAAGTTGAATCAAGTAAATGATATTCTTGCATACCTGAATTTCTGCATGTAAGATTCATGTTTGCTACATAATGCTTTTGGATCTTTCCTTGACCTTCCTATCTTTTCAGTGACTGGTTTTCAGGCTCAGCCCTTGGGCTGGAACAGATGTTCTGTCTCTTAGGCTTTTCTTTCAGCTATTGAAGTACAACTGAATTCTTTTGGCAACTAGAATTTGCAGGTTGGCAGGAGTTTGCTGCATTTATGTTTTACCTCTTTCCTCCTGGTTCCTCTTTCATCATATTCCCACTCAAGGAGGCAAGAACGACAATTATTAGCTCCCATGGATTACTATGGGATGTCTAGTTCCTAAAATCTCCTGCTTAGTATTAAAGGTTTAGTGTAAGTATCTTAATACACAGATAATAAAATAAATAAAACCAATATGCATTACTATATTGCCTCTATTTATTTGTGAGCAAATCCCTAGGACAACTACTGACATCTTTGTTAGCACTAATAAAGAAGGTTAAGGCTGAGAAGTGTTCTATTCTTACCATACTTGAGCCACAATTGCCAAGGCTATGTATGTTAGAAGCTTGTTGCCTTTTCAGAAGTATTGGAAAAGACAAACTTCAGGTTTGCCAAATAGAATGTATTGTCCCATAATTAAGCTCATTAGCAACCAAGATAAATTATACATTAAATACTCCCTGGAAACAACAGATTTAAAGTTCCAGTACTCTTAACTTCAGGGTTTGCTCTTGTGTTATTCAGAACACCACAGGCAGTTTGATGGTAATGAAAACAGACAGGTTGAAAATTATTTCTTATAGCTCTACTATAATGCAGACCTCAGCTCTGGCCTTTGTGATCTCAGAAGAGGTGTGCAGCAATTTGCTCCACCTGGGATTAAGGACTTCTAGGAGATTTTGAGGAAAGACTAATCCAGCAATCTGGCTGCTATAAGGTGAATACTGCCCACACTTCAGTACCTTCACTCCTGGATGTAATCTGAGATGGTAGTCTTGGATTGAGATTCTCTATTTTTCTTCTATGGTTTTTGGCCACTGAAGGGCTATTTTTACACACTCTAAAACTAGTTGTGAATGAAAGGTAGGTATTCTCTGTTCACACCACTAACTTCTGCCACACAGTCAGGTTATAAATTTAGGCAGTTTTATAGCTAGATAGGGCAGAGACCAAGAACAATCATACATATAAGATCTAGCTAAAAATGGTGTTCTTGGAAAAATCTGAATTTTAGTAATAACTGCTATTATGAAATATTTTTATAGTTTTTCATTTAAGTCATTAATATGAAAAAAAGAAAAAAATGGAAAGGGATTATAGGCTAGCAAAATATTTTGTGTTCTGAAATATTTTTGAGCCAAAACATCAGGTTGGTTATTGTAGTAAAGTATATTTTGCTTTTATAATATTATTCAATGGACCCAATAACCATCATGAACCAACACATTTCATTAAGATATATAAACTTAAAGATACTGAGACATTGAAATTGTGATTTTTAAAGGACTAAGCATATATTTTATGTAAACATACTTAATCTTATAAAATCCTATATATACTTATATATGTTTGTATTTTATTTTCATCATTATTATGATTATGATCATTATTATTTGTCAAAGGGGCAATGGAATGCCTATTCCTGTCTTTCCTCCCTGTGAGGAGCTAAGGGTTCTTTTTCAGATGTGGAATGTATGGCAGGGGAGAACAGGATTTTGGGTAAATATCACTTATAAAGGAAGTCCTAATGTTATAGTAAAGGTGAGTAAGCAAAGAAACAAATCTTCAAAGGAACATGAAAATCATTTTGAAAGTTATAGGATTCTCCAAGCTGTTTCTGAGGTAAGCCTTCTGATCTACTTACACTGCATCCCTTTTAGAATGCCCAGAAATTTCTGAAGCCCTATGGATTTTTCAGATTTGTTCAGGTCTGGTTACAGATAACAGATATCCACCAGACTACAGTTAATCAAGGTCATTACCTTAGATAAATTTTCATGAACCCCATATTTTCATACCTTTTCCCCCATGGATACACCCCCTGATGTGATGATGACATCAGCACGACTGATACCCTCATTCAAGGCATTGAGTAAGTCATCTGGGCTGGAAAAAAATAAAGACAAATAAGTTAACCACAAGAAAAGATTTTTAGATATTTAGATATTTAAATGCCAACTTAAAACTAAACCACTTTATTCAATGAGTAGGCATTAATATGAGTATAGCACTATATTCTGTACGAAGTGGGAAACAAAAAGGTCTCTGCCCAATGGAAACATAACTCTTATGGCAGAGAAAGAAACTTATAAGTGTGGAAGTAGTGGCTACTGGTACTTTCATAGGGCTTTTTGCTCTAACAAGGCAGCATAATGGGGGGAGATATTGAGGTGCTGGTAGGCTGTCTAACCATCCCAGTTTATCTAGGATAATCCAAGATTTAGTACTGAAAGTCACATGTCCTAGGAAATCCCAGGCAGACCAGGATGGTTGGTGACCCTAGGTGTTGGGGGAGGTCACACAAGACTCCTTTATAAAGGGAATATGACTTAAGCTAGTTAAGCCTTCAGACTTTCACAGGTGGAAGGAATGAGAAAGGGCCTTGTAAAGAGGATCAGCCTGTCATGCAGCCTCAGTGGAGATTAATATGGGGAAAAAGAACTGTCTAAAGTGAAGGACTTAGAATGACTGGGATAGGACATGATTTTGGAAGGCCCTCAAGCTCAAGAATTGGGACTTCATCTAGCCAGACAAGGATGGTGGTGGGAGTTCCCTAGAAATATGAAGAGGCAATAGGTGTTTACTAGGAAAAAACAAGGAAAGCAGAATCTGTATGAAATATTCTGAGAAGGTAAAAGGACAAGATGAATATTAGGGATTGAAACTAGGCAGATTCCTGAGAGTCAACTGAAAAGACCAGTTTACAGGCCCTTTGATTGCAGAGGTCAAAGGCCTGGGAAGAATAGATGAAGCAAAATCAAGCAAAATCAAGCAAAATCAAGCAAAATCATAATCAAATCATGTTAGAAGGGTTACGAAGGCATAAGTTGAGATTGATAAATTGAGGGGAAAAAACCAAACTGCTAGGAATAGGGCTTAGAGGGGGATAGGAAGGTAAGGGTTAGCTAAAAAGGACTATCTAGTTACTATTTGAATTCCATACAAAGGTACTGTTAATACGCACTTGAATTCCCCTTCCAATGATGGAGTACAGAAAGGGAGTCTTTTGAGGAGTATCTGTCTGGACTATACCTTTGTTTTCTGAGAACTTTTTACCATGGGGAAGGGGGGTAGATCTCTTTCTCCCCCATGAACATCTAACACGCACATCTTAAAAGGGAACAATCCTAGTTTTTGTTTTTCCAGTTCTCTCTCTCTCTTTTTTTTAAAATATTTTATTTATTTATTTGACAGAGATCACAAGTAGACAGGAGGCAGGTGGAGAGAGAGGAGGAAGCAGGCTCCCTGCAGAGCAGAGAGCCCAATGCGGGGCTCGATCCCAGAACCCTGGGATCATGACCTGAGCTGAAGGCAGAGGCTTTAACCCACTGAGCCACCCAGGCACCCCTGTTTTTCCAGTTCTTGAGTTTAGTTCCTCTTGAGGACTATTTTGCTCTTGGGTTCCATTAGTAAACATACATCTTCCCATAAACCCTCCTTTTGCTAAAGTTAGCCTCAGTGTTTTTTTGTTAACTTGAAACGAAATGATGTCTCAATGAAATAGCATACATTCCCCAAGATCACCCTTGGTAGTGAAGTTTTTCCACATCCCTTTACCTTAATGCACTATTTCATGGGGGAGGGAGGGAGAAAGGAGGAGGAAAAGTGCTTGAAGGAGGAGAAGATGATTAGTAACTAGGACATTATTTCCCTTTTTATCTAGGGTTGATAGAGGTAAGGAGAGGAACCTGAGATTCACCTGACAGGCGACCTTCAACTTGCTAAGGCTCTTGAAGAGATAAGCTAGTTGGGAGTGGCATAGCACAGAGATCAAGAGTATAAACTCTTAAGTCAGACTGCCTGAGTTTAAATCCTGATGCTACTATTTGCTAGATGTAGAATCTTGGACAAATTGCTTAACTTCTCTTTGCCTCAGCTTTCCATCTATCAAGTAGAGATAATACAGGGTTGCTATGAGGAGTAAGTGACACAATACACATAAGACAGTTTATGGAATACTACACAGTACAAACTAAGTTTTAAAGAAAGGTTAGATGTTATTATTGCTGTACTACTGACAGAAGCTTATCATATAAACATAGCTAACCTAACATACCATATAAACATATCATATAAACATACCTAAACATACCATATGTTTATAAACATATAAACATGTTAGGTATGTTTATATTTATACGATATAAAGTTTATATCAACTTTAGCATACTTGATAGTTTTTATTTAGGAAAATATTCATTACTAAGACAGAAGAAAATCACAGATGGGGCCTTAGATACATTTAGAACTGTATGTGAAAACAAATGGCTCAAAAGCAGTAGCAAGCTAGGCCTGGTCCCAGCCTAAATAGTTTCATTTACTGGTTGATTCTCTTACTGGATCTGGATAAAATTCTCCTAAGTACTGGCCTATCTACAAGTATACTGGGGTTTGTTTGGCTCTGAGGAGCAAGCTCCCAAGAAAAACCAAACGCAGAAGTTTGGAAAATAGCTCACATGGGCTTCAAACTACAAACATAAGGACTCTAAAATCATCTAGTTAATTGCTTATGCAGCCAAAAATGTACTCAGGTATTTGGTAAAGATAGGATCTATGTGTAAAACTTAAAAAAACAAAACAAAACAAAAAACCTTAAAAAAATCCCTTTCAAAGTTAAACTGGTTGGGCAAACATCTTAGAAGAATTATACTCAATAATATTTAAAGTAGTTTTGAATTAAGTATTTTGTACAGAATTTTCATCAGTCTTTTTCAATTTACATTAGTGAAAAAGACAGCAACTTATTCTGTTGTATTAAAATACTACTATAAGATATGCACATGCTGGGTTCCTGTTCACTGCATGTCCAGAGCTTCGGGCCCCTTGTCTTGCTGGATATTATCATCAGGCTGAGGCAAATGTTTGGTCAATGGAGTAAATGGAAAAACACAAACATAGGATAATGTGGAAACTGGTTCAGGTGAATGGACAATAAATACTATTAACAAAATATAATTTTGTGTTAGTACAAAGAGACATCAGCTAATTTCACCAGTTTTATAATATGTAATTTATAACATGTCAATCTTAGAGGATTATGCTAATGTCCCTGGAAACAAAGCAGCAGTGACATCTACATCTTTGCAGTATTAATTTTTGTAGGTGGATAAAGGTCCTGGGATCTGCTAGTTGATGATACAAATAAACAAATATTTCAGTGATTTTTTTTTTCTCACTTGTTTTTACATTACCTGGGGAAGATGTTTTTTCCTGTTTTATAAAACTGAAGCGTCATCAGCTTTCTGTATAACTTTTCTAACTTACAGAAATAAACTAAAAGGGATTTCATGCCTTTTAGTATTCAAAGAACATTCTCAATGTTACTTTCTACTCTGTGTATTCACAAAACACTGATTTTCAAAGTTGGAAAGCTCATGGGGGGGTCACTCTGTTCAGTATCACAGCTGAGTGCATTCTTTGGGTCTTACTCTTCTCTATCCCCCTCTGCCCCTCTCTTTGACTCTACTTTTCTGTCACATATTTCTGATGTCTGGAATCTAGTAAGAGATAATGGGTTAGTAGAGGGTCAGGTACAAATGCTGGCCAACAGTCAGAGGATCTGTAACTTCATTTATGTTGCATTATGTTGTTTAAATAGAGTAATAACTCTATTTATTCCTTCTTTAATAAGTCTGTGAGGTAGATCGAACAGGTAATGTCACGCTCATTTTACAGAGAAAGAAAGTAATATTCAGAGCAAAGCACTGCTTTATTTTTTAAGTAGGCTCCACGCCCAGCGACCTGAGATCAAGACCTGAGCTGAAATCAAGAGTTGGATGTCTAACAGGCTGAGCCACCCAGGTGTTCCGAAGGTAGTGTTCTAAAGGTGAGGTAGAGTAATAAGTGGCAGAGCTAGAACTAGAGCCTCTGGATCCGTATTATGTGTTTATTCCATCCCACTGACTAATCAGAGTGAGTGTCTAGTTTTTTCAGGAATATGACATATCATATGATGAAAGTTCTCATGAGAAAGGGCCCTTGTGCAAAAGCATCAAATGGTAAGGCAAAAAGTGATAATCTATCTGTGTTGACTAGGAGAGTGCATGTGTGGACAAGTTAGTATAATTCTGGGGAATGAAACAAATGTGACTCTGAATCCTATAATCAGATGGAAACTGAATAAGATTTTGATTAAACATAACTTTTAGGGGTTGTTTACAAGTCATAACTTTGCTCTCTTTTTATGATTCATATTATATTTTAAATGATAAAAATATTTCCAATATAACATAATATATAACAGCCATGTATCTATCTTTCAGATTTGACATAAGCTAGTATTTTCCCATATTTACTTCATAGTCCCTCTCCCCTCATTTTTTTAAGAAATAAAAAAAAAGTTTGTTTTCTAAAACTAAGAAATTACTCTGAATAATGATAAAAGGAATAGGTAACAAGGATTATAATTGTGGGTATTATAATAGAATAAGAACTATTCAGGATTTTCTGTTTTGTTAAATAGATCATGGTATATTAATTTTCTCAAAGAAGGGAGAGTAAAACTAAAACATAATCTGATCTTTTATTATATAATATGACATTATATATCTTACACACCTCTTAAATGACATTACTTTGTATATATTAGATCATTTGATATATAAGAAATAAAAGTAATGACAATAATATGCACATTTTGAACGAACAATACACTTTCACAGGTATATGTTAATTTCACAACTCTGTGTGGTAGGTAGGGCAGAAGAAGGCACTGAGGTTCACAGTGGCAGTGAAAGGTTCAAGGTTACCCTTTGTTCACTCTGCTATTCTTTTAAACTATAGAAATAGTCACATAATGAAAGATAATTTGTTATATATAGTATGCCTCCAGATATAAGCTATTTATCATTTTTATCTAAATATATAAATCCTATTTGTGGATGCTATATAGAGATGATAAAAACCTGACAATCTGTACTTTTAAAATTTGAACTATCTTCTCATCGTTGCCACTGGAGGGGATGCTGGATTAAGTTGATTAACTTTCCTTGGTATATACCAATATCTTCCCTTTTCTCAAAGAGTAGCATGTCTTAAAGGGATATTATATTATCAATTAATTCTTTCTTCATTAATAACTGCAATTTTAATTAGATTTGAACAGCGATTAACCATTTCTTTAAAGATATATTGAATACTAGCATTAGTCTTGGTTTACTGGCATTTTCTATCCATTTTCACTTGAATTATTAAGTACCAACCCATTGTTCTCTTAGAGTACCAATATTATATAAAAGCATTCTACAAGGGAGTTGATTTAGTACAAAATGCTAAAACTTTAAGTACTTAGTGAGAAAATAAAACTGTTAATTGAAGCCCTGAGTGTCACAAAGTCTAGAACCCAGTTTTGTCTCCTGCTGAGATGATTCTGAAAAGCAAATATTCTTTTGGAGTCTCATTATCCTTATTTATAAAATAACATTTGGACCACATTCTTTCCATCTCTAACATTCACTGATTTGAACCACCTGAAGCTGAGTGGAATCCAATTTAAGCACAAAGGTATCATTCTTTCTTTCCTTTCTCTTTCTTTTCTTTCTTTTTTTGTATTTCAGAAGAACACTGGCAGCTTGCTGTTGGTGCCTTGCAATTCATGAGTTGTGATTTCCATGCCTTTTACCACTTGTGATCCTTTTTACTATTACAACTATGTTCACATCAGGGCCATGATACCTTAGCAGCTTCCTGAGGGCTGAGAATAAATAGCACTCTCAGTAGGCAAAGGAAAATACCAGCAATACAAGAAGGCAGCAGCTGGAGGGTAGAAGAATAAGCACAATTTAGGACAGCTTCTACTGAAATAAAACTGCTGGGGAAATAAATAATATCAGCAAGAATAACAACAAACAATTAAAACAATAATGGAAATAGATTTATAATGTTAAAAGGGTGTTCTGGAATGAAAAACATGATTTTCAAGTTTAAAAATTTAGTAGATGAAGGTGAATATAGTGCCTAATGCAAAATAAATTAGTGGCCTGAAAGACCAAGTAGTAGAAATATCTGAAAGAAATGGTGGTGCCTGGGTGGCTCAGTCAATTAAGCATCTGACTCTTGATTTCAGCTCAGGTCATGATCTCAGGGTCATGAGATCAAGCCCCCAGTCGGCCTCTGCACTCCTCAGGGAGTCTGCTGGAGATTCTCTCTCTCCTTCTTCCTCTGCTGCCCCTACCCCCAAATATTTCAAAGAAATGTACAAACATGAAGTGATGGAAGTCAATGCAGGAAATAATAAGAAACTTGGGAGACAGGGCAAGAGACTGACATATTACCAATAAGAATTCCATGAAGAAAAAAAGGAACTGATGGAGGGGGAAAATAGAGGAAAATTTCACTTATTTGAAAAGGGCTTGGAAAGTAAAAAAAAAAATTACTGAGTTCAAGACAAGATTGCCCAAAAACATAAACCAAAGAATGTCTCGGTAAATTTTGTAATTTCAAAGATAAAAAGAAAATCTTACAAGCTGTCAGACAGAAAGATTGGGTTTGTTAACAAAGGAAAAAGAGTACTGGCTTTGGACGTCTTACCTACAATACCCAAACTATAAAATAATAGATTACCATAAAGATTCTCAGAGAAAAAAAGCCTTCAACTTCCGAATCCTATACCCAGTCAGACCCATTCAACTATCAGAAGAGAAGAATCCTATTTGTGAAAATGCAAAGATTCAGATAATAAGTCAACCAGTAATGTTCTAGAAAAACAACTCTAAATGAAAAAAATGGATCAGATCAGAAATCTTACGATAGGGGAAGATAAAGAAGAGAGGAAGCACCTTTTTTTTTTTTTTTTTAAGATTTTATGTACTTATTTGACACACAGAAAGATACATCACAAGTAGACATAGAGGCAGGCAGAGAGGGGGAAGCAGGCTCCCTGCTGAGGCCAGAGCAGAGTTGTCATTTAAGACAATGGCTCTGTCATTCAGAGCCATTCAAGAACAGAATGAGCTGCCTTATAATGCAAGTAAGATATTTCTCATTAAAAGCATCAAACAAAACCTGATTGCTAGCTGTGAGAAATTTCTCTAATACCTGCACTGGGTGAAAGACTAGACTGGCTAACCTTGGAAGTTCCTTTCAATTCTAAGATACTGTGATTCTATAGAAATAGCTGAAATTAATATTTCTTTTCACATACAGACTAAAGCATAGAGGAAACTGACTAGAGCACTGAAATATAGTGCTCATCTTGCAGATCATACTTTTCTTTCTCTTACTATCTGCACATTTGACTATTTGACTTGAGTTAAAAAAAAAAAAAAGCATTTCCCCCCCCAAAGTTATGACATTCACCTTCAGCTTGGGAGATGGCTACCAATAATAATAACTGTACTCTCCCTGGAATTCTAACTTAATTCTAACTTAACTGAACATCAAAGAAGCTTTGATCAAAGAAGCTTAAACTTAACAGAAAGTACATAAAAGGAAAAGGTAAAGCAAATCTCAAAATAAATCTCAGAGAATGCATGTAGCTTTCTCAATACTTGATGTACTTCAATTTCTGTGAAAGAATACTATGTCTACATTTTTTCAGATTTCAGAGGGCTTTGAGAGCCCACTTTCAGTCCAGACTTTTTGCTTTTTAAAATTTCTATCTGCCTTAAATTACTATAATCCTGACTCCGACATAATTTTTTTTCTTTATCATGACGTCTAATATAAAATATAAAATATAAAATTCAAAACCAAGACAGAGCCTTTATCCAACTTTAGATTTTAAGGATTTCAGACAGAGTATTCAGAATGTAAATGCAGTTTTATTTTAAAATATTTAATATAAACACACAGATGGACAACAGCTGCTAATTAGTTTCCTGTTTCATCTGTTACACCAACTGTGAGTTGTATCATTTGAAGATGACGGTGGGAAAGTAAGAAAAAATCTAGGATTTGGAGATTAAGGAATAATGCCAGCTGATCACAGCAAGATAACAATGACAACAAAACCCCCTCCCAAAAAACCCCAGTTCTGGACGTATACTAATCATATACTAATTTCTTCTGAGGTCCAGGATAAATTTCTCAACTACAAATATTTTCTGGGTATCTACTTCATGCATTGATTAAACTCCATACTACATGTAGCCCTCATTTAGTCTTTCCTTTTTTTTTTTTTTTAGGATTTTATTTATTTATTTGTCAGAGAGAGAGACCGAGCACAGGCAGACAGAGTGACAGGCAGAGGCTGAGGGAGAAGCAGGCTCCCTACCGAGCAAGGAGTCCGATGTGGGACTTGATCCCAGGATGCTGGGATCATGACCTGAGCCGAAGGCAGTTGCTTAACCAACTGAGCCACCCAGGCGTCCCTCATTTAGTCTTTCTTCAGTCCCACTGGGTGTTTATGCACTATAAAGTCATGTAAAGACAGAAGAGAACATGGTCTCTGCCTTTAAGTGCAGAAAACATGTAACAAAAATTTAGGAAAATGAATGAAATAAGCAATGAAATTAATATCATTGATTGAATTCAAATACATTAATTAAAATGAAAATACATGCAAGGTAAAATGATATAAATGTTGAGTGGGACAGAGTGATCAGAATTGGCATGGGATAATTAGGAAAGGCTTTCTGGAAGCTATTCTGGAAGAAAATGATTTCTAAAAGTACAGTAATACCTGGAGGTCATTTTTAGAAGAATCAGTAATATCAACTGTAGCAGCAACTCTTAAGGGTTAAGAAAGGCAACTGTAAAAGCCACCAAAAAAGTCTGTCCCTGAGAGTGGGAAGAATCTCTGGTTGTTAAATACATTTGGTAAGTAGAAAGAATATTTCTGGTTAGCCGATAGAAACTGAGAGACCTCACTTAATAAATAAATCTATCTAGAAATCTAGCAGAAGACAAATCTACTATGTTGACTCAAAAATCAAAACGTTACATTTTGAGCAAAAAAGTGTTTATTTCATAAGAGAAGAAATGCAGTTTATAAAGATGACAAGAATTAATTAAATTTGGATCTAAATTCTCCCTGGTAGTTAGAAATTCTACTTTTTAGAAGAGCAGGTAAATATTAAGATGTTAGGATATGTTTGTTCCACAAATTGGAAGACATAAAGCACTGGGCTTCGCCATTGTGAGGAACTGTGAAGTCTACCTTTTTTTTTTTTTTTTTAAAGATTTTATTTATTTATTGGACAGACAGAGATCACAAGTAGGCAGAGAGGCAGGCAGAGAGAGAGGAGAAAGCAGGCTCTCCACAGAGCAGAGAGCCCAATGCGGGGCTCGATCTGAGGATCCTGGGATCATGACCCGAGCCGAAGGCAGAGGCTTTAACCCACTGAGCCACCCAGGCGCCCCGAAGTCTACCTTGATAACTGTAAGGTCTACCTTGATAACACTTTCTAAATACGCCAGTTTTATAAGAACCTGGTTTGCTATCTCAGTGCTTGTTCCCTTTCTGTTTCATGCTTTAATGTGAAGAGGCAGCTTCACAAATTGGCAGCAACAGGAGCAGGCAATTCAAATCCAAAACACCCATATGTGACAGAGTCAAGCAAGCCCAGCATATGATTAGGTTATATATGCTTCTGATTATGCATATGATTAGGGCAGGCTTCTGTGATGGCAATTTTCCAGAAGGGGGAACTCTTTTCTTAATTATGAGAATTTCTTAGCCCTTCAGGTCTTGCAAGGCTAGAAGGTCTAAGTCAGTAGTTGGAAGCTACATTACCAAGCTATTTTAAAGCTTGTTGTTTAAAAACAACAACAACAACAACAAAACAGCTCAATAGTTAAAATCAGTTTTAGACATGCTAGAAATTCAATTAATGCTGAACTTTAAGAGATTTTCCCCAAGTGGATTCTGTGTATTTGGATCATGATTACTGCTTATTATATTTAAGAGGTAAATGTATAACATCATCTATTTAAGCCTGAGGGAGCAGCTCCCCAACTTTTTAAAGTTAGAGGCTTCATAAATCCATTTGGAATGCTACTCCCTTTGCCACTTTATATTTCTTTTTCTTCAGAAATATAAAATGAATTATCTCAGCCATAAAGCTTTATGTTGTGCCCTTTTTGGGGATGTGTCTCAGGTACTAATGCAATTCTGTTGTCAGTGCCATACTATCTGGTCTATTCCTATGGCTACGGTTTTTGGACTCACTGTGAAGGGACCCTGTGAGATTCTTCTGGACAGCTGCATAGTTTCTAGGTTCCATGGAAAGAGAGGGTGGTGTAGGAAAAGATGGCAGGCTATCTAAATCTAGGCGATAGTACTTAGTACTATGCATATAGGGTTGCCAAGACACAGCTTCATGTCCTAGTCTTCATGGAGCTTACAGGCTGGTGGGAAAGAAAACCACCATGACTTAATATAAACAAATTCTTTTCCACCCTGTTTAAGCCCCCAAAGTAGCAATTTCTCTAAGAACTTTTATCAGGAGGGGCACCTGGGTGGCTCAGTCATTAAGTGTCTGCCTTCGGCTCAGGTCATGATCCCAGGGTCCTGGGATGGAGCCCCACATCAGCCTCCCTGCTCAGTGGGAAGCCTGCTTCTCCCTCTCTCACTCCTCCTGCTTGTTTTCTCTCTCTCGCTGTCTTTCTCTGTCAAATAAATAAATAAAATCTTAAAAAAAAAAGAAATTTTATCAGAAAGTGAGGGAAAGGGAAAAGAAAAAAGAAAAACGAAGAAGAAAGTATGTGCCCAAATGATGACTATCTTAACCAAGTCTGGCCACAATTATCGTGGTTGGAACATATCGTACACTCTACTCATTTACCTATCCAAACTTCTTCATTTGTTTTAGACTCTTCCCCATAGTACGAAACAGTAGCAGCTCTTGCTGCCTAGGAAGACAAAAGGAGGCTAATAGGTTATTTAACCAGCCATGGGGAAAAGAATACCAGGACATCTACTGTCCCATATTCAAGGTAGAAATAGGAGGGAGCTTAGAAGGAGTTTATCCCTATAAGTTCATACCAATTTGTGTCAATTAGAAATCTCTAGACTTGACTAGTTTCATATTCAGGTGTTTCTTCTTTTCCTCTTACTTCCTGGCATTTGCTGACTAGCTACCATGTGCTGACTCTGTTCTAATTGCTGAGGAAACAGCCATGAACAACGCGTTTTACATGCCTACCAGCAGTTGAGGACAGCAGCTGTTTTATTTATCATTTTACCCCTGCTATCAACATAGCTTTGCATATGTCAGACAATCAACAAATGGTCATAAAATGGATAAAATAAAAATTTAAAGACACTCTCAAATAATTGTGGGTATATGCCAAGATTAGTTATACAGGTATTCATCATTTACTTAAAATTGAGAAAGGTTAGGAACAACCTTATGTCTGAACAACAAGGGATTGTATAAATAAATAATATTACAGTTTATACTGAGAATGACATATAGGCATTTAAATGATATTGCAGAGGACTATGTGATAATACAGATGGATGTTTATGATACACTGAGTGGAAAAAAGTTAAAATAAGACTATGATTTATTTGCTTTCTTAAAGTTATACACATATAAACTGTACACACATAGAATTGAAGAATGGAAGAAGAATAACACTGGGTAATGGGATTATGTATTAATTTCCTTTCTTTGCTTTTTTTGGTGAACCTGTATTCTCTAAATTTTCTTCAGCGAACATTTATTTGTTCTAAGATTAAAAAGTTACATAAAAAATGTACACTAGGACATCTAGAACAAGGGCCCAAGAAGTACATAATAGAACTGGACCAGGAATAGAAGATGATCATGTTATCCCCAATCCAAAATCTTTCAGTGTCTTATTACTAATTACTACTCTGTAAACAGTATTAAAAGATACCATGCAGTCAGTACAAAGCTGACAACTTCAGGTAAGTCTTTTTTGCATAGCTGATTTGTAGCTCATAGGGTATGTTCCCAGAGTCTCTATATTAAATTGGCTGTTTGGAACTTAGAACACATTTCTAAATAAACATTTGTAAGTAGTATAGATGGTGGGTACGATTCTAGGGTCAACAAACAAACCAACCTTAATTTAGCTCATAATGTTACTAGTGTATTGCTGAATTACTCTTTAGTACTAGCCTGAATTATGGAAGCAAAATGGAAGACTGAAGAAAAAATGCTGAAATGTAAAGTATTTGCTTATACATCTTCCCACCTACCTTTCTTTAGTTTTTTCCTGCTGCCAAATGTACTTCTTGCTAGACCCTCAGTATCTTGCTATGTTAAAGTTCTGATGTGGTCTTGCTTAGTTAGTTTGCCCTCTGCCAAAGAAATTCAAGTTCTTCTTCTTCTTCTTTTTTTTTTTTTTTTAAAGATTTTTCTTTATTTCCGAGAGAGAGAGAGAGAGAGAGAGCGCACACAGGGAGAGGGAGAAGCAGACTCGCTGCTGAGCAGGGAGCCCAATGTGGGGCTCTATTCCAAGACCCTGAGATTGACCTGAGCCAAAGGCAGACACTTGACTGACTGAGCCACCCAGGTGCCCCTAAAGAACTACAAGTTCTAAGTGATTTGCTTCTGTTCATTCAGGACAGAGGATTTATCCAGATGTTGGATGTTGGGTTTAAACTCATTCACATTAATATGCAAACAGCCCTTTCTCAGGTAGAATGCTCTTTAACACAATTGGATCTTTAAATATTAGATTATCAGAAAATAAAGCAAAGTATATAGAACACATTTAGCTAGTGTATGAGTTATTTTGGCTTAATACAACATGTGTCCTAAATAGGCTGTATCTGCAAGGTCAGGGAACAAGGAGATTAATGGTACCACTTAAGTGTTCTTGTTCTTCCTGCCTTTCCCCATTTCACTTCTCAAGATGTTTTTTCTCCCTTCTTTTCTCTTAAAGTGGTGGCAAAGGAGCTTTATATGTTGAGTAGAGAAAAGGTAAGAATAGGGGTGGCCATTTGTGAATCTAGGTCATTTGTAAATGGAGTAATGTAGGCCTGACTACCAAACTGTCATATATTCACATTTTGTGCATGTTCTCTTCCCCTCTTTTCTCTCTCCTTCAACCCCCCCATCCTCCTAGAATATCTATGAACTTGGTATAACAAATTACCCAAAAGTAATAAATGCTGCAAAAGCAGCCCCAGCAGCTCTGGGAAGAAAGGTAAAGGAAGAGATTATAACAGGAAGACCATAATAAATCCTCCTACCATTTTCCCCATTTCTATATCATTTAAAGATTTGGACTTTGCAACTCAAGTCCTTATAATTCGTATGTCAATATGTAATTCACAATTAAAATTAAATTTTCCTCTCTGGCATCTGAAATGTTCATAGCTACTGTTTACTAAGGGGTTTTATTCATTATAAATGGAGATAGCCTATTTAGTTTATTAACCTTAATATTAACAAAATGTGAATGTTAACTCCAGTTAAAAGGGTAGGATGGTAGTGCAAGAGAAGAAAGGATCCTGGAATTAAGATGGGCCTGGGTTGCAATGTTCATAGCAGAAATGACCACAATCACCAAACTGTGGAAAGAACCAAGATGTCCTTCAATGGATGAATGGATAAAGAAGATATGGTCCATATATACAAATGGAATATTATGCCTCCATCAGAAAGGATGAATACCCAACTTCTGTATCAACATGGATGGGACTGGAGGAGATTATGCTGAGTGAAATAAATCAAGCAGAGAGAGTCAATTATCATATGGTTTCACTTGTGGAGCATAAGGAATAACACGGAGACACTGGGAGATGGAGAGGAGGAGTGAGATGGCGGAAATCAGAGGGGGAGACAAACCATGAGAGACTGTGGACTCTGACAAACAAACTGAGGGTTTTGGAGGGGGTGGGGGTTGGGTAAGCCTGGTAGTGGGTATTAAGGAGGGCACGTATTGTATGGAGCATTGGGTGTGGTGCATAAATTTTGGAACACTGAAAAAAAATTAAATTAAATTAAAAAAAAAAAAAGATGGACCTGCGTTGAACTCCTTACTCTGCCTTTTACTAGCTGCTTGACCCTGAATAGGTTGATTTTCATAAGTATCATTATCTCCAAAATGGGGATTAAAAATAGTTATCTGGCTCTGTTGTTTCAAGATGTTTAAATAAGATACATGTGTACACATATAAATATATATGCAGCACTATACTACATTCTTTAATGTATGTATGTCTGTATGTATGTATGTATCTATCTATCTATCCATCTATCGATATAATGGGTATTCAATAAAGACTGACATGTTTGCAGTAAGGAGACTAGAGATTGGTGATTGGGAGGAAAGAGAGGAGTGGATCAGAATTGAAAACTTCTTTGTAGTTCTTACTAATAACTGTCTTATTTATTATCTCTGTAGTACCAAAGACTGGTACAATACCGACAGAGCATAACTGTTTGTAAAAGTTTGTTGAATTATTAGAGTTTGCTTATCCATATATGATAAAACCCCAGTTCTGCCACAGGTATAGAATATGCACCTTAGAAATACAGCAGAATAGAGGGTGAGTTAGAGGGAACAAGACTTGAGGCATGGAGACAAGTTAAGATGCTAGTCGCATATGTCTAGATAAAAAGTAAATGGGGCCCTGCACTAAGCCAGGAAGGAAGGAATGAAGAGATGGGAATGTAGAGAAGAAATACCAAGGAGGGAAAGTCCATAGGACTTAAATATAGAGTGGGTGGAAGACAGGAGCTGTGACAACTCTTGTTCAGGTTTCTTCTGGCTTGGGTGACTAGCTGGTGGCAGTCATTGAGAAAGAAGAATGAAAGGAAAAGGAACAGGGCAGTAGTGGGGAGGGGCAGTGAGAGAGGTGGGGGATAGTAAACTTAGTTTTGGACAGGCTGAGTTTGCAGTGCCTACTGAACTTAAAAGGAAATGCACCTAGTAAGCAGGTGGGTCTAGGCATGGAGCTCAAGACAGAGATAAGATCTGGGAGTCATTAGCATAAGGAATAGGAGGACAGAAAGCCAAGACTGAGCCATGGTGACCCCTAAATTTAGGGACTGAGCATAGGAAGAGGAGCTACAAAAACCAAGAAAAGATAGATCACAAATGGAACATGAAGAAATGGAAATGGTGTATTGCTAGAAAGGGATGTGAAATTGTGGTAGAGAGACCTAATAGCTAGGTTTTGTAGGTATTTTATTTGTGTTTATAGTCACATATCATTTTGATGAGGCTTTATAATCCAGATGAAGAGAAATCAACATTGACACTCTTCTGTTCCATGTAATAGCCTTTACAATGTCTTTTGATTTAATCTTTTTTTTTTTTTTTTTAAAGAAAATTCTACTTCTAAATGTGCGTTTAAGCACTGGAACTTTCCAAAACATTCTTATTACTAGTCTATAGTTTCTAGTACATTTCTAGTACATGTAATTTCAAAAACAAGATCTATGTTTCAGCTTTGTATCTTCAATAGCCTTTGTCCTAAAATTCATAGTAGATGCATGATTAAATTGACAAAATCCTTGTTATTTCCTTTGATCCATGAGCCAGCTGCTTGGTATCCTTAGGAGTTTGTTAAAAATGCAATTATCTTGGCCCACCCCACATTTGCTAAATCAGAACCAGCATTTTAAACAAGATCTTCAGTTGATTCTCATAGGTACACAACGCACACTTCCTGACTGAATAATTAATAAACAAATTGTATTATTCTTATTTCTAGGCCATTTCCAACTTTAGCCCACGTGATACACCTTGTTCAAATTATCTTTCTAAAATAACCGTTATTATGTCAATTCTATCTTTAAAAGTTTAAAATTTAAGTGAGTTGGGTAGTTCTGCTTGGATTGCAAAGCCTTTCAAAATTTGGCCTTAAATTTCTATCTAATTGGGATGCCTGGGTGGTTTAGTCGGTTAAGTATCTGCCTTCAGCTCAGGTCACCATCCAGGAGTCCTGGGATTGGCTCCTTGCTCAGCGGGAGCCTGCTTCTCCCTCTGCCTGCCACTCCCCTGTTTGTGCTCTCTCTCTGGCAAATAAATAAAATAAAAAATTTCTACCAAATTCACCTCCCTTGCCCTTCTACCTGAATCTCCTGTTGTAATCAGTCTGGCCTGACCTGAGTAACTGTTTATTTCTACTTCTCTATTTTATTTTCTAGTCCTCTATTTTTTGTTCATTCCATGTTTCCTACTTGATCAACACACTCTTTTTCTAACTAGACAAATTCTATTCATCCTTCATGTTTTAACTAACATTGCACCTTTATAAAACTCTGACCATTCTAGCACATAGTGATGATTCTCTTCTGACATATTTATAGTTATTATCTTGTCTTCATAATGATAGCAAAGAATTATAGATTGTTAATTTCAAGACTTAGCTTCCATGTTCACCTCTGCCACTAACTTGTATAATGCCGGGCAAATTCACTTAACATCTCTGGGTTTCAAAATTCGTCTTAAAAAAAAAAAAAATACTAGGAACCGCAAGAGTATTGTGTCCCACGTGCTGTGAGAAACTATGCCTTACAGAATGTATTTTAATATACACAAAATATCTGTAAGTGAATGCTTTTAGAATACTGTTATTAACTCTCAAGTATTTGAAGCACCCTTCTGGTAATCTTAACTATACTCTCTTTTTAAATAAAATGTACATAAGCAAAGGCAAAATTTAGCCCAATTTTATCCAAATAAGTTCCAGAGTCTTAAATTTTATCTTCAATTTTAACATTTATCATTAAAATTATGGTTGATGATAAGAGCTGAGAAGTAGAATCATAGAATTTAAAAACCAGATACCAGTCTGTTTTTAAATACAAGAATAGGGCTCTTACTCCCTATTCTTATCTGTCATAGCTGAGCAGGGGTTCTGGCTTATTGACATTCTTGAGCTATTTCTCTCCCTGCTTTACACAAGGTGTAGTTTCTCCCATGACCCTCTTTCCCTGGAGAGCTTCACAGAGGGGCTTCTGTATAACATTTACTTTCATTAGCAAAAGCCTGCATAGGAACGAGAAGAATGAAGAGGGAGGCAACCTTCACAGAGTATCAACAGGCTGCAGATTCAATGTACCTTATTTCCTTTGCTAAACTCCCAGCATAGATTTTCATTAGAACAGTTATAAATTCTTTCCACCCACATTCCATCTCTGCATTCTAAGCCTTTACTCTGGGCCTCTTCCACATAGCACTGTAAGACTGAGAAAGTCTAGATTTGCATTGTTGTTAAAACTGTTCTCAGTTTTAGGGAAGATATTTTCATCTGAGAAAAGGATATACACTAGAGATTTGCATATTCTCAAAATTGCCTATATCTTGTTTCTCATTTTATTGTCCTTTATATACTGTTTTCAAGGTACATTCTGGAGTTATATGAGTTATATGTAATATCAATATTAATTATTAGTAAATGTCTGCCAAAAATCAACAGACAAATATTAGCATATCAACATAAGAGGCTTTAAATGGTGTACTGGCAGCATATATATTATATCAAGTAAGGATTTTTTTATACAAAAGTACAAAAATAGAAGGAGTGGACTTATAGGAGGAGTGGAATTATAGTCCAGAACAGTTTAAAGTAAAAAAGAAAAACAAACAAATAAACACAAACAACAAGCTCCTTTTACCTTATAATATTCCTTAGAGCTCACTAATGCACTGGAAGGCAGGGCCAGAGCCAGTTGTGGGTAGGAAAAAAATCCTACACGATCTGGTAAGTTGTTCTCTAGAGTTTCAGGACCTGCTCTGTGCTTTTGGAACTCTTGGGTTCCTCTTATCTTCTTTGGGAAGTTAATTTTTTCCTCTTTAAAGGTGTATCTACATCAGGATAACTTTTAGGTTTATATGAAAGTACAGGTTATTGGTTAGGCCCAAATTCAAATAATTATCTCCCACCTTTTTTTCCAGTGGGTTCTTTTTACTCCCTTCCAAGGGCTAGGGAGCCTTGATCAGGGTGATACTAAGTAGCCTGTGACACTGTCTTCACCAGCGTGGGTCCTAAGTTGGCTGGCTACTTAGCTATGGGCTTCTCTAGAACTAAGCATCCAGGTAAATACAAATGGTGAAGATTTTAAAAACAATGACATTTGAAAGTCTGTCTAACAGCTTCTATTCCAATATCCTCAGAGAAAGAAAAAAAAACAAGGAAGAAAGAAGGGAACTTTAAAAAGTGAAAGGACATAAAAGCTACTCCCTTTCATGTTATTGGTAGGATGCTGTGTCCAAGGTTTGAATTATGTTGTGCCCAGGTTGAGCTTAAACTGGGATACAGGTATAGAGCAAGCCTTGTAAATTGATAAGGCAGAGCCTCTTCAAAAGCACATTTGCTGGGAAATTCCTACCTTGGCCTAAGGAAGAAGGATCCAGACATAATGAGCTTTACTCAGTTACAAGGTGGTGATAAAGGAAAGGGGCAATTATGGGGGACAGATACATCATGCTGTCTGTTACTCAGATTTGTCTCCCAGCTCTGTCTCCACCAGGCTGATGTCTGAGTATTAGTAAAAGCAGGCCTGTCTCTTGTGAACTGGAAATCCTGGTGAGAGAGGGCTGAGTAGCAGTGTCACATGGTAGTGGGATGCTCAGAAAGAGCAGACTTGCTCTTGATCACATGTGAAAATCTGTTGGAAGTTCATAGAAATCCTTGAGGAATTTAGCAGAGGGCTGAGTTAATTTAGAATATGGGGCAATATGCTCTTAGAGATGGGCAATTCTAGTCAATGTGCCTCCGTTTGTACTTACAAGTGGGTGAAGGCTAGAGAAACCTGGGTTACATAAGAATCAAAAAAATCTTTGATTTTTTTGGGTTTGATGTTTCTGGGTTACAAAAAAATCAATATAAAAGTCCTAGAAAACAATTGTACTTAAATTTCAGAGGAGCAGTTAGCATGAATTTTAACATTCTTTATCTTCTTACTCATGTCTTTCCTGCCTTTCTTGAAACAAGTCAATGTGAATAGGAATAATATCACCACTATTAATTCCATCAAAATAAAGCCAATGCTATCAAAAAAGATCCTTGGAAACTTAACATACCGATAGGAGAGTAAAAATATCCTATGTAATAGACATTCCAGGATGATGTTTGTCCCAAAAGGACATAAACACGGTCATAATTCTTTGGCTTTTGAAGAATGAGATTAGTGAAAATTATGGCATTAAATTTCTGTCTCTTTAGCAACAATCCCACCTAGTTAGTACTCCCAAACTTCAAATATGTACAACAATAACTTCCAAAGAAAACCCAATACTTACTTGTCTCCCACAATTCCCAAGTTGATTGTGGGGTAACCATGTTCCTGAATTGTTGCTAAGAGGGTTGAACGATTGCTGTCTCGAATTTTTCCTGGTAAGAGGTCATCTTCGGGATTTAGCAGCTACAAAGCCAAAAAAACCACCACAAATTATTCTCTTAGGATAATGTTGTCTATGGTTAAAGGAAAAGAAACAGATCTAGTAAGTAGAGTTTACCTTATCTAACACCTACTACAGTATCTGGCACATAGAAGATACATGCCCAGGGGATCTCCGAATAAATATTGAGAGTATAGGAGATTGAAAAAAACATTCTTCCAGAATTAAAAAGCATGTAGAAATTTAAATGGTGACTAAACATCAGGCCAAATATCACACCTGCTTTGGTTACAGTTTGACAATAGTGCTCTGTAGAGACTGGCTTTCTCAGTGGTTGCTCACCAGGGTAAACCAAATAAAACAACTTCCTTTTTCCCTCCCAATATTATTTTCCAGTTTGTCTTTCACTGATAACATCTGAGGTAGAGACTGTGTGACATGATATTCTCAAGTATGAAGAGAATGATTGTTAATATTTTGTTTCAAGCTTTTGGATCTCTTTTCTGAAGTGAGATCAACAGTACCAAAGAATTTAAACTTATTTAAACTTTAACTTAGGTGTCTTGTCTCTTTATTAGCAAATTTAAACAAGTAATACTTAACTAGACATATGCACAATTATTCCATGACTCTGAATTGAGTCATTCTTTAGAGATTTAATATCCAGCATTATATGTCTATGAAAAAAAATTATTAGAAGCTTACTCTATGTTAGATTGTTTCAGTGAGGCAGTGTGGTACAGTAGGAAGAGCTTGGGATTCAGACAAGATTGAAATTCAAGTTACCCAAACACATTATGCCTAATGTTCTCGATTATAACATATAATACTAATAAGTACCTTGAATAGTAGTTGTTAGGATTGACTGAGGTAATGAACACTCAATTAATATGGGTAAATATAATCATATAAATCATATAATAAATATGATTCTCTTCTAAATAGCACATTTTACCCCAATCGTTCTCATATATTCCTAGATGCTAGTACAGAAAGAATTACTCTATAATGTGAATATAGATTTAGATTAGGTTATAAAATACTTATGAGTAGGGGTCCTTAACACATGCAGACACACCAACATACAACTTTAATTTATACATCAATTTCAAGATGGACTTTGATTTCAGAAATACAAAATGAAAAAAAAGTACATCTTGGAAGTGAGGAAATCTGTACTATTATCTTAGGAGGTTGAAGACAAGCATGCACAGATACTTAGGCTGTTAGTATGACCAATTCTCAGGGCTTCATATCTCAGTTTTCCCAAACAATAACCTCGAGCCCCTTCAATCTTCCTTCTGACTCAGTGGTGATACCATGTGGTGGGACCTTTGGCTTTACGCTGGAAAAGTAGTAGCTTTGCAACCAGCTGTCCCCTTAAAATAGCTAGAGGAAATACTCTAATCATCTTATTCAGTGTCACTTGGGAGTCTTCCCTTCAAATACTGCATTAATTTAACTTAATCAGATGCCATGTGA
This sequence comes from Martes martes, assembly GCF_963455335.1. Taxonomy (NCBI): domain Eukaryota; kingdom Metazoa; phylum Chordata; class Mammalia; order Carnivora; family Mustelidae; genus Martes; species Martes martes. Next base: position 111,557,783 of record NC_137894.1, on the reverse strand, counting down.
CATTGCAACCCACTTTTATCCTTAGTCACTGACAGAGCTTAGAAAATTGCTACTGCAGTGCTAATATAGATTAATTTTCTGATCTTAATTAACACACAGTTATTGAAGTTATTATAATTTTACAAAGGTGAAGGCTTACAGCTCCTTAACTCCATTAATTAAACAAGTTGCTTCAGAAAGAAAACTGTGTGGTTATATAATTTTTTTTCACAGAAGGGTACTGACCACCAACAAAATAAAAGTCCTTGTTATTAGAGTGGTTTTTTTTTGCCATTCACATTCCTTTCTGTTTTTGCTGCAAACAGTTCCAGAAATAATAGAACAATTAAAGATTATTGGAGTACTAGTTACTTAACTATAAAATTGACATAATGATATAATACCTGGTTAAATGAGGGTGCGGGATTTACAGTGTATTTTAAGTATTTTCAAAGAAAACAACTAAATAGAAGTATAAATCCAAATATAGAATAAATTCATAGTATTTCCTTTTAAAACTTAATCTTGTTTTCTGGTATCCTATACTTCTGGTCATCTTTGGAATGATGCCTGGAACTTGTCACAGTTAAAATACAAAAGAAAGAAAAATACAAAGCAAAAAAAAAAAAAACAAAAAACAAAAAAAAACCAAAACCAAAACACATAACCCATTATCTCCATACCTTATTACTTTCTTGTCTACCATATATTAAATTTCAATTTCTTGTTTTTGTTCTTATCAATGGTACCACTGTCTTTCCAGCTTTCACACATTAAACCTTTGATTCTTTTTATTTCCCTTTGTAGTCCACTATCTTCCCAAAGATTACAATCCATAAGAACATCTTAATATATCTCCTCCTTGAACCTATGTTTTTAGTCACACTCTTACCAAGCCCCCCCCATTCAGTATGTCTGAATGTTTGCAAATCCTTAAAATTGGCTATCTTGCCTACACTACAAAGTCTTTCTGAGAAATAAAACAGAAAAATCTATTTGCAAAACTGTATCATTATTTGCATAATAGATAAACTGTACCAAACCATGACATGTAACTCAAGCAACCATGTTAAGTCAAACTGTTTTAACACAAACTTGTTTAGACTTATATGCTCCAAGACCATGCACAAAATGAGACCATGTACTCCAAAGATAAGACTGTTTAAGCAACTTACCTATTTTACAAATCTGATCGGTCTCTACCTAGACCTTACTTACTATCTACCCAACGCCCCCCCTCCCCCTGCATTCTCATGACCAAACTCAGTTCTCAAACTCTTGTAATCGTCCTTCTATAATTTCCTCCTTCTGGGACACTACTGGGACTGTGCTACAGTGATAATCTCCCTTGCTCAGAAATGTTGATATACACCACTTTGTATGATCAACAGGTTTCCCTGGTGGTCATTGTATTAAGAACTGTCCCTTCCTTCCTTCCTTCCTTCCTCCCTTTCTTTCTCCTTCCTTCCTTCCTTCCTTCCTCCCTCCCCCCCTTTTTTTTCACCAAATAAACTTGTTTAATAAAATCAACATTTTCCAAAATAATTTGAACATAGAACCCACTTTTTAAAAAAAATCACCCCTTAGCTTGAAGAATCAGTGTTCTATGGAAAAATTTTGAGAAATAGGGATCTAGGGCATTGTTTATCTGATGCATGACTGTCCTATTCAACTCTCTAGCAGGAACTCACTAGTATTAAGACTTTCATAGTCATGCAGATCCTACCAAGACTTAGGCAAGACCACTTTCTACCAGTATTCCCATATTGGTTATATTGCATTTCAGGGAGGTCTCTTGAGTCTCTTTGCTCTGGAGATTCTTTGTCTATGATGGTAAGTCTAGCACTTGCTTAAGGTCTAATCCTTTTTTGTTGAGCTTCCAAAGCTAGCTGACATTACTTTTGTTTGTTGTACGAATAAGGTTCTGAGGACTTTCTGGTTATCTGATCCAATTTGTATAAATTTTTGTTTTCCTTGTGTAGGTGCTAAAGCATTGATTTAATACTAATCTTATTTGTCAGCAAAAAAAGATGTAATTTATTTGGCTACATTACTGTGTGTCTGTAAAAACTTCTTTGTATGTTTGAGAAACTGGCTTTGGAAGTGATATGTTCTCTACCCTTCCCACCGATTTTTAGGGTCAGCTGTTAGGGATTCAACTTTAGTGCTAAGGACTTAAGACATAATACGTAAGCAATATTTTCCCTTTTGACTGACCCCAGCTAACGAATTCATGGGTTCATCTAGTAATAAACTTGTGCCACCTCCTGGAATAACTCTGGCTTGTTTTATTTTTCTTGCATTTATCTTTCTAAAAAGTATAAATTCGGGGTGCCTGGGTGGCTGGATCAGATCTTAATCTCACAGTCCTGAGTTTGAACCCCACACTAGGCTCTATATTGGGTGTGGAGCCTACTTAAAAATAAATAAATAAATAAATAGCATAAATTCATCAAGAACAATTTGGAATTCCAGTGGTCATTTTGGAGTACATATGACATGACCACATTTATTCACCTAAAAGCACATTGAGAACAAAGGGGAATACAATAATGAATATTCAATGCCAATTAGCATTTTTATTGTTATGCCAAGCTTCAAAATAAAGTTTAAATAGAAATGTAAAAAATTAAAAAAAATTTTTTTTAAAGATTTTGTTTACTTATATGATAGACAGAGATCACAGGTAGGCAGAGAGGCAGGCAGAGAGAGAGAGGAAGGGAAGCAGGCTCCCTGCTGAGCAGAGAGCCCAATGCGGGGCTCGATCCCAGGACTCTAGGATCATGACCCAAGCCGAAGGCAGAGGCTTTAACCCACTGAGCCACCCAGGAGTCCCAAAAAATTAAAAATTTTTTTGTTTGGTGTGCCTGGGTGGCTCAGTGGGTTAAAGCCTCTGCCTTTGGCTCTGGTCATGATCTCAGGGTTCTGGGATCGAGCCCTACATCGGGCTCTCTGCTCAGCAGAGAGCCTGCTTCTCCCTCTCTCTCTGCTTGTCTCTCTGCCTACTTGTGATCTCTGCCAAATAAATAAATAAAATCTTAAAAAAATTTTTTTTTCTTTGTTCAACCCTCCTGAGGAGGTTTTCTATCTCCTTTCTAAAAGAGAAATCACTTAGTTTAGATTCAAAGGGGCACATGTACCCCAATGTTTATAGCAGCAATGTCCACAATAGCAAAACTATGGAAAGAGCCTAGATGTCCATCAACAGGAGAATGGATAAAGAAGATGTGGTATATACATACAATGGAATATTACACAGCCACCAAAAATGGAAATCTTGCCATTTGCAACAATGTGGATGGAACTAGAGGGTATTATGCTAAGCAAAATAAGTCAATCAGAGAAAGACAATTACCACATGTTATCACTGATATAAGGAATTTGAGAAACAAGACAGAGGATCATAGGGGAAGGGAAGAAAAAATGAAACAAGATGAAACCAGGGAGGGAGACAAACCATAAGAGACTTTTAATCTCAGGAAACAAACTGAGGATTGCTGGAGTGGAGGGAGGTGGGAGAGATGGGATGGGTGAGTGATGGACATTGGGGAGGGTATGTGCTATGGTGAGCACTGTGAATTGTGTAAGACTGATGAATCACAGACCTGTGCCCCTGAAACAAATAATACATTATAAGTTAATTCAAAAAAACTATTAAAAAAAAAAAAGGAAAGAAACATCCTTCTTTGTTTCTGTTCTTCAGGGATTTAATCCTATGGTCTTGATTGAATTACCAAAGGTCCTAAGATTAGTTATAATGGCTAACTTTCCCTTTTTTATGTTAAGAAATGGGTTTGTTTGCATCTAAGACCTTTTCCCTATTTGCAAAGGGAAGAAAATTAGACTTTTATGGTGGTCGATAACTCCTTCCATATTCCTTGCACTCAACTCACTTATAAATTTCTACTTTTATTTCTTCCTTTTCTAGAAAACTCAATTCACTAAACTGATCAAAAACCAATTCTAGTCATTATGGACACACCTTAGAAATACTCAGGTTAAAAAAAATACTCAGTCCAGATAAACAGATCTAACAAAAAGAGAAGGGAGAAATTATAAGCTCTAATGGAGCATGTTTTTACTCTAAATAGTTTTTGAGTAAACTCTGGGAAAAAAATTTTTAATTCAGAGTTAAATTGCCTTGGTTGCTGGGTTATAAGAAAGAAAAAAGAACATTCAGACCTTTGAAACATAATTTAAGAATTTGGTTTATAACTACAGAGGTTTACAAATTGCATTTGAAAAAAGTCCACATTCTATTACAATGATTTTTTTACAAATTAGACTGATTTTATAATCTTGCTTTAAAAACTGTCCTGACTTTAATAGCATGTAAGAAATTATACTAGAACAATACACTAGTTTAATTTTAATCTTCTAAATTTCCTTTCCTGGTTTTGTTACAAGATAGCAAAATTTATGTTCATTTAAATCTGAGAATTGCCCTGACTTTAACAGCACGTAAGAAATTATACAAGAATAATATTCTAGTTTAATTTTAATTTTCCTCAATTTCCTTTCCTGGTTTTGCTACAAGATAGCAAAACTTCTGTTCATCTAAATCTGAGAATGATGATATGGAATGTGTCTGTGAAAAGAGGCTGATGAGGTCCAAGACACGCTACCCCAAAATATGGCAACTGTTATATTGGATGTTTAAAGCTGAAGGAATTTGAGAAATAGCCTGTGTAGGAAGGACCTTCTGGCCTTCCCCTTAAATAGGTCATAAAACCCTCATGTGAGAGGTGCCTTTCCTATGCCTGGAAGAAAGGAGCATTCTTATCTCTGAAGATGAAGGGACTCAGAGGAATCTGAATGAACAAGCCTTACTATTTCCCTCAGTTTACTACACTTTCCTCATACCCTTTGTCCTATTATCTTTTTCTACAACTTTCCACTCCTCCTCAAACCCAATATAAAAAGGCTCATGTTTAACATTTCTTCAGGTCTTCACTTTCTTATCAAGGCTCTTATGTCACATAAAACTTATATTAAATAAACGTGTATGCTGTTTCTCTTGCTAATCTTGTCTTTTGTTATGGGGTAACAAAATGTAGAACTTGAGACATTAAAAGGGAGGAGGAAAAATATATTTTTCCTCCCCTACAAAGTGAATTCCTTTTTTTTTTTTTAAGATTTATTTATTTATTTATTTGAGAGAGAGAGAGAGAGAGAGAGCGAGCGCGCGAGCAAGCATGTGCAGGGAAGGGGAGAAGGGGGAGCAGGGTGAGAAGGAGAGTGAGAGAGAGAACCCAAGCACACTTCCCACTGGCACGGGGACTAATATGGGGTTCAATCTCACTACTCTGAGATCACGACCTGAGCCAAAATCAAGAGTCAGACACTTAACTGAGCCACCCAGCTGCACCAATAAATAAATCTGTAAAGAAAAATTGTTTTAATATCACCTCATTCAGAATTATAATTATACATTCACAGAAAATTATACGAATAGTACAGAGAGGTCCCTGTACTCTTTACCTGGTTTCCCCAATGGTTACATTTTATGTAACTATAGAATTAATATTAAAATCAGGAAAATGACATTGGTATAAGGTATATGTATACTTCTTTGCCACCTTACCACATATGTAGATTTGTGTTAACCTGCCACCTTACATCAAGACACAGAACTCTTTCTTTCTTTCTTTCTTTTTTTTTTTCAGCTAGCCTTTTTCTAATAAGGCAAATGCTTAAACTACAACCAAGCAAATATTATTGCTTCTGCCCTTTTTTTAAAAAAAATATTTAATTTTTTATTTGACAGAGAGAGAAATCACAAGTAGGCAGAGAGGCAGGCAGATAGGAAGGGAGAAGCAGGCTCCCTGCTGAGCAGAGAGCCCGATGTGGGGCTCGATCCCAGGACCCTGGGATCATGACCTGAGCTGAAGGCAGAGGCTTAACCCACTGAGCCACCCAGGTGCCCCAGATACAGAACTCTTTCATTACCTCAAAGATCTATCCCCCATGCTGTCCCATTATAGTCAGTCACATTCTCCCTCCTCTCCATCTCTAAATGGGAAGCACTAATATATTTCCCATCTTCATAATTTTGTCATTTCAGGAATGTTATATAAAAGGAATCATAAAATGTGTAACCTTTTAGGATTTTTTTTCCCCTCACTCAGCATAATACCATTGAGATCCATCCAGCTTGCTGCATATAGAAACAGTTCATGTCTTTCTACTGCTGTCTCCAGTTTTGGGTATTACAAATAAAATAGACCACTTATATTTAATGTAATTACTGATATGTTAGGGTTTACATCTGCCATTTTATATTTTGGTTTCTTTTTGTTCTTTTTTTGTTATTTCTTTTTTCTTTTTTCCCCCCTTCCTCTGGAGTACTTAAATATTTTTTAGAATTCCACTTTGATTTACCTGCATTATTATTATTGTCTTTAAAGCTAGATTTATTTATTTATTTAGTTTGGAGAGACAGAGCATGCACATGTGCAGGTGTGTGAGTGATGGGGGAGGGGCAGAGGTAGAGAGGGAATCTTAAAGCAGGCTCCTCACTGACTGCGAGCTGGACACGGTTCAATACCATGGTTCAAGCCAAAGTCAAGAGCCAGCTGCTTAACTGACTGAGCCACTAAGGTGCCCCTCACCTGTATTACTTTTGAGTGTATCTCTTGTAGATTTTTTTAGTAGTTGCAAATAAATATGGATGTTCATCACAGCATTGTCTATTTCAATGGTGAAAAATGGCAAACAAACTACTTACCTAATAATAGGGAATTGACTAAATTAATTATGAGACACCCATATAATAGTCTTACTGTCATTGCAAGATATTTGTGATATACTGTTCAAGTAAAAAAAGAACATAATAGTATTATAGCACTGTCCCATTTTTACAAATATGTATTTACATAAGCATAGAAATAAGTCTGAATGACTATGTATCAAAATACTAGCAGTGGTTTCTTTTCCTTTTTGCATTATACTAGAATGTAAGCTTCATGAGGATGGGGAACACTGTTTTTTGTTAACTACTGTATTCTTGGCAACTAAAATAGTACTTGGCACATAGCAGGGATTCAATATATACTAAGTAAATGAATCGATACAAACGTTATTTGTATTTTCTATTTTTCCTATAAGTAAACTGTCATTACGATCTCTTTATGTTAAATAAATAGTGTATACTCGAAAAATCAAAGCAGGGTCTCAAAGAAATATTTGTACATCCCTGCTCACAGCAGCATTATTTACAATAGCCAAAAGGTAGAAGCAACCCAAATATCCATGATGGCTGAATGAATAAACAAAATGTGATGTGTGTGTGTGTGTGTGTGTGTAGATGTACACACACACACACACACACATAAATATGAAATGAAATATTATTTAGCTTTAAAAAGGAAGGAAATTCTGACACATGCTGTAACATGGAGGAACCTTGAAGACATTTTGATGAGTGAAATCAGAGACACACAAAAAAGCAAATACTGTGTGAGTCCACTTATATGAGGTACTTAGGGTAATGAAATTCATAGAGACAGAAAATAGAATGATAGTTGCCAGGATCTGGAGGGAGGAGGAAATAGGGAACTGTTGTTTAATGAATACAGAATTTCAGTTCTACAAGATGAAAACAGTTCTGGAGATTGGTTGCACAACAATATGAATGCACTTAATACTATTGAACTGTACACTTAAAATGGTTAAGATTATAAATTTTATGTTATGTGTATTTTACAATTAAAAATTTAAAAAAAGTCACTGATGGCCCTGGTAATGAGTTTCAGGGAATAGTGATGCTTTCAATGTAAGAGGCAAGTTGAGAAGGAAGTATTCCACTCTTTATGGTAGGAAGGGACAGAGGGTGAATAAGATTAGGTAATGGTGGAACATCAAGTAGAAATATCCAAAGGCGCACATACACCACATTTTGTTTATCCATCCAGCCATGTTATCTGCGAAGAGTGAGAGTTTGACTTCTTTGCCAATCTGACTACCTTTTACTTCTTTTTGCTGTCTGATTGCTGGGGCTAGGACTTCTAGTACTATGTTGAAAAACAGTGGTGAGAGTGGGCATCCCTGTCATGTTCCTGACTTTAGGGGAAAAACTCTCAGTTGCATTTCTATGCACTAACAGTGAGATAGAAGAAAGAGAAATTAAGGAATAGATCCCCAAAACCATAAGCAAACTTGCACCAAAAACCATAAGAAACCTAGGAATAAACCTAACCAAAGAGGTAAAGGATTTATACTCTAAAAACTTCAGAACACGTATGAAAGAAATTTGAGGAAGACACAAAGAAATGGAAAAACATTCCATGCTCATGGATTGAAAGAATAAATATTGTTAAAATGTCTATGCTACCCAGAGCAATCTACACATTCAATGCAATCCCTATCAAAATACCATGGACATTTTTCACAGAGCTGGAACAAATAATCCTAAAATTTGTATGGAGCCAGAAAAGACCCTGAATAGTCAGAGGAATGTTGAAAAAGAAAACCAAAGCTAGTGGCATCAAAATGCCGAATTTCAAACAACATAACATTAAAAAATAAAAAAAGCTATAATCATTAAGACAGAATGATATAGGCACAAAAACAGACCCATAGATCAATAGAACAGAATAGAGAACCCAGAAATGGACCCTCAACTCTATGGTCAACTAATCTTTGATAAAGCAGGAAAGAATATCCAATGGAAAAAGGACAGTTTCTTCAGCAAATGGTGTTGGGAAAATTGGACAGCCACATGCAGAAGAATGAAACTGAACCATTTTCTTATACCACACACAAAAATAGACTCAGAGTGGATAAAAGACCTAAATGTGAAACAGGAATCCATCAAATTCTAAGAGGAGAATACTGGCCTTTGACCTCAGCCACAGCAACTTTTTGCTAGACACGTCTCCAAAGGCAAGGGAAACAAAAGCAAAAATGAACTACTGGGACTTCATCAGGATAAAAAGCTTTTGCATAGCAAAGGAAACAGTCAACAAAACTAAAAGGCAACCTATGGAATGGGAGAAGATATTTGCAAATGACATATCTTGGATATAGATCCAAGATCTATAAAGAACTTATCAAACTCAATCCCTCAAAAGACAAAAAATCCCATCAAGAAACAGGCAGAAGACATGAACAGACATTTCTGCAAAGAAGACATCCAAATGGCCAACAGACACAAGAAAAAATGCTGACTATCACTCAGCATCAGGGAAATGCAAATCAAAACCACAATGAGACATCACCTCACACCAGTCAGAATGGCTAAAATTAACGAGTCAGGAGACAACAAATGTTGGCGACAATACAGATGAAGGGGAACCCTCTTACACTGCTGATGGGAATGCAAACTGGTGCAGCCACTCTGGAAAACAGTATGGAGGTTCCTGAAAAAGTTAAAAATACCCTATGACCCAGCAATTGCACTACTAGGTATTTACCCTAAGGTGACAAATGCAATGATCCGAAGGGGCACCTGCACCTCAATGTTTATAGCAGCAATGTCCAATGTCCACAGTAGCCAAACTGTGGAAAAGAGCTGTGATGTCCATTGACAAATGAATGGATAAAGAAAATATTGTGTGTGTGTGTGTGTGTGTGTGTGTGTGTGTGTATAATGAATATTACTCAACCATCAGAAAGGATGAATACTTACCATTTACATTGTTGTGGATGAAAGTGGAGAGTATTATGCTGAGCAAAATAAGTCAATCAGAGAAAGACAATTATTATATGGCTTCACTCATATGTGGAGTATAAAAAACAGTGCAGAGGGCCATACGGTAAGGGAGGGAAAACAGAACAGAAAGAAATCAGAGAGGGACACAAACTATGAGAGACTCAACTATAGGAAACAAACTGAGGGTTGTTGGTGGGAAGGTCAGTCGGGGGATGGGGTAATTGGGTGATGGGCATTGTGATATGGAGGGCATGTGATATGATGAGTGCTGGATGTTATATACAACTCATGAATCATTAACTCTACATCTGAATCTAATGATGTCCTATATGTGGGCTAATTGAATTTAAATAAAAAAATAATTAAAAAATAAAAATGAGATAAAGAAAAAATAAAGACTATATAGAATGTATGAATGAACTATCTACTGAGGGAATGTGCTAGGAAACTGACAAGATAGTGACTTCAGAATTACTGAGCAACTTTTAAGTACCACATTGACATTAAATGGCAGAAATTTGTTGTGGGCCAGGTAATCACAGTTCTCTGAATTTTCTCAGTAATATTTGTCTGCTTGGGAGCAAAAATGGAGAAAGTAGAAGATCAGTTTCGTTATTAGCATAGTAAGCAAAGGAACAGATTAAAGGAGTGAGGCTATCTAAAGAGCAACATTAAAGTGGTAAATCATGGTCTTTAATCTGGGACAAGAAGTATGGTATAGCTAGAAGAAAGTAAAAAGGTAAAACTACCTAACTTGAGAGGTTTCAGGGACTGCCACTGAAAAGTAGAGAAATGAAATGTAAGGAATCTCCTGTGGGAAGCATTGTGGCACAGTGAGAGAAAAGTCATTATAGCCAGAAGACTTAGTAGTGAAATGAAGCTCCATCATTTACACAAAATAGATAACACTGGGAAAATTGTTGTGTTTTTGAGCTTCAGTTTTCTCTTACTTGAAATGAAGGATAATTATACTACCCTCATAGTGTTGCTCTAATCATGAAGCTCACAGTGGTACTGGTCATAGTAGATACTCAACCTTCTGTTCCTTCTTTTATTAGTGAGGCTAAATATTACAGTTTTGTAATAGTAGCTGCTTGTGAAAGGTCCCAAACTATTACATGGAGATTTTAGAGAGCTTTTATATAAATGAAGTTCAAACTTGTTTGTATAGGCCTCTGTTTTTGACAGTGGTCAAGAAAATGATAGAAGATGGAATAAAATAAGCAAATGCATAGTGGAGATGAATACATTTAATTCTGCATGTGTGTGTGTGCATGTGTGTATGTGATAGAAAGGGAGTATGAGGGATAGAGAGAGGATATTAAATGAATAAATATGAGTTATGGAATATGGTTGAAAGTGAGACAGTACCCCAAAACTAGAAGACCCAGTGCATACTAAAGATATAATTATTGTTTGGACTTTGAGTAACCAGATAGCAAGCATACAATCTTGACTCCCTGAATTAATGGCAGCTGGCTGACTTATGTCCAGTTTAAAGACCTTTAGGTCACCATCTAAAGTTTCAAGGATTGGGAAAGAGATGATATCATCAAGAGTCAAAACAAGAAAATAAAACTGGGAAATATAAAACAAAACAAAACAAAATACCTGGGAAATATAAGTATTGGGGAAAGAAGAGGAAGATCCAGCTGCCTCCTAAGTGTAAAACTTATATCCCCTATCTTCTATTTATATGCATTGCCTAGGTGACTTTATCTAGTCTCATGATTTAAAATACTGTGTATATGCTGATAATTTCCAAATGTATATCTTTAGCTCTAATCTTTCTCCTGTGCTCCACACAATATGTTCAATTGCCTACTCAATATTTCTACTAGGATTTTGAATTAAGTATCTCAAACTTAACATGTCCAAAACAGAAGCCTGATTTCTGCTGCCTAATCTTTCTCACCTAAGTAATAACTATCCTTAGAACTGATCAAGTCAAAATCTTGGAGTTCATCTTGACTCCTCATTTTCTTTTATATTCTACTTTGAATTCACTAGCAAAACCCGTTGGCTTTAACTTCAGAATATATCCTAGATCTGATTATTTCTCATCATTTCCACTGCTACTACTCTGGTCCAAATCTCTTGCTGGACATTACATATCTTTCTAACTAGTCTCCCTGCTTTTTCCTTTTTCTCTTCATATATATATATGCCATGCCATACTAAAGCCAGAGTAAACATTTAAAAATTTAAGACATGTTATGTTTCATGTTATGCTTCCCTTCCTCAAAACTGACTATTTAGAATAAAATGGTCTTGTTTCTGTTGTCTCCCTAACCTCACATCCTTTTACTTTGCTCCTTTCCCTCTATACTTCAGTTATAAACATGACAAGCATACCCCCTATCTCAGGATTTTTCTGTCTCTGTTGTTCCCTCTGCTTGGAACTCAGTTCCCCTTACATGGCACCACCCTCAATACCTTCAGACTTCCACTCTAATTTTATCTCTTCAGGGAGGCCTGATTACCCTATATAAAATACTCTATCAGTCAGATCTGGAAATGAAAACCAAATCCTCTAGGTATTTCAAATGAAGGGGAGTGGAAGAAAAAAGGACTGAATACAGGGAATTGGTTTCAAACGTGTTAGGAGGGCTGGAAAAACAAAAGGAGAAAAGTGTGTCTCCAAAGATCAGTAACTACAGGAAGTCACCACTGTCCCTAAGGCTGCTGGGAGAAAGTGATGTTACTGAGGATTGAGGAGCTTATAATTCAGCTAACTTCTTCTTCTTTTAAAATATTTTATTTATTTATTTGACAGAGGGAGAGATACAGTGAGAGAGGGAACACAAGCAGAGGGAGTGGGAGAGGGAGAGGGAGAAGCAGGCTTCCTGCTGACCAGGGACCCTGATGCAGGGCTGGACCCCAGGACCCCAGGATCATGACCTGAGCTGAAGGCAGATGCTTAACGACTGAGCCACCCAGGTGCCCCTACTTCTAATTTATTTCCAACTTCTAATATTGTGTTAATGCATCCCAATGACAAATCCTAACAGGAGCACAGCTGGAAAGAATCCAGGAAATTGGGTTTTCAGCCTTCTAGCTTTATTGTAAAGAGGAGAATACGAAAGGGGTGATGTAGGGTAGGTTTCAACAGGTAATATTTGGCATATACCTCTTCTACTACTAGTCTTTATCATCTTATCCTTAATTTTTCTTCATACCACTTACTGATATTTTTTGTTTACTATCTCCCCTATCCTGCCTCCATCAGAATATAAATTCTGTAGGAACAGGGAATTTGTTTGTCTCATTTGCTGCTATATCCTGAGCAGTCAGAACAGTGCCTGGCATCAGTATGGTAGCATACTAAATGGGGAAGGGTGGTGGAAATGGTTTGCCCTGCAGAGAATATTTTATCACTGACTTTGCTTAGAATAGCCAGTGCATGGTGATGATAAAAAGCAGAATGACTTGTAGTTAAGTTTTATTATTATTTTCTAATTTTCTACATACAGTGGATCCTCTTATGTGAGGGTAAAGAGTTACAAAACGCTTTTCCATCTCTAAGGACAAATTTGAGCTTCAGTTCACTTTCTAGCTCTGTTCCCTGGAAATTTGATAAAGACAAAATGTCAGCTTGTTATTAGGCAGCATTTCCCATGGCAAAAATAATTTCTTATTGGTAACTTGCATATGGACTAGAAGGTACTATAAATGAACTATAGGGCACCTGGGTGGCTCAGTCATTAAGCGTCTGCCTTTGGCTCAGGTCATGATCCCGGGGTCCTGGGATCCAGCCCCACATCAGGGTCCCTGCTCAGTGGGAAGCCTGCTTCTCTCTCTCCCACTCCCTTTGCTTGTGTTCCCTCTCTTGCTATCTCTCTGTCAAATAAATAAATAAATAAAATCTTAAAAATAAATACATGAACTATGAATACCTAGTGGGAAGCCATACCTTTGGGCTTTTGTCAATGTGGTAACACTTGTATCTGGACATTTCCCTTGTAGCGACCCTGTAAGCTGCCTAAGACTGTTAGAAGAAATATTGATTCTTATGTAGAACATGCTTCTAAGTTGGTGGTTCCCATAGTCTCCTAGCATAATTCTTGTTCCCTTGCACCTGAATGTCATTTGAAGAAAAAAGAAAATATCTCTTGGATGGCTGTGTAAACTGTTGGGGCCAATTCCACATTAAAACCTGTTAAACCCCTAGGGCCTGCCTGAGCCTACTTAGCCATAGTGACTCCATGTTGCCTAGGTAGACATTTTGTTGTTTAATAAATGCCTCAGCAGTTACTGATATCAGTTCCAGGTAACTGTTGCTAAAACACACACCTAAAACAAGCCATTTTGTTTAATAAACGCCTCAACAGTTATTAATATTGGTTCCAGGTAACTGTTACTAAAACACACACCTAAAACAAGGCCAGACAGGTGGAAACATCCAATCAGCCAAAGCCACATATGTAGAGGTCTGAGGTTGTGCCCTATAAAACTAGCCTGTAAGACCAAGGGGTCGTCGCTCTCTTCGGAGGCGGCCCTGGCCGGTCAGTCTGACTTCTAATGCTTGGCATAGAATACGGCTTTGCATAACTTTCACTTTGTCTCAGTCTCGTTCCTTTGATAATGGACCCAACATAGACAATTAAGAGAACTAGTTCCACTGAAGATGAAAGTCTGATGGAGCCTTGCTGGACACTGAATTTCCAGTTCAAAATCCGTCTAAATAAACTGGTTCACGATAGAGTATATTCACATCTTATAAAACTGATTTTAGTTAAGATAACCCCTCATGGACATTCCAGCATGTAATAGATGCTTAATAAATATTTATTGAACAAATGCACGAGGTTGGAAATGTATGCCACAATTATGTAATTATTGGATGGTATTACCTAAATGTTAACATACATAGTTTGCTGAAAGAAACAAATGTCTGCATCGACTGTTCTGCATTAGTTATAGTTCACAACTCTACCTCCCAATTTTGAAATAATTCCCTCATCCCAAATAAACACATGTAGTCACAGAATACTGGGCAGGTTTTAAAGACAGTATACACAGATATCTTGTATGGCATTCTTTGGGTTGCCTCAGGCCACTGTTCTGCTTACTGACACACCACACTGGATTCAAAAGTGGACATATATAAAGCCACTCATACCAGGTGAAATCAGTTAGTACTTAAGGGGAGCTTGTGCTGTGACTGACTAAATTATAGACTTGCCACATTAACAGACAAGTGTAATTTCTTTTGGCCTCTCTGAAAAGAAATAATTTTTCCCCATTATTTTCTATCAAAGATCTCAGGCCTTCAAAAGAGATACTATACTTCATTCATTTCTTTTATCCCCAGTTTCCAGTATAATTCCTGGCATAGAGATACCTAATAAACATTGGTTGAACTAAACTATACAATCACAGAGAGTCATAATAACAGCTAATCTTGGATGGAACTAGGGAATGAGTGCTGAGCTATATGGAACCAGAGATTATGGATTTAGAAACATTATTTTAGATTGTGGATTTAGAGATTTAGAAACATTATTCCCTTGGAAAACCATGGTAAATACAGAAGGCCACAGAAAATAGCATCTATGAAAGCCTATCCAAGGATAATCAAGGCTATAGAGGCAGGGAACTAGGACTAATTCTTCCTTAGATTCTTCCTTAGATTCCATGATGTAAGTATCATCTCTAGTCTTATCCCATCACTTTTCTTTACCACTAACCAACAGTTTTAATACAGAATGTATGATAGCTTTAAAAATACTACCAATGTACTCTGGAGGATAAGTGAGATTATGGTCCAGCCTTACAAAAACATTAGGAAGAATACAAGAAATACAGCCTAAACAAAGTTGCCTAATAACTAGTTATTCATGAATTTGCTCATTCTCTTTAGCTTTCGCAAACCCCCCATGAACTCACTTAAATGCACAAAACATACAAATAAATCACAAATAAGAACAGTTCATTAAGTCAACCAGTTTATCAGATATTTCTTTCTGATGCTAAACATAATGTCAGTTGGTCCTAGGGATATTAAAATCTTCACTATGTAGATCGATTGAAAAGAATGTTTTGAGTCAGTCAATAGTTTTAGGGAATGACCAGTGCACCCATACTAAGTCTAGAATACTGATTGATCTCTCCATTAGCAAAACAAATATTCTATTCTTTTCTTTTGTTCTTTCTATTTTTTTAAATTTAATTTAATTTTTCCAAGATTCATTTTTTATGCACCACACCCAGTGCTCCATGAAATATGAGCCCTCCTTAATACCCACCACCATGCTCATCCATCCCCCCCACCCTCTCCCCTCCAAAACCGTCAATTTGTTTCTCAGGATCCACAGCCTCTCATGCTTCTTCTCCCCTTCCGATTTACCCTAATTTTTTTGCCCTTTCTGAAAGAGCTATAAGGATAACAGGATGAACATGAAAATGTTCATTTCCAAGACTTTAAGAAATTAAAAATAATGATAACAAATAAATGGTTTATTTTCAGAATAAAATTAGAGATTAAAAGAGAAAAAAAAAAGAAATCCTGTTAATCTTTTTAAAAATAGTAAGTTCTAAGGCATAAAAAAAAAATCTCAATAGTTTCTGATTCTGCTCTTAGGCTTTGAATTACCAGCAGATCCATTTTTCAATATTCTCAGTTTGATTAGAACATCTGATTTCTTGTATAACCTAAGCAAAACATGGAACATGAATTTTCAAATTCAAATTGACTAACTCCCCATCTTAGATCAGGGTTGAAATGACATTTGACATATTGAGAAGCATGCCACTAGAGATGCCATCCTTGCAGAAAAAGAGAAAAGATTATCAAATTCTTCCTGGTGACTAAGGATCACAAGGAACTTCCAGCAAGATGAAGGGCTAACCACTGTGTCCCAATTCACTGATCACACAGAGGTGGCCCATCATCTCAGCAGCACGGTAGGTAGAATTAATTGTCCTAATAGACTGAGCACTCAATTTGCATAGTTGAAATCTATAGTTAGCAGTCAACATTCTTTGTTTACATGTACTGAGTGTGTGGAAAGGTCATTGGTTATAGTATTTTGTTCTAATAAATGGAAGGGAAGATTTCTCAATATGTAATTATTCTAGTCTTCCTCCTTCTTATCTTCTGTACTTGAACTATCCTGAGGCCAATATATTTATTTCCCTGTTACATGTATGTGGTAAAAATCTGTAATCCACAATGTTCTATTTATGACACAGAACAGAAGTCAAAAAGACTTTTTTACCTGAAAGTTCAATTAGCTACTTACTCCCCTCCCCTTTTTTTTTCTTACCTCATTCCCTGTTGACATGACTGCAACAACTGGAAACTTATTAACTTCAACCTCTGTGACACCTACAGTTGCCAGAAGACCAATCTCTGAGGGGCCCATATGGGTTCCTTTGGCCAAAACGCACTCCCCTCTTTTAATGTCATGGCCAATGGGTCTGAAAGTCAAAGCAGAACCATAAGCAGTATGATAAGAATAATATCTTCTCAACTGATGTTAGTGTCAAAGAAGGAGGACACTTAAGAGGAGAAAAGAGTCAAGAGATGAGGTAGGAACAGAATAATAAAATAAAAAGCTTCTAAAAACTCTTTGCTGTTTTAATAAAAAATTTAAATCACAAAATAAAAGAAATAAGATTTCCATTTTTGCTAAGGAATATGTTATTTCACATTTGAAAACTATTTTACAAATTGCTTTGTACTAAATTACAGTAAAAAAATACCAACTACAAACTTTCTTTGATATAAGGCAAGAATTTATATGAATATATCTAGTGGCACTAATGATAAGAGGTCCATAGCATGTTAGCTTTGGGGTGAGGAGAATAACACTAATGAGGTTACAGTCACAGGGATAATTTCTATTCGGACAATTTAGGCTGGCCCAGGTCTATGGCCACAGAAGCTACTCAGCTTGGCTTCTTGCCATAGGGATGTGAGAATTGTAGCTTTGTTATAAGGACATTTGAGCAAATGTAGTATTGATGGGATTAGGGCAAACACATTCCAATGTAAGAAAAATAATTTAAAGTTTATGCACTACTTATGGTAAGATAGTAGTCTCATTTTTGTATATAAGGAATAGCAGGTTATTCTACTACTATTGGTAGTCAGTAGAGGAGGGGCTATCAGCTAATTGCATAAAAACTCAAATCTGGGATTATCTGTGTTGATACCAAATTCTGGATTATCTAGGGGTGGGGCTAGATTTCTGGATTATCTAGAAGCAGGATTAATTGCGGATTAAGTAGGCTCATGACTTTACTCCTTCTCATGTTGCTTTTGACTATTTTATTTACCTTTACTATGTTTACAAAAAAGTAGGCAGAGTAGACATGAAATGTAGAATTAAGAAAATTCATTTTGCTACTTGTTAAAAGTCCTGAACACTAACGGCTAAATGACTGAGCTGTGGATTTACATAGCCATCCTCTCCTGAGTTCATGATCATGTAGAAACAAAAGTTGGCTATACATTCTATACATTATGAATTTACCTGATATCTTGGCCTGGTCGAGCTTGCACCAGAATTCGTACTTCAAGTTCCTCAGTGCCCTATAATAAGAGCAAGTAATGTAATTTCAAACAGAATAATCTAACAGAATTTCTGATCAATACAATTTAGCTACTCAGATGCATTTATCATCAGATAGGTACAGAATATATACAAATATAGAGAAACAGAACCATTTGCTACACATTTTGAACATGATAAATTTCTACCACAGGTACCTGAAAAACTAGGTTTGATGCCAATACATTCATTTATAAATACATAAAACTTTTTTCATAATTTTCATGTTTTTAAAAATGTATCAATTCAAATACCAGATCTTACATTGTAAGATAGCATTCTCAAGGAAAAACAAAAGATCTATCTATATGGCTACCCTAATAGATACATCAAATGTGGATGGAGATAACCTGTCTCTTCTGTTCCCATGAATCATGCCAAGTTTCCCAAATATCTGCAGAAATTTCAGTGAAGGACTTACAGTTTTCCTGGTAGTAGATTTCTGTAAATTAATGGTGATCATTAATTTTACATTTATGGGCTGTGAATAATATTGTGACACTGGAACTGTGTCTTGTCATCTGGCAGAGTCGGTGGATGCATGTGTTCTGGATTTCAATGCTTTGCTGGCTTCCCTGATGCCAATAAATCTGTTGGATAGTTTTAACAGCAGGCAGTGTGATATGTATGCCAAGATTTGAATTTTATAAGCCTTACATGTGGGAAAGTAATTAAAAAGAAAATCCCAGATCAAGAAAAGTGGCTGTCTCTCAGCATGCCAAATTTTACTATATAGCCAGCCAGCCCAGAAGAATATTATTTATTTTAGCTCCAGCTTTTAAGATACAAAATATCTTAAACTACTTTAAAAAACAAATTAAGATAGCTAATCATTAAAATGTCAGTTGAAACTATTCTCTTATTGGTGGCTGACCCTCTGGTTCCAATAATTGCCACTAGTTTCAGTGAGATGAAGGCCCATTTAGACCAAGAAAATTCCCAGGATCCTTTACTGTAGGCTATAGAGGGGGCACCGACATAAATTTAATTTTTCCAGGGTGTCATTTGCTGGCAAAGATTTTTATGAATTATAGGAAACCAGAGTTGAAGGGCTATTTGGTTCAAATGCTTGGCCTAGTGTAATATTTAAGAACTTGCCCAAGTTTCTTTGTTAATTTCTTCTCTGTTAAATTCTCTTTCACATTTTATCAGAAGCTAGTCTTGAATAAATTTCTCAGCTATAAGGTATGTCAACAGTTATTATCTCTGCTGTTCTGTTTGAGGTAGTTTCCTTCCTTGTTTGCATGTGAAATTTCGTGGGTCAACTGTGGTTCAAATTCTATTATAATTACAGTAATGATCATAAAAATATCCCCTGTAAAAAAAGATTTTCAAATATAAGGCAATTCCTATTTACTGGAGACCCATATACTACAATGTAAGATCCTAACATTACCAAACAAACAAACAAATAAAACCCAAAAGCCCAACTGGATTAATCTTATAAACACTGCAGAAAATGGGCATAGTTTATAACCCAGCCATAGGAACAGAGCAGTAAAACCTGGTGATGACATACATCATCGGATTCCCTGATTAGTTCAGTATCTTCTACTTGTACTACTGCATCAGCACCGCAGGGGATTGGAGCACCTGTCGTAACCCGCATGACTTGTCCTGGCATTACTGTCTGAGTTGGCTGAAAATACAAACATTTAAGAAAGAATTGATTTACTCTGCTGTGGCAAAGGAAAAGTCTGCAGGAGATTTCATATTTTTAGAAACAAGCCATAAAAGGAAAATCTTATACTCTTATTCATTTTGGTCCAATGTAATAAAAACTACCCACAAACAGTTGTATTTACACCAAAGAGGCTTTAACTTGATTTAAGGTAATGACCACTAGACAGATGTCTTTCTTGGTGCCCTGTTTTCCTTTTGAAGAACTGTCACAATTGTCACTATTGTGTCTCACTCAAATAATGTGAATTTTCTTAATACTTGTATGTAAAGTGATTTGAGTGTCTTTAAGAAAAAAAAATGCCATGCAATGTGATTTTATGAAAGACAATTATGAAAAACTAGCACATTGGTCATTTACTTAAGTTTTGATGTTAAAGAAATGTAGTACTTTACTAACTAAACTTTTTTATTTAATAAAGGCAAGTCAGAAAAATCAATTTAATTATTTCACTTGAAAATCTTTCCAAAACATATTAGTTCACCTTTCAATAATGAAAGTCTAGAAAATGCAGTGAAGTAATTAAAAAATGATTCCAGTGTCTGTAATGATTTCTGCTAAACATTATATCCAAGATTTTCATTATCTGAGCTCTCATACAGATGGTACAGGAGACTGACCCCAGGCCCTGCCCTGCAAACTTCTCTCAGCATAGAGAAAAGCATATTTCTGTAAGATCCATTTGATAGGTTTGATTTGGCCTCATAGGCCAATGATTTAGGTAAGAGTTGGGAAAAGGAATGCTTCAAATTTCTCCTAAAAGAGAATTCTGAGAGAATATTAATTTCCCAATTAAAAAAAGCGATCTTTCCAAAGATATCTTCTTAAGTATTTAAAAATCTTAGGTCACAACAATGTGAATATATTAACATTACTAAACTGTACATTAAAAATGGTTATGATGGTACATTTATTTTATATATTCTCTACCACATCAAAAAAATTTAGGGAATGGTTAAGGAAAAATACCCCTCTATTAGAAGTATAAAGCAAAACAGGAAATTTATTTATTACAGCAGCCTTAAAAATCTTTTTTCAATAATATTACTGCAAACAATATTACCAATAGCTAAAATTATCAAACCCTTCAATTTATACTAGGTACAGTGTTAAGTGTATTGTTACATTCTAGAATACAAGCCCTTACAAAGACCAGGATTTGTTTTTTAGTTTGCCTCTCCCGATAACATCTTCATTTTCTTTTTTTTTTTTTTAAAGATTTTATTTATTTATTTGACAGACAGATCACAAGTAGGCAGAGAGGCAGGCAGAGAGAGAAGGGAGGAAGCAGGCTCCCTGCTGAGCAGAGAGCCCGATGCAGGGCTCGATCCCAGGACGCTGGGATCATGACCTGAGCCAAAGGCAGCGGCTTTAACCCACTGAGCCACCCAGGCGCCCCACATCTTCATTTTCTATTCTGTGCTGTGACCCAGAAGGCTGATCTCTATGGACTATTTCATCTAGGTTCCCGTTACTCTGGCTTCTGATTACGTTCAGCTAATGGGGATGGTCAACAAGAGATTAGAAGTAAGAGAAAGGGAAAGGTAGTGTTTTACTCCACTTGCTCTTTCTCTGCTGGGCTGCAGTGTGGTGATGGCTATGTCATCTTTATTACTGAGGGCCACAGCTCCTATTGGGTGGTGCCGTCTCATAGCTATGAATCTCCCCAGGTCCAGGTACCACTCTTTCCCTTTGTCCCATTAGACCTAGAGATAGCTGGTAGTGGAGAGTCATTGTTAGCACCTGGGTGCTTAACATCCCTTAGCTGGTTTCCCTTAACCCTATTTCTTGGGTATAGTCCCCTTAATCACCCTTTTTCCAGAAATATTTATCACTTTATCATACCAAAGCCTAGAATGTGTCTAGCACAAAGTTGGTGATGAATAAATATTTCTATAATGAATGCATGAACATGTATGATCTCAGTAGCTCACAACTACATGAAATATTCCATCCTTCTTGGCTTAAAACTCCAGTGTTCTCCCTGCTTTTCTCCCATAGTTATTGGCAAAAGAGATTCTTGGCATCCGCTCTCACATTGAGCTATGGATCTTATATTTCCTTATATTCTGCTATTTGAATAAAAGACATTCAGGGTTTTGGAATGGTTACATTTTTATGTAATTTTTCTACCAAGATGCTGCATAGGATTTCATATGAGAAGTTTAGGGCCCAATGCATTAAAATAAAAAAAAATTCAACTTAGATATTACTCATTGTCTGGGACATCCCTTAATCTACTGTACATGGTCATTTTGCAGTGCAGTGATTTTTGATGAAAAGCATTCGTTTTGATATGTGTATATATTTTTAGTAGAGGTACTAATGCTAAAACTATCTTCAGAGCCTATGCAACAAAGATATTTGATACAGGCCTAAACAGGTCCTTCTTTTGCTGAAAGTGCCTTTTTTGCTAAGGCAGAAAGTGAATCCTAAAGTGAGTTTCAGGACAGCTGCTTCTTAAGCTGAAGTGTGTTAGTTTGGAGCCCTGCCTCAATTTAGTCAGGTTCAATGGATACTTTGTAAATTTACTCTAAGTTTTATTGTGGTTGTACCTGCAATTTTCTCTACTTCTTAGTTTAAAATAACTCTTATGAAGTGTTTTTGTGTAATTATTAAATAAAAAATGTGGCTCCTCTCTAAGATTAGTAAATCTAAGTGATAGGTGAAGACTTCCTACCAGCTCACTTATATGAGATCCAATGTAAAAGATATTATTGGATATATAAAGATATTTATAAACCTCAATTGAATGGAATCAGATTAAAAACTCTAGGAATATGTGAAGTAATTCCTTTAGATTATTAAGAGTAACAATTCTTTAAGAGTAACTCATTTTTAAAAATTTTTATTGATATACCTTATATGTTTTATATAAACTAAAATGGTTAAAATCTTGATTTTTCCTTAACGGAGGTGTTGAGGTTTTTTTTTTTTTTGGATTTGCCCAGTGACAGCACTTTTTAATCATATAATATTTTCTTTGACAGTGTCCAGTACTAATCAATAGGACCAAACTATAAATGATTTAAAGTCAAGTATTCGGTACACTAAGAAAGTATTTTATATATCACTGTCACAGTGTACGCAATGGCACCTCATTCTCCAGCATATGTACTTCCAATAAGTGAGCAATCTGGCTAATGTAAGATCTCTGTGATTGCTACAAAGTCTGTATGATACCTTGGCTATAAAGGACATCACAGATAAATTGAGGAGAAACCCCATTTTCTTATATAGTTTTCATCTTTTTCCCCCATAGACCTTACAAGAAATTAGCAACTTTTAAGTTTCATGACCTTTTTTGTGTTCCTAGTTCTCTAGTACAGTCAGAAATCTTAACTAGTAAATACGGTTTAAGAAGACAACAAGGCACTTATTAACCTGTTACCTATATCTATCTATCTATCTATTTATACTAGGCTTTGACTATCATGAACTATTTGCAGTTTCCTAAACATTCTATGCGATTTTTTAAAAACACCTGTGTCTTGATTTATACTGTTCTCTTGGCCTAGAATGTCGTTTTCTCATTTCTGTTTTTGTAAAATCCTCTTAGGTCCAGCTCCAATGGTATTTTCTTAATCCTCCTAGGATGAAATGCTCAACCTCCTTATTGTCTTCCACAGTACATGACTGATAGCATTAGTTTAATATTTAATATATTATACTTAGTTGTTATATTCTATCACCTCCACTAGATGTAAACTCCTTAAGAATAGAAATCATATCTTAATCTACTTTATACCCCTAGAACCCAACACAGTGCTTGGTACACACAGTAGGTATGTTTGATAAATGTTAGATAGACTCAACTGACTATCAGAGACCTGAATAATTGGTACTTTGTAGCTTTGTAATACAAATGGATGCTTCAGACATCCAACACTGAGTGAAATATATATTGAGAAGTTGAGTAAATTATGATGTCATAATACAAGACATTTATAAAAAAGGGACCCATGCCTAGCTGTTCTTTTTGTCATGAGGATTTAAACCAGCCTGTGTACAACATCTAATCACTATAGTGCCAGGTTTGGCTTCAGAGCTCTATACACTGCTCTCTTCGATGCTTGGATGTAGTGATGAGGTAGCTGGGGTCACCACCATGGGCACCATTCTTCTCCTATATACTTACTTAACTTTTCCATATTTTCAGCACATATGGGAGTACATACTAAGCCAAGGAAGAAAAGGCATGGGACATAGATTTTGCTCAAACCTCCACATTCATTTATGCATTCATTCATTCATTCATCCATTCATTCATATCCTCCTTTATTTTTATGTAATACTTATGAATGCTCCATAGTAGCAGAGGATAAAAAGTATCTTGGTCTTCTTCTGGTTCTATTTGATAAGGTAGGAGCTCTTTTAACCAACCTTCAAAATTCATTGGATTAACATATGTTCTCTATTTCCTCTTAAACATAATGATGCATACAGCACTGTTTTATATACATATATATGTTTTATATATATATATATATATGTACTTAAGTTTGAGACTGTTAGACTCTTTTTAAAGATTTTTTTTTTTTTTTTTTTTGACAGAGACAGCAAGAGAGGAACAAAAGCAGGGGGAGTGGGAGACGAAGAAGCGGGCTTCCTGCTGAGCAGGGAGCCTGGCGCGGGGCTCTATCCCAGGACCCTGGGATCATGACCTGAGCTGAAGGCAGACGCTTAACAACTGAGCCACCCAGGTGCCCCAGTGAGGCTGTTAGACTCTTGTATAATTGTAAAGTAAGGCTTTACAGTTCAATTGACTTTCTTCCCAAACTTGTTCGTGCCAGTTTGTAGTAGTAGTTGTCACTAAATTATGTAATTTAAATATTACATAAATTAATGATATATGAGATATATGATATATAATATATAAAAGAGGTTTTTTTTTTCTATAAAAATTCAGTTAAACATTTGGAAAAACTCAAAAAAATTTTTTGCCAAAGAAACAGTCAAATTAGGTGTGGGTGAAGTAGTTGTAAAAAATTATAAAAATATAATAGAAATCTAGAAGGATTCTATACTTAGATACTTTGCAAATGTCCTTAAATTTTTTTCCACTTTAAAGACCAAAACTGGAAATCACATATGTGCTTTTGGGTGTGATTTATGTAAGAAAGACCAGACAGAAATTGAAATAGTAGATACTTATTAAAATAAAAACATTAGCTTTCCATCAACTTATTGACAAATGTTAATTTAAATTAAACTTATCTTAATTTTAAAAATATAATTTTCCACTTGTTTCCAATTAAATGGCCAATTACTAGTCTCAAAAGCATCAAATAAGAGACCTTCTACTGTACTTCCATTAGTGCTTCATTTCTTAATAGAAATATATGTATATACCTGTACACTGGCTAGCTCCCTAGTGAGAAAAGCTAATCTAAGTGATTAGCTAGAGAGGTTAAGTAATTTGTTTCTAATTTTCCCTGTTTGTAACACAGGTTGGAGAAAAGTCTGAGAAGATGACCTAGAAACTATAGGTCTACTTAGAACATTAATATTTATGTAAGAAAGAATCATCTAATCATAGGACTGGAAAATGCTTGCAGGGTATCTGTGAGACACACCAAAAATACCATGCCATATATTAATAGATGCAGATTTCTCTCAGTTAAAAAATAATTCTTTCAGCTTTCTCACGGGAACCATCCTTTAATCTCTTTGATAACTTGTTTAATCCATCTCTAAAATTTCCATTACAGTGATGGTAGAAACTTAGAATTTGATACTGAAAGTCCATGAAATTGAAATCTTAAGGGTCTTTCAAGCCTGTGAATCTTACCTGCTCACCAGCTTGGGATTCCCCAATGATGAAACGATCTCCTGGGCCATCAGCAGCTGTGAGGCGAACAGAACCAAGAACAAACATCAAAATGGACGTATGGCACAGAATAAGGATCTAGTGTTGGAATTCTAAAATTTGACTCAAATGATCAGATGAAGTTTCAGGAAAATGGAATACTTTTCTGAGCTCCTCAACCAGACAATGGTGCTGTAATTGCTGGTTTGATCTTTGTATCCACCATTCAGAAGTACCAGTAGAAGCGATTTAATCATGCTCTTTCTTGGTGTTACTGGAGATGGTCTTCCTGTTGCTCCACAATTTGATACTTGTACTTTTAATTTTTAAGGATTTATTTATTTAAATAAGAGAGAAAGAGAGAGAGAGAGAGGGAGAGCGAGCATGTGCAAATGTAGGGAGAAGCAGAGGGTGAGAATTTTCAAGCAGACTCCCTGCTGAATGGGGAGGTTGATCCCATGACCCATGAGATCATGATACATGAGATCACGATCTAAGCTGAAATCAAGGGTCAGAAGCTCAAATGACTGAGGCACCCAGGAGCCCCATATACTAGTACTTTTTAAATAGAACTATTTCTGCTAGCCCATCCTTCTAAATAAATACTATCTTTTCTATGGGCATATATGTGTGATGTATGTGTACATATATACAGAAAAGTTAACAACTTTCTATAAATTATATTTGCAACCATACTTTAAATAGTAAAAAGTATTTCTTTTAAAAAGGACATATGAAATTAATTTTTAATTTTTATTTATCTTAAAATTTATTTTGTTGAGAGAGTGAGAGAGTGAGTGAGCATGTGCATATGCATGGTTATCAGCAGAGGGAGGAGGTAGGTGGGGAAGAGTGGAGGAAGCAGGACAAGCAGACTCTGTGCTGAGCTCCAAGACCAAGGCTGGGTTCAATCCTTGGATCCTGAGATCATGACCTGAGCCAAAATCAAGAGTTGGATGCTCAACTGACTGAGCCACCCAAAATTCATTTTTTAAAAATGTGACCACAACGTGGTTTTTTTAAAGGCTTATATATAATATTGTTTATAATGAGCCACTTTTTTTGCACAGATGGCTTTGGTTAACCTGATGTAGAAAGGAAAAAAAATTAACACTAAGTCTCTTCTATGTACTAGATGTTGTATCTTGTGCTTTATAGACATTATTTTAGTTAATAAACTCTTAGCTTTCTTGTGTTTTTTGGAATCCTATTATATTTTCAGTGCTCACTTGAAAAACAAGAATAGTTTTCTTCCAATGTTATTCTTATTAGGCTGTTTTTGTGTTTTTAAAACGTAAAATTATTTTTTTTAAAAGAGCAATTTAAAATAGACATAAAACAGACAGAATCATTGCTTCCACAATTATCAACATTTTATTTATCTTATTTCATCTATCTTTCTATTTATTTTTATAGTATCTTAAAGTGAATTTTGATGTTCTTATTGTAGAAAATTAAAAAGTCAATTATCTTTCAGAATTCAAACACTAACTATATCTTGTGAATAAAGTAATTTTAAATTATTTTCTCTACTAGAGATATTACCAGCTTGCCACCTCTCATAAGCAACCTAGACATTTCTCTTTTACTTCTTGGATGAGAGGAAATTAGTAGGGTTTTAAAGTAAAACAGAGCTGAATCTGAATCCTGGTTCTGCCTATTAGTAGCCTCAGAACCTTCAGCAAGATTTTTTTTTTCATTTTTTAAAAATTTACATTCAATTTAGTTAACATACACTTACTATTCATTTCAGGGGTAGAATTTAGTGATTCATCAGTTGTATATAACACCCAGTGCTCATTACCTCAAGTACCCTTCTTAATGCCCATTACCTAATTCCCTCATCCACAATCCACCTCTCCTCCAGCATTCCCTGGTTTGTTTCCTATAGTTTAGAGTCTCTTATGGTTTGCCTCCTTCTCTGTTTTCATCATATTTTATTTTCCTTTCCTTCTCCTATGTTCATCCATTTTTTCTTAAAATCCATATATGAGTGAAATCATATGGTATTTGTCTTTTTCTGACTGATTTATTTCGCTGAGCATTATACTCTCTAGCTCCATCCATGTTCTTGAAAATGGCAAGATTTCATTGGTTTTGATAGCTGAGTAATATTCTACACCTTCTTTGTCCATTCATGGATGATGGACATCTGGGCTCTTTCTATATTCTGGCTATTATGGACATTGCTGCTATAAGCATTAGGTTCATGTGCCCCTTTGAATCACTGTGTTTCTATCCTTTGGATAAATACCTAGTAGTGCAATTCGTGGGTCATAGGGTAGCTCTATTTTTAACCTTTGAAGAACCTCCATACTGTTTTCCAGAGTGTGTGTACCAGCTTGCATTCCCATCAACAGTGTAAGAGGGTTCCTCCTTTCTCCACATCTTCGCCACCATCTGTTGTTTCCTGACTTGTTAATTTTAGTGATTCTGACTGGTGTAAAGTGGTATCTCCTTGTGATTTTGATTTGTATTTCCCTGATGCCAAGTGATGTTGGGCATTTTTTTAATGTGTCTGTTGGTCATTTGGATGTTTTCATTGGAGAAATGTCTGTTCATGTCTTCTGCCCATTTCTTGGTTGGATTTTTTGTTTTTTTGGGTGTTGAGTTTGGTAAGTTCTTTATAGATCTTGGATACTAGCCCTTTATCTGATATGTCATTTGCAACTATCTTCTCCCATTCTGTAGGTTGCTTTTTAGTTTTGTTGAGTGTTTCCTTTTCTTGCAAAAGCTTTTTATCCTGATGAGGTCCCAATAATTCATTTTTGCTTTTGTTTCCCTTGCCTCAGCAAATTATTAAGACTTTCTCTAAACTTCAGTTTTCTTGTCGATAAAAGTTGGGATAATACTTTAAAAATAGTATCTTTCAAAGCTTTTTATTCCTCTCATTCATTCACTAAATTTCTATACAGTGTTCTATGTCCTAGGTGTCATTCTAGGTGCTGGGACAGAGTGGAGTAAAACCAGCAGACGTGGTTTCTATTCTAATGTAATGCCAACTTGCTGCGATGTTTTTCAAGCTCTGGAGCAAATATGGAGGTGGGTTTTAAAGTAAACTTGTAAACAGTTTTTAAAATGAGAATGAATAGAAATATATTTTATCACACATGGCAAGGATGAATATTGTTTCATGAAACTTATTTTTGTTTATATATGTGTGCATATGCACAATTTATATATTGTATATGTTATGTATATTATATGTGTGTATAGTGTATTTAATGTGTGTCTTGTGGGTGAGGTTAAAGCCACTGATGTAGTGGAAGAGACAGATATTAATCAAATAATCACATTAATGAATATATACATGCAAATAAAGAAAACCATTCTATAGGAAGGAAATATAGTTTTATGAGAGCATACAGTGAAAATGCCTGAAGTATACTGGAAGGTAAGGGAAAGCCATCTTTTTTTTTTTTTTTAAAGATTTTATTTATTTGACAGAGAGAGGTCACAAGTAGGCAGAGAGGCAGGAAGAGAGAGAGGAGGAAGCAGGCTCCCTGCCTAGCAGAGAGCCTGATGCGGGACTCGATCCCAGGACCCTGAGATCATGACCTGAGCTGAAGGCAGAGGCTTAACCCACTGAGCCACCCAAGCACCCCTGGGAAAGCCATCTTGACCAAAGGATTTCTGGTTTGAATATGAAGGATGAATAAAAGTTAAGTAGGCAGAAGTGGTGTGTGAGAGAGAAAGAAGAGAGAGGGAGGGAGGAAGAAAGAGAAATATGAAATGGAAATGCTCCATCTAAAGGTCTTCACCTTTGTGCAAAGGCCTCTGGTTCATATCCTCCTTATATCTTATGTCCCAGCCACTCTCAATTTCTAGAACTGTAGAGAGTACCAAGATGACTCATATTTCAGTTCCATAATATATGCTACTTCCATTGTTTGGAGTGTCCTTTTCTTATCTGTGCCTTCTGATTAAGGACTTCTTAGCTTTTAAGACTCAGCTCAAGTGTCACCTTTTCTCTGAAGTCTTATCTGACTCCTTTCTCAAGAGTTAGCTACTTGCTCTTTTGCTTCCCTGGTGTATTTCCTAAATAACTCTAATCATGGCTTTCTAATTATTTGCAATTATTTGCTTATTTGTCCCAGGAGAATCTATAGCACTTGCTGCACAACAGGTATTCAATAAAATTTCAGTATGTGAAGTATTAGAAATGTTCAATAAATGAATGAGTATGGTGTCTACGAATCTATTTAGAAGGATGCATGCATAAATGAGTAATTTAATATTTTTCAACACAGAATACTGTATTTTGAATACCTTCCATTTCCTGCTGGTCTATGTATATAGTTTTCAAATGTGAGTCAGCATTGACCTTCTTTAGAATATTTAGAAAGACTGCTCTGGTTAATTTTATATAACTTGGATTATGTTGCTTTCTGTCTGCATAGTGCCTAGCTCATCATTGATTTTCAGTAAATATTTGTTAAAAGAATAATGAAATGAATTTAGCATTTCCATAATACTTAGGTGGGAAGTTTGTAAACTGATTTGTACATATTAATATTGTGTTTTCTAAGTTTTCTTGAATAATTTAAAAAAGGTGAATGCTTTTATTTCTTCAGCTAGATTATGAGCTCCTCAGAGATAGGGATCACTTCCTTTATTTCTTTTTTGAAACCCTCTGTTCTTCAACTTTCTTCCTGTCTCCTGTTCCCCCACACATGCAAATATACCTAGACTCAAAATGTCTTATATCAATATTGCACACAAATGCTCCAAATAAATGTCACTGAATAATGAGTGGCTGTAGATCATTTGGGGGCAAGCCTGCTATAATGTCAAGAAGGCCAATATCTGGGGCACCTGGGTGGCTCAGTGGGTTACAGCCTCTGCCTTTGGCTCAGGTCATGATCCCAGGGTCCTGGGATCAAGCCCCGCATTGGGCTCTCTGCTCAGTGGGGAGCCTGCTTCCCTTCCTCTCTCTCTGCCTACTTGTGATCTCTCTCTGTCAAATAAATAAATAAAATCTTAAAAAAAAAAAGAAGGCCAATATCTGAAAAAGCCCTTAAATGATTCTAAGAAGCAGGGAAGGTGCACTGACTGGAGAGAGAATATGTGCTCACTTACACTATGTTCTTTACCTTGCCCTGAAAATTTCTATCTGGGAAACATGTTTCTATACTGCTAGCTAAAGAAGGCTCAGTCAAACCACATTATAGAAGGCTCCTGGTAGCAAGAGAGAAGTTGTTTTTATCATTTCCTTTATAACAGTATTTCTCAACCCTTAATGTGCATATAAATCACCTGGAGATCTTGTTAAAATACAGATTCTGATCCAGTAGGTCTGGGAGAGAGCTTGAGGTTCTACATTTCTAACAAGCTGATGTTGATGGTGCTGGTTAATGAACTACCCTTTCTAAGGAGCAGAACACTCTAAGATTGAACTGAAAATAGACAAATTCAGACTTAAAGAAAAATGAGTAAAAAAATTAGTGAACTACAACAGAAATCCTGATTTTACATTATCACCAAGGCTCATATTTTTAAAAAGACAGAAAAATAATGATGTATCTAACTAGCTGATATTTATTTTTAAATATCTATTAAAGAGACAAGTAAAAGAAAAGTTGCCATTTTCAAGATGAATTCTACAAACTTGGGTGGGAAGAGCAGAAGTGGAGGTATGCTGCACATGAATCTAAAGCTTGGAAAGAAATAAATTAAGTAAGCCACAGTATGTCATTAGAAAACACGGACGGATTCCAGGGATTACTGAAGAGGCTTAGAACCCCCACCCCCCACATTTACAAATTTCTCTTAATGAGTTTTCTTTTCTTCTTTGTAATTGTAGAATTTAAATTGAAGGGAGTGATAAAACCAATATAAACCAAATTGTATAATGCAGCAAGTGTATTCTATAGCTGATTCATAATGCTTAATGCTAGACCCTGAAGTTGCTCCCACTTCTACCTTCTTCTTCTTTTTTTAATCTCCAGGAAACACTTTAGTCTTCTTCACCTGTTTATTTAAAGATTATATCATTTTTGAATGGATACCATTAGATAACTATTTATTGTGGCAATGTATAGAAATTATCTTCCCTGAGCCCTTTGCCATAGAGCTATCCTTCATTTTCATTTTCCAGCCATATGGGAACTCCCTTTGAGCCTCTTGAAACACCTTGTAGTTATTATGATTTTCAATAATAAAGAGTTTCAACATTTCTATGGTAGGACTGAATAAACTGAGGCTATAGAGAAAGCATAACTTTCAGAGGTCCTAGGAAATATCTGTGACAGAAGAATCAGGCAAAGGAATTAAGAATTGATTACGGAACCAAAGTAAGACTAGATAATAGGCCAACAGGGTAATAGTATTTGTGTGTATACTGAAATTAAGATTATAGAAAGTGTTGGGTGGGGCAAGAGCAGGTGATAAGATTAGCACAGCAAGATTAATAGTTGCTGCAATTATACTAAGGAATTAAAACAGGTGAGTTTGGAATTTTAAATCTGTGGCTTTTTCTTATGGAAAGCAGGAAGTTAAGAGTAGGACAGGTGAGTGAGAAAGCATTTTATATTCTTTACCATCATCTTCCAGGAAAAAATTGCCCATTTATTGGTAATATTGGGGAAAGAGATACTATTTCCTTAAACACAGTACTTTAAGCTTTTTGGAATTGACCAAAATTAATTAATTCATGTACTCTCTGCTCACTTGAGTAATATTCCCACATCATAAGGTCCTCTTCTTTATCCACAGTGAACTATAGTGGAAGGCAATAGGTTATCAAATGGAAAACCAGCTGTGGCCTGGGATTTGTGTGGAAGAAACAGAAACCCTAGGACATGGGTTTTGTGAAAGAACAAAAGCTCTAAATCAGAGGTGATACTGAATTTTAGTACGCAGTTTAACCCACTGGAAGGAAGTACAACAAAATGTTAATAGTGGTTAGGCAGTGATATAATGGGTAAATTTTAAATGTTCTTTTTAATTTTCTGTATTTTTCATAAGTACGTATTTCAATCGGAATGTAAAAAAGAAAAAAATTAAAATTTACTTTAACCCAGTGGCAAGGATTTGTCTTCTATTCTTCCAGAATTGTTACACGTGGTTCTCAAAATAATTAGTGGCTTGTTCAGACTTTTCCCTCTTTCTAAATCATCTCTGTAAAACAATTTTTGAAGGCATAAGCCTTTCGAATTGAAAAGTTTCAAGAAAGCTGAATTTGGGATGTGAGGTACTTTTGCCCTTATTAACATCTATGAAGAAATTGTGAGATAATAGGCATCCACATTTGTAGGGGAAGGTGGAAATGCATCAAGATGGTTAGCTTAATCAGTGCAAAGGGATATAACTCTTCAAAAATATTAATAAAAATATTGTATTGATCTTAATTAAGGGGTAACATGCTACTTTCATTTTCTATCTTTCAAATTCATTTCATCCTTGGGAGAGGTCAATTGTTAAGACTTGAGCCTGTCACCTTCCCCAGCTGCCAGCACCCAAAATAAATGTCTCCTTATCTCTTAAAAAAAAAAAAAAATCACTCCATTCTGAATGCAGTTTTAGGTTTATTAGGTTACAGGTCTTCCTATTATATTGTCATCACTTGATTTCTGCCTTCTTTAAACTCTATTTTTTCTTTCTTTCTTTCTTTTTTAAAAGCCATTCCTATTTCTTATTTGCTCAGTCATTTTTTACTGTCTTGATTTTTCTTCAACCCACATACCTTAAAGCAAGTGATCCTCCAACTGGTTTGGGGTTTTATGCCACATGTTTCTGAAGGATACTGGCTAATGCTTAGTGATCCAGAGCAAGTTAGGAACCTCTTTACACCTACAGGGTTAGCAATGCTCACAGATGCCACTGGTTATTACTGGAAGGCCTACGGCAAAGGCAGAGGAGAAGAAAAAAGGGAGAATAAAGGGAGTGGGGAGAAAGGAATGGGAGTAAAGGAAGACAGGGGTGGAGAGAAGAAGGTACACGAAGTAGTGGTGGAGAGCCACAACAATAGCCTCAAGGATATTCTTTACCAAACACTACCTGAGGTGTTCTAACACAGAAAAGACTGGGACCATGCCTCTTTGTTCTAATAGCTTTTGCTGCCTTAATTATGATGTTGGTATGTATATACAGACACAGCAAATATTCCCACTTTTGAGATTTAACCATATCCACAATGGTTATCTGTTATGTATTATGTCTCTGTTATATATTCTGTATCTTGGAGGTAGCAACACTTCACAGGAAAGAAATACTGTGAACAAGTTACATAATAATCTCCTGAACGTTTTATATTGTGACATGTTAGATGTTTTTAATTGGTGTGTGTGTATGTGTGTGTGTGTGAAATAGCTGAAAACACCACTGTTTTAAAACAAAAGAATAAATAAGATACCAGATGATAATTTTATATAAAATTTCTTTGGTAGATTCCATGGTAGCAGAAAGGCTCTTTCAAGGCTCATGTAGGCTAGTCACTCTTTTTTGGCAACTAGAAAAGCTAAGACAATAGTTTCTTTTTATTGAGATGCTGCTATCTCATGCAAAAATCACAGGACAACATTCTGTTTGAGAATAATTCTGCCTCAAATAATTTATTTTCTCACTTTCTCCTTCTTTATATTACCAAGAATGTAAAAAATAGACTTTCTTTTCCCTTTGGTAGTTCACTTGCTAAAGTTGTCTATTCTGCTCTGGAATTAAGAATCTTTTTCATTTTATAGTAATCCTATATGGCTACCAATTATAAGTTCAAAACAGAACTCACATTTTAGTTGAAGAACAAGAAATAAGAGGCACCAATGAGGCTATCAGGAGACTGAAATAATTTTCTTTCTGGACAATATTCATTAAAATAAGCACCATAGGTAGAATAAATTTGGAAGAAAAAAATCATAAGACCCACCAGGAATTTGTTACTGATGTTTTCAGAAATACTCTAATTTACTGAAATAAAGCTGAATGAGGTGCATCCAAGATAGTATCCCTGAGAAAGAATACACTAGTAGGAATTAATCTCTCCAACATTTTATTTACATAGAACAGGAGAGTAACAATTCAGATAAATATTAACCTCTTTTTCAGAGATGGTCTAAGGAAATGTGTTTATAATAATGATAGTGATAGTAATAGTTACCATTATCAAACATTTTATAAAACAATTATTGAGTGCTTGCTTTTGGTGCCAGATACTTTACTAAGGCTTTCTAGGGTCTCAGTCAATCCTCACAACAAATTGTTGGGGTAAGTATTGTTATAATTATCATCATTTTACAAATGAGACAACTGAAGCTCAAAAAGCTTAAGTAATGTATACTTAATGCTCATAGTTATAAAGATCAAACTGGTACTGGGACCCAGATCACTCTTACTTTGTTTTCAAAGCCCATAACCATAACCATAACCATAACTGTTTGCTTATAGCCTCCAACACAAAAAGATACTGCTAAGAAATAGTGATGAAATATGGAGGAGACTAATGAATATATTTAATTATAAAAATGAAATTATTTTAATGGCTATGTAGAATAAAAACAACAAATAAGTAAGAGACTCCCTAAAGAACCATTAAAAAGGAACTGGCCTTAACAGCTCTGATAAGCTGTGAAATGTTTTTAGATAATTCTTCAATGATATCAGCCCCAAGTTAATAATCAATAATAGTTTCTAAATAATTCCATTGCATTTTCATTTTGGGTTCTTAAATTAAACTTTAAGCAGGTAATTGCTATTTAGTATCTGCTTTTAACCTTTATGCAATCTCAGGGAACTCCACAAAGGTACAAGCTGCTGGTACCATTTGAGGTTTCAGAGCTTTGAAATTCAGCTCTTCCAGGGAATTAGAGGTTTCCCTTGTGCTTGCTTTTTATGTAGCCCTTATTGATGTTGAGTTTAAAACAGAAGAAAAGCCCACCCTAAATGATCCCTGTGTTGGGAATCTGCTCTTCTTTCTTGGACTACATAGATGTTTTCAACTAGAAAACATGGAAAACTTCCAGACCAAGACTGTCTGCTACCTGGTATGTGTAGAGGTCAAAAGAATAAATTATCATACCGTGTTTCTATCAATTTCTACATATTTATTTGTCAACAAACATTTTTCAAGTAACAACAGTACTTTCACTGAAAAGTTTTAGTCCAGATTGTTATGTGTGAATAAAATTATCTTGAAAACCAAGCAGGAAAAAAATGTATAACTCATTGGGTGCCTAGACAGAGCCAAAAATCTGAAGGAAAAAAAACCACACACACACACAGTGTGAGTGTGATGATCCTCAAAAAAATCCCAAGATATTTACCTCGAACAGCATAGCCATCTTTTACTGATGCTGGAAAGGGGGGTAGGTTGTCTTTTGCATATACATCTTGAGCAAGGACTCGCCCCATTCCATCTGAAAAAAGAGAAAATAAGAAAAACATCGATTCTGAGAGCAATGGGTTAAACAGGCAGTCATAAACAAGGTGGGTAAATGCCTGTCTGACAAGGCTAATATATGCGCTCAGTCAGACCTCCTGATTTCTATCCCAAGGAGCTGGAGACAGAAGGAAGAAATGTATCCTTAAGTCTGAAATGAAAGATTAGATTCAGTCAATTAACAGTTATGCTCACAGAGATTATTTGAATATGAGCAGCTACACAGTCATCAAAGATACGTTTAATTTGTTGTGTCCTTAATTCTTTAACAACCCAAATATGACTTTCTTTTAAAAGCTAATTCTTGAACATCTTCATATTTGTTGATTCAGTAATTTCATTTCTAGAAAGCTATCCTAAGAAAACAGATAAAACTTTACGCACATGTTTTAGTTGTTTACATTAATGGGAAAAGTAAAGAAATAAAAAGATCAATAATACAGAAATTTAAGTAGATAATGATCTATCTTTATGATAAGATATTCTGCAGGTTAAATTAATGCTTATGAAGAATATTCATTGACCAGGAAAATTCTTATGACACATATTTAAAAAACATACAGAACTGCACATGTAGTGTATAATTGTTACTACGTTAAGATAGATGTGTACACGTGAATAGAAAAAGATAAGGGCATTCATGAAAATATAAAGCATTTGTTATTTTAGTGTGTTAGAATTATGTATGCTTTTTATGTACGCTTTTTATTCTCTTCGGTATACTTTTCTGAAAATTTCCAAGTTTTTATAATGATAAAATATCATTTTATATTAAAAAAGGTTTTTTTTCTTAAGAAAAGTAAAGGAATTTTAGCATTTGATTTTGGCTTTATTAGCCTAAAAAAAATAGTGATTACAAATAAGCAGAGGGTCAGTAATCTGTCTTGTGAAATGACTATTCAAACTACTCTGGATAATAACTGTTTTCAGCTAGAGCTTAGGAGTTTGAACTAGTGCCAACAAGAGTAAGAGTTTCAAGAGTCATGACCAATCCCTTAAATCTTTTAGCCAGAATCTGTCTTTACTATATTATTATTATTATTTCAAAGAGGCAAAATAATAATAAATAGGAGATGGAGAAGGAAGAAGAGGGGAAGGAAAAAAAAATCGAGTTTGTCTCCAAAGACATTAAGTAATACAGGACTTGATTTACAGGAGATGTTCATATAATTAGAAAACTCCATTGTTTCCAGAGCTAGATGAGTGTCTTTTTTTGTTTGTTTGTTTTTGTTTTTGGCTTTGTCCTTCTTGCCTCTTAAGGCCTCTGATTTCCAGATCCAGGACCTAGAAGTAAGTGTAGAGAGATTTTTAATTTTGTACTCTGATCCACAGTGACAGTGATACTCTTTCCTTTTAGGGAGGTGATAGCTGAATTGGAAGGGAGAACTTCTTAGCAGATTCTAGCTTCAGATATTCCTAGAAGGTTATAGCTATTCTGGAGCTGTCCTGGAGCTATGGACTGATATTTAGTAAGACCAAGGAAGTAGTGAAACCAGAGTCTAGTTTGGATTCACTTATATAATATTAACTGCCAATGAACCTGAAGCTCTAAGGTAGTCCCTGATGGTGAGCCCCATGGCATTTGCCCAGGATCACAGTAAACCTCCCTAGGTGGCTCCTTGCCTGGAACCAATCTGGCTAGGGGTGGTTCATGAAAATGTAAACTCTACCCTAGCTCGGATCCTAAGAGAATGGCTTTGCTGGGATTCTGAATAGCTCATTAATAGTAATAGTTAATAATCAAAGGTAGCACAAGGAAATTAAGAAGTATAAATTTCCAGGTACAAAATAACTGGTTTTCCTGGGTCTTCAGCATAATCATGGGAGCCAATTTCTCACAATAAATCTCATCATTTTTATATAATCATATACATATATATATTTACATTATGTATGTGTGTGTGTGTGTGTGTGTGTGTATTCTGTTTCTTTGGAGAACCCTAACTAATACAAATGGAATAGAATAGAGGGTTCAGAAATAAACTTTTGTGTATAATATGGTCAAATGATCTTCAGTGCAAATAGGACAGTCTTTTCAACAAATGGTGTTGCTATTGGGAAAACTGGATATTCACATGCAAAAGAATGAAGTGGGACCCTTACCTTATACTTTTTGAGTTAATAAAAATTAACTCAAAATGGATTAAAGAACTAAATATAAAATCTAAAAGTATAACATTCTTAGAAGAAATGATACAGGAAAACTTTATGACATTGGATTTGGCAATGATTTTTTTTGTAACAGTGATTAATAGATAAAATATTTTCTTTATTTTTTTGAGTAATTTCTGATTTTATGATGAAATACTTCTCCCAATGATGTAAGTGGGCCTCAGTTGTTTTTTAAAGTTTTTATTTCAATTCCAGTTAGTTAACATACAGTGTAATACTAGTTTCAGGTGTACAATATACTGATTCAATACTTCCATACATCAACAACGCTTATTGCAACAAGT
Organism: Martes martes; assembly: GCF_963455335.1. Taxonomy (NCBI): domain Eukaryota; kingdom Metazoa; phylum Chordata; class Mammalia; order Carnivora; family Mustelidae; genus Martes; species Martes martes. Next base: position 111,519,276 of record NC_137894.1, on the reverse strand, counting down.
GTACTTCTTAATCTCCCTTCACCTACTTCACCCATCCCCCCAACCACCTCCTTCTGGTAGCCATCTAGTTTGTTCTCTATAGTTAAGAGTCTGTTTTTTGGTTTTGGTAATGATTTCCTGAGTATGACACCAAAGGCACAGGCAACTAAAGCAAACATAGACAAATAGGACCACATCATACTCAAAAACCTTTATGCATCACTACTGGGTATTTACCCTCAAAATATAAAATCACTAATTGAAAGGGATATGTAATGATACATGGCATTATTTACAATAGCCAAATTATGCAAGCAGCCTGTGTCTACTGACAGATGAACGGATAAAGAAAATATGTATGTGTGTGTGTATAAATATATATATGTATATATGTATATATATGTATGTATATATATGTATATATGTATATATAGATATATATACACAATGGAATATCATTCAGCCTTGGAAAGAATGAAATCTTTCCATTTTCAACAACATGGATAGAGCCAGAGAGTATAGTGCTAAGCAAAATAAGTCAGTCAGAAAAAGATAAATATCATATGATTTCACTCACATGTGGAATTTAAGAAACAAAACAAACAAAGAGGGAGATACATACCAAGAAACAGACTCTTAACTATAGAGGACAAACTGAAGGTTACTAGAGGGGAGGTGGGTGGAGGGATGGGGGAAATAGGTGATGGGGATTAAAGAGTACACTTATGATGAGCACTGAGTGAATCACTATGTTGTACCCTTGAAAAAATACAACACTCTAAGTTGTATGTTAACTATACTGGAATTAAATAAAAGACCGAAAAAAGATTATATAGAAAAAAAAAAGCTGTGCATTAGACAACACAATCAACAGAGTGAAAAGGCAATCTATGGAATGGGAGAATATAGTTGCAAATCATATATCTGATAAACAGTTAATGTCCTGAATATACAAAGAGCTTCTATAGCTCAATAACAAAAAGATCAAATAATTCAATTACAATTGGGCAAAAAATCTGAACAGATGTTTCTCCAAAAATGATATACAAATAGTCAACAACATATGAGAAGATACTCAACATCATTAATCATTAGGGAAATGCAAATCAAAACCACGAGATATCACTTCATAACTATTAGGATGGTTACTAATAGGTTACTATAAAAAAAACCCAGAAAATCACAAGTGTTGAGGAGAATGTGGAGAAATTGGAACCCTGTACACTCTTGGTAGGACTGTAAGATAGTGCAACCACCATGGAAAATCATAAGAAGTTCCCTCAAAAAATTAAAAATAGAAATACCATATGTTCCATCAATTCTGCTTCTGAGTTTGTATCCAAAAGAATTGAAAGCAGATCTCAAAGAGATATTTTCACACCCATGTCCATAGTAACACTATTCATAATAGTCAAGCCAATAGTCAAGTCTGTTCATCAACAGATCAATGGATAAACAAAATGTGGTGTATGTATTTATATGCTGTCACATGATACAACATGCATGGACCTTGAAGACATTATGCTAAGGAAAATGAACCAGCCACAAAAAGACAAATGCTGCATAATTCCACTTATATGAGTTATCTAAAGTAGTCAAATTCTTAGCAACAGGAAGCAGAATGGTGGTCACCAGAGGCTGGGATGAGGGGGAAAAGGGGAGTTGTTTAATAGGTGTAGAGTTTCACGTATCCATTATGAAAAAGTTATGGAGATATGTTTCACGGCAGTGTGAATGTATTTAATGTCACAGAATTACACAATTAATAATAGTTAAGGCAGTAAATTTTATGTTAATGTGGTTTTTACTGCAATAAAAAAAGGAATGAGGTACTGATACATGCTACAACATGAATGGATCTTGAAAATATTATGCTAAGTAGAAGAACCCAGTCACAAAAGACCACATATATGATCCCATTATATGCACTGTTCAGAATAGGTAAATCTATAGTAGAAAGTACATTGGTAGCTACTTAGGGCTGGATGGGGGTTGGAGGAGATAGGAGAGGATGACAGCTAGTGAAGATAAGGTTTCTTTTGAGTGATGACAATGTTCTAAAATTGACTGTGGTGATGGTTGTACATACTGTGAATATACTGAAAACCCTTAAATATACACTTTAAATGGGTGAATTATATAGCATATGAGTTATATCTCAATAAAGAACAAAGACAACAGATTAAAAATGAGAATATCTATCTCATTTCGACATATAACTATATTTAGAAGAACCAAGAAAAGTCATTATTTGTAGCACATATATATCATCTGTTTTTTATTGGCCTTCAAATATCATGGAAAGAAATATAAAACATTTCACCCAGAAAGAAAGAACTACTTCACATTTAATTATGTTTATTAATATAAATTTAATAATATATGTAATTAGCTAGTTAGGTGGTGTACCATGAACTATGGTCCTGCTTTCAGAATCTGAGGAGGTCATGTCCATTCTGTTCTATCCTTTCCCACACATAGTATTCTCTAAGTTCTATATAATAAAGGATGTATTAAATTTGATGAAGATAATAATAAATGCATATTTCTAGATTCTGTGGGGATCAAAAATCTTAAATGTAGGGATGAGTATCATTGGGGACCCTTGTCCATATATACAATTATGTGATCTCAAGAGGTAATAAGAGGAAAGAAATGGAAAAGACTGGTTGATAATTTATACTGTTTTGTGTAGTATGCTCACTTATGCTGCAAGAAGACAGTGGCAGAGTGCTTTGTTAAAAGATGATGCAGATTTGGGTTGTTCCTGCACTAAAACAAAACAAAACAAAAAGCTGTAAAACGAAGTATAGCATATTTACAGAAAACTTCATGATTATGTAAAGACACTAAATATTTAACATGGTGGATGCCCTCACGCCTATCCTAATACAATTTATTCTCCACATCTTCATTGTATATTTGAAAGACTAGACAACATTATAGTTCTCATTTATGCATTACAGTCTTCACTTATGAAAGTTTCAGATGTATAAATTGAAAAAGAGTGAATGATTGAGAGGTGAGTATTTCTTTGATGAAAACAAGTACATTAATTACTCTCTAGTTACTCCAGAAATCGTAGTTATGGGACAGCACAATAAAACTCCCTATGCTTTCAAAATATATAGCTTGTTCAAAGTGGCATTATGTGGTGTATTTGTATTTTTCCATCTAGGGATGCTCGTTACCTGTCAGTGTGATGAGTAAGGGCAAGCATTACATAATGGTTCCTATGTCATAAAATAAAAATAAGCTTTATGCAAAGTTATAGAATTTGGAATAAAGTCTTATGAATACCAGAAACGACTGTCATGATTTAGCAATATAAAAAGATGTGATGCAATTGGTAATAAACTAATTCTTAAGTTGCATTGTGGTTTCATGATGTCTATTTTATTACTGACTATCTATAACCTGCATCTGTTACATATATTCATTTCTATATATAATATAGCAAGCCTTAAAAATAATAACTGTGTAACTGTAGAAAGCATTTAACTTAACTAAAATGAAAAATTCTTTAGGGGAAGTAGTTTTAAAAAATATATAAAATGTTTTTAAGGTCATAGAAAACATTTCAATTGAGCTTAAGTGCTCACTTCTTTTAGTACTTACTGACTGAAACCTTGCCTCAGGTCAAATAAATAGGGTGTCATTGATAAGCAGGTAACATTTAAGTCCAAGGGGCCAGGATTTGTACAAAAAACATATAGACAAAATGTTCTTTCTATAGTTTGAATAATTTAAAGTTTTCTTTATTGGTAATTTCTTAATCACTGTCCTATAAATTGTCAAAAGCTCCACAGGAAAAAAAAATTTTTTTTAAATCTGATTTCCGTAATTCTGAACTACATATCCTAGTATCCGAAAAATAATTCCTAACTTTTTCAACATTGGTTCTACATTAGGATATTACAATGGTTATTACAAGAAAGGGAAGAGGTAATATGCAAAAGTATTTTATAAAAAGAAAAAAAAACATGATAAAATCAAGCTCTTCCTTAATACCCATCATCCATTTACTCCATCCCCCTACCCCCATCTTCTGTAGCCCTCAATTTGTTACATACAACTAATGAATCACTGAACACTATATCAAAAACTAATGATGTACTATATGTTGGCTAATTGAACTTAAAAAAATAGAAATAAAAAAATAAAATAAAGCTCCTACATATTTCCTGCAAGAAGAAATAACCAAAGTACCAATTACGACACTGACTTGAAAAATTACTAGTGGCTTATCTCCATATGGCTAAAATCAAAGTAATGAAATTAGCAAGGCATTGTAGTTTCAAGGCTGCAATAGTATCACTGACTCACTCAATGTTGTTTCCAAATGGTAACCAAAATGTTAATAGATGATTTTTTTTCTTTTAGCAAGTTAACCAAGAATATCAGGATTCTGTAGAAAAGGAATTTCTAGAAACAGAAATATAAGATTTTTAACCATTTAAATAAGTTACGTTTTCAGAAAAACTGAATTAAAGTTTTAAAAATTATTGCAAATCTATTCTATTCTTATACATTTTCAGATATATTACAAAAAGCATGTTGATCTGACTTTCTTCCTATTCTTTTGTCTCACAATTAAAATAAAGAGTATTTGGTTTTCCCTGGTGCATAGCCCATACTGTTTGGGGTAAGCTAACATCCTGGCAGGAGAAAAATCTTTACTTGACAAAACAGTCAAAAAGGTAGCTACTGGGGCGCCTGGGTGGCTTCAGCTCGGGTCATGATCCCAGAGTTCTGGGATCAAGCCCCACATTGGACTCCCTGCTAGGCAGGAAGCCTGCTTCTCCCTCTCCTACTCTCCCTGCTTGTGTTCTCTCTCTGTCAAATAAACAAATAAAATCTTAAAAAAAAAAAAAAAGGTAACTATGGCACACTGGATACTCTAATGCAGAAGTTAATCAATTCAAACTTAAAAAAAAAAAAAAAGAAGCTATTATCATGTTTTATTCCTGACAATTCTCTTGCTGGTAATGGCAAATCTTTTACTGCCACTTAAGTTTTGTTTTCATTTGTACTAATTTTCTTCCCCATACTTTGGAAAATCTTGTATACTTACATGAATTTTCATAATTCTACTAATATAACATTAATTAAGAATAGACAGAAATGAGTTATCACTTCTAAAAACCTGACAGCTTTCTTTAATATTTTGATCACTATAGGAATCAAGTATTTTGAGGCTTCCTTTTAAAAATTTTTCTCTTTTTGTTCCATTTTAACTGAAACATTTTCCCATTACCTATATTCTGAATCCTGACTGAATGGTATCAATATAGACTATGGCACTTCAAAATAGATACTGAAAAAAAAAGACTGCTAAATAAATTATGCAAATAAAGCATGTATATTTAAAATGTGAAAAGATAATGAGGTATCCAAAAAGAATGGAAAACTAAGAATCATATTTAAAGACTGTATCTTGTTTTATCCTCAGATATATTCAATAAAAGCTGTGTAAACTAATTTTAAAATTATATTAAAATTCTTTCTAAGGTTTTTTGGTTAAATATGAGTTATTTTGGGGGTGCCTGGGTGGCTCAGTTGGTTGAGCGTCAAGCCCCACATCAGGCTCTCTACTCAGCAGCAAGTGTCTTCCCCCTCTTCCTCTGTGATCTGTCTCACTCTCACTCTCTCGAATAAATAAAATCTTTCAAAAATAGACAAATAAATATGAGTTATTTTCTATCAAAATTGCTTAAAGTGAGATATAATATGCTTTATTTAAGAAAAGAGGATATATATATGGAAATATACGATGGTATGCATAGAAGAAAGTATGAAATAGGAAGATTAGTCTACTTGCTTGCAACAGAGGAATAATTAGGCCAATGTTATAAGTCTGATTCTTATGTGAGTTAATTTTACTCAATTATGTAATTATAAAAAAAACTCCCCCACACAAAGAGGCTTTGTAAGTATTGTGATAATAGCACACATGTTGAATATCCACAATATTGGGCAAGAGGGAAGCACCTAGAGCACATATACAGAGAATAGACTGGTAATATAATCATAATCTTTGGATATGAAAAATGGCATAATTCTCTAGACATTGTGATTACACACACACATGCACACATGTACATGCACATAAAAACACATCACAAATATATAGATAGGGATGTTTATATTTGAGGAATGCAGGGAGAAATATGAAAGGAATGATGTAATCAGAAGCATAAGATGTACACATTGTAGAAGTGTAATGAATTTTATGGACTAAATAGAGGAGACTATCTGAAGGGAATTATGAATGAATTCAAATGGCCACACTGATAGAAAAACCTACAGCAAATGCCAGCATAGACCAATCCCCAGGAGATATCCTAGGTGAAGACCTTACTGGACTGGAGGTAGAAACTGGTAGTAATCTGGATAATGAAAAAACATGCTTTCACTTGAAATATTTGAATGACTATCTGAATTTTCTGCTTTAATTTTGTAAAGCGCAACCAGAGGTAAGAAGAAACACAGTGAAAACTGTTGCTTAGGTAAATTTTCTAATGAGATAGGGAGCAAAGGCCTGAATGACCTGGGTGGGTGGAATGTAAATCTGTTTACGACAAAATGCATAGGGCTCCAGAGATTGTTAACATGAATCAACAAATGCACCTGAGCCAAGGAATTCTAGATTTGACTTTGTAATTTACAAGTGCTTGTCCTAAGGCTACAATCTTAGAATCCCAACATGGAGAAGGAAGGGAAAGGAATCAGTTACTAAATTCCAAATATGATAGTTTTGTAAAAACTCGATGATTAATATATACTATTTCTTTTTTTTTTTTTTAAAGATTTTATTTATTTATTTGACAGAGAGATCACAAGTAGGCATAGAGGCAGGCAAAGAGAGAGGGAAGCAGGCTCTCCACTGAGCAGAGAGCCCGATGCGGGGCTCGATCCCAGGACGCTGAGATCATGACCTGAGCCGAAGGCAGAGGCTTAACCCACTGAGCCACCCAGGCAACCCGTATATACTATTTCTTTTAATAGTACTTCATAACGACCTTGCTGGGTAGAAATGGCAAAGCTCCTTCCAGTATATCTTACTTCCTTTTTCCTTATTTTCTAATAGCCTCTGAATTGTCAGGAGGAGTTAATGCATTCCTAACATGACTTGTGAACCACTTTGGTGAGAATCTCCTGTGGCTTAGAATCAGGAGCTTCTGCATTTATTCTAGTGGGCAGTGAAATTCTGCTTTAGATTACTGCCTGAAAATAGGCAGTTATCTATTAAGTTAGACACAGGGAGAAGTCCTTCTGCTATGGTAAGTAATCTAAAAGAGATACTTTACTGTCTCAAACTAGTTCTCATAGGAAAGCTTAAAGTTTCCTTGATTAGAATTATGTAAGTCCTTTATAGAAAAACAAAGAACCCAAGTCAGAGGTGCTGAAATCTTTGGTCATGTAATCTTAAATAAGAAAGCCTAGTGCTTGTAATCTAAAATAATGCTCCTAAGAAGGCAGAATTCTTTCTATTGAAAGATCAAGTTTTTCCAGTCTTAACTGAAGGAGATTGGGAATTACAGGGATGGTGCCAGAATATTTTAATCTGCCTTAAAGGAAGTAGCTGGTGCCGTACCAAATGTGAAGTTATAATTTATTCACGTCATGCATTTTATAAGCAAAGAGGATGAATCGCATATGGTAGTCTAACAAATACTATCACCTATTGTTATTCCAGGTATGCCTCTTCCAAGAAACCAAAGGAAGGTTATTTATAGACAGTGGAGCACTTGCTCCTTAAAGGCGTTGCTTGCAGATAGGAGCTGAAAATAGTACATATGCTAAAGAACAGACCACAGACAACAGAAAATTCATCTGCAGCCCAACAGATTAAAACAAACAGTACACATATATGCACATCTAGGCACTTGTTTTAGAATAATTTTCATGCTGATTTGAGATGTAGTGTATTACTGTAGAATGAGCAGCAGACCAGGTAGTCAAGAATTCTAGATTATCCTTGGTTTTAATCATAACCATGTGTCCAGCTTTAAGAACATTATTACACTTCTTTGGTTTAAAATTCCCTCATCTTTAAAGTAAGAGAAACTACTTGATTTCCCAATTACCTTCCTTCTGTAATATTCTAAGTATTTCACGTATTATACTCTAAAATTCCTTCACAGAAAGTTACCCAGTAATTCTTATTGATTCTTCTCAGACATAATTTTTTTTTTTTAAGAGATGTTACAGTTTCAAACTGCTTCATAGATTCAGGGGTTCTAAACATTTCTTATGAAACATGGACTCTCCTTATGGGCTTCTCTAATTGTAGGTGTCAGAGAATTTGTACAGGAAAAATGCTTAGGATTTTAGACTACTGTGAAGGATTTTCAGTCTCCCCTTTACCACTCCCTAAACTTTTTCTATTCAGTGACTGAAGGATGAAATTCAATATTTAGTGGTATATCCAGCAGAAATAAAAGTGAACTGTGAACATTCTGGATAGAAGATCAAATCAGCCATAACATTCCCTTAAGCCAAAGCCTAATCCAGAGCAAGAACCTGACTCTCTTCAATTCTGTGAAGACTGAGACAGGGGAGGAAGCTGCAGAAGAAAAGTCTGAAGCTAGCAAGAGTTTGGGTCATGAAGTTTAAGGAAAGAAGCCATTTCTATAACATCAACAATGTGCAAGGTGAAGCAGCAGGTGCTGATGGAGAAACTGCAGCAAGTTATGCAGAAGATCCAGCTAAGATAATTAAGGAAGATGGTGGCACTAAGCAAGAGGTTTTCAGTGTAGACGGAACAGCCTTTTATTGGAAAGAGATGCCATCTGAAACTTTCATAGAGGGGAGAAGTCAATGCCTGGCTTCAAAGCTTCAAAGGACAGCCTAACTCTCTTGTTAGAGGTTAACACAGGTGGTGACTTTCAGTGGAAAGCAGTGCTCATTGACCATTCTAAAAATCCTAGGTCCCTTAAGAATTATGCTAAATCTACTCTGCCTATGCTCTATAAATCGAAAAAACAAAGACTATGACAGCACATTGGTTTATAGCATGGAATAACATGAGTTTTGTAAACCCACTATTATGAGCTACTGAAAAAAAAGATTCCTTTCAAATATTACTGCTCGCTGATAATGCACCTGGTCAACCAAGAACCCAGATGGAGATGCGCAGTGAGATTAATGCTATTTTAAGCCTGTGAGCACATTCATTCTGCAACCCATGGATCAAAGAGTCATTTTGACTTTCAAATCTTATTATTTAAGAAATACATTTCATAAGGCTACAGTTTTTATAGATAGAGATTCCTCTAATGGATCTGGGTAAAGTAAATTGAAAACCTTTTGGAAAGGACTCATATTTCAATGCCACTAAGAACATTTGTGATTTGTGGGAAGAAGTCAAAATATTAACATGAACAGGAGTTTGGAAGAAGTTGATTCCAACCCTCTTGGATGACTTTGGAGGGCTCAAGATTTCAGTGGAGGAGATAACTGAAGATGTGGTGGAGATAGCAGGAGAATTAGAAGAATTAGAAGTAGAACCTGAAGATATGACTAATTTGCTACAATCTCATAAAAAACTTTACCGTATGAGGAATTGCTTCTTATGGATGAGCAAAGAAAGTGCTTTCTTAAGATGGAATCTACTCCTGGTAAAAAAGTTGTGAAGTTTATTGAAATGACAACAAAGGCTTAGAATGTTATATAAACTTACCTGATAAAACAGTGCAGAATATGAGAGGATTGACTCCAGTTTTGAAAGAAGTTCTGCTGTAGGTAAAACACTATCAAACAGCATCATATGCTACAGAGAAATCGTTCGTGAAAGGAAGAATCCATTTATGCAGCAAACTTAATTGCTGTCTAAAGAAACTGCTACAGCCACCCTAACCTTCAGCAGCCACCACCCTGATCAGTAGGCAGCCATCGACACTGAGGCAAGACCTTCTGCCAGCAAAACGATTGTGACTCACTGAAAACTCAAATGATGGTTAGTATTTTTCAGCGGTAAAGTATATATTTTTTTAATTTTATTTAAATTCTAGTTAGTTAATATATAGTGTAATAGTAGCTTCAGGAGAGCAGTATTTAAAAAAAAAAGATTTTATTTATTTATTTGAGAGAGAAAGAGTGCACGAGAGAAAGCACAAGTCAGGGAGGGGCAGAGGTAGAAGCAGACTCCTCGATGACCAGGGAGTCTGACATGGGGCTCAATACTAGGACCCTGGGTTTACCTGAGTCGAAGGCTGACACCCAGCTGACTGAGCCACCCAGGTGCCCCAGTAAAGCATTTTTTAATTACAGTATGTACTTTCTTTTTTAGACATAATGTTATTGCACATTTAACAGAATTTATATAGCATAAACATAATTTTTATAAGCAGTGGAGAACTGAAAATTCATTTACTTTATTGCAATATTCACTTTGTATTGTGGTAGTCTGGAACATCTGCAATATCTCTGAGGTTATGTCTGTACTTTGGCATCAAATTGGAGAATGGATTGGAAGGATGCTAACTGGGGGTAGTGAATCTATTATAACTATCTGGGAAGTTAATAATAAAGATCTGAACTAAATCAATAGCAGTGGAGATGGAGAACAAGGGATGGATTCCAGAGGATGCAGAAGAAACACGTAGAGGTACAGAAAATAAGTTTAGTATTGGTCATGTTAAATTTACTAGAAGCAGGTATACATTTGGTGTATGAGTCTGGAGCTCAGGCAAGGTTTGGGAAGTGTTATAGAACTAATAATCACATAATATTTGAAACACATGAGGTTATTTGAAGCAAAGCTGTAAGATCTGAAAAGGGCCAAAGCCGTAAATTCTAAAGAAAGTTTACATTCAAGGAACTGAAAAAGGAAAGCAAGCCTACAAGAGCCATTAAAGGAGACAAGTACTACATTATCTACCTCTCTCCTGTACTATAGTGAGATTCATCTTTTTATTCATCTTTTATATCTGGGACCCAACATAGTACCTGACATTTAGTAGGTGTTTACAAAATATTTGTTGAACAAACTGAATACGTCTTTGTATATGGTATTGTCTTTTAAATACCTAACTAAAGAGCTTGGAAGGTTTAATTATAATACCCGTTTGTCTTAAAAATTGAGTTTGATCCAACTCAAAGGCTGAATGCAAACCTCTATTACTTATCATAACGGGTGGAAACATTTGACAAGGAAGTTAACTATCCTTGAAGAGTTTGCTTACTTATGAGTGGCAACTGATTTAATGAACAAATGAGGGGGAAACAAGCACATGAAGGGAAAAAAGAATCCATCTCACAGCATTTTTTTTTCCTAAAAGAAAAATAAAAATGGCCATTTTCAATTCTGTTTTTTCCTTAGAAGAACTGAGATTTCTATCTAAATGTGACTTTGGAATACACAGTAAGATCATCCAAGGGACTGATATTAAGGGAAACTACCCTGAAATTATCACAAGCCAGAGATGGTTAACTTATTTTTATAATAAGTAAAGTATTACTTAAACTTTTTTCCAACTTAAGTTTATATTCTTATTTTCTGAAAATGTCTTGGTGTTGATATAAAAATATCTGAATATTTTGCTTTTAATAATATAAAGAAACCTATTTCATTATAATTATTTTCTGAAATCACATAGTTAATTGCTGAATAACTCCCCACTCCAATTTTTAAATCTTTATTTCCTTTAATGAGGGGTAAAACAAAAGTGAAAGAAAAGGTTTCAGCCTAATGACATACACATACCTAGAAGAAGATAAGTCAAAGATGTATAACTACATAAAAAGAACATTTGTCTAAAGGTCGGGGACCAAAGAGCCAGAATTGGGTATTTAATATTTCATTAGTTTTTGACTTTTTAAAAAAAGTTTTATTTATTTACCTAATCTCTACACCCCACATGGGGCTCAACCTTATAAACCTGAGGTCAGAGTCACATGCTCCCCTAACTGGGCCAGCCAGGTCCCCATAGCTCTTTTAACATAATTTGTTATGTTTTCTACCATTATTTTTGTATTTTAATACTGAAAGAAGAGTGTTATCATCCAGTAAAAGAAAGAATGTAAGTCTTTTTTTTTTTTTTTTTATAAGTCTTTATATTTATTTGACAGACAGAGATCACAAGTAGGCAGAGAGGCAGGCAGAGAGAGGAAGGGAAGCAGGCTTCCCGCTGAGCAGAGAGCCCGATGTGGGGCTCGATCCCAGGACCCTGGGATCATGACCTGAGCCGAAGGCAGGGGCTTTAATCCACTGAGCCACTCAGGCGCCCCTAGAATGTAAGTCTTAAGATTATTCTGCTGCTTCTATAAGTCTGGGTTTCCTTGCAGAAAAATTATGGTGTTTGTGTAGATGCTCTGTAATGTTCATTGAAGTTTGAATATTTTATGATCATGAATAAAGTCTTTTATTTGTAAAATCAATCATTTTATGTTTATCTGCATAACAAAAACAATTAAGAAACTATATTTTATTCAAATTGCACTAAAACTTCTATGTTGAATTTTTAGAAAAGAAAATGGTTGATTAAAAACTGAAAACACAGGAGGACAGACACTACCTTTCCATTGTCTTTCCACAGGCTGGTCTCCACATGCTATTAACCTAAGAGCTTATGTGCAAACTCAGGGTACTAAATGAGAAGAACATGCACCCAAGAGTACTTTATTCAGCAAAGCTATCATTCAGAATGGATGGAGAGATAAAGAGCTTCCAGGATTGGCAGAAACTAAAAGCGTATGTAACCACCAGGCCAGCTCTGCAATAAATACTAAGGGGGGCTCTATAAGAGAAGAAAGACGCCAAGAGTAATATAGCCCAGAGATTTACAGAGACAATCCATAGAAACAGGAACTGTACAGACAATAGGATGGCAATATACACATGTCTTTCAGTAGTAACTCTCAACATGAATGACCTAAATGCTCCCATGAAATGGCACAGGGTTGCAGATTGGATACAAAGACAGAAGCCATCTACATGCTTTCTAGTAGAGACTAATTTTGAACCTAAATACACCGCCAGACTGAAAGTAAGGGGATGGAGAACCATTTATCATGCCAATAGACCTCAAAAGAAAGCTAGGGTAGCAATTCTTATATCAGAAAATTAGAATTTATATCAAAGACTGTAATAAGCAATCCAGAGGGACACCATATCATACTTAAAGGTTTAACAACAAGAAAATCTAACAATTGTAAATATCTATGTCCCTAACATGGGAGCAGCCAACTATATCAGCCAGTTGTTCACCAAAATAAAGAATCAGATCGACAATAATACTTTAATTGTAGGAGACCTCAACACTCCACTCTCAGCAACAGACAGATCATCTAAGCAGAAGGTCAACAAAGAAACAAGAGCTTTGAATGACACACTGGACCAGAGGGACCACATACATATATACAGAACATTCCACCCTAAAACAACGGAATACTCATTCTTCTCAAACACACATGGAACTTTCTACAGAACAGACCACACACTGGGTCACAAATCAGGTCTCAACCTATACTAAAAGACTGAGATTATCCCCTGCATATTCTCAGACCACAATCCTTTAAACTGGAACTCAACCACAAGAAAAAATTTGGAAGGAATTCAAACACTTGGAAGCTTCTCATTGAAAACGAGATGGATGAAGCAGAAAAACTAAGGTCAGATTGGTTGCTCAGGGATCAATGGATAAATTAATATGGTTTTTACATTTTACATTTAAAAAGATGTTTTCCACAAAGGAAAACATGGTTACAAGACATACTTATTATCTCTCATTTCTGAAAAAAAAGGACAGCAGGCAGACATAGAGTTAACTACTTTCCTTACTTAGGACTAATAATCCTTTCTTTTGTTTTTAAGATTTATTTTATTTATTTGAAGTCCTTTTTTTATAAAAATGATTTATTGATTTATTTGAGAGACAGAGAAGAGTGTGGGTAGGGGCAGAGGAAGAGAGAATCCTCAAGCAGACTCCTCACTGACTATGGAGCCCTATGTGGGGCTTGACTCCAGGACCCTGAGATCATGACCTTAGCAGAAACCAAGAGTCAGACACTTAACTGACTGAGTCACCCAGGTGCCCCTATTTTATTTATTTGACAGAGAGAGAAAGCATGAGCAGGAGGGCACGTGGATGAGAGAATCTCAAGCAGACGCCATGCTGAGCATAGAGCCTGAGACAGGGCTTGATCTTATGACCCTGAGATCACGACCTGAACTGAAACCAAGGATTGAACACCCAACCGACTGTGCCACCCAGGCGTTGCTGATAATCCTTTCTTTAGTTTAGAGTATTGGTATTTCGACAGACAAGGTAAACACAATTAATTATTTCCCTTTTTCCCTTTTTTTTTTTTTTAATGAAGAGGAAGCTTTATAGGTGCTTAACTCTCTAATACCATTAAGATTGATCTTACAGTTGAGTAGAAATAAAGCAAAAAGAATTATATAATAATTATGATAATGGTTAATAATCTTTCTCCTTCAGGAAAACCATGTATTTATATTATTATGAATCTTACTTGGAAAAAAATGAAAGAAAAGGCAATGGGCAAATATAATAGTACCTCGGTAGTTGATGATTTCTGTCCCAAGCACCGGAGTCATCTCCAGGACTGTGATGAAGGCTTTGTCCATAGACGTTAGAGGAAAAGGAGACATGCGGTGTCTTCTAGCCACCTTGGTGATATCAACAGCACTGTGACCTAAACAGGAAGATAATTAACTAAGACTATGATACTGAAACAGTGATTACAGAGTGGGAATGTCTTATAAATATCATTAATTCTCATTTTCATATGTCTGTAAATGAATATTATAAGGTAAGAAATTTTCTTTTCCTTCCAAAATATAGCCTGCTTTGGTGGAACATTAAATCAAATCAGCAGTGTTACATTATGTGTCAAAACTTGGTGAAATTTAATCATGTTATTAGATAATCCTTTTGGGTGCTTACTGTGCATTGTGGCACTGTTCCAATTAATTTTCACAACAACCTTGTGGGGAGGCATTATTATTATCCTTATTTATAGATGAGGAAAGAGGGGTTTATATATCTTGGCCTAAATAACAAAGCTAGTAACAGTAGAGACAGGACTCAAACTAGGGTAGTGTGACTTCAGAGTTTATGTCCTTAACCACATACTAAACATTTAATACTTAATGAGCTAGCTAGTAAAATGAAATACTCAAACTTGAATTTATTTAGGATTTCATAGGAAATTTTCTTTTTTTTAGAAAAGCCACAGGAAAAGATTATTCAGCTACTCACTCCTTATTCATTCTCCTTCATGGTATTAATATTACCCATACACTAAAACTCCTAATTTAAACTCCTAATTTATATCCTAATTTATATCCCAACCTCTATCTTCAACTCTAGATTTTTATGTCATCTAAACAGCTGGTGGACAAGAATGTGCATCTCCAAACTTATAAATCATCCAACATGCACTTGGATGTGCAACAGGTAATTGAAACTTAACATGTTCAAAATCAAACTCTTGATTTCCCCCACCCTTCTATCTTGCCCTTATGATGTTTTATTCTCTTACAATTTCTATCTCAGAAAATAGCAACCTGATTCTTCCAGTTATTAATCCAAAATCTTGGAAACATTCTTGATTCTTCTCTTTTTTCAGAATCATATCTAAACTACCTTTGAAATAGCTCTAGAATCTGACCATTACTTACCACCTCCACAATTACTACAGTAGTTGGATCCATGATTTATTTCCTGGGAAACTGAATAGCCTCCTAACTGATCTCCCTGCTACTGTCCTTGTTCCACTATAATTTACTCTCCACAGTAGTTACAGTGATCCTTTCAAATTTTAAACTGGATTGTGCTAATCTTTGCTCATTACTCTCCAATGACTTTCCATCTCACTCAGAATAAAATATTTGCTATGGCATGAAGTCCAACATATTATGGCCCCTACTATCCTCATCATCTATCATTTCCACTCTTGATCATTGTGCTCTAACCACACTGTTTTCTTGCTTGTCCTTGGGCATGCCAAATAATCCCTCCTCAGGGTCTTTGTACTCGGTATTTTGTCCACTTTGACATCTTTCCCCAGATACTATGGTTCCATCAATCCCTCATTTCTTTCAGGTCATTGCTAAAATATCATCTCATCAGAGAGGACTTTGTTAAGCATCCTATCTAGATTATTACCCACCATTATTCTCTATTATTTTTATCCTTTCTCCGTGGATATATAAATACATACACACATATATATGGATATTCATTTCCACATGCTTATAATTTATATTATACATTTATATTTATAGCCTTCCTCTTTAGAATGTAAGCTCCATTGTCTTTTTTGTTCAATGTTATCTCCAGTATCTAGAACAGTATTTGGCACATAATAAGCAATAAAAATAAATATTTGTTAAATTAATGAATCATTTAATGACAGAAAGGGGCTTCTTAGATCACTATATTTTCATGCATAAATGCCTTTTCTTTTCTTTATAGCCTGAGGGTAAACAGAAAAGGAGTAACTGCAAACACAGTTCTTGGCTATCCTGTCTGCTATTCACAGCTCCATTCTTCCCTAGCCACTCTGCAGCTGAGTGTGGTCATATGATACAGTTCTGGTCAGTAAGATGTTGGAAGAAGTCCCTGGGGGCAGGCCCCTCTGGTGAATAAAAAGAAAAAGAGAGAAAGCTTTAAGAGGAGAAAGATTTTGCCCTTTCTTCTTTCTGCTTGGGACATAGGTAGATACTGGGAGGTGCTGTAGCCATTTTTTTAACCATGAGGGTGGAAACCCACACAGTAAGTATGGAAATCTGAGAAGAAAAAAGAGCCTGAGTCTCTGCTGGCAATATGAGCTGCTGCACAATCCCTGGACTGCCTGTCACCAGGCTTTTGATATGTAAGACAAATAAGTTCCTATTTCTTTAATCCACTTTATCATGATTGTATATATTCCTCAGTAGTCTGTAAGTTCCTAGTCATTGCAATTTATTAAGTTTAATATCTCTAACCCAACCCCAGCAATTGCTTCAGACATATTCACTTAATTAACTTAAAGGTACCACCTCAAAGAGTTTCCATTTAAGGTGAATGATATTGCTTTAAGTACTCAAAGAAAAAGACATATGAAGATGTTATACTTAGGACATTTCCCTCCCATGGGCAATCAGAAAATTACAAAATTTTCAAAGCTTGAAGGGCCTTAGAGATTTAGTGCTAAACATGAATAGTATTTCTATTCAAAATTTAAATAAGTGGACACTTAGAAATGACTATGTATATCATTTACTTATAATTTGAAACATAAATTTATTTCTTGCTTTCACTGAAGTCCCAACTTTGTCATTAAATATCATGAAGACATATTGTCACAACAAGTGTAATTGGAGAAAATGATAGAGATAGGTGCTTCTGCTCTTTTTTTTTTTTTTTTTTTTCGGGGTTATTGGTCTCAGATACGATATTTTCTAAAATGTTTTACTTTCTTTATGGTGCCCGAATTGTGTATAACCTTATAAAAGCTATCCTTTTAAAGTGTTTAGTTTCTGAGGAGAAAATTATACTTTTTAGCTGAACAGTTTATTTGTTGAATTGCTTTGCAATAAAATTTTCTTATTAGAAAACTAGTTCATCAGTGATACATCTATTCAACAGCTATTTATTAAATGGATTTTCTGAGCCAGTTTTGGTTAGGGAATTGGGATACAGAGTGAGATACACCCTGCCATGAAGAACATTATAGCTCAGCAGAAAGGAAAGACGGTAAATAAAAAAATAAGAGCAGGTAGGTATTAAACCACCTGATGATAGTTCTCTAACTATAGAGACTGCTGGTTTTCTCTCTAATTGGAAATTACTGTGCGGATATCTACCAGCCTAGAAAAATCTTTCCCAAAAATCTTTAAAAATAATTTTGTACCTTATTTATATATGCATTTTAGGGCACCTACCACTTCTGTGTTATGTTATAGACATTTAAATAGTTATCTTACCTATGTTAGTCAATTGTAAACTCCTTGAAGGTAAACCCTATATCTTATTAAATTTTTGGTTTTCATTTTTTTTTTTTAAGATTTTATTTATTTATTTGACAGACAGATATCACAAGTAGGCAGAGAGGCAGGCAGAGAGAGAGGAGAAAGCAGGCTCTCCACGGAGCGGAGAGCCCAATGCGGGGCTCGATCCCAGGACCCTGGGATCATGACCCGAGCTGAAGGCAGAGGCTTTAACCCACTGAGCCACCCAGGCGCCCCTTGGTTTTCAGTGTTCAAGGGAATATTTACTTTAACTTATAATAGTAAAGTTAGTAGGTGATATATGGCTATCACTGATATTTGTAGGCAGGGTAGCTACTTTGAAAAAATAAACTACAAAGTGCTGTAGCATATGGAATTTTTATATGGAAGTAGGGTGAGGATGGTGAAAGCAAGTCTAGACATCCCCTCCACTAGTAGATATACAAACTGAGCAAAGAAGAACAGGTTTGAATTATTATAACATCTAAATTGATAGCATTCTTCTGCAATGGGTTTAATTTTCCCAAGTAAACTTAAAGGATTAAAGCAATTCTAAATTAGCCACAGATTGGTGACCAGGAGGTTTCTCTAACAAATCCAGGTTTCTATAAGTAAAATCTAACTTGTCACTTTTATATTTTCTGGTGCATAAGTTCAGATGTGGGGCTGACTATATATGAGCTTGGAATCTTTGCAGGTAAAGTACTCAAAATGTTGCTGAGGTTTTCTATCTTCCATGCAGAGTTATAACCACTAAAAAGACTATATAAGAAGTCAGTATAAAAACAGTATGGATTCGGGGCGCCTGGGTGGCTCAGTGGTTTAAAGCCTCTGCCTTCGGCTCGGGTCATGGTCTCAGGGTCCTGGGATCGGGCCCCGCATCGGGCTCCCTGCTTGGCGGGGAGCCTGCTTCCTCCTCTCTCCCTCTCTGCCTGCCTCTCTGCCTACTTGTGATCTCTGTCAAATAAATAAAATCTTTAAAAACAAAACAAAACAAAACAAAACAGTATGGATTCAATCAGGACTGACATCATGAAGGATATGTTCAAATACTAATGGCAGTATCTGTGATGTATAAGGCCTTCAAAGGGGCACAGAAGGTACAAATGGATTCCTTTCTACTGAGTAGAGTAACTAAGGATTTTTGTCATATAGCAGTAACCTTTTGTAACCTAATGCAATGTTCATCAAGAAATGAGATTTATACTGATGAAATTATTTTTCCCAATTCAAATGCATCCTTTTCAATCTGATAATTTTTAATATACGATGTTTCATCTTAGCTTGAAAATCCACTCTTTAAATTAGAAGTTAAATAAAGAAAAGATGCTTTCAAATGATAAAACAGAATATGATAGAAACAAGATATTTGTGCAGGTTCTTCTTGATTAAATTAAAATCCTCAAGAGGAAACTTTATTCCTCAAAACAACCAAACTGCCTAAAGTGTAAATACTTACTAATTCTTTGTATATACAGAAAATCTCAAGGAAGAGGCTTCTTCTGTCATATTAATAACATTGCCTTTCTTTATCATACCATTTGCAGCTTGGATTCCTTATATTTCTACTTTCTGAATCTTTGAGAGCAGCAAACCACCTAAAATAATGAATAGCTTTCCTAGGAAACCTAAAGAGTGAAAATGATAGTTTGCTTAGGTTAAATAGCTAGGATCTTTGGTAATTCAAAGGATGTGTGGTTCAGATATATAAGCATTTACTCTTTCACATATATCTCTTAAACTAAGATAAATCAAGTTCAAAGCCTAAGAAAACACTGGCAATCATAGAGTTTATAGGCTTGGGATGATATGGCAGTTTGTGTATCTGAAAATACTTTCTCATATTGTTTTCAATTTAATAGCCTTAAATGTTTTCCTACTTGTTTGTCCTAAGATAAAAATGCTATGAGCATTTCTGACAAGACCAAGAAAACATCGCTGAAGGGACTGTGTTATTTTCTAGGGCATTATAAGAAATATTAAAGGAAAGTACTCTTGGGCTTTGTGCATCAAGATTATAATTTTATAATCAAGATTATAAAACAGGGCACTGTCACAAAACATTTGCACTATAATTTATATGCATGGTTCGCTACCCATGGGATAAAATCAAATTCCTTTGAATAGTATATAAAATACTACTTTGCTTCCTTTTCAGCCTCACTCACTACTCCATTAGAAAACTGATGATACTGTAGATATTAGAATATACCATACTATTTCATATTTCCCTGCCTTAGCATATGATGTTTGCTTTGCCTAGAGTGAATTTTCTCTTATCTTCTTAAGAAATTATTATTCTTCCTTCACAACTTTCTTTAGTAAGGAAGTAATCAAATAATGATGGAATATGTCAAAAGAGTCAACTTGGAGTCAACTTGAAGAGACTGTTTGGCCTCGGGCAATTTAAGCATCAAAGTAAATTAGGATAGTAGCAGATAATAGAATCCATTTAATAAAATAAAAGTAAGAATCTATGAATATACACTAATATAAATAAAGAAATAATTACATAAAATTCTTCCTTACAACAGAATGCCAAACTGATAGATGAAGAAATGTTGGAATTATAAAGTCACCACTTGGCAACTATCATAACAAGAATTGGCTCAGGCAAAAATCATCAATGGATTGTAAAACTAGAAGGTGAAAATCTGAAGAAAAACACATATTTATATAGTTTCACCAAATAGCCCTATAAGATTCCTACTAACTACAAAGTAAAGTAGTAATTTTAGAGTGGAGAAACCTGGAAGACAGCATCTTAACCAAGTGACCAAAGTTAAGATCACCAGTAATAGGATAAAATGACATCATGAATCTCTTTATATGATGTGTGAAGAATACAACATCACATATAAAGTATTTCTAACAAAAATGTGTAACCTGAATGAAACCGTCAGGAAATATCAGAAAAGTCTAACATTGAGGAATATTCTATAAAGTAACTGACCTGTGCTCTTGAAAAATGTTAAGGTCATGAAAGACCAAAAAAAAAAAAAAAAAAAAAAAATTGAGAAGTTGCTCCAGATAAAGGAGCCTAAAGGCACATGGTTGGTAAAAGTAATGCATGATTCTGGATTGGATCTCAGATCAGAAAGAGAAAATGTTTTTTTCTTTTGCTATCAAGAACATTATTAGAAAAATTGACAAAATATAATTTGAATAAGATTGTGTAACAGTATTATGGCAAGATTCATTTCCTGATTTTGATAATTGTATCATGGTATGTAAAAGAATATTTTTTTCTTCCTTTTCTCCTTTTTTAAAATAAAGGAAATACACATTTGAAGTATTTAGGGGTAAAGAGGCAACATGTCTGCAATTTACCCACAAACAATTTCAGAAAATATGTGTATTAATATACAGAGAGAAATGATAAAGCAATTGTGGCAAAATGCTAACATTTGAGGGAATCTCATGAAAGATATACAAGAGTTCTTTGTACTATTCTTGCAACTTTTCTGAAGTTTGAAATTATTGCAAAAATAATAATAATAAATAATAAAAAAAACAAAAAAAAATTTCTTTCAATAATCTCTCCTTTATAATGCAATATATGCCCATACCTTTTCTTTCTGTTTCCTGCACTGAGGCACTATGAACTACTCTATCCTAGGATTCTCATTACATACTATATTAACTACATATCTTACAGCAATAATACTTATTTATATATGTGTCTATTTTCTTAACTAGATTTTCAGCTCTTTGAGAAAGGAAAAAGTATCTTAACATCAAAGCCCACAGATGCTATGCACACAGTGTCCACATAGAAAATTTTTGTTGACTAAGGTCTTAAATACTTGATTTTAATCACTCTAGAATATGCAGCATGACAAAGATGAGCTGAGAGATAAACATTACATAAAATTTCAAACATTATTCTGGTCAATAACTTCAATGTTCTTTTTTACTAGAATAGTCCATATTTAAAAATAATTGCAAACATTTATTAACAATAAATTGAAACTAGGTTTTTCTTCTCTTTACCATTTTATTTAAAAGTGGTAAGAGGGACAATGCAGTAGGGAAATGAATAAAGAGAATAAAAAATATTTTAGCTGTGGTCAAGCAGTCAAGGAAATGGAAAATTAGTTTTGGGTTCAATGTATGCACTGCCTTATTTAATAATAAATTATAATAAATTATTTAATAAATGAGTCAATAAATTATAAATTAAATATTAATTAATAATATTATTAATAAATAATAATTTAATGAACAATTAACACATTAATTATAAATAATAAAACAATATAATAATTTGATTAATATTACTATAAATTATATAAAATATATTTATTTATTAAATATAAATAATAAATAATTTAATAAATAATTATTTATTAACACTCTAAGTAAGTAACACTGTAAGTAAATCCTTATAGGTTACCTTTTTTTTTTTAAGGTTTTTTTTTTTTTAAGATTTTATGTATTTATTTGTCAGAGAGAGTGAGCACAGGCAGACAGAGAGGCAGGCAGAGGCAGAGGGAGAAGCAGGCTCCCTGCTGAGCAAGGAGCCCGATGTGGGACTCTATCCCAGGACACTGGGATCATGACCTGAGCCGAAGGCAGCCGCTTAACCAACCGAGCCACCCAGGCATCCCTATAGGTTACCTTTAGATCAAGAGGTTTATCTATAGAAAAATTATAAAACCAAAGGAGGAAAAAGTAATTTATTTCCCATGGTCAGGTATGAACTGTCTTTAAGCTATCTTCCTTCCACTTTTATGTTCAATTAGTCACATACAAGTCAGCTAAATATATAATATTAAAAGTAAATAGATAAAAATAGCTGAGAGTACAAGGTAAAAAGAGATGAAGTGAAAAAATGATATTAGAAGATATAATGAGAAAATAGACTGGCTAAAGCAATACTAAAAAATAAAATTATTATTTTCATTTTTTAAATTAACACACAATGTATTATTTGTTTCAGGGGTACAGGTCTGTGATATTATTTTAATTTTTGAGAAAAGATTTTATTTATTTATTTGAGAGAGTGCATGCATGTGCACCGGTGAGAAGAGGGCAGGCTAAGGGAGAGGGACAAGCAGACTCCCTGCTGAGCAGGGAGCCCAATCATGACCTGAACTGAAGGCAGATGCTTAACTGATTGAGTCACCCAGGCGCCCTAAGGATAAAATTAGTTTTAAAAAACAATAAATAGGAGTCAAGTGCTAACACACCCAACAAAGGCAAGCAAAGTCTTTTGAGTTGAGGTGGCTGTAGATGATCTACAGTAATTTTTCATGACTGTCTTTATAGGACTGGACTTCACTATAGGTGTACCTAACAATGGAGGGCTCTTGAGGAAGGCCTCAAACCTTGATCCTTGGGTTCTTGCCCTTACTAGCAGCACTAGTGCTGTATATAGATTAAAAAGAGTGGGTACTATTTATAGATACTATGCCAAAAGACCGGCTTTTGAGATAATCTTCCTCTTTCAGATACAATCTTTCCTTTTTTCCCCTTTCAACAACTTTTTTTTATCAGATCTTTCTCCTCTTTGCTTACACGATTGGTAATTACCCTCTGCTTTGCCGTCATTCTGGTTCAGGAATACAAACAAATATATTATCTATTCTGAAATCCTTTGGTTCATTCTTGTCCTGCTGTTGATTTCTGGTTTTGTGCCCTTTTTGGGTCTCTGAACTTCAGCTTGCTTTGTTAGGCTGCTAGGACCACCTTTTTAAACCTAAATAGCCTAAAAGCTGAGAATTCTCTTATTCCCCAAAGAGGTTGTTGGGATATAATTTCAGAGGCATTAATATAAATGTATCTATGTATATATGTGTGTGTATATATATATATATGTACACACACACACACACACACACACACATATAAACTTAAATATATTTTTGTTAGCTTCTATTTGGAATGTCTTCATAAGTGCCACTAGCATTAAAATGCAAAATTAGAATTGTTTTCTTCAGTAGGTCCTTGTTCTAAACATTCTTTAGACAATGGTAGAGAAAAAGTAATTTTTCTTTAGAAATCATAAGCTATTGTATTTCTAAAAGTGGAATCTAACAATATCTTTTAAAGCCCTTTCTACACATTAACTAACTAGTCTCTATAATGCCCTGGGGAAAAGAACCCAGAGCAGTTCAAAGTCATTTTTGTAGTTAGAGGAGTTTTACCAGCTCATAAAAGCTGGATTTGCCTTACTTAATCTTCTCTAGATGGTGTTGTTTTTCATATTATTAGGTATACGCACATAAGGCTTCAACTCCAGAATGTCTATCCTAGTTATTAGTCTTAATGACAGACTAATAAAAAAGTAAATTTGACTAATATCTTTTCTAAGATGTAAACATTGTTAAACATAATCATTAGGCATGTGGTAGATGTCAATTTGAATACTTGAGAAAGAAAATTGTAGAACAGGTGATCATACAGGCAAATATGAAGGCTGAGTCAGTGTTCTCGGTGAACAGAAATCTAGTTTTTAAGGTATTTTGCACATTAAACAGAAACTAGTTTATTCTATATTTATTGGGCAATTGGTATTCTTCTCATCTTTTGATAGGCCTAAAAAGTGAGGTTAATTCTGCTAATTAACTAATTAACTAATTCTGCTGACATGAGGGCTATAGTTTTTAAAAAATGTATAAATCACAGTATGACTATAACTGTAGAATTAAAATATAATCCAATGAGTATACTGGAAGAAAATAATTATATATGTTAGTAGTAGTTATCTTTAAGTTGTAGGATAAGACTGACTTTTTTCCTTCCTAATTTCTGTATTATTCAGATTCTTGAGAATAATCACACATCACTTAAAAATATTTAATATATTTACATATATACATACATACACATATATGTATATGTGTGTGCATATATATACATGCATATATGTGTGTGTGTATATACACATATATGTATATAAATATATACATATTATATATAAATATATAATATACATTATAAATAAAAAAATATATATAAAATATATAAAATATATATATAAAAAATAAAAAAAATATATAAATTATATATAAATGTTTTAAAATTTATCCTAGGGATACAATTCAGACAATCTAGAGTAATGTGTTAGACTTTTCATGATCTGTCCTTTATCTTTGACTTCATTCCTCTTTGCTCTTACATATACCCTTATTCCAGCTATAGCAAACTTAATAATTTCTAGTACACAGCATGATTTTTTTCCTCACACATCTGTCTTAACTGCTTTTCTACTTCCAGTACAACTAGCAAACACCTGCTTATTTTTAAGACTATGAAGATAAAGTATGAGTCATATCAATATAGGACCTTGTAATTCATGTTTCCCAAGTTAGAAATTGGTGGTTATTCTTGACTTCCTCACCTTCCGTATCTAGTTCCCAATCCTGCCAATTGTGATTCCTTAATATTAGGAAAAAAACTACTGTATTATTTTTCTATTTCTATTGCTCCGGCTTTAATTCAAGCTCTCATCAGACTCCTGCTTCTGATCTCACCTGGAATTGATCCATTCTTCACATCACAGTAAATGTTCTTTCAAAATTGTAAATTTGATCTTGTCATTCCACATTCTAATTCCTTTACCGACCTTTACAATAAAATCCAAACCCATTAGCATGGCAATTAGGAGGTTCATATTCAAAAACTATATGGCCAACTGGAGCTCCTAATTTGTTAACTTTTCCGGCCTCTTATTTCCCTTATTCCCTTCCTCCTCCTCAAACTGCACCCCCTCCTCCATCTGTGTATTACAATGCTTGGTGTATAGTAAGCTCTTCATAAATATTAGATATTTGCATTCAGGGTGCCTGGGTGGCTCACTCAGTTAAGCATCCTATTCTTGATTTTGGCTCAGGTCATGATCTCAGGATTGTGAGGTTGAGCCCTATGTCGTTGGGCTCCATGCTGGGTGTGAAATCTGCTTAAGATTTCCCCTCTCTCTCTTTCTTCCTCTCCCCTAAAAGAAGTAGATATTTGCATTAATATTATTTTAATAGAGTTATCATCTGAGATAGATTTAAATCCATGTGGAAAGGACAGTTTCAATAAAGCAGCTGCTTTTGCTCTCCCGTATTCCTCCCCACTTTATTCTACCCTGCTATGTGCTCCAAAGGGCTAGCATTTATGGGTAGAACCAATAGAATCCTTATACCTGTGACTTCTGCTTGAGTGCTGTTTGGCAGTGGTTATGTTCCTTTAATAAAAACAGTTAGCTCTGTGAGTCAGTCCTCTCTAACAGACTTATTTTAGACAATTATTCCCTTCCCTGGATCCTTGAGGCTTAAAGGCAGGAATAGTTTCCTGCTGTTGGGAGCCCCAAAAGTTCTTCAACTTATCTTGCTTTTCCTTAATCCTAGCTACTCTGTTGTAACTAGTTCCTTTATTAAATTCTCCATTATCCTGTTTGAATGTGGCATTTGACTCCTGCCAGGACTAAGTGATATAGCAGCCAAGGTGAGACTGGACACAATATGATTAGGAAAGAATGTAGAGACGGATATTGGTAGAGTGCTGGGTTCCTAATGGGGATCAGAGGGAGTTGAGGTTAGAAAAGTAACTAAAACCAGACCATAAAAGCCCTTAAATTCTAGGCTTTGGAGACTGCACTTTATTATGTAAGCCAACTGGAAATCATTTACATAATTTATCATGTGAACCAACATTTTGAAGTTTTTAAAAAAATTTTGTTATATTAGTAACCATACAGTTCATCATTAGTTTTTGCTGTAGTGTCTCATGATTCATTGTTTGCATTTAACACCCAGTGTTGCCTGCAATAATTGTGACACATACAAAGATTTCTTGCAGACAACAAGTTCTACCATAGAAAGGTTGAAAAATTAGCTCAACATTACATGTCTAAATAGATAGTTCAAAATGAAAAGACCAGATGTCCAGATTTTCCTGGTGTGCTTTCTCCTGTATCACACTAGGGGGACTTTCTTTCCTTCAACTTCATTTACTAAAAATAGGTTGAATACTCTCCCTATGTAAGACACTTTATTAAACACTAGGGAGTAATGCTGAGGTAGGTAAGGTGAGATTTCTATTTCTCAGTCACACAGTGTTTTAAGGAAAAAGTAAAACAAACCTGTAAATGCTTATGTCTTTAAACAAAAAACCCCATTTTTTAAATGTTTTAAAACAAAAAACTATGTATGATGATGCAGAAAAGGAAATAACTAATTCTGATGGCACAAATGGTAAAGTTCCACAGAGGAGGTGCCAATTGAGCTTTAAACAATAGAAAAAGGGAGGAACATCTGAAACAGAATGAACAAAATAATAGAGATTTGAAAGTACTTTTAGAGAATGAGGCATCACCCAATGAGGCTGGAGGTGGAGAGGATGAACTAAAAGGCATAAGGGTGGTCATTTCAGTTAAGGATAGGATTTGAAGAGGATTAATACTATAGAAAATGAAGAACTATTCAAGATTTTTTTATACAGACGTGGTACATATTTAAAAATGCAATACTTGACTGATGGTAGTTTGCAAGGAAAACAGACTGCAGTCTGCAAGTAAGAGAGACTGCAGTCAGTCAGAACAGTTAGTATGCTACTACAATCTTAAAAGTTAGAGACACAGAAGGTCTTAACTAAAAATAATAGGAACTGGAAAAAGAATATTTAGAAGAGCCATAATAAATGGTTCTATGACTGACTGTGCTTTGGGAAGGAGACGCAAATATGATGAGTCAAGTTTAGTTATGAGGGTTAGTGGGAATGACATTAACTAAGATAATAAAGGGACAATTTGGAGGGAAGGGTGGTTAATTTCGTTCTGATGAGGGAAATGTGAGATCCCAGTACAACACCAGGGGGATTTCCAGTATGTAACAACAAGAAGAGTTTGAAGTTTGGGAGAAAAGGGTTTTTCACCTTGTGTAATTGAAACTCTATACCTATGGAACAGTAATGCCCCATTTCCTCCTCCTTCCAGGCCCTGGCAACTACCATTCTGTTTTCTGATTCTATGAGTTTGATTATTTTAGATACCTTAGATAAGTTGAGTTATGTAGTAATTTGCCTTTCGTGACAGGCTTATTTCATTTAGCATAACGTCTTAAGTTTCATTCATGTTCTAGCATATGACAGGATTTCCTTCTTTTTTAAAGGCTGAGCTGAGTTAATAGTCCATTATGTAGATGTATTCATTCATCTGTTGATGGACATTTAGGCTGCAGAAGCTATTGGGAATAATGCTGCAATGGACATGGATATGCAAATATCTCTTTGAGATCCTGTTCTCAACTCTTTCGGATATATACTCAGAAGTAGGACTGCTGGATCATGTTGCAGTTTTATTGTTAATTTTTTGAGGAACTTCCTTACAGTTTTCCATAGTAGTTGCACCATTTTACAATCCCACCAACAGTACACAAGGGTTCTAATTTCTCCGCATCCTTACCAACACTTGTTTTTTTCTTTTTTTTCTTAAGTAGTGGCAGTTTTTATTTGCATTTCCCTTATAATTAGAGATATTGACCATCCATTCACACACGTAGTGGCATTTATGTATCTTTGGAAAATTGTATATTCAAGTCTTTTGCCCACTTTTTAATTGCTTTTTGTTGTTGAATTGTAGGAATTCCTTCTATATCCCAGAGATTAACTCATTATTTGATATATGGTGTGCAGATACTTTGTTCCATTCTATAGGTTGCTTTTTCATTCTGTTGATTGTGTACTTTGCTATGCAGAATTTTTAAAATTTAAAATTTAATGTAGTCCCATTTGTCTATATTTGTTTTAGTTGCTGTTTTTGTGTCATATCATTGTCCATTCCAATGTCATGAAGCTTTCCCTTTATGTTCCCCTTATGTTTTCTTCTAGTTTTATAGCTTCAGGTCTTATGTTTAGGTCTTTAATCCATTTGAGTTAATTTTGGTATATGGTATAAGATTAAGGGTCCATCTTTAATTTTTTTGCATTTGGATATCCAGTTTCCCCAACACCATTTGTTGAATAGACTATCCTTTCCATATTGTGTAGTTTTGGCACCCTTGGTGCCAAATATGTGGCAGTTTATATCTGGGCTTTCTATTCTGTTCCGTTTGTCTATACGTTTGCTTTTATGCCAGAACAACACTGTTTTGATTTACGTATCTTTGTAGTATGTTTGAAATCAGGAAATGAGAGGCCTGCAGCTTTGTTTTTTCTCAAGACTATTTTAGCTATTTAAAGTCCTTTGATTTTTTTTTTTCACTGAATTTTAAAATGGTTTTTCTATTTCTGAAAAAAATGTTATTGGGATTTTGATAGTGGTTGCACTTAATCTTTAGACTGCTTTAGGTAATATGAATACTAACAATATTAAGTCTTCCAATTCATGAACAAGGGGATATTTCTTTCAGCAATATTTTATAGTTTCAGTGTACAGGTCTTTTACCTCCTTGTTTAATTTATCCCTGAGTATTTTATTTTTTGATACTATTGAAATGGGGTTGTTTTCTTAATTCCTTTTGGATTGTTCATTGTTAGTATTTGGAAACACAACTGATTTTGGATTATTGAGTTTGTATTCTGCAACTTTGCTGAATTCTTTCATTCTGACAGTGTGTGTGTGTATGTGTGTAGGTGTGTAATCTTTAGGGTTTTATACATATAAGATTGTGTCATGTGTGAATAAAGATCATTTTACTTCTTCCTTTCTAGTTCGGATGTCTTTTATTTGCTTTTCTTGCCTAAGAGCTCTGACTGGAACTTCCAGTATCATATTGAATAGAAGTGGTGAAAGTGGGTACTCCTGCCTTGTTTGCAAATAATGGAAAACCTTTCAGTTTTCTACTGTTGTGTATAATTTACCTGTTTACCTTTTTATATATAACTTTTATTATGTTGAGGTAATTCTCTTCTATTCCTATTTGGTGAGTGTTTTTATCAGGAAAGGGCATTGAATTTTGTCAAATGCTTTTTCTGTATCTATTAAGATGACTATGTGGTTTTTGTTCTTTTGTTTGTTAATGTGGTATATTCTGTTTATTGACTTTTGTATGTTGAATCACCCTTGTATCCCAGGGATAAATCTCACTTGCTCATGGTATATAATCTTTTTAATGTGCTGTTGAGTTTCATTTTCTAGTTTTTGCTGAGGATTTTTGCATCTACGTTCATAAGAGATACTGGTCTGTAGTTTTCTCATAATATCATTGTCTGGCTCAGGGTAATGATAGATAGTCTCAGAAAATGAGTTAATAAGTATTCCCTCTTCTTCAATATTTGGAAGAGTCTGAGAAGAACTGGCTTTAATTCTTCTTTAATTGTTTGGTAGAATTCTACAGTGAAGTCATCTGGTTCTGGGCTTCTTGGTGGAAAACTTTTGGTTACTGATTCAATCTTCCAGTTGTTAGGTTTTTTTTTTGGATTTTCTGTTTCTGTATGATTCAGTCTTGGTAGAATATATGTTTCTAGAAGTTTATCCATTTCTTCTAGGCTTTCCAACTTGCTGGAATATAATTATTCAAGGTAGTCTCATAATCTTTTTCTTATTTTTGTGGCATCAGTTGTAATGTATTCTTTTTCATTTCTAATTTTAGTAATTAAGTCTTCCCTTTTATTCTCGGTCTAGTTAAGGATTTGTCAAATTATCTAATTTAAAAAAATAACAACTGTTTTGTTGATTTCTATTGTTTTTCTATTCTCTATTTCATTTATTTCTGCTCTAATATTTATTATTTTCTTCCTTCTTCTAACTTAAAGATTAGTTCTTTTATTTCTATTGTTCTTTAAAATGTGCAGTTAGATTGTTGATTTCAGATCTTTCTTCTCTTTTAATGTAAGCCATTTACTGTTATAAACTTCCCTTTATTATTGCTTTTGCTGCATTCCATAAGTTTTAGTGTTTTGTTTTGGTTTTCATTAGTGTCAAGATATTTTCTAATTTCCTTGTGATTTCTTCTTTGACTCATTGGGTGGTCAAGAGTGGGTAATTTCCACATATTTGTGATTTTTCTAATTTTTCTATTGTTATTGATTTCTAGTTTCATTGCCTTGTTGTTGGAAAAGTACTTGGTAGATTAAGCTTCCTTAAATTTGTTAAGGCTCTTTTGTGTGTGTGTATGGTCTAACATTTGATCTATTTTGGAGAATGTTCTGTGAATAGGTATGGAGCAGAATATGTGTTCTGCTGCTGGTGGGTGCAGTGTTCTGTGTATGTCTGTTAGGTCCAATCATTTTTATAATGTTGTTCAAGTCCTCTGTCTCCTTACTGATTTTGTTTGATTATTCTGTTATTAAAAGTGGTATATTGAATTCACTATTATTGTGTTACTATCTATTTCTTCAATTCTGTCCACGTTTGCTTTGTATTTTTGGGTGCTTTACGTGCTTATGTATTTATAATTTTTATATCTTTCATTGTTATGGAATGACTCTTTATCTTTATATAACACCCTTCTTTGTTTCTTGTAACAGCTGTTTTTAACTTAAAGTCTATATTGTCTGATATACATATGACCACTCTTGTTCTCTTTTGGTTACCATTTACATGGACTAATGTTTTCCATCCTTACACTTTCAGCCTATGTGTGCCTCTTTATCTAAGGTGAATCTCTTGTAGATGCATCTTATTTTTTAAAAATCCATTCAGCTAGCCACTCTTACGTCTTTTGATGGGGAAATTTTACCCATTTCATTTGAAGTTAGTGCTGATAGGAAAGGACATACTATTACCATCTTAAAAATTGTTTTCTGTTTGTCTTGTAGTTATTTTGGACCTCTTTTCTACTCTTGATGCTTTTTTTAGTGTTTCATTGATTTTGTTTTTGGTATTGACCTTTGATTTCTTTCTCATTTCTTTCCTTGTATATTCTGTAGGTATTTTTTGTGTGTGTGTGTGTGTGTGTGTGTGTGTGTGGTTTCCTTGGAACTTAAACATCTTATACTTCTATTTCTATTTCATGCTTGTAAGAACTTCAATCATATACAAAACCCTTGTCTTTTACATATTTCCACTCCCACTTTATATTAACTGATGTCACAAACCACTCCTTAATACCATGTATACATTAACATAGTCTTAAAGTTATTTTTTATGATTTTATCTTTTAAATTCTATACTAAAATTAAAAGTGCTTTACATGCCACTATTACAATATTGTAGAATTCTGTATTTGTCTATATATTTACCTTTGTTGGTGAGTTTTATATTTTAATATACATTTGTGTTGCTGTCTGATGTCCTTTTTTTTTTTTAAGATTTTATTTATTTGACAGACAGAGATCACAAGTAGGCAGAGAGGCAGGCAGAAAGAGAGGAGGAAGTGGGCTTCCTACTGAGCAGAAAGCCCGATGCAGGGCTCAATCCCAGGACCCTGAGACCATGACCTGAGCTGAAGGCAGAGGCTTTAACCCACTGAACCTCCCTGGTGCCCCATGATGTCCTTTTGTTTCAATTTGCAGGAATAACTTTAGCATTTCGTGTAACGTAGGTCTAGTGGTGATAAACTCTTCAGCTTTTGCTTATCTGTGAAAGTCCTTATATCTCTTTCATTTCTGAAGGACAGTTTTGCTAGAAATAGTATTCTTGGTTGACTATCATTTTCTTCCAGGACTTTGAATTACCATCCTACTTCCTTCTGGTCCATAAGGTTTCTGCTGAGAAAGCCACTGATAATGTGATGAAAGCTTCTTTAAATGTAAGTTGCACTTGCTGCTTTCAAGAGATTATCTATCTTTGACTTTCGACAGTTTGTCATGTGCTTTGGTGTAGGCCTCTTTGGATTCATCCTATTTGGAATATTTTGAGCTTCCTGAATTTTGATGTCCATTTATTTCCTTAGATTTGAGTAGTTTTCAGCCATTATCTCTTCGTATAAGTTCTCCCTTTCTCTCTCCTCCTCTGGAACTCTCAGGATGCATATATTAATTTGCTTAATGCTGTCCTATAAATTCCTTAGGCTCTCTTCACTTGTCTTCATTTTTTTCACTTTGCTCCTCTGGCTTGATAATTTCAAATGATCTTTCTTCAAGTTCTTTCTTCTGCTTAATTAAGTCTGCTGTTGAATGCTTCTAGTGAATTTTTCAATTCAGTTATTCTCCAGTTCCATACTTTCTGTTTGGTTCTTTTTTAATAGTTTCTATGTCTTTGTTGATATTCTCATTTTGTTCATGCATTGTTCTCCTGCTTTTGCCTAGCTGTCTATCTGTATTCTCCTATAGATCATTTAGCTTCAAGAAAATTAATTTGAATTCTTTGTTAGGAAATTCATAGATTTCTGTTTCTTTGGGGTTGGTTTCTAGAGATTTATTTTGTTCATTTAAAAAAAATATATTGTTTATTTGAGAAAGAGAGAGAGACAGAGAGAGAACAAGCAGGGGAAGGGGCAGAGGGAGATGGAGGGGGAGAAGCAGACTTCCCACTGAATGGACAGCCTGACACAGGGCTGGATCGTAGGACCCTGAGATCATGACCTGAGCCATAGTCAGACACTGAACCAGCTGAGCCACCCAGGTACTCCTGTTTTGTTCATTTGATTGAGCCATATTTCTTTGTTTCTTCTTGTATGTTGTGATTTTTTTTTTCCTTCTGAGTTTTATGCATTTGGGAAAACAGCCACATCTCCCAGTCTTTATATACTGACTTTGTACAGAGGAAGACTTTCACCAAACAACCCAGCTAGAGATTCTGAGGGTTTCATAACTTCTCTTGGCTGTGCATGTAATTTTCTAATCAGAGTTTGTCGGTTTCTTTTTCAGGAGTCCATAGTCTCTTGTTTCCTCTTGTATCTTCCTGCAGCACTGCAATCTTTCTGGTGTTGCAGCAGCAAGCCACCTACTCTCCTTTAATATCAGTGGCCTCTTGGCATCCAAAGTATGCCAACTCAAGCACCCTAAGTCAAGCGAGACAGAAACCAATCCTTTGGATAGGCTTCCCCCAACCCCTAAACTGAACCGCTGCATATACTTGCTGTGTTCTTTTTTCTTCTACCTAAGGAATAAGTTGGAATTGGTTGTTGCCTTTTTCCCATAACAGTGAGCCACATCAGCTTCTGCACTATTTCAGACTCTCCAGTGTCACTGCAAGCTGCCACTGCTCTCCCTTGCTTTCAGTGGCCCCTAGGCATGCAAACTATGCTGGTTTCATCAGCATTCCAAGTCAGATGAAACAAATCAGTTCCTTGGGCAGCCTTCAAACAACTAAAACATTGGATGCTTATTCTACTCTGATGATCATAGTGAGCTATGCTGACAAAGGAGGTGCAGAGATCATAGGTAAAGTAATTCACCTTTGCTTGGCTTGTTCTTGGCTTTGCATTCGCCTATGGTTTGCAATTTATTAACTGATTTGTGGAGTTCTCACAAATATTTTACTCCATATACTGTTGTTAAATTGGTAACTCTGTGGAGAAAAGAGGGGTAGGACTTCCTATTCCATGATTTATTAACTTAATATTTTTAGCTATACCAGATAAAAATATTGACAATTAAGAGGCTAAAAAGATTGACTAAAAGTAATAAATGAGTCATACTTTTTCATAGAAAATAAAAAAGCAAGATCAAATTTAAACTGAAGGTAAATATTGCTTATGAAATTGCTAGGTTTCATAAAAAAGAAAAATGTTTGAGAGCTTGGTAAATAAACTACAAGAAGATAAAAATCTGATTTATTTAGGAGATTAGATGAGAAAGTTCAGAAGTACAGTGCTTATAAATAGTACCTCAATAAATATTTATGGAATTGAATTGCTAATTATCTTTAGTTATGTAAAGAAAAATTGAGTAAGTGATGATAAGCAGTTGTTATCTGATCCAGTAAGTGCCAAAAAAGAGGGTAAGGGATTAGGTCACAGCAGGAGAGAATTAGGAAAAATTTCCTAAAAACAAGGATTATAAGAAATTAACATACTTCAAGGACTATTTCACAATTCTCTTTAAAATTTCTTCTCATAAAGGAAAAAAATCTTCATTTTTCTGGTGGGGAGTGAGGGGCAGAGGGAGAGGAAGAGAGAGAATCTCAAACAGACTCCACAGCCAGCACAGAGCCTGAGGTGGGGCTCGATCCCACAGCCCTGAGCCAAATCCAGAACTGGTCACTCAACTGACTGAACCACCCAGGCAACCCCCAAACTTCAAGTTTTTGGTGCTAGAAATTTAACTAGAAGACTTATCTATCTAGGATAAATTAAAAAGCATAAGACTAGAACCAGAAATTATGATAATACTTTAGGCAAAAGGTTTTGAATCTGGTGACAGTAGTAAGAATGAATGAAAGAATTATAAGGGCCAGAATGAAACATGAAATAATTTAAACAGAAAGAGTAGTTAAGAAAAAATAGTACTGGTAACAAAAAGATTAATGTTTTGCTACTGTTAATTGTTTTCCTTCTCTGCTCCCATTCTCTCTTCTTACTCTGGATGTTCTGTTGTCACTTCCTTGCTCTTCCT
Organism: Martes martes; assembly: GCF_963455335.1. Classification (NCBI taxonomy): domain Eukaryota; kingdom Metazoa; phylum Chordata; class Mammalia; order Carnivora; family Mustelidae; genus Martes; species Martes martes. The sequence goes on along the minus strand of NC_137894.1, from coordinate 111,483,962 downwards.
GCCCAAGGTTTTCCTTTGACTTATTTACTCACTCACCCATTCATCCCATTTATTGAGAGAGCCTTGGAAAAGTATGAGTGGATAAGACAGATGAGTTACCGCAGAGATCTTAGGGTGGAGTGGAGGGAATTAAGTAGAGAAGGCAGAAAAGCACTATACCGTAAATAAGCTAGCATTAGAGTAAGAGAACTACAGAGTACTAGAGGAGAACATAAGAGGGACACTTTGCTCAAATTTGGAAGGTGACAGAAAGCTTTTTTCTTAACTGCTTCTTCTTCTTCTTTTTTTTTTTTTTTAAAGATTTTATTTACTCATTTGACAGATGGAGATCACAGAGAGGCAGGCAGAGAGAGAGGAGGAAGCAGGCTCACTGCTGAGCAGAGAGCCTGATGCGGGGCTCGATCCCAGGACCCTGGGATCATGACCTGAGCTGAAGGCAGAGGCTTTAACCCACCGAGCCACCCAGGCACCCCTTAACTGCTTCTTCTGTTTATATTTCCTTAATGTCCGTAATTTTCCTTAATATGTCCCAAATATCTGTATTGGATTTGTTTGTTTACTTGTTTGTTTGTTTACTTTAGGGAGAGAGAGAACCATAAAAATCATTAAGTTCAGTCGATTAGTATAAGACTAGCAAACTTTTACACAAAAAGTAGGAAAAGCAGTCTTATAGAAAGTTAAGAGCTGCAGATAAACTAAATACCTAAAATTTTTCACTTAACAGTTCTGGTGGGTGTCTAGGTGGCTCACTCAGTAAAACATCTGTCTTCAGCTCAGGTCGTGATCCCAAGGTCCTGGGATCAAGTCCCACATCTGCCTTCTTGATCAGTGGGGAGCTTGCTTCTCCCTTTGCCTCTCATGAATAAATAAATAGAATCTTAAAAAAAAAAAAAACCAGTTCTGGTAAGAATTTTAATGAATATTTATTTCATCTACATCCCACTGAACCCTGTTCTATTACATAATGAGTGTCCCCAATAAAATAGTAATGTTTTCAAGTAAACATGTCCTTAAGATAAAATTATTTTAAAATTAAAAGTCCATCAGAGACCTAGGATAAATGTGCTATTCTTTGAGAACTGGCAAAACAATCTGGAAAAAGAATGGTTTGAAAAGGAAAGCAATGCTGAGTTAGTTTTGAAATCCAGCCATGGGAAATCTCTTACTTGAATAGTGTCTCAGCTGAATCATTATTCTAGTTTCTTGCTGCTAAAGTAGTAAAATCTCTTAATTCATTCAAAGTAGAAAGCCAATTCTGTTTTTATATAACCCAAAACCTGAAACCTCTATTTTACTTATTATATAATTTGTTCAAATAAGAAGCTCCAGAAATTGGCATACAATTTTATGCATAGTTAAATCAAGAAGGATGCCTCCTTTTAGGCACCAAGTTAGGGTGCAGATAAATTATTTTGCATTCTAGGAATATTTCTGCCTAGATAACTACTGTTGGCTATTACATTGAAATGACTTTACTATTCTATGTCTTTATCAACACAACTTTATTAATCCAGAAAAGTATTGCCTGGGAAGATAAAATTTGCAAATACTTTTATTATTAATTCTAGGAACTTCCTGAAAGACCCATTAACTCTTAAATAACATCAAAGATAGCTTACATACTAAGACCTTTTTAAACCCTCACCCTCAAATCCTTGCATTAGAGGTGGCTTGAATGCTGTGTGGTACAGAGGCCTTTCTCCGGGAGTGAGGCATGTTGTGGGCACAGGGCCTGGTCTCCACACTTCTCACTGTGGCCTACTGCCAGGCTGGCAAGTGGCCTGGACTGCCTGGCCGTGGGGCCTGGCTGGAGAAGTGGGAGGAAGGGCAGCTGTGAGGTGGGGGGTACCTGGTATCTGGCACAGCAAATCATAGTAGTTTCAAGTTTGACACTAATATGCTCATTTCACTTCTGAGGCAAGAAAATGCAAAAGACATCTGTGTAATAAAAATTCCTTCAGAGATGAAATATACAGATACTGTGTGATTAGTTAGTTTGTAAATATCTAGAATCTCTGCCAGATACTTACATGTCATGGTCTACTTCATTGTGAAAATGTACAAATACCCAAAATATAAATGTGAGCCTCATATTAACATCTAAAGGAAGACAGACTGGAAGACTTAATATTGTTAAGATGGCAGTACTACCCAAAGCAATCTATAGATTCATGGTTATACCTATCAAAATCTTATGGCTTTTTTCTTTTCCTTTTTTCCCTCCAGAAATGGAAAAGCCAATTCTCAAATTCATATGGAATGGCCTCTAAGAGTTAAAACAATATTGAAAAAGTACAAAGTTGGAGGACTCTCACTTCCCAATTTCAAAAGTTACTACAAAACTACAGTAATTAAAACAGTACAGTACTAGTGTGAGGACAGAAATATAGATCAATGGAATAGAATTGAGAGTCCAGAAATGAATCATTATAGCTATAGTAAATTTATTTTTGACGTGGTGCCAAGACCAATCAATGGGGAAGGAATAGGCTTTTCAATAAATGGTCCTGGGACAACTGGAAAACTACATGTGAAAGAATAAAGCTGGATCTTTACCTCACACTATATACAAAAAATTAATTCAAAATGATTCAATAACCTAAATACAATGGTTAAAATCATATAACTCTTAAAAGAAAACATAGGAGTAAAGCATCATGACCTTGGATTTGGCAGTGATTTCTCAGATAGGATACCAAAAACATAAGCAACAAAAGAAAACTTAGATAAACTGAACTTCATTAAAATTAAAAACTTTTGTACAAAGGACATTATCAAGAAAGTGAAAAGACAACCCAGACAATGGAAGAAAATATCTGCAAATAATATATCTGATGAGGGTCTAGTACCCAGAATATATGAAGAACTTTTACAATCAATAGCAAAAGACAAACCAACCAATTAGAAATTGGGCAAAGATATACAAATGGCCAAAAAGCATATGAAAAGATGCTCCACATCATTACTCATTAGGGAAATGAAAATCAAAACCACAATGAGATAACACTTCCCTTCTACTTGAATGGTTGTAAGAAAAATTAAAAAAAAAAAAAGCCTTGTTTGGGCAAAGATGTGGAAAAAGGATCCTTGGATATTGCTGTTGAGAATGTAGAATGGCTTAGCCACTGTGGAAAATAGTTTGGCAGTTCTTTAGAAAGCTGAACATAGAATTACCACATGACCAGCATTTCTATCTTCTAGGTAAATACCCAACAGAACTGAAAACAGGTACTCAAACAAATACATGTACAGGCATGTTCAAAGCAGCACTATTCACAATAGCCAAAAGGTAAAACATCCAAATGTCCATCAACTGACCAATGCATGAATAAAATGTGGTACAAATACATAATAGAATATTATGCAGCCACAAGAAGGAATTAAGTACTGATACATGTTACAACATGGAGCTAAACAAAAGCAGGTAGACAAAGTCACCACATAGTATATTTATACAGAATTGTATGATTCCATTTATTTAAAAAATCCTAAATCTTTAGAGAAAGAAAACAGACTGGTAGTTGCTGGAAGCTGGTGGTAGTGGAGAGTGAAGAGTAAGTACTTAATGGGTATGGGATTTCTTTTTGGGGTGATGAAAATGTTTTGGAACTAAACAGAGGTGGTGGTTGCACAACAATGTAAATGTACTAAATATCGCTGAATTATTTACTTTAAAACTGCTTTATTTTGTGTGAATTTCACCTCAGTTAAAAAGGATTGAAAGAGGGGGCACCTGGGTGGCTCAGTGGTTTAAGCCTCTGCCTTCGGCTCAGGTCATGATCCCAGGGGCCTGGGATCGAGCCCCGCATCATGCTCTCTGCTCAGCAGGAGCCTGCTTCCCCCTCTCTCTGTCTGCCTCTCTGCCTAGCTCTGATTTCTCTCTGTCAAATAAATAAAATCTTAAAAAAAAAAAAAAGGATTGAAAGAAAGGACACTGATGACTGGCTCTGTGTTTACTGAATTACTGTGTTTACTGAATTACTGTGACTCTGACAGCCACAGTAATTCTTTTATGTTTCAGAAACCAGAGAAACCTATTAATTAGAGAAATTATATACCCTGTATTCCTAAGGCCAGTTAGTTTAGATAGCATCTGAAACATTACCTGAAGACCTCATTCTTAGAATAGAAGATGATACATTATATCTGATTCCAGTGGAATTTGAGTAAGAATGAAGCGTAATGTATTGCTTTAGTCATTTTAGATTTGGAATGACTTGTTTCTTTGAAAAATATAGCTCCTTATCTCTGCCTTGTTGTTTACGTTGGTGTTAACACAATCTTTCTCTACTTTCTGGGCATGCATGCTGATGCCTGAAGACTGCAGCTAAATGAGCTACCAAAAATCAATGTGTTCAAATAACAATTTTTTTTTTAAAGATTTTATTTCTTTATTTGACAGACAGAGATCACAAGTAGGCAGAGAGGCAGGCAGAGAGAGAGGAAGGGAAGCAGGCTCCCTGCTGAGCAGAGAGCCTGATGCGGGGCTCGATCCCAGGACCCGGGGATCATGACCTGAGCTGAAGGCAGAGGCTTTAACCCACTGAGCCACCCAGGCACCCCTCAAATAACAATTTTAACATGTCTTTATTTCTGGGGATCCCTGCAGGGCTTCCTGGCCCTTTGTTCAACTTGAGCTCTGCTCGGGTTTTGATTTTGCATATGTGCAAATGTTATTCTGTAAAATAAGGCCAAAATAAAACACACACACACCACACACACACACACTCTTTGCCTGGCTATGTGCAACAATCCTAAACTATTTATTCATGATTTTACCCAATTCTAATCAAACTGCCATGGTGAAAAACTCAACTTAAACCTAGCTTCCAAATATCATAAACACCTCAATGTTGAACTCACACTGAAATGCTACCAAGATTCTGTTAAGGCAGAGCTGTCCCCTACTATGAAAACTTATTTGTGGGGAGTCAGCATTCAACAATCATAGAGGCCATAGGGAGACCCAGTCAAGACTGACCTTCTCAACAAAGCCCGAGACCCTTGATTTGATAACAGCAAGTTTCTCTGAGGCCTCTTGAGCCTCCTACTTTGGGGAATGGGAGTGTCCATAATTACTACAATGAGGTAAGTAAGTCTTATATTAGCTCGAACTCTTGCTTTTTTTTTTTTTTTTTTTTTTTGAGCTCTCCAATTACTAAGTTTATTTGGTCTCCTAAGAATAAAAATGTTTTTTTTTTAGGACCTTTTTGATAATTGGATCAGACATGAAAAAGCTTTTATCCTTGGTGAAAATGTGTCTTACTCCCAACAACACTACTATCTGTCTTGTCTATTCTTGTTTTTTTTGTTTGTTTGTTTTTTGTTAAACCTCTGTAAAGGGACAATTCATGTGGAAAAGATGTACATAGACCCCAATAAATCTATTTTGCAAACTGGCCTCAGGGATTGAGAGGGTCAAATTTCGTCTTAAAGTGGTGTCTTTCAGATAAACTTTGCCCTGGGTCCACATCTGAGAATTTTCCTTCTTCTTGTTTTGTTAGTGGCAGTCTGGCTATTGGAGAAAGCTCTCCTTCAAACCTTTCCATGTTCTGGAACTATAAATATGTTAGTTTGTAGTGTGATAACCCAGCCATTAGGTTGGGAAGCCTGATGCATGAGGTGCCCAAGCAACACTCTTGGCTGGTCTATTCACAGGTTCTCAAGTTTGTCTTGTTTAAATCTAAATGTGTCCCTCCCAGACCATGTTCCTACTTCTTCCATGTATTTATGCTATAACCCAAATTTGTGCAGTTATATTTAATTTCACCTAGGATAATTTAGAGTTACAGTGGCACTCTGGGGAACTTTCGATTTAAACAAAATTGTTTGAGAGGCACTACAGAACAAAAACGGAACAAAATTCCAAACATCCAATGGGCTGTATGTTTTGGTTATATGAGGAAATATCCAAAAGAAATTCAGATCCAAAACTGCTTCCAAGAAATTCCTTGGCCAAGGTAAAATAAAGGTGTGAAAAATTTTATGTAATGCCTCTTTAAATCCTCCCAAACCACATCTTGAACTTAGTGGGTTTTATCCTACCATTTATCTTTCTCCATCTATACTATTCCATTTCCTTCTGCTCCACCTTGCCCTCTGTTCCACTCCTTTTCTCTTTTGGCTGGCCAGAAACTTCCAAAGCTCAGTTACCTCTTAAACTTCCTTCAGAACAGAAAAAAGCACTCTATGGTTGATTTTAAGCTCTGTTCTTCCTCTAAACTGAGAGTCATCAATGATTTTCCAAAGCCTAGGAAGGATAGCACTGGGTCTTACATTTAAGTGATGAATCACTAAATTCTACTCCTGAAACCAATAGTACACTTTATCTTAACTAACTAGAATTTAAATAAAAATTTGAAAAGAGAAAGAAACGAACCACTAAGCCTAAAAAGGAGAGAATGGGATTTGCAGAGAAAGAATAATTTTAAGAATATACAATCCAAGGCTTCCATGTCTGAAAGTAGCTCATATGCAATAGAAGTTTGAGATGCAAAAAATTCCATGGCAAAGGCAGAAAAGGAAGAACCTGAATCGCATAAGAAACTAGAGGGGTTTTGAAAACCAACAGAATTTGGTCAAGGTCTTTTGGAGTTTTCCTGGGAAAATAGATTGGGCTCTGATTTAGTCTTATAGCAAAGAAAGGATGAGGACATCGGAGACTTCAGGGAGTGGCTCTTTAACACCTTTAGACAGCACTCAGGAATAGACCTTAAAGAAGATGTGACTCCTAACTCTCTCCTTGTTTTTTTTTTTTTTTTTTTTTTTTCTGTAAGCAGTCTTAAGACACAAATAGAGGATTTTGTATGTAAGCAAAAAACTAATATGGAAAATAATAACATTGCCAGGCTTCTAGCACTTTGCGGAATATTGAGAATTTTACAACAACAACAAACTCAATACATTGTTGGCCTTACAGATAAAACAACTAGATGCTCTTATCAGGCTCAGTAAATCCTGAAAGGAGTCCTTTGATAGAGATACTTATAAATACTATATATATAAAGACATTGAAAAAACAACTATTTTATCTTAGTTAAGAAACCAAAGGAAAAAAACAATGAAGTGTGTTAATGAAGATGCTCTGAGGGAGAGCATCTTCCTAATTTTTTGTTCTACCCTTTAATTCCCAAAGAGAAATTTCTCTAAATTTTCAAGAACAACCTCACAAGCTTTTTGTTGTTAATGTTGATACAGGCATACAATATCAACCTTAAACTCTACCACTGTTACACAATCTCTCTCTCGCAATAAAGACTACCTATTGGTAAGTATCTCTAATAATCCTCTGATAGTTCCATTTATAACCATGACCCTTAGGTATTAACAGAGGAATATTCTTCCCTGCTCTTTGATAACTGCTAACTTGGTAGGCGTATATTGTATAAATGAAATTGCTAGATTAAATATTCTCCTAATGGTCTCTTCCTTGAAATCCCTGAGGACTTCCCTATTTGTAATGAGATTATAGCTAATTTGAATATTGATTTACCAGTACCTTTGTATTTAGACACAAGTCCAAATGGAAAATCTCAAGGAAATGCCAGAACTTTTTCACTTTGCGGGCAAAAATTCAACTTATAATATAAGAATTACTGGGGCTGAACCCATTAAGATTCAAATCAGCCATCTAAACCTTTACCCCAAAGTACAAAATACTCTCTTAAACCAGAAGCTAAAGAAACACTAAAATTATTAGGTGAAAGTAAGTAGAGAATTGTACTTATTTTTTCTTTTTTAGATTTGAAAGAGAGAGCACACATGCAAGAGAGAGAGCATGAACAGGAGGGGCAGAGGGAGAGGGAGAGAGAACCCCAAGCAGATTCTGCACTGAGTGCAGAGCCCAATGCGGGGCAAGATCCCACGATGCTGAGATCAGGAACTGAGCTGAAATCAAGAGTTGAATGCCCAGACAACTGGGCCACCCAACCACCCCATGTTGTACTTATTCTTGTAACACTTCTATCCTCCCAATCAAAAAGCCCAGTGGGTGGAGATATAGATTTGTTCAGTACATCAGGCCTATAATAGAACAATCATATCCCACTTTAATATAGTACCAATCCCCAAACTTCTTTTATCTTCACTGCCTCTTGAGGCTGCATATTTGATGGCGTGGATTTATGCTGTATTTTCTTTAATGACCCTTTGGGTCAAAATAGTCAGTATATGCCTTCTCCTAAGAAAACCAACAATATACCTGGACTGTTAAGTTCCAGGGGTTTCCTGAAACACTCTCTTACTGTTCACAAGTCCTCAACTAGGACCTAAAGGACTATATTTCCCCGGGATTCTACTCTTATTCAATACGTGGGTAACTTTTTGTTGTGTTCCAAAGACGGAGTGAGCTCTAAGCCTGATTCCATTTGTCTACTTAAACTGTTTTAACTTACAAAGAGAATAAAGTTTCCTAAGTTACACTTTTGTCTATAAGTTCATTACCAAGAATATGTTTTATCTCAAGGAAGTAAATTTCAGAATCTCATAAATATCCTGAGTTTGCCTTTCCTTTTCTGAGAAAGTTTTAGTTGAGACTATTAACTTTATCATAGTGATATCTTCCCATATCATATGTGATATAAAAATTTATAAGAAATATATATTTAGGGGCGCCTGGCTGGCTCAGTGGGTTGAAGCCTCTGCCTTCGGCTCAGGTCATGATCCCAGGGTCCTGGGATCGAGTCCCGCATCGGGCTCTCTGCTTGGTGGGGAGCCTGCTTCCTCCTCTCTCTCTGCCTGCTTCTCTGCCTATTTGTGATCTCTGTCTGTCAAATAAATAAAAATTAAAAAAAAAAAAGAAATATATATTTAGTCATTCAGATAAAATATATTTCTGAGATATATTTGGTCTTCATCCTCAGTTCCTAAATGTATCTCAGAGCCTTAAGATGAGAAAAGTATCTTATTATTTCTTATTATTAATGATGGTGACCTTTGGACCCCACCCAAGGGCAGGGTACTGATTTCCAGGAGGATCAACCGGGTGATTAGAGGGCTGGAACTTTCAGTCCCACCCCCAACCTCTGGGGAGGGAGAGGGATTGCAGGTTGAATCAACCAGTTGCCAATGACTTAGTCAGTCATGACAATGTAACAAAGTCTCCATTAAAAACCCAAGAAGAACTTTTTGGCCCTTCTTTTAAGAAGAGCTTCCATGCTTGGAGAATCAGAATGCTTCTACATGCTGCTGAGCCAGACCCAAGTTCCAGAAGGGAAGAAGCTCCTTTGTTCCAGGCCCTGCCCTATGGTTTCTCTTCATCTGGCTGTTGATTTGTATCCTTTATCACAACTTTTAATAAACTGGCAAATGAAAGTGTTCCCTGAGTTCTGTAAGCCACCCTAGAAAATTAATAGAACCTAAGGAGGAGGTTACTGGAACTTCTAATCTGTAGCTGGTTGGTCAGAGGCACAAGTAACAGCCTGGGGCTTGTGACTGGCATCTGAAGTGGAATATGGAAGGCAGTTTTGTAGGACTGAATCCTTAACCTGTGGACTCTGCTGCTATTTCTGAGTATATAGTATCAGAATTGAGTTGACTTCTTGGATATTCTGTTGGTGTCTGAGAATTACTTGGTGTCGTATGTGGCGGGACACCCCCATCAAGTTTGAATTGGGCTGGGAACCCTAAAAGATCACAGAAAGAATAAACTCAGGTTTATTATCAACAGGTATTGATATCAATAGGTATCAACAGTTTTGATGATTTTTTGAGGAGCAAAAGGAAAGTTACCTCTTACTTAGAAAAACATTACCAAAGTTAACTCCTCCTTGGACAATTCTAGATGAATTCCAAGTTCTGAATTTTAGAAGTTAAGTGTATTCTTTTCTTTTTTTATTAACATATAATGTATTATTTGTTTCAGGGGCACAGGTCTATGATTCATCAGTCTTATACAATTCACAGGACTCACCATAGCACATACTCTCCCCAGTGTCCATCACCCAGCCACCCCATCCCTTCCACCCCCTTCTTTTCCTTTCTCTAGAATCTACTGATGTTTTGTTTTGACAGATTTCTATATATGCTAAAAAAAAGAAGTTGATTATAGGTATACCTTGAATTATTGCGTTTCACTTTATAAAGCTTTGCAGATATTGTTTTTTTTTCTTTTTAACAAATTAAAAGTATATAGCACCTCTGCCTCAAGTGAGTCTATTGGCACAACTTTTTCCAACAGCATTTTCTCACTTCATGTGTCTGTGTTATATTTTGGTAATTATTTCAAACGTTTTCATCATTATTTTATTTGTTATGGTGACCTGTGATCAGTGATTACAACTTGCTGAAAGTTCAGAGGATGGTTAGCAATTTAGCAATAAAGTACTTATTAGACTACAGTATAGTATAAATATAACTTTTGTATGCAATGGGAAACAAAAAATACATTTGATTCTTTTTATTGTGATATTAACTTTATTGTGGTAGTCTGGGACCAAATCTACAATATCTCTGGGGCATGTTTGCACAATTTTCTTTACCTAAGCTAAATATTGGAAATGTTTCCCTTGAGAATAGGTAATTCAGTAAATAAACCAAAAAATGATTAAAGTATAAGGGATAGGACAGGCATACAAGAATTAGTTATAGTTACCTTGCCTAGAGGGAATTCAGAGAACATGTCACAGAGAAGCTCACACTTGAACTGAGTCTTTGAAGGATAACTAAGAATTTTCTAGCTCAACATCACTCATCATGATGGAAATACAAATCAAAACTACTATTGAGATATCACTTCACACCTGTTGGAATGGCTAAATGACCAACACAAGAAACAATAGGGAGGATATGGAGAAAGGGGAACCCTCTTCGACTATTGGTGGGAACACAAACTGGTGCAGCCACTCCGGAAAAGAGCATGGAGGTTCCTCAAAAAGTTAAAAATAGAACCACCTTATGACCCAGCAATTACCTTACTAGGTATTTAATCAAAAGATACAAAAATACTGATTGAAAGGGACACATGCTCCCCGATGTTTATAGCAACATTATCTATAATAGCCAAATTATGGAAAGAGCCCATATATCCATTGACTGATGAATGGATAAAGATGTGGTGAACACACATGCACATGTGTGTGCATGCGTGCACACACAGACACACACACACACACACAGACACACACAGGAATATTATTCAGTCATCAAAAAGAATGAAATCTTGCCTTTGCCATGATATGGATGTAGCTAGAGTGTATTATGCTAAGTGAAACAAGTCAGTCAGAGAAAGACAATTATCATACTATCTCACACAGATGATCATAGGGGAAGGAGGGAGACAAACCATAAGAAACTCCTAAGTAGAGAAAGCAAACTGAGGGTTGATGGAGAGCAGTTTGGTGGGGGTACAGCTTAAATGCATGATGGGTATTTTAAGGAGGGCACTTTTGATGAGCACTGGGTGTTATACATAAGTGATGAAGCACTAAATTCTTTTCCTGAAACCAATATTACCCCATATGTTAACTAACTAGAATTTAAATAAGAACTTGAAACGAATATACAGACAAATAAAAACAGTATATGTATATATACGTGTATAAAATAGAGATGATAGAACAAAAGGTCTGTGGCAACAAAGACCAAATTTATATTTAGTCTCTATATTTCTGTATTATTTGGCTCTTCTACAGGATTTGTTTATGCGTCATTATAAGATAAAACATGTTTGAAAAAAAAACAGTTTTCTAGGAAAACAAGGGGAATGGATAATTTATGCAGAGGGGAAAGGGTCCAAAAGAATAGAGGCAGAACACAGCACTGAGAGAATGAGGAACTGTTAATAGGATCTACACGACTGCAACATTACTAGTTCATAGCAAAGGAAGAAACTAAGGGTGATTAAAGTGACTAAATAAGCAATAAGATATTGAAGTTAAGAAATTCAGAGGTAGAACAGCTCATGGTGATAAAAGAATCCTGGGTGTGCCTAGGGGCATGTGTATGAGTTACTGAAGTGGTGTTGAGATGAAAGATCTTAAACTTTTAGAGCAGTTATGATGTTGGATGGGCTCTCTACATGGATCTAAATGACTACATAGATCTAAATGATGAAATGACTATTTCATCATAAGAAAACATGATCAGGAAAATCTGGACAACTGTAACGTCCATCCAAAGTGGTTAATAGTCTATGAGCCAGTAAGAACATAAGTGAAATGAAAGACCATTCTAATAACATAAAGATCCGATAAAGGTGTAAGAGCATTCAAAAAAATCTGTTGTCAGTAAGAAATTATTTTTGTTCCTATCATCATAATCACTATCAATGATCTACTATCATCTCAGGATCAAAAACAAATGGAAATCATACAGCAATCATCACCAAATGTCATTTTAAAAGTTCACTCAAGGGTTTCAAGCTAACATAACAGATTCACAACACAGAAATGGGAAAAATTTACAGTAAAGAAAATAAAACACAAATTTTTATCTATTTGAAGTTCTCCAATTACTTTTGTGATTGTTAAATAATACAGATATTCTACTGGAAATATAAATCATTCTGTTTACTAGTAAATTCTCAGTGGTGTAAGTATTCAGCAGACCCATTTAGTTATGGTCCACCGGTATTTCTCTTGATAAAGATCAGGGAGAAGACAGGATGATATCATTAATTTTAAGTGACAGAAAACAATACTAAATTATTAGCATTTATACAGTACTTTTCTCTTAGGATCCTAAAACTTTTAAGGCACAACCTTCAATGTTACATCATTTCAAGGAAAAGCTATTTACATTTCCTTTTTATAGGATAGAAAAATGAGTAATGCACAAAGTTAGATGACTTCAAGTTAATGTTATCAGTGATCAAACAAAAAAATTTAAGGTTTATTTATCCTTGGTTCATGGAGCTATGTTCTAAAACATGCTGCTTAAGAAGGTAGGATCTTTTAAGAATTCATTTACAAAATGATTATGACTCCTCTCAGGAGTCACTTTTTTTTAAGTTAGATTCTTATAGTAGATTTATATTATTATTTTCAGTTAAGTCTATTTTCAAATAATTTTTGGCAGTGGGGCAATTAAAGAGGGTTCTCTTTGTAGAATCACTGAGGGACTCATTACTACCCTAATGAGAAGTGCTATCAAAATTCTGTTGTCAGTTTCCAGAAACAACTGGAATGAGGGAAATATTCACCAATATATTGATACTATTACCAAAGGAGGTGAAAGCCCTAACATTTATATTCTTTATATAAACTGTCCCCAATTGTTCTTTGTTGTTTCACCAAAATATTTTAGCTCTTCTTCCTGTTGAACTGTAAACTCTTAATTCAGTAGTCCATCTGAAATGTTGACATACTTACTGGCTCTGAGAATGTTTTCCTTGCTGCTGCACCTGGACTGGACCTGCAGAGAGAGCATAAACTCAGTAATTTAGGGCTCATAACACAGATAGCCAGATATGTATGCATACTTCATGGGCAAGCTCCTGAGGTTTAGGAGCAAAGGCTTAATATATCTCAGATATCATAACAACTTAGTAAAAATATATTACATTTGTTCCATATTTAAAAATTTTTTTTTCTTACTGTAAAGAAAGAGCAGACTTCTAGAAAAAAATTGGGGTACAACATTAAAAATGGGACAGAAGCAAAACCAAAGGCAACTTTTTACTGATGTGCATTGAAATTAGTATATGGAAAAAATAAGTTACCACATATTCAGCTATGAATACAGACCCTTAATCTTAAGGCACTATGTTAGCTCTTGACTAGACTAATAATGCAGTTCAAATAATAAAGTTATAATAAAAAACTCCATTGTAGTGATTTTTAATTATATATGTTGATAAGGGGAAAACAGAGAAATCCTCATATACAATGTTTATGTGATTCCAATGACCTTTGTTATTTACTGATTAAAATAATCAATAACAAATTAAAATATAACCAATTAAAATAATTGGTTATTAATAAAATATGGGCTATGAAAGATGACTTTGTTGGAAATTAATAAAATTGAGTTCATTTATTTACCAGTTCTCAGGTGTTTATATAGAGTTTATCAATCAGAAACCCTTATGCTTTGTTTATAGTTTAGGTCAAAGCAGAACATTCTTTTAAATGTTGTAAGTGTTGAATTCAAGAGCTATGTTGTATGGCACTAACATTTGTTAATATCAGAGGAAATTGTACTTAAACTGCACACCTCTTCTTCCCACTCCACAGCAGCTTGCCCCAAATGGATATATATACACAACAAATTAATTTCTATTGCGTAACACAAGCTACTATTGTAATGAAACAACTTATGAAAGGAATGTTGCAACTTAGGGTGGGTTATGGTTGTCCTTCCCTGAAAAGAACAATTGTTAATGTTTAAAGAAACAAAAACAATAAAAAAATCACAAACATACACACAAGAAACACACACACACACACACACACACCAAAAAAAGGGAAAAAAGGGGAAAAATAATTCCAGATGTTAAAGTTGTTCTCTTTTGGCCCAGATTATTTAGTTTTAAATATACTAGAATGAAGAAGCTAATCTGAAAGATAATATTATATTCTTTCACTCAGAAGTTTTATTGAAAAACAATTCTGGGCCAAATGGGAAAGGAAATTAATGACTATTTGAAACAAAGATACAGGGAGGAAGACACAAGAGTGAGAAAAAGAAAAAGAAGAAAGAGAAGATTAGGGAAGTAAGTCTTGACAATAGAAAAGAAAGTTTGGGTTTATAGAAGGGGACACTATGAATATACAAAATGTTCTGCTATTTCTTATTGAAAATTCATACTAAGAGGGTAAGGATCACTAATGAACTTGCTGCAAAATAAACAAGCAAGTTTTCATACCATGGAATGAAAATAGGTGTAACTAGACCACTACAGCCTTAAAGGAGAAAAGAAACAAACACTAATAGACAAATTAATAGACAAGCTTAATAAAGAGATAAACTACATTTTAAAAAGCAGGATAAGGAACACAAGAGAAAGCTAACAGAATAAGAAAAATCTGGGACAGAGAAGGAAAAAAAAGGGGAAAATGCTGAAAGACAAAAACAGAGTTCAAAGAAGTCAAATGGAAGTCAAGAAAGTCTTCAACAAGATGTAGAAACAGAAGGAGCCCAAACCCATAGCGCAAAGCAACGTTTGCGAATGGAAAGCAGCTCCTTTGATCAGTAATAGTTACTCTTAAGTCGTAGCCTCTATTCCTCCAGAGTTCATCTTTAAGCCCTTCCAATCTAGAGTGGAGCTAGTGTGTGGATAGAAACAAGAGATT
The DNA here is from genome assembly GCF_963455335.1 of Martes martes. NCBI lineage: Eukaryota > Metazoa > Chordata > Mammalia > Carnivora > Mustelidae > Martes > Martes martes. The sequence goes on along the minus strand of NC_137894.1, from coordinate 111,468,732 downwards.
TATAATGAACAGAGCAGTTCAGATGAGTAGTTCAAATTGTCTCATCAAATGTTTCAACAGATTTATATAACATCTAAATGGAAATGGTGGTGAAAAACTAGCTAGCTTTACTAAAAAAAAAGTCAAACCAAACCAAAACAGCAATTTTAAAAACCCTGTCTTAGGTGGCTTAAAAATTAAAAAAAAAAAAAAATTGGTTCATAGCATGAATTTAATAATCAAACCCAAAATCTTGCTTTGTGATACCTGAGTTTAGAATTATGTATTTCATGGTTTTGGAAGATAAATTTGAATGATAAAAAACAATTCAGTTTCCTGAACAAATTACCAACAGCAGTATAACCAATATTTTCTCATTTATATTACATTGGCTATTTGTTCCAGATTTGAGGGAAATCACTTAAATGATTTCATGAACTTCTTTACTTTAGTGACCTTGAGTATGTATTTAAAAAACTGAGGAAAATAATTTTAAAATATAATATGCACTTTATAAATATAATATGCATTTAAAATTTATATGTACAAGCAGATCCCTTCTCTCATGTACCATGAAACTGGTCATCTTTATAATATTTACCTAATTTTACAAAATCCCGATATGAAGATTTTACCTAACTCATAATGTAATGGGATTTACTTGAAAGAATAAAGTCAAGAAACAATTACTGTTCTTGTTCTCACACATAGGGACTAGAAAGAAGGTAATAGAGGTCTGTCCCAAGTTTTACAGTTTACTGTTTTTTGTTTTTTTTAATCTAACCCTGGCTTTTTAGTCAATGAAAAAAAAAAACCAAAGAGAAGTCTGAAAAACAAAATGAAACTGAGATTTTGGCCTAATACCAAATTTGTCAGAGATTAAAAATGAAAGGTATGGTGCTGGATTATCTATTACTTTATTTTATTGGATTATGTTATTTTACTATAGTTAACATCTAACTTTATGGTGTTAACAATTCCCCTTTCAGCTGGAATTAAACTAAAATAATGTGTAGAAACAGCATTATATTACAGTCAATGGAGGAAATGAAAAACACAAGAGACTTACTGAAAACATAGGTATTCATTTACTAATCAAGACTGCTTTCAGACATCAAATAATTCATTTAATTCATTTCAACATGTGTTTACATGTGTAATATAATTTTTGCTGAAGATCACATTGTCCAGTAAGAAATCTTAAGCCATGAAACAGAAAACAAAAGAGGGGAGAGCATGTAATAAATGGTAAGGAAAAAAGTGAAAATGCTTTAAACAAAGCTGAGAAAATTTTAACAAACAACCACAATCTTTAGATACAGTTAGAGAAGTGACTTACCTTATGCTTAGGTCATAACAAGAATAGCACAGTGTTTAAAGTCAGCTCTTCATTATGGGAGGTACAATTGAAAGCCATAGGTTATAATAACATGAATTGCTACACAGAAATGAAGACTTTTCAGCCCAACATGAAAAGCTAACTCTTATGGGAGAACATTTCTACTGATGTTTAATGCAGCATGAAGAACAACTGAGGGTGTAAACATCAAAACACATGAATCTCACACCAGTAAGAGAGACAGTCTAATCTCTCAGGAACACAGAAGATTTCATCTGTGACTATAATCTATGACACATAAGGGAAGGAACATCACTCTAACACTGAAAGATGCATGCATAATGTATAACCATCCACTGACAACTCTCCCCACCCCCTCCCACTTGTACACACACAAACCCATTAAGATACAGGGAAAAAATGTAGTGCCAAGCTGTTATGAAGAAAGCAGGACACACGGAAGCACAGCAGTGGTCATGTGATTTGAGAGGTGTTCTTCCCTTAAACCATCCCATCACCATGCTTATTTTAAAGAAGCCAGGAAAAGACCCCCTTCAATGCTGCAGTAGCTACGAGCCCCCAGCTTGAAGCTAATGTGTGGAATTTTGATCACCGTTCCCTGCGATGTCAGGGGCTCTCCAGTGGAAGCCAGATGTATAACACCAGTTAGTGGGGTACAATGTGTGAATAACAAACACCCTTTCCCTTCTGCCTTTTGCAGAAGTGAGGGAGGAGAGAAACAAATAAAATAAAGCCCATGTTAAGAATAGGTTCATAACAATATAAAGATGTATAAATATTAAAATGGAGACTACATTTAATTACAGGTTAACACAACTCAGGTTTCATAAAAACTGCCTCTATTTTGCTGCTCACCAGGATAATTTGTATTCTTTCTCCTTGCAAATATTAGGAATAAATCTATACAATATGGTTCATACTGAATAATTCTCAGCAGTTGGGTCAGATAGGGTCAAACGGGAACAAAGGAAGTCATCTTTGATGGACATTAAGAAATCCCTCTCCTATTTTTAGCATTATGGTACTGGTCAGCAGTCACATTAGAAATTAAGCTTCTGTATATATGCTTACTAATTTGAGAAATTCTATGGCAATGGTTTAGAAAGGAAATTTAATCTTAATGCTACATTTAAAAAAAGAAACAACAAAGAAGACTACCTATTTAGAAATTGTTACTAAGTTTCCTATATACTCTTCTCTACTGTCAATAAAACTTTTTTTATTATTTTTTTAAATTAATTAATTTATTTTAATAAACATATAATGTATTTTTATCCCCAGGGGTACAGGTCTGTGAATCACCAGGTTTACACATTTCACAGCACTCATCATAGAATAAAACTTATTTTAACATGAGTTGTTCCAGCTCATTAGAAAAAAGTTTCAAATTTGCTTTCCTATTATTCATGATGGTAGTTGACTTCATCTATTTTATCTTTTGGTTTATGTGTGACATGCAGTTTAGCTAGATTTTTAATTTTTTAAAGATTTTTATATTACCATTTTCTCTCCCTCATCCTATTCTTAGTAGGCCAGAATATTTTGACATTTCCCTTAGCATGTCTTTATTATTCTAGGCTCTAGGTGCTCCTTTAATCTCAGTTCCTCATGGGGAAAATAAAGATTGTTAAAGGGCTTGAGGGAGAAAAGACATGTATCAGAGATTTTAAGCTATAAAGGTAGAAAGAAATGTCAGTTGTGATCATGCTATGATCAGTGGAGGCACTGATAATTGTAAAATAACTGTAATCACACACTCTCATTGTGACTTCATTACTTCATTGTAACTTCCACATTAGCTCAGAATGTAAGTAAATTCTTCTTTTTGACCGAAAGAAAGAAAGAAAATCCATGTATAGTTATCTGTTTTTCAAGACAGATTGACCAAAACTTTAAAAAAATGTCATAGCCATATGGCCATATGTACCGGTAGGAATGCAGGCCACATAAACTAAGGCATGTAGGAAAGTCTGAACTAGCTCCTATAGAACTTTCCTTTTACTCTTGAGGAAGCTGTTTTAGGCCTTAGACAAGCTGTTTCATCTGTCTGGTACCCTTTGCTTATTTTCTGATTCAAATACTACTTGTCCTTTAAGATCCAGCTTACACCGTACCAGTTGCAAAAACTATTCCCAAAGTTCCTCAATCAGAAATAATTTCTTCTTTCCCTGAACTTGTAATATCTTTATTGAAATACAATTTACCTACTACAAAAGTCACCCATCTTAAGAATATAGTTTGGTGACTTTTAATAAATCCACATGGTTGCACAACCGTCATCACAATCAAGTTTTAGGTTTACCTAAATTCTTAAAACCTCTTATCTGAACTTCTATTATAAGAGTTATCACAGTTACTAATGTTCCAATTGTTGATAAGAGTCTCAAAATATACTATAGGTTCTTGGAGGGAAAGGATCTGACTTTAATTCTCTTTACATTTCGTACTATGTTAAATATAGTTCTTTGTACAGAGTAAACATTTGCTAATTCTGAATGTTTATCTTATAGTAATCATGTTTTTTTTTCCAACTCAGATTAAAATTTACATTTTATAGTATAAGTATGATCATAGGCACTGCTGTACTATCTTAAAAATGATTTTTACTTATCTGGGTGGGCTAATATTAAGAAATGTAATATTAAAAGCATGTGGGTTATAGCTAAGACATAACTGAGCTCCCCACAGAATGATCTTAAGAATCTGGAAAATACATTCCTATTTATATTACTTAAGGTTAATCAAATGGTGACATTTGGAATCCAATAAAGGTTATTCTACACTAAAGATTTCAGGTCAGGTTAAGCAGATTCCTTATTTTCTAAGAGAACAAGATATTCTTTATCTCACATGGTCATGTCACTAGGATGATACAGATGATAGAGATTTTTAATGTAGCGTGGCTCTTTTGACTTTAATTTTTCTACCCCATTAAACTTATTTAAGAGTAATTCATCTCTGAAAGAACAAACTTCCTGGAATACCATTTACTCATCAAAATAAAACTCAAGAGAATAGAAAAAAAAGGACCTCATTGGCATTTACTTAGATTACTTGCCTCTTTAGCCTACCCAGAAACAGAAGGAAAGAAAGGTTTAATTTAAACAACATTAAGCCAACAACTCTACAATCTCAGACTTTCAAATTCTATTTCTTTATCTTTTCAATTCTTATGTGAAAAATGAAGAATAGTTTAGAAAAGCTCTTTCCCATAGTTCCATTCATTCATCACCTTATCTGGATAAATTAGGGTACATGTATTTGGCTCATCTGAGCATAATAATTCATTTGTGTTTAATCAGATTTATGTTATCACAACACATATTTAACTGATGAACTCAGAGTTTTGATTTATTCATGACATGAAAGGCAGCATGATAAAAAGAAAGTCCTTTAGAGTCCAGTGGTATGGTTTCTGATATTGGTTTATCCTTTTCTTAGCTGTGTGACCTTAGACATAACATTTAACATCTTGGAGTTTTAATTCCCTTATCCATAAAATGGGAAAAATTAAGTAGGATACTGTATGTGTAAATGAAAACTATTAAAAAAGAGCAATACAAATGTAAGTCATTATTATTATCCTTATTTAGATTTTTAGTCACCTACATTTACTTAGGTAGAATCTGAGGTACAATGAGAACAAAGAATTGGCTCCAGATCATGCCATGAATCAGTGACAAATGACGGACTATGACTGCCAATCTCTAGACTAAAACTTCAGGAAAAGGCTGAGTTAAAGTCTGAAGTTATCTCTGTAAGGATTAATCTAACACTGTGTTGTATGATTTTAGTCAAGCTATCTCAATTCTATGGGCCTTGATTCCCTCATTTGTAAAATGATAATGTTTCCATGGGCCTCAACTGGAGATGATGGAGCCCTTGAAAGAACTCGTGGATAAAAGTCAGGGGTCCATTCACTGGAATGGAGAAAAAAATTAAAAATTTTATATTTGCCAATCTAAGTAAATTTTTATTAGTTTCTTTCATTATGAGCTTAGGTGACAAACCACATTAAAATGATAGAATCTATGCTTCAGATTATTATGGATATCTTAAAATACTCTTAATATTCAGCAAGATTTCAAATTATAGTAGTCTAATGACTTGTTGCCAGATTTAGTTATTTAATGCATTTTAACAGAGGCATTATTATCACACAATTTTTCATAGATACTTTGATAATGATTTGAAATTTAGTTTTCTTTCTAATCCCACATATTTTATTTTATATACTTAAAAATAGTTTCCTGAAAAGAAGTCTGTAGGCTTTGCCAGATTCCCAAATGGTTCCATAGGAGAAAAGAGTTTAAAAAACTCTGAAATAGACAATTTCCAAGCTTCCTTTTGTCTCTAGGATTTTGTTGCTCTAAGAAATCTTTCCTACCTCCATCTGCTGCCTTTTATCAAACCATATATAAAAGAAGATCTTTTTTTGAGAAAATTATATAAAATTGGTCATGAAATTAACCAACTGCCCATTTAATAGACCATCTAAGAAACAAAAAAAAGAATATGATTATCAAAAAGTTGTAAGATCTCAGGCTTATAAAAAAATTCTGCTTCACTTGCTCTGTTCCCATTGGTTTAGATATTTAATTAAATGGAATAATCATTAAAAGTCATCACATTTAAAACTCTAACAAAAGTTGAACTTCCATACACACACACACACACACACACACACACATTAGTTATATCCATAACTAATGATTTTTTGAACTCTTAGACACGTGTTGATCACAGATAAGAGCAGCAATGCTATTATCTATGTATAACATAAGCCTTTTCAGGCACACAAACAATATTTATAAGCAGTACAATTTTACAATCTTTTCCAGATAACTATTTGTGAAGTTTCCCCACTAATACATGAATTATTATTATTATTAAATTCCACTGAGCTTTCTTAATTTCTAGGCAATTGTGAAAAATTCTTCTTTTCCAGTATTGACTTTCTAAAGAAGCTGGAACTACAGCAGGTTACACAGCTGATAAAGTGAATTATAATGAATACTGAAAATCAAAAGCCTATTTGTGCTGCTTTATAGGTAACTTGTTGAGCTCCTCAAAGAGAATGCTATGATACATAGCACATAAAGAACAAAACTGGTTATCACCATGACTCAAAGGGATACAAATTTGAATATCAGTGGTGAGTATTCTTAATGTATTATCCATAAAGCTTTAATTCTAAATTGAGTCATTTCTTTTTTTTTTTTTGAAGATTTTATTTATTCATTTGACAGACAGAGATCACAAGAAGGCAGAGAGGTAGGCAGAGAGAGAGAAAGGGAAGCAGGCTCCCTGCTGAGCAGAGAGCCCGATGTGGGGCTCAATCCCAGGACCCTGGGATCATGACCTGAGCCGAAGGCAGAGGCTTTAACCCAGTGAGCCACCCAGGTGCCCCTAAATTGAGTCATTCTTAATGATTTCTAGAAAATGTGTAAATCCCAGGCTGGTCTTCCTTTGGTACCAACATTTAGTTGATGTTTGTTCTGAGAATTTTGATGATGATCACGATAAATATGAGAAATATATATTACCTAAATATATAAACATAACAAAGCTGAATAAACAGTTTTTGACTAGTAGGGATTTCAGATTATTCTTGACACCATTTCCCAATCTTTAGATGAATATTTAGCTACTTTACAGAGTAATTTATCTTTAGTCTAGAGAAGAGAAAGCAGGGGTTATTACTGGGTTATTCAGTAAACTTGTAATGAAACAGCTCTCTTGACTTCCAAATTCTTTTCTCTGTACACCAGTAAATGACCCTATCTTTCTAACCTACCAGTGGCAATCACTGCATTCCTAATCTGTCCTTTAATTTTCATTGCCTTTTTGTTCTTGACTATTTCTCTTAGTAATAAGAACCACTTCAACAGACATGTGGAGTGAAGGAAAACTGGTATGAAAGGCAGTTTGGGGAGTAGCACTCTAGAGCCAGATTGCCTGGATTTGAATCTTTGCTCTACCATTATTAGCTGTGTAACACTGGGTAAGTTATAATCTCTTTAAGGTATGTTTTCTTATGAATAAAATGAGAATAACAGAAATACCTATTTCATAGGGCTATTATGAGGAAAGTGAGATAATATGTGGGAAATGTTTGATTTAGAAGAGTATCTGGCCCAGAGTGAATGGTATATGAGCATTAGTTATTACTATGTTTGTTGTTACTCTTGTTTGGATGATACTCTGGATCTGTAACACAGAATGCTGACTTACTTCTTCTGTAATTTTGACAGCTCTAATAAGTAAGATCAGGTAACATTAGGTAAGTATTTGAATAGAAAGTTAAAAACCCTAAGTTTTACAAACTAGAGCCTAAAAGATGGTTATAGTCAATAATATAAAACACTGAATTATTGAGCATTTGCAATAACTATCATTTCCTGATACTTCTGGAAGAAAGTCACATTGGATTTCATTAAACAAGGTTTTAAGATACTGAGTTTTTAACCAGATTTAATATTCTCTTTGGTTTTCATTTAAGGGTAGCAGAATATGCTATAGGCAATAAAAACTCTTCCTTCTCTTCTGGGTTCTTTGGCTGGTCTAATAATTAAACTGGCATAAGACAGATTAACAAGAGAAAAAAAATTAATTTTGTACATACAGGGGCCCCAGAGATACAAGGCTCAATGACCAAAGCATTCAGCTTTTATATCTTTTAGACAAAGAAACAAGAAATAAATCAAACAAAGTTAATTATCATATGGTTTTACTTATTTGTGGAACATAAGGAATAGCATGGAGGACATTAGGAGAAGGGAAAAATGAAAGGGGAGAAATCAGAATGGGGGATGAACAATGAGAGACAACGGACTCTGGGAAAAAAAACTGAAGGTTTTAGAAGGGGGTGAGGTTGGGGGATGGATGAACCTGGTGATGGTATTAAGGAGGGCACAGATTGCATGGAGCACTGGGTGTTATATGCAAACAGTGAATCATGGAACACTACATCAAAAACTAATGATGTACTGTATGGTAACTAACATAACACAATAAAAAAATAAATATAAATAAAACCACCTTATTCGTTAAAAAAAAAAGAAACAATAAATCTGGGGGAAGAATTGATAAGACAAAGGAGTGTGGGCTAGAGGGAGTAAATTAGTGAAGAAATAAGGTTTGTGAATGTAGTCTTCTTGGAGCTAAAATCTCTGTCTCTGGTAGTATGGATGCCTTTTCCTCTTCTGGTACAGGGAGGGTACCTTTCACATGGGAGACTTATTTCCTGCTTTCTGGGGAGTGTCCTTCTTGAATTGGCTGTTTTCTTTCTCTCTTTTTATTTTCTGGCTTCTTTCTTTCTTTTTTTTTTAAATGTTACATTAGTCATCATACAGTACATCATTAATTTTTGATGTAGTGTTCCATGATTCACTGTTTGTGTATAATACCCACTGCTCCATGCAATCTGTGCCCTCCTTAATACCCAACACCAGGCTAATCCATCCCACCCACACCCCTCCCCTCTCAAACTCTCAGTTTGTTTCTCTGAGTCCATAGTCTTTCATGGTTCGTCTCCAACTCTGATCCCCCCTTCATTTTTCCCTTCCTTCCCCTAATGTCCTCCATGCTATTCCTTATTTTCCACAAATAAGTGAAACCATATGATAAATGACCTTCTCTGCTTGACTTATTTCACTTAGCATAAGCTCCTCCAGTGCCATCTATGTTGTTGCAAAAGTTGGGTATTCATCCTTTCTGATGGCTGAGTAATATTCCACTGTATATATGGACTACATCTATCTATTTGTCTGTTGAAGGGCAACTCAGCTCTATAAAGAACTTCTCAAACTCAACACACAAAAAACATATAATCAAGTAAAAAAAATGGGCAGAAGACATGAACAGACACTTCTCAAAAGAAGACATACAAATGGCTAACAGACACATGAAAAAATGTTCATCATCATTAGCCATCAGTGAAATTCAAATCAAAACCACACTGAGATACCACCTTACACCAGTTAGAATGGCAAAAATTGACAAGACAAGAAACAACAAATGTTGGAGAGGTTGTGGAGAAAGGGGAACCCTCTTACACTGTTGGTAGGAATGCAAATTGGTGCAGCCACTTTGGAAAACAGTGTGGAGCCTCCTCAAAAAATTAAAAATAGAGCTACCCTATGACCCAGCAATTGCACTACTGGGTATTTACCCTAAAGATACAGATGGAATGAAAAGAAGGAACACCTGTACCCCAATGTTCATAGCAGCAATGTCCACAATAGCCAAATTGTGGAACTGTTTCTTAAGAACTTTAACTGAAAATAATCAATATGTCATATTTTGGGGGTAGCACATAAAGGGAGTATAATACATCACCCCAAAATATGCCTTTTTAGCATAAAGCTTATTTGAGTTGATTATTTTGAGAAATAACAGACATAGAAGTTCTGAAAACAGAGTGGAAGTTACCCTTTGGTAAAGAAAAATTATATTTATAAAAGAAATCTCCATTTTTAAAAAAATTATTGAGGAGGGCATGTGATGTGATGAGCACTGGGTGTTATACTTAACTAATGAATCACTGACCACTGTATCAAGGACTAATTATGTACTATACAAGGGCTAACTGAACATAATAAAAAAAAAGTTGCTAATTGCTCAAGGAAAAAAAAAAAAAGAAATCTCCACTTATAAGGGTGTCTCCCTCTCTGTACCTAGAAAAGGATGATCTAAATCACAAGAGAATGTTATCAATGGAAAAGGCATGGGTTAAATCTGTATTACAAACCTCACTCTTCTTTACTGTGGTTTTTCTGGTAACCTCCCTATAGCTGGCTTCTCTGCTTTCACTTTATTTTGTCTTTAGCTAAACATGGTATTTAAGATGGTGGTTCAGGCTATCTTGGGTAGTTACTCCCAAATAATACATGAAGTATACATGTTAATAAACTTTTTTTATTAACTTTTTCTTCATTTTTCTCTTGTTAATCTATCTTTTGTTATAGAAGTTCTCAGCCAAGAACTCAGAAAAGTAGATGGAAAATTGTTTTCCTTCCTTACACAGTTCTTCCCTATACATTCTTAAATGTCATATCACTTTTTTATTCATTAAAAAAAAAAAAACCCAAACTCCTGCTTCTACTGAGTATAATACACCATGTCAGAGTGTGGCTACATAGTTTTCCTTTCTAAATCAAAGGATGCTATACTGCAGTTTTTATTTTTCCAAATGCCTAGCTAGCATTCAAAAGGCACATGGAAAATGTATAAAGGCAAAGATATTTCTACATTACATTAGTAAAGTAGCAATGATTTAGAAAATTAGGGCATTCCCTCAAGGACTGGAGATTAGAGTTATATTGTGTAAAGCCTAATATTGCAACCCTGTGTGGTATATAGTATGTTAACCAAGCAAGCCTCTTACAGTCTAACCAAGTAAAGTTTATAGATATAGTTTGATATTATTAGACTCTTCTTCACATTGCGTATGTCCTTTCTATTTTCTCTGAATTCTCAAGTTTTGCATGTCTGGGCTAAATCATATGGAAAAGCAGCAAATCCATTGCCATTAAAATTGAACTTTTAGCTTGTTAAGAAGAGATAACTGTGTCAAAAAAATTTTTTTTAAAATTTTATACACATTTGTCAGGGAGAGAGAGAGGGCACGAGAGCACACAAGCAGGGACACTGTCAGGCAGAGGGAGGAGCAGGCTCCCTGCTGGGTAAGGAACCTGATGAGGGACTTGAGCCCAGGACCTTGGGATCACAACCCCAGCAAAGGCAGATGCTTAACTGACTGAGCCGCCTAATCATCTCTAAAGTTAATTTTTTAAAAAAAGGTAAATTCATGACTTTCGTACAAATACAAAATGAATATAGGTCAAAGATTTTACCTACGTGTTAATAAGAGGATCAGAAAAATGTTTCACTTGGTTCAAAAAAGAATTTTAAAAACTCCACACACATGGACCATCAGGAATGTTGAAATGAACTGAACATGTTGAAATGTTCAGATTAATTGAACAAAAATAAGTTGCATCTCCAAATAGACACAATATGCATTTCTATGGATTGGGGTCATTTGCATTACAATACACATACTACAATTTAGTGTTGTACAACAGCTCAGACAATGAAAAGGGAGACGACCCAGAAGGGTGATCTAGATAAGACAGCCAAAAATCATTTGTCTATTCCAAAGTTCTTTCATAATTTTACCTGAGAACTCTATGGCCTGGGAGTACCTATTAATAGAATTTGTCTGTTAACTGAATTCTGGTTTACTTTTGAGAGTTGTCCCCTAGTGCATACCTTTGGTTTCTAAGATTGTATGAAATACCAACTATAGTCACTTTTAAATGGACTACAGTTTGTATTTTGACTAGAATATTAAAGTAGCTTACCACATTAGAAATGGAATACAGTTATATGAAATATATATTATATATTTTAAAAATTTGACTTAAAATATAATTTCCAAGGTTTAATACACAAAAAATTTTTGTAGTTTCTTTTACCCAAATCTAGTGAAAACTCAGTTTGAATATGAACTTTATTTTGTCATGATTCAGTCATGAAAAGTTCCTAAGGGAAAGAGAACAACTTATTAACATCAAAGAAATGCAATACAATGTAAAAATTATATAAGTATATTGACATGGATTACTATGTAATTAAGCTAAAATACAGTATATATATTTTCTGAGTGAAGCTCTCTTTTAGATTTTTTTTTTAAATAGAAAAAGCAAAATAATCATGTGTAAGAAAAAGCCAGAAGAAGAAGGGATATTCTTTCTTAGAACATTGTTAAATTTAGGTTTATCAGTAGTCTGAGTTGCTTCAGCCCACTTTACCTTGTAAAATTTGTATTTTCTCTATATACATTACTGGTTCTATTCCCTCATACTAGTGTAAGCTCATATTTATATAACTCATTCACAAGATGATGAGGATAGGTAAGATAATTTTAGATGTATGCAAATTTTTATTTCAACATAAACCTGATAGCTGTAGGTCCAAGAACATATGCTAATTTGATATGCTAAAGCTAGAGACTTGTACATGCAATGAATCCTTCCTTAAGCAGACAAAAAACAGCTACATGATCTTGGCTAAATTACTTTAACTTTTTAAGCATTAGTTTCCACATGTACAAGAATCAGGATAATGATAACATACATTTACTGAAAAAATACTTCTTGAGCATATACCCAATCCCAGGCTTAGATCTAGGTACAGGGGTTAAAACCTAAATAAGAGTGACAGAGAGCTTGCTACCATGAAGTTTACATTCTAATAGGAGTAGACAGATAATAAGCACTTAAGCTAATATGTAAATAAGATAGTTTCAGCTAGCAATAAATGTTTATAAAGAAAATAAAAAAAATGTTTATAAAGAAAATAAAAGATAGTAATGAGATAAAAAGTGATTAGCAATAGGGTATAATTATTTTAGATAGAGTGGGCAAGGAAGACTTCTCTGAATAGGTATCATTTGAGTTAAGACCTGAGACACCTAGAGGAAGATAGATGAGAACTTTCCTGACTGAGGTAATAGCTAGTAGTATGCAAAGGCTCATGCTTTGTTGAGTTTCCATTTTATAGGACTGTTCTGAAAATTAAATAAACTAATGCAGGCAGAACACTTGGTCTATAGCTGACATTTAACGTCTGATGGCAATAATAGAGGTGAGAATGATAATAATAAAGAAGAGAATGATAATGGCTATAATGATTACAATACCAACTACCAAAAGTCAAGTATTGCAACTACTTTCCTCAATCCTTAGTTTGGAAACTGTCTGCAACCTCTTTCAGACCAAAGAAGAGTGTTGTAATTTGTCAGAAGAGCCAAAGGTTGGTAATAAAAAGAGACATAATAGGTGTTCAGACTGAAGTTTCCAGCAAAGTAGGACAGAAAAAAATGTGTTTTGAAAATAATATATTCCATAAAAATCAATGAAGGTAACTCTGATAAAAGAGAATACTTTTCTGTTTATTGAAGGTTTACTGTAAATTTCTGCATAAAAGTTCTTGTGATACCATATTGTTATTAATATGTGAAAGCTACTGTACTTGTTAGTATTTTCCAGACAGTGAATCTATACTTGATTAGAAGTGTTGAGGCATTTTCAAAGTTTATTTTAAAAAAATGTAACACACAGGGAAACTAGTGAAAGCTGAGTAATAAAGAATATCTATGCTGTTAATCATCAATACCCATGTCCAAATCACATTACGCTTCCTTTGGAACAGAACAATGTTATTAATGATGCCAAGGGGTGTTTTGGTTCAGTGTTAGTGCTTTTGTTACTTTTGCATTCCTGTTTTGTTCCTTTTGGTTTCCTATGTATTTCTAGTATAAATTATGATATTATGGTTTGGTTGGGGTCAGTAAGAGCAGTTTTTGAGATATATTGCTTACTTCTGGCCAGTTTATTTAATGGCTGTCTCAACACAATAAACAGGAAAATAATCACATATAGTGTGTGTGTGTGTGTGTGTGTGTGTGTGTGTATGTGTATACAGAACACACATATACAAGTATACTTAGTATATAAGTAGCTTATAGAGGAGTTCAAACAAATATCTTCAAAGTGTGCCACTTACGCATGTAGACTATTTTGAGCTGAAGGTAGTCAAGATCCAGTGGGCTCAAGAAAAATGCCTGCTCCTCCCCTAACTACCTAGAAGAATTTAAATTGGGTGTCTTTCCCAGAATGAGAATTTTTTACCACACATAAATTTTATATAACTGACCTATCTGTACAAGAGGGCAAACATCTAAGTATTATGAAACATCTGCTCTTTTTCTTATTTCCCTGTGAATTGCCCTCCTTTCTTTTGAAGCCCAAACCCCATCCCATTTCTTAGCTCAGAATGGCATGAATACCCTAATTTTACCCGTCTTTGAACCTCTCATGTATGTGAGATTCTCTTATGTACAAAATTAAAATTTTCTCCTGTTAATCTGTCTCATGTCAATTTAATTCTTAGACCAGTCAAAAGAACCCTTGAAGGATAAAGGAAAATTTTTCCTCCTCAACAACATATATATATAGTATCTGTATGTGTATATTTTATCTCAACTAGCACATACCAAAAATCACTGAAATCATGCCACTAAACAGTGTTACTTTAAAAATAAATATAAGCAGGAATATATCAGGTTGTCACAGGAACAAAAGGGATCCTGAGAAATATAGTACTATTCAAATACAGGGCTAGTATATGTCATATATAGGCAAAGAATATATTTATAATTTTCTACCATATCATGTATTATTCTTAAATAATGAAAATTCTATGCAAAGGGAACTTGAACTCTGTCATAATTCCTTAATTATTAAAAACATGTCCAAAGATCTAAAGAAACTACAATAAAACATGAACATTTGTTAAATCTAGCTGGTCAGTGTATGGGTGTTTGTTATTCATTCTTTATTATATATTTCATTAAAAAATGAAAACCATAAAAAAAAAGATAAAAGGGAACTGATTCACCAAAGGACATTTACATGAAGCTGCCAATACCCATAAACCTTTTCACACAGATTTCTCAAATTTGGAATTTGGGATCATTTGGATACTCTTCTGCCCTCTTGTCTAAGAACATAACGCCAATGTCTACAAGTCATATTTTTCATTGTTTTTTTTCATTCACTAAGTGTATATTCATTGAGAATGTTGTTAAATTGTAAATACTGCCTGACAGTTTCATCATTAAACAATTTACTTCCTCTAACTTTCTGAGGGTTGCTTCAGGTAGCTTTGCTGTGCCCTGCATTGCTCGGTTGTTAAATGAGGAATACAATGAAGTCAAATGCTGCAGAAACTAGTTCACCAGAGATTTCCAACTCTTAAATTTCTTATACACTAGCTATTCTTAAAATTTTTTCCATATAGGGAATCCTTTGGTGATAATTATTCTTTCTACATATGCTTTATTCTTTATTCTATATCTTCTAAGGAAATTCTTTCTTCTCTCTTTTCTTCAATTCACTTTCCTTATTATTTCTATCAAGTTTTAACAATTAACATGGGGGAGTTCAAGAGTGATTTTTTTCTCTTTATCTATATTCCTCATGGAATATGTGAAAAATAAGATAAAAGTTATTGAAAATGAAAGAAAAATAAAAACTGCTACTGAAAATGATAGACATTTGATTTAAAAAAGCTTTTAGTATAACATAGACTGACCATTATATTTTTTGTTAAAATCAGTCTCATTCAATTTTTGATGGATTTATTTTGAACCATCAATACATCCTTCCTCAGTCCTTCCTCTGCATACATATCTGCAATAAGATATTTAGGATTAGTTTATAGTCTATAATGAGAGAACAGCTGTAAAGTTAACTGGCTTTACAAATCTATAACCCTGGATTCGTTAGTATTATGTTTTAACTCAATTAAGGTGAAAAAGGCATGTACACTCCTTTTATAAATAGTCTTTTCACAGAGTCACTGTATAACTTAGAAATTTTATAGGTAGAAATATTATATTTAATTCATTTATCCTAGTTTCATCTAGATTATCTCTCTCATATTCCTGTGAGTTAGGTTGGCTTAGAATTTAGGCACAGTATACGGTTGGGTTGCCATAGTACAACACTAAAGCAGCTATGCTCATCCCATTTTGTTCCATTACAGCAAGCCGAGATACACATATTTATTTTAACAGCAATTATTAAGGATAATACTCTTTCCTCAATGGCTGAGATGGGTTGAGTTATTATTCGTTGAAAAGGAAAAGGAAAATAAGAAACAACTAGAGATAAAGAAGACAGGTAGTTTCTGTTAAAATACACATGCATACACTCACATACACATACACACAAGGAAAGGGAAAAGAAGCACAGAAAAAAGTGAAGTGTAGGAAACTGCAGTAAGAAAGTGGTTAAATGTAAATGAGGTATAAATAACAAAATGTGGACTCTTACAGACATTCTCTTGACATTTCTTTAACTTTCAAAACACATGGCAGACCTTAAAAACACCAGTATCATTCCTGATCCAAAATTGTCTTTTAAAGTCAATAGGCCATAGTCAAAATGCATAGTTTATAAAATTCTAAAAGGGGTGTGTGTGTTGTAAGAGAAAAGACAGAATCGCATCATGACTAATCTAAAGAGCAGCAGCAAAATTTCCCTTTGAGGATGGGATGTTTAAAAGGAAGCCAAAGTGTTTTCAAACATAACGTAAAGCAATGACAGCATGACTGTATCTACCAGGATAAATGACTTAGTAAAACAAAGTCCAAGAAGGTAATTCTAGCTGGGGAATGTTTCAGACCAAAGCCTTTGAAATAGAGTTCAATTATTTCTGAAAGTTAGTTAGTTAACTGCAAGTTAACTGTCAATTAATTGCAAGTGAAAGGGTAACAATATAGATGGATTGAAAGAGCGGTCCTTATATGCCCAAGACACTTTAGAAATGCTACTGTCACTGACATATATTAAGGAGAATGGCTATAGAGACCCTTGCTTTATGGTGGCATGTGAGGTTGAATGAATGAGTCAAGATGATTTTGACTTATCCTTTACTTCTTGAACTGTGTTACATGGCTTACATGGCTTACATGGCTCTAAAACATATGACCTGGGGAGATTACAGGTAGTAATAAACTATGCTATGTATAAACTTGCTATGTATAAAGAGAAATGGGGTAATGGAAGCCATTTAGATGCTTCTGAGCTTCTGCTCATACAACACTTTTTGTTTGTTTAAACTTCATTAACCTACATATCAAAGGTTGGAGTAATTGATAGCTGTCTGGTCTGGTTCAATTACTATATTAATTTTCATTGGGAACATCCTGATTAAATTAAGCAAAACTTAATAATTGATGCCCACAAAAATGATTTAGGAATATAAAAATTAAATGTTCAATTTCAGGACCATTTACTTGTTTCCACCTGTTTGAGATGAAACTGTACTGTGAAGGTAAAAAAGAAAAAAAAATTTCCCATTTGGCAAAATAGCACCTTCTTTATTTTCCAGTAACTAAACATGCATATATGAAACAAGATAATGCTTAATGCTACTAATGAAGGATGCTGATCACTTGACCATTAAACCAATGATCCTATTTAAAATATTGAAGGTGACTGATTATAAAGTTTGTTAAAAAAAGTTTAGAATTGTCATGGATATGAAGAGATTAAGTCACGTTTGATATATTTAAGGCTGGACGATTAGGCTATGAAATCTGAAGGCAAGACAATTAAAATCAGTCTTACTTGGACCCAAAGTACTCAGACACAGCCAAATATTTGAGATTGAAGATTGACTCCATATTTCCTAATAACAACCTCTTGCAGATTCCAATGGCATCATTTTTCCCACTCTTTCCTACTCTCCCACTCATGTGTATTCTTTGAAGGGATGCCTTTCTCCATAACTGAAAAGTACCTGCAACTAATTTAGCAGCATCTGACAGCAGAAGACCATTTTCTGCCTCAGTTCCCACTTTTATTCCTGAGGAATTCCCTTCTCTGTCAAGCACTGCACAGAAGTTCATCATTAATTACTGCAGCTTCGATACTGAATTCAAAGGGCTAGATGGCTATAAGAACTTTTCTTTTAGTGCAAATATACACAGCAGCCTTCTCAAAGAGCCATGCATTAGTTCAAGCCATGCTTCTTAACAAGAACACTTAGGCATGGTAGCCCAAACAGAATTAGATTTAATTGCTGTGTGCTGGGATAATAGCAAATTGCCAAAGAGGAAAAAAATAAAAAAAGAAGCAGCAAGCTAATTTTTATGATTCTAGGCAATATTGAGTGCAGAATGGCATTGACAAAATTTCAAAAATAGACCCTTCTTTTCGATCCAAAGGAAGACTTAGAAAAGGAAAATTGCTAATATAGTTGAAAACTATGACTATAAAAGTCCATATGAATCTAAAACCCTTTGGGGTTTCATGGAATATGAAATCTAAAAATATCTTTAAGGTTTTTCTGAATTCACTCTTGTTCTTTAAGTTGCTGCTTATGCACTGAACTATTTAAGATGGGAAAGTCAGAATAAATTGCCTATTCTTTAAATACTGAAGCAGAAAAGGGAATGAAAAACCAGGGCTTGTTTTCTCTCTCCATCCCTCCCTTTCTTTTTTTTCCCCTCTCCTTCCTCTCATATTCATTCTTTTTGTTCCCTTAAATTGCAAAACATTTGAATACCAACATACCTACTTCTTCTGTCCTTTCAATTCCAAGGAATATATGCAATATTAGTTTTCCTATGTATAATACACATCCAGCTCTGTTTTATTACAAAATATTTTGTATAATAACCTTACTATTTTTCAGAATTCTTCACTTTCTGTAGTAACAAAAGTCACATGAAAATTAAGTCAAGAGCATTTTAAAAGATAGATTCATAAATGATGCAAGCACATGTATTTCAAAAGCTGTATGTGGCTTCAATTTATCATCCAATGCATTGATACTTACTCCTGGATATAAAATACGTCACTGAACCATGAGACTGGGTTCCCAAAATATTCAAGCTGAAGAGAAGTAAATAAGTATGATAAAATGAGCATACCTATCAAATACTAACATTATATATATGTAACTATACAAGTTGAGCCTTTAAAACCAATGGAAAGAATGGTACCATATATTCTCCATTTTCATTTCCAGCTGAGCATTTTGATAATGATGATAGGGTACATCTTGTGGAAAAGCCCTCAACACTTCTCTGTAAGTCTTAATTCTATAACTTTTGTTAAAATTGAGAATAAAATGAAAATTCTATCTTAGATGCTGTGAAAAGATAAAAGGATATTAAAAAAACCTCTTGAATAATAAGCATAGTACACATAGGATTATTAAGACTGTAAATATTTTAGATTAATATCATCTAGAAAATGATAGCTGCAATTGTAAAACTGGGTAGGAAACATTTATTAGATAAACACAAGTAAGTGGCTAAAAATACATGGGAAAGTCTATTAGTATGATTAAAATGGATTCCACAGGATTCAAAATTGCCTTATATTCAACTGAATGGACTTTAAAAATATACCAAATTACTTTACATAAACTATATCTCCTTTGGTATATGTTATTTATTCTGACCTATACTGCTTACTGGAGTCCTTTCTTTCAGGGTCTCCTATACCACTCAAACGTGTATAATATTTAAAGGGTGAATATTTGCTATTTCCTCCAATAAATAATGTTAATAAAGAGTAATATCATGCTTTGCCTTTATCTCTCTTTTCCAAAGAGGTCTGTACTTGGTAAATAAATTAACTAAGCTTACTACCAACTTAGAATAACTTAATCTCTGTATAGATAAAAACATGGCCTCAAGAAATATCTATTTTTAAAGATTTTATTTATTTGAGAGACAGAGTATGTTTGAGCACAAGCACGGGGAGTGGAAGGCAGAGGGAGAAGCAGCCTCCCAGTTGAGCAGGGAGTTTGATTGGGATGTGATCCCAGAACCCTGGAATCATGATCTGAGCCAAAGGCAGATGCTTAAATAACTGAGCCACCCAGATGCCCTGCCTAAAGAAATATTATGGTACTTTTAAAGTTATGTAATAAGGCCCCAAGAACTCAAATCTATTCTAGGAAAATCTGCCCTAAGCAAGTTCTTTTTTGGGACTTAACAATAATTTGGTAAATTTTAAAATAACTCCCCCATGACTATTTTGTGAACATAGGACTGAAGAATGATGATTTTCCTATAGGATTTTTTAAAGGGATTTTATTTATTTATTTGTCAGAGAGAGAGGAAGAGTATGCACAGGCAGGGGGCAGGGGCAGAGAGAGAGAGAAAAGGAGAAGCAGGCTCCCCACTGAGCAGGGTGCCTGATTCTACCCCGGGACCCTAGGATCATGCATGACCTGAGCTGAAGGCAGATGCTTAACCAACTGAGCCACCCAGGTGTCCCCCTATAGACTTTTTTAATGCTAGCATTGACTACTTTTAATTTTCAGAGCCAAAGGCACTGCTTCTAATAAAATTTCCGAACACCACAGCCTGAATACATAAATATGATTTAAAAAACAGACAATATTCCAATTGGTAAATTCCTTAAATGAGGCCCTATATTTAATTTTTGCTACAGTCTCTATACCTAATATATATACCTAATATGGCAATGTCTACTCCATAGTGTAGATGCTCCATAGGTACTTGATGACTAATTAGGACTACTGGTAGTGTTAGCAAAACTGAAAGTATAAACAACCAAGTAAGAATAACAACCATATCAATTTCATTTCTTACAATTACTCAGGACATCAAAATCCATTATGGGCTTTTAAGCTCAAGCCATGTGTTTTACCTTCATTTGGCACCCTGACTGAACTTTTTTTTTTTTTTTCAAGATTTTATTTATTTGAGAGAGGGAGAGCACAAGCAGGGGGGAAAGGCAGAGGGAGGAGAAGCAGACTCCCCACTGAGCAGGGAGCCCAATGACGGAATTGATCTCAGGACCCCGGGATCACGATCCGAGCCAAAGGCAGACATCGACTGAGGCACCCAGGTGTCTCTCTGACTGAATCTTTAAGTAGAAAGCAAAATGCACACAGCATAATCAAGACCCAATTCCTCTAAAATTGTACCACTAAGTTTGCTACATTCATGATGAATTAGCTTTCTCATGAATAGACCAAACAATAGGAATCACCTCTTTTAATTCACAGTCATATATTTATTTTACTTTGCTCACCTAGCTCAAAGATCTATGTCTTATTTGCAAGATAATAAGGACAAATAAGGTATTTTATAAGTCAGAAATAATAGCATTCACTAGAAAGAGGTAGTAGAAATAATAATACCACACAATAGAAAGCTTATTGAAATTTAACTATATAGGCATAAACCCCTGATATCAACACCCAACTTATAAATTCATTCAACAAACACTGATTGATGATGCTGTGAAGAAATCCTTGTCCCAAAATGTCAGTTTCCCTCTCCCTTTACCCTCCCCTAGTAAATGGATATTCTAAGGATGATGCTTCATTTGAGCTGTTGGAGGAAAGAAACAGGTAAAAGATTTTGTTGCCATTCAGAATTTGTCAGAATAAAAATGCCTTTCAGTAGGCTGGATTCTATTAGGGGCTAAAGTGTATTTTCCTAAGAAATTATGTTATAAATAGTACACAGATTCCTTTATTAATCCACATATGTCTATTTGACTCTCAATTCAGTTAAACATAGTGCTATTTCAGTTTAAACACTAGTCTAGAAATCTGGTCACCATTTATAAAGTTATTTTCATGGGAAACTGCTTTGCCCCATCTATAATTTGGTGGGTGTCTGTAGAGTAACATATAATGGAATTCAAGGACAATAGGATGATGGGGTTCAGGATATGTTACCCCCAAATATGGCATCTTAGCATGCTGAATAATTTAAATTGAGTAATTCTGAGAAAAAATGGCAGAAGAAAGAGGGTCTCTCTGTCCTTCCCCTGCCCTTCACCGCCAAAACAGGTCATAAGAATTGCCCTCTCTGTATCCCGAGGAAAGGAGCATCCTTATCTCCAAGATGGAGGAATACTGAGAAAAATCAAAACGAACAGCTCTTTTAAGTTTCCCTCAGTTTACTACCCTTAGTTCATACCTTTTGCCCCATCATAATTCTCGATGATTGTCTTCCCTTCATCAAACTTAGCATAAAAACACTCTCGTTTAACTATTTCTTTGTGTCTTCATTTCCTTATGAAGGCTCTGTAAAACTTAAACATTATATAAATTGGTATGCTTCTCTCCTATTAATCTGTCTTTGTCAGTTTAATTTTTAGACACAACCAGGCTCCTAAGAGGATGGAGAAACACTTTTTCCTATCCTAAAATAACAATTACAATAAAAAAATACTATTCTTATGATTCTGGAGAAAAAGACAAGAAAAAATGGAGAAGACAGTCAACTGGCTGAATGAAAAGAAAGACGTATCTTAAAAACAGATGTTCTTATATATCATATTCAATATACTTTGAGAATAGTTAGGAAAAAGAAGCAAGGCAGGAATGGTACAAATGTGGATGTAAACTTAGGTCCAGTTGATAGTGTGCTAATACCTGATTTTTCAGTCAGGTTGTGACTAATAACCATAATGCAAAACTTATTTTACTGTGTGAAATATTTGCAGATAACATGTTTCAGTTAGTTCAAACTAAAAATAATTTTACCTTTGGATTTTTGGTATAATAATTAGTATTGATTATAATAATAATTCTGATTGCATACTTATTCACATCCGGCACTGTAGCCATTCAATAGTTAAGGTCCCCTAAAATGGTGGTATCATTCCATTTTATAGGAACATGAAGTGTAGACAAGTTAACTTGCCCAATACTACAAAGCTGGTAAGAGGCAGGACTGGGTTTCAGAGCAAGGGCTGGGATTCAAATGTAGCCCAAACTGAAACTTTTAAGTACTATGCTGAATTGATCTTTAGTAAGTTTGCTTCAATACCATGAGAAAACCAGTAAAATATTAGTAACTGCCAAAGCATGAACATCTTTAGAATATGGTGAGAACCTGGTTAAACTTCTTAATTCTTTTGGAAAACCTAGGAGTTTATTTAAAAAAAAAAAAAAAACCTCTAAAATAAAAACATCCTTCACATTCTCAGATCTAAAAATCACATGGTATGCATGAGGCTATTTAGAGATTTTAGTATCAGAGAAAAAGGCAGTAAGAATTCCCAAATGAGGGACTCTTGGGTGGCTCAGTTGGTTAAGAATTCCCAAATGGCTTAAAAGTACTGAACTACATAAAAGCAAAGACAGAATTACTGTGTCTTTAACAACTCTAGGAGAGAATTAAGCCCTAATGCACTATACATCCACTATATGTAATAAACTAACTTCTCTTCTATGAATCTAGAATGGCAGCACCTCCACAGGAGCTTGAGAAAACAGCCACACAAATCACTTCTTGTTCAGTGGTTTGGATCTGGATTCCTGGTTGAGAGAGGAAGTCTTTATTTATTTATTTATTTATTTATTTATTTATTTATTTAGTAGAGGGAATAGAATTGAATTTTATTTATTTTTAAAGTTTTTATTTAAATTCCATTAGTTAATATACAGTTTCAGGTATACAATATACTGATCCAAAATATCCACACAACACCTGGTGCTCATTACAAGTGAACTCTTTAATCCCCATCACCTATTTCACCTGTCCTCCCAAGCACCTCCCCTCTGGTGACCATGAGTTTGTTCTCTATAGTTAAGAGCCTGTTTCTTGGTTTGCCTATCATCCCCATCCCCTTTGTTCATACCCATACTCTTTGTTCATTTTTTTGTTTCTTAACTTCCCTATATGAGTGAAATCATCTCGTATTTATCTTTCTCTGACTTATTTCACTTAGCATAATACTCTCTAGCTCTATCCATGTCATTGCACACAGCAAGATTTTTATGGCTGAGTAATATTCCATTATATATATATATCTCACATCTTCCATATCCATTCATCAGTGGATGCACATTTAAGCTGTTTCCATAATTTGGCTACTGTAGATAACGCTGCTATAAACACTGAGGTGCATGTATGCTTTTGAATTAGTATTTTTGCATTCTTTGGGTAAATATCTAGTAGTGATTTTGAAAGGAGGGGAAAAGGTAACCAGAGAAAACTGACAATCCATTTGCTGAAATCTAGGTTGTGCAATTTATTATACTCAAATGCATGTTTGTGTGAACAAGCAAGCAAAATTTATATTATTGGTAGCCAAGAAGATATTTATCTGAATGTTTAAAAATTAGAGCAGTATTGGTTGTAAACCAAACCTGTCTGAAAAATCTATGAGTATGAACCAGAGGAGGATATGACCATGAGTTATTTTGAATTCACTAAACCTATGTAATCTATTGGAAGCTGTGCAAGCATACATTGGTATTACCTCCCATATAGAAGAGCCAATTGGGTTAAGAAATTAAGAAGAGAAATGGAGACAAATGCTGGTCTGTGGTACATATGGCACATGAAGAAAAAGAGGGATGAGCATCAGCCCAGTGAATAGTAAAATTCACTTTGATGTCAATTTCCCTCACCACTGGATAAGAACAATAAAAACAAAAAAGAGCATTGGAAATTTATATATTGATCCTTCTTTTGACTTGCCTGTCAATACTCCCTTTGTGTCTTGGTAAGAGATGAAGAAGCTTTAACCAAGAGCCTATGTACAACTTACTTATTACTCACTAACACTAGATTCTGACTTCAGTTTTGTTTAAAGCTAACTAAGGAATACTTCCTATTGGCTAACAATAAACCTCAGTTTTCTACATTTGCGTATCAATTCTGATTCCCATATGAATTCCTAACTGAATTTATGAGAGCATGATTTTTTACAGACTTTATTTCCCAGTGTTTTTCAAACAGGATGTCAAGGGGACTGACTGGAGTCACAGGGAATAAAGCTGTCCTGCTCTCGGTAAACTTCAGGTTTCAACAACAGGGAGTAAAAGGCAATTCTATGGTTTGAGACTCTCTTCTCTCCTATAATATCCAAGGTCAATAAAGATTTAGAGTTGTAGAGATTGGAGTAAGTGATACTATTGAGCCCACTTTCAAGAAAAATTAAGCCGTTTTCCCTGTTACTTATTTATTTAAAAAATGGAATATCAGAGATACTGTAGGAAAAGTCAGGCAGAGTAGAATTAAAATGTTTTAGAAGTACTGACCTATATTACTATATACCTTCAGGAATCAGAGAAATGCATGTACATCTTAGAGACATATGATACATACAATGGGATATTTGAAACTGGGTTCTAGCTCATGATCTGGTCAATGTGTTTAATAAATGCTACTGTGTGCTAGATGGGGAAAAGAAATAAAACCCAAAATGAGCTAAGCCAATGTCTTTACCTAACCAAATTTCATAATCTAATTAACAGAGTGAATGCTATTATAAATATACCCATTAGGGGATAATGAAATGTCATTCATTCAATCACTCACTCAACCCACACTTACTGAATACCTACTGTTTGCCTCAAATTGATCTAGCCTCTGACTGACAGGTTTTAAAAAAAATTAAAAAAAAAAGCAACCTCTGGTCTCCAGGAGCTCACAATAGAATAGATCAAAACAGTTTAAGTAAACATATAATTACAACACATCATTATAAATGCAGTTATAGAAGTTAGTACAAACTGCTGTGGAGATATGCATGAGATGCTCCCAACTCAGATGGGGGCAGGAGTTGGGTGAAAATTATCAGGAAAGACTTCTTAGAATGGGGAAAAATGAGCAGAATTTTAAGGGACAATTATAACTTAGGTGAAGAAAGGGGGGAAAAAATCAGAGAAAAAGGCAAGTGTAATTCACAGATATGAGGGATTGCAGCAACTGGGAAATGGAAAAAAAAAAGTGTGGGTGAAGCTAATTTTAACCATAATAGGGGGTGGTAGGAGGAATAGTCAATGAGGTAACTAAGGGCCAATTCCTAAGTGTTATGGAGAGCCACTGAAAAACGTTAAATGGGGAATGGCATGATTGCATTAACATTTTAACAAGTTAATTCTGATAAGCAATGAAAAGATAGATTAGAGATAGTCACGGAATAAATGATGAGGGTAGAGAAACTAGTTTCTCTACAAGAAACTTGTAATTCAGATGAGAAGTCCAATTAAATCATTGAAAGGAGTTCTAGAGAGAAGGGCGTAGATTCCAGAGCTACAAAAAGGCTGAATCTATAGGATTTAGGTTATGACTGGTCATAAGGGATATGAGATAACACTCAGATTTCTAGTCTGAGTCATTGCATAGTGTTATATATTGAAATAGAGCATGAAGGAACAAATTTGGGGGCTGAGTTATGTTCAAGGTGCTTATAACTTTGGAGAGAGATGTGAGCTGTAGCTGGTTGATGCCAAGGTAGATACCAAATAGTGACAGTGATATGTGACAGTAATATACATGAGGTTCCTAGAGTTATCCTTGATAATTCTATATAAATCTCTCTCTCTATCTATATAAATAGAAGTAGTAATGATGATGAATGGTGATGATCATAATTATGACAATGGTTGATTTTATGAAGTTTTTTTTGGTGATAAAAATGTTTATCTATGCTTTCTAATACAGTAGCTACTAGCCACATTGACTACTGAGAATTTGAAGTGTGGCTGCTGCAAATAAGAAACTAAATTTTAAATTAATTTTAATTAATTTAAATTTAAAGCCACATGTGGCTACCAGCTATTGTGCTGGACAATGCAGATACATAGTGAGAAATGAAATAAGAATCTGAGAGTGAATCAAATTGATTATCAACATGTAAGGAATGGTAGTAAAGTAGTCAAATAGGCAGAAGGAAAAGCAGTATAGAGTAATACTGTCAATAAGCACAGTTGAAATTCCCTTCAAAATGATTAGGAGTAAGTAGGAGTTTTCTGGAGGAAGGTAGAGTGGAGCTATGAAGTGTAGGAGGGCATTTCAGAATGACAAAATAGCACAAATAATGGCCAAGAAGAAAGAAGAAATATGGTATAACAAGAAGGGCCCCCTTGACTGGTTGGTAGGTACATAATGGGGAAAAATTGCCAATTGTCTTGTATGACAGGGACTGAGGGGGTTCCTGGAGTACAGAACTTCTAATTTTAAACCAGAGGTGGTACTCTCAGTGCTAAAATCAGTAAAAGTCCTGGGCAAACTGGGAGGAGTTGGTCACTGGAAAATAATGTTAGATAATTAGCGGCTGTATAAAGTATAAAGTATAAAGGATGTTGGGAGAGAGGCAGAAAGACATTTACTCTTGATACAACAGCTCAGAGGTAGGCTATTATAGCTTTTTTGATTAGATAACTGATGGGAATTAAAGTAGTGCTTGGGAAGATTAGTTTGACTCAAGAAGAAAGGACTAACAAAGAGAATCCAATTGTTTAGCTACTGTAATAATCCAAGTCTGAGGTGATTAGAGCTTAAGGAATCAAGAAGAGCAATGAATTAACGCTTACCAGGTCCCAGGGACTCTACTAGATTTTCATAATTACAATTCTCCCTGAAACTCAGATGTAGAAATGTTACAAATTTTAGAAAAGTTGACTAATGATTTAAGTATTCACTCACCATTTCCTAAACATTTTTTGACTGCCTACTATTGGACTTGCCAAGTTCACTGTTTTATGAAAGCCGAGATTTGAAAGTAGATCTGGCTACAAGTTCATTATATGTATTAGAAGAATTGAAAGAAAAAAAAAAAAGAAGAAGAATTAGAAGGAGAGTTGATTCTCCTTTCCTATTCTTTCTCGAAGATATGCATAGCCTCCATCTTGGTCTTAAGATACTTAAAAAACTTACTAACCTTGTTATTCATGCATTATTTCCTCATCTTAAACTTTAAAAATCTCATGCCTTATTTTCATTGATGACCTCTTTTATATTTCAAATGATCAGCGTTAGATGAGGCAGTATATGAGGGTTAAGTAGAAATTCACTAGTGTCAACTACAATAGTTGTAAAAAATCTTTATAGCATGGAAATTTAAAAATGTATGCTCAAGAAGTATCTATCATCTTTTTTCTAAAAAAGCCAATCAATTCTTTTATTTTCTAAGAAGGTTTTGATTAGATAGATTTATCAAATATTCCCATCAAATATGCTTTCCCATTCCCTTTATGGCTGGTCACTTATTTGGATGCCAGAGAAACGTATGTACTTAATTTTCTTATTTATTTATTTATTTATAGATGGGGAGAGGTTGGGGGAGGGGCAGAGGAAGAGGGATAGAGAGAATCTTAAGCAGGCTCCATGCCTAGTGCCAAACCTGACATGGGGCTTGATCTTACAACCCTGAGATTATGACCTGAGCCAAAATCAAGAGTCAGATGTTCAACCAATTGAACCACGCAGGCACACCCCGCCCCCCAATTTTCTAATTTGGATCCAAACAATTTATATACTCTAATTACTTTTTAAAAAATTCTTAAACCATCTTTATTTTCTTTATATTCTTTTTTTTATTTTATTTATTTTTATTTTTTATTTTCTTTATATTCTTTTTATTTTTTCAGTGTTCCAAGTGGTGTTTATGCACCACAACCAGTGATCCATGCAATATGTGCCCTCCTTAATACCCACTACCAGGTTCACCTAACCCCACCCCACCCAACCCCTCGCTCCAAAACCCTCAGTTTGTTTCTCAGAGTCCACAGTCTCTCGTGGTTCATCTCCCCCTCCAATTTCCCCCAATTCACTTTTCCTTTCCTTCTCCTAATGTTCTCCATGTTATTCCTTATGCTCCACAAGTAAGTGAGACCATATGACAATTGACTCTCTCTGCTTGACTTATTTCACTCAGCATAATCTTCTCCAGTCCCATCCATGTTGATACAAAAGTTGGGTATTCATCCTTTCTGATGGAAGCATAATATTCCATTGTATATATGGACCATATCTTTATCAATTTGTCTGTTGAAGGGCATCTTGGCTCTTTCCACAGTTTGGCGATTGTGGCCATTGCTGCTCTGAACACTGGGGTAGAGATGGCCCTTCTTTTCACTACATCTGTATCTTTGGGGTAAATACCCAGTGGTCAATTGAAGGGTCATAGGGTAGCTCTGTTTTCAATTTCTTAAGGAATCTCCACACTGTTTTCCAAAGTGGCTGCACCAACTTTCATTCACACCAACAGTGTAAGAGGGTTCCCCTTTCTCCACATCCTCTCCAACACTTGTTGTTTACTGTATTGTTATATTTGGCCATTCTAACCAGTATAAGGTGGTATCTCAATGTGTTTTTTATTTGAATTTCACTGATGGCTAATGATGATGAACATTCTCATGTGTCTGTTAGCCATTTGTATGTCTTCTTTGGAGAAGTGTTTGTTCATGTCTTCTGCCCATTTTTTGACATGATTATCTGTTTTTTGAGCATTGAGTTTGAGGAGTTCTTTAATCTTGGATATCAGCCCTTTGTCTGTAGTGTCATTTGTGAATATCTTCTCCCATTCTGTGGCTTGCCTCTTTGTTTTGTTGACTGTATCCTTTGCTGTGCAGAAGCGTTTTATCTTGATGAAGTCCCAAAAGTTCATTTTTGCTTTTGTTTCCTTTGCCTTTGGAGACATGTCTTGAAAGAGGTTGCTGCCTATGTTCTTCTCTAAGATTTTGATAGATTCCTGCCTCACATTGAGGTCTTTTATCCATTTTGCATTTATCTTTGTGTATGGTATAAGAGAATGGTCAAGTTTCACTCTTCTATACATAGCTATCCAATTTTCCCAGCACGATTTATTGAAGAGACTGTCTTTTTTCCATTGTATATTTTTTCTTGCTTTGTCGAGGATTATTTGATCATAGAGTTGTGGGTCCATATCTCGGCTCTCTACTCTGTTCCACTGGTCTGTGTGTCTGTTTTTTTGCCAGTATCATGCATCTTGGTGATCTGATTCCACCAGTTGCACCTTAAAATCTTTTGCTCTTTCTGAGTGCTTTTTTTTTTTAATGTTTTATTTCTTTTCAGTGTAACAGTATTTATTGTTTTTTCACCACACCCAGTGCTCCATGCAATCCGTGCCCTCCCTAGTACCAGACTCCAAGTTAATGCTGGTCCCCAACCACAGGGCACTTCTGTATTGGGGTTTTACTTTCCAATGGGTCGCTTCTGGTGGCTCCCTCCCCCCTCTGTTTCTCCTCTGATATCAGTCCAAGCGTTCCCACTCTGCTTACCTTTCCACTGATGTCTTGTGCCCCTGGAGAGATCCAGAAGTATATAATCTTATACCTCAGGCTGATTTCCTGGGTGTTCAGAGTGTTCTGGTAGATATTTAGCTCACTTTAGGGGACCAGTTGAAACAGGGTCTCCTACTTCTCTGCCATATTGCCCCTCTCTCCACTCTGATTACTTTTTAAAAATTCAAAAGTGAGGTAGGAGTTATGAAACTTTGGTGAGCAGAAGTTGTAGTGTATTAAAAGATTTCATTTCTAACAGATTTCTTCACATTATCTCCAAATTCCCAAGTATTATACACAAACAGAATGAAAATAGTAAACATACACAAACAGAATGAAAATAGTAAACATAAGAGTGACAGGAAAGAGTGGAACACCACAGAAAGCTATACTGAAATAAATAATAAATCGATTATTAGTAGTTTTTCTAAGTGAGATTTTATGAAGTAGAAAATCTGAGGTGATCATTTCACAGTGTAGAATCTTTATTTTATTTTATTAGTTTCTTCCAATGGAGAAGTTTATAGTCCTGTTGATGGTTCAAAAATGGTCTTTTTTTTTTTTAAAGGAGGAAATGTTGCAGTATTTAAAATCCAGTTTTCTTCCTTCCCTTCCAGCTTTCCCTCTACCCTTGACTATGTAGATATACTATCTGCAATTCAACTGAAGTTTACATTTGCAGAAGGCCCAAACTATCAGTCAGCCAAGGTTTGTTTAGATCAGAATTAGTGTTTTAAAAGTGTGCTGGCTTCAAAGGGCAACTGTTTTGCATGTTACAACTTAAAAATGCCAGTGTTTCTTTAGGTAGCTAAAAGTTTTAAAGCATTAAAATAAAAATAAAATTGGGGCACCTGGGTGGCTCAGTCAGTTAAGCATCTGCCTTTGGCTCAGGTCATGATCCCAGGGTCCTGGGATAGAGTCCTTCAACAGGATCTCCACTCAGTAGGGAGACTGATTCTCCCTCTTCCTCTGCCCCTCCCCCCTGCTTGTTCTCTCTCTCTCTCTCAAAATAAATAAATAAATAAATAAATAAATAAATAAATAAAATCTTAAAAAAATTAAATCAAATCTTGGTCTCTGTCCACACAATAGTAAAAATCAATTTACCTTCAAAATTTTGAATTATCTAAATCAGCCTTGCTACTGAGAAATCTAAGACATTAAAGATAAGGTTTTAAAGTCTTCAATGTTTATTTATTTTATTGTAAAAAATCATAAAAGATTTATATCTGGTGTATATTTCAGCTTTTCAAATAAGCCAGAGAGCACTATCTCTACAAGGGGATCGTACTAATTCTGGCTTTTGTCTAAACTAAGTGAAGCAATTTTTTCAAAGGATCTTAAAAAATGAACACTGGTGGAACAATGCTGGAGCAAAACTGAGATTAGTTGGGAATTTGAAAGGTGATTTCTTTCTTTTTTTTTATTTGAGGGGATGAACAATCATGTAGAACCTGTGACATTGACCTCATTACATTCATGGTATTCTATGCATTCTAAATGTGAAGCCAGTTCCAAAGGTCAAGACATAGCCAGCAGATTATAATTACATTTAAAGAAGAAATAGTAGGTATTCAATATATACTTATTGAATGACCAAATATAAGAAAAATAAGAATAATAAATTACAAGAGGAAGGTCTTGTATTCTATTTCCTGCATTAAAGCTTTGTATCTTATAGGTACATAAGAATAATAAATTACAAGAGGAAGGTCTTGTATTCTATTTCCTGCATTAAAGCTTTGTATCTTATAGGTACATCTAAATCCTCTCATAAGATAAAACCAAAAACTATATCATCAGTCTGAACCAGGTAAATATATACTGTGAAAATACAAGGCTATTATTGCATGCCATGCAGAGCTGATGACTTTTAATAACTCCTGAACAGCAGAAAGCATGGTATTTAAGAAAAAAACAATTTTCTGACACTCATTTGGAAACTTTATGACTTAAGGCAAGATATGTAACCTCTTTGAGATCAGTTTCCTGGTTTATAAAATCAGGATGACCCTAATATCTTCTCTAAACAGCTTGTGTGAAGACTAATTGAAATAAGATCAATGAGATGTCAAACACAGAGCTTGTCATAAAGTAAAAGAATTGTAATTTTTACAAAAGGGCAATCAACTACATGGAGTAATATTTGCTGAGTAGTATCAGTCAGGTAAGGTTAGAAATTATCTTGTTCTTGAATAACTCATGGATAGACTCATTTTTGAACATGGCTTATTTTTCTGTCTTATGAATGACACAGAAGATAGTGATGTGAAATTGATAAAGCCAGTGTGCTATATATTGGGTACTGGAGAATTATTCCTTTAGTACTAAGGTCAGTGAAGATGGTATAAATGTTAGGGAAGAAGAGATTGAGTCATGGAAAGTTTGGCTACCTCCACTGATGCTATAAAATAAAAAATACAGTTAACCAACAATCCCATCAAGAGGCTTCCATATGAAAAATTGAAATATCAGGACATTTATTGAAATTCTAATTATTAAGACTCATAGTCTAAAATTTTACAAAACAATTGTTCACAAATTTAAGATGAAGTAGAAAAAATTATGAAGGTTATTCTGCCTGAAGTGTTATAATGAATATTAGATTCCCTAAGCCATTCTTCATGGTCTTATTGGTCTTTATAGCATCGTAAATTAAACATAAATACCACTTATGAAGTCCACAGAGATGTGTCATTGGGAATATAAAAACCCTACCACAAATGACAAAAAGAGAAACACATTTTTTGACAAATAAATAAAGCTAAAGTGTCACAATGAAAGTAACAAATCCAGATAAAGCCAGAGTTCATTTAAGAGCTGAGTGCTATGGAGCAAATGCTACAGCATACACAATCCCATCCCCCCAGAAGCCAGTTCCACATTCCAACCTGAGAACCCTCCTGCATACATGCTGTCACAGAGAAAAGTAATACCCTGATAGATGCTGTAGACTGTGATTGAAGATGATGCCAATGGTAGACTTCTTATACACTCTCATGGAAAATGGAGAATTGCCTGGATGAAGTGTCAGAAAGAAATGGGTTATATATTTTTACACTGGGAATCATAATTCTGGGGAATTAAGAAAAGACCTATGGAAAATGTGGTGATGAGATGATATTAACCTTATCTCTCAAAAGTCTGCTAATATCGCAAGTAATTTATTTGCTTTTCATTACTTTCTTTTCCCTACAGATATGTATTTCAAGAAGAAATTAATTCTCTACAAAATCAATTTTAACAGAAAAAAATCTAAAACAGCTGTAACTTGCAAAGGAAAAAATTAAAGAAGATGGCTGTAATACTCTTTATTCAATACATTCAACCTTGTGAAGCCAGTGGTTTGATCAAGCTATTCCTTCTAAAGTCAAAAGATGTTATCCTGCCTGTGGTTCTGCATACACTACCTGGTACTTTAGATAGTGCCATGACATTTTTGAGATATTTCTGCAATCAGAATGAAGCTAACAATACTGAATATGTGTAGAAATATGTTTTGTCTGGAAAAAATTAGGATCTTAAAATTCACAGGATATTACTTTTATTTATAGCCATATTTTGAGGCACAAATACTCTTTTCTCTTAGTTACTCAACAGTGCCCCCCTGCTTTGGAAAGTAGATTTAAAGTATATTCAAAATCTGTTAATATTTCAATGAATCTGTTTCACAAAAACAGAAACAGATATGCTATGGTTTTACACAGTAAGAATAAGAAATTAGGCCCTTAAAAAGGCAAAAAACATAGTTCAAATGTCATATAAAATAGTTTGTTAAAAGAACATGAATCTCATTTGTGATTATAAAATTAATCTTCCAGACTACAAGAACCTTATACAAATACGAGTATCACTTAAGAAAACTATTTTCCCAAGTGACCTAATCAGTTTTTTAAAAAGGAATGAGTCTTCCCTTTTACATAAAAACAGGGGAATCATATTAACTTTTCATTTAATTGCCAATTTGGGATGCTGTATCTATGGTTAATGGGACAAGACTGTCACTAATTCATTGTACATCTTCAGCTACCAGAGAGACCTATACAGGCCTATAAACCAGAATCTTTGTCTTTAGCCAATATTTAATGACAAATTACCTGGCTCAAAGGAATTTTTATGGAATTAAAGTGGTGGTAACACTCAAGTTGACTATTCAGACTTTAACCATTTCAACATGATACAGTGACTGCCTTCTCCCTCCAAAGTTACTCAGAAAACAGTACAGTATAAAAACATAGAAAATTCCTTCCAAAACTGCTAACTTTCCCCCTTTGGTACCCTTATCCCTTTCAGCCAAGTGCAAAGTGCAAGGCAAAATAAATTAAGGCAAAAGGAAAATAAAATAAGAAAAATGGTGAGGGCGAGCATGTTGTTGACCATGTAAGATAACACGTGCAAAGTATACCTCAGATACACTATAGGTAGATGAGCACGAGGGAAGCCGAGCCTGGTTTTGCAGTGGGGAAAAGAAAACACTGTTAAAGAGGAAATGATAGCATAGTAAGGGTCTCAGAAGATTAGATGGCTCCATCACCAACACATTTGCCAGATAACATGACAGCCTTATAAGCAGACACCTGAGTTTGAAATCTCAAGGTTCAAGATATTGGAGGAGAACCTTGTGATTAAAAAAAAAATACCTAGCT
Organism: Martes martes; assembly: GCF_963455335.1. Lineage (NCBI taxonomy): Eukaryota > Metazoa > Chordata > Mammalia > Carnivora > Mustelidae > Martes > Martes martes. The sequence goes on along the minus strand of NC_137894.1, from coordinate 111,434,124 downwards.
TAAAAAAAAAAAAACCATCCATGACAGAGATGACTCCCTCTGATCAGATCTGGTATGATCTTGCTGAGGAGATGCTCATTAAGGTTAATCGGAAAGTAGAACACTAATCATTTTTCTCCTGTAGTACTACACTGATCTTCATTGGTTTAGGAACACTAGAAAACTACATGTGAGGTTATTTATAAGATGAGAGCTCTACTGTACATCTTCATCTTGCTTTTTAAAGAGGGCACCAAAGCCAGCTCAGTGTTCTGATTCTGACGTCCTATTCCTATTACTTCATTCACAGTACTACTGACCCTTCATATATATATATACATATATGTATATATACATATATATACATATATGTATATATATGTATACATATATATACATATATGTATATATACATATACGTGTGTCTGTGTATATATACACATACATATACATACTCATATATGCACATGCATGTATATATGATACATTAATGTATATATCAAAACACCATAAAAGGCAAAAATTGAAACACAAAACTCTTGTCCAAATCTATCTTTTATCAGAATGCTTTACTGATTTTTTTTAAAACAGCTGTTTTATACTCAAAAACATGTTTAATCTTCATGCTTTGAGTTGATAATTTTCTGTCCTATTATTACTTTATAGATTGTCACACTGCCATGTTCAATTCTCCGGCCTCTTCTTTCATTAGGTTGTTAATAATACCAGATGAGTTAAATTTTTAAGTATGCATTCTCTAGTTACAAATTCTTTATGAAGTTACAAAATGCAAAGGTAGGGTGGGGGAAATGAAGATATAGAAGATGGCACAGTGGAGGAATCAGAAATGCCCTTATTATCTGATTTGTTCAATTATATTTCTACCACCGAGCACAGCAAATTGTTGTAGGTGCTCAGTAAGTGTTTAATGAATAAATGAATATGCAAACTCTTTTTCTTCTATATTTAAAAAACTGAACTGTGTGAACTAATGTTGAGAAGATTTTATATTTACTATCACAAAGATCTGTGATAAAATGTTATCACTGCTACTTAATAGGTTACTTTGAGGTATTTCCTAAAATATGGTAAATTCTATACATACTAAGAAATTAAAATTCTTTTCCAACTATATACACATCTAATTTTCTTCAGCAAGGTGTTAGTTCTAAGAAAACTTTGCTATACACGTTTGTTCTGTCTCTGTATATCCATAAAACTGAAAAACTAGTTTGAGTTTTATCTTTTTTCCCTCATCACTTTTCCATTTTCTGTTATTAGGGAAATTTACTTGCCAAGGAGATCTTTTATTAGTACCTTATTTTTGTATTAAAGTCAATTCTGAGAATGGCAATTCTGCAATAAGCATTAAACATCTCACATTGTGTGTCATTTCCACTTCTGTGATGTCTTAGCTACTAAAGGAGATTTTGTATTAGATGAGATTTTTTTTGTTCTAAAAACAGATAGATTTTTGTTATTCAGTAGAAGTGAAATCTCAGAATTGTATTAACATGCAAGTTAAGCAAATTCTAACAAAGTGAAAGGTAGCAAAATTAGCCTGTTTTCCAAACAGATAATACTAAAGTTGATTTACTGTCATCTTCATCATTACTGTAGTCTGGTAATATTTATAATACATCATCTACCAAGATACTCAGGATGATACATAATTATTGTAAACTAAAGAGTAAACAAATGCATATTATTAATATGAGCAAGTGCCAAAACATCAAACAAGGAAGACTTATTAGGAAGCTCAAGTAATCTACAAAAGACTCTAAAATTTGCCTGAGAAAGTAGAGTATATAGACAAACTGATGTTTACTCATTTAAAAGCTACTGAATGCTTATTTGCTGTTCTTCCTTACTTTAATCAGGTTTGGCTGATTCAATGCAGATGGCTTTTAGATATTCAAGTGCTGTTAAGATAAGACATATTGGTTGATCCTGTCAGGGTGTCTTTGCCAGTTGTACAAAATTTCCTGTAGACGGAATGATTTCTTGGTGCAGTTACGTATGAAAAATCAAAAGGTGGTCTTATCTTTAATAAGATATATTGAAGCAATAAACAGAAAAATGTGGTGTGCAGCAAAAATACTCTTAAAATACATTTTTTAAAAGTTTGAGAGAACAAGATTGAAACTTATCTTTTTACCCTAAATCTCTGTAGGGGTGCTCCTCAACAAAGAGTAATTTATAATCTATACTTTATGTATATGGCAGTTCTATATTTGAAGGGTTTAATGTTAATCCCATGGTGGGTTTACTTTGTGTGTGTGTGTGTATGATAAAACAATGGCAAACAGATGACTAAAAATGTAAAGATAGAAGATTTCAGGGTATTAACTCTTTGAGACATAAGCTTCCAGGCAGAATAATCTGAAACCATCCCCCCCCAAATCATCAGCTTTCTTTTCCTCGAGCTCTAAAATGAAGATAATTTTACAGAGTCTCTATTGTAATCACTTCTCTTTTACTGTCATTTTGACACACTAGCTTGTTACAGCAGGTTTCAGCAAACTTCTTCTGTAAATAGATTGTAAACATTTCTGACTTTGCATGCCATATGGTCTTTACTGTAAGTGTTCATCTTTACTTTTGTAGTGCAAAAGCAACCATACATTATATGCAAATGAATGAATGTGGCTGTGTTTCAATAAAACTTTATTTTTGGACACTGAAATTTGAATTTCATGTGCTTTTTACCTTCTGTGAAATGACATTCTTTAGGTCACCCCCATCATTTAAAAATGCAAAAATCATTCCTAGCTTGTGGCCCACAAAAGAGAAACAGGATTTGGCCCAGGAGATTTAGTTTGCTGACCCCAGAGTTATAGCATTAATTTGATGAATATAAAAAAGCAAAAAAAAAAGCCCCAAAACACTTCATCAGAAATATAAGAACAGTTGTTCAGAACTAAGACTGCAATGAAAATGCTGATCTTAAAAAAAATCTATAAAATCACAACTATCTAATCCATTATTTATATTGATCCCATTTCATATTAGTCTTATTTCAGCATTCGGAAAATTGTTAAACATTTAAAAATCATTCTTTAAAACACATTACTTTCTGACTTGATTCAGATATTTTTCTTAAACTTATTAAAAACATATTTTAAGTGATAACTCTTCCCTTAACTTCTTCTACTTCAAATAACACATCCTTTTATTTTATGTTATCATAGTAAGTACTTATAACTATCACATTCCTTTTACTTCATTGCCTAATTCCTAGTTTGCTTATGTGCCAATAGTCTGTTTTCATAAGTCATCTTCCCTTTTATTCTTTGTCAAAGCCTTTAAAAAATTAACATATTTGGTTACCCAAAACCTATTTGTATATGTTTGTAGCTGAATAGAAATTTACTATCACACTACATAGACTAAATGAAAACATAAAATTTGCAGCTTTGTGGCATTTTTACTCCTCTCCTTTCTTTTCTTTCTACTTGTCTTTATTTCTTGAGCATTTATGTTCTTTTTCTCTGAATATTTCAACACTCAAACTTTCCAGGGCCCCATCACTCTTTAATTGGCTTCAAGTTTGTAAACTTACCTTGATTTATATTATCTAAATAAGGTATTAGTTTGTATTATGCTTTTCAATTCCAATGTTTACACGTTTTTCAATCTTAAGCCTAACTTTTAATATTCTTCTGACTAGATTCATGTATTTGATTATTTTTTTTCAATTTAAATTCAATTGGCCAACATATAATACATCATTAATTTCAGATGTAGAGTTCAGTAATTCATCAGTTGCATATAATACCCAGTGCTCATTACATCACCTGTCCTCCTTAATGGCCGTCACCCAGTTACCTCATCCCCCAACCCGCCACTCTTCCAGCAACCCTAATTTTGTTTCCTACAATTAAGAGTCTGTCATGGTTTGTCTCCCTCTATGATTTCTTCCCATTCAGTTTTCCCTCCCTCCTCCTATGATCCTCTGTGCTATTTCTTACATTCTAAATATGAGTGAAACCAGATGATAATTGTCATCCTCTGATTGACTTATTTTACTCAGCATAATACCCTCCAGTTCCATCCAGGTCGATGTAAAGGGTAAGATTTCATACTTTTTGATGGCTGAGTAATATTCCATTGTGGAGATTTAAAAAAAAATCTATCTCATACCTTCTTAAATGTAAAGATAATTTTTTCCTTTATGTGGTGTTATTTTCTAGTCATTATTGTCAATACATTATTAGTCTAAGGATTTGTAGTAACTTTTGAAGTCATTAAATTAGGCAAACTCTGCTTATAAGATAATAATTTGTAAAGGCACAAGATGACAGTTTTGTTATTAAAATTACTAAAAACTCATTTGGGGTTCCGAATACTTCTGCTTTGTACCATGTATAGAAAATGATGATACATTCTTAATTTATAATTCAAGAATCTGACATATCCTACTTTTTGCTATAAAAGTGCCAATATAGCATAAAGTATATTTTCATATGAAAAATACATAAAGTTTATTATTATTCCAAAAATTATATATTAGAATATTCTGCTTTATATCACTGATTATCAGTAATAATTAAGGATGCAGGATTCTTTTCTCTCTAAAGAATAATATATCATATAGATGATACCCATTTCAGTATTAGTGATTTAATTAAATCCTTATCCCAGACATTTGAATGATGTCTCATTTTCCAACTATTAAATAAAACACTTAAGTGCAAACATGGTTTTTAATCTTTCATCTTATTGAACTATTTAGAAATGTTTCAATGAATTAAAAGACACTCACATACTTACTCTTGTATATAGATGCCTACAATAAATTTTTGCAAAATAGAATGGTCATTATATGCCAATTCATCTCATTTTAGAAACAAAATCTGTTTATATAGCTTATGGAACTGAGAATAACTTTATTCTGCTTCTAAGCAAAAACTTAACATGAAAGGGTTATTTTAAGGCATTCTGGGGTAATGGGAATTAAAAGGAAAGGGAGAAACTGAACACTCAGATAAATATTTGATATGCATCTCCTTTAAGCTGAACTCTCTACCAAAGATACAATTTGCCTTTTGATAGTTTTCCTCCCCATACATTTCTAGTTAAAGGGAATCTTAGAATGATTTACCTAATATTCAAAAAAAGATACTCAGAACAAAGTGTGACCCAGCAAAATGAAATAAAAGATGAAGACATTGGGGTTACTACTTATTACATATTGTACCATGCAGTACAGGTGTTAAAAAAAGAAACTGAAAAGTGGCATGTATATAACTTAATCTTTGAAGCACAAAACTTTTAATCCTAATCTAACATAAATCCCTTCCATATAGACCTTAAGAAGTCTTAACTTTCTAATTTTGTTTTGATAGGGAAAAAAACCCACCATCACTTCTCATGGTTGGTTACAGAGAGTATGACACGAAATAAATTTACTAATATTGTCAGAATCTCTTTAGGGCTTTCTAGAATAATATTTAGGTATGTTTAGACTGATTTAATCATAAAATTCATACTAATCTTCTTTTTAAGATAGTGGAATAATTCTGGGAGTGATTATGGTTGATCTTTCAAATTCTGTAAGAATATTCGTAGAAAAGAAGGACTGGTTCACAAGAAAACGGAAAAGCAAGACACTTGCATTAATTGCAATCAGAATTTAATGATTAATACTATAAAAACAACTTTGGACTTGAGTAATCAGAAGTTTAATATAGCGATATAAGTAACTATGTATGGTACATAATTAAAAACAATCTGAGAAGCCAGAGAATTATTGTATTACTACTATTGGTTATTCTACTCTTTATAACAAAACTATTATAGCAATATGAATTAAAGGTATGGCAATAATCTTGGGAGAAGTAAATCCAGGCTAGGATTGATAGAAACTTTTAAAAAGCCCCAAGAATGGAATGTCAGAGCTAAACAGAGTGAGAAATTATTTACTGTAATAATTTTGCTTTTCTTCTGCAATATTTATACCATATACCATTTTAGAGATTTTATTTCCATTTCTCTTGAAAAGATATATTCAGGAGAAGGACGAAGCATTCTGAGTCTGAGCTCTATAGGTCACAAAAAATATGATTGTTAGTATTGCCTATCTGACACATGTACAGTATTGAGTGGCTATAAGGTATTGTTCTCCTTCAAAGTGTTGTCTTGGGTAAATTAGCCTTTATCTCAAGTATTTATAAGATGTTATATGACATTGAAGATGCTTACTGCCTAATTTTTTTAAACAAAGGAATCTTATAGCTATTCCCAAAGATTTTGAGTTAAGAGAAGTCTATTAACTCAGAAAAATGTGTCTATTTGCTAGATTATCTATGATGATACTCTAACACTGATCATTTTCCTTGACAAATGGAATTGAATCATCAAGGCTCTATCACTTGGATCTAGCCAATAATTTATAGTCCTGCTGACAAATCCGACAAGAGGCAGAAGACACGGTCAATGGAAAAGCTCCAAGTGAAGTCTCATGAAAACATTCTCAGAAAATTAAATAATTGTGTAAGAAACACAGATTTTGAAAAGAAAATTTTTATTTTGCACTGGAGCCATAAAGTTATTAAATCAACTGCAATGCTAGTGTGGCTTAAGTGTCCTCTTTCCTGCCAATTTAATCTTTATTTCATAAATGTGAGCATGAAGCTAGGAAAGAAAGAGATAGGGAGAAAAGAGACAGAAAGTAAAAAAGATGGAGATGAGAGGACAAACCAATCAGATTTGGAATTACCAGTCAGCAGAAGTTTAGGAAAAAAAAAATCACCGAGTGAAATCGTACATTTACTCTGAGAGAGTATCCTTTCACATTGCCTTCTAGGTGATCTCTGAGCTCCTCCAGCTTTCGATGGAGCTACATGTAAACATCAGAAAATGAATTGAAAAAGCAACTTGTTCTCTTTTCCATTTTCTTTTTTCCTTTTAAAAATAAGATCATAGCATTATACATTTCTCACTGCCTTTGGCAAACATTTCAAAACATCAAAGATCTTTGTGTAACACAAGAATACATGCTCAATAAACCTATGACTAGGAAGCCAACTTTTAATTACAGCATCATTTCTCCCCAAAGTGTTGGAGAAAATAAATACTATAACTATCTTTATAATCTCCTAGAGATTCACTTTAAAATTTTCTATTTGGTACATTATGGAGTAAAAATATTTAGAAATTATGAGATTTGCTTTACCCAAACACACTTTTTGATTTAAAGCTGAAACCATATTAAACTGATTAAACCCTAACATGTATCTTTGATCTTATACATATATATGTGTGTATATATAATATATATATACTTAAAAATAATAAACATACAATTTTAAGTTAAAGCTCTATACAGCCAAAAGCTGAACTTAAAGATAATTAAACACATGCGCACTTGCACACACAATCGTTTATAGCAGATGGTGCTGCACCTATGGATGCCATTTTATCTTTATTTTACTATCAATAATTTCTAAAAAGTTATCTCACAGTTCATTTTTTCATTTGAATCTGGCTCATAATCCATACTCTAAACAATAATGGACTTAAAGACAAAGGTAAAATATGATACCTCACAAGTAGACAGTGAGGAATGCTACTGATATGTCACTGGGATACATAAACTTATATTTTTCTGACTGAATCATTTTAACTTGCCTTGATTTTGAAAGAGGCATATAATCAACACTTCCCATCCCCTCTCATTATTCTTAGTGAAAAAACATTAAAAACAAAACGAAACAAAAATGCTACCCAGTATACAGCAGTGTTAGAGAACAGAGAAGATGGCTTGTCTGGAATAAAGGACACAAACATACAGACACACCTTCATCCATGTGCACTCATGGGCGTGCACACACACACAAATAAATAAACAACAACAAAAAAGTAAAATTAAGAAGGCAGAAGAGGCAAGGAGAGGAAGGAGTGCAAAAATTAGTGCTTTATAAATTGTTAAATGGAAATAAATAGGAGGTGTATAAAATTTTGAATTGACTTAATAATAGCCCTCAAGGTAGTTAATGAATTTTGGGATATCCCAATGCAGTGAACTGTCATTTTGTTTAACAGTTACTATCGCTGTTAGGACAAATGGGATTGAGATATAAGTAGTAGTTAATCTGGGGGGAAATTCTTCTGCATATTTTTAAAATTCAGCAAATTTTCTAACTTGCATTTAAGGTGGCAGCATTAAAAGTGATCAATGGCTATGTCTGTGTTTCTAAAGGGTGATGACTGGCTTACCTTTTCATTGTCATTGAATGTTAGAGTATCGAGTGCCCAAGATATATTGACCAAATAGATATTTAACAACTAGCAAATGGGACCATTATATCAGAAATCCTTAAGTTGTGTATTAGCAGATGACATACACAAATGGGCAAACATTTCAATATATGTTGGTTTCCATTGATTATTATATCAATTTTTTAACTTAAAAAAAAAAAACAAATCAAAGGAGCTTAAAAGTCCTCAAATACTATTAGGTATATGTGAGCCCATTATACCAGCATCATATAAAATTCTTTTTCTAATTCTTAAGATTTTATATATGTATACACACACACATCTATATGTGTATATATGTATATAAAATACATGTTACTAACTCATAGTAATTATTTTTTCTGGAGTGAACTACAAATGGTAATGACACTAACATAACATTTAGTTACTTTTTATAAAAAAAGCAAAAAGGGGAGATAATATTCTGAAAATAAATATTAGTTCTCTGTGTAACAGGAACTTAACACATAGTCAGTGACATCAATCAGAGGAACGGTTTACTCTAGAACCCCAAATTATAGGCACCTGTAATGAGACAATTGCCCTTTCTCTTGTTTGTGGTGCCATTCAAAGCTAGTTATTTGGCATCTTGCCTTCAGCTGGTTGCTCTATGTGTAGCTGAAACAAACAACAACAAAAAAATATGACCCAACAGCCAATAAAAATATTAAAATAAAAAAAAATGGGATGGTGAAAAATGGAAAAAGCCCCCTTCCTCCCACCACCCTCCAAAAAGGAAGAAGTGTAGGCTATAGACGAAATCTTGCCAAAAAATGTTAGAAACATATTTACTTTGAGGGATCCAACTCTACTAGCAACTCCTTTGCTTTCATCCGGTCGTCTAATTTGCTACAATGAGGGAAGATGGGTAAAAAAGACAGAATAAAGAAAAAGTGAACTTAAAAATTTTTCTACACATTAGTAAGTAAAACATGCAAAAACATCATTTGACTCTTTGAGGAATCTCTTAGGAAGCCAAGGAGTTAACTAACCCAGAGGCTATATGACATGCTCTGCAAATAGGCTGGTCACTAGAATTGTCTTTATTATAGCATTATTCCTGAGATTAGGAAATGGGGACTTACTTTTGGTTATCTTAGGGATTTCTGATGTAGCAGTATCTGGAGTAGTGTTACATTTGCGTTTGGTTTGCGAAGAACACAGAATTACAAATATATCTATGCAGAGAACATTGTCTCTTTAAGTGTTACAGTGTCTATTCTGTTGTAATATCAGAAAACATCAACGGTATGACTAAAACATGAGTGTTCTCTTAGAGGAAAGATCAGTTCTCACAAGCATCATTCTTGAAAGGTGACAGAGTGAAGTTCCTCTGCTTGTTGACCCAAGCACTGAGGTTGTTCAGCTGTCACTGAGATTCCCAATTAAACAATTGTGCTGCCCAACCAGAAAATTTTAATGCCAGACCAATGTTAAATACATTCACTCCCTCAAAACTTTCTTTTATTTCAGTTGAATTTTCCTCTTGGGTAAGATAGGGGAAACTAATAGTGGAACTACTATTTTAAAACCTGGTTTCACATCACTATATAAAAGAGAAACGGAAGAGTCTCAACACAAAGTGTTTTATTAGATGAGATACAAATTAGAATTTTTTCTTTTTTTTGCTTTTTCATAGAGCTATAATAAGAACTAATACTTGGTTAGAGAGGAAGACAAACAAAAAAAGGTAGGGAAGAAGGGTGAGGAAGCTTCAGACCAAGCGCTTTTATGCCATGGGTCCTACACATGAAAAATGATGGTTTCCATTCAGACCAACATAGGTCAAGTTACCTGTGATGGTCCTGTTTTTTTTTTTTTAAGACAGTAGAGGAAGCATCAATGTGATAATGTGATGCCAGGTTCCAAGTGTTAAAATCCTCAGGAAAAATAAGAAACCTGACCATGCTACAAAATTACATTTCCTAGAGACAGGGTATAGATTGTCTTACCCCTTTTAGGATCTCTCTGATAGCATATGGAGATTGCTTAGGAATAATACTGAGAAAAATGAATTTTTATTTTGAAAAAAAAAAAGCATCTTGGTATATAAGAATTATGTCAACTTTTGGTTTTACTTGATAAAGTTTTTATTAATTCTTCAGCACTAGCTAAATGTTATACCCAAGAGATAATCACCAATTCTTATTCTTCTTAGTCAATACTTCTTAGTCTAATACTAATTAGAATAGCAACACTATAAGAGAGGGCTTCTGAATGGGCAGTGAACTTATAATATCTACTCTTTCTCTTGTGCTATTTTCTTTGATCTTAGAGAACATCTTTATATCAAAACAATTTCCCATTTTAAGTGGAGACTCACAATATCTTGATTATAAAGATAAAGTAGGTAATTTCCTATTAAAAATATAGTCTAATGCCTCATGCTCCTTTCTGAGAACTTTTAGAAACTGAAGATTTTCAGAATTGTTAACAAGTGAACACCATTTTCTATATTGTCTTTTATTTCCAGATGAGTTAAAATTACACAAATTCCAGCAACATGAGGTATCTTCTTGAAGGTTATTTGTTAATGACAAATCTAGGAAAAACATCCACAGTTCCTGCCTTCGAGTTTATAGTTGTATTCCCTCTATAGGTCTGGAAATAAATGGGTTGGAAAAAAATTGATGCTTATAAGATGTATATGTATATGTGTCTCTGTCTTGTGTGTTTATCTGTCTCTCCATCAGTGGAAGATATTTAATGTTATTGTATTTATTTATGGGAAAATTTTTTCCCTGAACCATTTCAGTTCCAAATGCAAGTGCAAATACAGAAACTTAATGAGTTATAAGAGTCACCCGTTAACTCTAAATGTGAAAAATAGACTATAATACCAATTTATTTTTATTTTTATTATTTTTTAAAATAATGCCAACTTAAAGATGTTGGGAACAGAAAGCTCATCTGTCCAATGGTTGACATCAATTTTCTGTATATAAATCTGACTTTGTAAATTTGAAACTGTCATAAGAAACGACTTTCAAAAACCATGTGGTTGTTATCAAAGCCAGAAGTGGCTGTAATTCAACTGTTATGTGATTTTTTTGTGGTCCCTGAATCAGGTGTAGTAGCTAATATTGAAAAACTTCAGAAAGAATTCAAAAAAGATTTGTCTCATAAATTAAATATGAAAACTAGAGAAAAGTAACTTCAATAGATTTTAGTTTAATACTCTCATTTATTCTAGTCAACCCTTAATCATCACTTATGATGGAATAGTATAAATAAAAGAAATTCATAACTAACCCAAATGCCTGATTATTTTTCTTTGATAAGAAGTTAAAAGCAATCACAAAAGATTAGTATTTGGATTAGATAAATTACTTTACTCTTCATGATAATTATTATATCTTACATCATTAGCTAATTTTATCCATATTTGTCTATGAGGTTAAACATTTTGCATCAGTAACTAAGAGATGCCTTTATCACATATAGGATTATTGCAATATAAATGAAGTTTGAGAATTGGATGTAAAGAATTGTAAGGATTATGACTGGTTGAGATTATTAGTTTATGAAGTTTGAAAATTAAAATGTTGCAAAAACAAAAAATGTTATCATTAATGTTTTTCTACTCTGAAGAAAACATTTTATAAGTATTTCATTGTGATTTCAAAAGGCATAAGTCAGAGGGTCAAAAAATTTCAATTTTTATTCAGCCTGTCAGCTATAATATATTTAACAAAATATCTATTAAAAATAATCTGAAAATATTGCAATGTATTACCTCTTTTGCAACCTCCTGGAAATCTTTTGTCAGAGATTAATTACAGAGGAATCTATCCTCAAGGATTAATTACCAGGATGTAGCCTATAAAGCAGTGAAATGACTCTGCTATATTTATTTACCTTTTTTATAAGAGCTTGAATTCTAGAAATATCCTGCAACAAAAGAAACTGCCTGGATGCTAATACAATATGGGTTGTTCATTACCTTTGATTTAGAACAATTCTCCAAATCCAAACTCACTATAAAATCATTTCCACTGTTAACAAGGTAGAAAATTATCCATCTTAAAAAAAAAAAAAAAAAAAAAAAGAAAAAGAAAACTATTGCATCTCACCCTCACTTCCCCTGCCAATAAATAGTTGTAAATATTATATCTGTATTAAAGGAAATGTAGATTTTGGAGTAGAAAGCCAACTTTATATTAATTTTCAAAATAAAATATAAAAGTTGAAAGAAATTTTAGGCTTGTAAAAGCCACATTAAGTTAGGTGCCTACATCACTGGGTGCATGTATTCACACTTCTCTTTAGTTATTATAGATTTGTGAAAAAATCTGAGAAGAGACTGTATATTTTTTGTATTTGAACTTAGGTCTAGACAGGTTCAGGGGCTTTCTAGAGACATATCAATAAAAAAATGCTCAGTACTATTAAATTCTCTCTCAGGTCTTTTCATTAAACTTTAAGCTCTCATATATGGAATGACTAAGGTAGATTTCCTCTTTCTTTCATGATATATTTTATATTCATTTGAATTAAAATGGCACAGATTAAGCAAACATTTTTCCTTGCCTTTTTTGCCTTATTAACTGAATTACTTTATTTTTAGAATTACCTATAATTTATATTCAGAACTACCCTGGCAGACAAATATTTCTAATCCTATTTTATTATGCTACTTTTTTTTTTTAAGATTTTATTTATTTATTTGACAGACAGAGATCACAAGTAGGCAGAGAGGCAGGCAGAGAGAGAGGGGGAAGCAAGCTCCCTGCTGAGCAGAGAGCCCGATGATGCGGGGCTCAATGACAGAACCCTGGGATCATGACCTCAGCAGAAGGCAGAGGCTTTAACCCACTGAGCCACCCAGGCACCCCTATGCTACTGTTTTCTTAACTATGGGTATCAATGAGAGTAAAGAAAACTTTTTTCTTAGAAATTGTTTATCTTTTAACCAATACCACTCAATATATATTGGTACAACTACAGATTGTTTCTTATAGTTATGATTTGGAGGAGATTTTTAAAAATCTCCTTTGAAAATTAAAATGTTGCAAAACAAATTTTATCACTAGTAATTTTTCTACCCTGAAGAAAACATTTTATAAGTATTACATTGTGATTTCAAAAGAGGGTCAAAAACATTTCAACTTTCTATTCAGCCTGTCAGCTAGAATATATTTAACAGAATAGAATATATTTAACAAAATAGTTACTAAAAACAATCTGAAAATATTGCAGTGTATTGCCTCAGAGCTCAAAATTTAAACATACTCTTGAAAATAAATACTTTTGGGATCTGGTTAATATTTTAATTAACTATATTTCATCTCTTTCAAAACAACTGTTGCTTCATCATAAACCAACTGTTTCATTTGTGACTTATTAAGGCAAAGTAAAAAAGAGGGAAGGAAGAAATGAAAGTAAGATAAGTGACAATTATATGTCAAAGAAAAATAAATAATGCATTTCTGGAGAAAAGCAATATGATTATAAACTAAACCAACAAAAGAATAGAGAAGACCAAGGAAAGAGTTGAAAAGGTTAACGAGGAAGAGAAGTCAAAATCAGAATCTTGTTAGCAAGTCACAGATCCAACAACCTACCTCTTCCTGACAAAAAATTTTTATCCTTAGGAAATACTTCTTATTTAAGGATCTTATTTCTCATGATATATTAACATTTGAAATTATTTATCATTTATTATGGATTTAATTTTGATCTTTAAGTTTCTATTATTATAGAAACTTTGATTCCAAAACAATCTATACAAAATTAGACTTTTCAGCAAAAGTCATTTCCTGCCAGAGCTTACATAATGCAATCCATGTTCTTTTCTTTTCAAATTTCTTATCTCTCTGAAAGAAATTATGAAGCCCATCAATGGTGTGGTATAAAGTTATTAGGCACTTTGATATAACTTAAAGTAGTACAGTGTATGTTACTAAGAATTATTTATTATTTGTATGAAACAGAAAACATTTTAAAACTTCCACTGAAATATGATATAATTTTCTACCCAGCAAGATTAAGAATTGAACGGTTTAGCCTAGATATAAAAATGCTGTTTATAAACATAGTTATAAAAACAAATAAATAGTTGGCTTTATGAAGATCTGTTATAAATCTGAAAAGCAGGCAAAAGACATCTCTGTCATTATCAGAAATTTTTTCTGATAACAAAAATTTTTATTTTTCTGGTTTAAAAAATAATATAGATTACAAAATAACTTGCAATTCCATCCCTATGCACTATTGTTTACCTATTTTTTTCTAGCCACATATTTTATTTTGAGCTTTTCCCCATGTCATTACGTACTCCAAAAGATATGATTTTTTTGGGTTAAATAAATAACTCACATATGCATGTGTAAATTATTTAACCATAGACATTAAGGTTGGTTCTAATTTTTATGAATTTGAAAAATGGTATAATAAATAATCTTATATATAAGTCTTTAATGGCTTCTTTGATAGTTTCTACTGGATACATTTATGGCAACTGTGATTGATTAAAATATAAGAAAAATTTTAAGGATATATATCCTTACATATATGTTCACTTGACAGGTCACACAGACTTATATTCAATAGGAATAATCAGGTCACTGCTCATTATAGTATGGATGATTATAATTTAAAAATGGTTATCTATTGGACTGCAAAATTTGTATTGTTTTAAATTTTAAATAGATTTCTAGTGAAAGGATACAGGTTTTTGATATATTTATTTGCTGAATTTATTTCTTTTTATAAAATGGCTGTTCTTGCTCTTTAGTTATTTTATTTCATTTTTCCCTATGAGCTTAGAAGAGCTCTTTGGACTATCAACACTTTATCTGATAGATTTGTTGTAATTTTTTTTTCTCACATCAACTCCTCTCTAAGGTCCTTGAGAGCAGGGCTAAGAAGTCTATCTACTGCTGTATTCCCAATTACCTAGCATAGTACTTGATATAATATGCACTAAAAAATATTCTTTGAATAAATTTCTGAATTAATGTATTGTTTTGTTTTTAAGGAAAGGAGAAAGTAGGGACAGCAGGTAATCCTGAAATTTTGGGCAAGAAAATACATGACCAGTTTTATAATATATACTATTTTACAATAAAGATCTAGAGATAATGTTAGTTTGGGATATGCTCTGTATTGAACTACGTGAGACACAGCAGTTAATTACATGGATTTGAATCATGGCTCTATCTAATCAACTCCAAAATTAGCTGCAAAAATAATGATGGCACAGGTTATCTTTGTTCAGCTGCTTTTTGCCCAAAACACACCTCCCAAAGCATTAAAAATAAATTTATACAAAGCAAAGCTATTAAGCGGAACTGAGAAGTGGTATTCATAATTTCACTATTCCTTGTATTTCTACAGTTCTTACTTTCCTATCTTCCTATAACTTGAATACAACTCCAGTGGCTACCTAGAGAAACCAGTATTCCATTTAAAAGAGATGAGTTTGATATGAATGAGAAAGATCTTAAATGAGGTTAGAACGTTTTCAGTTGATGATCTCTACCTTTATGTAGTAGCATGGGATGCAAAAGCTGGAATAAATAACCTTAATTATTTTATATTAATTAGGTATTAATATAATACTAGAGTGAAGGGCTAACTAGAGTGATAATATTTATTCAAGTCAGTGGAGAAACTTATTTCAAAGGAATGGGATTATAGGCCTACGAGGGAATTTAGAGGCTGATTAATTTAATACCAGGGTGCTACAGAAATAGAAACTGAAGTCTATTAGCTCTCAAAATTTGTAAGTGGCTGACTGGGGCTGATACTCAATATTTAGTGCCTCATAGTGCAATACTTCTACATACTCAATTTTGTTAATTTTTCAAACAACTTTGGATCCATAATTTTTAAATGTCTGCTAGTAAATAAGTCAAATACAAATGCTAAACTTGCTTCTTCCATAATATCACTGAACTGAATTAAGGAATATGCAAAAATAATCTGTTTTTGGTATCCATATAAATTATAGGAATCAAGGGCCTAAAAGTACTGCATATACTTTCAGAGGTAGAATTAATACAAGCTGTTAAGTTTAATGAAAAGAAGACTAAAGAACTTAACCTCTGGAAGATTATTACACCATTGTTTTTAAATCTGGGAAACAGGAAATGCCTGAGATATCCAAAGAGGGGCTGGCAAAAATACTAGGTTACAACCAAAGAGTAGAATGCCAAACAATAAGTAATAATAATGTTGCAGAAGACAATTTTTAAAAATGTAAAGAAGTTCATGACATAGGAAGATGTTCATATCACTAAATGAATAAAATAGGTTAAAATATTATATAGTTTAATAGTAATAGCTAACATTTATTGAGCACTTTCTGTATTTCAAACACTGTGATAAGTTATTTGCATTTTTAAACTTAAGCTTTAAAAATTTCTGTGAGGCAAATAGTATTATTTTTCATTTTAGATGAGATAAATAAGATTATAGAGGTAAAGTAACTTTCTAAAAGCCACACATCTAGAAAGTGATAAAGCTGATATTCCTCACCAGGTTTGTCAGACTCTAGAACCTGAGCTCTTAATTACTGTCTTCCCATTATTATCCATTTATATAAACTATTTGAATTTCTAGAAAAAACTAACAGACTAATACAAAGCAAAATTTAGATGTTGCTATTTATTAAGGGTAGTCATACAGGAACCCTTTTTCTTTTTCTTTTTTCTTTTTTTGCTATAAAATGAGTATATGTATTGCTTTTTTAAAATAAAAAAACACCATGCTACTTACAGACTATCTAAACTATAAAACTATTAACTCTAAAGCTAATAATTTCTGGTTAGCTGTATATTTTCAGGCTAACTAATCAAAATTCATTTGCAAGCTCAGATTTCAGGATAGCAATTATCCATTTCACAGTTAAGTTATACTCAGCTTCCATGATGAACATAATTCTGTGAACATTCAATAATTAGAAAAGAATCAGGGGAATTCCATTTTCAATTTCCATAATATATAAAGGCAGAGGGGATAGATAATTGGATAAATGAAGAAACAGAAATTAATGTATAATCCTGCATATTTAGCAGAATGTCACAGAATAACCATTTAAGATAATTTGTAAATTCAAAATTAATAGCTAAAGTATACTGTTATTATCTAATTCCAGTTTTCTCAAAGTATGAAATGCTTTACCATACTGGGTAGTACCTTTCTCATTAGAAAAGGATATAAGAGAACCATCCTTTATTTGAAGCCTCAAAAATTTGTTTTGCTATCAAGCCAGAGTAAATAACAAAACATACATGTTACAGAGGAGAAAGTAAGCAATAATGAATGAGTGAAAATCAGTTGTAACTATAGCAGCCAGGCATTTAATGAAAATAAAGAAAAGAGCTTGGTGGGTATACAGAATGCCAGGTGAGTATTTATATGTGTCAGTATTAGCCCAATAATGTCAATCTGATTATTTTAGAAAAAGCTGAAAATTTATATTTTTATTTAAATATCTCACCAAGTTTAAGTGTTTCAAGCTAACTAAAAAAAACCCCAATTATATCCCTAATAAAATGATCTTCCAACAACTATGCTATGACTTAAGAGAGGGTTCTCTGTATATTTATTAGGAGACAACATCCTGGGTAAAAATCAGTTCGTCCCCAAGTATAGAAGTAGCATCACATTGAATATGAGTAGAGTTTGTCAGAAATTATAAGTTCTGGCTATGTGTCTTTGAAAGACTCTTAAAGTCTTCTTTCATTTTGAATCAGGGAGGAGAAATTCTTCCCTGCCTTAGAACTAACCTGGATCACAGAGTTGGGGTGAATCATTTGTAATTCCTAAGCATGGTACTGGTGGTCATTTACATAAAGGATACAATCTCTGGACTGAGAATACCAACATAACACTGTCTCAGTGGAAGATAAGATTCAGCATACATAATTTTGACCTAGGATATTTTCAAGAAACATAAGCCACTTATTTTGTTGCACTAGTGATAATTTAAGTATATGGTCCATGGACCCACGAAGGTCCTAGAGACCTTTTCAGGGGCCCAAAAGGCCAGATTATTTTTTTATTTTTATTTTTATTTTTTTAAGATTTTATTTATTTATTTGACAGAGAGAGACACATCAAGAGAGGAAACACAAGCAGGGGGAGTGAAAGAGGGAGAAGCAGGCTTCCGGCTGAGCAGGGAGCCTGAGGCAGGGCTTGAACTCAGGATCCTGGGATAAGGACCTGAGCTGAAGGCAGACACCTAACAACTGAGCCATCCAGGCACCCCAAGGCCAGATTACTTTAACAATAGTACTAAGACATTATTTTCCTTTTTCAGCATATTGACATTTGCACTGATGGCACAAAATCAAAACAGTGGATCCAAACAGTATGAATAGTCATATTATTGACTACTATGTACTAATAGTTAAAAAACAACAACCCAAAACTAACAGTTTCGAAAAAGAAAAGGTAGTTTCACTTAACATTGTCTTCAATGAAACAGTGAATACTAATTAAAACTTGTTCCTTTAGTGTGACAAAATGGAAAGTATGAATAAAATACTTCCATTGCATACCAAAGGATGACGGTTTTCTCAAGGAAAAGCACTTCTGCAATTGAGGTGTAAGCAGAACTAACCAGGTTTTGCACAGCATTATTTTCACTTAAAGGAATGAAGAATGACAGACAAACTATGATTATCCAGACTTAGATGTTTGGTAGACATTTTCTCAAAACAATGAAATGAACCTGCCATTTTAAGGAAAACAGGATCTATTGCCTTTTTTTTTTTTTTGCCAAGGATAAAATTCTAGAGAATTTTATCTCTAGATAAAATATCTCATTTTCCACAATGAGAATTGTGGAAAACATGTATCACCATGAGTTTGAGAGCTTCCAATGCTTTTTTGATCAGCGTGGTAGTTATATCAACGAAGATAATTTTTTGGTATAATATAATGAAATACGTCAACATTTGGAAGAACTTATATTTTCTAAGTGACCAACAAATATATTCCAAAACCATGCCTGGTTATAAGATCCATTCAAAGTTCAAGATGGACCAAGAAATTTTAATATATCAGAGTGTAGTATAGTCTTGTGAGAGCATTTTAGATTTCATACTTCAACTAACTTTTAATAAACTATCAATTGTAAATTTTTGGTGTAGTGTCAAAAGAATATCCATGACTATGTGAAAATGCTAGTCCTTTTTCTTCTAACTACATAACTGTGTGAAGAGGAATTTGTTTTTTGTTTTTCCATATTCTTCAACCAAAACATATCACAACAGACCAAAGAACAGAAGCAGATGTGAGAATCCAGTTGTCTTCTATTAAACCAGACATTAAAACATACTTGGGAAATATAAAATCATGCCATCCTTTTCCAACTTTTGTTTTCTGTTTTGGAAAATATTATTTTCATTACAATGTTGTTTATGTTAACATATAAAGGCTTTATTACTCTTATTCTGAAGCAAATAACATTAAAAAAATTTTCAGTTTTAATTTCTAGTACAGGAAATATTGCTAGGCATGACCCACATAAACAGAAGCTATTAAGAGTCCTTAATTTTCAAGTGGTCCTGAGACCATTAAATTTGAGAATTGCCAAATTTGACCCATAATGTTGAGACTATTATTGCTCAGTACTCCCCAGATGGGGCAATTAACTTTGCACAAAAGTAAACTTGTATTTTTATGTCCAGAGAATGTACTACTGATATCACTAATTCTGTGCTTTCCAAGCATTTTGGTTTGGCACTTGTGGACTCTACATATACAACCCATAAATTTCTATAAGGTCATTAATAGTTGAACAGATTTTGATATACCAATGTTGATATAATTTAAGACAAAAGCAAAAGAAACATATTTAAAGTAATCTTACTGATTTTGTTTAGGCTCTTCAAAATAGTAGAAAATAATCTGCAGGGTCCACTTAGTGTTTAGATCTAGGCTAGAATTTTAGCAACTTCATAAGATTCTCCAGAGACTTGGGAGTCTCAGGTTTAGAACCAATGCAACTAATTGTATTACATAATCACTCTGGTGTTCCCCAAAGAAAATAGTGACAATGTGCAATAGTTGTACAAACTAACATGACTAAGAAAAATCTCAAGGGAATATGTAAAGGAAATCACACTGCTTTTCAGACATACACATTAAAAACTGTGAAAATTGTTAACTCTTTATCCAATCTAAATTCCTCTGCTCAAAGGAAAATAATAGAAACCTAGAGTGAAGTCATAATTCTGCATTTTGTTTGAATTAAGATTAGATACTAGTGTATTAACATACCCTTCATTATTGTTATTTCAATATATAGTTTTTAGTAATTTCATAACCTTTAGTTTTAGATAGATAGGATTTATATTTTCTTCCTAAGAAGAAAAAAAAAACTTGTTGGTTATTTTGGGTACAAAATTCTATTCTAATCTTTAAGGTACACAGAATATGTGACAGTAGATTACATTTATTTTTTAAGCCAAACCAGATGCTTAATGAATAAAAAGATAATTAAATTAGTCTTTAAAAATTATTCCTTATTTTAACAACATCTACTGGGAATAGTGCATTGATTGAAAGTTTGGATTTTTTTTTTCCTTTTGCTCTGGTTTTTTCCTTTTGCTCTGGTCATTATTCTCTACCCCATGCCTCTTGATTTCAAATAGAGATGCTACTGCCTTTTATGACTGAAAAATCAGCATTCATTTAAGTTGTGAGTCATGCTTACTTTATAAGAGAATTTATCTGTTATAGAATTATTCTTTTAGTAAACAATTTTTAGGAGATTATCACCGTGTTAGAATTTGAGTCTTCTAGATATTGCCCACTATTATTTAAATGGAATCTATATACTCTGACTTTCTTGGCTAAGCCACTCTTTTAGTTAGGGCAATAAAAGATTAAAATTCCAAATCTGTTCTTAAAAAAATACTTCACAGTTTCATAAAGCAAGTGGAGTGAAAATCATTTGTAATTTCAGTCAGATTTTGTTAAAAAAAACTGGTATAAGAGAGAAATGACTTTTTCCCCACATATGATAAAATAATACATCATTTCAGCACAACAAATAAATATTGTTGGAGATGATACCATCTAATAAAGAATTGTTTAGGAAAGTTGGTTGTCTACATTAGATTGCATATTAAAAAGGAAATCCAAATGGTATATTTTATAGATCCTGTTCTCACCATAGCTGGTAATCTTAAAGAGTAAAAGGACAATCTATGATATTATATTATAGTAAACATATAAAATGTTATGTTTAGTATTATAAACAAAATAATGTTTAATATTATAGTCATTGACTTAATAAAATAGGTGCACAAAGGTAAATGAACAAGAACTCTTTCAGCTTAAATACAGCCCATTTGATAAAAAGCTACAGAGGGAAAGTGCTTCTGGTGATTATTTCCAGAGTATTCTGTACTCTTGGTGATAAATCATGGCATTTATACATCATTATAATTTGTAGTTCCCTATTTTGTCTATTTGTAATGGCAAGAAAAATGTCTACTGCTCACCACTGCTTTCCCAGCACTGGCAGAGAGAGGCAAGGACTGCCTTTCTTTATAAACATGAAGTTCAGAAAATTTGAGCAACTTCCTTAAGTTAGTGTGGTTATTAAGCGGAGAAGCCAACATCTGAATCCATGTCTCCTATTATCAAGTGTTCTTTCTACTGATGATCATTCAAAACCATATTGTATTTCCGTTGTAAAGAAAATATATTTGCATATATATTTCTGCACATGATAAACTGCATGTCTAATCTGAAATGTAGAAGAGGATTTCTATGGGGTTTATTAGGTACTAAATTATAAATATCAGCATCAAGATGCAGTAACAGTAACAATGTCAAACTCATGAGTGTTACAATTTTATGCTGGATATAATCCTGGAATGTCTCATATGTATCTCAGATTGAATACATTCAAAACCAGAATGTATTAACTCCTTTCTCTTACCCTCAAAATGAGTTTCTTCTTGTATTATTCCTTAATATAGTTAATTCCTTAATATAGTTAATTCCTTAATATAGTTAATAACATCACCCTTGACCCATATCTCAAATTAGAAGCCTGGCATTCGGACTTTTCTGCCCTAAATTTTTATGCTACAAAATAAAAATAAACAATTTACCTAGAATAAATTGAAGTGCTAAAACCTATGGTCCTTGCAATCTGATTTAGTAGGCAAAGGCAAAAAAAATATTTAAAATAAAAGTGAAGTAATATCTGAAGTTGGATTATGAAGTCACTGGATTAGGCTTTCATGTAGTAATGAAGTTTTAGTCTGAGAGTTCTTGACTGGTGATAATTGGCTGGTGACAACTGTGTTTAAAGTGGTCATTACTAAAAAATTA
Source organism: Martes martes (assembly GCF_963455335.1). Taxonomy (NCBI): domain Eukaryota; kingdom Metazoa; phylum Chordata; class Mammalia; order Carnivora; family Mustelidae; genus Martes; species Martes martes. Next base: position 111,411,579 of record NC_137894.1, on the reverse strand, counting down.
TACAAAAATAATGTGGTCATTATTGCTGAATATAATTCTCAAAACCTCCACCCAACACAAAAGACTTTTGTTTTGTTTTTATTCATCCTTCATAAAGTGTTCTCTGATAATCCTATCTAAGTAAGGTTTTCCTCCTATTTTCTCAGTATAGTTTTTTCATTTCTGCTTAGCATAAATTTCAATTTAAAACTGTTATGGTGAAATTATAATTATTAGAATGATTCATGTTTACCTACCTATTTGTTTTAATAAACCATCAACTAAACTGTAAACTCCAAGGTCAGAGATTATATCTGTCACTGTTATAGAAACACATATTATAGTATCTAGTTTAGATTTAATTAAGCAGTCTTATAATTTGAGACTTTCAATAGATTAATTTGACTTTCTTCACTTCCTCTAAAAAAATCAATATTCAAACTAGTTTTTTATTATATTAGTATTTTGGTTCAGCCTTAGAAGTTTAATTTTAAAATTACACTGAAGGGCTAATTTTAACTTTGAGGTATATATTCTAGGTAAAAATTATCCAAAAGGAAAAGAACCTTATTTCTAGGTAAAAATACAGAAAAAAAATCCTAGAAAAAAAAAGATACCCAAATACACTGCTTTATTTGAATTCATTGTTATTTTGAACATCTAAGTGATAACTAAGGAAAAAATATTAAGACAAGCTATTTGTTCTCCTTAAGTTTTGTAATGAGTAAATTAACTTATTAGATGTTAATATTTTTATTTTTATGATTTCACTTTAGTAAATTTGGAATGCCAAGTTATTTTAGGATAGCATTTAATATTCCTTTTGTAATTAAGATATAATTACAAAGTTTAAAAAAGGCTCAAGAACTACTATGTTGAATTAAATTTAGCATAGATATTTATGTTCATGGTATATTATTAAGGAAAAGAATACTGCATCTTGAATAGTCCCATATTCCCAACATTTAAGTCATTAGGTCTTAATATTTGAATGACTAAACATTTATAGTGGACTAAACTTTAAGCTTTATTTTCCAGACTTCAGAAATGAGTATGGCTTGTTCAGTTGGGATTTAATGTAAACAATAAATTATTTTGTTTTAAAAATTCAAAAGACATGAATAAGATTCTTCTAACCAATTCAAGTGTTAGAACTCCATGTTTTCATTCAGTTGAAGATGCACCTGAATGGCACCTGAATGGCATTAACATACATTTTATGTCTAGAATGTTCTTATAGTTTTTCTTCATTGAAGATTTAGAACCATAATTTTTTAAACTATAAAATCATATTGGTTATATTTGACACAAATCTAAAAGCGATGATATACAACAGTAACACTGTGAGGACTCTGCTGAGAAGGTTGTACCATGGTATGTAAAAGCAACTGCACTACATATATGAAGAACTGCTTGAGATCACTTCTACGTTAAGTCCAGTTATAACATTCTTAAAACTCTTGAAAAAGTTGGATTTGAGGAAGACAGCTATATAAGTTGTAAATCTGATGACAGAGAAGCAGCCACAGTTTGAAAAGTTACCTGCAGATCCCTTGAATAAATTTAGTGTACAGCTGATATCTAGTACCATATCTTGTTAATATAAGAAGGAATGTCATGTTAATACTGGATCCATCATACAGAAAACTTGAAAGCACAAATGACTAACTTAACCAGGAAAGGGACATTCCAAAAGAAAGCAGTTACAGCCACAATTATATCTGCTACTTAATTTATCATACATGAAGATGTGAGGCAGCAAATAAATGTCTAATCCTCTTTAACTCCCACACATGATTCAGTACTTGGGAAAAATTTTAAGAAATAAATACTAAAAAACTTCCTTCCTCCCCCAAAGGTTGGCATTAAAACTTTCCTTCTAATCAATTTAGATTTGTTTCCAAATATTAGGCAGCAACATTCCAAGTTGATTATGTTTGAAAAAATTTGGAATGATACTAGAGCAGGGAGCTACCCCAGCCTGGACAAGCTAAAAAAAAAAAAAAAAAAAAAAAAAAATATTTTGGTGACATTTTAAAATTTTGTTAATCTTACTTTTTATCAGCCAGAAATGCATTCATCCTTTGCATAAACAAATAACTTCACATCTATACTGATGAGTATGCTAAAAAATAACAAGTCTAAAACAAAGAAGCAGGAGCTACAGAAAATCCTGTAGCTGTGATGTAGGAGTAGACATTTTACATGACATTTCTATTGTCTTACTGTTGGCCATATTTGAGAACTGTGAAACAGTAAGTGGCAATTATCTTATAGTCCATTTATTTTTTCATTGCATTATCTTGCATGCAATCCAACCTTGACAAGCAGAGGGAAATATTGGTTAAACTTCCCAAACTCGTATAGTAGGACAAGTTTAAGGTGCCAAGGAACTGTACCTACTTTTGGTGTTGGGCAGGAAGCTGTAGAAAGGCGAGATGTAGCCTGAGCACGAGGCGATTCTGAAGGAGTAGTGCTGAGGGAAGCAGTGTCTCGTGGGAGCACCTGAACGCCACGAGATATGATGGAGTCTGGAATCTGAACAAGAAAAACAAGGATAGTTTAATGTTCTGAAAATACCAACAATATTAAAATCAATGCCCTACTTTATTTTATTTTATTTATTTTTGGGGGGGGGCATTCTTTGCTGAGTAGCTCTCACATATTTGGTCTCACTCACTGTTAGGTATAAATGCATCCAACAATTTGGGATAGGAGAGAAAACTTCAGTTTTAAAATACTTTCTCTTGCCAAATAGTATTTCATGACACTTTTTTTATGAGAGGCAGTCTAGCATTGTAGTTAAGGAGTAAAGTGTTGGGGCGCCTGGGTGGCTCAGTGGATTAAAGCCTCTGCCTTCCACTCAGGTCATGATCCCAGGGTCCTGGAATCGAGCCCCGTATTGGGCTCTCTGCTTAGCAGGGAGCCTGCTTCCCTCTCTCTCTCTGCCTGCTTCTCTGCCTACTTGTGATCTCTGTCTGTCAAATAAATAAATAAAATCTTAAAAAAAGAGAGAGAGTAAAGTATTCAGCATTCATGTACTGGCTCTGCCACTTAATACTTATTTAAATCCAAGATTCATTGTTTATGTACAACACCCAGAGCTCCATGCAATACATGCCCTCCTTAATACCCACCACCAGGCTCACCCACCCCCTCACTCCCCTCTCCTCTAAAACCCTCAGTTTGTTTCTTGGAGTCCACAGTCTCTCATGGTTCGTCTCCCCCTCCAACTCACTTTTCCTTTCCTTCAAAAACTAATGATGTATTTTATGGTGACTAACATAACACAGTAAAAAAAGAAAAATTTAATTCCTAGATATTTTCCATTTTCCTTTCAGATTCTCCACTCTTCATCCTCTTGACTCTAAGCTGACCTGTACAGATAGAATCAACAGGCTACTCTGTGCTCTCTAGTTTCTAGTTGGGTTTACCCAGTGCCAGGAAACTAAAAGGTAAGAAGAGAGTAGGGTCTGATCTTTATTCTCCCGGCTCCTTCTCTACCAGGTTACCACAGGTTGGCTAAGTCACAGCTCCTGGTCAGGTTGGCTCAGTCAGAGCCCCTGATCACCTGATGGCCTTGCAGCTCTTTTCTGGATTTCAGTAGCAGTTCCCTCCCTTTGCCCCATTAGGACTAGGGATATTGATGGTTCCCAGTGTTACTAGTTCCAGGGCACTACATTGTGTCTAAGCTGTTTTCTCTAAAATCTGCCCAAACCTTTGTAAACAATATAGTTCCTTATTAAACTCTTCTTAATGATCCATTTAACTATGCTATGACTTCTTTGGGGACACTGATGGTTCTGCTTTTTAAATCACCATTTCCTTTACCTAAAAAAAAAATGAAGATAACAATAGCATCTACCTCACCGGATTACTGTTGAGGATTAAATAAGATAATGCATATAAATTATCTAGCACTACAAAGTATTAAATACTCAATAAATATTGACTATTATTACTGAAATTATTATATTATACTTATCAACATGGTAAAAATTGACATAATTGAGTATCACTATTCTAAAATATATGAACATAAGGACTAATAATGTGGATTATTAATTTTAAAAATTATTATTTATGTTGATTATAAAATTGTTATTTCAGGCTATGTATAATTTAGTTCTTGTTCTGGGCTAATACTAATGGGTTTAGGTTTTCTAATCTCAAAATGAGAATTTGACCACTTTTAAGTTTTGAACACAAGGGGACACACACAGGGGGGATAAAAAGATAAGCAATTAAAATTCAACTGGTAGTATCACTTACTATGTGAAAACAAGGAAGCAGCAACCAGACTTTATGACTAGAAAGGTGCTCTTGATCTTAGGTATCATCTGTTTCCTCACAAATTTCCATAGAAGCTCTTTTATTTTGTTTCCATACCAATATCCTCATTATCAATGGTATCGCTACCGTTTTAGGGCCTAACAATTTATGTGACTTATAAATAGTATTACCATACTTAGGGTGAATAGCAGTGGGAATTCTGAGAAGAAAAACTGCTCACCTGCTAGCACATTTGAGTACTGAATTGTGATAAATAATGTAAAGAAATGGAGGTAGATAGTCCAATTTAAAACAGCCACATGTAGTAATGTCTAGTAAAAAAAAAAAAGGCCATGTATTGGGGAAAAAAAGTCAAAGAAAGCTCCTATTATACTTCACATGACACCACGCTCCTCTAGTTCATAGCAATTTCCACAGTTATACTACATTTATATGTGTGATAGTTTGATCAACATCTGTCTCCCATACTAGAATGCTGTCATGATGAAACCATGCTTTTGCTAGTATTTTATGTCCAGTACCTAAGAAAGCACACGCACAAAGTAGTATGTATGTATGATATATAGATTTTCAGACTTGCAAACATATGTGTACATATACTACACATCTTTCTCTCTGTGTATGAATGTAAACAGGACAGCAGGATATTTCAGGGGAAAGATAAGCTTAAATTTGAAGTAAATTCTTTGAGGCTAATAGTCTGAAGATACTCAATGAGCAATTAGAAATATGAGCCTGGAGCACAGGAAAAATTTACGGATTGGATATATACTTTGGGAATTATCAATGGAAGTGAATGTTTCAGTCATGCATATGTCTCAGATCATCCAAGAATAGTATGTATAGGAACAAAAGATGATGGTTGATAATTCTAGGTGAGCTCCATATTACAGGCTTAACAGAAGAAAAAATTAAGGGGAAAAACAATCTGTAAATGAAAAAACAGTACATCCTATTTTTGCTATATTGAACAGTCAGGATTTATATCTATCACACTGGATCAATTATTAAATAGCATATCTTTTCACTTTCAAAAGTACTTCACTTTGGAAGATAAATTATTTAGTTTTCATATATTTAAGAAACTGTTAGACACAAAAGAGGAAAATCAAGACAGAGTGAACATAAGGGAAGGGAAAAGAGAAGAAACTTTCAAGTAGATGTTATAAAATATCAACTATGGAGAGAAGATAAGTAGGGTGAGACCTGAAAAAAAGCCACTGAGAACTGGAAAGACTCCACCAAAAAACTGCTAGAATTCAGTAAAGTTGCAGGAAAAAAATGAATGTACAGAAATCTGTTGCATTCTATACACCAAAAAGAAGCAGCAGAAAGAGAAATGAAGGACTCAATCCCATTTGTAACTGAACCCAAAACAATAAGATACCTAGAATTAAGACGAACCAAAGAAATGAAAGACCTGTACTCTGAAAACTATAAAACATTGGTGAAAGAAACTGAAGATAACACAAACAGAAAAACATTCCATGTTCATAGATTGGAAGAACAAATACTACTAACATGTCTATCCAATCCAAAGCAATCTACACATTCAACGCAATCCCTATCAAAATACTAACAGTATTTTTCACAGAACTACAACAAAGAATCCTAAAATTTGGGGCACCTGGGTGGCTCAGGGTTAAGCATCTGCCTTCGGCTCAGGTCATGGTCCCAGGGTCCTGGGATTGAGCCCCATATCAGGCTCTCTGCTCAGCGGGGAGCCTGTTTCTCCCTCTCTCTCTGCCTGCCTCTCTGCCTATTTGTGATCTCTCTCTCTGTCAAATAAATAAATAAATGAAATCTTTAAAAAAAATCCTAAAATTTATATGGAACCATAAAAGACCCCAAATAGCCAAAGCAACCTTGAAAAAGCAAAGCAAAGCTGGAGGCCACACAATTCAAGACTTCAAGTTATATCACAAAGTTATAGTGACCAAAACTGTATGGTACTGGCAAAAAAATAGACACATAGATAAAAGGAACAGAACAGAAAACCCAGAAATAAATTCATATCTATATGGTCAATTAGTCTTCGACAAAGCAGGAAAGACTATCCAATGGGAAAAAGAGAGCCTCTTCAACAAATAGTGTTGAGAAAGCTGGAGAGGAACATGAAAAACAATGAAGCATAAACAATGAATTCTAGAACACTGAAAATAAATAAAAATAAATAAATAAACAAAAATTAAAAAAAAGAAAAACAATGAAACTGTACCACTTTCTTACTCCATACAAAAAAATAAACTTAAAATGGATTAAAGACCTAAATGTGAGACTTAAAACCATAAAAATCCTGGAAGAGAACACAGGCAGTAACCGTTCGACAGTGGTAGCAACTTCTTTCTAGATATGACCCCAAAGCAAGGGAAACAAAAGCAAAAACAAACCATTGGGACCTCATTAAAAAAAAAAAAAAGTTTCTGAATAGTGAAGGAAACAACAAACAAACTAAAAAGGCAACCTACAGAATGCAGATGTTTGCAAATGATGTATCTGATAAAGGGTTAGTATCCAAAAACTATAAAGAGCATATAAAACTCACCACCCAAGAACAAATAATGCAATTAAAAATGGGCAAAGACATGAATAGACATTTTTCCAAAGAAGATATACAGATGGACAACAGACACATGAAAAGATACTCAACATCACTTCATCAGGGAAATGCAAATCAAAACTACAATGAAATATCACCTCACACCTCTCAGAAGAGCTAAAATCAACAATAAGAAACAACAGGTGTTGACGAGGATGTAGAGAGATGAGAGATGGGAATCCTCTTACACTGTCAGTGGGAATAAAAATTGGTACAGCGATTCTGGGAAATGGTATGGTGGTCCCTCAAAAAGTTAAAAATAGAACTACTCTACAATATAGCAATTGCAGTACTAGGTATTTAGCCAAAGAATACAAAAATACTAAAAGGCTTACATGCACCCTGATGTTTATAACAGCATTATCTACAACAGCCTAATAATAGAAGCAGTCCAATGTCCATCAATTGATGAATGAATAAAAAAGATGTGGTATACACACACACACACAGAGACACACAGACAAAGACACACACACTATGGAATATTACTTAGCCATAAAAAAGAATGAAATCTTGCCATTTGCAATGATGTGGATGGAGACAGATAGTATTATGCTAAGTGAAATAAGTCAGAGAAAGATAAATACCATATGATTTCACTCATATGTGGAATTTAAGAAACAAATCAAATGAGCAAAGGGGAAAAAAAAAGAGAGATGGAGGCTAACTATGAAACAGACTCTTAATTATAGAGAACAAACTGATGGTTACCAGAGGGAGGTAAGTGGGTGGGTGGGGGGATGGGTAAAATAAGTGATGGGGATTAAGTAGTGTACTTGCTGTGATGAGCACTGGATATTGTATGGAACTGCTGAATTACTATATTGTACATCTCAAACTAATATTACACTGTATGTTAATGAACTGGAATTTAAATAAAAACCTTCAAAAAGCCAGCTGATCTGGAAATTAAAGAAGTTACCAGTATAGTAAAAAGGGCAGAAGTGAGTTGAGGAAGCAAGTGGGATGATAAAGCAGGGCAATTTGTAAGAAAAGAAGGGAGACATTCACTATTTTTCCTTCCTTTGGTTCTTGAAGTGAAGACCTGTTAATGAGAAAAATGGGGAAATAAAAGTGGGAAAAATAAGTTTAGGAGAGTGATCAATATTGGATATATGCATTGGTGAATAAACAGGGAGGATAACTAAAGATTAGGGGAAGGAATTATCAACAATGTGGATCCAGTTAATATTGGCAACCATAAATTTGCAACTTCATTAAGTAGCCTGGGAATAAAAATTTTCCGCCTTCTCAAAAAATAAACTTACACAAAAGACGAAGACTTAGAAATTCTTTGCAAATATATGGTTGTGAAAGCTGCAGAAATAGATGAGATCCTAAAGATACATATAGATAAAATTTAACAAGCCATAAAAAGGGAAAAAGAACAAGATGGAGGTATTTAATAGTTATCTGAAAGCTATTTCATTATTTGATGAAGATAGAGACCTGATGACAAAAGGTAAAAAAAAAATGGAGGCAGTGAAAATGAATTATTCAGCTGATGGGTATTTTTACTGTTTCTATTTTCTGGGGATACTATAAACAATGTTACTATGGACATTCTAGTATTATCATGTGTCCTTAATGCATTAATTTTAGGATACACACACACACACACACATATATATTCAGGAACAGAAAATATAAATATAAATAAATAAATAAATATATATATATATATACATATATATTCAGGAACAGAATTGTTGGTTATTGTGTAGCCATACCCTTTTACAGATTTCCAAATTGGTTAAGCCAACTTATATGTCTGTCAAAAGAAAATGGTGATAGTTCTTCCTACTCTAAAACATATCTCTATCTAGTATTGTCAATATAAGCAATTTTTTAAATGTCTGGTAGTAGTAATTTGTTTTAATGTTCCTTTCCCCAACTGCTAAAGAGAAAAAGCATATTTTATATGTTTATCAGGCATTTAGATGTTCTTTTTTAATAAAGTCCCTGTTTAAATCTTTTGGCCAAATTTTTCCTTATTGGGTTGTCCTTTTTTACTGAATTGTTAGATTTTAGTACATATTCTGGATACCTAGTCCTTTATCAGTTTTATATGGTGAAAACATCTATTCCTCTTCTGTAGCTTGTTGTCTTACTTAATCATGTCTTATAGTTAAAAGAATATTTTAATTTAGTTAAATCTATCAATATTTTCCTTTATAGTTAGTGGGTTTTGTGTCTTAAAAGGAATCCAATGGAAATGGCAGAGAAAGAATTGCCAAAAGTTGATCACTCCAAGAAAGAGGTAACTAAACTAGCAAAAATGGTCAGAGTCAACTTTACCAGAAATCTACAAACCAAAAGTTTATAGCAACTAGGTGAATGCTTAATCAAGAAAAAGCGAACAAACAAAAAACAAAAAACAAACAAAAAACCCCACCCAAAACAACTATTCCTCCACCAAACAAATCAGTGGCACACTTGAAGACACAGCCCACATTCCTGGGGGGAGAGCAAACCTTATTCTCAAGAATTGCAGTTCTTTGTTTCAATATGTTCAGTGGCTTAATGAAGGACACATAGGGTTTGCTTTTATTTCTCCTAACCTGGAACTTTCCCTGGGCTTCTGCAGCTAACCAGAAGGTGGTATTATTCTAAAATATAAAGGCAAATATATTAGCTACTGCTCTCTGGGCATGGGTTGACAGTTGGGATAAAGAGTAGAAGATTTACTTAGAAACTTGGAAGGAAAGGCTATGTAATGAAATGCTTTCAGGCATAGGGACTTTAAAAAGTATATTCCTGGGAATCCAAAGGTTCATATTTAAGCTCAGGGTTAGCCACTTTCTCAGAAGACTTTACCTAATCTTTCAACTCTTGCTGAACTTCAGAATCTGCAAAAGCAGGAAGTGAAGGCTAAGAGCTATAAACTGGCTAAGTGTCAAAGGTATGTCCTGATACATACAAAGAGTCCAAGTACAAAGAATAAGAGATGTTCTTTTTCTGTACATTTGTACAGAAAATGTACATCATTTTCCTCATTAAGGAAATCTCTGTTGAATCACTAGCTGACCACATAGCTAATGGAATAGAGACTTCAGTAATCAATAATTAATAACAGCCTTGACAAGAAAAGTTAACCAACAAATCAAGAACAATAATTATGACAAGAGCAATATAATACCCCAGGGAGGGGGAAGAATCTAAGTTCCAGAGTTTCCACTTATAATATTCAAAATGTCCAGTTTGCAACAAAAATTATAAGCTATGCAAAGAAGTAAGAAAGTGTGGCCCATATATAGAAAAAAAAGAGGAACAAATAGAAACTATTTCTGAGAAAGCTCAGACACTAGGCTGACTACTGAAAATCTTTAAATCAACTATTTATTTTTTTCAAGATTATTTTAGCTACTTGGGGTCTTTTGTGGTTCCCTATAAATTTTAGGATTGTTTACCCAAGGATACAAAAATACTGATTTGAAGGGACAGATGCACCCCAATAGCAGCCTTATCAACAACAGCCAAATTATGGAAAGAGTCCAAATGTCCATCGATGGATGAAAGGATAAAGATGTGGTACATATACAATGGAACACTACTCAGACGTCTGAAAGAAAGAAATCTTGCCATTCGCAACAATGTGGATGGAGCTACCACATATTATGCTAAGCAAAATAGGTCAATGAGAAAAAGAGAAATACCATATGATTTTACTCATATGTAGAATTTAAGAAACAAAGCAGATGAACATAAGGGATGGGAAAAGAAAGGGAAATAAATAAAAAGAGACTCTTAACTATAGAGATCAATCTGAGGGTTGATGGAAGGAGATGGGTAGAGGATGGGCTGAATGGGTGATGGGTATTAAGGAGGGCACTTGTTGTGATGAGCACTGGGTATTATATGTAAGTGATAAATTACTAAATTTTACTCCTGAAATCAATATTAATTTATATGTTAACTAGAATTTAAACAAAAACTTGAAATGAAAAAAAAAATCAACTATTTAAAATATTTTGAAAGAGCCAAAGGAAATCATGGACAAAGAACTAAACAAAGCATGAGAAAGATGTCTCACCAATGAGGAACAGCATAAAGAGATAGAAATAATAAAAAGGAAACAAATGGAAATTCTAAAGTTGAAAAGAATAGTTGACTCTTGAACAATGCAGGGGTTAACTAAGGGTGCCAACCCTCTGTGCAGGCAAAAATCTGTGTATAACTTTTGACTCCCCAAAATGTAACTACAATAACCTACTGTTGATTGAAGCTTTGCCAATAAACAGTCGACTGACATATATTTCATATATGTATTATATATTGTATTCTTACAATAAAGTAAGCTGGAGATGAGAAAATGTTATTAAGAAAATCATAAGGAAAAAGAAGCTAAAAAAAGGAAATCATAAGAAAACTACATTTACAGTACTATACTATGTCTATTGAAAAAAATGCACATATAAGTGGACCCACACAGTTCAAACCTGTGTTGTTTGAGGTTAAACCATAAAACTAAAATAAAAAGTTCTCTAGATGGATTCAGCAGCTGCTTTGAGCAAGCAGAAGAAAGGATTAGTGACTTAAAGATATATCAATTGAGAATAACCAATCTGAGCAGAAAGAAAAAAAGAATGAAGAAAAATGAGAACTTCAGAAAACTATGGGAGGACACTAATATATGCACCAAATTATCCATAATGGGAGTCCCAAAAGGAGAGGAGAGAAAAAGGCAGAGAAAATATTGACTGAAAATTTTCCAAATATGATGAAAGGCATAAATCTACATGTCCAAGAAGTTCAACAATTCCAAGTTAGATAGCGATCTAAACCAAGACGCACTATAATAAACTGTTGAAAGACAAAGAATTCTAAAGGCAGCAAGAGAGAAGCAGCCTATATGAGAGATCCTCAATAAGATTAACAGCTGATTTCTCAAGCAGCAAGAGAGAAGCAACCTATATGAGAGAGTCTCAATGAGATTAACAGCTGATTTTTCAGCAGAAACAATAGGTGTGAATAGGTAGCAAAATAACATGTTCAAAATGCTGGAAGAAAATGATCTGTCAACCAGAAATTTTGTATCTGGCAAAATTATAATTAAAAAATGAAAAGGAAATAAAAGTATTCTCAGACAAACAAAAGTTGAAAGTTCAATACTAACAGACCTTCCTTCCCTGGAAGAAATATTAAGAGTCCTTCAAGATGAAATGAAAGGACACTACACAGTAATTTGGAATTCACATGAAGAAATAACACTGGTGCTCAAAATAGGTAGATATAAAAGTAATATATATTTTAGCTTGTAAATAAATACAGTCTAAAAAGAAAACTATATAAAATAATAATTATACATCTGTGTTGGTGGGCACACAAGGTATAAATATGTATTTTGCGAAAATAACAACATAAGTGAGTGAGATTAGGCAAAGATTTTGCATAATATTTAAACTAATTTGGTATTAATCAAACTAGACTGTTACAAAGAAAGATGTTAATTTTAACCCCCAGAGCAACCACTATAAAGATAACTAAAAAAAAATTTGCCAAAAGAAATGAGGGAAAAATGAAAATGACACACTAGAAAACATCTATTAATCAAAATTGAAGGAAGTAATGGAGAAAATGGGACCTACAGAAAATGATAAACTGGAAAAACAAAACATTACATTTTTAGTAATTACAATAAATGTAACTGGTTTAAACTACCCAATTAAAAGGTAGAGACTAGCAGAATGGATTAAAAAAAACATGATCTAAGTATATACTTTAGATCCAAAGACAAATAGGTTGAAGGTGAAAGAAGGAAAGATTTTTTTCTATGCAAACAGTAATTAAGAGAGCTAGAATGGCTCTAATAATATAGACAAAATGGACATAAAGACCAAAACTGTTACAAGAGACAAAGAGAAAAAGTAATGATAAAAAGGTCAATCCACCAGAAAATACAAGAATCATAAACATACACACACCTAATAAAAGTCCCAAAATATATGAAGCAAAAACTAACAGTATTGGAGGAAAAAGTCCAATGATAATAGTGAAGGAGACGTCAATGTTCCACTTTCAATAATGGTCCGAACTACTAGTAAGATCAACAAATAAAACAGATTTGAACAACAGTATAAATCAACAACCATAGAGAAAATCTACCTAGCAACAGTAAAATATACATTTTTCTTAAGTGAACAGGGAACATTTTCCAGGTTAGACTAATTGTTAAGCCACAAAATATGTCTTACTAAAATACAAAATCATACAATGTATCTTCTCTGACCATAATGAATGTGGAAAACAATATAGAGAGAAATTTGCTAATTTACAAATATGTGGAAATTAAACACATTCTTAGCTGATGAGTCAAGGAAGAAATCCCAAATGAAATTACAATATTTTGACATGAATGAAAATGAAAACACAATATATCCAAACTTACAGGTATAGTAACAATACTGTTCAGAGGGAAATTTATAACTACAAATACGTACTTTAAAAAAGAAGATTTCCAATCAATATGCTAAATTTCTACCTTAAAGAACTAAAAAAAATAAGAACTAAATAAAGAACTAAATAAAACAAAAACCAAAAAACAAAAACAAAAACCAAACTAAACCTAAAGCAAAGAGAAGGAAAGAACTAATAAAAGGTATAACAAAGATAAAATAGAGAACAGAAAGACACTGAAAGAATCAACAAAACCAAAGTTGGTTCTCTGGAAAGAGCAATAGAATTGACAAACTTTTACTCAGACTGACTAAGAATAAAGAAAGAAAACTCATATTTCTAAAATCAGGAATAAAAGTGGGCATATTACTATTGATGTCACAGAAATAAAAATTATAATATTATAATAAACCCAGATAAACCCAGAAATTATGAAAATTGATATAAGAAATAGAAAATCTGAAGTAAACATGTAACAAATATCAATCAATAATCAAAAAAATTTTCAACAAGGAAAAACTCAGGACCAGATGATCTCACTAAAGAATTCTATCAAATGTTTTAAAAAAAGAATTAACACAAATCCTTTATAAACTCTTCCACAAAACTGAAGAGGTGGAACATTTCTTAACTCATTTTATGGGGCTAGTATTACTGTAATACCAAAGACAAATAAACACATCATGGGAAAAGAATATTATAAACCAGTGTTCTTTATGAGTATAGATACAAAGATCTTAAATAAAATACTGGAAACTGAATCCAACAGCATATTAAAATGATTACATACCATGACCAAGTGGGATTTATTCCAAGAGTATTTTTTTTTTTTAAGATTTTATTTATTCATTTGACAGACGGATCACAAGTAGGCAGAGAGGCAGGCAGAGAGAGAGGAGAAAGCAGGCTCCCTGCAGAGCAGAGAGCCTGATGTGGGGCTCGATCCCAGGACCCTGGGATCATGACCTGAGCTGAAGGCAGAGGCTTTAACCCACTGAGTCACCCAGGTGCCCCAAGTATCTTTTAACGTAAGAAATATAATCAGTATAATCAGAAATAAAATCAACACATTAACAGAATGAAAAAAAAAATCCCCATGATCATCTCAATTGTTGTAGAAAAAGCATTTGACAAAGTCGAACACCCTTTCATGATAAAAACACAAAGAAAACCACAAATAAATAGAAGGCAACTTCCCTATCTGATACAGGACATCTAAGAAAAATCCATAGTTAACGTCCTACTTTTAATGATAAGAGACAAGAAACTCCTCCCTAAGATCAGGATTAAGGATGTCTTCTTTCACTTCTTTTCAACATTGTACTGCAAGTTCTAGCCAGGGAAATTAGAGAAGGAAAAGAAATAAAAGGCATCCAAATTGGAAAGGAAGAAATAAAACTATCTCTTCATGAATGACATGATGTTATATATATAACATCCCATAATTCACAGAAAGATTAGAACTAATAAATTCAGCAAAGTTGTAAGATACACAAGCTCACAAAAATTAGTTGTATGTTTATACACTAACACTGAAAAATTCAAAAAGAAAATCAACAAAGCAACCTCATTTAGAATAGCATGAAAGAGAATAAAACATTAAGGAATATATTTAACCAACTATGTGCAAACTACACTGAAAATTATAAATCTTAAGGGTACCAAAAAAAAAAAAAAACCAACCCAAAAAACAAAACGGGAAAGATGTATATTGTTAAGATGTCAATATTACCCAAATGGATCCACAGATTCAATGCAAACCCTACAAAATACCAACAGAATTTTTTGCTAAAATAGAAAAACCCATCCTAAAATTCGTATGGAATCCCAAGGAGTCCCTACAGCCAAAACAATCTTGAAAAAGTAAGTTGGAAGACTGAAATTTTCTAATTTCAAAACTTACTTAAATGGTACAAAGGCAATCAAAACAGTGTAATATTGGCATAAGGATAAACATACAATTTAGTGCAATAGAACTGAGAGTCCAGAAATAAACCCTTTTACATTTATGGTTAATTGATTTTTGACAGAGGTGCTAAGACCATTAATGGCAAAGAATAGGCTTTTCAATAAACTGTGTCAGAACAACTGGATATCCACACTCAAAAAAATGAAGTTGGATCCCTATCTGACACCATATATAAGAATTATTCAAAATTAGCCAAAGACCTAAATATAAGAGCTAAAGTGATAAAATACTTAGAAGAAAATGGGAAAATATTCATTACTTTACATTTGGTAATAGATTCTTAGATATGGATACCAAGAGTACAAGGAACAAGAAAAAATTTACACAAATAAGATTTCATCAAAATTGAAAACTTCAGGTGACTGGGTGGCTCAGTTGGTTAAGCATTCCACTCTTGATTTCAGCTCAGGTCATGATTGCAGGGTGGTGAAATCAAGCCCCACATCAGGCTTCACTCAGCATGGAGTCCCTTTGAGATTCTTTCTCCCTCCCTCTCTGCTCCTCCCCACTCTTGCATTGTCTCTCTCAATAAATAAACAATAAAATCTAAAAAAAATTTTTTAAAACTTCAGTGCATCAAAGAACATTATCAAGAAAAGTAGAAAAGACAGGCTACAGAGTGGGAAAAAACATATGCAAGTCATGTATCTGATAGTGGTCTAGTACCCAGAATATATAAAGAACATTTACAACTCAACAAAAAAAGACAAATAATTCATTTTAAAATGACCTCATTCTTTAAAAGAGGCAAAGACTTGAACAGACATTTCTTTTAAAAAGATGTACAAAAGGGCAATGAGCAGCAATAAAAGATGTTCATCATAATTAGACATTAGGGAAATGTAAATCAAACCACAATGAGATACCACTTCACACCCATTCAATGACTACAGTTTCATTTTTTTAAAAATGTATTTGTCAAAGAGAGAAAGAGAGAGAGAGAGAGAGAGCAAGCAGCAGGCAGAGGGAAAAGAAGGCAAGGAGACTGACATGGGATTCAAGATCCCACGACCCTAAGATCACGATGTGAGCTGAGGCAGACACTTAACTGACTGAGACACCGAAGCGTCCCTTATTGTGTTTTGTTTTGTTTTAAGGAAAATATCAAATGTTGAGTATGTAGAGAAACTGGAACCTCATATATTGCTGTTGGGTATATAAAATGATACATTTCAGCAGAAAATAGTTTTGTGGTTCTTCAAAAAGTTAAACAGAATTATCATATGATTCAACAATTCTATTCCTAGGTGTATATCCAAGAGAATAGAAAAATAGTATTCAATCCAAAACTTGTACACAGATGTTCATACCAGCATTATTTTAATTACCAAAAGTGGAACCACTCCCAGTGTCTGTCAGTTCATCATTGGCTAAACAACATGTGGTGTACCTACACACTGGAATATTGTGTAGGCATAAAAAGGAATTCTGATATATGTGACAACACAGATGAACTTTGAAAGCATGATCTTAAGCAAAAGCACCTAGGCATAAAAAGCCACATATTGTATGATTCCATTTGTATGTAATGTCCGGAGTAGGCAAATTAGTGGTTGCCAGAAGGTAGGGAAAGGGATTATGGGGCATGACTGACTAATTGTGTTTTCTGGTGTTTTCTGGTGGTGGTGAGGGGTGATAAAATATTCTGGAATTAGGTAGAGGTGATGGTTGCCTGACACTGTGAGTGCATCAAAAGCCATTGAACTGTATTCTTTAAAATGGTTAAAATGGTGAATTTTATGTTATGTGAATTTTACTTCAATTAAGTTTTAAAAGGAATCCTTCCTTAACCCAACATAATGAAAATGTTGGCCTACATCATTCTATAAAAACTTTACGGTTTTTGTCTTTCATATTTAGGTCTCCATTAAGCTTAGAATTGATTTTTATATACTCTATGAGACAGAAAAACCAGCTTCATTTTTTTTTAAAGTACTGATAGCCTACTGTCCCAGGATCATTTATTGAAAAAAAGAATTTTTCAACTAGTATGCAGTACAAACTCTCATATACCAAGTGTCCTCATGTGTGTTGCTATTTTTGGGCTTATATTCTGTTCCACTGGTCTGTTAATTATTGCACCAATAATGCAGTACTTTAATTATGTCATTCTAAGACATGATATTTATAGAACAGGTCTTTCCACTTGTTTTTTTTTTTTTTCCTTATTCAAGCACATCTTGGTTATTTTTGGCCTTTGCATATCAATTCTATATGAATTTTATAAGCAGCTTGTCAAGTTTCTCTCTTCTTTTCTTAATTAATCACTTGTGCACACACACACCACTTACAAACTGTTAGGATTTCATTTACTGTGTTTGTATAGAAAAGTATAAAAAGTTTTGATACCCCTCTGATTAAAAAGTTATTTCTGGGGCAGTGTGAAAGCAAATGAGAAAAAAAATGAGAAGGTGATTCGAATGGATATTAATCTTTTGTTTCATTTTTATTTTTTTATTTCTTTTTTCACATTTATTTTTTAATATGGAGAATATATCCATGTATTACTTGTAAAACCACAAGTATTTTTAAAAAGATTTATTTATTTGAAAGAGCGAGCAAGACAGAGAAAGAGAGAGCATGTGAGTGGGGGGAGGAGCAGAGAGAGACTCTCAAGCAAACTCCCCACTGAGCATGGACGGCGAAGGGGAGCTTAATCCTATGACCCATGAGATCATGATCTGGGATGAAATCACGAGTTGGATGGTTAACCAACTGAACCACCCAGGCACCCCAGTACAATTACAAACATTGTTAGAAATAAAAACCATGAGAGGGATTATTTCAAAATTAAGAAGTGGCCTATGCACTCAACAATTAGGGAGAAGTAAAAGAATGAACACTCTGTCTTGTACACAGTTGATACTGAAAAGTTATTTCCTTAATAATAAGGAAGTAGAAGCAAACACTAACTTTTAAGAATTATAAGTTCCCTTTGAGATAGAAGAAATGGAATAAAGAATTAACTCAGAAAAAATAGTTTAAGCAGAAAGGACAGATGTTTACCCTTGATGTACTTTATGTTAATACAACAAAAAGCAAGAGAAGAGAATAGGGAAAAAGAGGAAGTGTAAAAAGATAAAGAACTGAAAATTGCAATTTGTCAATGTTTACAAAGAAGTCAATAAGAGATGAATCCAAGCCTTCCCAAGCAGTGATGATCCCCCTAGAATAAGCAGAATTTGTAGTGGGTTATGTCAGCACCAATGGGAAGAAGAAATGCCAAATCACTTCCAAATAACATTCCTATTCTAGAGAACTAGTAAGTTCTCTTATTGTTTTATGCAACTGACAGTATGGAGAAAACAATCTGTCCCAGTTAATCTCAAACCTGCAGATATGCAATTTCAACTGTTAATTATTAAACAACAGAATTTTCCCCATTTAGGGAAATTGTAATGAGAATGCATACATTTTTAAGGAACTGTGCTAATTCTTTCAATCTATGTTGCTTTTCTGCCCTAAAGCTTATTTTACTGGTTGAGAGAATACTTCTAAAAGAAGCAATAGATTCCTCATATCAGGGAGATCATATGATAATAGTCTTTCTCTGACTGACTTATTTCGCTCAGCATAATTTGAGAGGCAAAGGGGGGTGTATGGGGGTTAGGGAATGAATAAATGAAACAAGATAGGATTGGGAGGGAGACAAACCATAAGAGACTCTTTTTTTTTTAATATTTTATTTATATATTTGTCAGAGAGAGAGAGGGGGAGAGAGAGCGAGTGAGCACAGGCAGACAGAGTGGCAGGCAGAGGCAGAGGGAAAAGCAGGCTCCCTGCCGAGCAAGGAGCCTGATGTGAGACTCGATCCCAGGACGCTGGGATCATGACCTGAGCCGAAGGCAGCCGCTTAACCAACTGAGCCACCCAGGCGTCCCAAACCATAAGAGACTCTTAATCTCACAAAACAAACTAAGGGTTGCCAGGGGGAGGTGGGGTATGGAGAGGGTGGTTGGCTTATAGGCATTTGGGGAGGGTATGTGCTATGGTTGAGTGCTGTGAAGTGTGTAAGCCTGATGATTCACAGACCCGTACTCCTAGGGCAAATAATACATTATATGTTAATTAAAAAATGAAAGAAGAAATAGAGAGTTATAAGATCAAAATTGGAATACACAACCAAATTACCTCTTCTATTTATTTAATTTTATTTTATTTATATATATATTTATTAACATATAATGTATTATTTATTTCAGGGGTACAGGTCTGTGATTCATCAGTTTTACACAATTCACAGCACTCAACATAGCACATACCCTCTGCAAAGTCCATCACCCGACCACCCCATCCCTTTGACCTCCCTCCCCTCCGGCAACCCTCAGTCCGTTTCCTGAGATTAAAAGTTAAAAGGGTTTGTCTCCCTCTCTGGTTTCATCTTGTTTCATTTTTCCTCCCTTCCTCTACGATCTTCTGTCTTGTTTCTCAAATTCCTCATATCAGTGAGATTATATGATAATTGTCTTACTCTGACTGACTTATTTTGCTTAGCATAATACCCTCTAGTTCCATCCACCTCATTGCAAATGGCAAGATTTCGTTTCTTTGAAGGCTGCATAATATTCCATTGGAATATGAATATATATAATATGCCACTTCTTCTTTATCCATTCATCTGTTGATGGACTTCTAGGCCCTTTCCATAGTTTGGCTATTATGGACATTGCTGCTATAAACATTCAAGTGCATGTGCCCCTTCGGATCACTACATTTGTTATCTTTAGGGTAAATACCCAGTAGTGTGATTGCTGGGTCATAGGGTAGCTCTATTTTTTAACTTCTTGAGGAACCTCCATACTGTTTTCCAGAGTGGCTGCACCAGCTTTCATTCCCAACAACAGTGTAGGAGGCTTCCCCTTTCTCTGCATCCTCACCAACACCTGTCGTTTCCTGACTTGTTAATTTTAACCATCCTGATTTAACCATCCTGACCATCATTCTACCTGTGAGGTAGAATCTCACTGTGGTCTTGATTTGTATTTCCCTGATGCCGAGTGATACTGAGCACTTTTTCATGTGTCTGTTGGCCAACTGGATGTCTTCTTTGCAGAAATGTCTGTTCAGGTCCTCTGCCCATTTCTTGATTGGATTATTTATTCTTTGGGTGTTGAGTTTGAGAAGTTCTTTATAGATTTGGGATACTAGCCCTTTATCTGATATGTCATTTGCAAATATCTTCTCCCATTCTGTCAGTTGTCTTTTGGTTTTGTTGACTGTTTCCTTTGCTGTGCAAAAGCTTTTGATCTTGACAAAGTCCCAATTGTTCATTTTTACCCTTGCTTCCCTTGCCTTTGGTGATGTTTCTAGGAAGAAGTTGCTGCAGCTGAGGTCGAAGAGGTTGCTGACCGTGTTCTTAAGGATTTTGATGGATTCCTTTCTCACACGGAGGTCTTTCATCCATTTGGAGTCTATTTTTGTGTGTGGTGTAAGGAAATGGTCCAGTTTCATTTTTCTGCATGTGGCTGTCCAATTTTCCCAACACCATTTGTTGAAGAGACTGTCTTTTTTTCCACTGGATATTCTTTCCTGCTTTGTTGAAGATTAACTGACCAGATCAACTAGTCTTGTTTAGTTGACCAAGTCAACTAATCTTGTGGAGTTGAGGGTCCATTGTTGGGCTCTCTATTCTCTTTCATTGATCTATGTGTCTGTTTTTGTGTCAGTATCATACTCTCTCTCTCTTTTTTTAACACTCTTTTTTTTTTTAAGATTTTATTTATTATTTACTTGACAGACAGAGACCACAAATAGGCAGAGAAGCAGGCAGAGAGAGAGGAGGAAGTAGGCTCCCTGCCGAGCAGAGAGCCTGATGCGGGGCTCGATCCCAGGACCCTGGGATCATGACCTGAGCCAAAGGCAGAGGCTTTAACCCACTGAGACACCCACACGCCCCAGTATCATACTCTCTTGATGATTACAGGTTTGTGATAGAGATTGAAGTCTGGAATTGTGATGCCACCAGCTTTGGTTTTCTTGTTCAACATTCCTCTGGCTATTCGGGGTCTTTTCTGGTTCCATATAAATTTTAGGATTATTTGTTCCATTTCTTTGAAAAAAGTTATGGTATTTTGATATGGAATGCATTAAATGTGTAGACTGCTCTAGATAGCATAGACATTTTCACAGTATTTTTTCTCCAATCCATGAGCATGGAACCTTTTTTCCATTTCTTTGTGTCTTCCTCAATTTCTTTCATGTGTATTCTATAGTTTTCTGAGAACAGATTCTTTGAGCCTTTGGTTAGATTTATTCCTAGGTATCTTATGGTTTTGGGTGCAACTGTAAATGGGGTTGACTCCTTAATTTCTCTTTCTTCTGTCTTGTTGTTGGTGTATAGAAATTCAATCGACTTCTGTGCATTAGTTTTATATCCTGAGAGTTTACTGAATTCCTATATAAGTTCTAGCAGTTTTGGAGTGGACTCTTTTGGGTTTCCACATGAAGTATCATATCATGTGCAAAGAGTGAGAGTTTGACTTCTTCTTTGCCAATTTGAATGATTTTCTTTTTGTTGTCTGACTCCTGAGGCATCCTAGGACATCTAGTACTATCCTGAATAGCAGTGGTGAAGGTGGACAGCCCTGTCATGTTCCTGACCTTGAGGGAAAAGCTCTCAGTTTTTCCCCATTGAGAATGATATTCGCTATGGGTTTTTCATAGATGGCTTTGATGATATTGATATGTACTCTCTCTATCCCTATACTTTGAAGACTTTTGATCAAGAAAGGATGCTGTACTTAGTCAAATGCTTCTTCTACATCTATTTAGAGGATCATCTGGCTCTTGTTCTTTCTTTTATTAATGTATTGTATCACACTGACTGATTTGCGGATGTTGAACCAACTTTGCAGCCCAGGAATAAATCCCACTTGGTGAGTAATATTCGTGGTGAATAATCCTTTGAATGTACTGTTGAATCCTACTGGTTAGTATTTTGGTGAGAATTTTTCCATTTGTATTCATCAGGGATATTGGTATGTAATTCTCCTTTTTGATGGGGTCTTTGTCTGGTTTTGGGATCAAGGTAATGCTGGTCTCATAAAATGAGTCTGGAAGTTTTCCTTCCATTTCTATTTTTGGAACAGCTTCAGGAGAATAGGTATTAAATCTTTAATTGTTTGGTAAAATGTTCCTGTGAAGCCGTCTGGCCCTGGGCTCTTGTTTTTGGGAGGTTTTTGATGACTGCTTCAATCTCCTTACTGGCTATGGGTCTGTTCAGGTTTTCTGTTTCTTCCTGGTTCAGTCTGGGTAGTTTATACATCTCTAGGAATGCATCCATTTCTTCCAGATTGTCAAATTTGCTGGGGTATATTTGCTCATAATATGTTCTTATAATTGTTTGTATTTCCTTGATGTTGGTTGTGATCTCTCCTCTGTCATTCATGATTTCATTAATTTGGGTCCTTTCTCTTTTCTTTTTGATAAGTCTGGCCAGGGGTTTATCAATCTTATTAACTCTTTCAAAGAACCAGCTCCTACTTTCATTGATCTGTTCTACTGTTCTTCTGGTTTCTATTTCATTGATTTCTACTCTGACCTTTATTATTTTTCTTCTCCTGCTGGGTTTACGCTTTCTTTGCTGTTCTTTCTCCAACTCCTTTAGGTGTAGGGGTAGGTTGTGTATCTGAGAACTTTCTTGCTTCTTAAGAAAGGCTTGCACTGCTATATACTTTTTCTCAGGACCGCCTTTGCTGTGTCCCAAAGCTTTTGAACAGTTGTGTTTTCATTTTCATTTGTTTCCATGAATTTTGTTAATTCTTTAATTTCCTGGTTGACCCATTTATTCTTTAGTAGGATGCTCTTTAGCCTCCATGTATTTGGGTTCTTTCCAACTTTCCTCTTATGGTTGAGTTCTAGTTTCAAAGCATTGTGGTCTGAAAATATGCAGGGAATGCTCCCAATCTTTTGGTACCAGTTGAGACCCGATTTGTGACCCAGGATGTGATCTATCCTGGAGAATGTTCCATGTGCCCTAGAGAAGAATGTGTATTCTCTTCCTTTGTGATGGAATGTTCTGAATATATCTGTGATGTCCATCTGGTCCAGCGTGACATTTAAAGCCTTTATTTCCTTGTTGATTTTTTTGCTTAGATGATCTGTCCATTTCAGTGAGGGGAGTGTTAAAGTCCCCTACTATTATTGCATTATTGTTGATATGTTTGTTTGAATTTGTTATTAATTGGCTTATATAATTGGTTGATCCCATGTTAGAGACATGCATATTTAAAATTGTTAGATCTTCTTGGACAGACCCTTTAAGTATGATATAGTGTCCTTCATCATCTCTTATTATAGTCTTTGGCTCAAAATCTCATTTATCTGATAAAAGGATTGCCACCCTAGCTTTCTCACTTTACATCTGGAGGTGTCTGTGGGTCTAAAATGAGTTTCTTGCAGATAGCATGTTCATGGGTCTTGTTTTTTTCAGCCATTCTGATACCCTGTCTCTTTTGATTGGGGCATTTAGGCCATTTACATTCAGGGTAACTACTGAAAGATATGAATTTAGAGCCATTGTATTGCCTATAAGGTGACTGTTACTGTGTATTGTCTCTGTTCCTTTCTGGTCTGTTACTTCTAGGCTCTCTCTTTGCTTAGAGGACCCCTTTCAAAATTTCCTGTAGGATTGGTTTGGTGTTTGCAAATACTTTTAGTTTTGTTTGAACTGGAAGTTTTTATTTCTACTTCAATTTTCAGTGACAGCCTAGCTGGATATGTATTCTTGGCTGCATAATTTTCTCGTTTAGTGCTCTGAATATGTAACACCAGTCCTTTCTGGCCTGCCAGGTCTCTGTGCTTAGGTCTGTTGCTAATCTAATATTTCTACCATTGTATGTTACAGACCTCTTGTCCTGAGCTGCTTTCCGGATTTTCTCCTTGCCTGTGAGACTTGTAAATTTTACTATTAGATGATGGGGTATTGACCTATTTTTATTGATTTTGAGGGGCGTTCTCTGTGCCTCCTAGATTTTGATGGCTGTTTCCTTCCCCAAATTAGGGGAGGTCTCTGCCATAATTTGCTCCAATATACCTTCTTCCCCCTCTCTCCTTCTTCTTCTGGCATCCCAATTATTCTAATATTGTTTCATCTTATGGTACCACTTATCTCTTGAATTCTCCTCTTGTGATCCAGTAGTTAGCTTTTTATCAGCTTCTTTATTCTCTATCATTTGGTCTTCTATATCACTAGTTCTCTCTTCTGCCTCATTTATCCTAGTACGAAGAGCCTCCATTTTTGATTGCACCTCATTAACAGCTTTTTAAATTTCAACTTGGTTGGGTTTTAGTTTTTTTATTTCTCCAGAATGGGATTCTCTAGTATCTACTATGCTTTTTTTCAAGCCCAGGTAGTATCTTTATAATTGTCATTCTGAACTCCAGTTCTGACATCTTACTAGTATGTCTGTATTGATTAGGACCCTAGCAGTCAGTACTTGATTTTGGGTGTATTTTGGTCTGTTAGAAGAAACTGCCTCCCAAAATTGTAAAGAAAGAAAGAAAACACACACACACACACACACACACACACACACACACACACAATAAGGGTAAATATGATGAAGGGATAGAATTTGACTCTAAAAATGAAAATTAAAAAAAAAGATTTTAAAAAAGGTACTGATAAGATGTTGGTTAAAATAGGAAAGGGGAAAGATTAAAAAAATAGAAAAAGAAAAAATAAAGAAAATTTTAAAAATTTTACTTTGAAAGACTAAAGAATCATAGGAAAAAAGCCATGAGTTCTATGTGCTGTATTCCCCTAGCGGTGGAGTTCTGCAGTTCTGATTAGTAAACTTGGTCTTGGGTGGATGTTCTTGCTGATCCTTTGGGGGAGGGGCCTGTTGTAGTGATTCTCAAATGTCTTTGCCCAAGGTGGAATTGCACTGCCCTTGCCAGGGGCCAGGCTAAGTAATCTGCTTGGGTTTCCTCTGGATGGCTTTTGTTCCCTGAAAGCTTTTCATACAGCTTTGGAGGACGAGAATAAAAATGTTGTACTCCCAATCTCGGGCCCCAGAGTAGCTGAGAGCTCAGGGGCCCCCACCTCAGTGCGCCCTCAGCAAAAAGCAGTCAATCACTCCTGTCTCCCTGGTCTCTGGCCACACTCTGAGCCCACCCAGACTGTGATCAAGCATTTCTATCTCTGGCACATGGCCCCATCTGGAGTCTCCAAACCCAGCAGATTCCTGTAGGGTGCTCCCACGCTGTTCCTCCCAGTGGAGGAAGGGGGGCATTCTCCCTGGATCTGCCACTCGTGTGGTCCTGCTTGAAGAGTGGTGGTCCAACTGTACTTTGGATGACAGATTATGGCAACCCTGAGTTGAGAACCCACCTCTCAGCTCCATCTCTGCAACAGCTTCCCTGCTCTGCTCCATGGAGCTCTGCCACACTCAGACACCTCTGGTCTTTCTGTGACCCTGAGGGTCATGACACTGCACTGTCCCAGGGAGGATTCCACCCTCTGCTTAGCCACTGGAGTGATGTCCCTCCATAGAGCAGACTTCTAAACATTCTGATTTTGTGTTCTGCTGCTCTATCACTTGGCAGTAGCTGGCTGACAGAGGCTCCCTCTCCCTGCAGTCTATCTTCCTGTACATTGCCTCAGATTCACCTCTCTGCATGTCCTACTGGAAAGTGGTCATTTTTCTGTTCATAGAAATGCTGCTATCCTTTTCTTTGGTATCCTGTTGAGTTTTTAGGTGTTCAGAATTGTTTGATAACTATCTAGCTGAATTCCTGGGACCAGATGAAATTTAGGTCTCCTATTCCTCTGCCATCTTGCTCCTCCTATCACTTCTCTTTTAGAATTGTCTGGTCCTTTATTTATTTAGATTTTATTTATTTATTTATTTATTTGACAGAATGATAGAGAGCACAAATAGGCAGAGCGGCAGGCAGAGGGAGAGGGAGAAGCAGGCTCTCCACTGAGCAGGAAGCCCAATGTGGGGTTCAACCCCAGGACCCTGGGATCATGACCTGAGCTGAAGGCAGCCACTTAACTGACTGAGCCATGCAGGCACCCTGAACTCTCTGGTCTTTTAAAATGCCAGAAAGAATAGCAATAAAAGAAATACATAAGTTTGTGTTTTGATGCCAAGGAAATTCATAAGTGAGCATAAAATTACCCCTTTGAATCATTTTAACCACTTAAAATTTTTGTATTGAAAAAATGTTTAAATTTATAGAAAAGTTGGAAGACTAATAGACAATTTCTATGGTACTTGGGTTTAATTTTGGGTAGGTAGTGAGCAAATGCATTAATAATTGGAGTTAGCTTCTTAAAGCAGGCATGCATGGAGGTGTATGGCTTCCACAGCAACAATTTGTCAGTCTTGATGGTAATGCTTTTAGAGTCATTATCCAGCTTGTTGGTTAGCTCCATCATAGATATAAAGACCTTTAAGGTGAGTTGTATTTTCTTAAAATCTATCTAGATATCCAAGTTTGCAATATAAGTTCTGAACTGATAAAAGTAGATTAAAAATATGAATACTTAAAAGGATTTTCAGAAAACATTTATCATGTATCTTTCTAGAGTTTCTGAATACTGATCCTTTAGTGGCTTTGATTGTTATAAAAATTTTACCAAAGACCAGAACTGTCAAACTAATGTATCTTGAGTTCAGTAAAGTATTTGACAAGTCATTGATAAAACTCCTGTGGACAGGGACACCTGGGTGGCTCAGTGGGTTAAGCCTCTGCCTTTGGCTCAGGTCATGATCTCAGGATCCTGGGATCGAGCCCCACATCGGGCGCTCTGCTCAGTGGGGAGCCTGCTTCCTCCTCTCTCTCTCTGTCTACTTGTGATCTCTGTCTGTCAAAAAAAAAAAAAAATCTTAAAAACAAACAAAAAAAAAAACCCTCCTGTGGACAAGATAGAGAAAGTTGGTTTTGATGGGCTAGAAGAGAAATACAAGTTAGCTGGTTAAGCAATCATAACCTGCAGGGTTGCTGGTAGCATGTGAAATGGACTATCCTAAAAAAAAGTTATATCAGTGACTTCAGTGAAAGCATGATTAACATTTATTCAGGTAACAGGGCTAGAAAAGGCAGGTAATATACTAAATGGCAGATACCAATTTAAAATAAGATCTCCTTGGCTAGACTGATCAGATAAATGTAGCAAAAGAAATTTAACAAGAATAAATATGAACTGGGGCACCTGGGTTGCTCAGCTGGTTAAGCATCTGCTTTTGGCTCAGGTCATGATCCTGGGGTCCTCAGATCAAGCCCCATGTTGGGCTTCCTGCTCAGCGGGGGTCTGCTTTTCCTACTTCCTCTGCTCTTCTCTACTCAGGCACTCCCTCTCTGTTTTTCTCTTTTTCCCTCAAATAAATAACATCTTAAAAAAAAAAAAAAAGAAAAATAAATGTGAACTGTTGGTGGTAATGCAAACTGGGTGCAGCCACTCTAAAAAACAATATGGAGTTTCCTCAAAAAGTTAAAAATAGAACTACCCTACAATCTGCAATTGCTTTACTAGGTATTTACCCAAAGGATATAAAAATACTCATTCAAAGTGACACATACACCCCAATGTTTATAGCAGCATTATCAATGACAGCCAAATTATGCAAGGAGCCCCAATGTCTATCTACTGATTAATGGATAAAGAAGATGTGGAATATATATACAATGGAATATTACTCAGCCATGAGAAAGAATGAAATTTATCATTTGCAAAGACGGGATGGAGCTAAAGTGAATAATGCTAAGTGAAACAAGTCAGAGACAAATACCATATGATTTCACTCATATGTGGAATTTAAGAAACAAAACAGATGAACACAGAGGAAGGGGAAGCAAAAAAGAGATGAAGGCAAACCATAAGGACTCTTAACTAAGGAGAATAAACTGAGAGTTGCTAGAAGGGAGGTGGGCAGGGGATGGGCTAATTGGGTGATGGGAATTAAAGAGGGCACTTGTGATAAGCACTGGGTGTTTTATGTAAGTGACGAGTCACTAAATTCTACTCCTGAAACCAATATTACAGTATATGTTAACTAACTAGAATTTAAATAAAAA
Organism: Martes martes; assembly: GCF_963455335.1. NCBI lineage: Eukaryota > Metazoa > Chordata > Mammalia > Carnivora > Mustelidae > Martes > Martes martes. The sequence continues at coordinate 111,383,317 of NC_137894.1, read as the reverse complement.
CTTGAAATAAAAAATAATAAATAAAAAATACACATGATAGGGGCACCTGGATGGCTCAGTGGGTTAAGCCTCTGTCTTCGGCTCAGGTCATGATCTCAGGGTCCTGGGATCGAGCCCCACATCGGGCTCTCTGCTCAGCAGGGAGCCTGCTTCCCGCTCTTTCTCTGCCTGCCTCTCTGCCTACTTGTGGTCTCTCTCTGTCAAATAAATAAATAAAATCTTTAAAAAAAAAATACACATGATAAATACCAAAAGAAGGAATGTGAAGACCTGAATCTAGATGAAAATTAATGATAAAAAATCCACAGCAATTTATGATTAATATTTATAAAGAAAAGCCATACTTTATAATTTTGTCTAGATAGTAAAGATTAGTTATAACTATAACAGATATTTTTTCAAATGTAAAAATTTATTATTTTTTAAAGATTTAAAGGCTTTAACCCACTGAGCCACCCAGGCGCCCCCCTCAAATGTAAAAATTTAAATATTCATGACTTTGTTTCTTTACAAGGACTATTTATACTTATTAAAATTATTCCCTTATTGTTTAAAATTATTCAGAATTTTTGTTGTCCTCAATGGTATTAATAAGAATCCTTATTAAAATTTGTTTTGCTATATACACTTGCTTTCCAGGAAAATAAAAGGTATAATCTTGCCTATACCTGCATTTTGGTATTAATTTCTAATGGTTTATATAAACCACTTAGAATAGTACCTGCTACATAGTTAGCACTCAAAAATTATCTCATCACTATTACTATAGTCACATAATATACGGGCTTACTGGAGGGAAAGAATATGCTGATTGTGCTGATTGTTTCATGGAAGAGTCCATATACATCATAGGCATTATTAAATATATCTTTTTTTATGTCTGTCTTGTAAACTTAGTTAATGGACATCTATTCTTTATAGACTGATGATATATTGTAATTTTTCATGGAACATATTTAACAAATATTTTATCAATATATAATATGTGCCAAGCTGTGCTAGATGTTGGGTAGATTGATATATAAATTAAGAGATCTGGGGCACCTGGGTGGCTCAGTGGGTTAAGCCTCTGCCTTCGGCTCAGGTCATGATCCCAGGGTCCCAGGATCGAGCCCCGCATCGGGCTCTCTGCTCAGCAGAGAGCCTGCTTCCCCCTCTCTCTCTGCCTGCCTCCCTGCCTGCTTGTGATCTCTCTCTCTCTCTGTCAAATAAAATAAAATAAAATCTTTAAAAAAAAATTTAAACTAAGAGATCTGATCCTTGTCCTCAGGGACCTTACAATCCATATATATAAACATTAAACCCATGAATAAGTATATAATTGTAAAAAGAACGAGATGCTATAAGAGAGAGTAACTGCAAACATAATTTAGACTGAAGGAAGCAGATCAGAGGTCTTTCTGTAAGAAAGAGATACACTGGTACAGAAAGAATAGATAGAAGTCAGTTAGGCAAAGAATGGGGTTAAGAATATTTCAGTGGGGACAGCACATTACCCTAGGCAAGAAAAAGCTTATTGAAGCTTAGTAAGCAATGAGGAAAGGGAGAGGAATGGTTAGACAAGGGCCTAGTAAAGATGGGGGGAGCCACATCATGTAGAATCTAGCAGAACATGTCAAGAAGTTTTAGTTGTATTTTAAATGTAGCAAGAATCATTGAAAGGTTTAAGTAGAAAAGTGACATGATTTACTTTATGTTCTAAAAAGCTGACTCTGGCTTTGAGAAGAGTAAACTGAAGAGAGGCTAAAGCGGAACTGATGAGACTAACCACTGAAATAACGGAGATGAAAGATGATGGTGGATTAGACTAGGTTGTTTCCTGGGAATTTATCATGCCGAGTAATTTCAAAGTAGCCACTGATAAATCTCACAGGATTTCTTAAAGTAAAATCTGGAATAATAAGACTAGTTTTTTAATATCATGAGACTACCAACAGTTATGATACACTTATAAAATTAGTTCATTTAAGAATATTTTTTTATTTTTATATTACACAGTGAGTTCCTCAAGGGCAGGGCCTAAATCATGTATAATCATTTAAAAACTCATGGCATTTAGCAGAGTGACATATAAATGTATATATATATGTGTATATATCTATATCTATATGTCTATATATATCAAAACAAATATTTGGTGAATGAATGTAATACAAATGAAAGCAAAGATAAATATAGATTGGATTTATGAAAGGCTTTAGGGAGAAGGCTGGACTTTAGCTAGCACAAGAATTTTTTTTTAATTTTTAAAATTTTTTATCCTTTAAAGCCTTTATTTAAATTCTAGTTAGCTAACATACAGTGTAATATTCGTCTCAGGTATATAAGACAGTGATTCAACACTTCCATACCATACCTGGTGCTCCTCTTGATAAGTGCATTCCTTAATCCCCATCACCTATTTTACCCATCCTCCAACACACCTCCCCTTTGGTAACCATTAGTTTATTCTTTATAGTTAAGAGTCTGTTTCTTGATTTGCATCTCTCTCTCTCTTTTCTCTCCCCTTAGCTCATTTGTTTCTTAAATTCCACACATGAGTGAATCATATTCTATTTGTCTTTCTCTGACTTATTGTGCTTAGCATAATACTCTCTAGCTCCATCCATATCATTGCAAGTGCCAAGATTTCATTCTTTTTTAATGGGTAAGTAATGTATTTCTTTATCCATTCATTAATTGATGGACACTCAGGCTGTTTCCATAGTTTGGTTATTGTAGATAATGCTGTTATAAACATTGGGGTACATATATCATTTAAATCAATACTTTTTTATTTCTTGTATTATAGGGTAGTAAAGCAACTGCTGGATTGTAGGGTAGCTCTATTTTTTAACTTCTTGAATAACCTCCATACTGTTTTCCAGAGTGGCTGCTCCAGTTTGCATTCCCACCAACAGTGCAAGAAGGTTCCCTTTTCTCCATGTCCTTGCCAACACTTGTTGTTTCTTGTGGCATGAGAATTAATCTAAGGAATAGGCCTTGCAACTGAACTCAACAGTTGTATGTATGAGCATTTAGAGAGGAGAACCAGCATTAATCCCATTTCCAAAGGAGGTCACCACCTATAAAAATGTAATAACCATGGAGGTAGGCCTTATAGGGTGCCTAAAGGCTGAATAAGAAGAAGAAAGAAAGGATTGTTCAACTGGGCAAAGGAAAGAGGAGGTGTGAAGGAGGAATTATATCAGTAACATCTGAAAGTTGAGTTAGGATCAGTGAGGTGATCAACCACCTAAAATAACAAATATTTACTTTTATTCAGGTACTGCATTAAGTACTTTTACACCCCTTTTTCTATTTGAATATTCACAACTTAACCATTAAGTAATAATGAGATTAATATTATTGTTATTCTTATTTTAGAGAACACTGGGGCTTAGAAAGAAAAAGCAATATACCCAATGTCATAGAACTACTAACCGACAGAATCGAAAATATCAGATACCAAAGTTTGTCCTGTTTTGTAAAGCACAATGCATATTGCTTCCCAGATTTGAAAAAGGTCTTTGTAGCTTATTTTAATGCAGCTTCCTACTGATTTAATGAAAACAATAGTTAGCTTCATGAAAGACTTATAAGAACATATATTTATTAGCTCAAATAATTAGTACTAATTCCTAAAACATACATACATAATTGGGCCCCAATATTACCCAAAGGTCAATGCTAGGAAAAAACAACTGGCATCCTATCAAGTCATTCCTTTACTAACAACTATGGTAGTGTTATAAAAACTTCTTGGCTTTTTAAATTCAAATTTTGAGAAAATCAACAGTCCTTTTTAAAGAAGCACATTAAGTACATGAACATTTTTAGCACAAATTTTACTTGCTTTTTGTAAACATTCATGCACTTTGTGCTCCTTTCATATGTCAGGAAAAATTGTGAAAGTCTTTAAAATGGAAAAAATATTAGATGTCCTGTGTAGTGGATTATTCTGGATTATTTTCTACAGTATTTCAGCTATCTTACAATTCTAACTTGCAAAAATCTGAGAGTAATGTAAATAATTTGCACCCAAATGATTTTCTGTCCAACAGAAGTGCAACAGGCTGCTTTGCAGATGGACTAACTGTTGCATCTATTTGTAAATTCATTTCTACATTCTTTTATTTTTTTCCCATTTCTACATTAATGCTTATATATTCGTATTTGAGCTTTCCTGTGAAGCAGTTGTAGTATCTTTCTGGTACGCTCAATAATTAATGTAAGACATAATACCTTGGATATATTCATTTAGTATTTGTAATAAAGTTATGATTTTACTTTCAACAAATTATTAACGGTTTTAGAGATCATTCATCCACTGAGATGCCCAATGAATTCAACTAATAGGACCAGGTAAACCACACTGTTGAAGGAGCATACTTTTAAAAAGCACTTGCTTCAGCCCATAGTTATCTTTGTGTTGGAACCACAGGTAAATCCCAAATGCCAACAAAACTCTTTTTTTCCTTTGCTCATTTGCTTTGTTTCCAATTCCACATGTGAATGAAATAAGATGGTATTTGTCTAACTTATTTTGCTTAGCATTATACTCTCTAGCTCCATTCATGTCATTTAAATGGCAAGATTTCATTCTTCTTAATGGCTGAATAATATTCCATTTTACAGGCATATCACATCCTTTTTTTTCCCATTCATCAGTTCATGGACATCTGGGCTGCTTCCATAATTTGGCTGTTCTAAATAATGCTGCTATAAACATAGGGGTGCATGTCTCCCTTTGAATCAGTGTTTTGTATTTTGGGGGCAAATATCCAGTAGCACAATTATTGGTTTGTAGGGTAATTCTAATTAACTTTTTCAGAAAACTCCATATTGTTTTCCAGAGTGGCTGTACTAGTTTGCATTCCTACCAATAGTGCATGAGGGTTCCTCTTTCTCCACCTCCTTGCCAACACTTGTTTCCTGTGTTATTGATTTCAGTCATACTGATAGGTGTGAGGTGATATCTCATTGCAGTTTTGATTTGCACTCCCTGGATGATAAGTGATGTTGATCATCTTTTCATGTGTCTGTTGGACATCTGGGTGTCTTCTTTATAGAAACGTTTGTTCATGTCTTCTATTCCTTTTTAAATTGGATCTCCCTAAGGATTTTAAGCCAAATTTAACTTTGTTACTCCTTTTTTTGCCTCTCCTTTTATTTATTTATTTTTTTAAAGATTTGATTTATTAGAGAGAGAGAGCATTGAGAGAGAGAGAGAGAGAGAGAGAGAGAGAGAAGGAGTAGGGACAGAGGGAGAGGAGAAGCAGACCCCCAGCTGAGTAGAGAGCCTGATGCAGGGTTTGATCCTAGGATCCTGGGATCATGATCTGAACCAAGAACAGAAGCTTAACCAACTACCTCTCATTTTATAACCATATTAGGGACTGAGATAGATTTTTGGCATCCATCACCTAAATTATTACAGTTTAGTCAGTTATACTTATCAGTTTGATCTTTTCTAGCCTGGAACTTTTTACAAACTATCATTCAGCCAGTGACTAAAACAAGTGATATGTATTTTTACAAGTTTTTATTAGAAGATTCGTTGTATGAATCTTCTTAGAATCTCAGATTCTGTATGTATCTCAAAGTTGTATGAAGACTCAACTCTCTAAACGGTTTTAATGAGAACATAATGAAGGAAAAGAAAGTAAGATGAAAAATCATGAGGCAAAAAGCAAGGTTAACAGAAATTAAATATCAGTTTGACCAATTTGTTTATATTTTAAGAATCTTAATGATATTAGAGTATTTCAGATATAGGAGAAACTCTATTAAATTCCTTGATGGAATAGGCTCAGTGGCACGTACTCTTTAGAAAAAAAGCATGCTGAAGATCTTTCAGAATAAAACACATCTTCCATAATATGTTATAGCCTATCCTCCAAGGAAACGAGGTAGGCTGTACGCTTGCAAAACCATGAGTGCAAAAGCCTATTGTCTTACCCGTTCGTCTGTACTGCCTGTTGCATGATGGGAATAAGTGATGAGACCAGGAATGGGCTGCTCACCGTGTGCCATGATAACAGCTGGACTGGTGTAGAATGGATGCTTCTAATGTACAACACATAACAACTATGAATACAGTGACAGGAAGACATGAAACTATACAAGCAAAATGACTAGAAAGGAAAAGGGTGAAAACAAATGAAACAATGAAATGCCAAAATTTTTCAAATGTAGTATGACAATATCAGCTTAGATTTCAAATATTGTAAGCTTTTTCTTAAGATTGAAATTGATGGTACTTTTTACTCTTAATTAACAGTAAAAGAGAAGATATAATGATTTTAAAATGTGTGTATTTAACCAATCAGTTCCATAAAAACAAAATGAAACAAAACAAAACAAAAATCACATGCAATTTAAACATTTACTTGCCTTAAGTAAAGATTTAATGGACCAACTGAGCAGATCTGCAGACGAAATCATTTGGTCTTCAGTGAAAGATTACCTATTGGTTGTCTAAAAGGACACTTTAAAAAGATCTCTATGATCCTTTCTAATCTATGCGTTGTCAAAATTCCTCTCAAGTTATCCTCATAGCCAAAATATCTGGGTGATAACCTAAAACTTTAGGAATTCCTTCATTAGGTTTTCAATCTTGTGTTCTCAATGAACAATCATTATTCCCAGCAATGACATATTATTTTCTGAAGATTTTTAAGTATACTGGGTAGATTATACTAGGTATGAATAATAATGTAAGTGATGTTCTATGAATAAAGTGACTAAATTTATGCAAGTACCACATTGTCCTCTATTTACTATCAAAATCGCCCAAAGAGAATCTCTAATACTTTGGTACTATTCTAATAATATTTATTGCTTTATTGAATAAAAAATGCGAATACATTATATCTATTTCCTCTTTATACCACTAGGGTAATTTGGGTCAAGTAAAATTTAAAGAAGTGTTAACTGCTGAAAAACCCGTCTTAAAAAAATACTACTCTTTCTCAACTAATTTTTTGAATCATCTAAGGTCTCTTACCTTCAGTCTGCAGCTCCTTTATGAATTTGTGAATATTTGATGTTTTAAATATATGAAAGTTGTATATATAATACGAGCACAAAAATGACATTTCCAAAGAGTTCTTAAATGTCACATTTTACCTATTTACCTATTACTTCAATAAGTAACAGCAATATCTTTAATGTCTCATAACCGAGAACAAACTTCAATGCTTTCAAGGACTCTACATTATGGAGGGCACATAGCTATGAATGTCATGAATATCCTGATTCTTTTCTAAGGATGCCCTGAAGAGAAACTGAACTCAAGAAAAAAACTGGATGGAAAGAGGGATGAAATCAGTACATTTACCTGTGGTTCCTTTAGATCTTTGGGTCTCTGTCTGCAGGCTTACCTTGGCAGCAATGGCTGCTGCAGTTATATGTGATGAAGAACTATCTTCTGTTGAAGCAACACCACTGTCTTTCTTCTCTTCTTCCTCTTCCTCACATTGAACCCCTTTGTCTTCTGTCTGTTTATGTGGGCTAGTTGTGGGAGGAGGGGACAGAGGAGGTGGTGGGGAAGGTAAATCTTCAAGTTCATCATGTACTTCCTTTACTTTTACAATGGCATCACGTAAAAGGTCAATGGCATGAGGTAGAGCTGGCAGTATAAACTGAAAGCATTCCTGTATGCAAGAGGAAGAAAAAAAATGAAGATAAAGCACGTTTATAGGCATATAGAATGGTAACAGTCAACTTACTTGTGATTTGGGATCTATATTTCTCTCCATCTATCTTAAGAATGAATGATATTGAAAATATTATCTTTGCAATGTGAAATATGAAGTAAATATGGTCCATAGTATTCTCTGTAAGCTGTAGAACTAGAGTACTATATACACATATAGTATATTTTTCTTAAGGTAAAATTTCTATACAACTTCAGGTTTTAAAGATACATTATGGGAAAAGCAGGAAACAGTTTCACCTTTCTAGTTAGAGCAGAACACTAGAATTAACAAACCAATTGAGGACTGACTTAGTTTATTCAGAGAGCTAAAGTTCTGACTATTATCATAAAATATAGCTAGGCAACATTGTGTAATATACAAAAAATGTTTGTATAGAGCACTACATAAAAATTCACATAGTTTCCTGCTCAAGTGCCCACTATAACCTATAATGTATCACCAAAAGAGAATAGGTGAGAACTTTAAAATCAGAACATAGGGCCAGAGATGTTTGTGGAATGTGTTCAAGCACAGGTCTTTCTTTTTTACATTTAAAGTAACTTACCTTAAAATTTAAGATGTAAAGAAATATCTTAAAATTTACAGAGGATTATGGGAATACCTGTAAGGGTACCTGATCTTTTGACTTCTCTTTATATGGCTCAATCATTTTAGTAATAAAGATTATATAGCAAAGAATTTAATCTTGACCAACGAGAACTCTGGCCTTTACTTTCAGCTTTTGGGAGGTGAACTTTAATTCCTGGTCTTGCCTAAAAGGAGTGTCTTTGTTTGCCTGAGATTTGGCCACTGGACAATCTAACAATGTGGATTATTATGAGGACTTTGGGAAACAAGATATTAGTTTTGCCTCTGGAAGGAACTGGGGACTAAAGGCCTAAGTTTCCCCTCTGGGAAGGATTAGACTAAAGGTCAACCATATGGGTAATATGTGATCAAGTCCCAATAAGAACATTGGACATCAAAGGCAAAGGTAAGTGTGCCTAGTTAGTGATATTCTGTATTATCTCTTTTATGGCCAAGAAGAGGTAATGCTGTCCCTGGCTCCATGGGAGAGGATGATTAGAAGTTCCTCATTTAGTACCTCTCAGGATTTGCCCTATGTGCTTCTTCTCTTGGCTGGTTTCAGTCTGTATTCTTTCCCTGCAGTACACCACAACAGTAAGTACAACAGTTTTCAGTGAGTTCTGTGAGTCCTTCTTGTTAATTATTAAAATTGAGGGTGGTTTTAGAAACCCTCTACATTTTAAGTTGGTGTCCAGAGTGAAGGAAGTCTTGTGGAGTGCTCCAACTTTATAGTTGGCTAACTTTTACAGCTGGCCCAAAATCCTTACAGTTGGTGTTAGAAGTGTGACTCACTAGAAAGATCCTGACTCATGTGATCATGAAACATCATTTGGGCAGAGAAAGGAAGACAGGGTGGGGATGGTTAATCTTTAGAGCCTAGATAAACACAGGGTCACCCACAGAATGCAACTGCAGCTGTGCTGTGATTAGTTATTGGTGATGGAAGTTAGCAATGGAATTTTGAAATGAAAGATCAAACTTTTAAGGTATGTCAGTGGATGCATAAAGAAAAAAGGTAAATTTATAATCTCTTAGTTATTGTTATTTGCACTAGCTAAAACAAAAGGAAGAATGTTGGGGTGAATCCTGAGGTTGTGCCAAGCTTAGATTTTGGTTGATCTAACATATAGCTGCCGGTCCCTGAGCTGTTTCCAAAAAAAAAGTTATGCGGAAATGATTAATAGTGAATAAAGTTAGACTTATTCCTAAGAGAATGGAGTAAAGAAATGAGAGATTCAAGAGACCTGTTCTATAAGGGTAGAAATATTTAAATAATAATTAAGAAATGAATGAATAAAGTAGGCATTGCTGGGGGCAAAAGAAAGGTGTTAATGTAGCAGCATTATGGGTTGAGCAGACAGATGGGAGCACTGGTCTCCCAACATTGAAGGTTCCTAAACAATCTTTATTTACCCTAGTTTGAAGGAATTTTAAAAACTAGAAGGCAAAGATAACTAAAAGAAACCTCATCTTGAATCACCTTAAGTGATGGTCCCATAATCTAATCAAGATAAGGCCTGACAAAAGAGTGTGAAACCCTTGGTACAAACCCTGCCTAGAAACCCAAGGCCATATGCACATAAATGGATAAAATGGTCATGGGATGGAGAAGATACTTTTCTGGGATTTTTCAACAGGGGATCCATCATGTAAATACCTGTTGAAGTTCTAATGAGAGGTACAGTTAGATTGAAAGGGTACAGGGATGCAACAGTTGATGTTATTATAGTGAAAGTTGGGATGAAAATTAGAATGTCTGGACAGTGAACTTCATATGAAGTGATCAGTCTCCTTTACCTGATTGTATTATGGGGATGGATATTGTGTTTGACTAGAAAATTCTTCCTTTACCTCGTATTGTAAAATAGAAAGCATATAAACCCACTCTTCCACCAGTAAACATAATACATGTTAAGTGGGAATAAATAAGATTGCCTGAGTCTACACAGATCATTAATTTGGTATACAATGGGCCTGTGTGGAGTGCAAACTGGGTTCATGGAAGAAATCTGTGAGTGCCACCTAGCAACAACTGCTGGGACTTTGGGCCAGAAAATTTGCATTTGAGAGAAAATTACTAGCTTGCTATTGGACTTTAATTGAGACTACCCTTATGACTGAAGAACATAAAATAATCTTGAAAACTGAAATATCCATAATGTCTTGGGAATGTCAGAGAAATGCTCTAATGGGGAAGGCAATGCCCAAGAGAATTCCATAATAAAATGGAAATGGTGCATATAGGATCATGCTACCAGGAGAATGCAAGGAGGTACTCACGAGCAGGTAGCCTCTTTTCACCTAGGGCCGACTTCGGAACCACCTGAGGAGCTGCTGGATCCTATGGCCACTTGGGCCACTTGGGCGGTGCCCTATAAACAGCTTTCTACTGATCAACAAAGAGCTGCTTGGTTTATGGATGGCAATTCCAAGGTGAAGGGACAGCATCCTGTTTGGAAGGCCGCCACTCTGATTGAAGAAGGTAAAAACAAATCAGCTCGATAGGCTGAACTGCATGATGTTTGCCCCTATGTTTGGGTTTTTACCAACTCATAGGAAGTGTTCAGTGGCCTGGCCATATGGTCAGGCAGAAGCGCAATGGAAAATTGGTCTACCAAATGGATGCTTATACGGGGCATAGCCTATGGAAGTCACTCTGGGAATGTAAGGGGTATGTTTAAGTAGGATACATCAATGCCCATCAGAAGAACCCCCTTTCAGAAATGGAAGTTAATTGGAACTGGTGAGCAGATTTTCCAGTATGCATGCTTGACATGGCACCTGGGCCCATGAGATGAGTGGGCAATGGGGGGCTGCAACAATGCAGATATAGGCTAAATTGATATGTTCTTCTTGCACCCACTGAGGCACTAAATGCCAACAAGAACTGTTCTATCTTCTAACAAAAAAGGCAGACAGCAGGTTATGCAGCATATTCCATAGGGGAAAGTCCTGCACATAGCTAGCAAGTTGGACTGATGCTGCTAGTCCCTTGAGACTACAAATGAATCCTAACAGGAATAGACATTTACTTTGGACTGGGCTTTGCTTACTCAATGGTAGATGCAAATACTCTGTATACTATACTATAGAACAGAAAATATTGTACCAATGACTGCAGAGTCACATTCCTTTAGACCAAAGTACACACTTTTATATTCAGAGCAATGATTTGATAGAAAATTGGAATGGACTATGGAAACGTTTGTTGTCTAAAAACAGAGGAGCATGGCTTATATGCTTTCATTAGTGACCATTTGTGTGTGGCCACATTCAACAAGAGGGAGGCCAGGGGAGGGTCCCCACTAAATATAGTCCTCTACCTTTCTAGGGAAGAGGGGGCTGGGACACGATGCTGGTACGACTATACTTTTTCTTTAGGACTATACTTTTTCTTTTATCGTATCACAACAACTTTCTTTTTTTTCTACCTGACGCTATGGTACTAGGATCAGGGTTGAAACTGTGCATCCCAGAGCAGGATGATTCTTAAGCAGACACTACTAACTATACCTTTAAACCTTTACGTCAGAGTTCCTAGGGCCTGATGGGGTAGATTATGCCTGACTCCATCTGGCCAAATTGGGATTGACAGTGAATGCAGTTATATCACCTGGTGTTTGAGACTGCTCACTAGCAACCCTATCTTGTATGAATGGAAAAGGACTAAGCAGGTGGCACTTGTTAAACAAGTATTACTGGTGGCAATCCAGACCAGCACAGTGGCCAAATCAACTGTCTCATTAAAAGATTTTCAAAGGAAAAGTCTGAGTATAAATGGAAAGAAGGAGGAATGGTAACAGGAGGTAAAGGAATGAATAAATGGGTTATGTAACGAGGGAGATCAAATATATTGGTGTCTCAAAATCCTTAGAACAAGAGAGGATATTGTTTCTTAGCTCAGTTGTAACAGATGCCAGAAAGGTTAAAGTCGTATGTTGGTGAGACTATTCCTACTTTGGGAACCTGACAAGCCCATAAACCTGAATAGCATAGCTCTGGGAGACATTTTGATCATATGATATAATGACAGACTAGGCTAACTGTTAATGTCTATGTAGGACTCTAATAGTGTGCCAGTTACCTTTTCACTCATATTTCAGGTTATATCCACAACTCTACTGTGAAATGTTATAATACTGTCATCGCTAGTAAGATTATAATACTGATATTGATGATCATATATATTGGGAAATTGAGTTAAATCCTCCTCAAAATGTAATGCCAATGGAAAATGGCTTCAACAAGACAGCTAATGTCTGTGGTAAATAGTTCTGTGGAATTGTATCATAGGATAAAAATAGTAGATCAAGGTAAAAAATTAGTATATTAGTATAAAAATATGAAATATGTATAATGGTTTTAAAGGATAAATTACCTATTTCTCAGATTTATCCCTATCCCACACTGAATCCTCTAATTCTTAGATATATTCACACTGATACTGGTGCTATATCTGTAATATAAATGCTGTAGTAAGTATAGATGCCCAGCCAGACAAATACAATCATTTTTCTGTAAGAGATCTTTGGCCAAAGCCAGAGGATAACTTATGTAATGAAAAATTAACCTTACCCCAGAGAATTTGGCCTTTGCTTTCATTTACTGGGATGTGATAGGAATGTCTTTGTTGCCTGGCAACTTGGGCTACCAGACAGTGTAACAATGTGATTTATGATGAGGGCATTGGGCATTTTGGTGTCTGTTTTGCTTCTGGAAAGTGTTGGGAACTAAAGAAAGAGCCTAACCTTTAGAAAGGGCTAGAGACTAAAGGCCAGCCTTATGGGCAGCATGTGACGAGCCCCAGCAAAAACTCTGAACACTGAAGGCTTGGAGCTTCCCTGATTGGCAATACTCCCTGAGCTGTTATACACTGATGCCAAGAGAGTAATGCATTTACCTCTCTTCCAATCTTGGTTAACTTTAATCTGTATCCATTCTGTGTCATAAAGCATAACTGTCAGCTTAACATCCTTTGATGAGTTCTGTGAGCCTTTCTGGTGAATTACTGAAACTGAGGGTGGTTTTTGGGAATGCACTAAATTGCAACTGGTGTCAGACACTAGTGAGGGCAGTCTCATGGAGTCCTCTAACATTTTGGTTGACTAACTCTCATAGTTGGTAAAACTTTACACTAAATAATATAAATCTCAAGGTTGCTTACCTGAGATCCTTTCTTGCTACCTGGCAGGTTAATTATGAGAGTTTTCCCTCTGATTCCACATACAGGCCTGAAAGGAAAGAGAATGGATGAATACTAAATTGCAATGAATGGTTGGTTTAAATACATTCAACAACAAAGATCAATCATTGTACTTACATGCGAACAACTGTTTTAGAATAAAATCGTTACAACTAGGGGAGGGGGGTAGGGGGTTGGGTTAGCCTGGTGATGGGTATTAAGGAGGGCATGTATTGCATGGAGCACTGGCTGTGGTGCATAAACAAAGAATCCTGGAACACTGAAAAAATAAAATTAAATTTAAAAAAATTGTTAAAACTAGAGATTCACCAATTGCTATACAAATTGGTCATTCTGGCTGAGGTTTTTACAATAATGGTTAGTGTCGTAGATTGGAAAAATGTACTGAACATGAAATAAGAATAAATTAGCCAACTTAAAGAAATAATGGACAAAACATCTTCTTTCTCAAATTTAGCTTCTTCATATCTCATATAGTTCTAAGATTTCAATGAGATAAATGTATTAAAAATGTCTAGCACAGTCACATTTATGTTCAAAAGTCTAACACAAAAAGCAATCAAGAGTTGAGTGAGACTTACATTTGAGCTCTTGCTTCTCAGAAAAGGATGTAAATTTAAAAGTAAAATAAAGTTTCTCACAAATGAATGGCGGTGGGAAGAGTTTGAAGAGCTTAGCTGCTGAAAGAGCCATTGAAGAACATGGACAAGTAAGAAGAAAGGTCTTTCAGGGATCACTGAAAATTTCCAAGCTACTTTTAAACCAAGTGGTTAAATAAGAAACATAAGCAGTACAAAAGCACCGGATGAACAGGAGTCAAGAGCTGAAGGTCTAGATTTCGTATAAGAGTTGGAATCATACTCTACCAATAATTGGCTATGTTTCTTTTACCTGGTAACATCTCATTTTCATCATCTGAAAACAGAGATTAGTCTATTTCTAAAATTTTACAACTAAGACTTTAAAAGTCGTGTAAGAACCTTTTACCAAAACTTTTCCCTAGGAATGATTTTATTCTTTAACTACTTTAACTTTCTGAAATAACATAAAATTGTCATATTTTATTGTTTTTTTCTTCTGTTCTATTCACAGAGTCAATAGCTATTTATTTTAAAATTTCCATATTCTTTTTAATAGAGAAACAATTGAAAAATAATATTATATTAGTTTTAGTATACAAAAATGATGTAATATGTGTATATATTGTGAAAGGATTACCATAATAAGTTTAGTTAACATTCATCACTACGCAGTGACTAATTTTTCTTCTTGTAATGAGAACTCTTGCAATCTACTTTCTTAGAAACTTTCAAATATACAATACAGCAGTATAATACATAACCCATTTATTCATTCCTTTATCTCCTTACTATTAATTATTGTCACCATGCTGACATTAAATCCCTAAGATTTATTTAACTCATAAGTGGAAGTTTGTTTTTGACCACATTCTCCCATTTCACCTATTCTGCAATGCCTGCCTCTGGCAGCCACTAATCTATTTTCTGTATTTATGAGTTTGGTTATTTTTAGATTCCACACAGATGTGAGATAATAAAGTATTTGACTTTCTCTGTCTGATTTATTTCATTTAACATAATATACTCAGGTCCCATATATGTTTGGTGCAAGCGGCAGGATTTCCTTCATTTTTATGGTTCATTAATATTCCATTGCACATACATACCATAGTTTCTTTATCCATTTATCTGTCAGGAGACATACATTGTTCCATGTCTTGGTTATTGTAAATAATGCCACAGTGAACACAGGGGTACACATATCTTTTCAAGACAGTGATTTCATTTCCTCTGGATAGATGCATAGATGGAAATGCTGGATCATATGGTAGTTCTATTTTTAATTTTTTGAGCAACTCCCATACTCTTTTCCATAGTGACTTAACCGATTTACATTCCCTACCAGTACACAAGGGTTCCCTTTTCTATGTATGTTCTTGTTATCTCATCTTTTTGATAATAGTCATTCTAACAGATGTAAAGTGGTACCCCACTGCAGTTTTGATTTCCATTTACCTGATGATTAGTGATATTTAGCATCTTTTCACATACCTGTTGGCCATTTTGATGCCTTACTTGGAAAAATGTCTTTTCAGATACTTTGTCTATTTTTTAATGGGATTTTTTTTTTTCTACTGAGTGGTAGGGGTTCTTCATACATTTTGAATATTAATTTATCAGATATATAATTTGTGAGTATTTTCTCCCATTTCATAGGTTGCCTTTTCATTTTGTTGATGGCTTCCTTTGTTGCACAGGTTTTTAGATTGACATAGTCCCATTTATTTTTGCTTTTGGAGGCAAATCCAGAAAGCACTACCAGTATTGATGTCTAGAAGGTTATCCACTATGTTTTATTCTAAACGCTTTATGGGTCCAGGTCTTACATTATGTTATAATGTAAGATAATTATATTACAACTCAATCTATATTGAGTTGATTTTTGTGTATGGTTTAAGGTAGTGGTCCTATTTCATACTTTTTCATGGAACTGTCCAGTTTTCCTGCCATTTATTGAAGACATTATCCTTTCCCCATTATATATTCTTGGTTCTTTTGTCATGAATTAATTGACCATATATATATGCATGGGTTTACTTATGGGTACTCTATTTTGTTCCACTGATCTGTGTGTCTGTTTATATGCCAATACCATATTGCTTTGATTATTACACCCTTGTAATATAGTTTGATCAGGAAGTGTGATGTTTCCAGCTTTGTTCACCTTTCTCAAAATGCTTTGAATATGTGGGGTCTTCTGTATTTCTATTAGGAATGATTGATCTATTTCCATTAAAAAATGCCACTGGAATTTTGATAGGAATTGCACTGAATATGCAGACTGCTTTGGGAAATATGGACACTTTAATAATATTAATTATTTCACTCCATGACCATGAAATATCTTCCTATTTATTTGTGTCTTTAATTTTTTTCATCAGTGTCTTGCAGTTTTCAGTGTATAGGATTTTCACTTCCTTGGTTAATTTTATTCTTTGGTATTTTATTCTTTTTGATGAAATTATAAATGGGATTATTTTTCTAATTTCTCTGATAGTTCATTATTGGTGTATAGAAATGCAACTGATTTTTAAATATTGATTTTGTATCCTATAACTGTACTAATTTCTTAGTTCTAACTTTTTTTTTTGATGAAGTCTTTAGGATTTATTATATATAACAGCATGTTATCTGCAAATAGTTTTATTTCATTTCTGATTTGGGTGACTTTTATTTATTTATTTTTTTCTTGCCTAATTGCTCTGGTTAGGACTTCTAGTACTATCTTGAATAAAAGTAGTGAGAGTAGGCTTCCTTGTTTTGTTCCTGATCTTAGACAGATGGCTTTTAGTTTTTCACCATTGAGTATGATGTTAGATGTGGCTTGTGATATATTATTATATTTAGGTACAGTCCTTCTATATGCATGTTGTTGAGAATTTCCATAACGAATGGATGTTAAATTTTGTCAAATGCTTTTTCTGCATCTGTTGAGAGGATTATATAATTATTTTATCCTTTATTTTGTTAATGTTGTCTATCACATCAATTGATCCGTAGATTTTTTAAAAATATTATTTATTTATTTATTTATTTGACACACAGAGAGAGAGAGATCACAAGTAGGCAGAGAGGCAGGCAGAGAGAGAGAGGGAAGCAGGTCCCCTGCTGAGCAGAGAGCCTGATGTGGGGCTCCATCCCAGGACCCTGAGACCATGACCTGAGCCCAAGGCAGAGGCTTTAACCCACTGAGCCACCCAGGCACTCTGATCTGTAGTTGTTAAATCATTATTGCAACCCTGGAAAAAAATCCCACTTCATCATGGTCCTTTTAATGTACTGTTGTACTCAGTTTGCTAATATTTTGTTGATGGTTTTTGCATCAGTATTAGGGATACTGTCCTGTATTTTTTTCTTCTCTGGTTTTGGTATCAGGGTAATGCTGCTCTTATAAAGTGAGTTTGGAAGTGTTCCCTCCTCTTCCCTCCCTCCTCTTCCCTCCTTTTTTGAAAGAGCCCGAAAAGGATTGGCATTAATTCTTCTTTAATTGTTTCATAAAATTCAATAGTGAAGCCATATGGTCATTGACTTGCTGGGAGGTTACAAATTATTGATTCAATTTCTCTACTAGTAATTGGTTTGCTCAGATTTTCTATTTCAAGATTAAGTCATGGTAGGTTGTATGTTTCTAGAAATTTATCCATGTCTGGTAGGTTGTCCAATTTGTTGGCACACAATTAATCACAATAGTCTCTTATGACCTTTGTATTTCTGTAGCATCAGTTCTGTTTCCTCTTGTACAAATGATATTATTTAGCTGAGTGCTCTTTTCATTATTATTATTTTTTGTGAATCTATTTTTTAAAATCTTCTCAAAGTATCAGCTCTTAATATCTTTGATTTTTTCTGTTGTATTTTTAATCTCTTTTTCCTTTATTTTTGCTCTGTTCTTTATCTTCTTCCTTCTAATAACTATGGGTTTAATTTGTTCATTTTAGTTCCTTGAGGTATAAAGTTTAGTTATGGCCTAAAGTTGTAGGCATTTATTCCTATGAACATCTCTCTTAGATTGCTTTTGCTTCATCTCATAAGTTTTAGTATGCTATATTTCCATTTTTATTTCTCCCATGATATTTCTTGATTTTGCTTTTGATTTCTTCTTTTACCCACTGGTTGTTCAGCAGCATGTTGTTGACTTTTCATATATTCATGATTTTTCCAGTTTTCTTCTTGTAATTGATATCTAGTTTCATACCTTTATGGATAGAAAAGATGCTTGATAGGATTTCAATCTAGCTAAATTTATTAAAATTTGTGCTGTGGGCTAATATATGATCTATCATGATAGGTCAAGATATTTATCATGGAGAATGCACCAAGTGTGTTTGAGAAGAATGTGTATTCTGCAGCTTTTGAAAGGAAGGTTCTGTAAGTGTCTGCTAAGTCCATTTGGTGTAAAGTACCATTTAAGTTCAATATTTCCTTACTGATTTTCTGTTTGGATGATCTATTCATTGATGAAAGTGGGGTACTGAAGTCTCCCATTATTATTGCATTTCTATTCTTCCCTTCAGATCTGTTAATATTTGCTTTATATATTTATCTGCTCCTATGTTTAGTGCATAACTGTTAACATATGTTATATCCTCTTGTTGGATAAACCCCTTTATTATGATACAATGACCTTCTTTTATCTCTTATTACAACCCTCTTATTTAAATCTATTTTGTATGATATAAGCATAGTTAACCAACTTTCATTTTCTATTGGAAAATACTTTTTCCATTCCTTCACTTTCAGTCTGTGTCCTTATATCTGAAGTGAATCTCAGACAGCATATAGTGGGGTCTTGTTTTTATTACTCCATTCAGCCACCCTGTTTTGATTGGGAGAATTTAGTCCATTTACATTTAAAGAAATTATTAAGAGGAGTGGACTTACTATAATTTTGTAAATTTTTTTTCTGGCTGTTTTGTAATACCTTTGATTGTTCTCTTGCTCCCTTCCTTTGTGATTTGATGACTTTCTGTAGTGGTGTGTATGGATTCCTTTCTCTTTATCTTTTGTGTGCCTTCTATAGGTTTTTGCTTTGGGGTTACCATGAGACTTACATAAAACATATCCATAACAGCTGATTTTAAGTTGACAACAACTTAAGTTTGAACACATTCTAAAGTTCTATATTTTTACTCCTTCCACCATGTTACATTTTTGGTGTTACAATTTATATCTTGGTGTTACAATTTATATCTCTTTAAGTTGCTTATCAATTATCAAGTTACTATACTTATTTTTAATACTTTCGTCTTTTAACCTGCACATTAGATATAAAAGGGATCAACCCATGATTACAACATTAGACTTTCTAAATTCAACCATATATTTACCTTCACAAGTGAGATTCACACTTTGATTTGTTTTCCTGTTACTAATTATCACCCTTTTGTTCCAGCTGAAAGAAGTCCCTTTAACATTTCTTATAAGGCCATTCTACTAGTGCTGAACTCTTTAGCTTTTGCTTGTATAGAAAACTCTTTCTCCCTCCAATTCTGAAGAACAACTTTCTTGGATAAAGGAGTCTTGTTTGGCAGAATTTTTTTTTTTTCTTTTAGCACTTGAATATTTTGTGCCTCCCCTTTCAGGCCTGCAAAGTTTCTGCTGAAAAAATCTACTTGTATTTTATAAGGTTCCCTGTATACAAAAAGTTTTTTTTTCCTCTTGTCATTTTTAACTTTTGACAATTTAATTATAATGTGCCTTTTTTTTTCGTTCTTTTTATTATTATTTTTTAAAGATGTTATTTATTTATTTGACAGATGGAGAGCACAAGTAGGCAGAGAGGCAGGCAGAGAGAGAGGAGGAAGCAGGCTCCCCGCCGAGCAGAGAGCCTGATCCGGGGCTTGATCCCAGGACCCTGAGATCATGACCTGAGCCGAAGGCAGAGGCTTTAACCCACTGAGCCACCCAGGCGCCCCTATAATGTGCCTTTGAGTAGGTCTCTAAATTCATTTAATTTGGAACTCTTGGGTCTGGATGTCTATTTCCTTCCTCAGGTTAGGGACATTTTCAGCTATTATTCTTCAAATAAGTTTTCTGCTGCTTCTTCTCCCTTTTCTCCTTCTGGGATTCTTAAATTATGAATATTGGTCTGCTTGATACTGTCCCATAAGTCTCAAACTATCTTCAACTTTTATTTCTCTCCTGACTAGATAAATTCCAGTTGTCCTGTCTTCAAGTGTGCTGATTTTTTCTTCTGCTTCATCTAGTATTGTTAAATCCCATTACTGATTGCTTTGGTTCAGTTATGTATTCTTCAGCTATGTGATTTCTGTGTGGTAGTTTCTTATATTCTTTGTTGAAATTCTTACTTTGTTTGGACATTGTTCTCCTGACCTTGCTGATCATCTTTATAACCATGATTTTGACCTCTTTCATCAGGTAAATCAGTTTATTCTCCCTAGTTAAGAGTCCTATGGTTTGTCTCCATCTCATTAATCTCTGTTGGACGTCAATATATTTACAATTTATCAAGTTATAAGTGGAACTTGGAATTTAATTTTCAAGAATGTAACTCTATTTCCTAAGAATGTTTCTAAGAATATTCCAAGTGTCAATACCCTCCACCACAAGAGTATTGGCAAATACAAATTCAGTTAATTCTATTCTAACTTTTTTGCAAACAAGCCCAACCTATTATGTCTCTAAAAACACTTCATCTGCTCTATGGTGACACCCTAAATAGTAGTGCTAATAAAGGTATGCATATAAACGTCAATCAGTATTGTATGTGTATACATAATAGTTATATCTAGATCACTATTTTTCTGTGTGTGTTATGTGTGTATGTGATATAATTAAAAGCTTTATTATACACATAAGAAATAATAACTGTTATTTTCGCTTAATCTATTTGGACTGTTACTTTGCCAAAAATATTAGATTGGGCTTTTAAATTGGCCCCATCAGTTTCTTTGAATGTTTAAAAATTAATTTTGAGATATAGTTTATATCTATAGAATGTCCAGGGTCATGACAAAAAGAAAATACTATACCTTTACATAACTCCTTTGTTTAATACAGTGGTTTTATAAACACTATCTCATTTAATAATTTTTTTTTTAGATTTTTAAATTTATTTGACACACAGAGAGAGATCACAAGTAGGCAGAAAGGCAGGCAGAGAGAGAGGGGTAAGCAGGCTCCCTGCTGAGCAAAGAGCCCAATGTGGGACTTGATCCCAGGACCCTGAGATCATGACCCGAGCCAAAGGCAGAGGCTCAACCCACTGAGCCACCCAGGCATCCCTTTAATAATTTTCAAAAATACAAGTATTATAGTCTTAGTATATTTCAGTATTTATTAAACAACTAAGGACTTGCACTAAATATTCTGGGATAAATGCATCTCACTTCCTTAGGGAGATTACAAATGTAATACAAAACATTGAAGCATATAAACAAATAACCATAAGATAGTAGGTGATAACACAAATTGGCTCAAAGTACCATAAGTTTGAAATAAAAGCAGTAGCTTTTAGGTGAGGGTATGAGGTAAGGGTTTCTGGAAGATGTAGCATTTAAGTGATTTTATAAAGGAAAATATTTGAACAAGTAGGGCAAAATGGGGGTAGGGCAAGAAAAAGAGGATAGTTTAGATGGAGAAGAAATACAAGGCAAAGCACAGAGACACAAAAGAACCAAGTGCATTTTGGTTTTACTAAGTCTTTCATCTAGTGAGAGCATAGTGTACTTAGAAGAGTAATGTGAGGTAAGAGATACTAGTGGAAAGATGTGGCAGTTTGATAAATTAGTAATTTCCAAAGTGTAGTCTCTGCACTAGCAATATATACATCATTTGGTAATTTGTTAGACATGTAAATCCTCTTATACTACCCCTTCCCTCTCACTGAATCACTGAATCAGAAACTATGGGGCTGAGATACAGCACTCATGAAGCTCTCTAGTTGATTCTGTTCCAATGCTTAAGCACTACTGTGATAGTGTGCTTGAATTTTGGTACTACTCTTTACTATTAATGTAATATTGGCTTAGATACTGAGTCTAATTCCTAGTTTTCAAAATGTGAGTTATTTTAAGGATTAATATAATTCTTGAAATGTGTTATACAATGCCTAGAACATACTGGATAATTAATAAACACCTGGCCAATTTTCCCTTAAAAAGTAACTTGGAGTTAGATAATTAAGGTCATGAATTCAATGTAAAGATCTAGACCTTTTTTAAAGTTGTTAATTTCAATTCCAGTATAGTTAACATACAGTGTTATATTAGTTTCATGTGTACAATACAATGATTCAACAAGTCTATTCATTTCTCAGTGCTCATCATGATAAGCATAATCTTAAATCACCTTCACCTATAGCATCCATCTTCCCACCCACCATCAATTTATTCTCTTTCTTTAAGAGTCTATTTTAATTTTTCTTTTTTGCTTGTTTTGTTTCATAAAGTCCATATACGACTGAAATCATACGGTATTTGTCTTTCTCTGAGTTATTTCACTTAGCATTATACCCTCTAGATCCACCCATTTTGTTTCAAATGATAAGACTTCATTTTTTTCTTTTTTTAAGATTTCATTTTTTTATGGCTGTAGTATTCCACTATACACATACCACACCTACTTTATTCATTTATCTATGGCTGGACACTTGCATTCCAGTTTTAAATTATAAATGATGCTGCAGTAAACATAGGGGTACATATATCTCTTTGAATTAGTGTTTTCATTTTCTCTGGGCAAATACCCAGTACTGAAAATTAATGGATCATATGATATTTCTATTTTTAAGTTTTTGAGGAACCTCCATATTCTTTTCCATATTGGTTGCACCAGCTTCCATTCCCATTAACAGTGCACAAGGGTACATTTTTCTCTACATCCTCACCAACATTTGTTAATTCTTGTGTTTTTGATTTTAGCCATTCTGAGAGTAGTGAGGTGGTATCTCATTGTGGTTTTGATTTGCATTTCCCTGATCATGTTGATGAGTATCCTTTTGTGTGTCTGTTGTCAATCTATTTGTTTTCTTTGGAAAAATGTTCATGTTCTCTGTCCACTTTTAATTGAATTAGTAGGGCTTTTTTTTTCCCCTTGGTGTTCAACTGTATAACTTCTTTATATATTTTGGATACTAACCCTCTATCAGATATGTAATTTGCAAATATCTTCTTGCATTCAGTAGATTGTCCTTCAGTTTTGTTAATGCTTTCCAAAAGCTTTTTATTTTGGTGTAGTCCCCAACAGTTTAATTTTGCCTTTGTCTCCCTTGTCAAAAGAGACATATCTAGAAAAATGTTTCTATAGCCGATATCAAAGAGATTACTGCCTATGTTTTCCTCTAGGAATGTTATAGTTTCAGGTCTGACATGAGGCCTTTAATCTATTTTGTTTATTCTTTTGGATCATGTAAGAAAGTGGTCCAGTTTCATTCTTTTCAATGTAGCTATTCAGTTTCCCAAACACCATTTGGTGAAGAAAACATCCTTTACCCATTGTATATTCTTGCCTCCTTTGTCACACACTAATTGACCATAAAAGCGTGGGTTTATTCTGTTCTGTTCTCTGTTCTGTTCCATTGATCTGTGTGTCTATTTTTTTTTTAAGATTTTATTTATTTATTTGACAGAAAGAGACCACCAGTAGGCACAGAGGCAGACAGAGAGAGGAGGAAGCAGGCCCCCCGCTGAGCAGAGAGCCAGATGCGGAGCTCGATCCCAGGACTCTGGGATCATGAACCTGAGCTGAAGGCAAAGGCTTTAACCCACTGAGCCTTTAACCTACTGAGCCACCTAGGTGCCCCTGTGTGTCTATTTTTGTCCCAGTACCACACTGTTTTGATTGCTAGAGTCTATAGTATATTTTGAAATCTGGGATTGTGATACCTCCTGTTTTGTTTTTTCTCAAGATGGCTTTGGCTATTCAGGGTCTTTTGTGATTTCATACAGATTACAAGATTACTTGTTCCAGTTTTGTGAAAAAATGTTGCTAGTACTTTGATGGGATTGCATTAAATCTGAGATTGTGTTGGGTAGTATACACATTTTAATGCTATTGGTTCTCCCAACCCACAAGTAGGGAATACCTTTCCATATGTCCGTGTCATCTTCAATTTCTTTCATCAACATTTTACAGTTTACCAAGTACAAGGTCTTTCAACTCTTTGGTTAGGCTTTTTTTTAGGTATTTTATTCTTTTCGGTGCAGTTGTAAATAGAACCGTTCTCTTAATTTCTTTCTGCTACTTCATTGTTAGTGTATAGAAATCCAACCGTGTTTTGTATATAAATGTTGTATCATGCATCTCTATTGAATTCATTCATCAGTTCCAGCAAGGTTTTTTTTTTTTTTTTTTTTTTTTGGTGGAGTCTTTAGGATTTTCTATATAAAATATCATGACATCTGCAAATAGTGAAAGTTTTATTTTTTCCTTACCAATTTGGATGTCTTTCATTTCTTTCTCTCTTTCTGTGTGTGTGTGTGTGTGTGTGTGTGTGTAATTGCTGTGGCTAGGACTTCCAATACTAGGTTGATTAAAAGTGTTAAGAGTGGACATGCTTGTCTTGTTCCTAATCTTAGAAGAAAAGCTCTCAGTTTTTCACCATCGAGTATGATTTTATCTGTGTGTTTTCATGTATCATCTTTATCATGTTGAGGTAAGTTCCCTATAACTATACTTGAGAGCTTTTCCACGAATAGATGTTGTACTTTGTCAAACACTTTTTCTACACCTTTTGAGATAATTATATGGTTTTTATCCTTTCTCCCCTAATGTGACGTATCATGTTGATTGATTTCAGAATATTGAATCACTCTTGTATACCTGGAATAAATCCCACTTGATTATGGCAAATGATTTTTTAAATTGTTGGGTTTGGTTTCCTAATATTTTGGTGAGGATTTTTGCCTCTTTGTTCACCAGAGATATTGGCCTGTAGTTTTCCTTTCCTTTTCCTTATCTGGTTTTGGTATTAGGGTGATGCTTGCATTATAGAATAAATTTAGAAGTTTCCTTCCTCTAAGTTTTGGAATAGTTTGAGAAGAACAGATATTAACTCTTTTTTAAGTGTTTGGAAGAATTCGCCTGGGAAGCCGTCTGGTCCTGGACTTTTGTTTGTTGGGAGTTTTTTGATTATTGATTCAATTTCACTGCTAGTAATTTGTCTGTTTAAATTTTGTACTTCCTGATTCAATTTTGGGAAATTACATGTTTCTAGGAATTTATCAGTTTCTGCAGGGTTATCCAATTTGCTGGCAAACTTTTTCATAATATTCTCTTATTATCCTTTGCATTTCTGTGGTATTGCTTTGCTATTTCTCCTCTTTCATTTCTAATTTTATTTATTTGAGTCCTCTCTCTCTTTCTCATTTGAGGAGTCTGGCTAAAGGGTTATTGATTTTGTTGGTTTCTTCCCAAAGAACCAGTTCCTGGCTTTATTCAACTGTTTTATTGTGGTTTTGTTGTTGTTTGTTTGTTTTGTTTCTATTTCATTTATATCTGCTCTAATCTTTTTATTTTTTATTTATTTTAAAATCTCTTTTCAGTGTTCCAGAATTCACTATTTATGCACCACACCCAGTGCTCCATGCAATATGTGCCCTCCACAATATCCACCACCAGCCTCACCCAACCCCCCCCCCAAACCCTCAGTTAGTTCCTCAGAGTCCACAGTCTATCATGCTCTAATATTTATTATTTCACAGCCCTGAGATCACAACCTGAGCCAAAACCAAGAGTTGGATGCTTAACAAACTGCCACCCAGGAGCCCCTATACTACATCTTCTTTATTCATTCAGTTGATGGACATCTGGGTTCTTCCTACATTTTGCCTATTGTGGACATTGCTGCTATAAACAGTGGGGTGCATGTGCACCTTCAAATCACTATTTTGCTATCCTTTGGATAAATACCTCGTAGTGCAATTGTTGGGTCACAGGGTAGCTCTATTTTAAACTTTCTGAGGGAACTCCATGCTGTCTTCCAAAGTGGCTGCACCAGTTTGCATTCCATTAACAGTGTAAGAGGGTTCCTCTTTCTCCACATCCTTACCAACATCTGTTGTTTCCTGAGTTGGTAATTTTAGCCATTCTGACTAGTGTGAGGTGGTATCTCATTATGGTTTTGATTTGTATTTCCCTGATGATGAGTGATGTTCAGCATTTTTTTATGTGTCTGTTAGCCATTTCCATGTCTTCTTTGCAGAAATGTCTGTTCATGTCTTCTGTCCATTTCTTGACTGGATTTTTTGTTTTTTGGGTGAGTTTGAGAAGTTCTTTATAGATTTTGGATACTAGCTCTTTATCAGATATGTTATTTGCAAATATCTTCTGCCATTCTGTAGGTTGCCTTTAGTTATGTTGATTGTTTCCTTTGCTGTGCACAAGCTTTTTATCCTGATGAAGTCCCAATAGTTCATTTTTGCTTTTGCTCCCCTTGCCTTTGGAGATGTATGTAGTAAGAAATGCTGCAGCCAAGTTCAAGAGCTGCCTGTGTTCTCCTCTAGGGTTTTGATGGATTCTTGTTTCATATTTAGGTCTCTCATCCATTTTGAATTTATTTTTTTATACAGTGTAAGAAAGGGGTCCAGTTTCATTCTTCTGTATGTGGCTGTCTCGTTTTCCAAATACCATCTGTTGAAGAGACTGTCTTCTTTTTCCATTGGATATTCTCTCCTGCTTTGTTTAAGATTAGTTGACCATAGAGTTGAGTGTCCATTTCTGGGTTCTCTATTCTATTCCATTGATCTATGTGTCTATGTTTGTGCAAATACCATACTGTCTTGATGATTACAGCTTTGTAATACTGCTTGAAGTCTGGAATTGAAATGCCTCCAATTTCTGTTTTCTTTTTCAACATTATTATGGCTATTTGGGGTCTTTTCTGGTTCCATACAAATTTTAGAATTGTTTGTTCCAGTTCTGTGAAAAATGCTGGTGTTATTTTGATAGGGACTGCAAGGTATTGCATTCTGTATTGTTGTAATCTTACCTATTAGAATAGCTTTTGCTGCATCCCAAAGACTACTGTGTTTTCATTTTCATTTGTCTCCATATATTTTCTGATTTTGTTTGATGCATTCATTGTTTAATAGCATGCTATTTGGGGCACCTGGGTGGCTCAGTGGGTTAAAGCCTCTGCCTTCAGCTCAGGTCATGATCCCAGGGTCCTGGGATTGAGCCCCGCATCGGGCTCTCTGCTCAGCAGGGAGCTTGCTTACCTTCCTCTCTCTCTCTGCCTGCTGCTCTGCCTACTTGTGATCTCTATCAAATAAATAAATAAAATCTTTTAAAAAAATAGCATGCTATTTAACCTCCATGTGTTCTTTCCAAATTTTTTCTTGTGATAGATTTCTAGTTTCATATTATTGTGGTC